>NC_139145.1:108305837-109634817 GCF_964270905.1 Leucopleurus acutus | reverse complement strand
TGAATGTTTAAAGACTTAAATAAGTTGAAAATGTATTTCAACTGAGGCAGGAATACATAGATTTATCATTTTTATGGTTTTTTTTTAAAAGGTCAGGTTTTGTTTTTTTTAATGCAACAGATATTTATTTTTTGCTTCTGTCACAGGCTGCTGTTGGTTAGCTTGCTGAAGGTTGTCTCTTCTAAGGAGTGATTCAGAGATCCAGGCTGTTGCAAATTACCACCATTATCTGAAAAACGTGGCATCCACATTCACAAGGGGCAACGAGAGAGAAAGCTGTTAGATTACACAGGATGTTTGAAAAAACAGGTATGGAAGCAGCTTAAATCATTTCTAGATACATCTCATTGACCTTAACTAATTATATGACCTCAGCCCAACTGCAAAGGAGGCTGGGAAATGGAGAGGAGCATAACGGTCTCTATCACAATGTCTTTCTTTGGCTTACTTCTCACATAGAGAACAAAATTAACCCATTATCAAGAGAGACAACCACAATCAATGCTAGTAACTACTTTTTTCTTGCCTTGTCTATTAATTCCTGGATCCATACAATACTCTTGTGACCATTGTGACCTATAATATTCTGACATGTTGGCATCCCATGACTTCTTCATACTTCTTTTGTTTCAATGCTTTTTTGCGGTGTTTATGTCCATTTTTCTCCCAAGAGGCTTTTACAGTAAACTTTGAGAAGTGCTTGCTTTAGAAAAAAATAAAACAAAATCGGCAGTTGGCACAGTGTGGAGTAGTGGCGTGTGGTCTGAATGACTGAGTTTTTCATATGTGCTTACTTTTGCTGTGAGCACTTGGACTGCACCTAGACCCAGACTAAAAGGTACACCATCTCCTCTCCTTCAAAGAATCATCATCCAAGGACCTACCAGAGACCACAAGAAAACATGGGGAGAAGCTATCAGCATACATTTGACAAAAATTGAAGTTAATAAGGATGGAGACAAGATGGCAGAGTAGAAGGATGTGAGCTCACCTTATGAAAACATCAAAATCACAGCTAACTAAACAACTGACAAAAACCAAACAAACAAAAAACCTGCTGGAACCTACCAAAATGGATATTCTACATCCAAAGACAAAGAAGAAGCCACAATGTGAGGAGGAGCCTGTGAGAATCTGGTTTTGAAGGCCAGCAGGATTTGACCACAGGAATTCCATAGGACTGGGAGAAACAGAAACTCCACTCTTGGAGGATGCACACAAGGTCTCGTGCACACAAGGACTCAGGGGAGAAAGGAGTGACCTCCAAAGAGACTGGGCCAGACCTACCTGCTAGTATTGGAGGAACTCCTGTGGAGGCAGAGGGCAACTGTGGCTCATTGCCAGGACAAAGACACTGGCAGTGGTAGCTCTGATGAGTACTCATTGTGTGAGCCCTCCTGGAGGCTGCCATTTCTTCCTCACACCTAGCCTTACCCAACAGCCTGTATCCTCCAGTGCTGGGTCTCCTCAGGCCAAACAACCACCAGGGTGGAAACACAGCTCCACCCATCAGCAGACAGTTTGCTTAAAGTCTTCCTGAGCACAGCCCTGCCCACCCACCAGTGGTCAGGATCCAGTCCCTCACACCAGGAAGCCTGCACAAGCCTCTTAGACAGCCTCATCCACCAGGGAGCAGAGAGCAGAAGCAAGAAGAATTACAACCTTGCAGCCTGCAGAATGGAAAATGCAATCAAAGGAAATTAGACAAAATGAGATGGCAGAGGGATATGTCCCAGACGAAGGAACAAGATAAAACCCCAGAAGAACAACTACGTGAAATGCAGATAGGCAATCTACCCAAAAAAGAATTCAGAGAAATGATAGTAAAGATGATCCAAGATGTTGGAAAAAGAATGGAGGTACAGATAAAAAAAGATGCAAGAAGTGTTTAACAAAGACCTAGAAACAAACAGAGATGAATAATAGAATAACTGAAATGAAGAATATACTAGAAGGAATCAATAGCAGAATAACTGAAGCAGAAGAATGGATAAGTGAGCTGATAGACAGAATGGTGGAAATCACTGCTGCAGAACAGAATAAAGAAAAAAGAATGAAAAGAAATGAAACAGCCTGAGAGACCTCTGGGACAACATAAACACACCAACATTCACATTATAAGGGTCCCAGAAGGAGAAGAGAGAGAGAAAGGACCTGAGAAAATATTTGAAGAGATAATAGCTGAAAAATTCCCTGACATGGGAAAGGAAATAGTCACCCAAGTCCAGGAAGCACAGAGTCCCAGGCAGGCTACACCTAAGGAGGAACACACCAACACATAGTAATCAAATTGACAAAAATTAAAGACAAAGAAAAAAAATAATGAAAGCAACAAGGGAAAAGCAACAGGTAACACAAGAGAATTCTCATAAGGTAATCAGCTGATCTCTCAGCAAAAACTCTACAAGCTAGAAGGGAGTGGCACTATATATATAAAGTGAGGAAAGGGAAGAACCTACAACCAAGAATACTCTAACCAGCAGGGCTCTCATTCAGGTTCAACAGAGAAGTCAAAAGCTTTACAGACAAGCAAAGCTAAGATTTTTTAGCACCACCAGACCAGCTTTGCAACAAATGCTAAAGGAACTTCTCTAGGTGGAAAAGAAAAGGCCACAACTACAAATGAGAAAATTATAAATGGAAAAGCTCAGAGGTAAAGGCAAACATACAGTAGAAGTAGGAAATCATCCACACACAAATATGATATCAAAGCCAGCAATCGTGAGGAGAGTACAAATGCAGGATACTGGAAATGCACTTGAAATTAAAAGACCAGCAACTTAAAACAATCTTGTTTGTTTATATACAGACTGCCTTTATCAAAACCTCATGGTCACTGCCAACTGAAAATTCACAATAGGTACACACACACAAAAGAAAAATGAATCTAAACACAACACTAAAGTCAGTCATCAGATGACAAAGGAAGAGAACAAGCGAGGAAGGGAAGAAAAAAGACCTACAAAAAGAAATCTAAAACAATTGACCAAATGGCAGTAAGAACATACATATCAATAATTACCTTAAGCATAAACAGATCAAATGCTCCAACTAAAAGACACAGACTGGCTGAATGGATACAAAAGCAAGACCCATATATATGCTGTCTAAAAGAGACCCACTTCAGATCTAGGGACACATACAGACTGACAGGAGATGGAAAAAGGTATTCCATGCAAATGGCAATCAAACGAAAGATGGAGCAGCAATACTCATATCAGACAAAATAGACTTTAAAATAAAGACTGTTACAAGCGACAAAGAAGGACACTACATAATGATCAAGGAATCAATCCAAGAAGAAGATATAATAATTGTAAATACATGTGCCCCAAACATAGGAGCACCTCAATATATAAGGCAAATGGTAAAATCTATAAAAGGAGATTTAACACCCCACTTTCATCAATGGACAGATCATCCAGATAGAAAATCAATAAGGAAACAGAAGCCTTAAGTGACACATTAGAACAGATAGACTTAATTATAGGACATTCCATCTGAAAGCAGCAGAATACACTTTCTTCTCAAATGTACATGGAACATTCTCCAGGATAGATCACATACTGAGAAACAAATAAAGCGTTGGTAAATTTAAGAAAATTGAAATCATATCAAGCATCTTTTCCAACTACAAAGCTATGAGATTAGAAATCAATTACAGGAAAAAAAACACGAACACCTGGAGGTTAAATTTGGTAAAGTTACAGGATACAAAATTAATACACAGAAATCTGTTGTATTTCTATACACTAACAATGAAAGATCAGAAACAAGAATTAAGGAAATAATACCATTTACTATTGCTTCAAAAAGAATAAAATACCTAGGAATAAACCTACCTAAGGAGGCAAGAGACCTCTATTCCAAAAACAATAAGATGCTGATGAAAGAAACAGAAGATGACAGAAACAGATGGAAAGATATACCATGTTCTAGGATTGGAAGAATCAATATTGTGAATATGACTACACTACCCAAGGCAATCTATAGATTCACTGCAATCCCTATCAAATTCCTAATGGTATTTTTCACAGAACTAGAACAAAAAGTTTAAAAATATGTATGGAAACATAAAAGACCCTGAATAGGCAAAGCAATTTTGAGAAAGAAAAACAGAGCTGGAGGAATGAGGCTCCCTAACTTCAGACTATACTACAAAGGTACAGTCATCAAAGCAATATGGTACTGGCATAAAAAACAGAAATATAGATCAATGGAATAGAATAGAAAGCCCAGAAATAAACCCATGCACCTATGGTCAATTAATCTACGACAAAGTAGGCAAGAATATACAGTGCAGTGGAGAAAAGACAGTCTCTTCAATAAATGGTGCTGGGATAAATGGACAGCTACAAGTAAAAAAAATGAAATTAGAACATTCTTTAACACCATGCATAAAAATAAACTCAAAATGGATTAAGGACCTAAATGTAAGACTGGATACTATAGTACTCTTAGGGGAGAACCTAGGCAGAACACTCTTTGACATAAATTGCAGCCGTATCTTTTTAAATCCATCTCCTAGCATAATGAAAATAAAAACAAAAATAAACAACTGGGACCTAATTAATTTTAAAAGCTTTTGCGCAGCAAAGGAAACCATAAACAGAATGAAAATACAACCCACGGAATGGGAAAAAATATTTGCAAATGCTGTGACAGAAAAGGGATTAATCTCCAAAATTTACAAAAAGCTCATGTAGCTCGATGTCAAAAAAACAATCGGAAGATGGCGGAAGAGTATCACCTTCCTCCCCACAGAGATCACCTTCCTCCCCACAGATACATCAGAAATACATCTACATGTGGAACAACTCCTACAGAAAACCTACTGCACGCTGGCAGAAGACCTCAGACCTCCCAAAAGGCAAGAAAGTCCCCACGTACCTGGGTAGGGCAAAAGAAAAAAGAATAAACAGAGACAAAAGAATAGGGGCAGGACCTGCACCTCGGGGAGGGAGTTGTGAAGGAGGAAAGGTTTCCACACACAAGGAAGCCCCTTCGCGGGCAGAGACTGCATGTGGCAGAGGGGGGGAAGCTTCGGAGCTGAGGAGGAGAGCACAGCAACAAGGGTGCGGAGGGCAAAGCAGAGAGATTCCCGCACAGAGGATCAGTGCCAACCGGCACTCACCAGCCCGAGAGGCTTGTCTGCTCACCCGCCAGGGCGGGCGTGGGTGTGAGCGCAGGGAGAGTCATGGCAGCGTGAACACAGCCTGTAGAGGGGTTAGTGCACCATGGCTAGCCAGGAAGGAGTCCAGGGAAAAGTCTAGACCTGCCGAAGAGGCAAGAGACTTTTTCTTACCTCTTTGTTTCCTGGTGCGCAAGGAGAGGGGATTAAGAGTGCTGATTAAAGGAGCTCCAGAGACGGGCGCGAGCCGCGGCTAAAAGCGCGGACCCCAGAGACGGGCATGAGATGCTAAGGCTGCTACTGCCGCCACCAAGAAGCCTATGTGCCAGCACAGGTCACTCTCCACACCTCCCTTCTGGGAAGCCTGTGCAGCCCGCCACTACCAGGGTCCCGGAATCCAGGGACAACTTCCCAGAGAGAACACACAGCACGCCTCAGGCTGATGCAATGTCCCACTGGCCTCTGCCACCGCAGGCTTGCCCTGCATCGAGCCCCTCCCTACCCCAGGCCTGAGTGAGCCAGAGCCCCCGAATCAGTGGCTCCTTTAACCCCGTCCTGTCTGAGCGAAGAACAGACGCCCTCCAGCGACCTACACGCAGAGGCAGGGCCAAATCCAAAGCTGGGCCCCAGTGAGCTGTGAGAACAAAGAAGAGAAAGGGAAATCTCTCCCAGCAGCCTCAGAAGCAGCGGATTAAAGCTCCACAATCAACTTGATATACCCTGCATCTGTGGAATACTTGAATAGACAACCAATCTTCCCAAATTAAGGAGGTGGACTTTGAGAGCAAGATTTATTATATTTTCCCCTTTTCCTCTTTTTGTGAGTGTGTATGTGTATGCTTTTCTGTGAGATTCTGTCTGTATAGCTTTGCTTCCACCATTTGTCCCAAGGTTCTATCCGTCCTTTTTTTTTTCTTAATAATTATTTTTTATTTTAATAACTTTATTTTATTTTATCTTACTTTGTTTTCTGTTCTTTTATCCTCTATTTCTTTCTACTTTTTCTCCCTTTTATTCTGTGCAATGTGGATGAAGCTCTTGGTGCTGCAGCCAGGAGTCAGTGCTGTGCCTCTGAGGTGGGAGAGCCAACTTCAGGACACTGGTCCACAAGAGACCTCCCAGCTCCACGTAATATCAAATGGCAAAAATCTCCCAGAGATCTCCATCTCAACACCAACACCCAGCTTCACTCAACGACCAGCAAGCTACAGTGCTGGACACCCTATGCCAAACAACTAGCAAGACAGTAAAACAACCCCACCCATTAGCAGAGAGGCTGCCTAAAATCATAAGTCCACAGACACCCCAAAACACACCATCAGACATGGACCTGCCCACCAGAAGACAAGATCCAGCCTAATCCACCAGAACACAGGCACTAGTCCCCTCCACCAGGAAGCCTACAAAACCCACTGAAACAACTTTAGCCACTAGGGACAGACACCAAAAACAACGGGAACTACGAACCTGCAGCCTGCAAAAAGACACCAAACACAGTAATATAAGCAAAATGAGAAGACAGAAAAACACACAGCAGATGAAGGAACAAGGTAAAAACCCACCAGACCTAAGAAATGAAGAGGAAATAGGTAGTTTACCTGAAAAAGAATTCAGAATAATGATAGTAAAGGTGATCCAAAATCTTGGAAATAAAATAGACAAAATGCAAGAAACATTTAACAAGGACCTAGAAGAACTAAAGATGAAACAAGCAATGATGATCAACACGATAAATGAAATTAAAAATACTGTAGAAGCGATCAACAGCAGAAAAACTGAGGCAGAAGAACAGATAAGTGACCTCGAAGATAAACTAGTGGAAATAACTACTGCAGAGCAGAAAGAAGAAAAAAGAATGAAAAGAACTGAGGACAGTTTCAGAGACCTCTGGGACAACATTAAACACACCAACATTCGAATTATAGGATTTCCAGAAGAATAAGAGAAAAAGAAAGGGACTGAGAAAATATTTGAAGAGATTATAGTTGAAAACTTCCCTAATATGGGAAAGGAAATAGTTAATCAAGTCCAGGAAGCACAGAGAGTCCCATACAGGATAAATCCAAGGAGAAACACGCCAAGACACATATTAATCAAACTGTCAAAAATTAAATACAAAGAAAACATATTAAAAGCAGCAAGGGAAAAACAACAAATAACACACAAGGGAATCCCCATCAGGTTAACAGCTGATCTTTCAGCAGAGACTCTGCAAGCCAGAAGGGACTGGCAGGACATATTTAAAGTGATGAAAGGGAAAAACCTACAACCAAGATTACTCTACCGAGCAAGGATCTCATTCAGATTTGATGGAGAAATTAAAACCTTTACAGACAAGCCAAAGCTGAGAGAGTTCAGCACCACCAAACCAGCTTTACAACAAATGCTAAAGGATGTTCTCTAGGCAAGAAACACAAGAGAAGGAAAAGACCTATAATAACAAACCAAAACAATTAAGAAAATGGTAATAGGAACATACATATTGATAATTACCTTAAATGTAAATGGATTAAATGATCCCACCAAAAGACACAGACTGGCTGAATGGATTCAAAAACAAGACCCATATATATGCTGTCTACAAGAGACCCACTTGAGACCTAGAGACACATACAGACGGAAAGTAAGGGGATGGAAAAAGAAATTCCATGCAAACGGTAACCAAAAGAAAGCTGGAGTAGCAATTCTCATATCAGACAAAATAGACTTTAAAATAAAGAGACAAAGAAGGACACTACATAATGATCAAGGGATCAATCCAAGAAGAAGATATAACAATTGTAAATATTTATGAACCCAACAAAGGAGCACCTCAATACATAAGGCAAATACAAACAGCCATAAAATGGGAAATCGACAGTAACACATTCATAGTAGGGGACTTTAACACCCCACTTTCAACAATGGACAGATCATCCAAACTGCAAATAAATAAGGAAACACAAGCTTTAAATGATACATTAAACAAGATGGACTTAATTGATATTTATAGGACATTCCATCCAAAAACGACAGAATACGCATTATTCTCAAGTGCTCATGGAACATTCTCCAGGATACATTATACGTTGGGTCACAAATCAAGCCTTGGTAAATTTAAGAAAATTGAAATTGTATCAAGTATCTTTTCCAGAACAATGCTATGAGACTAGATATCAATTACAGGAAAAGATCTATAAAAAAATACAAACACATGGAGGCTAAACAATTCACTACTTAGTAATGAAGTGGTCACTGAAGAAATCAAAGAGGAAATCAAAAAATACCTAGAAACAAATGACAATGGAGACACGACGACCCAAAACCTATGGAATGCAGCAAAAGCAGTTCTAAGAGGGAAGTTTATAGCACTACAATCCTACCTTAAGAAACATGAAACATCTCGAATAAACAACCTAACCTTGCACCTAAAGCAATTAGAGAAATAAAAACACCCCAAAGTTAGCAGACAGAAAGAAATCATAAAGATCAGATCAGAAATAAATGAAAAAGAAATGAAGGAAACGATAGCAAAGATCAATAAAACTAAAAGCTGGTTCTTTGAGAAGATAAACAAAATTGATAAACCATTAGCCAGACTCATCAAGAAAGAAAGGGAGAAGAATCAAATCAACAGAATTAGAAATGAAAAAGGAGAAGTAACAACTGACACTGCAGAACTACAAAAGATCATGAGAGATTACTACAGGCAACTCTATGCCAATAAAATGGACAACCTGGAAGAAATGGACAAATACTTAGTAATGCACAACCTACTAAGACTGTATCAGGAAGAAATAGAAAATATGAACAGACCAATCACAAGCACTGAAATTGAAACTGTGATTAAAAATTTAAAATCTTCCAACAAACAAAAGCCCAGGACCAGATGGCTTCACAGGCGAATTCTATCAAACATTTAGAGAAGAGCTAACACCTATCCTTCTCAAACTCTTCCAAAATATAGCAGAGGGAGGAACACTCCCAAACTCATTCTACGAGGCCACCATCACCCTGATACCAAAACCAGACAAGGATGTCACAAAGAAAGAAAACTACATGCCAATTATCACTGATGCACATAGATGCAGAAATCCTCAACAAAATACTAGCAAACAGAAAGCCACAGCACATTAAAAGGATCATACACCATGATCAAGTGGGGTTTATCCCAGGAATGCAAGGATTCTTCAATATATGCAAATCAATCAATGTGATACACCATATTAACAAAATGAAGGAGAAAAGCCATATGGTCATCTCAATAGAAGCAGAGAAAGCTTTTGACAAAATTCAACACCCATTTATGATAAAAACCCTCCAGAAAGTAGGCATAGGGGGAACTTTCCTCAACATAATAAAGGCCATATATGACAAACCCATAGCCAACTATGGGTTGGCTATGTGAAAAACTGAAAGCATTTCCACTAAGATCAGGAACAAGACAAGGTTGCCCACTCTCACCACTCTTATTCTACATAATTTTGGAAGTTTTAGCAAAAGCAATCTGAGAAGAAAAGGAAATAAAAGGAATCCAAATCAGAAAAGAAGTAAAGCTGTCTCTGTTTGCAGATGACATGATACTATGCATAGATAATCCTAAAGATTCTACCAGAAAACTACTAGAGCTAATCAATAAATTTGGTAAAGTAGCAGGATACAAAATTCATGCACAGAAATCTCTGGCATTCCTATACACTAATGATGAAAAATCTGAAAGTGAAGTGAAGAAAACACTCCCATTTACCATTGCAACAAAAAGAGTAAAATATCTAGGAATAAACCTACCTAAGGAGACAAAAGACCTGTATGCAGAAAATTATAAGATACTGATAAAAGAAATTAAAGATGATACAAATAGATGGAGAGATATACCATGTTCTTGGATTGGAAGAATCAACATTGTGAAAATGACTCCACTACCCAAAGCAATCTACAGATTCAATGCAATCCCTATCAAACTACCCTTGGCATTTTTCACAGACATAGAACAAAAAATTTCACAATTTGTATGGAAACAGAAAAGATCCCGATTAGCCAAAGCAATCTTAAGAATGAAAAACGGAGCTGCAGGAATCAGGCTCTGTGACTTCAGACTATACTACAGAGCTACAGTAATCAAGACAGTATGGTACTGGCACAAAAACAGAAATATAGATCAATGGAACAGGATAGAAAGCACAGTGATAAACCCATGCACATATGGTCACCTTATCTTTGATAAAGGAGGCAGGAATGTACAGTGGAGAAAGGACAGCCTCTTCAATAAGTGGTGCTGGGAAAACTGGACAACTACATGTAAAAGTATGAGACTAGATCACTCCCTAAAATCATACACAAAAATAAGCTCAAAATGGATTAAAGACCTAAATGTAAGGCCAGAAACTATCAAACTCTTAGAGGAAAACACAGGCAGAACACTCTATGACATAAATCACATCAATATCCTTTTCCTCCCACCTCCTAGAGAAATGGAAATAAAAGCAAAAATAAAAAAATGGGACCTAATGAAACTTAAAAGCTTTTGCACAGCAAAGGAAACCATAAACAAGACGAAAAGACAACCCTCTGAATGGGGGAAAATATTTGCAAATGAAGCAACTGACAAAGGATTCATCTCCAAAATTTACAAGCAGCTCATGCAGCTCAATAACAAAACAACAAATAACCCAATCCAAAAATGGGCAGAAGACCTAAATAGACATTTCTCCAAAGAAGATATACAGACTGCCAACAAACACATGAAAGAATGCTCAACATCATTAATCATTAGAGAAATGCAAATCAAAACTACAATGAGATATCATCTCACACCAGTCAGAATGGCCATCATCAAGAAATCTACAAACAACAAATGCTGGAGAGGTTGTGGAGAAAAGGGAACACTCTTGCATGGCTGGTGGGAATGTGAATTGGTACAGCCACTATGGAGAACAGTATGGAGGTTCCTTAAAAAACTCCAAATACAACTATCATATGACCCAGCAATCCCACTACTGGGCATATACCCTGAGAAAACCATAATTCAAAAAGGGTCTTGTACCAAAATGTTCATTGCACCTCTATTTACAATAGCCAGGTGATGGAAACAACCTAAGTTTCCATCATCAGAGGAATGGATAAAGAAGATGTGGCACATATATACAATGGAATATTACTCAGCCATAGAAAGAAATGGAGTTATTTGTAGTGAGGTGGATGGACCTAGAGTCTGTCATACAGAGTGAAGTCAGTCAGAAAGAGAAAGACAAATACCGTATGCTAACACATATATATGGAATCTAAGAAAAAAAAAATGTCATGAAGAACCTAGGGGTAAGACAGGAATAAAGACACAGACCTACTAGAGAATATACTTGAGGATATGGCGAGGGGGAAGAGTAAGCTGTGACAAAGTGAGAGAGTGGCATGGACCTATACACACTACCAAACGTAAAATAGATAGCTTGTGGGAAGCAGCCGCATAGCACAGGGAGATCAGCTTGGTGCTTTGTGACCACCTAGAGGCGTGGGATAGGGAGCGTGGGAGGGAGGGAGACGCAAGAGGGAAGAGATATGGGAACACATGTATATGTATAACTGATTCACTTTTTTATAAAGCAGAAAGTAACACATCATTGTAAAGCAATTATACTCCAATAAATATGTAACAACAGCAACAAACAACCTATTCAAAAAATGGGCAGAAGGCTAAAACAGACATTTCTCCAAAGAAGGCATACAGGTGACCAAGAGGCACATGAAAAGATGCTCAACATCACTAATTATTAGAGAAATGCCAATCAAATCTACAATGAGATATCACCTCACACCAGTCAGAATGGCCATCATCAATGTCTGCAAACAATAAATGCTGGAGAGGGTGTGGAGAAAAGGGGACCCTCCTACACTGCTGGTGGGAATGTAAACTGTCACAGCCACTACAGAGAACAGTATGGAGGTTCCTTAGAAAAACTAAAAATAGAACTACCACGTGATCCAGCAATCTCACTCCTGGGCTTATATCCAGAGAAAACCGTGGTTTGAAAGGATACATGCACCCTAATATTCACTGCAGCACTGTTTACAATCACCACAACATGGAAGCAACCTAAATGTCCATTGACAAGGAATGGAACAAGAAGCTGTGGTACATATATACAATGGAATATTACTTATTTATGAAAAAGAATGAAATAATGCCATTTGCAGCAACGTAGATGGACCTGGAGATTATCATAGTAAATGAAGTAAGTCAGACAGAGAAAGACAAATATCATATGATATTACTTATACATGGAATCTAAAATAAAATGTTACAAATGAACTTATTTACAACACACAGACTCACAGACTTAGAGAACGAACTTACTTATGGTTACCAGGGGGAAGGGATAAATTGGGAGTTTGGGATTGACATATACACATGGCTATATTTTAAATAGATAATCAACAAGGACCTACTGTATAGCACTGGAAACTTTGCTCATTATTCTGTAATAACCTAAATGGGAAAAGAACTTGAAGAAGAATAAATACATGTGTATGTGTAACTAAATCACTTTGCTGTACACCTGAAACTAACACAACATTGTATACTCCAATATAAAATTAAAACACTGAAGCTAGTAAATGTAAGCATATAAGGTATGGTAAAAAGGAAGAAAAAAAAAAAGAAACAAAACCAGAACACTGGGATCCTGATAGGAATGGCATTAAATTTTAAATTACTTTGAGAGAAATTAATGTATTTATAATATTTAAACTTGAACATTTTACCATTTTTAGCCTATAGATTCTAAACATTTATTATTCATTCTATTTTATATTTATATTTTTCTTTGTTCAACTAGTATAGTGAAAATTTCTTCAAAGTTTTCTCTTTTAACTTTATGACGCATCTTACAATTGGAAGATAATTTTTAGCTTGCTTGAGATCGAAACATGCCTACATAGTCAAAGAGAAACCTGGAAATTAAATTCCCCAAAGGGGAAAAAAGAAAAGAAACTCCATTATCTCATGACAGAATATTTAACCCATATCATTGAACATTCTGAAATTAACGAGAATGTTTTAAAAATGGCCTTCTTCAGTTGGTTCAGTCTCACATGTCAAAAAAGGTCCCCTGGAAAGACAAAAATAAAGATATTCTTCTCTAAAGCTCTAGAGAGTAAGAGAGTATGACACATTAACAGACACAACAGACAAGAATGTGGTAATCTTTCTGCTGGTTCCATGGAAAGATTATGAGCCATTGAGGGTGAATGCAAAGTGCCATCCCCATCTTGTGGGGGAATAATTTTTCAACTTGACACAAAATATATCTCAAAGGCTGTTTCTGAATAAATATTTGAAGAAGGGAATACTGAACTGTGCCAAGTCTAGAATTCATCATCCTGGCATAACTGAATCTATGTTCTTTTAATATGAATTTTACCGTCAGCAATGTTCTGGCTTGCACTGACCAAAAAGGAACTAGTTTTGGACTGAAATGTGTTAGTAAATAACAATGTCTCTGTTAGCAAAAGCTCACATGTATAGGATATACCAGGCAAACACTCACCAAAAATCTTGAGAGATGTTGTCGTTGCAACAGCAGAAAATGAGAGTACATTGTATGGTTTCCAGACAATCTCTCTGACGTATGGGTTCAAATGCTTCACTGAGACTGGTGTTAACAACTTAATAGAGAATCTAAAATCCAATTTCATAGCCCGGCTAGAGAACTTAATGTATATGTTTGGCATAATAGAGTTTAAATTCATTAACTTTCATTGCAAATCTGCAACAGTTCAAAATATAGTGTTTTACCACTTTTGGGGAAGGAAATACAGGAAGAAATAATTTTCTTTTAAATCACTGGTCTTCAGCACAAGTTTCAATACGGAACTATCAATCCCCAAAGCAGTAGTTGAATTATTAGTTATACCTATCTCTTTACACATAATGGAGAATACACAGAGGGAAAGAACAGCAGCTCTGAAACTACATACAGCTATGACATTTCTGATTTAATGTGTGAAAGTTATAGATATTTGAGTGCTCATTAGAAAAATTAAATGAAGTTTCATAAAACAGGATAATTAAAAAACCAAAAATACCCATAGAAGAACAGCCTAAATCTGTATTGGAATCAACCAAACTAGGCTCTAAAAGTACTAAAACTATACTTTCATTTTTGGAGGTCTCTCAGTGATGATACAGCAGAGAACACAAGGCACACATCTGCAAATTCTAGCATGACATCTTGTGCTTGCTGTGCAAACATGCGGCACATGTGCTGTTTCTTGTCTTCAACACTAGGAGGATCCTGCTAAAGTATGCTATTTCAATGCTTTACCTGGCAAAGGAGTGCAAACTCAGTATTTTTAGTTAACTTTATATAAAATCTATAAAAATTCTGGAAAAGTGCTTTCACATACACATTTTAGAGATTTAAGCACCTAGATTGAATTCAAAGTCTGAAAAGACTGATGGAGAACATTAAATCTCCATATAGAAGGAAAAACAGTGAACCTGAGAAAGAGTTGGGGAGTTTTTAGAAAGAGTATACCCCTGTTTACAATAGCAAAGACATGGAAGCAACCTAAATGTCCACTAACAGAGGAATGGATAAAGAAGATGTAGTACATGTATACAATGGAATAGTACTCAGCCATAAAAAGAATGAAATAATGCCATTTGCATCAACATGGATGGACCTGGTGATTATCATACTAAGAGAAGTAAGTCAGAGAAAGACAAATATCATATGATATCGCTTATATGCAGAATCTAAAAAAAAAAGATATAAATGAACTTATTTACAAAACAGAAACAGACTCACAGACATAGGAAACAAACTTATGGTAACCAAAGGGGAAAGGAGGGGGGAAGAGGGATAAATTAGGCATTTTGTATTAACATATACATACTCCTATATATAAAATAGATAACCAACAAGGACCTACCATACAGCAGAAGAAACTATACTCAATATCTTGTAATAATCTATAAGGGTAAAGAATCTGAAAAAAAGTTTTATATATATGTATGACTGAATCACTTTGCTGTACACCAGAAACTAACACAACATTATAACTCAACTATATTTCAATTAAAAAAAAAAAGAGTATGCATAAGTTTCAGTTTTAGGAGGAGGCTTAGCTAATTAGCTGGTAACAAGTTTGCTGAGATACTCAAACATGATATGCTTAGGAGTCTCTCAGGTTTTTCCCAACACATGGGACCTGGACAAAAAGGAACTCAAGGTACTTTGGAGAGGCTTCTATAGTTACAAACCAGGAGAAAAGAGAGAATAATGAAACTGCTTCAATGCGATTGAGATCTTGGATTTGGTTTTCTTATGTCAACTCTCCTGTGATACTAGATAAAATTCAAATCAGATTGTAGTGAGGATTCAGATCCCAACACAGAGAGACTATCAGATAAAACAATTAAACGTTGCTAGAAGCAATATTTTTTGTAAGATGAAGCTCGTCATTCTTTGGTAGGGACAATGGTCTGTTCAGGCCAGAGTAGCCATCATCAGTAGCAAGCTCCCAAGCATCACGGAGGAAGTCAAGGTTATCCTCCATGACTCAGTCAGTCAGCGGGCTGGGGCACATCCCCCGTTCTTTTAGCAGTCATGTGCTATGACTCTGCCTTTCACAAGTACTGAGAAATCCTTCGGGGATTTCTTGCACATACTACTTATTTACTAAGTCATCAGGTTTGTAAAGATGTACTTCTTTCTAATATTTGTCTTAAACTTAACTCATCAAATTTTTTTTAAAATTTAATTTATTTATTTTTGGCTGCATTGGGTCTTCGTTGCTGCATGCGGGCTTTCTCTAGTTGTGGCGAGAAGGGGTTACTATTCATTGTGGTGCACGGGCTTCTCATTGCGGTGGTTTCTCTTGTTGCGGGGTACGGGCTCTAGGCACGTGGGCTCAGTAGTTGTGGCTTGCAGGCTCTAGAGTACAGGCTCAGTAGTTGTGGCACACAGGCTTTGTTGCTCTGTGGCATGTGGAATCTTTCTGGACCAGGGCTCGAACCCGTGTCCCCTGAATTGGCAGGCGGATTCTTAACCACCATGCCACCAGGGAAGCCCCTCATTAAAAATTTTAAAGAGATTCACATTGTTCTAACCTTTTGGATTTTATGTTCACATCATCCAAATAGCCAAGTGGTTTTAAGCATTTTTTTATAGTCTCCCTGAGCTCTTCAAGGCTAACAGGTCATTATTTTAGCAAGGTGACATCGCTTTATCCCTGTGGCCTTCTGGTTGTCCCCTTCTAGATTTCATTATTTCTCTTCTGATATGTAGAGACTAGAACCATATTTGGGATTCCAGATATTGTGGAAATAAAAGGGTTGAATCAAGCTATCTCAAGTTTCCTCTATTACTTGCATTTGCATTGTTAATGGTGTCAAACATAGCACTGGCTTTATTGAGTATACCTGTACACAGACCTGAGGTCCTTAACAGAGAAAGGACAGAGATTAAAAACCCATTTCCCTAGGGCAACATGTGTGTGTGTACTGGGAGGGGGTGCAAAAGCTAAGAATTCTTTACTTAGCATATATAATTTCAATTATTTGTCCTTTCATCCAGAGTGCATATAAAGAAGTTCGAAAAAAAAGTCTTTTCTAGCTCTCATCCGTGAAACACTTTTTATGGAATTCTGTCCATACAATGGAAGAATCTGAGACTTGGAAGAGAAGGCATAGATCTGCTAGTGCCAACTTCCCTCGCTAACATTTCTGACATGGAACTTTCAGCTTCTCTGTGGCAAGCCTCAGTATAACAAAGCAGGTATGTATTTAGACACTTTGAAATTCTGCCTTCTTATTAGGCTGAAATATGCCTCTTTCTAACGTCCATCTATCAATCTAGAGCTTTATTCTCAACAAGCATAGAAGTCTAGCTATCAAAAGAAAAACACCACTGACATATTGAACAATAACACAAACCTTTCAAACTCAAATTCAATGCTTTAGGCTAATCATTCACGGCTCCTTAAAAAAGTCCACAAGTTAGGTGATTTTCAGACTTATCTTGATTTCATTCCATTGGATACCCTCTGGTTTAACTGTGGTTCTATTAAAGTGTGGTATTTGCTTGGACATAGTACCTAGTTATTATACCAATGGCTCAAAAAATAAAGCATACCTTTGCTGTAGATACAATGCTTCTATCAAAACAGTCTAAGATTTAAAACTATTATATTACATTTTGGGTCATGGTGGATTGATTTATGGTCAAATAAACTCTGAATTTTTTCATAACATTTTTCTAAAGCCAGAATCTCCCAAATTTCTTGCTTGTAAAATGGATTTATAGGGCATGTAGAAATTTACATTTATCCCAAATTCATTTAACTGAATTCATGGCATTTTAAAATTAGCAATTCCTAGTTAAAATTATGATCTATTTTAAAAATAGTAGAAATTTGGTAGATATTAGGATTTAAGTATCTATTTCATAAAGTAACCATTTATATATTATGTGAGCATGAAATCTGATTTTTGTGGGTGACATAAAGGACTTATACTTACTAGTTTATGGTTCTGCATCATAAAACTCATTTTTATATACTTCAACATTACTTGAAGTTTTTGGACTGTTAAAAATTTCAGTTACAACTTGAATCAATGTGCTGATTTAAAGTCTTATGAAAAATTTCACAGAATTAATATGCACGAATGACGTTAAACATATATTTATCCATATGAATAGTGTTTATAAGAGGCTTCATTTGCTTCTGATGCTATGACTAGATTACTAATATGCTTTAGGCTAAGCTGCATTTTAAGTTATATCCTGCTTTGCCTTATATTGGAGCATTCCAAAAATCAAAACTTTTCATTAAAAAAGCAAAACAAAAATTGTTTTAAAATGTATAGAAAATTGCTTTTTAAAAGTTTCAGTGAGTGGTGTAAATCTACATCACGTTTAAAAAAATCTTATTGGAAGTTTTGCACTTTGTGAAACTTCTGTTAGTGACTGGATATAAAAAGTTTGAACAAAGTTTGATTCTTTTATCTGACATAGACTCTAGCTATTATTCAGTGAATTCAATTTTCTAGGAAAATTTACCAGTACCCTGAAACCATTTCATGACTGAATGGCTGGTATATCATTCTTGATGGTTTTCTCTGCGATCAATTCCACTAAACCAATGAAAATCTGTAACAAAATTAGCCTAAATATAAGTACATTCTTTCAGATGTAATAAGGAAACAAGAAACAAGTATCCAGGTAAATTCCAATATTCTAGGAAACGTTCCTTGGAAAATAGTGTATATTGAGAATCACTTTCTAAAAAGTACACCAAAGCGGGGGAAAAGGCTTTTGTTGGAAAGAGTAGATTGTTAACAAGAGTCTACATTGATTATCAGTCTGCAGAAGAATAAGCTGGGGGATGAGTCCTCACTATAGTACATCCCAACAGTGCTGCAGCAAAAATCCTCATTGGCAGAAAGGAATAGGAAGCTGTCAAAATGTCTTCTAACCCAAAGCATCTTGAATAAAACGATTGCCCTCCAAAAGTGCAGATGAGGTAAGGCCATAGCCAACAGAAACAGTTTGTCAGCAGGCAAATATTCTGTATAGTTCAGGATTGTTGAATCTAGTATAGTCACAGTGTTGGCACATACACATCATTCCAGTAAGGGTTGTACAGTTCATACAACTTTGTGTAATGTAAGTGTGCAGTGAAAGATTAACTTTATCCCAGCTGGCGGGGTGGGGGGTGGGGGTTTAATCTTTGCCCTCAACTCCTGGGATGATAATCTCTATAAATCCTTGGAAAATCCTGCATGATAAGAGTGTCTTTGTGTACATGGGGGTCTTGGGTCACACAAGATAGCCCATGATAACAATGTGATGTATGGTGGGGGCTATAAGCCACCTTGACCCACTGGAGGGCTGGAGACTAAACTTAGCCATGCAGGTGGTCAACCATGTCTATATGATTAAGCGTCAATAAAAACTCTGACCATCAAGGCTGAGGTGAGCTTCCCTGGTTGGCGATACATGATTGCTGAGAAGAGTTACCACTGTCCGAGCCTCCACCGAGAGAGCAACTGAAAGCTCATGTTTGGAATTCTCCCGGATTTTGCCCCAAATGCCTCTTCTCTTGGCTGACTTTTATCTGTATCCTTTCACTGCCATAAACTTAACTATGAATATAATAGCTTTAAGTGAATTCAGTGAGTCTGTATAGTGAATTATCACATCGGATGTGGTCTTGGAGATCTCGCAACTCTCAACTGATGTCAGGAGCGAGGGTGGATTGGAAACTCGCAACTTTGCACTGAGTAATTGATGTTGAAATGTTATAGGTTCCACAGGGCTTTTTGATATTTGCAACATTCGTTTGTCTGAAAGAATTGTGTCCAACACTTCCTCTACATCATATGCCAGGCCTGCGACAGATACTCAGGCTTCAAAATTAATTGTGAACTTTTTTTTTCTGATTCTTTGAATAAATCCTGACATAACAAGCTATTAAAATGTATTTTATCGTGATCCTGCGTACACTTTCTAAATCCTCCACTCTTAGTTTCTGCTCTCTATTTTACTCACTTTTCTTAATTTCTAGATGATATTTAATTCTTATGGACATAATATTATAAATACAGCAAATAACTGCATTTCTTTAATATTGTTTCTCCAAAGGTTTATACGTTCTTTGGAGAACATTACTTTGGCCTTCTATGGGGATTAATTCGAAATCCCCTGAGAAACTACAGTCCGGTTTTCTGAAAGCTACAGAGCATGGTGACATATATAATTCTGTACCATATTTCATACTGGCTACTAATTTTTCTCTCTTTCAAAATATTGTTTTGTTCCATAAGCCCTTTTAAAAATCTGGTTTGAGATTTCTTTGCTTCCTAAAGTCCTCAATGAAATTATATGAGGCTTTCAAACTGCCTAACTAAAGAATTGACTTTAAAGGTCCAATTATAGAACACTTTTGTTTGATATGGGGGAAGTGAAAAGAAAAACGTGGGGACAAGTTCCATGTCTTTCTTCCACCAGTGCATGAATCATTTTAAACCATTAAAATGAATATATGCATTCTCTGAGAAAATTATTTCCACCCCATGGTTGCTCTCAGGAGATTTCCTGTGGCTCTGAAGCTTGCTCTCTTTTGTAATTACGTTCTAGTAGGTCTTTGGCTTCAAGGAATGCTACATTCCACTGAACCAATCCTGCTTTGCTTCATGCTCCTGGTATATGTAGCTCTCTGATTATATCCCAAGAAATTATTTACTAAACCACTTAGAATTTGATGTTCACTTAGAATGCTTGCTGCATTATTTGCCATCTATTGTTCTTTCTGTTAGGCATTTTTTTCAAAATGCACCAATGTGAGATTCTAATAATAATTGCCTCAAAATGCAAGTATGTTGTCTTTTTTTTCCCCTACCCTGGCAGTAAAGGGCCTTTTATTGCTTTTCAAATTGTTATACATTCTCCTTCACTTTTCTGTAATTGATGTGAATGCTGGTTGGCTGATATTTAATTCTTGATTGGGAAAGAGAGCTGTGATATCTTTCTAAAATTCCTTGTTTCCTGCGTACTCTGGGGGTTGCAAGTGTTGGGAAAGAAGAGGAAATGGCACAACTTTGGGAGTATTTTTGAGAACATTTAACTGCTGGCCTGTCATAGATGCACTCAAATGACCCAAATCGGCATGAGATTAAGGGATGTAACACTCCACTGTACCATCAACCTCTCTATAACTGACAAGCAAGCATAGGTTATCCTGTGATTCCCTAGTCCACTATGAGAATGACAAGTTGAGCTAAAGAACTGCTTAGAAAATAAACAAATGGGACCTAACCAAATTCAAAAGCTTTTGCACAGCAAAGGAAACCATAAACAAAATGAAAAGACAACCTATGGAATGGGAGCAAATATTTGCAAGTGATGCCACCAACAAGGGATTAATTTTCAAAATATACAAATAGCTCATACAGCTCAATATCAAAAACCCCCCAAACAACCCAATAAAAAATGGGCAGAAGACCTATATTTAGGACATTTCTCCAAAGAAGACATACAGATGGCCAACAGGCACATGAAAAGATGCTCAACATTGCTACTTATTAGAGAAAACAAATCAAAACTACAATGAGGTACCACCTCACATCGGTCAGAATGGCCATCACCAAAAGTCTACAAACAATGGTTGAGAGAGTATGGAGAAAAGGCAACACTCCTATGCTGTTGGTGGGAATATAAATTAGTGCAGCCACTATGGAGGACAGTATGGAGGCTCCTTAAAAAACTAAAAATACAGCTGCCATATGACCCATCAATCCCACTCCTGGGCATATATCCAGACAAAACTCTAATTCAAAAAGATACATGCACCTCAATGTTCATAGCAGCACTATTTACAATAGCCAAGACATGGAAGCAACCTAAATGTCCATCAACAGAGGAATGGATAAAAAAGATGTGATGTATATATACAATGGAATATTAGCCATAAAAAAGAATGAAATAATGCCATTCACAGCAACATGGATGGACATAGAGATTATCATACTAAGTGAAGTAAGTCACACAGAGAAAGGCAAATATCATATGATATCACTTATATGTGGAATCTAAAAAACTGATACAAATGAACTTAGTTACAAAACAGAAACAGACTCACAGACATAGAAAACAAATTGATGGTTACCAAAGGAGGGAGGTGGGGGAGGGATAAATTAGGAGTTTGGGTACACACTACTATATACAAAATAGATAACCAACAAGAGCCTACTATATACCACAGGGAGCCATACTCAATATCTTGTAATTAACTATAATGGAAAAGAAAAAGGAGCTGCTAAGATTCAACCCAACCAGAGGAGAGGGGGAAGGGGACTGGGGACTGAGTTCCACCTCCATTCCTTCTGTGGTTTTCTAGCATAACCTTTGCACCAAGTAGCTGGAGACCTGGCAGCTTGAAAAGAGTCAGAAGAACTCCTCTGAGAAATTCATATGACTTTTGTTAATAGGTCTTGACCCTGGAAAAAGCCCCAGAGAAAAATCAAAGCAAAAGTTTCAAACTCTGTCAACTGGTATCTTCCTTCCCTGCAACTTGCTAGTATTTTGTATGCTCACTCTAAAAGTCAGTAGGTAGGACACACTACCATATTTAAATTCTTTTATGATGAAAGTCTCCTTAAGTAACAAGAATATCCTAGGAAATATATCACATAGGATGTCTGCCTATAAAGATTTATGAAACATAAAATATGCCATTCTAAACTGTGGCTATATATTTAAACTATCTGCTTTCTAGCCACTCAGATTTTGACTGCCATAAGAAGTATTCCCACAGAATAAATAGAACTGGAAAAAAATCTCTGCTTTTCAAAGATATCTCCAGGAGGTATTACCAAGAGCAGTCAGAGAGTAAGGCCATCTAATTTTTTTTTTATTCTAACATCAGAAATGTGGAAATGTCTTTCCCTTTTTCTATAAAAGTACAGAACATTCTCCTTCTCTATTGAAGCTCAATGCTCATCTTTCAGAATTTCCTAAATCATACCAGGCATTTTGCATTTTATCAGAACAATATGTGGTGTGACTTTAACCCCTTTATAGTAGCCATCTAAATGACGTGGCAGTAGAGAAACTGGTATCTGATAATTTCCACCCCACATTAGGAACCTCTTCATCACTGTATGTCTCTTTGAAAAACTTCACCCTATCTTGGTCAGAAATGACTTAGTACAGAGCTATATGTATGAGCACAGCAGTGATTTAAGCATTCAGCCACGTGTCTTCTAAGATAAAATGGTACTGAGGAGAAAGGAGTGTTAGGGAGTGGGAGAAGATAATCCTGGAGATGCATGATGAGGTGGCAGAGGGGAAACTCAGAGCCGAAGGGGTGTGTGTGTGTGTGTGTGTGTGTGTGTGTGTGTGTGTGTGTGTGTGTGTGTGTGTGTGTGTGTGTGTGTGTGTGTGTGTGTGTGTGTCTAGGCACAGAAATAAGGCATTTTCCTTTCTCCTCTCCCCTGTGCATTCTCAGGAGACCAGCTGATCCAGCTGGGAAATTGGGGAGATCTTTAATGGAGATAGGGCTGTAAGATATAAGGTATGGGATATACATATACTAAAAAAATTCACTGTTCATCTGAAATTCTAATTAACAGGTGTCCTATATTTTATTTGCTAAATCTGGCAACCCTATGTGAAGAGCACAGGGAATCCTGGCCCTGAGCTGAGCAGGTGCAAACTCTGCTTTGGTCTGAGCTGAATCCTGAGTCTTGTTGTCTCAATGAGCTAAGGGTATACTGATTATTAAAATACACTTGATATCAGGAGGGAAAAGTCAACTTTGCTGTTACTTATAGATACTGATGAACTACCAAAAAGAAGAAGAAGAAAAAAGTACAATATTGTATGTAAGGGCTTCCCTGCTGGCGCAGTGGTTGAGAGTCCGCCTGCCGATGCAGGGGACACGGGTTCGTGCCCCAGTCCGGGAAGATCCCACATGCTGCGGAGTGGCTAGGCCCATGAGCCATGGTCGCTGAGCCTGCACGTCCGGAGCCTGTGCTCAGCAACAGGAGGAGCCACAGCAGTGAGAGGCCCACGTAAAAAAAACAAAACAAAACAAAAAAAACCCCAAAAAAAACCCCAAAAAAACAAAAAAAACACAACCCCCCCCCCAAAAACCAAAAAACAATATTGTATGTAAAAGTAACATTTTCACTCACTCAGGAGGAATGCCTCCCTTTATTATTAATGTTTCATTTATCTGTACAAAATTAATTTTGTTTCTAGTTTTATTGTAAAGTGGGAAATTAATTTCTACGTTCGGTCTTCTGGGGTTTGGTAATCTGTTCACAGTTGCAGAAAAACTGTGAGGAATGCCCTTTCATGCAGGTATAATTTCTGTATTCATCTTTTATTTTTTAAAGTTATCTTTTAATCAGCTTTGTGTTTCAAATTACACCAGAAGCTTTATAATGATGAGAAATGCGTTGCCTCTTTAATAAGGGCCCCAAGAGGTTTTTGTACAGATGTGTGTCTCAAGAGTGCACCATACATATTAATATGTTTTTTCTTTGAGTTCTAACAAAAGGAAGTACATGAGAATCACTGCCAAATGGGTCATTTTATAGGGTGGGACAGATGCAGAAATCCTTTTATGGTTTCCAGTAAACATGGAACTGTGACAGGTATCTTTTGTTCTTTTTCAGATTTAAACTATGAAAGAGTAGATATGAATATTCTTTTTTTTAATTAAAGTGAGTCTTTATTATCTCCTTAAAGGAAAAAAACATGCATATGTGTGTATAAAATCTCAATAGAGAATATACTTAAAAAGATATCACTTTGGCTGAAGTTAATGAGGGCAAATATCTTTCCTTGTTTTAAAACTTTGGTATTTTACTCTTTCATTTTAAAAGTATTAAACTAAAGACTTAATTGCTCACGTATTGCAGCTGATAGTGTGATGGTGGATAGGAAAATTGGCACGTGTACCATGGATGATGTCCTTGAGGAGTTTTTTACCTTCAAAATATATTAAACAGTCAAAATATATTAAACAAAATATTTATTGCTTTGTAATTATTTAGAAATGAAATGGATTCATATTTTTTGCTGTATTCTAGCCAGAAGTCAGTGCATAGTTCCAACAACCAAAATAATGACATGGTTTCTGTCTTAGACTGATTAAGTACTCATTTTCATAGTAGGAATGATAACTACCAGATTCACATTAAATAATACTTTGTAATTCTTCTAGTAAAAATAATAAAAATTTTTCTCAGCTAAGTTCTCCTGCTTTAATCAGCTTCATCACTGCCTTTTAATGAATAATAACATATTTGAATTTTCAACAACTTATTAAAGTTTGATAGCCTTGACCATTCTACTGGGGGCCTATCACCATTCAATATATATATATTTTTACTTTTGTGGAAACTTTTGTAAATTCACAGCACTCAAAAGTTGGCCTTTTGCCTCTCCTCCAAACAATACTTTTTATATCTTATAAATAACAGTGAAAACACAGCCATACAAAATCTACAGGGTGCAGCAAAAGCAGTTTCTTAGAGGGCAGTTTACAGAAATACAGGCCTTCCTCAAAAAACAAGAAAAATCTCAAATAAACAACCTAATATACCACCTAAAAGAATTAGAAAAAGAACAAACAAAATCTAAAGTCAGCAGAAAGAAGGAAATAATAAAGATCAGAGAGGAAATAAACAAAATAAATATTTAAAAAACAATAGAAAAAAATCAATAAAACCAAGAGCCGGTTCCTTGAAAGGGTAAACAAAATTGACAAACCTCTGGTCAGGCTCACCAAGAAGAAACAAGAGGACCCAGATAAACAAAATAAGAAACGAAAAAGGAGAAATAACAACTGATACCACAGAAATGCAAAAAAAAAAAAACCCAAAAGAATACAATGAACAATTTATATGCCAACAAATTCAACAACCTAGAAGAAATGGACAAGTTTCTAGAAACATACAGCCCATCAAAATTGAATCAAGAAGAAATAGATAATTTGAACAGACTGATAACTAGAAGTAAAATAGAATCTGTAATTAAACATCTTCCTACAAAAAAAAGTTCAGGACCAGATGGCTTCACAGGCAAATTCTACCAAACATACAAATAAGAACTTATACTGATCCTTCTCAAAAGTCTTCCAAAAGACCGAAGAGGAGGGAACACTCCCAAAGACATTCTATGAAGCCACCATCGCCCTGATACCAAAACCAGACAAAGACACTATCGAAAAAGAAAATTACATGCCAATACCTTTCTTTAATGAATATAGATGCAAAAATTCTCAACAAAATATTAGCAAACTGAATCCAACAACACATGAAAAGATCATACACCATGACCAAGTTGGATTGATCCCAGGTTCACAAGGATGGTTCAACATATACAAATCAATTAATGTGATATACCACATCAACAAAAGAAAAAACAAAAAACACATGATCATCCCAATAGACACAGAAAAAGCATCTGATAAAATTCAACATCCATTCATTATAAAAACTCATACCAGAGTGGGTATAGAGGGAACATATCTCATAATAAAAGCTATTTATGACAAGCCCATGGCCAATATAATACTCAACAGTGAAAAGCTGAAAGCCTTCCTGCTAAAATCTTGAACAGGACAGGGATGCTCACTCTCACCACTTCTATTCAACATAGTATTGGAAGTCCTAGCCACAGCAATCAGGCAAGAAAAAGAAATAAAGGATCTAAATTGGAAGGGAAGAGGTAAAAGTGTCATTATATGCAGATGACATGATACTACATATAGAAAACCCTAAAAACTCCACACAAAAACTACTAGAATTGATAAATGAACTCAGCAAGGGAGCAGGATACAAGATTAACATACAGCAATCAGTTGCATTTCTTTACACTAATGAGAAAGGGTATGTAGAAAAACAATCCCTTTTAAAAATCATATGCAAAAAAATAAAATCCTTAGGAATAAACCTGACCAAGGAGGCAAAAGACTTATATGCCGAGAAATATAAAACATTAATAAAGGAAACTGAAGATGATTCAAAGAAATGGAAAGATATCCTATGCTCTTGAATTGGAAGAATTAATTTTGTTAAAATGGCTGTACTATCCAAAACTATCTACAAATTTAATGTGATCCCTATAAAATTACCCATGACATTTTTCACAGAACTAGTACAAATAATCCTAAAATATATATGGAACCAATAAAAGACCCAGAATTGCCAAAGCAATCCTGAGGAAACAGAACAAAGCAGGAGGCATAAAACCCTCCCAGACTTCAGACAATACTCAATGCTACAGTAATCAAAACAGCATGGTGTTGACACAAAAACTAACATATGGGTCAATGGAACAGAATAGAGAGCCCAGAATTAAACCCACACACCCTCTTCAACAAAGGAGGCAATAATATACAGTAGAGAAAAGACATGTCTTCAGCAAGTGGTTTTGGGAAAGTTGGATAGCCGCATGTAAATCAATGAAGTTAGAACAGACCCTCACACCGTACACAAAAATAAACTCGAAGTGACTTAAAGACTTAAATATAAGACATGAAACCAGAAAACTCCTAGCAGAGAATATAGGCAAAAAATTCTCTGACGCAGATCGTACCAATGTTTTTCTTAGGTCAGTCTTCCAAGGCAATAGAGATAAAAACAAAAATAAACAAATGGGACCTAATCAAACTTAAAAGCTTTTGCACAGAAAGGAAACCATAAACAAAATGAAAAGACAACCTATGGACTGGGAGAAAATATTTACAAATGATGTGACCAACAAGGGATTAATTTCCAAAATACACAAATAACCCATATAACTCAATAACAAAAAACCAAACAACCCAATCGAAAAATGGGTAGAAGACCTAAATAGACATTTTTCTGAAGAAGACATACATATGGCCAGCAGGCACATGAAAAGATGTTCAACATCACTAATTATTAGAGAGATGCAAATCAAAACTATAATGAGGTACTACCTCACACTGGTCAGAATGGCCATCATTAAAATGTCTGCAAATAACAAATGCTAGAGAGGGTGTGGAGAAAAGGGAACCCTCCTATGCTGTTGGTGGGAATGTAAGTTGGTGCAGCCACTATGGAGGACACTATGGAGATTCCTCAAAAAACTAAAAATAGAGTTGCGATATCCAACAATCCCACTCCTGGGCATATATCTGGACAAAACTATAATTCAAAATGTTACATGCACCCCTATGTTTATAAAAACACTATTCACAATAGCCAAGACATGGAAACAACCTAAGTATCCATCAACAGATGAATGGATAAAGAAGATGTGGTGTATATATATATACACACACACACACACACACACACACACACACACACACACACACAATGGAATACTACTCAGCCATAAAAAAAGAAATAATGCCATTTGCAGTAACATGGATGGACCTAGAGATTATCATACTAAGTGAAGTAAGTCAGAAAGAAAAAGACAAATACCATATGATATCACGTATATGTGGAATCTAAAATATGACACAAATGAACCTATGTATAAGACAGAAACAGAGTCATAGACATAGAGAACAGACTTGTGGTTGCCAAGGGGGAGGGGGCTGAAGGAGGGGTGGATTGGGAGTTTGGTATTAGCAGATGCAAACATCATATCAATATGTAGAATGGATAAACAACAAGGTCCTACTGTATAGCATAGGGAACTATATTCAATATCCTGTGATAGACCATAATGGAAAAGAATATTAAAAAGAATGTGTGTGTGTGTGTGTGTGTGTGTGTGTGTGTGTGTATATATATATATATATATATATATATATATGTAAAAAATTTTTTTAAATAAGATACAAAGATATATTGTACAGCACAGGGAATATAGCCAATATTTTAAATTTCTTTAAATGGAGTATAATCTACAAAAATATCAAATCACTATGTTGTACACCTAAAGCTAAAAAATATATATATTTTTATGTTTTAATATTTTTAATTGATGCATAGGGTCATAGTTGGTTTGACCCTTGATAGTCTTCACAGTAGTAATACAAGCATGAACTAAAGAAATTCTTTTCCACTGAGGAATATTCTCATTATGCAACTGTGTCTCAAAGTATGGAAGTCAAACATAAACATTAGATATCCAGAATTTTCAGTAAGGAAATTTTTACTAATTTTTGATGAGTGATGGTGGTTTAGAAAGGTAAAAATTAGGAAACTTTAAGGTTTCTGGTATTTGAATATTGGAAAAAGGCCATAAAGCAGGCAATAATAAAAGAAATATTTTTTATTTATGAACATTTCACTTGAATAACTAATATATTCCTTGTGTTTTTCACATATATTTTTTCATTCATGCAGAAACATCTGTTAACTAGAAAGACTATATTGTTTCAAATTTTAAGGTAGTTTATCAAATTTTTTGAAAATAAAGAAGTTGAGTTTTCAAGACATATATAATTAACACAAA
The DNA here is from genome assembly GCF_964270905.1 of Leucopleurus acutus. Classification (NCBI taxonomy): domain Eukaryota; kingdom Metazoa; phylum Chordata; class Mammalia; order Artiodactyla; family Delphinidae; genus Leucopleurus; species Leucopleurus acutus. The sequence continues at coordinate 109,605,753 of NC_139145.1, read as the reverse complement.
GAAAAAACATATATTCGTTCCTCATTACTGCACTTCTCTGTATTGTTTTCTGCATAAACTTTGATCTTATTGAGAATGATGTTTCATAGCATCTGTGCTGGATGTTATCTGTCACTAAATATGAGTCATAGTGGCAGGGATGTTTTTCTTCCTCCAACCCACCCCCAAATTGGTGAGTTTTATGGATTTTGTGCCTGATGTTTGATTTTTCTTTTTACTGCCTGATGATATGTCCTTAGACAAGCACGCTGCTTTTGCTTTTTGTTTTAAATAAAGATTAAAAAATCCAAATTCCTTCTAAGAAATGTAAATGCTTCATTGGCCAGAATTAACCATATATTTTACATTGCTAGTTTTAATATTACAGAATGTGAACTGACATACAAAAGAATTTTCTTTGCAACTTCAAAATTGATCCTTGAAGAAAGGCAACTAGGTTTCTAATTCTGTCTCCAAATAAACCTAATGTCTTTTTAAAATTAATGAGCTCCTTCAGATACATTGGCTTCTGATGGTTCCTGTGGCTAGTCTGTCACTCTAGCTTGTCTTTTATTTCTAAGCATGCAGATAATTACTTGATTCTACACTTGTAGTTCTTTAAGTTAAATACTAACCCTCTCCCTGATCAACTCCATCCCATAAGCTCCATTTCCTGTTCCTCTTCCTTTCCTGCTCTTAAACCCTTCTTCACCCTAGGTTCAGGAACAAACATCTTTGGGTAGGAAGGCTATTTGGAGGTCATGTTAAACATGGAAATGGAAATACAGGTCTCCTTATAGTTGATCCAGCCCTGTTTGCCTCTAGATTTGCATCCAGTCTTCTGCCTTGTTCCCAACCCAAAGCCCCCACTTCACAACTGACTCTGAGTTCCCATTATGTTCTTTGTGCACCTTACCAACTGCTTTCACAGTACTCACTGGTGACAATATGCTGCTTTCCGAATTTAAATTTGTTCAATGTGCCTGCTCTTTCCTGATCCAGCAGGCAGATCTAGGTCTGCAAACAACAATTGATGAATCAATTCTTCTCTGCTGGAATATTTCTTTGGATGCAGCCTTCTTGGTCAGAGGCCTTAGCAAAATTTACAGGGATCCCATTCTATTTTTGGCAAGATCATGCATTATGAAAGCTATGTAAGGAATTACAGTATTTCCTTGAATTTTGCAGTTGGTGTATATATTGAAATAACTGAACTTATTTTCTTTTAATCCCTGAATTCCATGCAGTTTTTATTGCATTAAAAATAGAATTGTGACGTTAACTATTTACCTCTGTCTATCTACTCCTGGGCAGAGCTATTTCATACAATTTAAAATTTAAAAGGATGAGCTCACCATTGAACTTTATATTCTGCCAAAATGGAAATATTTTCAGGTGGTGTCCTAAATTCCAAAATCCAGTAACACCCACATTTATGTGAACATAGGCAATTTTGTATTCTTTACACCAACTGTATCCTAGTCAGGTCCCGTAATATTGAATTACGACAAGGAAGAAAGCAGATAAAATTGTAAATAACAGTTGATACCAGATGGCGTTTTTTAAAATAACACAGTCCTTATTTTTAGACAACGCTGAAACTATATCCTTGTTTCTTTAACTTCCAGTTAAGCCACTCACCAGATCCCTAAGTAAGTACACTACTGTGACTACATTACAAATCTCTAGCAAATAGAGGCACAACTCACTTGCTATTTTTGAATTTGAGTGTTTTGTGTAAAGTCAATTAGTTCTTGGAAATTGCTTTTAGAAAAGCAGTTCCTTTTCTTTCCCTCCCTGCTTTACTGGAAAACAGCAAGAGGACTCTGACTGGATGAGACTAAGGGTCTCCATGCAAGATTGAGAGATCTGTCCTTGATCTTGCTATTCAGAAACATGTGGCTGGTCCTCCTTGAAAGACTAATTCAACCCCTTTCATTTTCCCCTCCTAGCATCCTCCTCACCAATTGCCACTGAGGATCCCATTTATTTACTTCCTAGAGCATTCTTCAGGTTCTAAATTTCTGATCCAGATCAAATTTCAAAAGAACAGCATGGGTATTGACTACTGACTGGACTGATGTCTGCTTCACTGATAAGCTGGACTTTTAAGGCTTTAAATATTCAAATTTAATTTCAGCTACCTGATAGTGCTAGCATCAGCAGGAAGGACAGCATGCCCTGTGGCATCTGTAATTACTCTTGGATTTGAATATATCCTCCAGTACAGATTTGGAGGCTTTATTAATGAGGGTTGTTATGCTGCTGTTTCTCTTTTTCACACTGATGTTGAGAAAAAAAAGAAGAGAAGGACCAGGAATTATTTTTTTTCTATTGGAGAGTCACGAACTTTTTGAAATGGACATCTATGTGCGACTTCTTTCCTAGAGTTGTTTTATCAAATGATACATTGGGTAGATGATATTTTGATTCTTCAAAACAAGCTGACTGAATCAGTTTTTCCACCTTTCCTGAGCTCCTTATTAGACTGGGAGTTCTTTGAGCCACTATGTCATATTCAGACTCCCCACTGCCCCTGCCCCATACATCTAGCATAGAGTAGACAGCAACTGCTGGACACACATGTCACATTCTCCTAGATGCTTTCCCACATAATCTGTGTTCCTAACTACTTAAATCTATTTAAATTTAAAATTTGTTTAAAGCTAATACCTGTTTACTTTCTGATGTTCATAAGAGAATTGGCAAACATATTAAAATCTAAACTTACTTTTGCAAACACTGATTCATATATTGACTTCCACTGACAAATTAGAGGCCAACCAAAGTCCTGAAGAATTATAATAAAATAAATTCCACTCACACTAGAAAAATACAAAACTACCTTTAGTTTCAAAAGCTTAATTTGAGTTTTGCTATCAATTAGAATCATCTTTCCCACACTTACTTATTATTTAAATTAGCTGGGATTTCTATAAATATTTAAATTCCCAGTTCCTCCCCAGAGAGTCTGAAGCAGGGCCCAGAAATCTATATTTCTTTCTTTTTCTTTAAATATTTATTTATTTATTTGGCTGCATTGGGTCTTAGTTGAAGCATGCAGGATCTTTCACTGCAGCACGTGGGCTTAGTTGCCCTGCAGCATGTGGGATCTTAGTTCCCCAACCAGGGATCAAACCTGTGTTCCCTGCATTGGAAGGCAGATTCTCAACCACTGGACCACCAGGAAAGTCCCTGTATTTCTTAACTAGCTCCCCCATGAGTCTGTTACGATCAGACAATTTTGGTAACCACTGAATTAGAGCGTTCCAAGATGTTGCAGAATAGTTCTTGATGAATATGTGGAATTCATCTTTTTAAGAACCAATAAGAAACAGGGTTTGGGATTTTCTTTTACAGAAAACCCAGAGTAAAGTTGTAATTTTTTGACTTATGCTTTTAAAAAACCTGGGTAATTTCAGGGGGAGAGACAAAATAGACTATTACCAGCATTTTTTCTCTTTTCCCAAAGAAGAAAGCTCCCATGGTGTAAACTCAGGTTTACTTAAACACCATGACATTATGACTAATATACTGGTTAAGAAAACCCATTTTCATTTCTAATTTTTCCATATAAGTACTTTTCCTGAAATTTATTATTGTTTTACTTTGGCTTCTAACCTTAAAAAGTAAATGCAGAAAGTGTCTGTCAAATTTTGCAATTTTCCTGCTAACTACAGTGAAACAGCTTGAAGAGTATAAAATGTCACTTTCATGAGAGCAAAGGAACATTTGGCTTTTAAATAAAAGTGTATCTGAATCCATGCTGTAGAGAAATATAAAAGTTAGTTAAATGTTAGAAAATATTGTAGACTAGAAAGAGAAAAATAAGAATGCAGGGATTGTATTCAGACAGTATCATCACATGCTCAATAACAAAAGAATTAATGTGGAATTTTGTCCAAAAATAGAATACTAAAGTAAATTACAATTCTTATGAAAGCTTGGAGAGAGTAATGAGAAAGTGACATCTCAATGAAGAGAACAAGGCACCTTTTTTTCTGCAAGTAACTTCTGGTGTGTATGTACACATACACACATATGTACATGTGCATTCATACATATGTTTAGATACTCCTATGTATGTATATAATTTTTCCCTGTCATTGCTTTCTTGACATTAACCTTGTTTCTGGATCTATTGATACATTAGACTTCCACATCCATAACCCCAAAATCAATTAAAACAATTAAAGCAGTCAATAAATACAGAAAGGCATAAAAAAGCAGTTAGAAAACTCTGTGAGAGGGCAGACAGCAGAAGCAAGAAGAACTACAATTTTGCAGCCTGTGGAACGAAAACCACATTCACAGAAAGTGAGACAAAATGAAAAGGCAGAGGACTATGTACCAGATGAAGGAACTAGATAAAACCCCAGAAAAACAACTAAATGAAGTGGAGATAGGCAACCTTCCAGAAAAAGAATTCAGAATAATGAAAATGAAGATGATCCAGGACCTCAGAAAAAGAATGGAGACAAAGATCAAGAAGATGCAAGAAATGTTTAACAAGGAGCTAGAAGAATTAAAGAACAAACACCTAGAAGAATTAAAGAACAAACAAACAGAGATGAACAATACAATAACTGAAATGAAAAATACACTAGAAGGAATCAATAGCAGAATAACAGAGGCAGAAGAACGGATAAGAGAACTAGAAGACAGAATGGTGGAATTCACTGCCGTGGAACAGAATAAAGAAAAAAGAATGAAAAGAAATGAATACAGCCAAAGAGACCTCTGGCACAACATTAAATGCAACAATATTCACATTATAGGGGTCCCAGAAGGAGAAGAGAGAGAGAAAGGACCCAAGAAAATATTTGAAGAGATTATAGTCAAAAATTTCCCTAACATGGAAAGGAAAATTTCCACCCAAGTCCAGGAAGCTCAGAGAGTCCTGGGCAGGATAAACCCAAGGAGAAACATGCCAAGACACACAGTAATCAAATTGACAAAAATTAAAGACAAAGAAAAATTATTAAAAGCAACAAGGGAAAAACGACAAATAACATATAAGGGAACTCCCATAAGGTTAACAGCTGACTTCTCAGCAGAAACTCTACAAGCCAGAAGGGAGTGGTATGATATATTTAAAGTGTTGAAGGGGAAGAACGTACAACCAAGATTACTCTACCTGGCAAGGATCTCATTCACATTTGACAGAGAAATCAAAAGCTTTACAGACAAGCAAAACCTAAGAGAATTTAGCACCAGCTCTACAACAAATGCTAAATGAGCTTCTCTAGGAAACACAAGAGAAGAAAAGGACCTACAAAAACAAACCCGAAACAATTAAGAAAATGGTAATAGGAACATACATATCTATAATTACCATAAATTTGAATGGATTAAATGCTCCAACCAAAAGAAACAGGCTTGCTGAATGGCTACAAAAACAACACCCATCTATATGCTGTCTACAAGAGACCCACTTCAGATCCAGGGAAACATACAGACTGAAAGTGAGGGGATGGAAAAAGATATTCCAGGCAAATGGAAATCAAAAGAAAGCTGGAGTAACAATACTCATATCAGACAAAATAGACTTTAAGATAAAGACTGTTACAAGAGACAAGGAAGGACACACATAGGGATCAAGGGATCAATCCAAGAAGAAGATATAACAATTATGAATATATATGTACTCAACATAGGAGCACCTCAATACGTAAGGCAAATGCTAACAGCTATAAAAGAGGAAATTGACAGTAACACAATAATAGTGAGGGACTTTAACCTCTCACTTACGCCGATGGACAGATCACCCAGACAGAAAATTAATAAGGAAACACAAGCTTTAAATGACACAATAGACCAGGTAGATTTAATTGATATTTATAAGACATTCCATTCGAAAACAACAGATTACACTTTCTTCTCAAGTGTACGTGGAACATTCTCCAGGACAGATCACATCTTGGGTCACAAATCAAGCCTCAGAAAATTTAAGAAAATTGAAATCATATCAAGCATCTTTTCCGACCACAAAGCTATGAGATTAGAAATCAATTACAGGAAAAAAAAACCGTAAAAAACACAAACACATGGAAGCTAAACAATACATTACTAAATAACCAAGAGATCACTGAAGAAATCAAAGAGGAAATCAAAAACAACTTAGAGAAAAATGACAATGAAAACACGATGATCCAAAACCTATGGGATGCAGCAAAAGCAGTTCTAAGAGGGAAGTTTATAGCAGTACAACCATACCTCAAGAAACAAGAAAAATTTCAAATAACAATCTAACCTTACACCTAAAGCAATTAAAGAAGAACAAAAAACCCCCAAAGTTAGCAGAAGGAAAGAAATCATAAAGTTCAGATCAGAAATAAATGAAAAAGAAATGAAGGAAACAATAGCAATGATCAATGAAACTAAAAGCTGGTTATTTGAGAAGATAAAATTGATAAACCATTAGGCAGACTCATCAAGAAATCAACATAAATCAGAATTAGAAATGAAAAGGAGAAGTTACAATGGACACTGCAGAAATACAAAGGATCATAAGAGACTACTACAAGCAACTATATGCCAATAAAATGGACAACCTGGAAGAAACGGACAAATTCTAAGAAACGTATAACCTTACAAGACTGAACCAGGAAGAAATAGAAAATATGAACAGACCAATCACAAGTAACGAAAATGAAACTGTGATTAAAAATCTTCCAACAAACAAAAGTCCAGGACCAGATGGCTTCACAGGTGAATTCTATCAAACATATAGAGAAGAGCTAACACCTATCCTTCTCAAACTCTTCCAAAACCTGCAGAGGAAGGAACAATCCCAAGCTCATTCTACGAGGCCACCATCACCCTGATACCAGAACCAGACAGAGATACTACAAAAAAAATTACAGGCCAATAACACTGATGAATATAGATGCAAAAATCCTCAACAAAATACTAGCAAACAGAATCCAGCAACACATTAAAAGGATCATACATCATGATCAAGTGGGATTTATCCCAGGGATGCAAGGATTCTTCAATACACGCAAATCAATCAATGTGATACACCATATTAACACATTGAAGAAGAAAAAATTATGATTTTCTCAATAGATGAAGAAAAAGCTTTTGACAAAATTCAACAGCCATTTATGATAAAAACTCTCCAGAAAGTGGGCATAGAGGGAACCTACCTCAACATAATAAAGGCCATATACGACAAACCCACAGCAAACATCATTCTCAATGGTGAAAAACTGAAAGCATTCCCTTGAAGATCAGGAACAAGACAAGGATGTCCACTCTCACCACTATTATTCAACATAGTTTTGGAAGTCCTAGCCATGGCAATCAGAGAAGAAAAAGAAATAAAACGAATACAAATTGGAAAAGAAGAAGTAAAACTGTCAGCGTTTGCAGATGACATGATACTATACATAGAGAATCCTAAAGATGCCACCAGAAAACTACTAGAGCTAATCAATGAATCTGGTAAAGTTGCAGGATACAAAATGAATGCACGGAAATCTCTTGCATTCCTATACACTAACAATGAAAGATTACAAAGAGAAATTAAGGAAACAATCCCATTCACCATTGCAACAAAAAGAATAAAATACCTAGGAATAAACCTACCTAAGGAGGTAAAAGACCTGTACTCAGAAAACTATAAGACACTGATGAAAGAAATCAAAGATGACACAGATGGAGGGATATATCATGCTCTTGGATTGGAAAATATTGTGAAATATTACTATACTACCCAAAGCAATCAGATTGCAGATTCAATGCAATCCCTATCAAATTACCAATGGCAGCTTTTATAGAACTAGAAGCAAAAAATTTAAAGTTTGTATGGAGACACAAAAGACCCCAAATAGCCAAAGCAATCTTGAGGGAAAAAAACAGAGCTGGAGGAATCAGACTCCCCGACTTCAGACTATACTACAAAGCTACAGTCATCAAGACAATATGGTACTGGCACATGAACAGAAATATAGATCAATGCAACAGGAAAGAAAGCCCAGAGATAAACCCACACATCTATGGTCAACTAATCTATGACAAAGGAAGCAAGGACATACAATGGAGAAAAGACAGCATCTTCAATAAGTGGTGCTGGGAAAACTGGACAGCTACATGTAAAAGAATGAAATTAGAACACTCCCTAACACCATACACAAAAATAAACTCAAAATGGATTACAGACCTAAATGTAAGACCCGACACCATAAAACTCTTAGAGGAAAACATAGGAAGAATACTCTATGACATAAATCACAGCAAGATCTTTTTTGACCCAACTCCTAGAGTAATGGAAATAAAAACAAAAATAAACAAATGGGACCTAATGAAACTTCAAAGCTTTTGCACAGCAAAGGAGACGATAAACAAGACAAAAAGACAACCCTCAGAATGCGAGAAAATATTTGCAAACAAATCACTGGGCAAAGGATTAATCTCCAAATATATAAACAGCTCATGCAGCTCAATATTAAACAGACAAAAAACTCAATCAAAAAATGGAGAGAAGACCTAAATAGACATTTCACCAAGGAAGACATACAGATGGTCAAGAGGCACATGAAAAGCTGCTCAACATCACTAATTATTAGAGAAATGCAAATCAAAACTGCAATGACGTAACACCTCACAGCAGTTAGAATGGGCATCACCAAAAAAATCTACAAACAATAAATGCTGGAGAGGGTGTGGAGAAAAGGGAACCCTCTTGCACTGTTGGTGGGAATGTAAATTGATACAGCCACTATGGAGAACAGTATGGACATTCCTTAAAAAACTAAAAATAGAATTACCATATGACCCAGCAATCCCACTACTGGGCATATACCCAGAGAAAACCATAATTCCAAATGACACATGCACACCTATGTTCACTGCAGCACTATTTACAATAGCCAGGTCATGGAAACAACCAAAATGCCCATCGACAGACAAATGGATAAAGAAGGCGTGGTACATATATACAATGGAATATTACTCAGCCATAAAAAGGAACGAAATTGGGTCATTTGTAGAGAGGTGGATGGAGACTGTCATACAGAGTGAAGTAAGTCAGAAAGAGAAAAACAAATGTATGTTAACGCATATATGTGGAATCTAGAAAAATAATACAGATGAACCAGTTTGCAAGGCAGAAATGGAGACGCAGTTGTAGAGGACAAATTATGGGCACCAAGGGGGAAAGTGGTGGGGGGTGGGGGTTGTGGTGGGATGCACTGGACATATATACACTAATTATGTATAAATAGATAACTAATAAGAGCCTGCTGTATAAAAAATAAATAAAATAAAATTCAAAGAAAAAAAAAATCATGAGGAAACAGATGAAACCATGCTGTGAGACCTGTGCAAGACATCTGGCCTAGACTCTTAAAAATGTCCATGCTTTGGAAGAAAAAAATGACAAGAGAATTACTCTAAAGGAGACTAAAGAGATATGATAAATACATCACGTGAATCTTAACTGGATGCTCAATCAAAAACAGAAAGCTCCAAAGGGCATTTGGAGGACATTGGGTGTTTAAAAAAAAAAAAGAAAGAAAAGAAAACTTTGTAAATATTTCATTTTGAAATTTGCATATATGAAACATCTCACAGGCATACATTTTGCCCTGAAACACTCAATTCATTTATTATATTTATTTCCATGAAAGCTTGTAGTTGAATTACACTTTTAAATATTGAAGACTTTTTTTCCCTTGTGGAAAGCAACCACGGAAAACAAGACACAAATGATACTAAGAATGAATAGAAGATGGCTTATTCAACTTTAGAAAAATTAATTAATGAGTTGTGTAGGACTTCTCGAAAGAAGAGCACTTCTATAAAGAATATATGAAATTATACCTAAATTCCTAGTAATAATAGTAATAACAACAAAGCACAATAATTACTTGTGTATATTTATAAACATATATTTTGATTGGGATATATATGTGTATATATGTGTGTGTGTGTGTGTGTGTGTGTGTGTGTGTGTGTGTAAAATGCCTGTATTTCCAACTGCTGAAAGAACTCATGGAATCCATTTTCTCATTTATTTTATAAAATTCCCTTCTCTGTAGGAATGGAGATGTTTATGTCCTGCATTTCCTTCAAAGTATTTCTTTATTATAATAGCAACTGCAGCATTCTATGTATTGTTTATTGGTGTTAGTTGTTTCCTTTGGTAATAAATAGTAAACTTATTAAGGCTTTTCTTCAATGTACCAAACTAATTATAATATTAAAAACAGACTGGCTAAATTTAATTTTAAAACTACCAGTTATATTGACTGAGTTTAGCCAACTGTCATATTTATAATTCTAAAATGGTTTATTTTTTAAGAAATTTTACATTGGATAGATGACATGACTTACTGTCTCACATGAGGATTCTGGCTTACATCCTTTACACTGAACGTGTCAGTTTACTCTCATGACTTTCCAACTTGCCTAGTGGGAGTCTTTTTCTTTCTTTACAATAAGACTTATTTGGGGAATGGCAAAATCATGTGTTATAGTAAGTGTGGCTCTTAAGTACATGGATTTATAACTATAATCTATTTTGCTTGTGCTTATGGAGGTATGTTTCCGGGGCTCTACATTAATTTGAAGGTAGACTCGATAAGTTTAAAATGTATATTATAAAACCTAAAGCAGTGACTAAAATAACAAAAAAAAGTTATAGCAAATAAGTCAACAAATGAAGCACAATGGAATAACTAAAAAATTCAATTAATTCAAAAGAAGGCTGAAAATAGGAAAAAATGAAAGAAAAGGTGAGACATATAGCAAATAAATAGCAAGATGATAGATTTATACCCAATTACTTCAATACTCATATAAATATAAATGGTCTAAATGCTCCAGTTAAAAGCAGAGATAGTTGAATTGGAAAAAAGGAAACAACTATATGCTGCATAGAAAAAGTGCATTTTAAATATAAAGTAGAAATAGTTAGAAGTAAAAGGATGGAGAAAACATATACCAATGTAGTACTAATCAAAAGAAAGCTAGAGTACCTCTATGAATAGCAGCAAAGTAGGTTTCAGAGCAAAAATACCACCAGGAATAAAGAAGGTCATTTTCTAATGATAAAAGAGTTTTTTGATTAAGAGGACATTACAACCCTAATCATTCATATATCTTTCAACAGACTTTCAAAATACATGAAGCAAATACCAATAACTGCCAGGAGAAATAGAGAAATCAATGGTTAGAGTTGGAGATTTCCACATTGCTCTCTCTGGAATTTTTCGTACAAGTAACTGGAAAATCAGGGAGGATACAGAAAACCTGAACAACACTATCTAATCACTTGGCCAACTTGACACAAAGGTTTTATGTACATTTCAGATTGAGATAATGAAATAAAATGCATAAATAACAATGTCCAGTCTATCAATTAGGGAAATTTTAAAAATGATTCACAAATAATCATTAAATCATATGCTTAATATAAATGGAGACAAGAAGTATTTCACCAGCACAATGGTTTACACTTCTTCCCTAAATCAACTTATATAAGGATTTAAATATTACAAATGTGCTTTTCAGTGAATATTGTACATGGATTATAGATGAGAATACTTATCTTAAAATTAATTTCAAGAACTGTATAATTTATGAAATTTAGAAAATTTCATCTTATGGAATATATTTGCATTCTTTACACATCAAAATGCCTACTGTAAAAGGTGAAAACAAGAACTGAAATAGTTATTTGCTATAAATCATAGCAGATACTTGTCTACACCTAAAAAAATTTGAAGACATTGTTACAAAATACCCAATATTCATTCAATCTAAGAAGCCACTGATTATAAAACATGCCATTATTTTACATTCTTCTAGAAAATAGTAAGGGCTATTAGATTGTGACATTGAGATACACCAATTTCTGAGATGTTAAAACGCAAAATGTGTGTGTGTGTTCTGAGATGTTAAGTGAATATGTCTGTCCTGAGATGCTAAATGGGCATATTCTGAGACATTAAAAGTTAAAGAGTTGTGGTTTTGTAATCTTAACCTAAAACACATCTCCCCTAAAATAAATTTTGTGTGAACTGAATTCATACTTTATAGTCTCATTGAAATAGTCACTCCAGTCTCGGGATTTCTGGGAAAATTAAATTCTCTACCTTGCATACTTGAAGAAAGAAAGATATTCCCAACCTTTCTATTGGTTAATAATACAACAACAGTAAGGAAATAAAGGCATTACATAAAATGGAAAAATCATTATTAACTCAGAAATGCTTAACATGTATGAAAGTGTATTATATTTTCCCCCAAATCACTGAAATAAGAGATTACGTTTCTACTGATGTCTTCAGAAAGGTACAGTTCTTTGCACAGAATCTAAGCAACAAATTCAATTTCATTAATCTAAGGCCATATTTTAACATCTGATCCAATTAGTTATTGATATTACCCTTGAACACTTTCATTCTCCAGAATCCCACAGACATTCAGACCAGTAGCTACCAGTAGATACAAAGATGTTCAACATAGTAAGAACTTTTAGGAAAACAATTAGAGATCGTATGGTGTAGAAGGTTAAGTGCATCAATATATACTGATCATTATAATATTAAAACAGAGATTTTACAGGTCAAATTCATTAATCCATGAATTAAAACACAATCAAGGAAACTGAGCTAAGAAACATCCCTATTTTAATTTCAATGAACTAATATAATCACCAAATCTGTTCACTTCTATAATTATAGTTCTACAATTCCTAATTATCAAAATAATCAAGGAATAAAAAATGTTAAACAATTTGATCCTCTACTTCTGTATGTCATCAAACCACCAGAATGACTTACCTTATCTTTTCTTTGCTTTTCATCCTGGTATACTGTCCAGTGTTCTCCATCATTGCTGTAAGCTAGTTTGTAGGAGCCTACAAACTGCACATGACCAAAATCTTTAGCTCCTTGTGTAATAATGCCAGTCACTTTGGTAGGGACCAGAAGATCCACCTACAAAAAGGAAAAGACATAATTCAAATGCCACGATAGAGTCCATTATAAATTTGCAATTCTTTTGAACTCAGGAGATTAAGAAATACATATGCTAAAGCCAAAAACCCACTTGATTATTTGTATTTTGAAATAGAAGACTGAGTCTATTATTGGCTTGTGATTTTGATTATGCCACTGGGCAAACCTGGCTGAAAATTTGAACAACCATTTTGAGCATTTTAAAATGAAGTGGTGGTCTTTTCAGTCTACCAATCGATTTTATATTAAACTGACTCATCTAGCATGTGGTTTTTGTGTAACTGAGATAGTACAGAACTGGTAAGGCTGATCTTCTTGAGACTGATCATCATCTCCCAGAGTCTGTGCTTATAAATCAATTTTCTGACTTTATTGGTCAATTTTATAGTAATAAAAATTATAGCTGTGTACATATCAGGAACAAAAAAATTTGATGTTTCCTAATTAAGCATTAAAAAGCCAACCCTGTTTCCATGAATTTTGATCAGTTCATTTATATATAATTGAGTAATAGTAATCATTGGCCAATGAAAATCATCTTTCAGAAAACTACAACCCTAAAACTGTTGAGGAGGAAGTCAAGTATTCTTCAAAAATAAGAGAGAATTAAAATATGCATCCATGACTTGTGGGATCTGTGCTCACAATGTGCTCATTGTTGCAATATATATATTAAAGGGCATAAGACCCACAGTGATTTAGTAAGCATTAAATTCATCAACTGCAACACTGAAATGCAAAAGATAGGAATGATTTTCATCAAAGAAGAATACATAACATTGAATAGTTTAGTATTTCCCCTCTTTGTTCTCTAACTCATGCATCTTTTCTTATATCTTATGATGCTAATTAAAAGAAAAATTATAGGAAACTTTGTTTTCCATGTGGACAATTCTTATTAAGACCTTTACCATTTGTTGTACTAATGTTCCTTGATCTATAGCTTCCTCTCTCCTCCCACAATAGCCACCTACTTCTTCCTACTTCCTATGACTAAGTGCGCTGCTACATCCTTGATCTTATCATCTTCAACTGTCATGATCTCATGTGTGACCTTAGTGGCTTTCAACCACTATGACCTTTTGTTTCTATTTCAGGTTCTCCATCCTGAGAGATGTTTGTAGCTACAAATAGACAGTCATGGGTCAGATGCAGGCCATCAATGAGAAGAGGGGTCTAGGGAGACTGCATTGAATAGACCATATTAAGTGACATAGATGCTCATCAATAAAGATATGAAAAAGTTCCCAATGTTTCATGGCATAGGATTATATTTCTTAAAAAATTCACATGGGCTTTTTGCCCTCTTTTTGTAACATTCATCAAAGACATTAGGCTCAAGCTGGACAATGGATTAAGACAGAAAACCACCCTTAATGCTTTATTAAAACATTGTAGAAAGTTTATAAAAAATTATAAAATATAGTGTTGTTACTACTTTCCAAACATGTATTATGTCACTTAAAATATCTTGCGTGTCCAGCGGCAATGCAGGATGGCAAAATTATGATATCCTGGGAAGGAAACTGTTGCTGCCTCACATAATGCTAAATGCTTTGTGGTATGTCTTCAGTGACTCCTCTTAATACTCTTTTCTGGTAGGATATCATCTCCACTTTAGAGGGAACAGTTGCTAGGGAGGTAACATAACATGACATGTGACACAAAGATCAATAGTCAGTAAAGGGAGGATCCCAGATTCAAATCCATGTCTTTCTGATTCAAAGTTCCGCATATGGATTCTCACTCAATGATTTCTTCCCATTCTTTGTGACTATTTCAGAAATTTCTGAAGAATCTCAAAGCTTTTTCACCACACTCATCAAACGTATAGCCACTCTAAGCTCCAAACAACAGCAATCCAGGCTTTACAATATTATGAGAGCCCTGTCTTTAAACATGAATTTCCTCTCTGTTCTTTAGCTGTCTGGGCTTAAAAATATGGATTGCTGTTGCTGTACTAAATCCAAATCTAATTGCACAGAAACGTCTAGGCCTAGCCACTGGTCTTCAAAGTGCTCTTAATGTTGCTGACACTCAATAAATGGAAAAAAAGTCTTACAGTACTCTGAGTCACTGTGTTGTCATCAAGGCTGTAAACATACGGGAACTCAAACTGACACCAAGAATACCTCCAGTGGATTCTTCAGTGCCTAAATGTCTATAAGTCCTAAGCTAAGATGATGCAGTGAGGAGTCTTGGAGCATCTCTCTTTCAGTGGCATTTCTTAAAGTCAGGGTTTCCTGCTGGGTGGAGATGTTTTCTCCTTAAGTTGTGTGTCTTGGCTCTTTCTAACAGATCTGTTTTTCTCCCACTTTAACAGCTCCCATTCTCCAGCTTTTTTTTTTTTTGATCCAGAAATGTTTTTCTTTTTTGTTCCAGTTAAGTCAACTCCTCGATTTAAATAGTCAGCAATCTGTTTCAAGCTGGATTTGGTCCTAAAATTTGCTACATTATAAACTTAGAACACCAGGCCTAAGCAAGCCTTCTTTCAGTATAAAAATAATCAGCATCCCACACTTAACATGAGGTTGTTACAACAGGGATGTACAGATCTCACTCTGCAACACACTGGAAGGACACATCACTCTCATGTTCATCATGCAGGATGATCCCAGAAAAGCCCACTCTTCTGGACCTATGCCTACCCCTGGCCCAGGACCACTCTGTCCTCTTGCAGATTTTCTGAGTTAAAGTTATACTGCAAATATGATTCTGCTATTTTAGACCCTCACATCCCAAGGTTTGGCTCAGATAGAGCAGGTTATTTAGGGCACTAAGCTGGGACATGGGTAGACATTTGGCTTAATGCACTGCACTTCATGTCAGGATCTGTATTAAAAGTACCCAACATGTAACTGCCCTCAATAAAGGTTTTTCTGGATTAAGCTGGAGCTACTTCCGAAGTATGTTCTGCAGACAAAACCAACCCGTGGCTAAGGATGCTGCAGTGTATCACAGCAGAAAATGCTAGCTGCTTTCCTCTTGTTTTTCTACGTGGCATTACTGGTGAAGGAAACATCATCATAGTTGTACCAACAATTTTTATTGGGAAGGCAACTAGTTAAAAATCCTCTCCAATCTTCAGGAATGTGATTGTGAAAGCCAGCCTATTCTAGTAGAGCTGAATGGTCTGGGTTCACAAACTGGCTCTACCCTTACTAGCTATATGCCTTTGGGCAAGCTACTTTACCTCTCTACAGCTCAATATCCTCATTTGAAAAAATGAGAATAGTCCCTTTATTAGGATTTTAAGGATATTATGAGGATAAGATGAGTTAATATATAAGTGTGTAAAACAATATATAGGAGTATTAAAACTCTGTTAACAATAAAACAATAAATAAATCTGGGGGAAGAATCTAATATTGGTCTCAGAGTACCTTTTAGAAACATAAATACGGAAACAGGGAAATCGGGTGGCCAGATTGTCCTAGAAGCAACTTCTTGATCATAGCATATTTTGGCCACCTTCTCAGGATGTACACAAAGTCAGTCATTTCATCTTTACTGAAAGTAGAGAAAATATTGAGTAAAATTCACATTTATGCGTGAAATGGTTAATTAAGAATATAATTAATTTTATGGAATGTTGTGCATCTCTATTTAAATATTAAGAGTATATTACAAGAGGGAAATGGTCTCACTCTTTGCAGATGACATGATAGTATACATAGAAAATCCTAAAGATGCTATCAGAAAACTACTAGAGCCCATCAATGAACTAAGTAAAGTTGCAGGATACAAAAGTAATACACAGAAATCTGTTGCATTTCTATATACTAACAACCAAAGATCAGAAAGAGAAATTAAGGAAACAATCCCATTTACCATCACATCAAAAAGAATAAAATACTTAGGAATAAACCTACTTAAGGAGGTAAAAGACCTGTACTCTGAAAACTATAAGATGCTGATGAAAGAAATTGAAGATGACACAAACAGATGAAAAGATATACCATGTTCTTGGATTGGAAGAATCAATATTATGAAAATGACTCTACTCCCCAATAAAATCTACATATGCAATGCAATCCCTATCAAATTACCAATGGCATCTTTCACAGACTTAGACCAAAAAATTTTGTGTGGAAACAGAAAAGACCCCATATAGCCAAAGCAATCCTAAGAAAGAAAAATGGAGCTGGAGTAATCAGGCTCCCTGACTTCAGACTATACTACAAAGCTACAGTCATCAAAACAGTGTGGTACTGGCAGAGAAAGAGAAATATAGATCAATGGAACAGGATAGAAGGCCCAGAAATAAACCCAGGCACCTATGGTCAATTAATCTACAATAAAAGAGGCAAGAATATACAATGGAGCAGAGACAGTCTCTTCAATAAGTGGTGCTGGGGAAACTGGACAGCTACATGTAAAAGAATGAAATTAGAATATTCTCTAACACCTTACACAAAATGGATTAAAGACCTAAATGTAAAAGTGGATACTACAAAATTCTTAGAGGAAAACACAGGCAGAACACTCTTTGAAATAAATTGCAGCAATATCTTCTTTGATCCGTTTCCTAGAGTATGAAAATAAAAACAAAAATAAACAAATGGGACCTAATTAAACTTAAAAGCTTTTGCACACCAAAGGAAACCATAAACAAAGTGAAAGGACAACCCACAGAATGGGAGAAAATATTTGCAAATGATGCGACCAAAAAGTGCTTAATCTCCAAAATATATAAACAGCTCATGCAGTTCAATATCAAAACAACAAACACCAAATCAAAACAATGGGCAGAAGAGCTAAATAGACATTTCTCCAAAGAAGACATACAGATGGCCAAAAAGCACATGAAAAGATGCTCAACATCGCTAATTGTCAGAGAGATGTGAATCAAAAATACAATGAGGTATCACCTCACATTGGTCAGAATGCCTATCATCAAAATGTCTTCAAATAATAAATGCTGGACAGGGTTTGGAGAAAAAGGAAACATCCTACACTGTTGGTGGGAATGTAAATTGGTACAGTCACTATGGAGAACAGTATTGAGTGTTCCTTAAAAAACTGAAAATAGAGTTACCATATGATCCATCAATCCCACTCCTGGGTATATCTGGAGAAAACTCCAATTTGAAAAGATACATGCACCCCAATGTTCAGGGCAGCATTATTTAAAATAGCCAAGACATGGAAGCAACATAAATGTCCACTGATAGAGAAATGAATAAAGATGTGGTACATATATACAATGGAATATTACTCAACCATAAAAAAGAGTGAAATAATGCCATTTGCAGTAATATGGATGGACCTGGAGATTATCATACTAAATGGAGTAAGTCAGACAAAGACAAATATCTTATGGTATCACTTATATGTGAAATCCAAAAGAAATGATACAAAGGAACTTATTTATGAAACAGACTCACAGACTTCAAAACAAACTTATGGTTATCAAAGTAGAAAGGTGGGGGGAGGGATAAATTAGGAGTTTGGGATTAACATATACACACTACTCTATATAAAATAGATAATCAGCAAGGACCTACTATATAGCACAGGGAACTCTACTCAATATTCTGTAAAAACCTATATAGGCAACGAATCTGGGAAAGAATGGATATATGTATATTTATAACTGAATCACTTTGTGGTACACCTGAAACTAACACACCATCGTAAATCAACTATACTACAATATAAAATAAAAATTAAATTAAAAAATATTAAGAGAAAATTAGACTCCAAATTATAGTGGGTGATTTGTTTTCCTTTAATTATAAGAGTGAAAAAAGAAGGATCTATATAGAAAGAGGCTTAAATGATATATAAGTAAAGAAAAAAGTATTGCATGAGTGTTATGTAGGAATATACCTTTATTTTGTTGTAAAACATCCTACAATGTTTTAGCAAAGCATACATATTTTTAGAGTGTCTAGCTTAGAAAAACAGTGTAGAAAAACTAAGAGCATTTGTTTGAAAAAGGTCACGATGAACTACATTTCAGATTATCTGCATAACACCCTGACAGATGGCTCCCTGGGAGGAGACAAGGCAGACCAAGGAAAGTCTGCTGATTTTCATGGAGATGTTCTTAAATGGGTGAAAAAAATGAAAAGTGAAATAAATAGGTGTTTAAAAAAAGTGAACAAAAAGACCAAAGAGATTTATCACAGAAATATGGTGCTCTGCTGCATCTACAATGCTCTAGTTTTTGCTTTTATGTTATATCAGTTATTTTGGATTATATATTTTATAACTTCAAGGAGCTTTGTAAAATTAACTCATTAAGCAGAAATAACTTTGAAGCTAATATAATTATCTATATTTAATAATTAAATTATAGGCAAAATATTTAGACTTTTTGGTTTCAATATAGAAGTTTTTACCTTAACATTACATGAAAAAAATTCTATATAATCGTAGCTACATTTAAAGCACATAAAGGCATACTTTGTTTTATTGCATTTCCCAAATATTGCGTTTCTTATGTACTGAAGGTTTGTGGTAACCCTGTGTTGAGCAAGTCTATCACACCATTTCTCCAACAGCACTTGCTCACTTTGTGTTTCTGTGTCACATTTTGGTACTTGCAATATTTCAAACTTTTCATTGTTATATTTGTTATGGTGATCTCTGATCAGTGATCTTTGATGTTACTATTATGACTCACTAAAGTCTCAGAAGATGAGTATTTTTTAGCAATATTTTTGAACTAAGGTATGTCATGTTATATTTTTAGACATAATGCCATCACACGCTTAATAGACTACAGTATATAAACATAACTTTTTTTTTTTTTTTTTTTTTTGCGGTACGCAGGCCTCTCACTGTTGTGGCCTCTCCCGTTGCGGAGCACAGGCTCCGGACGCGCAGGCTCAGCGGCCATGGCTCACGGGCCCAGCCGCTCCGCAGCACGTGGGATCCTCCCGGACCGGGGCACGAACCCGCATCCCCTGCATCGGCAGGCGGACTCCCAACCACTGCGCCACCAGGGAAGCCCTAAACATAACTTTTATATGCACTGGAAAACAGAAAAATTCATGTGACTTGCGTTATTGCACAGGTCTGGAATTGATCCCACAATATCTCCAAGGTATGCCTGTAATTAACTATACTTGACATTTGGACAACATTTTTGGTTATCAGATACTGGTCACACTTTTACTCCATATTTGCAGGCTAACTAGTCAATGTGATCAACTTATGATGAAATATTATCCAGTCCCTGTATCTCATACAATTTAGTAGCTCTAAGGTTATGGATTTAGAATCCTTAAAATACTATCAAGGCCTCATAATACACTCATTCCAGCACCCATGATTGCATTCCTCCTCTTACTAAATCAGTTTTAGTTTCCAATAATATTTAAAAAAACATTTAATAAAGCAATTGCTTTTCCCATATTGCATTTTAAGATTATAAACACTAGTACAAAAAATATATACTATAAAATAACCTTTCAAAGAGAGAAGGAATGTTCTGTTTTATTGATGTTTTCTAGTGTGCCTTTTACATGTAAAACCAAGCATGATACATGTTTGATGCCATGAACAAACTTTTTATGCTCAGGAGCGTGTTTTGCAGCATATCAGACATATTGTAGACACTCCAAATATCCAGGAATCATCTGCCCTGGATTCAAAATTGAGATCACTCCATATTTAACAATTATCTACAATTATAACATAAACAACTGCATATGTCAATCTGAGCTGCACCCCATGATTGCTGTCAGCTCATGACTATGAACTTTTTAAAAGAGTTTGTTTAGAGTCGCAGGTAGTTCAACTGCTTATCTTAACTAAGGATGGGATGCAGCATAATTATGAATATTTTATATTTAATATTGTTATTTTAATAATCTTTCTCAATATAAAATACATGCTAAGAATAAAAATTGAGAAATACAGAGACTATTAAAAAACAGCTCTGTCTTACCATCAGATACAATCAATGATTTTCATACCCCTTAAATGTGGATATTTTAGACAAATTTGTTGTATTTGGCATTTGAACAATATTATTGGTTACCAGGTGTTGGTTGCACTTTAGTCCACATTTGCAGGTCAATTTATTCCTTTTTTTTCTTAATATTTCACTAGTAATTCTCTAAGTCAATAAACTATTTTTAAGACTTTTTTTTTATCCTAACAAGTCATTTCAAGAGTTTATCACAATCATTTATTTACTGTAAAACATTTGTTCCTCCCTGTGTCCTTAAATTTTAATTAAAATTAAAACTTTCATAAAATCCTAGTCCTTTCATTTGGCCACATAATCTCATTTATTGGGTTGGGCAAAAAGTTCGTTTGGGTTTTTCCATAACATCTTATGGAAAAATCCAAATGAACTTTTTGGCTAACCCAATACATAGGATAAATTAATAGAATTTGGTCAGAGAATATGGAAAATAGGTTTATTGCCTAAACATAAAAGTAATAAACAGTTGTGATTATTTCAGATGGTATGAAGAGATATAAGGAATCCAGATAAAATAACCAAAACTCTATTATCTAGAGTTAATTCTTGTTGACCTCTTAATATTCATATTTGCAGACATTTCCTATTCCCATATATCTATCTTCATGAAAATAAGCTCACAGTATGAATGTGGTTTTGTAATTTGCATGTGTATATTTTTATATCTAAATAATAATACTTTGTAATGGCTGTGTAACAGTCTCACAGATACAGGGAAGTGTGCTCAAAAGGTTTTCTGGTCTTATATTTTAAAATGTTGCTTCTGCTTCTTTTAGTGTCTCCCACTAGAAGGGCAATTATCCAAAGACTAGCTCTTTACTTCTAATTTTTCCTATTTATAATATTTTCTCACTCATCATTTAAAAATATTATTCTCCTTTGTATTTTCAGAGTTTCTTTACTTTATCCTCAATATTATAGATTTAAAAAAAATAAATTTATTTATTTATTTTTGGCTGCATTGGGTCTTCATTGCTGCACATGGTTTCCTCTAGTTGCAGTGAGCGGGGCTACTCTTCGTTGCAGTGCATTGGCTTCTCATTGCTGTGGCTTCTCTTGCTGCTGAGCTCAGGCTCTAGGCACACGGGCTCAGTAGTTGTGGCTCACAGGCTCTAGAGTGCAGGCTCAGTAGTTGTGGCACATGGGCTTAGTTGCTCCGCGACATGTGGGATCTTCCTGGACCAGGGCTTGACCCGTGTCCCCTGCATTGGCAGGCGGATTCTTAACCACTGCACCACCGGGGAAGCCCTGCATTTTATTTTTTTTTGTGGTACACAGGCCTCTCACTATTGTGGCCTCTCCCGTTGCAGAGCACAGGCTCCGGACGCACAGGCTCAGCGGCCATGGCTCACAGGCCCAGCCGCTCCGCAGCAATGTGGGATCTTCCTGGACCGGGGCACGAACCCGTGTCCCCTGCATCGGCAGGCGGACTCTCAACCACTGAGCCACCAGGGAAGCCCTGCATTTTATTTTTGATAATGGAATTTCCACTGCTAATTTTTTAAATTTCCTTGAAGTACATAATTTAAGATCCCTCCCTCATCATCTCAACTTTGGTCTCATTCTATTACTCAAGGAAAAAATATCTTTATATATATTCTACTAATCATTTGTTTCTATAAAAAATTTTCTACTTTTACAGTTTTCATCATAGCTTTTGAGTAATTTCTATCCTTTTCTTGTTCTGCATATTAAAAAATAAGCCTGATATAATCTTGTATTATTTTCCCTTACTTGAACAGAGAGAGAATAGTCCTGTTGTTTGGCAGCACACTGGTCATAAGCATTCCCCATTGTCTCTCACCATCTATCAGGCTGTTTTATGAATTCTTACTGACCTTCAGATATAAACACTGCCAAAGGTCTTACTAACA
The DNA here is from genome assembly GCF_964270905.1 of Leucopleurus acutus. NCBI lineage: Eukaryota > Metazoa > Chordata > Mammalia > Artiodactyla > Delphinidae > Leucopleurus > Leucopleurus acutus. The sequence continues at coordinate 109,582,987 of NC_139145.1, read as the reverse complement.
AGGTCCAGCAGACGCTTAGGCAGTATAGCTTAGCTGGTCTGAAGGATGAACCTCTCCTACTCCTGCTGTTTATCCTCTACATACAGGAAGGATAACCTATTTTCTTGATAATACAAAATCCAAAGCATTCTCCTATCACAAGTAAAATCACAGTGGCAGGCAACTTTGTCCCTGTTTTTCACTGTGCACCTGGCATACACAAGGTATTTCAATAAGTATATAATGAATGAATGGCTTCATATTTTAGGATTCAGTGAGCTAACATGTAGCCAACATGTACTCTATTCCACTTTTCCAGGTTTGCATTATGGGGTAAATGGGTGTGATGGGACATTGGGAAGTAGAGTGCTGACCACAGCTTGCAGTCTCTGGCTGTGGTAAAGTGACCTCAGGTCTCTCGGTCCACAGGGCAGCCTCTGGGTCTTGGCCACCCCTGTTCTGATTCAGATGTTGGAATCCTCACACTGTAGTTACAGGAAACTCTGCTCAGAGCCTGGAAGGTCACCGACTGGCTTATATTTGTATGCATACTGTATGGATGATGGTAAGGGAATCAAAGGTTGCGGCCGTCAAAATTGAGAAGTTGAATGTAATAAAATAATGTAAGTGATTTCCTGGTAAGCTCAACATAGGAATATTTAAAATCAGGTCTGCTTTTGCAGCTCTAGAGGAACCTTCCAAATGTAGTTCTCACAAAAAGGTTTGAGAAAATTCATTCAGGCTTCACTAAAACTCTCTATGTAAAAATAGTTCTAAATGAAAGTCCAACTATGATGATTTTCTCACTAAATCTCAAAGAAATTTAAAAGATAAAAACAAAGAAATTGAAGACCACACAAACAGGTTTAAAGATATACCATGTTCTTGATTGGAAGAATCAATATTGCCAAAATGACCATAGTACCCAAGGCAATCTACAAATTTAATGTAATCTCTATCAAATTACCAATTGCATTTTTCACAGAACTAGAACAAATAATTTTAAAAGTTGTATGGAAACACAAATGACCCCAAATAGCCAAAACAATCTTGAGAAGGAAGAACAGAGCTGGAGGAATTATGCACCCTGATTTCAGATTATACTACAAAGCTACAGTGATCAAAACAGTATGGTACTGGCACAAAAACAGACACATAGATCAATAGAACAGGATAGAGAGCCCAGAAATAAACCCATGCACTTATGATCAATTGTGGTCAATTAACCTATGACAAAGGAGGCAAGAATATACAATGGAGAAAGGACAGTCTCTTCAATAAGCGGTGCTGGGAAAACTGGACAGCTACTTGTAAAAGAATGAAATTAGAACATTCTCTAAAACCCCATGCAAAAATCAACTCAAAATGGACTAAAGACCTACATGTAAGACTGGATACTATTAAACTCCTAGAGGAAAACATAGGAAGAACAGTCTTTGACATAAATCACAGCAACAGGTTTTTGGATCCCTCTCCTAGAGTAAAGGAAATAAAAGCAAAAATAAGCAAATGGGACCTAATTAAACTTGAAAGCTTTTGCACAGAAAAAGAAACCACAAATAAAACAAAAAGACAACCTACGGAATGGGAGAAAAATACTTGCAAACGATGCACCCAACAAGGGATTAATTTCGAAAATATACAAACAGCTCATACAGCTCAATATCAAACACCAAACAACCCAATCAACAAATGGGCAGAGCAACTAAACAGACATTTTTCCAAAGAAGACATACAGATGGCCAACAGGCACATGAAAAGATGCTCAACATCGCTAATAGAGAAATATGAATCAAAACTACAATGAAGTACCACCTCATAACAGTCAGAATGGCCATCATCAAGAAGTCTACAAATAATAAATACCAGAGAGGGTATGGAGAAAAGGGAACACTCCCACACCATTGGTGGGAGTGTAAGTTGGTGGTGAACAGTATGGAAGTTCCTTAAAAAACTGAGTTACCATATGATCCAGCAATCCCACTTCTGGGCATATATCTGAAAAAGACAAAAACTCTAATTTGAAAAGATACATGCACCCCAATGTTCATAGTGGCACTATTTACAATAGTCAAGACATGGAAGCAACCTAAATGTCCACCGACAGATGAATGGATAAAGAAGATGTGGTGTATATATAGAATGGAATATTATTCAGCCATAAAAAAGAATGAAATAATGCCATTTGCAGCAACATGGATGGACCTAGAGATTATCATACTAAGTGAAGTTAGACAGAGACAAATGTCATATGATATCACTTATATGTGGAGTCTAAAAAAAATGATACAAATGAACTTATTTATAAAACAGAAACAGACTCACACACAGAAAACAAACTTATGGTTACCAAAGGGAAAAGGGAGGGGGGTGAGATAAATTGGGAATTTGGGATTAACATATACGCACTACTGTGTATAAAATAGATAAACAACAAGGGCCTACTATATAGCACAGGGAATTATATTCAATATCTTATAATAACTTATAATGGAAAAGAATCTGAAAAAGCATATATACATATATATGTAAATATATATATATATATATATATAAAACTGAATCAACTTACTGTACACCTGAAACATTGTAAATCAACTATACTTAAATTAAAAAAATATAAAAACAACCAAAATTATAAACATTTAGAGTTAATAAAATACTATTATAAGGATTTAATCTAATGCCCTTATATTTACTTAAATCATGATATATAAAGAGAAATTAAAATAACTTGATTTTCTGCTTTTTAATGAGCAGATTTTTGTAATATTCTATACAAATTTTGTTTTGAAAAAATATTCTCAAACAATTATAGTTACAAGTAACTAAAATTGACATCAAATTAACAGGTAAGCTATTACCCAATTTCTCCAAAACCTATATCAGAAACACTAAAACATATGTGAAGAAAAATATGAAACTTAGAAAATTTTTAGGCAAAAGAATCATACTTTTCTCATTAGGCTACTAAAAGTGATTTTCTGCTGAGTTCATCAAAAATAAGATCACCCTGAGAAAGTAGAACTAACATATCTTCTTTATTTACCTTTCAAGCCTGATTTTGATTAGGCTGGGAACTTTGATTTATTCCACAAACAATAATTCAGGGTGGTGACTAATTGAATTAGTCTGTAATTGATAGAGTAATTATTAATAGGTTAATGGAGACTTAATACAAGTGTTTGATCAAACAGCATGATAATATCCAATAAATGTTATTTAGGTACTTTATTATAGCAGTGACAAAGCCCAAATGAAGTAGAAAACAAAGAAAATTACTGGTAAATTTATGCATATAATTTAGAAAATAATAATACAACTTTTAAGTAGGAATTGAAATAGTTTTTTATTTAGTGGTTTTGAAAGCACAGTGAGAGGAGAGCCTACGTAGAAACTGTCAGCATCTCTTTGTAAAGCTAAAGATTCATTGAACTGGCATGCACTTCAGTAGCCAGAATTTGATTGGTTGTTGACTTGAAAGAGCTGTTGACAACTACTTCACTGAATAATAAGTTTATCAAAAGCATCTGTGTTTTGTATAACCATTATATATCTTATAGACTGACATTTACAAGCACAAAAGGTCTATACACAAATATGTATGTCAATATGCATATTTACATAAATCTTGTTCTGTGACAAATAAATGAAAATCATGAGAACTCTCAAAAGAAAACATCCACAGCATACAGTATACTGCAACGGCAAATCACATTGCATATCTTAAATATTTAGAGGCCCATGAAAGGTAGGAAAGTTGACAAGAACGCACAACATATTTTTATGTACCATGCTTGCTTGAAGGAGCTGAGCATTTTATGTTGATATAAAGCTTTGCAATTCCCACAATTTGTAAATCATCTGTAGAGTCCTGTACATCATTTTGTTTCATCAGATCATGTGAGCCTTAATTCTAGATTTTTCAGTCTTAACTGGACCTGTGCACGTTTTATCGTGATTGATTTGTAGGCTAAAACAACAATGTAAAGAAACCTAGATGTAATTTTTCTACCCTTGTCCTTGCAAAAGAAAGTAGAAAGGGGCATGGCCTCTCAGGAATCAGGATGGTTTGGGAAAATGGACCATCAATGTCAACAGTTGAAAAACAGCCCATTAGCACATTGCTCTGAAGTGATTGGAAAGGAAAGGGTGGGACATGGCTCATCAGGAAGAGAACTGACTGCAGATCCCAGGGTTAAGAGCCATTGACACAGAAAGTGGACTGCCTTAAAGGGCTACTTATTAAAAAAATCTTTTGTCCAGAGTGTACATATAGTATGGATAACAAGGATACAAATTATTTTCATTCAAATACATAGTAACACTGTCAGCATTTTATTTGTATAAGAAGGACAAGCCTGACTCTGGTGGAAATGGCAGGCAGGGCTATCTAGCTCATCAAAACTCCAGTCACCACAAATTATAACTGTCATCTTTGAGAGCCCCATTAGAAGCCACAGTTAGAGCCTCTCATTGAATATGCATAAAGCCAACATGTTTTATTTCTTTATATTTATTTATGGTAAAATGTCTTATCTATATTCCTCACCGTTATTGACATTAATTTCCATTTGTTTTGCACCCAAGTGGAAATAAGGAACAGCTTATTTGAAATAAGCTGAACTTGAAATCCCAGTCTCATCAAGATTTTCCTTTAGGTCCCAATATTAATCTCCTATTTATTCTCCTTAACACCATATCCAAGGTCTTTTGAGCTTATTATGTGGAAAAATATAAAACTGGGTGCTGAATGCTGATAAAATCTGAATAGTATCTGATGAACATATTTTAATTAAGCCCCCACAGTACAATATGACCTGGATATATCTTTAATGAAGGCCCCAATAGGTATATGCCTAAGAGTTATAATGATATGGTTCAAGTATAGTGTATACAACTTTCAAAAAATATGTTCTTTTTTTTGAATTTTATGTTATTCATATTTTTATACAGCAGGTTCTTATTAGTTATCCATTTTCTACATATTAGTGTATATATGTCAATCCCAATCTCCCAATTCATCACACAAAAAATATGTTCTTCTTGATTGCATGTGAACAAGATGCTCACGCTCTCCTTCTTTCTAGAAGTGGCACTTTATTTAAGGGACTCTTGTATATATTCCTGTCTCAGAACAAAGGGTTCATTTCTTTGTGCAGTCAGCTCCAAACAATCTCATATTTTTAAAATCACATTCTTTAACTCTAAAACTATTCATGCACTATATTTTCTATTACTGTAAAATAGCTTATAAACCCAGTGTTAAATTAGGTATGGAATTAATAAATCACTTGAAACAAACTCATTTTATTAAACGTACTTATTTTTTTTGCATATGTGTTCAAGATTTTTAAAACTCTCCAAGTTATACCTCACTTCACTGAAGGCCCAGTTATAGATTTAAGTGAAGAATTTCATGAGACATCCCCCAGTGGCTGAACATCTTTGCAATAACTATCTTTGATATCCCATCTGAGACTTCAGGTGCAAAGCTTCTGACATTTTAAACATAATTTGAAAAACAAAAAGTGAAAAACAAAAAATTGAGGTATAACTCCCTTTTATTTGATATAAGTGCTTAAGGATCCTGAAATCCAAAGATATTTTAATGAAATTCAAACACTGATTTAAAGAAAAGAGGTATCATGTAGAAATTATTAGATAGAATAACACTAAATGTATAATTTTAGAAAGTTATTTACAGTGGAACCAGTCAGCAGGGAAGTATAAAAACAAAAGTTAAAAAAAGGTTCATCCTCAACCAGCTCACAAGATTTGTCTCTTATCTTGTGGCTTGTCATACCTAAACAGCTTATTTTGACATGTTTTTCCCATCACGGAAAAATCTGGTACATTTCAAGAAATGCTGAAATACCTGTTAGTTTATAAATCAGAAAATAAGCTTTGACACATCTATATGGTAAACAGAATCACTATTCGCCCAACACAAATGACTTCTCCAAGTCTCCCTTTAGGGGACACTTAGGACAGAGCCCACAAATATAATCTACTACCTTTTAAATGGTTCTAGGTACTTTTGCCATAAGTATCTTTGCTGTAGACATTTTGCTGCAGACATTTCTACCACATAACTAATTGGCTGTAAGGCAATTTTGCCATAAAAGATAAAAATAACTAAAAAGAGGGACATTAAAAAGGACATAAAAATAAAATAAAAAAATAAAAAGGACATAAACACTATGCATAAAAATGAGTAACAAAATTAAAAAGACTTTATTATGAAATAGAAAATATTTGAACACATTTAAAATGTGTGTAGTTTCATAGCAATACTGTGCAAGTAACAGATTTTTTTTTGTGGGTTGTACCTACGCACTTATCTTCCAAGTTTTTCATTCATAGTTATCTTTTTTTTTTCTTGCTTGTTGATTTGTCTCTTTATTGGGCATCACACTTGTTTCTTTTTTGCTAAAACTTCTTCCTTCATTAAGAGAGGTATCTGTTTCCAAATACTAGGATGCATATTTGTATCTGACCTTTGTATCCTATTGTGAAAGCCTCTATACTGTTGTTGGTTCTTGACATACTGTTATATGTCCACTGATAGATGTTCCAAAGTCCTGTGGGAAATGTGGTCAGTCAACTCTGTACCTTCCAGGCCCTTGGCCTAGGCCTCCTCCTACTCCAATGCAAAGTGTTTCAAAATAAGGAACCAACTCCTGGGGCAAATCATCCTCATCTGTCAGCTTGATAAAGCCACCCACAACGTCACTGCCTGGAAGAAACACTAACGCATTTCGACTAGTTGAAACCAAACTGTCAAACCCAAAACTGTCAACCAGTTATTTTATCTTTCATAGCAAATTGTCTCACGGCTAATTATTTATGCTGTGAAAATGTGGCAAAAATGCTTATAGCAAAGATGTTTAAGACAAAAAAACTAATGGCAAACATACCAGATATGCTTTTTAATACCCTGTATTCTGAAAAAGTGTGGCCTTATGATGCATTGTCTCCAACCCCTTTGTAGAGAAACACTTTCTTTAACAAGTTACAGCAAGTGACAAAAACGATCAGGTAGAGAGTATGCTTTAGGAGCAACACACGTCACTACTGTTGGGGAGACTAAAGTTAAATTGTGAAGAAGCATTCTGAAATAACATATTCTCTTGAAAACTTTCAGGTCACAACAACATCATGTATTTTCAAGATGGATTCATTTTGTTATATAGCAGAAACTAACACACCATTGTAAAGCAGTTATACTCCAATAAAGATGTTAAACAAAACAAAACAAAACAGTATGGCTGACTTAAAAATTGCTTCAAAATTTAAAAGGCTAGATCTCATGTTAAGTGCTCTTACCATAATAAAATTTTAAAAATTTAAAGTAAAAAAAAAAAAGAAGTAACCCAACAATAAAAATCCAGACATTAAAAGAATGTGTCTAACATTTCTGCACTGAGAATGCTTTTTGATATTGTTTTTTAAAGAGATATTTTATTAGATTAAGGACTTTCCCTTCTATTGTTTGTTTCTGAATTTAAAAATTATGAACAGGTGTTGAATATTATTAAATTATATGTCTATTCATATTGAGATGATTATACAGATTTCTCCTTTAATTAATTAATACATACTGAACAGCCGCAAACCCAAGCAACCCAAGCACTATAAACTGCCAATACCTATGTGGGTGTCTTCCACTGTCTTTCTGCTTCTCTGAACCAAGGTTATTCAATCTTACATTTCCCATTACTTCCTTGCTTTTTCAAGCACAGTTTTATTAGATATGAAAGGACCTCTAAATAATATTTAGTTTTCAGTGTTTATAAAATTCATAAAAAATGACATATAGTAATCTTTTGGGACTTGCCTTTTTCATTCAATATTATATTACTAAGATTTATCTATATGTTTATAAAGCATATTTATTTTAACAACTGTGTAATTTTCCATGTGCACATATAAGACAATATATTTACCTATTCTACTGATATGAGTATTTGATTATTTCCAGTTTTATCTTTTAAAATCAATGTAATGAGACTCACAGATATAGAGAACAGACTAGTGGTTACCAGTGAGGAGAGAGAGGGGAGGGGAAATACAGGGGTGGGGGAGTGGCAGGTACAATCTATTGGGTGTAAAATAGGCTACAAAGGGCTTCCCTGGTGGCGCAGTGGTTGAGAGTCCACCTGCCGATGCAGAGGACACGGGTTTGTGCCCTGGTCTGGGAAGATCCCACATGCCGCGCAGCGGCTAGGCCCGTGAGCAATGGCTGCTGAGCCTGCATGTCTGGAGCCTGTGCTCCGCAACGGGAGAGACCACAACAGTGAGAGGCCCACGTACCGCAAAAAAAAAAAAAAAAAAACATAGGTTACAAGGATGTATTGTACAACATGGGCAATATAGCTTACATTTTGTAATAAGTGTAAATGAAGTATAAATGTTAAAAGTTGTATAAGGGCTTCCCTGGTAGCACAGTGGTTGAGAATCTGCCTGCCAATGCAGGGGACATGGGTTCGAGCCCTGGTCTGGGAAGATCCCACATGCCCCAGAGCAACTAGGCCAGTGAGCCACAACTACTGAGCCTGCGCGTCTGGAGCCTGTGCTCCACAACAAGAGAGGCCATGACAGTGAGAGGCCCCGCACCGTGATGAAGAGTGGCCCCCGCTTGCAGCAACTAGAGAAAGCCCTCGCACAGAAATGAAGACCCAACACAGCCAAAAATAAATATAAAAATAAATAAATAAATTTTTTAAAAAGATCTAAAGAAGAAATACATGGTGAATATCTTTCTTAAAAAAAAAAGTTGTATAAAAATAAAAAATTAGAAAAAAATCAATGCTATGAACCTTCTTGTACTTGTCTCCTGGTATACATACACAGTACTCAGAAATTTTGTGATCATGTACCTATAAGTAGAATTTTTTGGTTGTAGAGTACATGAATGTGCAATTTTATAAATAAGCTGAACAATTTCCAAAATGATTTAATCAATTTACATTCCTACCAGCAATATATATATATTCTTCATATTTAATTTTCTATCTTGGGGATAACATTAGTAGATTTTTTTGAGTGTTTTCTTTTTTTAAATTTGATCCTTTTATACATTCCTGGGATGAATTCTTCTTTATTAGTAAACATATTTAAACCTTGATGGATTCCATTCAGTAATGTTCTATTTAAGACTCTTTCATTTTACAAGTGAGATTCTAAATCATTTTCTTTCTTGTACTTTCATTCAGTTTTAGTAACAGGAAACCATGATGTCATAAAAGAATTTGGGAAGCCTTTTTCTCTCTGGTTTTTTTTTTTGTGGAATATTTCATGAAACACAGAGGGTACATGTTTTTTGAAAGCTATAAAGTCTGACTCAATGTCTTTAACAATGGTAAGTCTATTGAGGGATTCTTTTACTTTCTTCCTCACTCTCTTTTTTGTGTGTGATTTTTCTTGACCATACAGGTTCCCAGTTTTCTTTGAGTAAATACATTTTGGTAATGTACCTTTCACTATAAATAGGTATATGTATAAACATGTAATATATATATACGAAGTAAATATGGCATGATGTTAACTTTTGTTAAATTTGGGTATTATATTGTCTTCGTATTTGTTTTCACTTCTTAAGAAGTATGTGGAGGTGAGGGCTGGGTAGATTTTCTCCAGTAATATTGACGCTATGTATTCAGTTGTGCAATATGCCCTCAAAACACTTTCAATCTTCAAATGAAAAGTAACATAATTAAGCAACTTCTGAATGTTTTTAAAGAAATTCTGCTTGCCCAACAACTCTAGGCCTAACAAAAGCTAATGTATTTAAGCGTTTAAAAATCAAAGTTCTTTATTTTATTTTTTGGCATTTCACATAACTTCTGTTTATTACTGCAGCCATACCACTAACATTGAGCTATTTATTTTAAAGAAAGATTTTTTTCTGTTAGCTGAATTTATTGTATAATTAGTTTTCATGTTTCTGCATTTTTGCTACCTTTGGCACAAGACAGCTATAGCAAAATCATGTAAACATGAAATAACAATGAAATCTGAAATATTTCATAAATTATATTAAAAATCTAGGTGTTTCATAATGACAGATAGGTAAGGAAAGTAAATATAATTATATTCCATAAATTTTATCATCTTCTTATTGTAAGTTTTATGGAAAACAAAATGTAACACAGCGACCTTAGATTTTTTTAAAAACATGCATAACAGTAAAATTTAATGAAAGTAATTGAAAAATATTTATTGCCTTCATAACAGGTACAGCCACCTCTCCACCCCAACCCAGCTTTTCTTATATTGCATGATGCCTAGTACAGAACTAGATGCTCAACAAATTTTATTGTTTTTCCCATTACTGAATGGGACAGAAAATTAGTATGTCAATTAACACATCAAAATTAATACATCGACATTTGATATTCTGTGAAACACAAATGTAAAGGGCTCTAAGCCTTTTTCCAACTCTCAGTCTATGTTCTTTAGCCAATTCCTCCATCATAGTAGGTATCACACTGTGTTCATAATAATCTGTTTATGAATGTCTGTCCTCCACTAGATTTTGAGCTCCTTAAGTGCTCCAATCACGTTTTAGTCATCTTTGCATCTTCCAAGTTTATTGCAAGGTCTGCATATGTTAGGTATCCAGGAACATGCTTATTAGATAGGTGGACAGATAAGATGGAAAGAAATTGGATCAGGAACATAGGTTGGGGTTTGTTTTTAAAATATAGCAGGGTCAATTTTTTCTTCATAGAAAAGCAGCAAGGAAAAATGATGTGTAAATATGTAAAGAAATGTTTGAGTGAAGAAAAAGATTTTCCTGAGAGAGAAGTTTTAAGGCGTAGTATTGAGAATTTCATGTTTATACTCCTTGGCACTGTGAACTTGGCAACACTGTGAAGTATGAACTATGGCAGGAAACAATTAGTGAGGATGACTTTAATGCTTTGTCAGTAATGCAGAATGAAGTAAAGGTCCCTAGATTCAAAGAGTGGTAATGAGAATGGAAAACCCAGTCTCTCTCTCTCCTTTTTGCACTGTTCACTCAATTTAATCAGCTTAAATCAAGGTAAAGAGTGCCAAAATGACAGCCAATGACAGCCCTCAGGAATTAGAATGAGTTAACATGTCTAGGTCAGAAATAGGTAGGTAAGGATCTGGGGACAAGTAGAAGAAACTAGTAGAATATCAAGTCCAATGTCATTTTGCCAAGTAAGTTTCAGAATCAGGAGGCTAAGGGAAGCAGTATGGGTTGGATTCTCTTGCTAGGGCTGGAAAGGTAGACTCTGCAAATATGAAATCCACATGGGCTGAAGAGGCTGGACCAGAGGAATGACAGACACAGAGGCAAGGAAAAGAGATGAAATCAGGCCAGTTGGTCCAGAGTGTCTTGGGAGACAACATGTTAAGTTTGGCTGATGGAATTTTGGGGACCCAAGAGTGACAAAAGACAAGAGAGATGCTGCAGAAAGTTGTAGATCTCAGAGAAGTCCAGCAATAAGCACTATATAAGTAGAGTGAAAGAAGTGGTATCAAATGGGGACTGTCAGGGATTTTGCAGATGTCTGGCAGAAAACAGCAGGTAAAGTTCCAAGCACATAAACACTCTATATCATGGAGCAAAGACATGGGCATAAAACTGTGCCCCCCTCAGTGGCTGGATTCTGTTCTCAGGGAATACTGGTGAAGCTAAATTTGGGAAGGGATGGAATATCATGCAGGGGATCAACTGGGAGACCAAATAGGATTGTTGTCCAAAGCTGCATATGGTGACAGAAAGGAACAGCTGCATATGACCCAGAATTCATATGACAGGATTTTATATGTCCGTTGTCTTGGAACAAGATAAACTCCAAAGTGTGGGACTCTGGTGGGTGATACTGCAAGAATGCATGAGGTGCCCTCAGTTGTGGGGGTAGAAGTACACAGAAGTAAAGAGCCAGAGCAGTCATTACACTGATGAACTCCATCCAGATCAATGAAGAGCTGAGGGTCCTGAAAAGTGCTGCACCAGATGTCATCTGTTCCTCCACCTGTTCCCTGGCATAAATGCATCGCATTCACAACCAGACAGCTTCTGGCTATGACAGACTGGATATTATGATGAACGGAGGCTTACCCACATGGGTAGCACATCATAGTACTAAGCAAAGATGTGCACGTACACACACACACACGCTGAATGAGTATGGTTTCTACAATTTTTAAATTACATTGATTTGCTCCTCAAACATTTCCTTCTTTCTCTCTTCTTCCATCTCAGACTAAGTAAAAGGAAGAATGCAGGAGAGTTAGGAAGGCTCTTTCTGCTTGGTGTCTGTAGATTCTTTTTCATGCTAACTGAATGTTATATTCCCTGGTATGCTGATTCCTCCAGAGAAAAATAATCAGAAATAAATATAATCAAAATCTCTCATAATCAATATAGGGCACTGCACTAGTTTTCTGTTCTGGAAAATGATTTCCATAGTTTACCGAGGCTTGGTATGGCATACCCACTAGTAAAAATGGAAGGTATTCTTTTGATTGGACAAAATGTTCCTTAAGAATCCTCATTTTTTTCTTTACTCTTGGTTATAAATATGAAGTGTGGGCTTTTAGTGACAGGATTTAACTGAATTTAATTGTAACATCTGTATGTTGGTGCTGTGTCCAGAAAGCTTTGGGAAATGGATAACTTTTGTATACCAGAGTAGTAAATAAGGGCCATACACTCTCTGCTCTAAAATGTCTTGCTCATTCTTGTTCCTGAAATCAAGTTTTGGTTAAAAGAGAAAAAAAAAAAACCAAAAAACCTTATCTTTCTGAAATGAGTAAACTGGCCTTGATTTTACGTTTGCTTGAACTCTCTTGACGATTGCTTTATGTACTTTACCTGTCTAGTGCTAGGTAAAAATTTTTTTTAATTCATTACTTTAAAATTCATTAAATTAATTCACGCAATTTGAAATCTGCTTTTCATAGCTGTGTGTATAGTTTCGTATTATTATCTTAAGTACTAAGATCTGACTTATTTTCGGTCACCCTGATGTTAGAATTGATGCATTTAAAAACTTTTAGGGTCAACTGAGGTTTACAGTGAAACATAAAACTTCATATTAAAAAGTATAGGGCTGCAATGCAGAACATGAAAATAAAAACTGGAAATATTATTAATGCTTATTGAAAAAAATGGAGAGGCTCATAAGTGCCCTGGTTTAAAAATATGCATACATTATAAAATGCTCAGTACCACTTCTTTTGATCTAAAAAATAACAAAGATAGAATCAGCAAACCACTCCAATAATTAAAAAAAAAACACAATTATTTGCATAAAAGATCATTCATCAAGTGCTCACTAATACCTGCAAATATTTTTATATTTTTATGAACTGGTACAATTCCAAATAACCAAGACATAGTTTACATAACAAAGTTTTTTCATCAGATGGTTTATGATATAAAATTAAAACTAGACGACATGGATTTAAACCTTGAATCTGTTGTATACTAGCTTGGTAACCTGAAATAAATGAATTAACCTCCTTGAACACACTTTTAAAATGAGACACATAGTTTGCAGCAGTCCCCAACCTTTTTGACACCAGGGACTGGTTTCATGGAAGACACTTTTTCCACGATGGGGGTGGGGGAGGGGAGATGGTTCAGGCGGTAATGCGAGCGATGGAGAGTGATGGGGAGCCATGGGGAGCGGCAGATGAAGCTTCACTTGCTCGCCCGCCACTCACCTCCTGCTGTGCGGTCCAGTTCCTAACACACCACAGACCGGTACCAGTCCATGGCCCAGGGGTTGGGGACCCCTGGTGTAGAGGATTTTCAAGTTTCCTTTGTATTTGAAAATCTCTGACTCCCTACGCTAAATGTTAATCGATAATAACCCTATTACATTTCCTCTTCTACTCTATTTATCCAAACATTAATCCAATACTTACGGAGTGCCTACTATGTGCTAAGCCCTCAGGTGACTAAAATTCCCTGTGGAGCTCTGGTGTCAGGGGAGAAGCAGACCCCAGTCTGCACAGGTTACAGCAGTGGTATAGACCCTTGAGGCATAGGAACAAAGTGTCTGCAGGGTGTAGATTACAGCAGGGGAATGGACCCCTTGAGGCATAGGAACAAAGAGCCAGCAGAGCCCAGGTGAGCCTGAATGTTGAAGGATTAGTATGAGTCGGACAGTGAAAAAAAGAGGGAGGGACATTCCAGACCAGGAATGCAAATGTACAGTATCTTTAAAGAGCTTTCTGTGTTTAGAGAAGGAGGAGAATTTTCTTGTGGCTGGAATATATGGCAGAAGAATCTTCGGAGAATGAGGCTGGAATGGAAGTTTTGAATAACTTGTAAAGGGCTTTTCTTAGTCACTAGCCATAGGTAGTAAATGAAGAAATTTACGGCCTAAGGAATTTAGATTTTAACTTAAATGTGCTGTTTTTAAAGGGAAAATAGTTAGGTTTTTATCATGTACTCTACTTGAACAAATCCTTTAACATCTCTAGATTTTAGGTTCTTTGTAAAATGCCTAAGCCCACCCTTCAACACTATGTTTCTGGTTTTCAATCTTCTTAGGTTTAGCTCTAAATCTGGGGAGTCCCCAGCTATCAATTTTTATATAAACCACCCCATTTGCAAATGGCTTGGTTTCTTCTTGTTTCAGTGTTCAACAGCATAAAAGTCTATTGCCAATATATAATTTGTGAGTCCAGTGTGCAATTCAGTAGCATTATATGCCTTTTTTAAAAAGTACCATGTATTCACATGGTATGATGTAAATTTAAATCTTTTGACTTAGCCAGACTACCAAATAGTATTCTATCTTTAATTTCTGGTGACATTAGTATGCTGACTTTTTAATGTTTACTATTTGTCAAAGTATATAGCGAATTTTTCATCTAGGGAGACATTTCCTTCACCACCTTTTAGGTGTGCTAGAAAAAAGGAAGCTGCTAAAAATCAATTTTCCATTTCTGAAAAGTGCAGATCCTTTGTGTATCTGCAGCTTATATCTCAAAGTGTTTCTTCTTACAGCTTAATCTTTTAAATGGTCACTGCAACTTTGCCTCATTAACCATATATATGTCCAGTATATGCAGACTCATCACTTGTGTCCAAACCTCCACATTTTTGTTATAGTCTCTGAGGAGGAAAAATTACATATTTAACAAAGAGTCTGAAAAGAATAATGTAACACATTCTTTTTCATATTTCTTTGGAAATACTATATTATTATATATAATATAGTAATTATGTATCATATATTTCGTTTATTAAGAAAAATCTCAAATAACATTTGTTATAATATAACCAATATCTATTTTGCTAGAAAGCAAAATAGAACTGGGGCTGGGGCCCCACCATGGAACACGGTGAATATCAGCAGATCTCTCTTAGATATGGTATTTTCTTCTGACTATACAGGACACACTTGCCTGCAACTTGCTTTTTCCCACTGAAAATGACTCTCCTTGTTTAGATGTTACCATTTCAAATCTACACTAAAATTTATCATAAAGGTATCTTTGTAAGTTCTTTCTCATATTTGAGGAGAAAAGTAACGGCAGCATTAAGGCAGCCAAAATCAACACATTTGTGTGTTGACATTTCAAGTGATTTATGTGATTGTCAGACTGCTCAATAAAATAATGCATAATTACCAAATCTACTGACACATAAAAGAACTAATCATGTTTTCCTGACTTAGGCAATTTCTCTTTAAAAGGTAAATGAAATTCAGTCAGTTTTATGTTTATTAAATTCAAATGTATTTTCCTCTGAAATTAAAAAAAACATGATCAATTAAAACTGTGCTCCCACAAGAGCAAGAGGAAAACAGCCCTTCTTTAATGTTTTCCTCTAGATTTGGTATCTGTCCCATTTTGCACAGAGCTCATCTGTTCTAGCCAGGAAGTACATGGAAGGGTTTTCTCTGTAGAGCTGGCAGCCCGAATTCACTGGGACCTCAGTCATTTTTGGCCTGGGTATCCCTGGGCGATCATGTATCCTTTCTGAGACTGTTTCCTATAAAGTGGATTCATATCAGCTGTCACTAACCTCTTCATATAATTGTTCTCTGGGTCAAATGAGATATGAAAACATTTCTATAAAAGTAAAATGCTATATTATACCAAGATATATTTTTTAATGATTTTCCTTTATATTTAGTTAGAAACATGTTTGTTCCTAAAGAGCAATATAAGCTGAGTTTCCTAAAAATAAAAGGACAGCAATTTAAAACCCAACATAAAGATGTAATAAAAAGCAATAGCAGCTATACTATGACCACCAAGGATGACATTTCTTAACCCTAGATCAAGAGCAAATATCACTACTTGTAGAAGTGGTCAGCTTTTTAAGTTGAGAGTCCTTTGAGAGGGAGTATTTTTAAGCTGTGGGAAGATGATTTTAAGAAAAAACTGAATCAAATATTAAGGCTTTTATTCACAAATTGATTTAGGGTTACAGAGTAAACTTCAGATTGCTTACTTTCACTTCATGAGGTTCAGGATAATTGAATCCCTAGCTGTGGAGTTACCAGTTCTTCCTTAGGTGCTTAAACACTGGGAACTGAGCTTGTGGAGAAATATAATTTCTCTTACGTTTTAACAAATGCTAAGCAGAGAGAAGCAGCAGCTCCTCTCCATCTGCTCTTCCTCTTCCAGATACAAGAACAGATTAGTCCCATTAGATAAAGATCTGGAATCTCACTAACTTCCTTTTTGCTCCTCTCCCCCACCCCATGTGCGAGGGTTGCCTCTGTTCCCACTGTCCAAATGTGAGGCTTTGCTAACAGCTCTGCAGAATGGAGCTGGCTCCCAGACAGAGGAGATATATTGCCGAGAGAAACGTTCTGATTTTTTCCCTTGCTGATGCTATCTTGAAATATGTATTACACTTTATTTTGGGGGAAGGGGAGATGGAATGTTCCTGATGGTTATTTTGAGCCTTTATAGAGTGTGCTTTGGGATCAGTCCTTTGAGTGAAAGGGGACAAAGGACACAAGGAGATACAGGATGGCTAAAGAGATAAATGGATCTTCTAAGAGGTATCTGACTAAAGTATAGACTTTAGGTGTGGCCCGTGGGCTTTCGGGTGGCCCCATGATTTCAGCCTCCCTGCTGTCCACACTGTTGTATATTCCCCTCCACCGAGTGCAGGCAAGACCTGTGACTTGCTTCTAACCAATAGAAAATGACAAACACAATGGGATTTCAGTTCCTGTTCACATCACATTATATAAGACTCTTAGCAGATTGAAGCTGGAGTTTCTTCTAGTGGCTTTCTAAATTCAGAGACCATGTTGAGAAATCTACGTGGCAGGAAACTGTGGGCTACCTCTAGGAGAACATGGCCTCTAGCAACTAAATGTGTCCTCTAGCGCACGACGGCAGCCTCCAGTTAACAGGCAGCAAAACAGCTGGGCACTCATACAGGGATAAGGAAATGAATTCTGACCACAATCTGAATTAGCCTGGAAGCAGATTTTTCCCCAATCAAGCTTCCAGATGTGAATACAGCCCAATTGACACCTTGACTGCATCATTCTGAGTCCCTGAACAGAGGACCCAGTTACTAGACCCCCTGACCCACAGAAATATGACAAAATAAACATGCATTGTTTTAGCTCGTAATAATTTGTTATTTGGCAATAGAAAACTAATATACCAGATAACAGGAAGAAGTCAGAAAGATGATGAAGTGATTAGATGTCAAGTAATAGAGAAAAGGATGACGGCAACAGATTAACTGAAGGGCACAGGGGAATGGATAGCATGAGAGTGTTCTGTATTATTTACGAAGAGTAAAGACCTGTATTTGTGAATGTAATGTGAAGCATTGCTGTTCAGCATACCCTTAGAATGCAAAGTAATTTCAACTTATCCTATATTTTTCAGATTCGGAAGCTTTTCTTCCTATTAAACATTTATGTTGCTTGCTTCTTAAGTACTGTCCCTGTATTACATATTTCATTACACAGTTTTGTTCAGAATCCCTATAGCAACTGGTCTACTCCCACTTTCTTTCCTTACCTAGTTGAACTGCAAGAACTCTACTTTTCCTAATAATATAAACAGGGAGATTTGACATTGTAAAAGTCTCTTTTATTAAGGGTAAGAGCACAATGAAGTCGTTAAATCTTTTTTTAATTAGAAAAAGCTAGATGTACTTTCTGGTAACCAATCGCTCTATCTTACTGTATTTGCCTCATCGATTCACCATCTGCTTCCAAATTTCATCCAACAACATGTTTTTTCTTCTTTGATCACACTTCTTATTTTCTCACTTTTATTTAAATTCACATGAACCTTATGAAAGTTAACATGTTCAATGTTCTCAACACTGCACATATGATCAGAGTCTCTTGGCCACTCACTACCAATTAATCTTGGCCATGAGTTAAACAGCACAGGGAACATGGTATCTGGACGACTTGGTGTTGATGGCACTGGGTAAGGGGATGAGGGGAAACAGGGTTGTAGGTAATTGCACTCACAGTTACAAATAGCATCTCTTAGCCTTTGGCAAGATACTGACATATACTTTGACTATCTGCCACCCTTATCATAGGCAGAATGTGGGTTTTCCTTACTGCTACCTTTCCACTTGATGTCTTGGCCAAAGGAGCCTATCTCCCCAGAGTTACCCATGTCAAATTGTGAGTGTGCTCACATCCCCTGCTTCAGTGAATCTACTTGTCATCCACATTTGGCAAATTTGTAAATTCAGATATGCTCTGCAATCTATTAAGGCCTTTGGAGGTTTCACAATGCTTAGCAGGTGCAACATAAGGATTCAATGATGCAAGAATGATGGTAGATATGAAGTGCTATTGTTACAGTGCTACATTTCTAGATGGCAGTTCACAGCATGGACCTATAAAAGTACCTAAAAGTAGATTTTGTGTTAACTCCAAGCCACTTCATAGCAGCAAAGAATTGAAAGAATATGATAACCGTGTTCAGAAGTCCACTTTATGAATTCTTTAGTTAAAAAAATCCACATTTGTTCCATAGACACAAAATCATGATGCTCAGCTGTTGAGAGAAACCAGAAAGAATACAGCCTCAGGGGGTCATCTGAAAGTGAGAGAGCCCTACTGCCATCAGTGTGGGTTTCCAGGCTGCCTTGGGCTGTGTCTGCTGCTGCAAAGTCTTTTAAAGATACTTATTACAAAGAAACAAGCAAGAAAAAAAATACTGATTTGACCATTATCAGGTCAATTTAGACAATATGCTTCATAAGCGTTCATAATTAAGACTAAATACACTCTTAATCCTCAAAACTATCTTCATAATACATGGTCTTACAATGACTATTTCAATCAAAGATTCAAGACATTGCCATCTAGACACTAGTTAACAAAGTAACAAGGAAGAGATGGAGGCAAGTTAATAAATAGAAAATTTTGCAAGCATCTAATACTGAAAATATGTTTATATTCAAGTTATTAAGTTCATAGCCAATTCCAGTTTTAAGGTACTTTATCAATGAAGACACTGTGATATATGCACATATTTCAGGTTTTGTTTTTTCACTATTCAATTATTTTAAACAAAGTGCAGTCTGGGAAAATGAAAGATGTTTTATTATACATAAATTCATTTTTAATGGTACAAAAATATTACTGTTGGCTAATATTTTATTATCACATTCTGAAAGTTATGACTATCAAACTATTTTTTAAATGATACTGTTTGACTAATTAGTTAATGATTATTTAGTTTTCTCTTCTGGGTTAGTAATGTACAAACATAAAGCTTTAAAATTTTGGTCCAGATTAAGTGCCTACCCAAATCAACTACTGCTGAAGTATCTGTGGAATTACCAGTTGCTGTTGTAGAAGATTCAATTTACCTAAATAAGAGAATATCTTAAAATAGTCACTAATATGAAACATTAGAATGAATAATTCCAGTGAGGAAGGAATAAAAGAGCCCAAGTGGTAATAAACTTCCCTAAAAGCAAAACCTTAATTATAGTAAAGCAATATTTCTTGCCTTTATAAAAGGCATGCTTCCCTTTGTTGAACATAAAGATTTCACAACCTTGTTAATATTATTTGAAATTTTTAAAAAATTCCATGAATAAAACAAAGTCAAAGTAATGTGACAAATGGTGTTTTATTATAAACCACACATATTCTCCTCCATTTCCCTTTAAATTAAGAAACCCTAGAGGTGCACTACTTTCTCCTATCTGCATCCTTACCCTTCCATTCTGTAAATGACATCCTTTAATCATATTAAAGGGAAGAGTGGAGAGAATCTTCAGATCATTTCTATTGAATCCCCTCAGCCACCTGCCATAGACCTTAAATTCTAAACCAATGGTATTCAAGCATGCTGAATTTTAAAGTGATCCCAATAGGAAACAAATTTCTTTGAAAAACAAAATGAGGAATGATTTATTTGCATATAATTTAGGCTACACCTTATTTTTGCAAACATAATCTTCCAGGGAACCTGAGTCTGCAAACTGGACTATTCAGAGGGACTGAGGAGGGGAGCAAGGCTGCCCTAAACTCACTTTTGAGTCTTTCCTTTGCCCTGTAGCACCCACTTTGCACCCTCTAAGGCAATCTGGAGTTCTGAGGTATATAACTAGAAAACTACCAATTTAAAATAGTTCTGACATCTTCTGTTATTGCTCATATTGTACCCTTCCTCTTCTGATTCAATTCTTGGCCACTCTACTCCCTAAGGCTATCCAGAACTATGCGCAGTTCCCTTAAGGGGAATGTGGTAACAGTGTTTCATAACAATCGTTACTTTAAATTAGGACATAATTGGAAACCTTGCAAATTATATATCGCCATCATTTTTGTATTTAAGCATTTTGTGCTTCCTTTATGGTGCAAATAGTCTTAGATCATCCCACAGAACTAGGGGTATGAAACAATTTATAAGGTACTTTCAGATAATCAGATTCTTTTTCAATAATTATATACCTGCTATACTTATATCATCAGCAGACTACGTTAAATAGAAGAGATTTTGATTATCAAGTTACTTTTTGGAAGAGTATTTGAAACTGAACTTACAGAAATCCACTGGAGGCAATTTCACAACACTTTTTTCCCCCCATTTCATTTATTCTACCATTTCAGGCTATCCTGCAAAGGTTTTTATTTAGCAAAAAACAGTTTGTTTTAAAAGTTTCATTTTTTTCTCTATACTCAAACAAATGTAAATTGCATTAAAAGCACCCATTTAATAACTTTTTTTCCTATACTGGCTGACAGAAAGAAAGATCTGAATAAAGTCTTAAATTTGGAGTTTGGTAATTGCCAAAAAGAGAATAGATTCTCTTTTTGGCTGGCATTTTATGAGGAAAAAAACACTGTTTACCCACACCACATTGCTTAGTTCTTTCCAAATCACTTCTTGCCTGGAGAGAAAACCTGGATCTACTGGATGTATTTCCACCTAAATAACGTGCAGAGAAAAACATTTCTCATTTTGTTTTTCAAGGAAACTTGTTTCTCATTGGAATTACTTAAAATTTGGCCATATTAGAAAATACAGTTATGTGTAAAACTCTTCCCACAATTTCTAACCCCTTCCTTCCTCCCTCCCTCCCTCCCTCCCTTTATATCTTATTTATCTGGACTGTTGGTAAGTGAAAAATACTGTCTCTTCCACTGCAGGAACAATTGGGATTAAACATACACACACACACACACACACACACACACACAGAGTTTGGGTTTTCTTTTCCCTTTCTTTATAGCGGTAGTTATACTTACAATGCCTGTTTATTGATAAAAGACATAATGTGAAAATAAGCATTTAAGAATCCAGTGACACTTCTTTTTTTTTTAAAGGGCTTCAAATGCTTGGCTTTTTATTTTTATTTATTTATTTATTTATTTTTCTGTGTTGGGTCTTCATTTCTGTGCGAGGGCTTTCTCTAGTTGTGGCAAGCGGGGGCCTCTCACTATTGTGGCCTCTCTTGCTGCAGAGCACAGGCTTCAGACGCACAGGCTCAGTAGTTGTGGCTCACGGGCCTAGTTGCTCTGCGGCATGTGGGATCCTCCCAGACCAGGGCTCGAACCCGTGTCCCCTGCATTAGCAGGCAGATTCTCAACCACTGTGCCACCAGGGAAGCCCACAGTGACACTTTTAAATGCATTTTAATTCCTAACCGCAATACCCATACACATTTTTTAAAGTCCTGGTGACAACACTCAATATGTTAGGAATGCAGAGTGCCCTAGCAAACCCTCCAGCCCTGGGGCTTCCCTGGTGGCGCAGTGGTTGAGAGTCCGCCTGCCGATTCAGGGGACACGGTTCGTGCCCAGGTCTGGGAAGATCCCACATGCCGCAGAGCGGCTGGGCCCGTGAGCCATGGCCGCTGGGCCAGCGCGTCCGGAGCCTGTGCTCCGCAACGGGAGAGGGTCCGGAGCCTGTGCTCTGCAACGGGAGAGGCCACAACAGTGAGAGGCCCGCATACCACAAAAAAAAAACCCCACAAAACAAAAAACAACCCTCCAGCCCTCCTCTCTCCTCTGCTGCTCCCTAATAACAGGTTTACAGGACCCTGGCTGGGAGTCACTACCTTTGTATATATGGGAGAAGAGTGAGGAGCTAAGGGAAGGCATTTATTCCACAGATGTCATTTTCTACAGTGTCCCTGCACCAGTATCTGGCATATAACTGATGAACAATTTGCAAAGTTATTTCTACAGCAGTCTAAAGAGTAGAATTATCTGGCAATAATAATTAAAACTGCTGAGCTGTTACATGCTAAAAATAAATGTCAAATCTAGGAAGTTGAAATTTTAATCCATTTTCATATACTCAACATTTTTAATAAAATCCAAACTCTGTAACATATCACATAATCACTTTAGGGATTAAAAATATCATAATCTTGCCTGATGAGTCATTTTAATGGTCAGTGAAATTTGTATGCTATCTGTGATCTTACTTAGTGGATATGTTTCAATTTCTGCTTTATTACATTCCATTACCATGTTTTATTCATTTGCCTATTCCTCTCCTGCTCAAAATTTCCAACTGAGAACAGAAAATGCCTTAACTTTTATGAAGGCTCATTCTCCCTCCTACCCAGTAAGCAAGGCTGTGAGTCTGATTATGTTCTTGACAGACGTATTTTTATCCATAATGAGCTAAGACAATGTGTACCTTAAATTTACCTTGGCTTCTGTAATTGATCAATTAGGAAGCATAAAGTATAGCTACTATGTTCATATTTTCCTGACCTGTTTATGAGTAATCTTAAGCTTCTCTCATTTCAGTAGTAAAATTTAATGATCCTGGGTAAACCTAAAGATATTTTGAGATGAATAATCTAGATGAAAAGAGGGCAAGGTAGTTCTGATTGACTTTAGTTGTTCCTACAAGCATGTCAGCCAACATATTATGTAAGTGCCATCGGACAAGTGTAAACCTTTCTAATAATATTGGACACAGAGCGATTAAGTAGTAAAATCTCACACTACAGTATTGAACAAGAATGTTCATGACGACTATATTTCTGGATAACTATAGCTGTGCCTTCTACTTTGGTATTCAAGCAGAAGCTACTCTGACTGAAAGGAATGCAAGTACCCCTTCTCTCACCCCAATATGTGGAAGGCTATAGAACTGGAGAGAGAACATGGCTTCCAGAGCAGCACAAAACACTGATGGTGCCAGAAAATGCGCACACCATAGAAAATGTGAGTATTCTCCAACTGAGAGCCAGCACTGCAGGCGATGAAGGAGCAAAAGCAGACATAGCAGCAGTAACGGCAAAGAGCAGTATCAGTGTGGGACACACTGTAGCAGATCCAGAGTGTTCGGGGCATACTGTGGGTTAGGAAGACTGAAATGGAAGTAGTCTTGTTCAGGCTTCAGAGGCGCTATTAGGCCTCTAACTGACTTGTGACCTTGCCTGGACTACGTGCCTGCTAGTGAGCCTGCCGCCAGTGAGTACGGCGGCACCTAGGAAAAAGAAGGGAGTGGATCGTGGAATTTCTTGAGCCTCGGGGCTGGCCAGTTCCCGGGGGTCTAGAAATTCTCATGATACACGAAATGAGATAAACAGCATTGTTGAAGAAACCTAGAACTGCATATTTGCACGCACACTGACAATATCAGTTTGCGGCCCAGTATTATAAGCGAGACTCCCCTAAACTGCAATTTGAAGTCTCACTCGCGGAGTGGACGCACTGCCTGGGACCTTTCCCAACTGGGATTCCAGATTGCTGTTTTCGGGACTTCCCAGCGCTATTTGAGGCTGGATGTAGGTGTCGGCCCAATTTGGTGATGTACATGCTTTTACTTTTCTTTCCCTTTTCATTTCTGTTTCTCTCTTTTTAATGATTTTCTATTGAAGTTAAGTTGAAATTGCCTATTTGTGTGATGAGCCGTGTCTTTTTGCTAACGAATCCTTTGAACCTAAAACAAAAGTAAAACCTTCGGCAAAACGCTGTGATGTATGATGATATTGCTGGTCCATTAGACTGGGGTAACATTACAATAAACAGGCAATAACAACACAGGGTCATGAGTGCTGTGATATGTGGGAATACTCCACATGTTATAATAAAAGCAGCTTTCTAACCTAAAAGGTCAGGCAAGTCTTCCCAGAATGAGTGATATCTGAAGTGAGTTCTAGAACCTTCCTAGTCGGAGTGTCATCTACCAGACTGTTGCCATCATCCGGAAGCAATTTTTAGAAATACAGAAGCTTGTGCCCAGTCTGGACCCACTGAAACAAATCTGTATTTTAACCAGACCTCCAGGTGATTTGTATGTATAGGAAAGTTTGAGAAGCACTGTTCTGGAAGACAACTTGTAAGCAGCCAAGTGAACAGACAGGAAGACAGCCTTCCAGGCAGAGGAAACAACATTGGCAAAGGGCTGGAGGGAGGACGAATCTGTCCTGTACCGGGAACTGCAGGCACATGCTGGTTAGTGTGGGCAGAAGGCAGAGTTTAATGTCCCATTAAATGTCACTGGAAATGAGGCATGAGAAATGTGCAGAGGTTGGATACTGATAGATAGATAATGCTATATAAAGGAGTTGGGCCTTCTACAAGATAATGAGGAAGAGCATTGGTTTTGTATTTTAGTATGATCCCCTCAGCTGATATATGGAGAAATTTTTGGCAGAGAGCAAGTGTTGAAGCAGGGAGACCACTTAGAAGCCTACTGTAGCAGTTAAAGGGGAAAAGGATGATTACTTAAACTAGACAGTGGCAATGAGGGTGGGAAAAAGTACACACATATATGGGATAGTAATATGAAAAATGTGAACAGATTTAGTGACTAAGTGAATACAGAGAACCAAGAGGGTGTAGGTATGAGAGAAGGAGAAATCACAGATACCCTTAAATTTCTGGCTTGGGTATTTGGGTAGTTGGTGGACCCAATCCCTGAAAATAAGGATTGAATTTGGATAGAAAAGGTAAGCAACTGGTCGAGCATGTTGAATTTAAAATATCTGAGGACATACAAGTGATATTATCTAGTAGTATTTGGATATGTAGGTCTACAGCTAGAAATTTGGGAGTCATCAAAATAGAGTGGTTAACAAAGGATTAAGAGTGGATTATGTTACCCAGGGGAAGCATGTAATCTGAATGGCAGAGAAGGCAGAAGAAGGAGTATTGGGCAACAGAAAGAATATCCCTAAAAACATACCAGAAAGGATTAGCCAAAAGGTTAGAAGAAAGAGAACATATTATTATTTCCACAACAAGAAGGGACTTCCTACGTCAAATGTAAAATCTTGATTGCTGACATGATCTTGCTGAAAGTTTCAAAGTGATAGGGCAGAAGAGTGAACAGGAGATGAGAGGAATGTGAAAAAATGAAGGTAATGAATAATTGGTTGACTACTAATGGCAAGGCAGAGAGGGGATATCTTGGAGTCTCAGGTTAAAAAGCTGCATCTGGGATTGTTAAATATACATATCTGAACTCGGTGGGCCCCCTCAGGTTGTCTGTTTTTTTGTTGTTTCATTTTAAACTTTTGGCCAAGATAGGAAAAATAAAAACAGCTATTTTCTTGATAAAAATCTGCTTAATGAGGCTTATTTCCATTTGACTTTGTTCATATTATACAAATATCATAACCGGGAAAGTATGGAAGTGATAATCAATAACCTGATGATCATTTGATTTAGGGCCAAGAACAGAAGGAGCCAGTGGGATCTCTTTCTTTCTGAACTTGGAAGATTCAGTGCAATATGAAGAGCTGGTGTTTTCACTCCCTGGGCCTTATTAAGCCTTTGTTTTGAACAACAAATATCTTTAACACATCGAAGTCACTATCAACGATCATCTGTAGAAATAATCGGAGCATGCTAACATTATTGTCAGGTTATTAAGCAAAATTAGAGGTAGATGAATATTTCATTTAATGAGGCTAACATTTGAGTTAAGAACTTGTGAGATTAATGACATTGAGAAATGTCAAGAGTAAAAAGCACTGTCATGAATAGGCTGCTGCACACACGTCCACGTGAGCCTTTATAAAAGCACACGCGCCTTTATAAAAGCACACGCGCCTTTATAAAGGGGAATTAGATGGCTGGAAACTGGAAGGTCTCTAGGAACTGCTGAAAACTACAACTGGAATCAGATACCTGAAGTGATGAGAAGGGAGAACTTTTCCACTGACCAGGCAGGATGGTCATCAATGCCACATGCAGTCTTTCTTTTCACCACATTGGCCCTGACCCTGACCCTGGTCCTGGTCCTGGCCCCGGCCCCGATGGCAGCCCACTACCACCAATTCAGGCACAGGGTCAAGTTCTATCCTGTTATTTATTTCACGGACAACAATTCGTTAGGTCAGGCGTAATTATCCCTATTCCACAAAGGTGGGAACTGAGCATAGTGAGGTTAGGCAGCTTCCACAAGTCACACAGCAAGCAGATGGGCTACCTGGGACTCAGTCTGGCAGATGCCGAGACTCATGCTTGTTACAGCGAGGTCCCTGCCTCCCAGGAACTCACTGACTACTTATTTTCACGTGCATGGTTGGGTTGGGTTTGAAATGTAAGTTTAACATCTGAACTTCCCATTTCTTCCTCTTTCTTAATACTAGGGTATGCCTTTCTATTTCTATATCAGATTAACCTTTTCCTACAATTACCTCACATGCATTTCTTTTTTTTTTTAATTGGGGTATAGTTGCTTTTACAATGTTGTGTTAGTTTCTGCTGTACAGCAAAGTGAATCAGCTATATGTATGCCTATATCCCCTCCCTCTTGGGCCTCCCATCCCCCGATCCCACCCATCTAGGTCATCATAGAGCACCAAACTGAGCTCCCTGCAGAAATCTGGAGACTTCATAACAATCATTCTTTCTACTCATATAATCTCATTCTTTGTAACATTTTGCTTGTACTTTTCACTCATACTATGTCAGGCTGTTCATTTTCTCCAGCTTTGTCTTCGTTTACTGTACTATGTTGTCTGCTCCTTCAAACTTATTATTAATTTTTCCAGATTACCTTTCCAGGACAGGTTCTATTTCCTTCAAAATTTAAATGTGTGCTTGTAGTTGCTTTTACAAGTGTAAGGTACAGTTTCTTTCATATTCTTGTCTAGTTTCACAGGTATTATTTAATGTTAGTACTGCTGTATACTGTTTTGTGCTTCTCAGTTTACAAAGCATAGGCATTCTCTCGAGTAAGTATTCTTTTTCATTTACATATATAATGTCCCTCATTGTATTGCTAATTCTATCCTGTTCTTCATGCATTGACTATATCTGGGATCTGCTAGCACTGGGGGTTTTATAAATGCCTGTCTAAGAGGCAATTCACACTTACATTCAATCACATTCTCCCCTACGGGAGAGAATTTCAGCTACACTTGAAGCCTGAGGCAGCCAGGAGTGCTTCTGGGAAACAGACCTAGACTTCAGTCAAAAGTAAATCTACCCTGGTGAGAAGGTGGCACATAACAAGAGCCTCCAGAACAGGGTGGGGGTCATGTGTGCAATGGGAGTCAGCAAGCCCCCCCGAATATGGCTTCATATCACATCTCAGTGTGGGAGGTTTCATCTATGCCCCAGGAAGAACTCTGGGGCGCTGGCAGAGCCAAGTCTCTTGACTATAGCCTGCTGTGCTACCAACTGCTTTATGTAACATTGCCTTTGCCTTTAATGATATTTCACATCATCTGTGTCCTTACACTTCTTTAGTCAGCTACATCACCATCCACTACAGACCCACAAAATGCTAAACTTGCTCTTCTCCTAATCTTCCCTATCTTGGTAATCAGCCAAAAACCTAGAAATCATGCTTGATTTCTCTTTGCTCTCAAACCCTACATTCACTCTATCAAGTCTTTATAAGTCCACCTTCAAAACTTAATCTGAGTCCCTCTACTTCTTATCTCCACTGCTGTCACCCAAGTTCAAAATCCTCTCTCATTTGAATACTGTGCTGTTCTCTTAGATGACCCTAAACGGTCTCACTGCTTTTATTCTTGCCCTTCTATAGTCAGTCCTCTTCATAGTTGCCAATATGATCTTTAGAAACCATACATGGCTCAGATTCCTTCCTCCTGGTTTAGAGTCTCCAGTGACTTCTCATCACACACAAAGCAAAGCGGGTGGCCTTGTGTGGTATGCGCCCTGCCCACCTTTCCAACCTCAACTACACGTGTGTCTGACTTGCTTACACTGCTCTGACCATGGTGTTCTTCTTCTGTTTTCTCTAGTACACCAGTTTATTCCTGCCTTAGAGCCTTAGCTTTTGCCTTTCTCCCCAAGAACTTACTTTGCAAGCCTTGCTTCCTCACTTCATTCAAGTATCTATTCTAACCTCAAGTCTTTAAAGAGGTGGCCCCTCTGACTATCCTACTAAAATAGCAACCCCACTTCTATGCATGCACACATATGCACATGCACCCTTACTCAATTTTACCAGTTTTGCCCTGTTTGGCATTTACTTTATGGCATTTTTCACTACCTGGCATTATCATTAATTTAAATTCTTTGTTGATTAATTGGCATCCTCTCCGCTAGAGTATAAGTTCCATGAGGGTAGGGATTTGGTGCATCTGAGTCTTCCCTTTATTCCCAGTGCTTAGCATGATGCCCAGCACATGGAATGTACTCAGTAAATGTTGGTTGAATAAACTGTAATTATTCATATCCATCTTTTCAGGAAGAATTGAAAAAGGAAGGCCTGACAGGGAGGGTTCCCTTAAGAACCAGCATGATAGATGAGGGAAGAGGATGTGATTTGGAGTTAGACAGACTAGGACTTGGACTGGCTAGAATAGCAAGTCTGCCCTTAATTATCTAACTGTGATCTTAGGCAAGCTACTTACCTCTCCAAACCTGTGGGTTTTTTTTTTTCTTTGTTGACTTGTAAATAGTGATGATGAGACTTACTTTTCATAGTTTTTGTGGAGATCAAAGATAACTTCTATGGAAATCCTAGCATTCTGCCTACCACTGCAATTGGTTAATTCCTACCGGACTGTCACCAGACGGGGTACAGTCCAAGTATCACAACACTGACCTCATTCTGAGTTCAAGTCACAAATATCAATTCAATAAAACAAACTGTTTGGATTTAAACAAATGTTCATGCTCACATTAGAAATACAGTCCAATGGCATTTGGAATAATGCCTGTTTAATATTGACTGTACCAAGGCTTTTTTTTTTAAATTGCATTTTAAAAAATTACACAGATTTTGAGCATAGTGGACCAGCTTCCCATTGAACTGAAAACATTCCATTTGTAACTGTAAACACAGTTTCTCAATTTGCTGTTCTCCATGGTTTAAGGCATATTTTAAAATTATAATTACTCTATCCTAACCCACTGAAAGAGATGATAAAGTAATCAAAGAAATTCCAAATCCTTCCAGATATGACTTAATTTTTTTCCCAATTGAAGAAGCCAAGCTCATTACTCTACAAATAGCTTTCATTTTCCATGACTCTAACTGAATATATAAAATCTATTAGGTACATTTCCATTTATATGAAGATTTTTACTGTGTTCAGATAAAATGTGCACTTCCAATCTTACTAGAGTTTCCTCCTAATTAAAGAACACATGGCTGGCAGATTTAAAGAATTTAAAAACATTTTAAATTGCTTTACAAATATAATTTTTAAATGATAAGGAAACCTTTCCATGCTTTCAGGGAAGGATTTTTAACCTATTATGCTTATTTTATTTCTAAGAACAGAAGCTTAAAAAGTACATCTTCCATTTTAACGTAGTCTCATATACCAGTATAATATACATTAAGGGAACTTCAAAATTAAATTTCAAACCTTTACTCTAAAAACAATAAGGGGTATTGTTCATACAAAAAGGAACCATTCTATTACAAAATCGCAGTTGAAGTGCTAAGCATGGTTTGTGATTTACAGCAGGGCTGATTAGGAGCTGGAATGGCTGATAGTTTAGTTTTTTTTAAAGAATTCTTTAATCATGAAGACTGAAACGATCTGATATTTATCAAAAGGCTTCAGGAATATTATGCTGCCAAGCCCAGAGATTCTTCTTTGTGGGCAGTGATTGTTAATATATTAAATGAAGAAACGTTGACGTATATCAGATAAACACATGATTCACTGATTCATTCTTTCATTCATTTAACACATATTTACTGAATGCTGACCACATGGTAAGCATGGTTCTGAAGGCTGGGATTCAGCAATGAAGAAAGAAGAATGTGGTGTATAGAAGGTGAAGTTTAAAGTACATGCTCAACCCAAGTCAAATGATGCAAAATATACAAATATATCTTCTGGAACAAAATATTTTGTAAATCTAACCTGTTTTCTGGGGCATAACTCTTAAGTGGAATTAACAAAATGCTGAAGTACTGAATCAATTTGGTTGAAAAGTTAGCCAATCCAATGATGTTACATCATACAGACTGAATTGTAATAAACTGAAAGCTATTTTGTTCTTTCTCTGTCTTTAATGAGACATGATGCACCTTAAAATCAGCCACATCTACAGATATTGTTTTTGACTTTCTAAGCTTCAAAATCTGCAACCCTAATAATTGGACAGCTCTATATCTACTCTGTACAATAATATTTCATTTGGTTAAAAAGAATCTTGACTCCATTATGCTTAACAGGATTTTTCAATGTGCTAATTTCACTATTCTTCCGAGAGCACATAACTGTCATTATCAGTTGTCTAGAACAGTTAAGTCACTTTAGAAAAGTCTTTGATCACATTGGTGACTAAAAATTAGACTCTCTAATGAAGTATAATGTGAAATGAAAAGCTGCTTTAACAAGAATCAAAGAGAAAAAAAATAAGAAAAGGAAAGAAAAACTAGCTAACTACCTAACTAACCAAGGTAACTACTTTTCTCTGTCTGTGGGTCAGCTGGCTGTGGGTTTGCTAACTGAAGAACAGATAAGGAGCTCTGGATAACCAAATAATACCAGAAATCTTTGTGTCCTGCATCTTGGCTACAATAAGATTTGCAGTTAAAAAACAGAAGGAGGCAGGGCAGAGTGCATAGTGACCTGTGTACCATAGAGCAGTTTTGTAGACCTGCTACTTCTGATGATTACAAAATGTACTGTTCTTCTTTTACAGATGAATGACGTAGGTCATTTTGATGAGCTGAAGAGTGATTTTAGTATGTGGTACACTTGGGACCCAACAGGGTAGAGCTAGTGACTGCTTCATAAGCATGGCTTTCTGAGAAGTAGAAAACACTCTTTGTGAGTGAAGCACTTCTGAAGGGAAAAAAATCTAGGTTGAAGAGAAAAGCAGGTACATCACAATAATACAATGGCATGTTAGAGCTGGATAAATGGTACAACTCATCTACTCCAAAGGGGAAGTGAGTAAGACTACTCCCTAACAGGTGGCATAGCTCAGACTGAAATGCTAGACTCCGATTCTTAGGCCAATGTTTTAGCACAGACCCATACCTTCATTCTAGAATTTACTCCTAAGTTTCTTTTCTAGGTATAGGTCACCCATTTTTTCCCCCAAAGGTTGCAAATAAGAACTTGGAATCAATTAAATAAAAGTATTTGATTCCGAAAATTAAAAATAAATAAGATTATTTTTATACCAAAAATGCATGTTTTCCAACAAAACTCTCAGTATGGGATGAAGAAAATCCCTTGGCTTAGATGAAGCAAATAATAATGTATATCATCAATTTATAGTGAGAAATATCACAAGAGTACATGCATAGGAAGATGGCTGGCTGGTGCTGAAATAGGGTGAGGAAAATAAGGTTTGCATCAGCACAAAAAACTCATGTAACTTCTATTAAAAAAATGAACCAGGCTGAGAAGCCTTTAAGAAATGGAAAGATTCATATGAATAGCAGAAGTTCTCTTAAGAAGTAAATGTTAAAACTGTGGCACAGCCTTGAGAGTTTTCATTTAGAAGTACAGCTTTTCTAGAGAACTACTTTTCTTCTATACCTTTGTCATCTGTTAAATCTGTTTATTACCATGTGTGTTACAGTTCATACAGCAAATTTGCTCTAAATGGCGTGTGATGAGATTTGTAGCCAAAGAAGAATGTTTAAGCCAAAGTTGAGCATAAGTCTAGTTTATCTTCATGCACACCAAAACCCTGGTTAGCTCTAATAAAGCTTATCTCATTTATTTCCCTTCTTCCTCTAAAGCCTTTTCTGATCCCAGTGCTGTGAAATGTGTGGAAATTAATGTTCTGAATTTATATTCCATATTGTATTTCATATTTGACAGGCGCTGTAATTCATCTAGTTCAACAGGTATTAATTGAGTGTAAAGGCTTTGTGTTAAGAATATGTGAGATAACAGATGATTTAAAAGTCCTAAGATTATTAGAGCTGAAAAGGTTTCAGATTATTTGTCCAACCTTCTTATTTAAAAAAATAAAGAAACTGAGAAACTGCCAAAGATTTCTGTACTTGTTGGTGGGGCTGAGACTAAAATGGGGGTCCCTTGAATTCTGATCTACTTTGCTTTATACTACACCTCAGCAGGCCAGAATCCCTGAACTTCTGAAGCTTATTATTTTGCAAGGATAATAAATAAACATTTTTATAGTTGGCTTAAGGAAAGGCAGAAATACAGGATGCTATAAGGGCTCAAAATATTATGTTGGAAACAAAGAAAACTTCAAACAAACAAGAGCATTGTGGAATTTATTACAGTAAAGGTGTGATACCTGTCGCCTCTGCTGTCTGGACACATGTAATCCATTTGCAGTAAAGTTATTTCCTCTACTTGGATTGCTATACTTCTTGCTGAAGGCTACCCAACTGCTGCTATAGAAACAAAGTGTGAGTCAAGATGGGTGGTGGTCATAGAGAGAACTAACAACAGGAGTCTTGAAACTACCCTAAACTCTTCTCTTATACAAAAAGCCAAATTTAATCCTCTCAAGGATCCTCTGAAGGAGCTAGCAGATATCTTCTTTAAAAAATTATAAATAAAGAGATGAGGAAACATTACCTAAATGAGATTAAACTGGCTATCTAGAGTTAAAGTTTTTGTGGAAGAATGTGAATTAATACCCAGACCTTACTGTTCAAAAGTATATGCCCTTGGGGCTTCCCTGGTGGCGCAGTAGATAAGAGTCCGCCTACCGATGCAGGGGACACAGGTTCATGCCACGGTCTGGGAAGATCCGCCTACCGATGCAGGGGACACAGGTTCATGCCACGGTCTGGGAAGATCCCACATGCCGCGGAGCGCCTGGGCCCATGAGCCATGGCCACTGAGCCTGCGCGTCCAGATCCTGTGCTCCACAACAGGAGAGGCCACAACAGTGAGAGGCCCGCATACCACCAAAAAAAAAAAAAGTATATGCCCTTCTTTCATAGAACTAGAAAAAAAAAATTCACAATGTGTATGGAAACACAAAAGGCCCCGAATAGCCAAAGCAATCTTCAGAAAGAAAAACGGAGCTGGAGGAATCAGGCTCCCTGACTTCAGACTACACTACAAAGCTACAGTAATCAAGAGAGTATGGTACTGGCACAAAAACAGAAATATAGATCAAGGGAACAGGATAGAGAGCCTAGAGATAAACCCATGCACATATGGTCACCTTATTTTTGATAAAGGGGGCAAGAATATACAGTGGAGAAAAGACAGACTCTTCAATAAGTGGTGCTGGGAAAACTGGACAGCTACATGTAAAAGAATGAAATTAAAACACTTCCTAACACTATACACAAAAATAAACTCAAAATGGATTAAAGACCTAAATGTAAGGCCAGACACTATAAAACTCTTAGAGGGAAACACAGGAAGAACACTCTATGACATAAGTCACAGCAAGATCCTTTTTGCCCCACCTCCTAGAGAAATGGAAATAAAAACAGAAATAAACAAACGGGACCTAATGAAACTTAAAAGCTTTTGCACAGCAAAGAAAAACATAAACAAGATGAAAAGACAACCCTCAGAACGGGAGAAAATATTTGCAAACGAAGCAACAGACAAAAGATTAATCTCCAAAATATACAAGCAGCTCATGCAGCTCATTATCAAAAAAACAAACAACCCAATCCAAAAATGGGCAGAAGACCTAAATTGACATTTCTCCAAAGAAGATATACAGATTGCCAGCAAACACATGAAAGGATCCTCAACACCACTAATCATTAGAGAAATGCAAATCAAATCTACAATGAGGTATCACCTCACACTGGTCAGAATGACCATGATCAAAAAATCTACAAACAATAAATGTTGGAGAGGGTGTGGAGAAAAGAGAACCCTCTTGCACTGTTGGTGGGAATGTAAATTGGTACAGCCACTATGGAGAAGAGTATGGAGGCTCCTTAAAAAACTAAAAATAGAACTACGATACGACCTAGCAATCCCACTACTGGGCATATATCTGAAAAAGACAAAAACTCTAATTTGAAAAGATACATGCACCCCAATGTTCATAGTGGCACTATTTACAATAGCCAAGACATGGAAGCAACCTAAATGTCCATTGACAGATGAATGGATAGAGAAGATGTGGTGTATATATAGAATGAAATATTATTCAGCCATAAAAGAGAATTAAATAATGCCTTTTGCAGCAACATGATATGAGACTCTTACATCTGATATTTTTCTAAAACCTTTGCCTCAGTGCAGCATCTATTTTATTAGGCAACCATACAAATCCTTGTTGAGATTCATGAAGCAATGATGGCTAAGAAAACTTCCTGATATTTTTAACCCCTATTTCCCCAAGCTGACTAATTCCCTTAATGACAAGAGGGATGTCTGGTTCCTCTAATCTCTCTGAGTTTAACAAACTGGTAGGCAAGAGGGGCATGAATGAAATGCTCAGTGAATCTCTCTACTGCTGTCCTGACTCTCACATTTGTCCTTACACTCAACCTTGTTCTATTCCCAAGAATCATAATGTACCATCAGTACCTGGCTTCTCTCACTCACTCCTTATGATGTCCTCTACCTTCAGATGGAGTAACTGGGGAAGCTCATAAGTTTCCCCATTCAAAGAACTGTTCAGGTCTTCTGAGGCAAGCCTTTCTCCAGTGGTGTTAGAAAGTTATTAACTCTGGAATTACAAAATTTCAAATCTCCAAAAGGTAAAGGGAAACTCTGCCCCTGGGGCTGGTTATAATGTATATCGCAAAGACTCTCATTCCTCTCTTAAAATGCAGAAGAGGGATATAACACAGGGAGTCTAACACACCTTTCTTGGGTTTTTAAGTAATTACTAGTGAAGGGTTGGATATGCAAGACCTATTTTCATCTGATTTGCTAGCAACATAAATTTGAAAAAAAGAAGCCCAAAGTAGGCTAATCATGCTGGTTCTAGCTGAATCTTTGGTTCTGTTCCTGAGTCCTTGGAACTTGTGTTCTAATTTAGTCTAGCTTTCTGGTAAGACCTTGGGAGGTCCTGGGACTACTCCACAGAGCAATGGGCTGGCAAAAGTGCTTTGCAACCAAAGGGCTCCTTGGCTAAATCAGCGTGGGGAACACTGCAATTAATGGCCCTTCCTCGATATTCATGTGTATTAGTGTATTAAACTGTAGATTTAACTTTGTGCAGAAAAAAAAAGGCTTTCCTTTTATAAGCTCATGTATTTCCTTCAGTATTAGCTTTCTAAACATAATGCTTTGTAAAATGCTGTTTTGGTACAATATACAATATACCTTTTACACATACAGAGAGGTACTTCTTAGATGCTTACAACAGATTTCACCCTCATCTGAGCCTTATACTCAGCTATTAATTCCTTTAATAATTTAGGATACTTGAATGGATTGGGAATGACTCAAATTTATATTCACCCAAAGGAAATATGGATTAAGAAGATTGCTTTCTCATGGGTCATTTCTCCAGAGATAGTTTGCTGAATTAAGGAATAAAATGTCAGGTCAAACTCATTTCTTATTAAAATCTAGCAATCTAAATGGCAGCCATTGAGATAAGTCCAGAGGGGGTTACATTTACAAGGGAACGGGTTTATTGACTATTTAAAATCAATCCTTCTTTGCATCTCTTAGACATTTAGAGGAATAATTTTTACAGGGTTACAGTGGTCATTCTCTTTTAAAGAAATCTTGACCCTCGATATGGTTAACTTTGCAATGGGATGTAACAAGTTGGTTACACACACACAAACATACACAGACACACGCACACACAAACACATACCCCATGTAATGACATCTGTCCCAGTGATTCATCTATCTATATAACTAGCCGCTTCTCTCAATAAGAACAGTAATATTTGATGGGAAAGGTCTAAATATATACATAAATCATCTTCCCCTCTAGAACAATTGTATTAGAGAAATATCTTTCCAATTCTTTTACATTTCTTTACTAAAAGACTACATAAGTATACCAGTAAACAGTCATGGTGTACATGCTAACAGTTTCTACTTTTAGGTACAATAAGGAAAAAAATTACTTGTAATTTTAGAAAGAGTTAAAAGTAAATCAAGGAGAAAAAAATGTTATTATGGGATTATATGAAATCATGTGTATGAAACTTTTGAAAATTGTAAAGCACTATGGAGTTTAAAGACTCATTCAATAAAAATACATTGAAATATTTTAAAAATTTGAAAAAAGGAGAAAAATGTCCAATGCAAAAGAAGTTCATTAAAACTAAAGATAAATAATAATAAAATTGGAAGAGAAAATAAGTGGATTTTAAAAATGAGCTAAAGAAATGACTAACAAATTCATTCTTTATATTCTAAGACAGTAAACTGTGGAAATTATTTATGCTCTTTATATCATACAGTAATGTGTGGAGTGGAACATTAAGTACCTTTTGTAAATATTTGAGTTTATTTTAGTCCTATATGAGTTCAAGAACAAATAGATATTGGATAGCACAAATTTAGTCCAAGTACTAGTAACATATAAAATCTTGTCCTTTGGAATAAGATAGCTATTAAGCAATATTTTGATGTGAATGTTTCTAATGATTTAACAATTTCAAGATTGCACAAGAAGTTTAAGTATAGGCTATTTGCCTGAACACTGCCTCACACACCCTGTAATAACATGTTAAATGTAAATGCAAAAAATGTATTTGACTATTTAGATTGTATTCAAATTTGAAGCTGAAGAGATGTGTTCTTTATAAGAAACAGTTGGGTGTCAAGGTTCCTATTAACCTGTCTCATTAGGCCTTTCTTCTTTATTGTATACTGTGGACCCAATTACTAGCTAACATAGGGCAAAATGACAAATCATCCCATTATCAACCAAAAAAGACAAAACCTGAAAAATTATTTCAATATTTAAATCACTTTCAAGATTACAGTTCAAATGACACAATAGCATTGCTCAATTTAAACTTACATCTTTCTGTAAAACTGAAAAGCAGATTAAATTTGAATAATTTTACAATTTTCATTTATATGAGGTGCATTAAAATTTTACTTGCTCTGAGCTGTCAATGATGGCCTATAGCCCAATTTCCAGGATTTAGAGATTATTTCCACACAGATTAGCCTTGTTGTTTATACCAGGCAAACATTCTAAGAGGCAATGCAAAATCTGTAACTATACTTCACTCCTAATTGGCCTGACTCAGGCATGCTATAACTAAGACTCTTCACGGTATGCCATTCTCAAAGGTATTGTAGCTATTTTCTGGGAAATATCCTCTGTTAATTAATTTTCAATCCCTTTTAAAGTACAATATAGTCCTTTAACATTATTCCTAACAGTCTACTTTAAATCAAACATTACTTAGTATAGCCAAGAAAAATGTTTTAATAAACTCCTATAATACCTCAAATTTTCAATCACTATTCATTCATTTAATGTCTACGTGCTAAGCACCCACCATACCTAATGCCCTTAGCCAGGCACTTTTCAGAGTATAGATGTTTAAGTTCAGTACCTGGTCACTTTGTAGTTTATTGCAGCGGTGATATAATATAAGGCAGTGTGGCAAAACCTGGAGGAGGAAGAAAGGGACTGAACAGGGAGTCATAATCTGTGGGTTTTGATCATGAACCTGCTACCTTACACCTATGTGATGCTTTGAGCTCTAAGTAGCTAAAAAACTTAATCCATAATGGCTTAACTATATCATGACATTTATTATTTCAAATAACATGAAGTCTTAAAATCGAGTTGCTCCAGGATTGGTTAATTGAGGGGCTCATTAGCCTCCCCAAAGACACAAGTTCTTCCTACTTTTGTCACCTACCATCTTGAGAATATTGATTTTATCCCTTCAACTGGCTTCCTTCAATATCCCAGGATGGCTGCCACAACTACATACCATATTACACGCCAACACAACATTCAACATTCAGTATTCAGCAAAACCATGTTTATTAAAGAAAAGGAGTTGTCCCTTCCTTTGTAACTATATGCAAAAGACTGGGCTTTTGCCACCATGAGTTTACTGTGTGTCCTTTGTACCCTTTGCCGCTTCACTCAAACTGCGTTAATCA
This sequence comes from Leucopleurus acutus, assembly GCF_964270905.1. Classification (NCBI taxonomy): domain Eukaryota; kingdom Metazoa; phylum Chordata; class Mammalia; order Artiodactyla; family Delphinidae; genus Leucopleurus; species Leucopleurus acutus. The sequence continues at coordinate 109,544,148 of NC_139145.1, read as the reverse complement.
GATTCTCTCAAAAAAATTGGGACTGAGCAATGGCTTATTAGTTTGGTCTAGTTGCCCGAAGAAGATATAAATTCGATTCCATGAGAAATCCTAGTACCTTTCTACTCAAAGTGAGGTATCTAGTCCCCTTCTACTCAAAGTGGCATCACCTGAGAGCTGGTTAGAACTGCAGAGTATCCAGCCTCTCTCCAAGATGTACTGACTCAGAATCTGCCTTTTAACAGGATGCCCAGGTGATTCATATGCACACTAAATTTTGCATCGTATCACTCTTGTAGAATATAAAATTCCTGTTTTGATCCCACAGATGTTTTGAATCCAAATATTTCATCAGAATAATGCTAACATTGATGTTTTCATAAGAAAGCATTTTCTGCAATAAATTGCTTTGAGCCAGTTTAATTCTTTAATCAGTTTTCTTTTCAGAGAAAATGTTTCTCTTTTTATTTTCTTCGAATTATTTTATTGGATCAATTCTTCTTTAAATAAATTTTACAACAAATTCAATTCACTTATCTTTTATTTTTCATATCAAGTTATAGTATTTAACCTGCTGCCACTGTGTCTTTTTGGGGGGGGGGCATTTCTACTAAATCCAATTTTCCTAGCTTAAATTTATCAGTTTTTTCAGAAATATTTCTCTATTAATATTTAGACAATACAGATTTTACTATATTTGGTTTTCGCCACAGCTAATTTTATTTGATTATTTCTAACTGTAATTTTCTTTATGAATTAGAAAAAAATCATCTCCAAATACTTATCTTAAAACCAATTAAACAGCTGCAGCTATCCTGATATGTTGTCTACTAAGGACTTCAATGAATAAAAGGTCTTAATATTTAGGTTCAAAATGACTCAATGTGAGAGCATCTTGCTTTAGCTCTGGTATCATTGGAACTCAAGCTAGATTATATTAGTTTATGTTTGTACAATATAAAGACATTATCATATAGAATACTATGTGTTGGTTACTATATGAGTATCCACAAATAAAGATCCTACTGGATTATAAATGCCTGAAGAGTAAGGTCTATGTCTCTCATGTTTATTCCCCTAGAAGAACCTGTCATACAAGTGTTCAAAACAATTGTTGAATTAGAGAGAAATAATTAATATACCTATCTTCAAACACAGCTTTTAGAATTCAGAGAAGGAAAACTTGCTCCTATCTGGGTTATAAGAAGTTTTTATGGAGTAGTTGGTATCCTTCCAAAAGATAAAGCATAATGCAAACATGGAGATGGAAAATGCCCAGAGAGTTTTCTGGGACACTGTCCATTTTGATTAAGTGTAAAACATTCGTGAACTAGCATTAGAATGTAAATTTGGACAGGTGGGAAGACTTTGAAAGAGAGTCTGAACATTCTGATCAGTGAGATAATTAATCTGATAGTCAAGTGCATACTAGATGGAGATAGAGAGTGGAGCAGGATGACAAGAAAGTAGTAAAAAACTGAAGAAATTAATGCATAGTATATTGCACAGGTAATACGAGCCTGTTCCTAGAAAATAGGAACTGAAGTGGAATAAAAGGGATAGATCCTGAAGACACTTCGTAGCACTGGTGTCCACTGCCTTTGACCCTCTTCTCTTTTCATGCTGTACATTCTTCTTGAGGAATTTAACCCTCTGTGAAGTTATTTGCTAGGAACTTTCAAATTCTAGTTTGCTTTCCCCTAACTGTAGACAATATTTTAATCACTTTAGTCTACCTGCTGGGCATTTCTACTACCATGTTTTATATGAACTTTGGTGTCCCAAGAATAATCCTCCATGTTCTTTTTCAAATTAAGATTTGCCTTCTCAGAAACTACCTGGTGACATGTAAAAACAATCTTATATACTACTGGTCATTCAGGGCTACTAATTATACCTCTTAATTTGCTCTTCCAGTTTTCTCCCTGCCAATTCCCACTCCTACTGCCTCTACTACACTCAGGGCCTTATTATCTTCCACTTACCTTTACAATTTTTTTTCCTAACTTGTCTTCCTGTCTTATGTCTCTCTCCTCCCAGTTCATCCTTCACACAGCTAACAGACTAATCATTCTGATATGCAAATATAACATGTCACTCTTTGACTTAAAGTCTGTCAATGGTTCCTAAATCTTGTCTTTGGGAAATGTAGTGAGTTATAATGGAAAGGGCAATATGATTTAGAATCGGACATGTAAATCTGAATCTTAATTCTACTATATATTAGTCATGTGGCCTTGAGCAAGTTATTTATCTGGTCCTCAGTTTCAAAAAACTTTCCTTATAAGACTATTCCAAAAATTAAATGAAATTGTATACATAAAGTGCTTAGCACAGCACATAATGGGCATTGATTAAATACATATGTAAGAAAATTACCATTGAAAAACAGACAATAATAAATTGTAAAATATTCTGGGCAAAACCAAGATTGAATATTTTCTTAGCCTAATATGGCTAAATACCATCAATTACCTAATGAGGAAGCAATGAAGTTAATATTAGGATCAGTGTTAATTGTTTAGGAAAACACAATTCAATTTAACTGTAGAATTACCTATTTTTGGTGAATCTTGGCTTATATCGTAATAAAGTCATACATAAAGAAACCCTCTTTGTTATGTTGGTTATTGGTCTCTGAACCAAGTAAACCCAAGTAATATGTCTTGAAAAAATCCTGGTGTCCTATATAAGCACATTAGGTTGGCTCTACTGCTTTTGGATTTGTGTCCAAGTTAAGTGGCATTTCTGTCTGGGCATGCCACATGGTAACTGATGGGGAGAGAAGTGGCAAGATGTGGCCACTTTTGGAAGGAAAGAGAATTAGCAGTGATGGAAGTTGAGGAAGTGAATGGGATGAAATTTATCTTTTGGTGGTGGAGGGAAAAGAAATATAGGCTTATGCTTTGAGTTATATTTTTCTAGAATTAAGAGATATCTAACCTTCTTTGTAGATAAAGAATAGGAAGAAGTGAGAGAATCAATCTGTCTCTCAGGTTGCATATAACTGAAGAATCAGATGAGGTAGGGGGTGTAATCAGAGGTAATACTTGATAAAGGATCCTTGATTAAAAAAAAAGGATATTTGATAAAGGTAATCCTTGATAAAGTTAAGTCCTGATAAGAAGGAAGAGTCCTATTCTATTGAAATAGAAAGAAAAGGGTCAAAGATTCTTGGAGTCGAGATAAATTTGTGACCATGAGTGATTTCCAACCTTGTTTGCACATTAGCATGACCGAGGGAGCTTCAATAAAATGACAGTAATGGGGCACCATTCCGGGATTCTGATCTAATACATCTGGACAGAGATTGGGCATGGGACTTTGTTTAAGCCCCCAGGTGATTTTAATGTGCAGCCAGGGCTGAGGACTACAGAGTTGCTTTGAGGTAGAGGAGATAAAATGGAAGGGAAATGATATTAGGAGAGATTGTCTTGATCTCAGTAGCTATGAGGAAAGTAGTTTTTTCCAGGATGAGGGAAGAGTTTATGGGATGGGGGCAAGGAAATTGTTGAAGGTTGTGAAAAAGCTTCCATTTCTTGTCATACTCCTTCTGCCTACATCTGTATGTGATAAGTAATACTTAAAGACATCAAGAACACACCCTACAACGAAGAGGAGCTTCATGGAACCATCCATCCATCAAATTCCCAAGGTGATGTTTAGCGGAAATGGGGGTGGCTGATTTAGAAAGAAGAGATGGCACAAGGAGTGGCTTAGTGGCATATTTTTCTTACCCACATTAGAGGAAAACCCAAGAAAAAAAATTAGAGGAAAACCCAAGAGAAAAATATACATAAAGAAATCCCAAAACAAGGGCACTGTTAACAATGTGTATGTGTGTAGATTATACTTGCAGTATGTATTATGAATTTATACTTTTATTCAACAACCTATAATTCTGCCACATAAAACATCTAATATAGGAGAGCCCAATTAGGCAAACCTGATACATGAAAATATACACAAAAAAATCAATGGAGAGTTTACTGGAAATTTTAAACTTCAAAAAATATTTCCAAAGGTTTCTAATAGTCCTATATGTACATATGTAAGTATGTATATACATGTATGCGCATATATAGTTATACATATATATTCACACACAGTCTTTAGATATATATAATATTGTTTATGTATAATTTTAAATTTGCATATATAATATCCATCTGTATTGAAGTTCTAAACAGAGACTTATATATTTATATTTCATGAAAAATAATAGAAATAAAAGCACAGAAATAAACTACCTTAATGCTTTCACCAAAAGGGAATATTCAACTTTCCTAAGGCTAAGGTGATCTTTATCACAGGTATATCTTTGAGAATTGCTTTGGCAGCCTGCAGTTGGAATAGGAAACAAAATCTTAAAATTTTATGCTGGGGTATACTAACAACGTGCAATAACTTCTCTCATCTTTTTCCTGTAAGAAATGTAATATATACCAAAAGTGTGATAATACTGAAAGAACAATAAGAAAACCTTCCCTAGTGCTGGGCTGCATTAATTCAAGTCCGTGTCTACAAACTCAGAGGCAGGGACACCCTCACAGGGCACTCTGCCCATCTCACTCTGCACTGATTAGAACAGTTACAGAGCACTGTGATCATTTCTGACGACCACATTTTAAAAGAGCTAATATCTTGTATCTTGTAATAATCTATAATGGAAGAGAATGTAAAAAAAGAATATTATATATATATATATATACACACACACACACACACACACATATATATATCCAAATCACTTCGCTGTACACCTGAAACCAACACAACATTGTAAATCAACTATATTTCAACAAAAATTTTAATAAACATATAAAAATAAATAAAAGAGCTATTAAATTTTAAAAAAATTGTATGGAGAGAAAGACAAATGAGTTGGCTAGGATTACCATACTTTATTTACAATGTGAAGGTCAGAAAGTGGCTCGAAACTCAGGGAAGTTTTTTTAAAGGAAGGACAACTTATTAATTATAAAAATCCAGCAATGGATGGAGTTTCCTGTAATTGGAATTATCTAGGCACAGGCTCAATGCTTATATGTCTATAAAGTCTATGTTCAAAGGATTCTAAACATCAGGTCTGACTCATCACATCTGATTTTTGATCTGGATGACCTTAAAGTCTCTTTCTAAATCTACAATGTAATTATTAGGAAAAGAGACACATGCAGGAGACAACCAGTTAATGGTATAAAGGTGTTTGGGTTTTTCTTGTCTAAGTATTTTAAATATCTTATATGTGAAATACTTTATATACATATTTGCATATCTAAATGCAAGTAATATTCTTTAAAAAATTACATTTGTCAGAAACCATTTATCTACAATTTTGTTATTTTGTTTACTTCCAACCTTGTAACCTCTACTTCATAAGCATTAGACATGAGGTTAAATGGCTTTCCCTAAGGAGGAGATGCATCAAGAGTTCTAAAAATATCTTATCAAGTAAGCAAAGCAATTTTCTACGATATAGCTGGGATATGATAAATAGCCCAAGAGCATGTATATTGGATTTTTGTTTATTCTTAGGTCTGTATTTATATATTCATAATATAGAAGGGCTTAAAGGATATTCAGTTAAACATGTATCTTGAAGCATCTGACAGATTGTTGCGATGCTGTGGATTGCCAGTTTCTGGGATTTGGTTTTATCATCAACGAGGCAGTATTTCCTGTCCTCTCTAGGTTATGTCCAGGGAGGAACACTAGGGCACCAATTCTGATTTCTAGAGTAGCAGAGTCACAGGCGACTTAACAAGTGGGGCGCAGCCAGGGCCCATGAGCTGTGGCAGCCTGCACTTCCAGACTGTGCCTTCCTTGAGTTTCTCACACAACCTCAACCATTGTTGTACTTCTCCCAGACCTCATCACTTCAAAAACTCCTGCCACAGACTGACTAGTTTCAGTAATTGTAATCGTTTGGTAGGACTGTAATAACCAAGTACCACAGACTAGCGGCATAAACAACAGAAATTTATTTTCTTACAGTCCTGGAGGCCAGAAGTCTGAGACCAAGGTGTCAGCAGATGGCTGACTTTTCCCTGTGTCTTTACATGGTTTTTCCTCTGTGTATATCTGTGTCCTAATTTCATCTTCTTATAAAGACACCAGTTATATTTGATTAGGGCTTTCACATATGACCTCATTTCACTTTAATTACCTTTTTAGAGTCCCCACCTCCAAATAGAGTCACATTCTAAGGTACTAGAGGTTAGGACTTCAACATACCAATTTGAGGGTGGGGTAGACACAATTCAGTACATAACAACGGTTTTAAAAAGTAGTAATACACTAAGCTGATTTTTTGTATGAAATACTTGTTTGACACCCTTTTTTTTCAAGCTTTGATTAGATGTTTTTGCCTTATGGAATCTTGGTAAATTTAAGAAGATAACTGCACTTTCAGGCAAAAGTCTGGATACTATTTTGAAGTTGTGACTTAGTTGATAATTCTACCTGTTCACTACTTATTACCAGAGAAGCTCTAACTAAAGATGACACAAAAACCTTTTTAATAACTTAAAATATTACAGAGGAATTTCAGATTTGCCAGACTTATTAGCACAAAACTTCTTTAAAGTTTGTTAACATGCCCCATGAACCATAAGAGAGAGAAGTGCAAAGTGGTATTTGAAAGGTGTACTTCTTCTTTACATATGGAGAAATCAGTGTTTTCTGTTTCCTATGAAAGAAATTCTCAGAAAATAATTCATGCAAGATTGCTAATTGCCTTTCTTATTTAATTAAAAATAAAGTTTTATCTGAAGTGGATTAAACACAACTACTGTTTAATTAAACCAAAAACCTTTAAGAGGATCATTCCAATAAGATCAATTAGCATTCTGTTCCATATTGAACATAATAAGAAAGGCAATTCTTGTATTCCACTGGCATAACCTTTAAAATATGCTTGGCCTTTATGACATATCTATATGGCATTTCTTTAAAAATCCGCATAGTTAAACAGAAAAAATTATATACTAAGTTTAATGTTAGTGCTCATTTAAAATAAAAGTTACTCAAAAAATAGAACTAATAAATCTTATTTGACAACTGCTACTTCTCATTAACTTGAGAATTCTTCATGAAAAATATATTCCCATAGGTGAAAAAAAGAAGAGACTTAAACTTTAGATTAGGGAACTGAAATACTGAACAAATACAAGAAGAATTTGAGTTTACATATTCCTTTTTAGATCTGAAGAGTTTTCAGTCAGGGTTTTTGAAATATTTGCTTTAAATTTCTGAGTCACACAGCTTAAATACACATAGCAAGATCTTATTAATGCCCATAGCAGTTTGGAAAAAAAGCTTATATTTTCAAGTATTTGTATGAAACAGCGAGGAAAACTTCAAGAAACAAAAAAAAATATCAAAGTGACCTCTGACCACTGTTGCTTTGTGGTACAGTGATTATTAATGGAAAATTTAAAGTATGCCCTACACTTTAAGAAATATACATGACACTTTGCTGCCAAATATATGCAGTTATATTTTTCCATTGAAAATATTTTGAAATGTGCTCTAAGACAACTTAGGTGAGTGGTTGAGAAGATGTTTGAGTGTAACATTCAACAATGCTCAGGTGGGCTAAGTGACCCTTCAGAGGGATCTGGCCTCGGGCAGGCTCACCAGGGAAAGCCAAGCCACCTGACAGGTCAGAGCTTCAGAATGCTCAGGTTTGAGCAGCTCCTTAGTTCTGAAGGTCATATTTTCAGGCCTTGTAGGGCATCAGCCCCAGCAGGTGCACCCATTAAGGAGCTGCCAGGGGTTGCCCTCAGGCTCTTTTTATATAATTAGCTTCTCTGATCCACTATTCCAGTATAGGATGTTTCTCTGGAGAGATGGTGCCTAACTCCTACACTTTCTTTACTACTTGCATATTGCACTGCTATGTCCCTTGCTATTTTGGTGATTCAAGTTGATTATTTCCTGGCCAACACCCAAATTTGCATTTGAAAACTCCAATCACTTGACCAGTAAGAATTATTAACGAATCTTCTTCATCTTTTCCATACTTTCTTAAAATTTTTTTTCTTGTCTTGTTTCAAAATTGATCTAAAGCAACCTACAAGATACAATTAATTCAAAATAATTAAAGTATTAATCAGTTGGCATGTGACACCTAAAGAAATAAGATTTGGGGGAAAAAATGTGTCTAGAGCTCTAATACACTTTCCTGTGAGCCATGAGTTACCTCTGGACAGTTGTACTCTGTGGGATATACTAAGTTAGTGATCTGGACTCTGAGTTGTACTGGGACGACATTTTAACATGATAGTCAGACAAAAAAGGGTCTGTTCTCTTAAGCCCCATGGCTATTTTTCTGACACAAGAACAAAAGTTCCCTCTCTCCCTGAACAGTCCTTTCTAGAGGTGAGGCTCTTTTGGGAGGGAAGAGGGGGCACTGGCTGGCTTGTTGCCACTCTCAACTCAGCAGAATCCAGGGCAAGATTCTGAGCACACTGGAAAGAGTCCAGGCTGTCCTGTTGGATATAAAAGCTGTGTGCAGCTACTGCATGAAATTAGAAGACCAGAAATTTGATAGTTATAAAGGCTTCAGCATTTAAATTTACTCATTTTAAAAGAGTAATTTGTTATGTATTTTCTAAATAATCAATTTTACTAAAATTAGAAGAGCTGCACTTCGCAGGTGCATAATTACACTTGCCATTAAACACAAACACAGATGCTCGCAACAAAATTAGATGCGATCATTTCATTGAGAAAAGAATGGCACTTGTTTCCCATTTTTCATTTTTGATTCAAAAGTATTAAACTAAGCTTTGGTTTTTCTCAAAGACCAAAGGATATGTTGTACCCAGTATTTTAATTTTTTTCCCCACATTTTAGTGAGAATTAATGATCAGGTCATTCTAGAAGTAACAGAAAGAAACTTTATCAGACTGTAGGCTAGGCCTCCTTCACTATAGTCATGATAATCATCACCATGTCATAATCAACTCTACAAGATAGGCATCACAAAAAGCAAATGTGCCTTCAACCAATCTAGAATGGTCCTTGTTACAATTTTGTCTACTGTATCCATGTGGGGAAAAGACATTGCTTATGTGACAGGCAGTGTGGTAACAACCTTCATGGATGTCCTTTCATTTCAGCTCCACTAAAATCCCTTGAGAAGCCCTGGGGTGGTGAATTCATTTGCCCTGCTAATAAAGACAGTAAGAAGCAGAGCTAGAATTGAACCACAGAAACTGGAATCTATCCTGGCATTTCATCTCCTCACAAGTCAATAAATCCTCAGAAGGCCAAGCCTTCTCTAGCCTTGGTAAGACTGGCCACACCACTGTTATCAAGTCTCAGCATATAGGTCCTGTAGGCAGAGTGAGAGACCCCTCTCTGCACTTGACCTTTTGGAAGACAAGAGTCATGGAGATTTACTTTTATTTTCCTGTGATTTTGCTTTTTATCATAGACTGTAAGACCATACTGATGTTTCTAAATTGGGCTTATGAAATTAGAATGAATTTCTCAAACCAACATGACCTTAGGAATGATTAAACTGAATCGCACGTCAGAATTCTCACCTATTCATTTAAGCATCTGTATAAATAGAGCTTTTTATTTTAGACTTCATGCAACTTTAGGGGCAACAGGGAGCAAAGTTGATATAATGTCTAAATCTCAACAAAGCTATGCTGATTAATTTAGCTTTCTTATGCTAGAATCATAATCTCAATTCTCTTCTCCAGCTCTTATTATAGAAACTTTTCAGTTTTAATATTAAATGATGTGGTTTAAAATTTTCTTAGCTGGAGGATTAAGAAATAAATCAGTTACATTTTAAAAAATGATGCTCCCTTAAAATTAGATTAACTTAATTCATAATAAATATTTATTAGTTACAACTAACTCATGCTTATATTCTAGGTCTCAGCTCAAACATCACGTTCACAGAATGTCTTCCCTGATCCGCAGGCCAGATCAAATTTTCTATTATATGTTCTAATAGAGTCTTCTATATTCCCAGGATACTCATTTTTCTTTTCTTTCTTGTTTATAGCTCTGTCTTTATGAGCAATAAACTTCATAAGGGCAGGAAACTTGTCTTTCTTCTTCACCTCTGCATCCCCAGAGTTTGGAGCTAGAATTCATTCAGTAAATATCTGCTGAATGAGTGAGTGATACCGAGTACTCTTGCAAAAATGTGCAAATTTTGTTTAAAAATCTTATAGGATAGCATAATAAAAAGTATTGAAATGAGAACCAATAATCACTCTTTGCGTCATTCCCTCCTGAGTAGCCTGAATTGAAGGTTCGGGATAAATAATGATAAACACCCAGGAGACCTCTATCCTGGGGACGGCAACTGGGAACACAACATGTGGCTCCTGGGGTAGGTATGTGTAGAGTCAGTGCAATCAAATCTGTGCTTTTGTGGAGGATCATTCTGGGTTCGGCCTGTATCAGATAGGGTCTTAAGGCACAACTATAGACATGATACTTTTCCTCCCTGTATAGCAGGCAGGTATCAGTAAGAAAGACAGGCATTTTTATTTCCATTTCTGGGATGATATCCCATCTACTTTAGAAATAAGGAAGCTGGACTTCAGAAGAGGCAGGTCAACTGCCAAGGGGCTACTCTACTTTTTCCTACGTTGTAAGGCTAACCTTTCTAAACACCTCATTTTAAGACATTACTTTGAAGTCATACCTTATTGCCAAGGCCAACAAATCTTAGACAGGTAGGGATTTTAAGGAGACATGCATTCAACATCGATAAGGGGATGATTCTAAAAGCCACTAAAGACTTAAGGGATTACTGTACAATGCGATTGCAAAAGTATAAAGTCTTAGTTCTGTGAGAGAACTTATCTCATTTAGAGCTGCTTGAGAGCTAACAGTTTCTTCACTCTTATTAAAGTACATCTTTCCCTTTCTGATGTTTAGTCTCTGCTTGTCAGGAAAAGATCAATGTCTTTCACTGAGAAGGTAAGGAGCCTGGCCAAACTTGTAAGACCTCGCTTTCCCCAGCTCCCCTAGCTGAACCCCATCTCATTCAAAACTAGACCAAGCCTGACTTGAAGCAGGAGGTATTACGCACCTTCTCTCCCTATCTGTCGGGTCACCTCAGGTTTGCAGTGTATCACTGTACAGGTTGTGTCCACACAGGGCATCCAGCTGAGGGGGCTGGGTTCTGCTCACCAAGTGCCTGGTCTCACTGGTCCACTCAGAGGAAGGGGCACTTTCACACAAACATATCTTATGGGCATGCAGTGGCCCGAGCTTACTCTTATTCTAGGGCTGTGATGTTCCCTTGTTTTTCCCCCACCAGGCTCCTGTTCTGTCCTCATGTGTCAGCTCCCAGTGTCAGGCCAGCTCTACTGAACTTTGGTATCACTCTTTTTTTTTTTTTTTTTTGCGGTACGCGGGCCTCTCACTGTTGTGGCCTCTCCCGTTGCGGAGCACAGGCTCCGGACGCGCAGGCTCAGCGGCCATGGCTCACGGGCCCAGCCGCTCCGCGGCATGTGGGATCTTCCCGGACCGGGGCACGAACCCGCGTCCCCTGCATCGGCAGGCGGACTCTCAACCATTGCGCCACCAGGGAAGCCTGGTATCACTCTTGAGACAAGAACTGGTCCTGCTCAGGACACATCTCTCCTACTGAACACTTCTCTCTTATTAACTACAAACCTGGGCTAGTGTGTGTGTGTGTGTGTGTGTGTGTGTGTGTGTGTGTGTGTGTGTGTGTGTGATCTCTCCTACTGAACACTTGTGTGTGTGTGTGTGTGTGTGTGTGTGTGTGTGTGATCTCTCCTACTGAACACTTCTCTCTTATTAACTACAAACCTGGGCTAGTGTGTGTGTGTGTGTGTGTGTGTGTGTGTGTGTGTGTGTGTGTGTGATCTCTCCTACTGAACACTTCTCTCTTATTAACTACAAACCTGGGCTAGTGTGTGTGTGTGTGTGTGTGTGTGTGTGTTATTTGCCCTTTACATTTTGTTTACCATTCTTTGTTTTCCTCCTCACCTGACTGTGCTTAGTCATTTTCCAGAGCTGGGCAAAGGTCTTCAACAACCCCTAGTCCCAAGCCCCCAGCCTCAGCTTTTCAGCCATTCAGCACCTCTCTCTCTGCCCTCTGTTTTGAAATAGGACAGAATGACAGAAGCAAATTACAAATTAAAGAGCTTTGTTTTCTCTAAGTCATATCTCGAGACTGGAAAAAGCTGGGGGACTATCTCTTCCTTGAGGTTCTTAATTTCAAATCAACTGAAATAAAAGCCCTTTTGGTTGTCTTGAGCAAATGAAATGTCTCCACAGGCCTGCAGACAATGAATCAAATGACAATTTTGGATCAAAAAAGTAAAATCAAGTGGTGGATTGTGGTGAATGAGTGGGCATATGCTCCATTTAGGTCATTCAAATTAGAGATTAAAAAGGACCCAGTGGGTCTTCCCTGGTGGCGCAGTGGTTGAGAGTCTGCCTGCCGATGCAGGGGACACGGGTTCGTGCCCCGGTCCGGGAGGATCCCACATGCTGCGGAGCGGCTGGGCCCGTGAGCCATGGCCGCTGTGCCTGCGCCTCCGGAGCCTGTGCTCCGCAACGGGAGAGGCCAGAGAAGTGAGAGGGCCCGCGTACCGCAAAAAAAAAAAAAAAAAAAAAAAAAAAAGGACCCAGTGCCATCTGAAAAAAATTAGGCTGAATTTGAATCCAGCCCACTGCTACTGGTCTGCAATCTATGTCTAAACATTCTTTGCAAAGCTAGCTAATTTTGTGCAATTATTATCATTGCTACCATAAAATGTTTGCTTTCTCACCTGGTTCTTATCAATTCTACTTCATTGACAAACATCTCCATCTGGGTGAGGTCCAGAGTAGCACTGCTGTTGTGATGATCACTATCTGCATTCTCCTTATCATAAACTATTTAATGAGGGTTTACTAGGAACAAGCCATTTTGCTGAGTATTACACCTAAATTATATATTTTAATGCTTAGAACAGCCCTATAAATTAGAAAATACTATTACTCTTATTTTGTACATTCTCTCCCCTCTGGCTTCCAGACGTTTAAAGAATTTTATGGTTGACTTCGTTTTGGCTTCATGAGAAGCTGTAGCTGTCAGATGAATCTATGTGACAGTGATACCATGCTCCTGCGCCTAGTTTTATAATGTAAATCAGGATCCACTTTTTTTTCTTTTCATTTCCAAAATTTTCCACTCAGAAAAAAAGAAGCATTACTTTGCTACCATTCGTTGGCTAAGATTAAGTCACATGACAAAGCATGAAGTTAGCGGTTGAAAAGTTTTATACTTTTTCAGAAAGGAGAACTGCAGGGAAGAGCAGCAGCAAATCTTTTGAACAACAATATAATCTTTCATGCTTTATCTCTTCAATAGGTATCGTATCTAGATACTCATGGGCTAGATTCAGTACTTGGTAGTCTAAAATTTTTTAATTAAATTCCCATGTGAAATACAAACTCTATAACTTATCATACTGAGATACAGTTGTTTTACGTTCTTGCCGCATTACTATTATATCCTAACAGGTATGGGGCTTCTATGATTGAAACTTGAAGGTCATGGAGAGCACTGTCTCCTAATTAGCCTCAACTAGCCAGCTTAATGCTATTGTTCATTTCTCCATTTTCTTTGTGATTCTGTGTGTATTTGGTTAAGTGGTAGAAAAATAGTAAGACTGATTTACTTGACTTTTACTAGGAAATAACTGCTGCTTCTAATTTATTTTGGAGATATTGAAAAGTAGGTAAACTTTTCAAAATTATAAAGGAAATACTAAGAAATAAGATAGATTTCTTTAATATGTTTTGCATTTATTTGATCCATTAAAAAACCCACCTTGGAAATGAATATATTTATGCTCTTTATAAACAGATTTTAGTATATTTTTAAAAACTCAAAGAATAAAACTTCCTAAAGAGATTCTATACTTTCTATATTTAAAACTAATTAGCATTTTTTAAAATTAATTAATTTATTTTTGGCTGTGTTGAGTCTTCATTGCTGCATGTGGGCTTTCTCTAGGTGTTGCGAGCAGGGGCTACTCTCTTTTGTGGTGCACAGGCTCTAGGTGCACAGGCTTCAGTAGTTGTGGCACAGGGCCTCAGTAATTGTGGCTCTCAGGCTCTAGAGTGCAGGCTCAGTAGTTGTGGCGCACGGGCTTAGTTGCTCCGCGGCATGTGGGATCTTCCAGGACCAGGGCTCGAACCCATGTCCCCTGCACTGGCAGGCGGTTTCTTAACCACTGCGCCACCAGGGAAGTCCCATAATTAGCATTTTAATTCACGATATTATTTACAGATAAAATTTTTCAAGTGCTGTGTTTTTCAGTTGCATTTTTTCCCAAGACCTAATAGGCAGAATAATGTTTTCTACTACTATGTTCCCATAGAACTTCAAAGCCAAAAAACAAACAAAAACAACCCCAAAACAATCCAGTGGATAGACTTCTCTACTTTAGGTCTTTCACCACAAATTTTTCTTAAATACTGGCCATCCTCTTGTTGGTTACTATGGCCTGGCGGATAGAAGAAAAAAAAAAAAGGTGTCAATTGATACGAACAGTGAGCTCAAGAAAGAGCAAGGCATGTTGGGATTCTCTTCTCCACTAAACACTATTGGAGTGGCTCTCTGCATGTGGTAGGTTGGGAACAGTCAGTAGCTATCCTGTCTCTCAATTTCACACTTGAGGGTGGAGTGGGCACTCCAAGGAGCTGGTGGCCCCAAGGTGGCTGGGAGTTTTTAGTTTCTCCTTCAGCTCTCCATAAAGCCTCTCTAATAATCATTTTGTCATAAATTATGGTGTGCTTGCTCTACAAGGGCAGCTTAAAGAAATGTCTCCTACTTCTGTTTTTACCTTCTCTGTGACAGCTCCAACAAGATGCTTCCCTTTTACCAGGAAGTTCTGGGCTCTCCCCTGAAGAAAGCTGTGGTGAGTGAATACATGACTCTGTTGGCAGATCCTATTACAAATACCAGGTTAGACTGGCATTGCTCCCCAAAGGGAGTAACTTTCCAGAAGGAAAGATGGGCTGATAAAAAAATGGATAACCTCACAAAGGGGTTGAGGGAGAGGAGTTTTATAGTATTTTCCAGATAGTTAAGTAGAACTATTGTGGAAAAATTCAGAAGTCTAGGCAACTTTTGAAATATATGAAATAATGCCGATTGAAAGCTAGAGACACAAAGTAGCCTATGTTTCCTCCTTACTTTGTCTTGTGATTAAATATAATATAGCCACAGGGTTTGGGGTGAAAATTGGTTCCACTACTGCTAATCTCTAAATTTTCTGCCTTAATGCTAAAGAAGAGGCAGGGAAGAGAACTCACACAGGGCACTTAGCCTGTTCCAAGAACCCTGAATTATGTTTTGTTTTTTTTTTTAACATCTTTATTGAGGTATAATTGCTTTACATTGTTGTGTTAGTTGCTGGTGTATAACAGTGAATCAGCTATATGTATACATATATCCCCATATCCACTCCCTCTTGTGTCTCTCTCCCACACTCCCTATCCCACCCCTCTAGGTGGTCACAAAGCACCGAGCTGATCTCCCTGTGCTATGTGGCTGCTTCCCATTAGCTATCTATTTTACATTTGGTAGTATATATGCGTCCATGCCACTCTCACACTTCATCCCAGCTTACCCTTACCCCTCCCCGTGTCCTCAAGTCCATTCTCTACGTCTGCGTCTAGTATCTCATGGTCATTGTTAGCAATATCTATTATTGTGCTATACAAATCAAAGGACTAATTAACAAAAATCCATGATAATTTAAATTCCATAATTCCACTAGAGCTATATATATTTCATACTGAGAGAATTCAGTCTTCCAACAGCCCTGTGGAATGGGCATTTACTAAATTTCTCAGATGAACAAACTGATGATGGAGGTTGCGAGGGATACCATCTCCAGTGTCATTCAGGAGATCAAGGATCAGGTCCTAAGGACTGTGTGTGTCTTTTTATAACATGAACTCAACTGAGCCAAGAATCTTTGAGGATCCTAAACGCCACCTAGTGGTAATTTCTACAAACTGTAGATACAATATCCCAAATGTCATTGAGAGTCACTTAGGGGCATTCCTGGCAACTTCAACACATTCACATGATGGAAAATATTATACTGAGTCCCTTTATATTGAAAGAGACTGACTTCCAGCATAGATCTCCTTGCTCTATGTGTGGATCTCAAAGGGTTCATCTTAGCCCCATAAATCCACTAGACACAGAAGAGTCAGAATAAAGAATAGCTTCATTTTTTCCAGAACAAAATAGGGATTAATAATTTTGAAGTGGAGGACAATTTAAGCATATTTGTCTGGGAGTTAACAAACTATTAGATTTCTAATATCTATTCATCTGGAATATAGGCACAGTATAAAATAATTATAGGGGAGCAACTTATTAAAACCATTATCTATTGACTAAATCATCACTATATCACCATCATAGCTTAGTTCAGTTAGAGATTCCAGGGGAAAGAAAGCAAACTAGACAGTGTGAAAATAGGGTTGCTGGATTTAGCAAAATAAAACATAGGATGCCCAATTAAATTTGAATTTCAGATTAACAACATTTGTGTGTGTATGTGTGTGTGTGTGTGTGTGTGTGTGTGTGTGTGTGTGTGTGTAAGTATGTCCCTTGCAATATTTGGGACACCTTTATATTAAACAGTAATTCATTATTTATTCTTAACTAAAAACTCTAGATTTTTTATTTGGCAACTTTAAATTAAAGAAAGTGCTATATATAGCTTCACTGGTAACTGATTCGTTCTGATTAATAAAATAACAGTAACACATTTTTATAGTAATTTTTTAAGCACTTTACTATGTTAATTCATTTTGTCCTTAACACAACCCTATAAGATACTACTGTTACTATTTAGAAAATGAGACTATTGAGACACTAATGTGTAGAATCATTCTTCCATAGTCCCACAACTGGTTAGTGGCAGAGAAAGGGTCTGAACCCAGACAGTTCTGCTACAGAGTTTACCATCTTAACATTACAAAATACCTTTTCTTATCAAATATACCAATTAATTTAAAATTAACTCTATAAACTGCACATACATTGACAAGTTTTGAAAACATTATTCAACAGACTTTCAATAAACACCTACTTTAAACAAGGCCTCTTTATGAGACAAAAACAGTAAACTTAATACTCTATCTTCACTGAACATATTTTACTCTCTTCAAATGTTACTTCAGAAATTGGTAGTATCTCACTCCTAATTGTTAGTATCTCCTAATTGGTAGTATCTCACTCCTAATTGTTAGGAGTATCTGTTATTGCACTACACATATCAAAGGACCAATTAACAAAAATCTGTGATAATTCCATAATAACTCCATAATTCCATACACTAGACCTTAATTCTATCTATCTACCTATCTACCTACCTACCTACCTACCCACCCACCCACCCACCCAGCTACTTTTCATAGCCAGAGGATACTAGAGATACAGAAACCAACACAGATCCTCTTTCTCGGATTTTAGATCTGGTTCTATGTGAGTATGCTCAGTACAACCTATTTCCTATAGAATTAGGAGAAACTAAAGATTTGTTGTTGGATTAACTCGTTTAATAAAAGTCAGATCAATATAAGGCTGAAATTTTTGAATTCTGCCTACTGGTACAATGACACTTCCTTAATTTGAAGTATCTGATACTCTTCTCCTAAGGTACAGTTAGATACACACTCAAATAACTTTCAATTCAACATATCTAAGCAAGTCCCATTAAAATGGTAGCCTCTAAATGAATATGTTTATCAGTCAAGCCATAAATTACCAATTCCTTTCTCTCCAATTTCACACAGTGCAAGAATCCCTCAATATATAACCAGAAATGTACATTTCTATGCCCATTCTAGACCTAAAAACATCAGAGTCTTTGGGAATGGCATTTGGGCATCCACATTTTCAGCCAGCTCATGCCAGCTGATTCTGAAGCAGGAGGTCTCTAAACCACACTTTGAGAAAATGACTTTGACACCAACATGCAAAAAGATACAAGCAGCTGGTGGTGTGCTTTTTCCCAGTGAGGGCGTAAAAGCTGCTTTATTTTTAGAATTTCCCCTATTTCCCATTATGGAGCTTTGAGGCGGGTGTAGAGACATACATATATATATACTTAGTGTTACATTCTAAGTACTCTTAGATCCATTACCTTGTATATACAGCTCCTTCCACATCACCAGGCATATACCTAACAGAACAGATGGGTCCTGTGGTACTCATGAAGGACTATCAAACCCTACAGCTTTGGGATTAAAATCCATAGTGCTTCTCATGAAAGAAACAAAAGCTGAGCCTCATATAGTTGGTAGCATGTTGGGAGAAGGGAAAAAGGTGACTCAGAATTTAACTGGAATGACAGTTATTCAATTACCCTTGCTTTTATTTTATTCATTTACTTTCAGCCCTCTTAACCATATTTGGTTTTGTCAGCTATGTTGCCTATAAAATGGTAATAATAATCATTATACAATGCCACAATGATAATACAATTTTGAATACAATCTACAAAATTTTATTTTAATTTTAAAACTATAGATATCATATAAATAGGTACTAATTAATAACTATTATAGGTAAATATCTCTTGATTTCTCTCATATTGGATAACCTTGGATAAAATGCTTTTTATCTGCTTTTAGCTTTCTCTATCAAAAGCCACTGAGCATGTAGAAGAGAAAATGTATGGGGCAACAGAAATCATATTCAAAGAGACTGCAGTCTCACTTCTTAAGTGAGGAAAACCTGCAAGGAACGTATCTGTAAAATAATGATGCGTTCACAGTTCTGAGCTTGCTTTGCTCGACAGATGGATGCTACAAAATGCCCATTGCATGTGTTTAGTGTCCTGTTTTACTGTAAAACAGTAACTATCCTAATATGAATTCTATGTTAAAGTTTAATGCATGTCAGTTACAAAAGCTTCCATCAATGGAATGAAGAGAGAGACCTTTACACCGTGAATACAGAGAAGGCAAAGCCAAAGGGTATGAACATTTTCAGGAAGGCCAACTTTACAGTTTATTGAAAGGTAAGTTCCAATGAAAATCTGTCATTTTAAATGAGAGGGAAACAGCTTTAAAGAAAATTATCAGGTGCACTTTTCAACAAATGGGAGAGAATTTTTTTTACCACTTGAGCTGACAAACATCTGTGTGCTGTTGTGAACTTCTCTAGCTAATAAGCTCATTAGCTTATAGGAACTGTTTCTTAAGAGGCAAAACTGTTCACATGTTACTTTCTGTGCTTAGAGTGGTCAATGTACAGAGCCCGTTTTATTCATGACATGGGTTGACTATGCTTCAGGCACACCTGGGCTAACTTTAGCTTATGTGCAACATTCCTTCTGAAGAGGAAATGAAAATAATGCTTTGAAAGCACTTAGGCAATTTTAAATGCTTGGTTTGTACATATATGGACATAGAATTGATGAAATTGTGATATTGAGTAGGTCTATCACAAAAATAGGAGAATGAAGTGAATCGGAAAACCATATTTCCAAATACACATATTTTGCATATATTTTGCTGTACTGAAAAAAAAACATGAAAATCACGAACAAAATTCACACACAAAAAAGGCTACGAAGGTTAGACTTCTTCGTACATGATGTCAGATGCAAACAGCCATGAAAAATGGCACTCAAAGGAAAAGAGAGAAACTGGAATTTTGAGTCAAGTTCTGATACTTACAGGATTAAGTCATATAACCTCTATAAATTGTTTTTTCCTATTTTGGGACAGAACACTTTACATAAATAATTATATGTCTCCAGATTATTATAAAGATACAGATTATTAGAAAAGCCTTTTGAAAACAACGACGTGCTACAGAAATGCAAATTAATTAATACAGAATATTCTAAAGTGCTTTCTGGAGATGTTAAGGTAGTTATTTTTATTTAATTAATTTATTTAAATATATAGTTTATTTTTTTAAAGATTTTTTGATGTGGACCATTTTTAAAGTCTTTATTGAATTTGTTACAATATTGCTTCTGTTTTATGTTTTGGTTTTTTGGCTGTGAGGCATGTGGGATCTTAGCTCCCCGACCAGGGATCTAAGCTGCACGCCCAGCACTGGAAGGCGAAGTCTTTACCACTGGACCGCCAGGCAAGTCCCTTGGTAGTTATTTTTAAAAAGCACTCTGTGACCAAATAAGTTTGAAAATCACCAAATAAAACAGATCTCTTTCCTATAGGATTCTTAAGCATCCTATGTTAATATTCATCTGAATCAGTAAGAACAGAGAAGAGGATATAGACTTTACTAAATATATTTCAGCATAGAATCTTTTTTTTTTTTTTTTTTTGTGGAGAACCTTATAGAAACTGTTTTTCAGGGTACATTTTGAAAAATGCTGATAAAAATGACCATTCGGGGAGAAAGGGAATCTAGTTCGTTTTAAAGAACACACATCTTCAGGATGGAAGAGTGACATACATTATCCTAATTTCATCAGTTCATAATCAGACTGAGAAAGAAAGGACCTTTTAGAAACTCTGGGTCTGTAGTCAGGGGGACTGGATTCCACTGGTAGAACTATGTGAAGAAAAGATGCATCTGGAAAAATAAAAATTTTGAATGCCAGGACCAGGAGCTAAGAGAGCTAAGACTGAGGTCAGCTATGGCCCTGTGAGAGCCAGGGCAGGGCTGAAACTCCACAAAGGCGAAAATGAGCTGATGATAAATAGGCAATGAGCCTTCAGAGGGTAGGCTGGAGCCCTAATGCAAGACCAAAGAGGAGATACACCAAAGAACAAGGACCCAGGAAAGCTCAGATGAGAAGAGGGCACAAGGAGAGGGCAGTCAGATGTGCACCAGGTTTCGCAGGGAGTAGCGGGCAGGCCAAATGGAGGGAGCAGCGTTGGATATCTAGACAGACCTGGGCAAGCAGCTTAAGTCATGAGTTAAGAAGTCAAAACTCTGGTTGGCCTTGATATTGAACCCACAATCTGTCCTGGCCAAGGAAATTGATATCTATTTTCCTCTGAAATATATACTAATTCCAGAAAGTGATTAAAATATATACTAATTCCAGAAAGTGATTAATTGGTAGGCAGCTATGTCCTTAGGCACATCATAAAGGATATGAGAGAATATTCTAACCAAAGGCTAATACGGAAATGGGCAAGGGTAGATGGACCTACAATTTCCAGTAGACAAACTATGCCAAAGAAATACAATAGCAGCATAAAACGGAGACACAAGAAACTTAAAAGTCATTTCACTGAGCCATGTTTTCCTCACAGAAATGCTAATTTAATAGTGAAAGAGAAAATGAATGGAATATTTGCTATAAATAAATTTATTTTATGTCAACATTAGCTGGCAAATAAATACTTCACAAATGAAAGACCCCTTACTCATAAATGTAAATGAAAACTGAATGACCTATTCATCATAGCACCACTGGCTTCGAAGTAAAAGTACAAAGATCTCTAGTATAAACCAAAGTAACCAGGCCAGGTGAGCTTAACTACAACCAAGAGTGTTGGGCAAAGAAGCGCTGTCTAAAATGTGGTGTGTGCACAAAGGACACACCATCGAGTTGTAGGAAGAAAGCTAGAATTTTCATCATATTTCCTATTTGTTTTATCTTAAACCAAAAAAATAGATATTCTATTTTCTAAATATTTAACTTGTGTGTGTTCAATGTTTAACACTGTAAGGGGTATACAATTTTTACAGTGTAGAAGCACAGATTTAGAGGGCAAGCTGGATCCAAAGAGGTACCAGAAGCTCTCCTTCAAGAAAGGTATGGCCAGAGATATGCTATGCACTGGACCCTGGAAGAGCTTCCTAATCCAACAAACATTCCCTGAAAAAAGGAATCCCCTCACTCACTAAATGGTTTACAAAATACTGTGGTAAAAATCATTGCGTGAGTTTCCTGGTGTATTGAGCTCCCCTTGTACTGCTGACTGGCTGTGCAATCTTTAGCAAATCTCTCAGACTCTCTGTAGCCTCCTAAAACAGAAATAACAGTCACTGAGAGGGCTGCTTTAAAGACCAAATGAGATCACTGATTAAAGTTGATTCCCATTTTATTTGAAAGCCTTCACAAATGCTCATCTTACTTGAAACAGTATTCCCAAGCTCTAAATTTTACTCATTGGCATATTTTCAGTTCATATTTTTAGAGGGAAATGATTACTATTCTTATAACTATATTTTGTTACTATAAAGATAGCTAATATGCCACAAATTAAAATTTATTTGCATACAAAGGAATCAGAAGTCATTCAGTTTTCATTATCATAAAAACACGAACGGGCCTGCTGTGCACATACAATTCTCTTAAATCCTGCTGTTCAGTTTTTCAGTGGTTTCAAATATGGCTTCTAACCAGAAGCATCCAGCTTCCCACATTCCTGTTTATTGCTTTTGGAATGTTGAATCCGTAACAATTAGGGCATCAGTAATCACACCTGCAGGTGGACACAATGCCGAATCTATCTTTCAATTCCTTGCACGTGATATTGTATTTTGTTATAAGGGGGGTTGCAAAAATATTTAGTTGAATTAAAAAATTATGAAGCCATTTAAAATAACCTCCGAACCACAAAGCTTCCATCCAATTTTCATGTACCATCGGGGCTTGCCTTCCACAACTGCACCCTGCACTCAATCTGATCTGCTCCTTCCTCTGCCACCAGAACTATTGCTCTGTGTATTTTTCATGATGTGCTATATGTAAATGCTAATGTATTAGTACTTCCTAATGGCTTGGTAGGTCTCATTGCCTCGTCTTAGGGAATTCTTTCCTTTCAAGCTGTTTAAAGAGAGATATAAAACAAAGAAATGACTCAAAATGAGAATGGGTGGAAAGGTAGGGGGAAATTTTGGGGTATTGAGTAGATATAATATGCAGAATATAAAAGTTAACTTTTTTAAAGGTTAATTTTAAGATTATACGGCTATACCATAACACTAATTAAATTATACGATGTTGTTAACTTCACCAGAAATTATCTGGTAGGTTTGGTAATTTTCTGACTACTTTGGATTTGGCCAATCATCCTTTAGATACTAGAATCTTAGTGGTGTGAGAGTTTTTTTAAAAGGGAAGGCTGCCTGAGAGGTTATCTTTTTTTGTAATAGCTACATTTTAGAAAAAGAGCAAAAACTGATCCCAGAGTATTGCTGTGATTTGTCAGCCTTCAAAACCAGATTTTCGGAGTTCGAATTATGCCCTCAGTACAGCTACACTGATGTTTATGGCACTTTTCTTTGCTCTCTAAGTATTTTCTGTATAAGTATCCTACTCAATTGTGTTTTGCTCATTAAAAGTTTTTTTCCTAATGGATCATGGAGATTTCCTTTGATATTATAAAATTATAAAAAAATTTAAAGATGAATTCATAATCCAAGCAAAGTCTAGACCTCCTTTGATTCATTTCATACACTCCAAAATATATTACCACTTATGAAAGATGGAAGATGTTTTACAATCCTGCATAAATTGTTTCATTATTTGATCTCTTGTAGGTCTGCTATATAACTGAAACCTTTGTGCAGGCTTACTGTTTACTAGATATGAAAGACTGAAATAGTGAATTGGAAATCAGAATATTCCTTCATATTGCCAAATGTTTCCCAGTGGCTTAGAGGTCCCTTGATCCTCAAAAACCTTTCCTTTAACTCTTCTGTAAATAAATTGTCCAGAGAGCAAGGGAAGTTAATGGCTTTAAAGAAGTTATAAAATTTATGGCTAGAATACTCCCTTTTAAAAATCTGAAATGGACTAAATTAAACAAGGCTTATTTAATTTGAAAACCTAAATTCAATTGCCTCCTTACACATTTCCACAAAATTAGTACTGAAATGAAGCTGTGTAGGGTTAGCTGCAATTTTGACAAAGGTCAGCATTAAAATGTGCAGTCTAACAACTCTATTAATTCCACTAATTTGGTTGAAATACTATGCAGACTACCTTAAATTAGCAGATGTCCCATGAAATAGACCAAAAGGTCATTTCCTAAGTGACACTCTGACATTTTTCATCCTATTAGTCGTTTATATTATGCTACCCTTTATGAAATCTGAAAAAAATTTTCATAGATTCAATTCTGGATGATGAATTATCCATTTTATATAGTCACCACCAATAAACAGGGCAATAAGTATATACACAGTGTATTCACTATAAGAGAATTTATGATGTCTTATTTAAAACAAGTTTTTAATCAATCCAAGTTAATTTGTAGAGTGTTCTTTGTTTAGATGCATCTACTGTAGCACAATATTTCTTCACAATTTAGAAAATTATCATCAGTAATGTCCCTACTCCTGATAGAATGTCACTAAACATCTCAACCTCATGCTGAATTTTAATCAGTTTGTATAATCTGAGCATAAATAAAAAGGAATTTACTCAATCTGTTGAAAAGGCCCTGAAAATGAACATTAAAAGCACACAGACATTCTAAGAAGAACCTGATTTCATGATTGCCAAATGACATAATGTTCATTTTAAATTATTAATAATATTATTATTACTCTCAGGTAAAGAATCTGAAAAACAACTGATGCTGCCTAGGTAAAAATATTTAAAGTTTTTGTTTGCCAATGCAAATTTATGTAATCTATCAACATTGCTCACAGTATGCAACTGATCTAATGATATATTACTTTATATTTCATAGTTTTATTGGTAATTTCCTTTTGGAAGAAGCAAAAATATGTATGCATATCTTCATTCTTGGTCATCATTGGTGGTGTCAGATGATGCTCTCCTGAGTTTTCAGAAGCCACCAGAAACAGAAAGAAGGGAACTACTTGTTGCTGGGTACCCACTATGTGCTTCCTCGGTTCTGTCATTTGTTTTATTTAATCCGCCTTAAAACCCAACAAAATTTCTGGGTTTTTGTTTAGAATCTAACCACAGGAGATAATATTAGTTTGCTTCTAAAAGATCTCTGTAAATTAAATGTCACTAATTTTATAACAGGGTTTAAAATCTAGTCCAACCATGTGTTAGGAATGTGCAACTCTGAGTTAGGAATGACTGCCTTATTACGTTTCAACTTAGGGGTAGGTAAGACTTTTTGAAAGGCAGGAACTACAATTTAACCTTTGTAGGCTTTTGGAAAACACTGATAGAACTTCTTGCTCAAAGTTTAAGAGACCATCAAACATATCAAGTGATGGAACAACAGTTTTTCAGAAGTCTGAGAAATGCCTCTCGCTTAGGAATGCCTGTGGACTTAACACATTTTTGCCATCTTCATATAGGAATAGCATAACGATTTCATGATTAACAGTAGCTCAAGGAAACTAATCAGTTAGGTAAGATCACTCCTAAAAAAACTCACAAGAACATTTCCTTAAGAAATTTCTGAGATTTTGACCTTAGAGAAGAGACTGGAAGAAACATTAGAGGAATAATAAGAATAAAATGTTAAAGTGATATTTGAATACATAAGAATTCCTTAAAAGAATGCATAAAGATTCCTTAAAATATATCACAATTGGGTAAAGGATTTTTTTTTTTTTGGTTTCATTTTCAACAATTGTATTTCCAGATACTATATGATCAGGTTTTGGAAAAAACTATCAAACTGAAATAAAATTCTCATTATTAAAGAGTTACGTGTATAGTTAGCATATAAAAGAAATTTCTTAAAAAATAATTAGTAGGAGACCGATAAGGAAGAAAGAGGATTTAAATGGCAGCCATGCTATTTCTCAGAACTGATGCATTTTAGTTAAGATCACAGCCAAAATGTATAAGTTCAGAAGGCTTAAATAAGGATAAAAATTGATTCTATACCAAAAATTAAAAAGAAATCACCCTATACATTATCTATGAAAATATTAATCTTATTTTCAACAAAGATACTAACAAGTGTAACAATGTACAGTTGAACAGATTCTACTCTCTTGAGGAGAAAACACTAAAAACTGTCAATTCTGGAGCATTTTCTTGCATGATGTCAAAAACGAAAAAATGAAAATAAATAAAGATGTCAATTCACCTTGCCTTGGAGATTCTGAATATGTTTTGACACAACAAAAAATAGACATATACTATGAACAACTGGTCCTTGAATTGACAGAAAATCTGTCACCAACAGAATGAATCAACTTCAGCATGCAAGTGACTTTAAGAAGACAGATGAAAAGTCATCTTAAAAAAAGTGATGGGGGGGCTTCCCTGGTGGCGCAGTGGTTGAGAGTCCACCTGCCAATGCAGGGAACACAGGTTCGTGCCCCGGTCCGGGAGGATCCCACATGCCGCGAAGCGGCTGGGCCCGTGAGCCATGGCCGCTTAGCCTGCGCGTCCAGAGCCTGTGCTCCGCAACGGGAGAGGCCACAACAGTGAGAGGCCCGTGTACCGCAAAAAGAAAAAAAAAAAAAAAAGTGATGGAGCCTTCCCTGGTGGCACAGTGGTTGAGAGTCCACCTGCCGATGCAGGGGACACGGGTTCGAGCCCTGGTCTGGGAGGATCCCACATGCCGCAGAGCAACTAGGCCCGTGAGCCACAACTACTGAGCCTGCGCGTCTGGAGCCTGTGCTCCGCAACAAGAGAGGCCGTGATAGTGAGCGGCCCGTGCACCGCCATGAAGAGTGGCCCCCGCTCGCCACAACTAGAGAAAGCCCTCACACAGAAATGAAGGCCCAACACAGCCAAAAAAAAAAAAAAAAAAGTGATGGATGAAGGTTTGCATTGAACATTACACCCTGATTCATGTAAAAATACTTGTTTTATTTTGATCTTTCTAAAGAAATTTGCCATTGGCAATACCGTTATGTGGGTATTTCTAGAGTCTACCAGCCTGTCTGAGTTACTTATGGGGTGTAAAATATTTTGTCTTATTCCACATGGCATTATGATTCACAAATAATGTTAGCCACACCCAGCTAATCTGAGATATGACTGAAATGTTTTCAATTCGAAAAATATTATACAGCAACAAAGAAAAAGTTTAACTTCACCATTCAAGTCTAACAAACGGAAAGGATATTTTCCCTGGTTTCTTCTAATTAAGAACTTGAAAAGTTCATAAAGCCTATCGATTATGAAAATTTAGTTCCTTTTTTAAAAAGGCCAGACCTTTAATATGAAATTTTAGATTTCTTTTTCAAATATTACTTAAAATTTTGAGGATATTAGCAGTTGATCTCTTAAATTGGGGAGTAAATTATATGCATTTTAGGCCCAAATCACTAAAT
Source organism: Leucopleurus acutus (assembly GCF_964270905.1). Taxonomy (NCBI): domain Eukaryota; kingdom Metazoa; phylum Chordata; class Mammalia; order Artiodactyla; family Delphinidae; genus Leucopleurus; species Leucopleurus acutus. Next base: position 109,516,964 of record NC_139145.1, on the reverse strand, counting down.
TGAATAGTACTTTGATCGATTCACTCATTCTTTCATTCAACGGTACTTATTGTGGGAATGTAAATTGGTAAAGCCACTATGGAAAACAGTATGGAGGTACCCTAAAAAACTAAACTTACAGTTACCGTATGATCCTGCAATCCTACTCCTGGGCATATATCTGGAGAAAACTATAATTCGAAAAGATACATGCACCACAATGTTCACTGCAGCACTGTTTACAATAGCCAAGATATGGAAACAACCTAAATGTCTATCGTCAGATGAATGGATAAACAAGATGTGGTACATACATACAATGGAAAATAGCCATAAAGCATGAAGTAATGCTATTTGCAGCAACATGTATGGACATAGAGGTTATCATATTAAGTGAAGTAAGCCAGACACAGAAAGACAAATATCATATGATGTCGTTTATATATGGAATCTAGAACAAAGACAAAGATACAAATGAACTTATTTACAAAACAGAAATAGACCCACAGACATAGAAAACAAACCTGTGGTTACCAAAGAGGAAAGGGATGGGGGAGGGATAAATTAGGAGGTTGGAATTAATATATACACGCTACTATATATAAAATAGATAACCAACAAGGACCTACTATATAGCACAGGGAACTATACTCATTACTTTATAATAACCTATAAGGGAAAATAATCTGAAAAAGAATATATATATATATGTTCACTGTGCTGTAGACATGAACCTAGCACAATATTGTAAATCAACTATACTTCAGTAAAACAAAAACAGTACTTATTGAATGCCTACCACATGTCAGGTATTGTGACAGGTATTTAGTTAGGTACTGGACAACAGACTGAGAAAGCAGAAAAAGGCAAATGTGGTTCCATCCCTCCTGGAGCAAATAATGTAGCATGAAGACACAACTTCCAATAGATTGTGATAATGTGACAGTGAGAGAATTACAGGGGACACAGTAGTATCCAGAAGAGAACTTAAGCCAGATTTGGTGTGGGATGGAGCTGGCAACAAAGCCTTCCCAGAGGAAAGTGCATCTAAACTATAGTTGAAGGATTTAACCAACAGAAGGTTGGGGATGCTCTGGGCAGAGGTGCTCTCTCCATTCTTTTCCTCTAGGAAGAGCACATTTATAACGGAAGGGGAAGAGAGAGGTAGTGTATGGTTTGAGAAACTGAAACTGAATTGAGGTCAAATCACGCCAAGATTTTGAGGCTATCTTAAGGAAGCTGCACTTGATTCTGAGGCTGATGGGGAACAACTGAAGGGTTTAAATAAAGGAGTAAAAGAATCACATCTACATTTTAAGGAAAAAAAAAAAATCACACAGGTTACAATTTGGGAAACAGGTTTTTAGAGAGTCAGACCAGAAACTAGAAGGCTGGTTAGGAGGCTTCTGCAAAAACCAAGGTGAAAGAGGGTGGCAGACCAGATGCTGGAAGTGGCAGTGGGGATGGTGAGAAGAGAAAGAATTTTAGAGAAGTTGAATCCTTTTTTCAGTAGTTGAAATAAACAGTACTCACTAAATTGGCTAATGTGAGTGTGTGGGCTTGGTGAAAATGAGGTTGTCAGGAAGATAACAGGCAGAGAAGGGTGGCCTGGAGGACAGTGGGAAGCAGCGGCTAGAAGGATGAAGAAAAACAAAGTGTGGTGTCCTGCAAACCAAATAAAAGGAATGGTTTATGAAACAGGTAATGTCTTAGGAGCAAGAATAGTGTGTTGCTCACTCATGTGTCATCTCTATTTATCATGGTATGTGACGCTTCAGGGGTACATCACAAACATTTGTCAAATGAATGATTTAATTTAGTAGTACTGCTACATATAGGCAAGGGCATGAGGCTGGGTTCTGGGATGAGAAATATGTCCTGTATTACATATACATATATATATATATATATATATATATATGTATATATATATATATATATATGTATAAAGCCTACCTTCAAAAAGTTCACAGAACAGTAAAAGGAGAAAGACATAATTAACCGTTATGTATGGTAATGAAAGAACTAAATAAAGCTTCAGATCAATAAAGATCCAGGTAGAATGTTAGGGGACAGTAAAGAAAAAAGTGAATATTTCTGTAAGAATAGGGGAAACTAGGGTCAAGAAAGAAGAGACCATTGGAAATTTCATGTGACTTGGTAAGAACAGTTTCATATGTGGCAAATCTGGTTTGATGAGGGGTAACATTTGCTATTGTAATTGTTTTCATGATTTCCAGAAATACAACGAATTACCACAGTTTTGAAACCTCATACATGCAGCATAAAAATCAATAAGAGGAGAACACATATCTTTCAAATAAAATGACCTCATTATAGAATTAAGTTGTCTTACTTTTCTTCGCTACAGAAGACATTAAGAAATTTGTGCATGCTTAAAAGTCATACTTAAAAGTACTCCACAAGTAAGTGCGCTTCAGGAAAGTTGTTTTAAGAAGCACTGACTATAATCTTACCTCATTTGCAAATGATAAACAGACCGCAATGTCTATGCTTTCCTTCTACAAGCAAGCTTTCTTATGAGAATGTAATCAAATTGCTCCATTGCTTAGCAACCACAGATAAAGAGCTAATAAGTCATGAGTCATGATTCTATGGGAACAATCTGCTGGTCAGTGGCATGATTTCAAGGCGGTTTGGATTCCTGCTGTGATGCTTTCAAACCAATATTGACACAAAGCATTAGAACAGATGAGAGTTAAAATGCAAATCCTCTCATAATCAATCAAATTGACCTATATATAGTGTGATTTGGTCCACCCTGCTGCATCAGTCTGACAGTAGCATCTATAAATCAACATCAGAGTAAAAATAGAACATGAAAACGGATTCAGAAGGAATTTTTGTTTTACCCATTTAGTTAAGCCACAGAGGAAAGTGCATTTAAACTAGTATGAAGATCATGACTCTGATATTTATCTAACCAACAGGAAATCTTCTAAGGAAGAGGAAAAGTGGGTAGTGAGACATTTTTAGAAAATATTACCTGTAACCATTGTGACTGGTCATTGTGGCCGGAGGTCCAGGCATTCACTTTGCCCTGCTTGTCCAGCCGAGCTTTCCTTGGTTCCCAAGTGAACATGTCCATATTGAGAGTTCTGAAGATGCTGGAAGCAGTGATCTGATAGTCCTGTATGTGTCCTGATTTCATCCCCAGAGGCTCAGAACAGCCTGGAAGAAAATGAGAAGGGCTCTATGAGAAAAATAATTTATCATGCTGGGAAGTTTTCTGCATTCATTTTGGATAGGCAAGAGAAGATTAAGCATAATGCTATTCATTCCCCCAAAGAGAGAGCATCTAAATTCAAAAAAAGGCTATAATCAGAAATAAATCGGGAACAAAATCGAAAAACAAGATAACCAATTCAAGCTATTTTGTCTGAATATATTTTGGAAAAATTGAAAACAAGACAGATAATTCAAACTACTTTTCTGTGACAGATGATTTTGCAAAATGAAAGCAATGCTGGAATGCTCTCTCCTGTCTTATTACTGATAACCCCATGATGGTTTCCCGGTTTTCAACCGTTTCATTTTGTCTTTAAAAATGGAACATTTTCTCAGAAAGGATATTTGGTTTTCTTTTACTTGTTTTCATAATACTGAAAATGAAAATTCCCTCAGTACAAAGTCATTTTCACAAACTGCTCCAATGGTATATCCTAAACTGGACAGCATTTGTTTTCCAAGAAACCTGTTAATCATTCTCACTGATTCTTATAATACCAACATGGCTTCTTCTGGAAGATAGGAAACTAATATTTATTCAGCATATACCATATACCTCATATTGTGCTAGTGTAGAATTTAAACTAACAGATAACAGAAAAAAAAATAAGCTAATTCTAGCAAAACCATTACTGGTACTGGACAAGACTTTTCATACATTTTTATGTTTTAATCATATTCCATAACCTCTAGTATTGGATATTTTTTGAAGATTTTCAAATCTGCCACATATATTTTCAGGTTTGACATGATACAAAATTTGGGTTTGTCTGTCCTTGAAAAATCTTGTATGTATGTATGTACCTATATACAGTATTTCCCAATGTTGAATTGCAATTGTGACAAAATTACATTCACAAAGCTTGTAATGGAAAGTATGATTCTATTATCATATTAGCCAGAGGCTGAGTCTTCCATATGTAAAATTTTACCTTTTGGCCAAGGAACACACAGGTAAGTTTGATCATCAAGAAAGCCAAGATAAAATAGGAGACTTCTCTGATCAATGTCATCTCCTCATACTCTGCTAATGCCCTACATACTAGCTTGTACTCGTGGCCTTGTACTCGTTTTTAACTGCTTTGTGCCTCAGTCTTCTCATCTATAAAATGGTGATAATAATCAAAATTATATTTAAAAAGTCTTCTAAGAAATTAGTTGATAAAGTATTTAGAAACAGTGTTGGCATATAGCTAGCATTCAGTAAACGTTAGCTATTTTTATTATCTCCATAAATCTTTTTCCAACAGATGACAGTATTAAGTCCCCAAATCAGCATGCCAGTGAGTAGTAAAGAATATCCTATGATTGGCTGCAATTTCTGAAACTAGACCATTTTCAGTCCAGGCTCTAAGAGAGGTGGTTTAGAACTTTTCACTGATAAATATAATTCTTAATTACAATTCCTCGCTTTCTGTCCTAGTCAATCTAGATCAAGTCTTCCTTCTTGAGGCTCCTCCATATTTGCCTTCACCTCCACCTTCTAGGAAATTCCTATCCTATGCAAACATGACAGAGACTGACATAGAAGGTTAGCCAATTGGATGTCTTAGCTCAAGTTTTGTTGAGTTGCAGGCATAGGAGACCTATACCCCAAGTTCCGTGATGTAAGTAGTTCTAAATCCTCAATACAAATTCTGAAAAAGAAAAATTTCATGACAAAAATCTCAAAGATTTTAGAAAGTTCTAAAGTCTTAATAGCATGCTCTTTATCTTCAAGCAGTTCTAAGGTAACGTGCATTGTCTGTATTATGGATTTCTGAGTTTTTCTTCTGTTATCACCACCAGTCCCCCACCTTGCCACTGGAATCTTCGTACAATTGCTTGGCTTGCAGAAGAGACACAAAGGAAAGAGACACAAAGTTGCTTTTCTCCTTTTTGAGATGTAACATAGTTTTTGAAATATTGGATAGAAAAGGCATACCTTTACTTTGACCATTTCTGCTTAGTTATAGAATTCATTTCATTACCCACTCTGCTGTCTAGTACTCAGCCCAGGGAAGTGCTGAATAATTTGTTCAAAGAATGAATGAATGACTATTCTTCTACTAATTACGGTCATGATCCATTTCATTCTAAACATCTTAAATCATATTTCTTTTGCGAATTTAGGGGAATTTTCTTTGTAAGTATCTGGAAAAAGATTAACTGCTATCTTCTAGGCAGGCTGAGAGCTCTTATAACAGTTTATTGAATACAATAAGGCAGCCTTGGGCTTTACAGTGTTGCACCGGATTGTGGGAAATAGTTTGGTACATTCTACTAATGTTTATTTCCAAGTGTTACAGCTAACCTCTCTGTCAATTTGCCTCACACCACCAATTTCCCTTCTCATCCATATGATGTTATATGTATAAATTAACTCTTTTACCAACATGGAGAGCACCTGAACAAAATGAGGTATTAACAACAAAATTGATTATTTCTAAAGTGAGGTGGTGCCCTAGCTTTAAATTTTTATTAATTTTTTTGGCCACACCACAGGGCATGTGGGATCTTAGTTCCCCGACCAGGGATCAAACCCGTGCCCCCTGCATTGGGAGCACAGAGTCTTAACCACTGGACCGCCAGGGAAGTCCCACTGTTTTTTAAATTTTTATTTATTTATTTTTTCATAAGCATTCATTAAGAGACATTATTCTCTGCATATACTTTCAAAATCATTTTGTGGGGTTGGGAGACGAGGTGCGGCTTCTTTTTGAAAACATAAAAATCCGTAAAGGGTCAGGTGTAACCTCTTGTCAAACTTGAAAGTAAAATATATTCATATCTTAGGGGTGTAACTGTGCCATGTCTGAGAGACTGGCCCTCATGAATCAAAGGACTGAAAAATTGGGGAAGGCGATGTTGTAGCAACTAAAAAGCATGGGACTTAACAGCAAACTTCATCATGCTGTGGCTTCCCTTGATTGCTTTATGATGAATGACTTACGGATGACACTGGCCTGTGGTGATATAGTGGCATGCAATATAAACACCGTGCAGCAATAATTCTGCTGAGATTTACTGGTAGTCAATAAGCCAGTTCAAATTACCAAAATAAGGAAAACATCCCCATTACAATAATTAATGGTACTAAAACTGTATGTTGATTGCTTCATAAAAGACACCCATATATAATATGAAAATATGATTCTTAAAATATCAATAGATTCACTCATCTGCCCAAATGTCTCTAACTCCTTTGAATGTAATGGGTTCATTTAAAGTTTGGTTGTTTTTTAATAGTAACTTCTGTTTCCCTGAAAATCATTCCCTTTCTTAACATCACAAATAAACCCAAGAAGGGAAATAGATAAAGTGTGCATTTTAAGCTATATGCAACATTTTGAAATGAATAAAAAGCTCTCAGTTGTCTCTTTTCAGTGATGTGTCCTATTTTTAACTAAACGGCACTTCTGTAAGTATGACAAAAGTCTCTCGTACTTGGAGGTTACACTAAAAAGTGGGGCACACATGAATTTTTAGTTTTCTTAAAAACACAGTGGTTTGAACAAAATCTCAGGCCAAAGTGGCAAAGATAGTTTGTAAATGTTGATGATAGAAATATAAGAACCACCACCAAAATATAGCACAGTGAAATGCCTAGACAGATTTTCTGTTTAGTTCAGAATCTAGCTAGATTGAAAGTGAATGACTGTGAGATCCACTCATAGAGTCTTCATCTTTGTGTCTAGTCCTGATGCTCCTGGAAGACAAGGATTATTTAAATCTGAGTCCCTTGATAGATTATCTTTGTGTTTGAAAACGACTGTTCGTACAATAAGCAGGTTGTTAGATAAGAATGATCTAAGAATGAATTTATAGTAGCAATCTTGGTTGTAAAGTATTGTCTCTTGGAAGCAATGATAAATTTACATGTTTCATAAAACCTAAAAAAAAAAGACAAAACTAAATTCTTATGGTAGATGTACAAAGATAAAGCTTACTTTTCTATGCCATATAGCCTAAATGTAACTGCAATTTATGAAGTCAGGCAGATTCCAGTTTTTACTGAAATTTTGTCATAAAACATAAATCATAGTTACTATTAAAATCAAGAAGGCACATTTATATTTGACAAAAGTTTCCAATGAAAATTTGTTGTACTTTCTTTGACCACTCAAAGAAATACATTGCCCCTTCTACATTAATTCTATTCTGTAGCGTGTTTTAGAACTTGTTTATCCTCCTCTCTCTCTCTTTCTCATTGAACCAAGCCCTAGACATTTTGTAGCAGAAATGAACATCTACGAGTGTTGAAAAATTGCAAGTTCGTAACACACTACATACAAATATACTTTTTTTTCCTTTAAAGAGAGTACAGAAATACATAATATGAGACTCACCTGACAGTTCACATCCAAGAAGCTCCATTCTCAAAGTGCAGTGTCTTCGACAAACTTGGGGATAGAGTCTCACATACTGAGCTTTTATGGGGGGCGTGAAAGAGTTAGCATAGGGTGTGTTGTTATCAACATTTCCACGGAACACCTATGAAAAGAGATAACATAGAGTTTAAAATTATTAATTGCAACAGCTTTTTTAAAAAAACTATTTTCATATATTGACCCTATATCCTACATACACAACGTAATCTCTCAAAGATTGGATTAAATAATCTAGGGGTCTGGTGCATTTAGAAAGCACCTTGCCAAGAGAAGTGAATATAAATATAATTTTCTGTAAATTCAGTATTTAATACCTTTCTACAACCTTAGTATTTTATTTTTCTTCTATTGATATAAATAAAATATAATGCTTTTTTCCCTAAAAAAAGACAACAGACCTATAGACAGAATCCTCATTAAAGCTGTAAACCACTGTGACCTATGGCTTAATCTATACCCTACTATGACGGTCGTTTCAATTTAAGGCCAGTCCTTAAATAAGTCCTTAATCTTTCAACTTAATCTGGGACAGGGGTCTGTCTGCTCATTTTGCTACTTAGTAATTATAGTTTTTTTGTTTCATTTTGTTTTTAGGAACCAGTCTTCACTATTGCTTCCTGATCACTCAGTTTCTCTAATACTGTGATCAGATTTATGACATTTTAGGGTCTGATTCCTCAAGATTACTTCCTTATCAGTCTGTCCCAGATAAGAGACTCCTAATTCTTCATATATATCTCCAGTGAAAAGCTAATTTCTCTCTAAAAATCAAGTGATAAAATGTGTTATTTTTAATTCCTTTAAATCTCACTCTCATTTTACCCTCTACATAACCTGGTAATCAGAAAACCTATTTAAATTCATTTAAGAAGGTAACTTAAAAAGTCGTTCATAAAATATATGAGAGTCTAGTCTAATGACTCAGTTTTAAATGGAATGAGCTGCAGTGCTGATTTTTTTAAATTAAAAATTGGGAGTAAAACTAATTAAAAAATTAGAAATATCATATGAAAAGGCAAAGGAGACATAGAATATTATATCCATTTCTTCTAAAATATTTTATTCTGCTAAATAACAAAATTTTCTTCCAATATGAAGTATATAAAGATATTTATGTTTTCTATAACTTGGTGTTTTTCTTTAAAAATTATATTTTTTCTTTAAAAATAATAGTTTTGATTAAGGAGAGTGCTAATCTGTCAAAACAATAAAATGAAATATTGAAAGCTGACTGTTGTTAAAATAAAACTTAATTTCATACACAGGACTATGCTAACCTTGTGATAACACCGTACCCTCTCCACACCACTGGTCCAATTAAAAGAATCAAATTTATTTTCAACAGCATAAGACTTCTGTTGAATATTCAGTAATCATTTGGTAATCCACAATCATTTATGGGAGTTTACTTTCAAATTAATAATGTCATGTAAGTCTTACCATATCCTCATTGGTGCCTTTCACTGTGTACATTGCCCAAGTCTTTCCATCATTACTATAGGCAATTTTGTAGGATTTTGTATACTCTGGGCTTCCAATCCTCTTGGCTCCTTGAGTAATCACACCAGTAACTCTCATTTTTCTTTGTAAATTTATCTGAGGAGACAAGGCATAATCAACTATGATTTCATTGCTTTCAGGATAATGATGCTGATGATATCAAATTTGAAAATGGAACATTTTTATTTAATAGTAAAGATTTTAAATAATACAAAACAAGCATATATCAAGCTTAGCTTCAAAATGTCTCTCTCTGATGGTATACTTTTTTTTTTTTAAGTAAAGCAATATGTATGAACAAGATTTGAAAAGGGCAATGTGTCCCCAAAATATAAGTACTGAAAGCATTTGGTTGATTATATGTAAGTATGAGTTAGCAAAGTAAAAAATGAGAATGTTGTCTTCTCAAAATAACCTCAATGACATTACTATGAAACTAATGTCAATATAACTGTTAATGTGTCTCAACTGCTTTAGCCTTCAAGAAATTTCCATTAAAATAAAACATGCAAACCTCTTCGAGAACTTTGAGTATTAGAATAAGAAAAGATAAAGACAACAATGATGGCAAAAAACAAGTACAAAAGTATCTTCAGTTTCTCAATCTTTACACTGTAGTCTCTACTATGGGTTGTGTAAGTACACACTGGTCATGGAGGGTTTTTCACCAAATACTTCTCATTTCATTATATGGAGATGTTCTAACTGATATTTTCTCTCCATTCCAAATCAGCCTACAATAGTTTGCTGCAGCATAACTGTCACTTAATAAATTTTTCAACATTTTTCTCATATTTAAATAGAAATTTCCTTTTGACACAACATAATCATTCATTAAATGCTACCATGTAAGAAAAATACTTTCTCCATATATGGGCAAACATTAAAAATTGTTCTATTCACTTTAAAATGCCTTTATGATGTCTATAAAATCTTAAGCTCAGTAGAAAGGTACTGTTTCAATGTTCTTGACAAATCGCTATAAAGCTCTCCTCTCCACCAATTACAAATCAGAATAATTTAAATCTGTTATACTATAATGTTGTTAATAATTCAGAGACCATTTCCTGAGAAAACCAGAAAATCTTCAGATTCATGTAAGTGATAAGGACTTTCCACTCTCTGACGGGACTATAAGAGTTAACATTTGAAATGGCAGAGGATGTGCATGAAGAAACCAGCGCCTCTAGAATTTTTGTTTTTATATGATTAAAAACAGGTCATACATTTAAAAAGTCAAAAATTGGAACTATGAAAGCAATCATTAAAGAGTTCCCACCCCAGACAAACACTGTGACTCATTAAAAGACCTACAATGTTTTATTTCCCTGGATTTATAGATTTTAAATGTGTTAATGTGTTAAGGGCAATCCTGAATCCTGCATGTAGCCAGTGCCCTTTCAAGCTTCTGAAAGGTTGCTGACATGGCATGGTCCACCTTCCTCTCTATTCTGAGTTTCCCTAAGTCTCATCTTCCCTCTCTGATGGTTCTTCCCCAACTAGTGCTCATAAAACGAGTCTCTGTCTTACTCATGTATAAAGAAAATCTGGAATTTGGATGAGTTAAAGAACTGGGGTGAATGGTCCCCAGCCTCCGACTGGCGAGCATATATGCCCATGTTTCACTCTTATAAAGCAAACCTATAAACAACATTTTTGTTTTTAAATTCTGGGCCTGTGGTTCCTTTTTTCTTCAACAGTGCGAAGTGAGTTGACTCATGTATCTGATTTTGCTTTTCTCATTTTAATACTTAAACATCAAAATTACTGACATGAATACGTTTGATGTCTCATTCTTGTTTGGAGGTACAAATAAAAGAATACTCCCCATGAAGGTAAATTTTACTTACTACTCTTTTATCTCAACTAGTTCTCTAAGGGTGATTTTGTAATTTTGACTGTGAGATTTGGTAAAGGTAACCTCCGAAAGAGACTTTATCTCTATGTTAGGTAAATGAGCACATTGCTATGAAAGAGCCATATTCTTCCACTATCGTAGGTATAGCATTCTTTTTTCAAACGGAGACGCTTCACAGTCTAAATCTTTCTAATATATATAACATAAACAGTGGACACTATAAATCATGTTTCCTCCCATTTTGGAAGCCAAATTCCACACTTGATACTGCTGAACATTCCTTTTTCATTATCTTTTATCTTGTAGATGGCCAAATTATCTCTGCCGAAATTTTAGCTGATGAGCTGTAGACTAATTTTCTGAAGCTTAAATTATGTAACAATCAAAAAATGAAAATCTGAGTACATGTTTCTCTCTAAGTCATATCAGAAATGATGTTTTAAAAGATTCCTGTTTGCTCTAATATTTACAAGCTCTGAATATATATCTCAAGGAGCTGGAATTCCAGAGAGTAAATAGCACCCAACTTGGGTGGAATCTACTTTTAGTAGGTATTTGTAATTAAATATCAGTACTGTTTTCATCAAATAAAAAATGACAACCAAAAAGTGATTCACAGAATACTGGTTCAGGGATTATTAGCAATTACTAAGTTTTAGGCTTTTGAGTTCTCCTGTATCTAGCATTATTGGAGTGTGGAATCTGAAATCTACCGGTGAACTTCTCATATTCGTTATGTTAAAATCCATTGGTTTATCTTGCACTTTGAATGGGTCTTTTACCCATGCACGGTTTTGTAAAATCGCACATTGGTCATTTGGAAAATATAGACTCACGGAACTATGTGGACTCTCTAAAAGATTACACATTATACATATAATATCAAAAAGTCACATTCATTAATATCACCACCAATTTCATTAAAAAATCTTAAAACACTGGAAGCTCTCAAGCTCACACTGGCAGTTACATTTTTTCCAAAATTCTAATTTTCCCTTGAAATTTCAAGTTATATCTAGCAACAAATACTGTCAGTTGTTTTCCTTAATGTGGCAGGACTACTTTGTTCATTTTCAAGAAAATATCTGCCAAATATCCAGGTATGAATAGTCATGGTTTGTCAGTTGTTCTCTGAAGTAAACATAATGTTCAAATAAGGAGGGGGTAGTTCAGCCTGCGAATCACACAATCTCCCAAGTGCTTTTCCTCGAGATCATCCTCATAGTTCAGTACTCAGCAGAAGTGCTTTATGTGTGATTCCCATGTCATCACACAGAATATTAAAGACATGGCCAACATCGGCATTTAATAAAATTAATGATCGTTACTGTTTCATCAAGGACATTCTTAAGTGAGCTGGAGTTTTCTTCTTTTTTTTGGCCTCCAGCGTCTGCATAATGGGGGTGAATACAAAGACTACTAGTACAGTTTGATGCTACTGTCTTGATTTGTGCTAAGGCTCCAGCAATTTTACTCACCATTGTTCTGTGGCAACAGTACAAATGTCAACACAGTGACGATGGCAAAGAAAATCTTATAATTATTATGGAAATAGTGTTGACCTGTGGACTTCCTGGATGGGACTATGGGGGTCCCTGCCTCCACAAGACATATGGGTACTTCAAGTTCAGTTGAGAACTACTGATGTGAAATATACAAGGGGTTATTACAAACACACACACACATACTCCAAAGAGATGTAAAAAAACAACAGAAAACGGAGCAAAGCATATTAAAGGGCAATTCAGAGAAAAGGAAATGCCGAGAGTTAAATTTTCATTATTAATTAAATAAATGCAAATTAAATAAAAAGAGCAATTTATAGTGAACAACGTATAGCCAGAATGATGAGATAATATCAAGTATTGCTGAAGTATTCCTCTGCTGAGGGCGGGAGTTGTTATTAAAATTAACCTATTCCTGGGTATTCCTCCCCCCACCCCGCAAATTTCTGCATAGGTGCTCAATGAGAAATGCACACACATATTTATTGTAGAATTTTTTATGTTAGCAAAGAAGAGCAGCTTAAGTGACTATCCCTAGAGGAATAGAGATTTAAAATATAAAATATATGTGTGCACATGCACATGTCTGTGTGTGCTTTTGCACACATACACAAAAGCATACTTTCTGAGAGTCAGAAGTGATGAACTGGATTCATACACAGCCATCTAAAAACATAAGAATGTGGAAAAAAAACAGAATGAAATATACACAACACCACTTATGTAAATTGAAAAACAAACACATATACAACATAACATCATGCACTTTCCCATAATTCATGTGTCTAAATCAACCTAGGAAAGGTGAAATGAAAGATTACACATCAACCCTTCTAGGCTGAGTTTCTATAAGAGAAGAGGAATGAGACAGAAGGTGGGGAATGAGTAACAGTGCCAGGAAATAAGGAGGTTCATCCTCAAATCAGTGCTGGCAAAAGATATTCAAAGTGGGGGAAGGGATCATTGGTTCCTCTCATTTCCTCCTCTGTTCTCAAGGAAAAGGACTTAAGTATGGCCATCTGATGTAAGAGTACCATTACATACAAAAGTATTTTCTGAGACTCATTCCCCAGTATAAAATATAGTGCCATAAGCATTTCAAGCATACTTATTGTACAACATACTTAAAAGTATTTATAGTTGTACTTTAGGCAAAAGCTAGTATTAAATAAGCAATTAGCTTTAAAAGTAGCTTTATGAATAGCTAATTGTTTTTCTCTACCTCAACCTGGAAGTTGTGATCCATCTAAGTAATGCATTCCAGTGTGGGTCTGACTGGTAGCTGGTATCACTACATAAAAACAATAGGAACATAAAATGTAAACAAATACAGCTTGCCAAAAGGAACTACCTTCTTATTTTATTAAACTGAAAAAAAAGCTTTCAGTTTTTTAAATGTTGTAATAGTTGGGAAGTGGAAGAGGAAGAATTCCTTTTTGAAGAAAAGGAAACGTTTGCCAATTGAAGATTGGTAAAAGATAAACTGAAGCATATTAAAAACTTTAAGAGTTTATTTGATCAAAAAGTGATTGGAATGGGGTAGCACCAAACAAGAAGTGGTTAAGAGTGTTCCACAAACAGGAGCTTGGGGGAGACTTACAGAGAAGAGGGGGGAGCAAAGCAAAGAAATTATCTGATTAGCTATAGCTTAAGGAGTTGCATCATTTGGGAAAGCCTAGTTGGCTGTTTGTGATTGGTTGTCCTTAGGTTTCCAGTTCTTAACCTTGAGGAATTTACAGGCTTAGGTCTGTGCTTGTCTACGTAGGCTGCTAAGGCATTAAAGTCAACTCAGTCTAAAACATATAAACAGCGCATACAACTCAATATCAAAAACACCAAAAAACCCAATCAAAAAATGGGCAGAAAACCTGAATACATAGAAGATATGCAAATGGCTAACAGGCACATAGAAAGATGCTCAACATCACTAATTATTAGAGAAATGCAAATCAAAACAACAATGAGATATCATCTCATACCTGTCAGAATGGCTATCATCAAAATGTCTACAGATAACAAATGCTGCCAAGGATTTGGATAAAAGAGAACCCTTTTGATGGGAATGTAAATTGGTGCAGCCACCATGGAAAACAGTATGGAGGTTCCTCAAAAAACTAAAAATAGAGCCAGCAATTCTACTCTTGGGTGCATTATCTGGAAAAAATGAAAACACTAGTTTGAAAAGATCCATGCGCCCCAATGTTTATAGCAGCACTTTTTATAATAGCCAAGATATGAAAGTAACCCAGTGTCCATCAACAAATAAAGAAGATGTGATATATACATATATGAATATTACTCAGCCATAAAAAGAATGAAATTCCGCCATTTGCAGTAACATGGACAGACGTAAAGAATGTTATGCTTGATGAACTAAGTCAGACAGAGAAAGACAAATACTGTATGTTTTAACTTATATGTGGAATCTAAAAAATAAAACAAATAAACATACATAGCAAAAGAGAAACAGACTCACAGATATAGAAAACAAACTAGTGGTTACCGGTGGGGAGAGAGAAGGAAGGGGGGACATGTTAGAGATATGGGAATAAGAGATACAAACTATTATGTGTAAAATAGATAAGCTACAAGGATCTATTGTATAACACAGGGAATTATAGCCATTATTTTGTAATAACTTTTAATGGAGTATAAACTGTAAAAATACTGAATCACTATTCTGTATACCTGAAACTAATGTAATATTGTAAACCAACTATACTTCAATAAAAAAGGCAAATCAGACTAATGGTCTCCTTGTTTAATTAATTTAATAAGATCAATCAATAAGAGAAATAAATGCCTGATTCATAACTTATTATTAGGAAAATCATATTAAAATCAAACACTTAGTGGTTGTTTACTTCATGATTATTGGGGCACCAATCAGTAGTCTGTGAGTTGCTATGGAAAAAATGCAGATTTGAAGATTAGACAGCATATTACATTAAAGTACTATGTAAATAAATAGTACTTAAATAATGATACCCTATAACAATCATTATGCATACCAGTGTTTTAATAATTTGCACAAATTTTATGTAAATTGACCACTAAGTGCTGGTGAAGAGAGATTTTTTTTTTTTTTTTTTTTTTTTTTTTTTTGCGGTATGCGGGCCTCTCACTGTTGTGGCCTCTCCCATTGCGGAACACAGGCTCCAGACGGGCAGGCTCAGTGGCCATGGCTCACGGGCCCAGCCGCTCCGTGGCATGTGGGATCTTCCCGGACCGGGGCACGAACCCATGTCCCCTGCATCGGCAGGCGGACTCTCAACCACTGCGCCACCAGGGAAGCCCCGAAGAGAGATTTTTAAATTACTAATTTTTCTTTTCCTAATGATGAGGGTTATGGATTATCATATAAATATTAAAACTATCAAGATTAAGTAATGAAAGAACCTATGAGACAGGATGATGTTGATATATGTCCATCATTAGAATTGTTAAAACATAACTTGAGGAATTTGCTGTAACTGTGTATTAGCTATGAACGCAATCATGCTTAAACTAAAAGAAAAGCACATTTCTTAAGGAAACAATGGCCAAACTACAACCATCTTTTATGAGTATTTCACTCGAGTATCAGAACTGTCCTTATGTTGAATTAGAAACATTATTTTTTGTGTGGTTATTATAAAGGACATGTGTAATTAGAGAGAATTAGAGCACCCTTGAAACTGTAAATCATCATTATTCATGACACTTTCATCTTAATAGAGATTTTATTTTATGTACTAACATTCTACCTCTGGTGGAGTGGAGATGCAAAAAGACATGCATTCAATTAGCTCCAGGTCTGGAAGTATGAAAAAAAAATGTATATATATATACACACACACATATGTATACATGTATATGTATATTTGAAAATTCCAGATAACCATTTTATACTGATGGAATTTAAACTTTTAAATTTGTAAATGAGATTTTTTTTTCTCCATAATATTTTTCATAATCCACCTCATTTAAGTATGCTTTCACAGGTCACAGTAAGGACAATCCCTCCAGGAGGGCTGTCAGTTGGGAGCTGGCAATACAAATAAGCTTCAGGCAAAAAGAACAGGCAATCATCTCTTTTGAGTGATATGAGAAATAACTTGAGCCTTTGAGGCAGTTCTAGATATTTGGATTGTTCAGATGTCACTTAAGGGGTTAAAAAGAAACAGGAACACTATCACCAAAAGTTTCTAGTTAAAAAATTACAGGGAATTAGACTCCCCTGTAATTCACATTATCTTATTAACATAAAGTATTTTTATCGATTGCATCTTTAACATCTTCTGTGGAGACCTGGGTGGTGGGAAGCATCATGAACGTGTCTAAGGAGGAAGACCTCTGGGGTGTGTCAGGATGAAAGGAGTAACTCAGACCAACAGTGCATAAGTTCATGGTTTTGATATGACTGGCCTAGTTATAACAGAATTTCCCTTAAACAACCTCCATATCACCAATGACCTGATTCACTAACACTTCATCCCCACTGTTAAACACATGCACTGCTCTGCACATCCTGGCACTTTGGCTGGTCTCTGCCAGGCCTATTCTCCTTGTTGCCAGCTGAAACGCACACTAACCGTGAGTCAGTTGTGTTGGATCCTCAACCTGTTTTTTTTCAAGTTGTGCTCGTTATTTTAATTATGTAATTTGATTAAACATAATTGCTAAATGTGACTGGGAAAGGAGAGGGTTTTTTTTGCCTATGAAAACATGAAATAGCTTTGAAAAACCTCGAAAAGGCAAATTACTGAAAACAATTGATATTATTGGGGAAGTAATTAATACCTAGGGTTCTATGCTTGAATAACTTTGCCAGTATGTTTAAGCAACAAATAAAATAAAAACTGAAATCAATAACGCTTCATGGGTGTGATTCATCTAAGAAACATGAAAAAGAATTTAAATGCTTTTTTCTTTTAATCAGTTTTTATTAACTAATCAATACTTAGTTCTGAAGCTCCAGATAAGAGGGCTCCTAAATTGCCCTCCACTGTTCTGAATGCTGGTCAGCCTTTGACATGTGTTCAATTAACCCAACTGTCTTCTTTGAAAAAAAGATGGGACAAGAACACAAGCAAGTAAGCATAAAAACTATAATCTCTTTATGACTCTTTGCACCTGGGAAAATTTCCAATCAAAGTGAAACACCTCATTCACTAAATAGTGTGCAACAGAAGGAATTCACACACCATCATGGGTGTAACCTGTTAGTTGTTCCACGAGTCCCGGCATAACAGCTTCCTCTGAATTTCCCCCTATTTCTGAAGAGCTTTCAGTATATTGTACTCTTCTCCCCCTTTTTGGTACTTGCTGTGGCTAGAGTTTCTTCATATCCTCCAGTATTTATATTCAGGAATGAACTGAACTGTGGCTATTTTGTTTAAAGACTTCAATCTGTATATTAAGTTTCATGTAATAGTATATATTAAGGTAGTGGTGGTCCAGAACCCTCATAAATAAAGTTTCATGGTCTGAGGTATGGATTTTAATTCTTGTGCTCTGAAATTTAGATTTTTCTTGTCTTTTTCCTGGTTACTTTATATGGCTAGGGCAAGAATTAAAGGAGCCATTGTCTGTAAAAAACCTGGTAATTTGAATAGATTCAATAAAAAGATGGAAGGAAGGAAGGAGGGAAAGATGGAAGGAAGGAAGGAGAAAAACAGAAACCTCAAAGAAAAGATAGAAGATGGGGAAGAAACAAGAGGAATTAAAAGAGAAAATGATGACATTACATGAGTAGGAACATTAACCTCAATAAAGATACATTAGAAATAATAAAAATAAGGTCACTTTGCTAATCTATATATTTTTAAAGAAGCCTGAGGTGATACCAAAAAGGAAAAAAAAAAATTCTTGATGCACAAGCACAGGAGCAGTGGGTGCGCCATAAAGGGGAGAGGAAAGAGGGAGGCTGTGGGCCAGAGACTGGACTTGCTTAAGTTCCTATAGGTGGCCAATGTCAACAGCAATAGCTCTTAGGTGGATGGGAAGAGGGCAATCACCTGCTCCACCAAGAAAAGAGAGGGGGGGAGGAGTGAGAGAGGGGGGATAAATTAGCATGTTGAAAAATTTTAAAAAGTTTATCAATTAAAAAAAACCTTCAAGGCAGATGTTAGGAGAGGTGCATTACTTTTTTTTTTTTTTTAAACTTCATTATTTTATTTTCGGCTGTGTTGGGTCTTCGTTGTTGTGCACGGGCTTTCTCTAGCTGTGGTGAGTGGGGGCTACTCTTTCTTGCGGTGTGTGGGCTTCTCACTGCGGTGGCTTCTCCTGTTGTGGAGCACGGGCTCTAGGCGTGTGAGCTCAGTAGTTGTGGCTCACGGACTCTAAAGCGCAGGCTCAGTAGTTGTGGCGCACGGGCTTAGTTGCTCCGCGGCATGTGGGATCTTCCTGGACCAAGGCCCGAACCTGTGTCCCCTGCATTGGCAGGAGGATTCTCCACCACTGCGCCACCAGGGAAGCCCCAGGTGCATTACTTCTAATAGCTGGCTCAGGAACGAGGGGGAGGAATTTCACTTTAAGGTCCACATGAATGCTCTCCTCCACTTCAACCACCTCGCTGAGTGGCCTTCAAAGTGAATGTGACTGAGGACAGTACTGAGGGAATAGGAAAAGTAAAATAACAACTGGATCTTCAATTACTTTAAGTATAGTCTTAGCCAAACCTGAGAATTCCCTGATGTTCATATCCCTAAACAGGACGATGAAGGGTTGGCAGGTAGAGAAGAACGCATTATCCCCTGTGTTCTCTAATTTTTCTTATTTCAGCTTGTTTTTAGCACACAAACAACAATGCCAACAGAACAGTTTCCAAGATTTGCTATGAGAACACTCTATACCTTTCCCTTCATGAAGATATTATTGGTAGTGTCAGTAAGTGCCCTGAAATTTAAAATGCTGACATGGGATCACTTAAACATCAAGACAGAAACAAAAATCACATAATAAAAACTTAAAAGGTACTTCTGGGAAGCAGAATACTATGATACTCTTCATTTTTATGTACCGAAGGAAAAAGTCTAAGCAAACATATGCTCTAGCAAACAAAGTGGCAAATTTTCTAGGATATTATTTTCTAGCATTGAGCAATATGAATGAATTAACCAAAAAGAGAAATCAGAGGGCTAAACAGAAGGAGTGGAAACCTCTGAGACACAGATGCAGCAGCCATTACCAGGCAATAACTTAGTATTCTATAGTCTTTGTGTACTTCTGGTTTATTTTAATCTAAATAAGTACACTCTTCCATCTGTGTTTCAAAAGTAAAATTAAATAGTTTTAGAAATTAAATTTCATTGTCACATTGGAATATATCAGCAAATATTCTGAATAACCAAACAGATAACATTTCATGGCTTGTTTTGAGAACTTAACTTCATGATTCAAAAACTCTGTTTAAAAAGACAAACCAAATAGTGCTTGGTCGTTTTTCCTTATTATTAAATTGTTACCCTAGACCTAAAGGTAGCTGCTAGGAATGTTATTACCTGAGTTAACCAGATTATCTAATTTCAGACATGCTGAAAGTAAGTTTTTAATATGACTCCAAAATTGGACGCACACTGGCAATATTCCATAGTCTCTTAAAGTGCTGCCTGATACAAAAGGTTCTTTGCAGTCTATAATGAAGTCTCCCTGGAAGAGGCAAGTAATATCTTTTAATCCTTCTACCTGCTTATACACTTCTATGGTAAGGATTAATTTGTAATTTGCATTGTATTTCTATGGAAAGTATGGGTACCCCACTTAAATGTATAATTATCTTTAAATAAAATATGGAAGGTAAAATGCTCTAAACTGTTTGAACATTTTGAATCCCTTTATGAGCAAGTAAATTCTGAAATTTGAAGTCAGAGGTTTTCACAACAAACCAACATCTGGGACTGGACTTGTTGAGTTTGGGACTTATTAGGTGTTGGGAGAATGATGGTGCTATGGGAACACTGGAAAGATGAGAAACAAAGAGAAGCAAAAGCCTGCAGTCGGAAGTCCTGTACTGCATGTCTTTAAGATGTGCATACAGACCCCTCCTTTCTAGGTGATGATCAGTGGTAAGAACCACTAAGACCCAAAATTGCTTGCCTTCACCAAGAGGTGTTAGAAGGAACAACAGAAATTCTGTTTCTTTAGGGTAGGAGAAGATCACTGTACTTAAAATGTTTGTCTTCTGAAAACCCACGCTGGAAAACTGGTTGTGCAACTGTGCTTCCTAACATGGCCTTGGGCAAGGTTCTTAACCTTCCTGAACCAGAATTTCTTCATCTGTACAATGGTAATGAGATGCTATCTAACTCACAGGGTCTTCTGAGTTTTAAAGGTGATGTTGACCCTTAGGTGCCTAGCATCTTTAGGGATTCTTTGATTGTTTGCTATCAGTACCATTCTTTCCAGGAAAGAGGAAAGTTGAATTTCTCCTTTACAAATGTAGGAAAACAACAAAAATAAGAAAATGATTCTTTAATTCACACTGATCAGGCATATTAGACTCCATTTCTTTAACTTTTACTTTTCAAAGTGCTTTTATACATAGTACATTATTTCTTTGCTCTTTATATTAACCCTAAGAAATAAATTGTATGATTCTGGTCTCCCATATGGGCCAAGATGGGAAGATGATGGGGGAATTTTGGTCATCTATGCTCCCTTAGAAGTAAGGAGACGAATACACAAAGGGCAAAGGTAAGCACAGAAAAAACTCTACTCCCCACACAGCACTCTTGTCCAACATGGACTCCTTGATAAGGTAGAAAGATAATATTTTTACATGTTTTCAAAGAAACACAGTTTCACCACTACCAAAAAAATCTGCATAGCAAAACATTAAAATATTTCAAATTTAGGAGGAAGAAAATAGAATACACCTCATTATTTTAAAATAATAATTTTGCTGAACAGATGTTGGCAATTAGACAATCTTTAAAAGATGTAATGACTGTATTGTTCGTAAACTTTTGTTCCACTTCCCCTAACTAAATACTATAAAACAATTTGATCTAACATTTTTGAAACCTTGAATTAATTATTTTTAAACGGAAAAATGTCATTTTTAATTTTTGTAATTTCATTAGAGTGTGACTGGAATTTAGAAAACAAGTTATTTTTTAATGGTCAAGGACTACACATACTAACCACTGACCAGATTTATGCCTATAAAAATTACATCCATAACTCTAGCTTTACAGTTCATTTTACGACCCATTATTCTAAGCTTCATATGATTTAAAAAGTGACATAAAATTTTTGATGACAAAATACTATAATCATGTTATTAGGACATTCAAAATAAGGCAAAGTACATTACACTTGACTTTTTTTTTTTTTTGGTAGCTTGAACTGTAGATTTTCTCCAGTCTTAGATCACTTCTTCGTTTTCAAACCTTCAGTGGTTTGCCTACCCACCACCAAATTAAAACATGCACATCTTTCACTCTGGCATGCACTAATTCCTACCATGTCATTGCAACTTATATTTTCAGCTGCACTTCTGATTATTTAATGGATTTAATTTGTCCCACATGTCTATAATTTCCAAACATGATGATAGAGACAGTGGGAAATGGAGACAGAAAAGAGCTTTGGACATGTAATCTAAAGAGGAAAAACACACAATTAACTGTAATTCGAAGCAGAATATTACAAATGATAAAGGGACATATGGGTTGTTATGGACATAAAGAGAAAATATCAATTAATAGTGACTGGAAACAGAAAACTAGGTCTAGAAAGGTCAAGCTGCCTCCCCCAAGTCACATGCCAGGATTGAATGGTCATCTCAGACCCAGAGGAGAGCAAGAGAGGTAGCCCAGGAGGTGGAGCCCTCACTAAGCTAATGAGGGTCTGGCGAGGCTGGACAAAAAGGTAATTCTTCTGTTGTTATGTCTGTCTATCTGGAAGGCCCCTTTCATCTATTGGAGCAGTCTGAAAGCTTATCTGCTCTTTAAGTCTCCTTTTAAATAGCTTCCTTTGCACTTACATGTAACACTTAAAAATTATTATTACGACACTAATACATTTGGCCTTGGATCTAATATTGAATATGCTATTTTCAGAATCATATTAGGTAAGATTCAGTTCAGATGTGAGTGACAAAAGCCCAAATTAACAGTGGCTTAAATAAGAAAGAATTTGGCTTCTCCCTTGTGTAAACATGTGACTAGGCAGAAGGGGCTGATATAGCAGGGCCCCGGGTGCCTTCTATCTTGTTGCCACTGTATGTAACCCTGATCTCATGGTCCAAGATGGTGGCATCTGAGTTTCTGGCAGCAGGATGAAGAAAGGGAGAAGAGGGGAGAAGAGGGCATGTGGGTGTAACCTCTCAAGGAAGATTCACAGAAACCACACTGTGATGCTTTTGCTTATATGCCTTGGGCCCTTTGTGAATCACAAGGCTACACCTAGTGGAAAGGGAGGTTGGGAAATACAGCCTAAAAGACTATATTTTTATACAGAATATACAGAATAGTACACTGAATAAGACATATAATCTTATACAGAATAAGACTATATTCTGAGGTAAAACATGCTTATTAGCTAGTAATCCTCTTGCTATGGAAATAGGCGAAAAGGATGTTGGGAGACAGTTAAAAGTCTTGGCTACAACTCTCAATATATATTTGTTAAATGAGTGAGAATGTACATTTATTAATCACTTGCTGTATGGTAATATGTGACAACATCCATTATAAAATATTCACAACAATCTTAAAAAGCCACTCTATTTTGTTACCACTTTATATATAAAGAAGTTGTATCTTAGAGTGGTTAAGTAATTTTATCCAAAGTGACAGTGGCCAGTTGAATCCAGAACCACTGATCTTGAACACCATATTGCTTTACCATAGAATATAACCGCTTATGCAAATGTGTTTTACTTGTGTTAGATTTATAAGTAATGTGGCTTATCTTCACACTATTTATTAATTCACTTAATAAATACTGAGCAAATAAAAATTGTTCTAGGTCTTGGGGATACCAATTATGATAGCATATTTTTTTCTTATTTATTAAAGGTTTAGTCACTGGGATTGGTGAGAATACAAAGTGAGCCAACAGACAGTCCCCCTACCCTCATGCAGCTTACTTAATAATCTCCTATATAGTCTTTAATTATAAGCAATGAGCAAAAAAGAATAAGAAGTTATAAGAACACATATTATGAGAACTGTATCTAGTCTAGGGTGAAGAGTTGAGTCAGGGAAGGCTTCCTTGATAAACTTGCCTCTAGAAGAGAAATTGGCACATGGGAAATGCTCAGTGAAAATACTGAATGAATGAATGATTGAATTTATTAATTAAAAGGGAGTTGGAGGTCACTTTGGAAGATGTTTTTGCCAAGCCTGGGAAGTAGAAGGGAATACCCTTCAAGAAGTCCCATGTGGCTGGAACTCAATAAATTCTCCCCACTTCCCAGAGCACATCGTTGAGTTCAATTATTCGTTGAATTAAATCAAACAGCTTTTTTTTTCCCTCTCAAATGTCCACACAATGAAGTAAAAATTTTTTGCATAAGATCATCTGAAATGTTTTCTTTACTTAAATAAGCTCCACACAGGCTCAGAAAACGTGTCTATTGCCCAAATAGTTCTCTGCAAATAGGAGCTGCTAAATAAATACTGATTCATCTACAGCAGATTGGAAACTAAGGAAAACATTCTAAAAAATTTGTAGTGTACTCTTCTTTCAACATTTACATACATCTTTCCAAATCTGGGTTAATGCTCCTAAGAAAAGAAAAGCTAAGATCCATTGGCAATATCAAAATGTCCTATTTGTTGTTTTGTTTTACAAGATAATCACTTGAAAGAACTTCTTGAAAGCTACCATTATGTAAAAATACTGGCTCAGGTTGGGCTCCTGCTAGGAAAACTAAGAAAAATTTACATCTGCTTTTGAAACTCAGCACTCACTCTAATAGCAGTGCTAATGATAGTAACTAAGGAGACCTGAGTTTAACATAGCTTTCTTTTTAATCTGAAAAATGAAAATATAGCCTATTATTATAAACTCAGAGAAGAATACTTCAAACTTAAAGTAGCATTAAACACATAATACAAGCAAAAATCTGACAGCCCATTTGTGGGCAAAAAAAAAGGAGATCTTTGTTATTTTTTCAAGAACCAAAATAACAACAAAATAAAACAATCTACACTAAGAACACCAATGTTAAGTTGAAACAGCTACTATTCTAATGAAATATATCAATTTTGGGGAAAACAGCAGCCACAGCAATAACAACATTAAAAACAAATACATGGAGAAAATGTAACCAACATATAGCACAGGAATGAAATGTCCTGAAAAAGGTGTTAATGTGTAGAATGAATACACTTATTCCCAAGCTCAAAGTTCAGCTCTTTTCTTCCAAAGGGTCCTGTGCAATGGTGCTCCCAGGTAAGCTATGGTCTTATACACTGTTTTGATGAAAATGGAAATAGAAGAAAGAGAGACTTTCACCTCTGTGGGAGGATACTCTGTTTTAGAGTTCTCATCTGTTCCCTCAAAAATCTATTTCAACTCTATGTGGACAGGCGTGGCCTTGTGACTCAAAGTGGCCAGTGGTAATAAGGAAGCGTGTCACTTGGCAGTGGTGTCCACTTGATCCACTTCTACTCTCTATACAGAGCAAACTCACTTTTCCAACTTTATACTGGATATTATTTTCTCTAGGTAAATCACCAAGGCCCAAAATATATGCATCATTTTCCAAGCAGACCAACTCCTTTTCCTGATTTCTACATTTCTGTTAATGGTACCAAAATCATGCAGGCTCAAAACCCTGGAATTTAATTTTTCTTACTTTTTTCCTCCCTCCCCTCCCATAACACACAGTTGAATCGGTTGTCAGTGATGCACCCTCAAACCCTCTTACAGTTTGATCTTTTATTTTTATTTCAACAGCTGCCAGTCTCATTCAGGTCCTCCTCTGGGCAGTTAGCCATAAAAGCCTCTCAACTGGTGTGCCTGCTCCTAGACTCGCCTCTGCATTAAACACAGCATTTATTCAATAAAATTGTACTAAAAGCCTTGTTAGCACTAGGCTTTGTGTTGTATACACATAACACGCACCACACCACTGACATGCCACCTTCCTAAACTCTAGTTCTGACAGTATTAATAACCTGCTGAAAACTCTTCAATAACCATCAAGTGCCACCTTCATCCAGTATTGATGTATTTCACCTTCTGATGTCTCCTTACCTTTGCAGACCCTTATCCTCTTATTCCGCACCCTCCCACCCACCCCCGCCCACCCCCACATGTACCCAAATTTTCAGTATAGTAAACCAGTCCCTGTGGTACCTTGAGTTCCCTCCATCTCCTCTGTGACTCTGTTCATCCTGTTCCTTCCATCTGGAATAAGCTCTTCAATGTCATCCTCAAAAATGGTGAACATACTAAATTCACCTTTAATAATTAAAATGTAAATGGCTTTTTGATGTTTTCATTATACTTTGGTTGCGTAGAGAATAAGTATTTCTTCCTTAAAGACTCCTAAGACCCAGCTGAGGTTTTAAAAATAAAACATTTAAAGCCTGGTCTTCCAGAGATGTGGCTATTTTACGACCCTTTTACTATTTAATTATGACTTAATTATTGAAGGCCTCACGTCATAGGCAAAAATCCTTTGAAAACGATTAAGCATTACTATTTCCAGTTCATGGAGGAATGGGGATTCCACTTAAGGCAGACAACTCATACAGGCAGGTTAATAATAAAACATCACCAAAGCAGCTTAAGTCGTTAGGTCTTAGAATTGTGATGTCTTGATGCCATCCATTACTTTAAAATATCCCACACTGATGTCTCATTTGGAAGAACAATATACTATTCTCCAACCTCTTTATTTAATTAAGTTGCTTCTAATAGTGAAAGGGGCACATTCAAGGAGAAGTATCTCTCCCTTGCTAGACTGTGAGCTCCATCAGGGTAGTGATTACTACATTTTTTCCTAAGGATCTCCACTATCACAATCCACCTGAGGTGTCTGCTTATTATGTAGTCCCCTGGGTTCCAACTCTGACCTATGAATTCAGGAACTCTAAGGATGGGGGCCATATTTAAAAAGCCCTCCAGGTAATTTTTATGTAGTTGACACTTGAGAACTACTGCCCCAGCCTAGAGGTGCACTGCTTGTTTATGGGCAGATATAAATTTTATAAAATACAATAGCTACTTTATAAAGCTTTAAGAAAATCCAAGACTCCCCCCATACCCACTACCAGTGCCCACCCCGTACCTCCAAAAATAAATAAATAAATAAATAAAAGGGCACTTCCAAGAGCTTTCAAAGTAAGGATAGTACAGAGGTTAGGAATGGCTTAGCGCTGGCCTCTCACACAAGCTGTCTTGTGTTTAAATCCCAACCATGCAATTTACTAGATTAGTCAATTTGGACAATTTATCGTTCCGTGCCTAGATGTCCCTATCTGACTAATGGGTATAAGAACAATACCAATTACATGGAATTACGATTCAATATACACGAAGTAGTTGAAACGGCATATAGTGCTAGCTGTTAGATTATTTTCAAGCTAATACATAATAGTATGGATAATGAGACTCAGCTGGATCCAAAGTATAAGTGACTAGAGTAACTTTTTCTGCACTTAAATCTAACCATATTCAGTTAGTTTTAAACAACAACCAAATCCCCCAAATTGAAATGGTTTCCAATTAATTACTGTCTCAAAAAACTAAAGCTTTCAGAATCAGGCCAAGTGGCTTGGTACTTGGTCACATTTTCAACACAAGGAGGTTTTCAGTGAGGCCTTGGGGCAGAATAAATTTGTTCAGTGTCTACAGTGGAAATAAGGGTTTCCTTCAGCTCAGTCCAAATAGTAATCCCACTAGTTCCCAGACGATAAACATAAAGAGACAATCAAACCTTTAGCTCAGACTCTCACTTTTCCCCTTGCTTCTCGGCCTTTCTACCCCCACTAAGGACTCAGGACAGGCTGCCAGCAGACCTCCTCTGCCCTTGCAGGAGGTGCTGCTGCAGCCCTTTCAGAACGAACTGTTGCATTGGAGGCAGTAGCTGATGCGGACTCATAAGCAAAATCTCCCATGGGCAGGTCTCATAAGCACGGTTAACACCTTGGATTGAAGCTGGATCCACAGGCACGGCAGACTGACGTTCACGAGAGCGTTTGGTAACATCGGAGAAAAGTTACTAGAAACTCTGAAAGATGATAGGAACTTAGGGTTCTGTCTCCTTTAGTCCTAAGTGCCATAAATTGGGATATATAGCCCAGAGGCTGCCCAGATGGTCACGTGAAGAGATTTGAAGAGGGAACCAGAGTAAGTTTGCCATGAAGGTGATCAAGGTAGATTGGAAAACCCAGAGATATTAAACTTTAAATGTTTTGTTTTTTCCATGACAGAGAGTTATTTTCAATCAATTCAGATGATCTCCATTTCAATCTACCAGTATCATAAACTAAAAAAAAAAAAAAAAAAAAATCACTCTGGTAATATTCATGAGACATTGGGAACTAAACGAACCACAAGACATTTAAAATCTCAACCTTTGGGCTTCCCTGGTAGCGCAGTGGTTGAGGTTCCGCCTGCTGATGCAGGGGACACGGGTTCGTGCCCCGGTCTGGGAAGATCCCACATGCCGCGGAGCTGCTGGGCCCATGAGCCGTAGCCACTGAGTCTGCGCGTCCGGAGCCTGTGCTCCGCAACGGGAGAGGCCACAACAGTGAGAGGCCAGCGTACTGCAAAAAAAAAAATCTCAACCTTTGTAAATACAGAAGATAAGTTGGAAATGTTTTCCTCATGGCCAAAATGTATAGCAAGTACGTATAATGAAAAAGTCTTTTATATATGAGTGTTTTACTGAATTATCTACTAACAGTTTAATAGATGCTAAAAATTGTGTTAAAACAACTCCCTGTAATTCTTCATATTCTATATTTTATGAATAATACTAATACATTTTGTTGGGTTTTTTTTGACATTTCTGTAAGGGCAAAAATGACATAGCATAAGCTTGGGAAATACTAGTACTTTAAATGTTTCTCTATGGTAAATTAATCTTAGAGAGAGACTAAGAGAGACATTAAAATAATATGATTATTTTAACAACGGTAATGTCTAAAGTTTTAAACTCTGGTGGTGTGATTATAATAACAAACTTATAAAAATTTTGCAAGAAGTTAAAATAGACGTTTTTTTCTTTAACATTTCTGCAACAGAACATAACCAGGACAGGAGAAGATGAAAATTTTGGTGTTTGGCACTCCGGGTTTAATTAGCAGACTTCCTGGCAAAAACCTTACAAATATTACCCACACTCATCTAACGTTGCATATAAAAGTGGTATGCAGTGGTTACGGAGGAAAGTATGGGCCACTGGAATTACAGAAAGCTTCATTCCTCTGCTGCCCAGATGCGTGAGGAATTCCTTATATTGTGGAGAGATGTAGCACATATGGCACCAATGGGATCATGCTTAGAGGGCACAATTCACATGTAAGTATATAACAGCTGAACACAGAGATGAGCTAAGTTGTTTGGACATTCTCAGTACCACTCAGTGCAGTATGATTACCATGTGAAAACAACCAATATCTCTCTCTGATCTATTTTGTTCAGCAGTCTCTTTTCTTCTATCAATTATCTGCATCTATCCAACACAGTTGTTTTTTTTTTTTAATTCAAGGTGCTATGGAAATAGACTTAAATCAGGTGTAATACTAACTCTCAAGTGAAATAGGAGAAAGGTAAACAAAGACCCTTTTATGTTAAGTATATTAGCTGCTATGATTGAAATACATAGTTGGCAGAGTGGGAAAAAAGGACAGTGTAGTCACTTATGGCTTTGGAGATAAAAAGCAGGAACTTCAGGAATCACTTTATCGAAAAGGCAACAAAGGAGCTGAATCTAAAGGTTGGTAGATGGTCAATAGAAAAACCATGAAGTGTATGTGCCTAACCACAACAGCAGCAAACAGCCAGGTGAAATTGAGCAACAGCAAGAAATCCAGGTCAATGAGGTCTTGGGTGCTGAAAGAGAGGAAGCAGCTTAGAGGAAAAAGAGATTCCCAATGCAGCTTCTTTTATATTAGAGGCAATTGCTATCTGGTTAGTCATCTATTCCATAGCTCAGAGAATCTGGAGTTAAGATCCAAAACACATCCATTAAAGCAAATAAGCAAGCAATATGCACTAGTATTAGTATAAATGTGGTAAATGACCAAATAATTAGAGACTAACTATATTTATTGTCAATATTATATATTGATAATATATTTATTATCAATATATTTATTTATCAATAAATATATTGATAAATATATTATATCAATATATTTCAGTAAAGATGTATCATGCCATTTTTACTTAATGCTAAGTGCCTTTTTGTTTTTAAACATTAAAAAGTAACATTTTTTAAAAGCATACACAACTATGTGTAGAAGCTCACTTCTAATAAACAACTTAAAGGAAAATAGTAATTTTCCATACAAGATTACTATTTGAAACAAAGATGATTAGAAGCAATATATTAATGTCTAGATATAATTAACCTTAGAGAGATGTTTAGTATGAATGGGAGTGTATCTGAGAATGTAGCTTTTTTAAGGAAAAAACAGGCTAAAACATATTCTACTTGAATGAAGAAGTAGTAAAGACAGATTCGATTCTGTGCAATTCAGGTTCTGTAACTAGAAAACAACCTGGAAAAAAAATCAACTTTTTAATTTTATGATTTTAAAAACGGTTTTTGTGTTTCAAGGAGCTCCAGGTGCCTATAAGTACCAAAAAAGTCTTCAAACATATTATATATAGGCTTTTGAAATGAAATATATGATTACTCTATTTTTTGCAGCATTTTAAATACCTTGTTCACAAAGTTTAAAAAACCCCACCACATATGAAATTTATATGCCAGAAATGTGAACTTGTAACATAACTTGTGCTCACATAAGTCTCTTTTGGGTCCATGTATTCCACACTAACTATTATTTTGTTTAAAATGCAAAAGTCAGATGGTCTTGCTTTTGGGTATTTAAACTTTTCTAACAAAGAAGAATCTAATAGCCATTTAAGAACACTAACTGTTGAAAATACTTAAAGACTTTATTATGACTAATGAATAATGACTACTTAGGAATTGCTGCTAAAGGGAGGATGCACTTCTGACTAGGATATACAACATGGTTCTGCCTCCCTCTAGTTTACAGACTTTTTGCGGGTCACATAATTCCTACTATTCTTCCTCATTTTTCTTCACTGTCGTTTCCTCTCCTTCCACCCATGCAGTTATCACTACTTGCAGTTCCAACAACAGAGTGATCAGATCATCAAGCAAAAGTGTTTTTTGCATTTTATTTATTTTTAATGTATCTCAGGCAGTACAAAACCAGGCTTTATGAGCTGATGAACCCTGTTTTTACAGTACAGTCTGAGGATGACCTGCAATAAATAGGTCTGTGGGACAATCCAGAAGTTTTCATTTTTATCCAGTGACCTATGTGATTCCTAGGCACATTAAAGTTTGAGAAATAACTACCCCCCCCCACCGCCCACTAAACTCTGTGGGATATAGAAAAGGAACATATTAAGTTCATATTCACATTTTCTAAAAGGGTAATGAATTATTTAAAATAGAAAGATCAAGATCTATTTTTCTGTGATAAAATAACAGCACTGAAACAACTACTGGTAAATTAATTTTCAAAGGAAGATTATGGCTTTGCCTTAATATACCCATCAAATAGATCAGCATATAATAATATATCTATGTAATATATAGTGTAATGAGAATTTCTCTCCTTTCATATTCTATAAATATGCCAAACTAGTTTTTAGTTTAACAAAAGCTCTATTAAAAATTGACTGTTTGGATATAATAAAATATTATGGTTCAAATAGAATGGTTAGCAGATGATGTAAGACCAGGCTACACATGTTATACTATTATGTTTGCTTACTTTTCTATATTCTAGATTGAAAGCATTGTGAAGGCAAATACTATCTTTTTTCTAGTGCCCAGTAGAGAACAGACCACAGGGTAGACACTCATTTAGTAAATGTTTGTTGAACGGATGAATAAATAAATGCCTGGAAATCCAATGTATATGCATCCCAGAAAGAACATGTACAAACAAAACCACCCTGGAAATTAAAAAAAAAAAAAAAAAAACAGCAATAAATGAAAACTACATGTAGCTATAAAAAAAGAAGAGAAAAATAACAGGAATAGAAAATATTTATCTTTTAAAATAAATAATAAATAATCATCCTGGCTGATCTGATTCAGTGAGCAAAGTTCCCAGAAGGTTTAGATAAGCTTTTAATTTTTATATATTACAAGGCATATTTCCATAATTCTGCAAAGCTGTTATTTCTGACATATCAGTCAAAAAGGAAATTGATATTCCAGGGTGCTAATGACCCAGTTACTGTTGAAGGTGGTGGTTATTTATTACTTGGAAAAAAATCTGGGTGAGGAAATAAAGGTCAGAAAAACTTGAAAAAAAAAATAAGAAAAAAAAAACTTTTTGTTTAACTGAATTTACTGTACTAACCCCTTAAATTCAGAACTAATTAAGAATATTGTGGTACTATCCATAATTGCATGCTGAGTGTGTAAATTTAAAAATGGCCATTTCAATTTTCATTTCATCAAGACAAGGAAGAAAATGAAATTGAACACTAATTAGGGCATGTGTCTCATACACCTGAAAGATTAGAGGAATACTGTGCTCATTATAAGTGAGTTTAAGTAAAGTACTCAAATGTTTCATTTGAAGGACTGAATATAAATAAAAGAATTAAATGACAAGGGAAATTACTAATGCTCAAACAAAGAATATTTGGTATATATTTAGACTTCCCAGAGCCTCCTAGATACAGTTTTCCTTTAAGAAATGGATACACGTTTTCTTTTTAGAAAAATAACTTAGAAAATAAGATGTTATTAGAGAATATAATAACATAATACTCTGAACACAATCATGAAGTACGTATTGAATAACAATGGTGAGTTTTTAGTTTTCCTCCCATCATATGCAAGATTTCCTCATCTAATATAAACCCTTTTATTTTACTTTTACTTGTTTTTCTCTAAGAGTTCATTATCATCTTTACACCAAAAGAAAAATAATAATAACCATAGCAATAATAGTAAAAGACTGCCCTTAAAAGAAGTATTTAATTATTCTACTTAGGTTGATAAAGTTATATTTAATCTAAGTTCCTCTAAGAGTCTACCACTGTCCTGTTTCACTGAGGTTACTTCTACCTATAATCACTGGGATAAAGAAAACTTAAAATTCATTCACATTCTGAAAGACTTCTGCATAGTGTTAAGTAGGCAATAAACCGTGACGAAATAAATGAAAAATCAGGATATAAAACAACCATAAGGTGTTTCTCAGAGGAAAAAACTGCCAAAGTGTGTTATTTATGGTTTATTGAAATAGGAAATCACTGATGCTCACAAACAATTTGTCAAATAGAAACCCTGATGCAAACTTGTGACATCATCTCTCAATTGCTCTACAATTTCTGCTATGAATCATAATTTCTAAAGTTTTATCATGATCTCAATCCTATAAATACATTTCATAAGGTCAACTTAAAGAATGGTCTCTGGAATGATTTTTAGCAGATAGAATACAAGCATTTTTTGTTGTTTTGTGTTTATTTAAAACTTAATTGGAACTTCATTAGTCTATGATCAAAACTGTGAAAAGGTGCCATTTCCACTCTCTGGAATTTTCTTTGTGCATGTGGCTGTAGATTAGAAAAATCACATGCAACTTAAGAAGGAATTTCTGCAAATGCATGCAAATTAAATTCATAAAACAAAACAAGAATATCAGGCAACCACATGGAGCCATATAGATAAAAGAAATGTATATAGGATATGGTAAAACTTCATAAGAAATCTGAGCAAAGATATATCTGAAGGAGGTTTTGGCCCTGTTTTGAAAGTACTACAGAAATCATACTACTTGGCCGTAAATCAATTTCCCTTTCTATTAACTGCCTATACAGCAGTCTCTATCTTCTGCTATAACATCACGTCATGGATTCCTATCTTAAAAATTACCTCAGACTCAAACTATGTAGACAACAGATAAAACAGATCAGCTACCTAAACAAATCAAAATTCTCTAATAACTCCCTATTCCAATGAATAAAGCCAAAACCTTTTGGTATTCATAAATCCTACAGTGTGCTGAACTCGCAAACTAAATTTGAATGCATTCCTCTAGCAACCTAAACACAGGTCATGATTTTCTACATGGCGTTGCCCAGGTTCTCACCTAGCATCTTGGATCATGCTGTTCCCTTGATATCTGGTCTCTACTGAAAGCCATCTTCCAAGCCCTATCTTAAAAGCTATCTTCCAGTGAGGCTTTCTCATGATAATTAATTACTTCCTCCTCTGACCCCAGTGTATACTGGATTTTCCCTCTCTTCAGCACACATCAATGACTTGTTAGATGTTGTTAACATGCTCTCCACCAACAGAGGTATAATCTTTCACAGAAATCATAGTTTGATTACCTTTCCTGTCTCCAAATAGGTAGTTTCCTGTCTCACTTCAGCTAAGGGCTTGAAAAGTATTTAAGTAGATAAAATATAAGATGCAGGCATTACTACCCTCCATCACATCTTTGGGAAATCACTTAGTCTCTTGGTATGGCATTGTTTTCTCATGTTTAAAAAAAAAATAGCTGACTGATGCTAATAAATAATAGAGTATGAATTGAAACACACTCAGCTATTGAAAGAGGGTTCTAAAGACATTTGAGGTATTATCATAATCCATTGCATATTCTATATTTGCACATATGGAACTACTTAAGACAGAGAAGGAAAAGACACAATTTTCATACTCTTGAAGTATCCAAAGTTGCTACTAAATGTTAACACAGTACTAAGGAACACATGGCATATGTAAAAACCTCCCTCTTTGATATGTACCTTAAGATTGTGATATTTATAACCCAAGAATTTTAACATTTTTAACCCTCTTAACACACTTTCCAATGGAATGTGCATGTTTCCCACAGTTTCAGAGTTTATAGTCCATTTGGACTCTAGCTAAATCATCCTTTCCTCTGTGACCATGCAGAAAAGTCACACTGTGGACCCTCACTATCTTCTTTGTGAAATGACTCTGGTCATTCCTTGCCAGTAACCTTGTTCCATCCCATCTGTTACCTGAATCCATGGCCATCTGTCATTTTCTGCAGCTGTCCAGGCATTTATAAGCCCCTTCTTATTAAGACGTGCATAGTAGGGATACCATTTCTGGAGTCCAAAAAGAGCTCGGTGGGTAGATGAAGCTGTGATTTGCTGATTTGAAATGATTCCACCTTCAATTCCCAATGGGCCCGAGCATTCTGGGAACAAATGAGGAAAAAAGTTTGAATGTATTAGAAATAATCCATATCAAAATATGGCTGTTAGATTTGATGGGAGATATTTTTAAAGTGATTTCAACGTGGACCATCATGCCATTCAAGCCCCTCAGAATTTACAGATTTGTTACTCTGATCACTACATGAAGGAAATCTTTTTTTTTTTTTTTTCTTTTTGCGGTACGTGGGCCTCTCACTGTTGTGGCCTCTCCCGTTGCGGAGCACAGGCTCCAGGACGCGCAGGCTCAGCGGCCATGGCTCACGGGCCCAGCCGCTCCGCGGCATGTGGGATCCTCCCGGACCGGGGCACAAACCCGTGCCCCCTGCATCGGCAGGCGGACTCTCAACCACTGCGCCACCAGGGAAGCCCAGGAAATAATTCTTGCTCTCATGCCACTCTCTTCTTCCTTTGCTTTGAATGTGGCACCTGAACAGACATGTCCTTTCTGCACTGTGATTCTGCATTATGTACTGTTATCCTTTGCTGATCACGTTAACACAAGTGTAATGTCCTTAAAAGGTCTCTCTCATATTTTATATTCCCATTAGCATGCCCCACAAATCATAATTCCTCAATAAATATCTGTTGATCCATTATTTCTTGACTAGCCTATATCTGAGGTTTGTATCAAAATCATTTTCATACTGACTTAGCATTTCCCACTTCTATAAATTTTTTAAGTTAAATTTTTATAACCACTGTCAGTCATGCTTCCACAAAAAGGGCAATGTGTAAATCTGTCAACATTTAAAATTATTATAATAATAACTTATGATATGTTATAAGTAACAGGAAATATGTAGACAAATTATTTTTATAGAGTAAGCAAGTGAGCACTCAGACATTATATAGAGCAGTATAAATACCACTCAGTAAATCAAGATATTAAAATATTTACATTTCAAAATCCACAACTCTACCAATTGGGATATTACACAGACATTTTAGCTTTTTTCTTTTATTGTTCTTTAAATATGCAACTTGGAAATTCAAGGTAAATTTCCTAATAAAAATTTTAAATACTAAGATTAAAGCATAATATACTCAAATAATATGTTCTCAGATACCAAAAGTGTTTAGATTTTAAGATTCGAAATGAAGGTAAATCAATCTAAAAATTATATATGTACTATATATCATATGCATTCGAATTTCTTATCTCCTAAAATTTCACCAGAAAGTACATTTATTGTGAATTCAGTTTTGAAAATTCAGAACAAGTAATATGATATAATAAAAAGTAATACCTAGTTTTCTTAATTTCATTAACATTTCATATACTACATTCAACTTATTGCAAAATTAGATTTGTAAAATACGTATGATAATTCTATTATAAAATACACTATAACATACTAGAATTCCTGAAAATATGAAAGGAGCATACTGCTGTTATTAAATGTTAGTGTATGTAAGTCAACTTGATCAGTGATTGCTACCAAGCATATTTTAGATTTTAATTACTATTGAAGTCTAATGATTGTCAGTAATTAAATGTTTACATTCAGATTGAGATTGAAAATATGAAAGGAAGAACTTTGCCACTGGAGTATAATATTTTAAAAAGTTACAAAGATGTTTCTCACTGGTAACCATTTTTTCACTAAGTGTAAACATGTTTCTTTTTTCTATTCCAAGCTCAGATAATAAGTAGTTCTAAGCACATTACTTACTAACATTTCCCCAATGAATTTAAAACCTTTAAACACTTTTTATAAAAACAAAAATGTGTGGATAAGTAATCATCTTAATCAGTTGTTATTAGTAAAGATGACATTAATACAGCAAAAATTGCATCTCTGTGATTGACAGCTGATAAATCATTCACTTGATGTTAAATTTAAGTAGTAAGATCTTTTCTAAAGAATTGTATTTAGAACTCTTTAGCACTTTATAAAGGTGCGCTATATCATTTTGAAGTCATTAAATTAAGAAGCCATTCGTTTTTAGAGCAGCAGTATTAGAAGCCAACGATAATAATCTGATTTCCACATTCCTAAAAAATTAACGTTGAAAACTCAAATGTTGAGTCTTTGGCCTCTTGCTTTGCTTTGCATTTCAAACTTCAAGATCTTTACAGATTTCATAAAATCACTAAGAAACTTTCATGATGCTCTTTGATTTTAAGCAACTGCAGGAGCCTGGCTTTTTAAGAAAATTGCCATTAAAAAGAGTTTCAAGGATGCTTGTCCTTGATTTGTACAATGTTTGGATGGAAAAATGCAGCAGGCAGGGAGGCCATTTATTGTAGGCCCGTCAGTGGCATGGCAGAGTTAGAGAGCCAGCTTTGATTAATTAAACTGCTTAGCCTTAGAAAGAACTGTGTACCATTTAGTTGTTTACTTCTAAAGACCTTATGCTGAATTGGATATCTTCACTGAATTTTTAACCATTTTAAAAAAAATTAGACCTCAAACTACACTATTCAGTATGTCTACTTTGTCAGCACTCTTAACCTACCAACCTCCCCTTATTAGCTACTATATCAACAAACACAGTGGCTGTGAACTGTTGCATTATCATATAGGCCAAACACCAATGAGCAATTTAAAAAATATATTTGCAATTTTTTACTCAGCCATAAGGCTCCCAATCTTTGTCATGCCCTCAACAGTCATTCATTCAGATAAAATATAATTTAAAAAAATATATTGACATGTTATACTTATATAGGGCTTCACAGCTTACAAAATATTTTCACATGAGCTATCTCATTGTTATGATGTCAAACTGATGAATACTTCTTTTCTCAGTCCTCAATTCCACAATTTTTTTTTTTTTTAAATAAAGTTTTGTAACACTCACTTACATACTATACTTTATGTTGCTGATCACTAAAGCCCAGCAGAGGGAACATGACTCTGGGGGGTTCTTGACCAAAGCATGAGTCTGTGAGGTATCAGTTTAATTCCTTAAAAATTGAGTGGTCCTCAATTTTTCTCATTTTAAAAATTGTGGTTATGGTGACCCCTAATTCACCAGCTGTGAGGTAAGGAAAGGTAAACAGTGCTTTGCCTTTATGTGACTATAAACTGTGAATAATGAGCTTGGTTCTACAAGGCCACTTGCATTTCTCTCTTTAGAGATGAGGTGATCCTGGCCTTTTAGCTCCTGTGGAGCAGGCACCAGATCTTACACTGTTGCATCCTTAGATGCTCACAGTGGCTTGGCTTGTACACAAGAAGAGCTCAATAAATATGTGCTGAATATTGGTGGCTTTTTCCCCCCCCAAACAGCAAACTAATAAGCAAATCCAACTCTTACACTTTATTTCACACTGGAAAGTTGTCACACACTAGCTTTCCTTCACTCATCATTTGGACCACAACCAAATGGATGTCATCATAATAAAGGGTTCAAAATCCAATTTCCTTTTGCCTGTGCCATCCACTTCCCCAATGTCCTATTAAATGCAACAATTATAAAAACTAATGAAGGAGTTGCAATTCAGAATGCAAATGATTATACACCTAAGATTAAGTGACCTTAAGCAGCAAACAATAAGATGCTTAAAAGAAAGATAATATGGAGATATACACTGCTATCACTATCCATAAGTGAGGGAAGGATACGAAATAATACGTGAAAAACAATATTAGACAAGCATTCTGAAGTTTGAAAAATGCATCCATATATGTTTCCTCACATAATCAAAATAATATTTCAAGGAAAAATGATTATCACACCTATTTCATAAATGAGGAAACCTTTGAGGAGGGAAGTTAAACTCATAAAAGATGAGTCTAGAATTTAAGCCAAATGCTCTGTGCACAAACAGAAAATAATGTCAACTGATAGAGTGAAGAGTTCAGTAATTCTTTAGAAGTTGATTCTGAATTTCTTTTTCTTCTGCGTTTTTATATGGGGATGTGTGCATAAACATACTAGGATAGAAGATAGGAAAATTAACATGAAGGAAATGTGTAGAATATTACTAGTGGTACTCAGGATATGACAGAGCTTTCACAAATTGGGATACCTTAAAATAGTAGACAAGAGTCTGTGGCAGTGAGTCACAGAAGTAAATATTGAGGTATTATGGTGGTCTGTGTCCCTTTACAGGTGTTAAAAAATTGACCTACTACCATTATTGGTCTATACACTGCTTATCTAATATGGATAGGTTTATTCAGTCTTGACTAATTTATTGACCTCTTACTACATGCCCATCTATTCATCAATATATCCATCCATCCATCCACTCTCCATTCATTAAATTCAGTTTTGAAAAATGCATATTCATTAAAGGCCTACTATATACCAAGCACTTTTCCAGGCAGTGGAGATACAGGGATGAACAAGGCAGAAAAAGTCTCAGCTCTCAGAGTTCACATTCTAGCGGAGAGACAAACTATACACAAACACTTAAATAAACAAGGAAATACCATGAAGTGATAAGTGAAAGAAAAAAAAGGGTGAACCAGGTGGGAGTATGAGATGATCAGAGATGGCCTTTCTGAGAGGTGACATAAATCTGATCTCTGAGTGAGAAGCAGAAGTCAGCTACTGCACTAGATTTACTGTACTGGTATTCTGAAGGAAACATTTTAATATAATAGAGCAGAGGCTGTGAGGTTGGAGGCACAGGATTCCCTGGGAGAATGGGAGAGGGAATTATAAGCCAGCTTGGGCTTCAGGGAAAGACTTCCTGGAATAGAGTAGGGATTAACATAGTGAAGAAGAAAGGAAGGGCAGACAGAGAGATAGGAAACAGCCTGGTATGATTAGGGAAGTAGAGGCAGATCAGTATTACTAGACCAAGACGGGCTGGTCAGAGGATAGTCAATGATGGGATGAAGAAGCAGAGATAGCCTAGATTATTTTGCTGAGAAAAATTGATTCTATTAGTGATGGGGAGCTTTTGAAGGATTCTAACTATGGTGATATTGTCATTTAATATAAATGACTGAAGAGGGGACAAAACTATGGCCAAATAGAAAGCTACTACCATGGTCCAGGTGAAAAATGATGCAGGTCTGAAAGGGAAATGGAAAGAAGAGTTCAAAGCATACTTAGAAGTTAAAATTGAGCAGAGCTAGTGTTAATTAGATGTAGAATGGAAGAGAGAAATGGAGTATCTTCGAGGGTGACAGATAGTAAATAGCAGATAGCAGCTCCCAGTTAAGGGATTGGCCATGTCTCACAAATAACACCTTTGAATCTAATTCCTTCCTTAAAATTTTGT
This sequence comes from Leucopleurus acutus, assembly GCF_964270905.1. Taxonomy (NCBI): domain Eukaryota; kingdom Metazoa; phylum Chordata; class Mammalia; order Artiodactyla; family Delphinidae; genus Leucopleurus; species Leucopleurus acutus. The sequence goes on along the minus strand of NC_139145.1, from coordinate 109,476,938 downwards.
CAAAAATTATTCTTCCTGGTGGATTGCATTTGAGGGGACCTGTTTTAGTCCCACCTGCTATTACCATGCAGAACCCTATGGGCTACATTCACATCAACCAGGCTGCAGGGACAGGATTGAAAATTGAAAACCTGCCTCTAAGCTGAGGCCACACCCAGAACTTCCTTGCCCCACGGCTTATCCATGTGTGTACATCTGCTGTCCCACAAAATGGGGAGCCCCTTTGTAGACAGGGATTATATCCCACATAGTATCCAGCAGCAAGCCTCATTCTTAGCAGAAAATTAATCTTAAAATAAATATAAAAGGTAAATAAACAGTAAAAATTACAGCTAACATTGTAACATTTTGTGTAATTTATTTTTAAATTAAAAAATTATTTCACTTAGTCTCTCAAGAGTACACAGATACTGAAGCCTTTAGAATTTGTTTACATGCTGAGTAAAGAGGGAACGCATTTCTTCCATAAGGAAAAAAAAAACAAACACAGACTGGCAGTCAAATGGGTTACTTCTCTTTCAACTAGTTGCCACAAAGTAACCAGGTATTTCTGAAATTGTCCACCATTACCCCTAGAGTGGGACCAGCGGCAATTTGATCACTGTCAAATATGGCAGTAGGACATGGTGGTCTACATTTCCTGACCATAAGAGCTGTGTTTATGTATCTCTGGTATTGTGCTTGCTTTTGTCAGATTCAACAATAATCCTAAATTAATGAGTCCAATCAACAACGATTACCAAAGGCTTTTAGGTGTCATTTACATAATCAGTTAAATAACTGCTTTGCCTGAATTGTCTGAGTGGCCTGGAAATGCCTTTGACCGGAGGCCCTGCTGTTCAGATGAACTGAGCAAGTGAGTGATGTCACCTGGAAGGCTGAGTAAGAGCAACTGGGCCAGCTGGGGCCAAGCCTCACATGCTCTCCCCAGAGCGGCTTCTCTGCCTTTGCCAAGTTCACGCGCAAATAAAATAGCTTCAAAGTGAAGTCCTTCTCACTCTGCAAATTCATTTTCTGGAGCGTGGCAAAGAATGGAGTCTGCACTTTATTGATCTTTCAGCTGACAAGGAAGCAGTGCCTCAAGATGTCTCACATCTTGTTCCTGAGTGTGCTGATTAAGCCTTTCAAATAAGGGAGATGCTCGGCTGAATCTGTAACAGGAATGTACTGCTTTCATTCGCTCTATCTCAGTATCCAGACATCTTCAGAATGAAAGGATTTCAAATTAAAGCCATGTAAGAAACAAATCTTTAAACATCTTCAGTCTTCTCTTTCTCTGGGCATCTCATCTTACAGGAGTGAGACCTCTGCTGTGCTTAGCATAGCACGATAATTGTGCTGAACACGAGCGCTGGCGAAAGAATTACTGATGACCTCCAATACTGCAGAAGCGAATGCTGATTCAAGCAGAAACTTCCCTCTGTGCCACTTGGACCATGGCCTTTCTTTTATTCCTAGTGTTTGCTCTACTTTAGAGTTGTCTTGATACTAGGTTCTAAATTGGTGAGGGAGAGATCAAGGTCACTATTCCTTACACTGCGCCTCAGAGGTTAACAGGAGCCCTGAAGATTTTTTGCTTGTGAGTCTTGTCACTTAAGCTCCCCCACTGCCCCAACACACACACACACACACACACACACACACACACACACACTTGCTGATTTCTCTCAGGCTATCATTTTGCTGGTGTTGCGAACTGGTGTCAGAGGAAAGAGGACAAGGGATAGAACGATGATAGGAAGTATAAGAAAGGCTGATCTCAGGAATAGGGTTTGGATGCACTGGTTTGGTGGTAAGAGACCAGGGAGGTGGGAAGGAGCTCCCCGCACATGGTGTGAGAATGTGAAAGTGGACATGCACAGCACAGCCTTCCCTTCACTCACAAATCCCTGAAGAGCACCCTGGGGGTCAGCCAGCTGCTCCCCATTGCACTGGAAGTGATCACCTTAAAAGGACTGAGAGTGAAAATCCCATTTGGTGATGTTTGTTTCTCTCCCCACTTAAGAGAATGCTGCTTTGTGTCAAGACATAGTTTTCACATATGGCCACAGGAACGTTGCTTAGGGAAACCAGTAGCTGAAAAATCATCAAAATGATTTCCAAAAATTAGTTAAGCGTATTTGGAATTTACATAAAATGAAGGTGTAACTTGGAGAAAACTCTATTTCTTTGCATCAGATGGGCTGCTTACACTCGATAAATGCTAATTTTCTTCACAATCTTGAAGATTGATTCTGTGATACGTGGCCACTGAAGAATTTTCCCCATTCTATTAAGAACTGTATTATTTTCAATATCGAGAAGCTCAGAGGTGCCCGAGATAAATGATGAGGAACAACTATTCGTGCATATTTTTTCTCTCAGATAATAAACTTCTTAAAGGTAGAAACCATGCCTTTTGCATTATTTATGTTTCCAAAGCACTTAGCACAGTGACTTACAATTGGCAGTTCTCAATATTGTGGGTTAACATAAATTAAAACAAATCATTGTTGTTTTGGAATTACTTCTCTTCCTTTCTTGAAACTGAATTAATCTTCTGAATGTAGATATTATCACTCTAAGGATTCTATATACTGGGTGGGTGTTAAAATCAGAAATTCTTTCTTGGTATGCTGGAACACTTGAAATACATAAGAAGTAGTGCTTGAAGGTAGGGGAAGCATCTGGAATGAAAACCAGCCTTTCTAAAGTTACAAATTCAATTCTCAGCCATCTAGCTATTTTCCTGTAAAATGTGGTTATGCTTTTCTTCACACTGTATTATCTCAAGTCAATTATGATGTACTATCAGTTTAAATTAATTGTTTTAAATTCCAGAAAAAATTAAACTCATGAATAAGCTAAATTTGAATAGGAAACTGTCCACTAATATTTCCCCAATCTAATTTTTGAGCATATTGATGCAGAATGATAGTGTGACTTAAATAGCAGGGCCAATGGACTCTAGTATTCAAAGGCCAAAATTTGTATTGAGATAATTCACAAAGGTCAATCAAATCTAATATTATCATCCTGTCACAGCTAACAGCATTGCCATAGGACTATCAAAGAGCACATTTTAGTTTGTTTAAGATATATTCTTTCAAAAGAGAAAAGCATACAGGCTTTTCAAGCACTGAATGTACTTTTGCAGCCAGGCAAGATTTCAGTAACTTGTACTCAGGCTTCCACTTACACTACACAATTCATCTTCTACCAACGATGAAGATAACAACATGGTTTGATGAAACATTTGTCTGTAGAGTCAAAAGCCTGCAATTCAAAAACCTGCAGATGTATACCTATTCTTGCCTTCCAACAAAACATACATCTGTACAGGAAAGAGCTAAAAAGGGGCATAATGCCGAGGTAAATGCTAAAGGTGGGATGCAGTTGCTCCAAGAGACATGAGTCGAATAACCAAATGTAAATATCCAAACACTGCTATGCAGAAGACACTTTTCCACACTTATAAGCTATTTACATCTTTTAAGTGTCTTTGGTAAATGCATATAAGTACTGCAAGGTGTTGCCTCTGATGTTTTATTATAGCAATATGATTGGCATGTCAAACAGACTTTTATTTGAGAGATGAATCACTGTCCCATATCCAGTTATCAGCTATCTGGTCATTTTTTTCCTGTACAATGCAACTTTGCTTTTCTTCATGCTGGATGTTATCTCAGGTCAAGTATGAAGTCTCAGTGTTCCAGAGGTCAAAAGAAACTAAACAAGAAGAGGATAAACAGGAAGCCATTGCAGATGGCAGGTACAGCATAATGAGCCCTCTCTAATGCTAGCATACTTTGGAAAGTTGGTGGAACAAGGGATGGAGGACAAAATGGAGCCTGGAAGTACACAGTAGATGATTTGATTATTTGAATTCTAGAGATGTCTACATGTATATTCACTTTTAAAAATATAAAGAAGCGTTTGTCATAGAGAAAATAAATACACAATAATCATAGAGTCAGAGAACTGTTAGTGTTGGAAAAGGGAACTAAAAGTTCTCGCAAGTAATTTTTTTAAGTGTGCTCTCAACGTCACAACCTCAGCTCCATTATTTTTCCTCCTTCCAAACTAAATAAAAAAGTAAATCATTTGTCAGTATTTCCAGTAGAGAACTGAGACAGAAGATGAATTCTTGATGATAATGCATTTACTAATCGAACATTCCTAGAGAAGAAAGTATCACAAATGCTTTGCATATAGTATTTGCAATGATTTTGGTAGTTCTGAAAGGGAAAACCCAATGTAGAATTTTAAACAAAACAAATGTAAAGCTACAAAAACAAAGGATGCTCTATGAATTTTATAGAAACAGCACTCTAGGAGAATTTAAAAGAGTAACAATTTTATTACAAATCTGTAGAAGCTAAGCCAGCTTTTCATATATTAACTCTTATCTGAGATTCATATGAGATCTATTTTATAATGTAATGAATATAGGTAAGCCTATTAAAATAAGAAATTTAACTTTTGTTTCTTTTCAAAGTAATTTTATATAATAATGGTAGACCCTGATATTTTGTTATGTTCAGGTTAAATGTTCATTTTTGTTGGACAGTATTTGTAGAAAAACAACTAAAGTGTGTATCAGAGCTACCTAATAATGCACACATATATCTCAGAGAAGTAAGGTATTAAAAACCTTAAATCTGGATTTAAATCTTAAACTGCTGAAAAGAAGATAGAATACTACCTATGTTCAACAAAATATTCATAATGAGATACATTGCTACTTTCTGGTATGTTCAAACAGAATATATTATTATTATGTAGTCTGACCTAATGATTAAATAAATAGGTATGCTTCTTATAAACTTATATTAAGAAGAGATGACAAGGAGGGACCTTCAAGATCGTGGAGGAGTAAGATGTGGAGATCACCTTCTTCCCCACAAATACAACAAAAATATATCTTCATGTGGAACAACTCCTACAGAACACCTACTGAATGCTGGCCTCAGACTTCCCAAAAGGCAAGAAACCCCCCACGTAGCTGGGTAGGGCAAAAGAAAAAAGGAAAAACAGAGACAAAAGAATAGGGATGGGACCTGCACCTCTGGGAGGGAGCTGTGAAGGAGGAAAAGTTTCCACACACTAGGAATCCCCTTCACAGGGGGGGACGGCGGACAGGTGGCGTTGGGGGAGGAAGCTTCGGAGCCATGGAGGAGAGCGCAGCAATAGGGATGCAGAGGGCAAAGTAGAGAGATTCCTACACAAAGGATCGGTACCAACCAGCACTGACCAGCCTGAGAGGCTTGTCTGCAGGCTCGGGCTTCGGAGGTCAGATACCAGGGAGAGGACTGGGGTTGGCTGCGTGAACACAGCCTGAAGGGGGCTAGTGTGCCACAGATAGCCAGGAGGGAGTCTGGGAGAAAGTCTGGAACTGCCTAAGAGGCAAGAGACCATTGTTTTGGGGTACGCGAGGAGAGGAGATGCAGAGCACTGCCTAAACAAGCTCCAGAGACGGGTGCGAGCCACGACTATCAGTGCAGACACCAGAGACAGGCATGAGATGCTAAGGCTCCTGCTGCCGCCACCAAGAAGCCTGTGTGCAAGCACAGGTCACTATCCACACCTCCCCTCCCAGAAGCCTGTGCAGTCCAGGGACAACTTCCCCAGGAGAACACATGGTGCCCAGGCTGTTGCAACAGCACGCTGGCCTCTGCCGCTGCAGTCTTGCCTGGCATTCCGTACTCCACCCTCCCTCCGGCCTGAGTGAGCCAGAGCCCCCTAATCACCTGCTACTTGAATCCTGTCCTGAGTGAAGAACAGACGCCATCAGGCAACCTACATGATGAGGCAGGGCCAAATCCAAAACTGAACCCCAGGAAATGTGCGAACAAAGAAGAGAAAGGGAAATTTCTACCAGAAGCCTCAGGAGCAGCAGATTAAATCTTCACAATCAACTTGATGTACCCTGTATCCGCGGCATAACTGAACAGACAACGAATCATCCCAAAACTGAGGTGGTGGACTTTGGGAGCAACTGGAGACTTGGGGTTTGCTTTCTGCATCTAATTTGTTTCTGCTTTTATGTTTATTTTAGCTTAGTATTTAGAGATTATTATCACTGGTAGATTTGTTTATTGATTTGGTTGCTCTCTTCCTTTTTTTTTAATATATATATATTTTTCCTTCTCCTTTTGTGAGTGTGTATGGGTATGCTTCTTTGTGTGATTTTGTCTGTACAGCTTTGCTTTTACCATTTGTCCTAGAGTACTGTCTGCCCGTTTTTTTGTTGCTTTTTTTTTTTTTAGTTGTTATCATTGGTGGATTTGTTCCTTGGTTTGGTTGCTTTCTTCTTTCTTTCTTTCCTTTTTTATTATGTTTTTATATTTTTAATTTTAATAATATTTTTTTCTTTCCCTTCCTGCCTTTCTTCCTTCCTTCCTTTCTTTTTTCCTTCTGAGCCAAGTGGCTGACAGGGTCTTGTTGCTCCAGCTGGGTGTCAGGCTTGAGCCTCTGAGATGTGAGAGCCGAGTTCAGGACACTCGTTCACCAGAGACCTCCCAGCCCAATGTAATATCAAAAGGCAAAAACTCTCCCAGAGATGTCCTTCTCAAAGCTAAAACCCAGCTCCACTCAACAACCAGCAAGCTACAGTGCTGGACACCCCATGGCAAACAACTAGCAAGACAGGAACACACCACCACCCATTAGCAGACAGGCTGCCTGAAATCGTAATAAGTTCACAGACACCCCAAAACAAACCACCAGACGCGGTCCTGTCCACCAGAAGGACAAGATCCAGCTTCATCCACCAGAATACAGACACCAATCCCCTCCACCAGAAAGCCTACACAACCCATTGAACTAACCCTACCCACTGGGGGAGACACCAAAAACAACAGGAACTACAAACCTGCAGCCTGTGAAAAGGAGTCCCCAAACACAGTAAGTTAAGCAAAATGAGAAGACAGAGAAATACAAGCAGATGAAGGACCAAGGTAAAAACCCACCAGACCAAACAAATGAAGAGGAAATAGGCAGTCTACCTGAAAAAGAATCCAGAGTAATGACAGTAAAGATGATCCAAAATCTTGGAACTAGAATGGAGAAAATACAAGAAGCATTTAACAAGGACCCAGAAGAACTAAAGTGCTAAAGAACTAAACAAACAATGATGAACAACAAAATAAATGAAACTAAAATTTTTCTACAAGGAATCAATAGCAGAATAACTGAGGCAGAAGAACGGATAAGTGACCTGGAAGATAAAATAGTGGAAATAACTGCTGCAGAGCAGAATAAACAAAAAAGAATGAAAAGAACTGAGGACAGTCTCAGAGACTTCTGGGACACCATTAAACACACCAACATTTGAATTATAGGGGTCCCAGAAGAAGAACAGAAAAAAAGGGGCTGAGAAAATATTTGAAAAGATTAGAGTTGAAAACTTCCCTAATATGGGAAAGGAAATAGTCAATCAAGTCCAGGAAGCACAGAGAGTCCCATACAGGATAAACCCAAGGAGAAACATGCCAAGACATATTAATCAAACTATCAAAAATTAAATACAAAGAAAAAACATTAAAAGCAGCAAGGGAAAAGAAACAAATAACATACAAGGGAATCCCCATAAGGTTAACAGTTGATCTTTCAGCAGAAACTCTGCAAGCCAGAAGGGAATGGCAAGACATATTTAAAGGGATGAAAGGGAAAAAGCTACAACCAAGAGTACTCTACCCAGCAAGGATCTCATTCAGATTTGACAGAGAAATTAAAACCTTTACAGACAAGCAAAAGGTAAGACAATTCAGCACCCCCAAACCAGCTTTACAACAAATGCTAAAGGAACTTCTCTAGGCAAGAAACACAAGAGAAGGAAAAGACCTACAATAACAAACCCAAGACAATTAAGAAATTGGTGATAGGAACATACATATCTATAAATAACTTAAATGTAAAAGGATTAAATGCTCCAGCCAAAACACACAGACTGGCTGAATGGATACAAAAACAAGACCCGTATATATGCTGTCTACAAGAGAGCCACTTCAGACCTAGGGACACATACAGATTGAAAGTGAGGAGATAGAAAAAGATATTCTACGCAAATGGAAATCAAAAGAAAGCTGGAGTAACAACTCTCATATCAGACAAAATAGACTTTAAAACAAAGACTATTACAAGAGACAAAGAAGGGCACTACATAATGATCAAGGGATCAATCCAAGAAGAAGATATAACAATTGTAAACATTTATGCACCCAACACAGGAGCACCTCAATACATAAGGCAAATGCTAACAGCCATAAAAGGGGAAATTGACAGTAAGACAATCAGAGTCGGGGACTTGAACACCCCACTTTCATCAATGGACAGATCATCCAAAATGAAAACAAATAAGGAAACACAAGCTTTAAATGACACATTAAACAAGATGGACTTACTTGATATTTATAGGACATTCCATCCAAAAACAACAGAATACACTTTATTCTCAAGTGCTCATGGAACATTCTCCAGGATAGACCATATCTTGGGCCACAAATCAAGCACTGATAAATTTAAGAAAACTGAAATCATATCAAGTATCTTTCCGACCAGAATGCTATGAGACTAGATATCAATTACAGGAAAAAATCTGTAAAAAATACAAACACATGGAGGCTAAACAATACACTACTACATAACCAAGAGATCACTGAGAAATCAAAGAGGAAATAAAAAAATACCTAGAAACAAATGACAATGAAAACACGATGACCCAGAACCTGTGGGATGCAGCAAAAGCAGTTCTAAGAGGGAAGTTTATAGCAATACAATCCTACCTCAAGAAACATCTCAAATAAACAACCTAACCTTGTACCTAAAGCAATTAGAGAAAAAAGAACAAGAAAACCCAAAGTTAGCAGAAGGAAATAAATCATAAAGATCAGATCAGAAATAAATGAAAAAGAAATGCAGGAAACAATAGCAAAGATCAATAAAACTAAAAGCTGGTTATTTGACAAGATAAAGAGAATTCATACACCACTAGCCAGACTCATCAAGAAAAAAGGGAGAAGACTCAGATTAATAGAATCCGAAATGAAAAAGGAGAAGTAACAACTGACAGTGCAGAAATACAAAGGATCATGAGAGATTACTACAAGCTGCTATATGCCAATAAAATGGACAACCTGGAAGAAATGGATAAATTCTAAGCAAATCACAACCTTCTGAGACTGAACCAGGAAGAAAAAGAAAATATAAACAAACAAATCACAAGCACTGAAATTGAAACTGTGACTAAAAATATTCCAACAAACAAAAGCCCAGGACCAGATGACTTCACAGGCGAATTCTATCAAACATTTCGAGAAGAGTTAACACTACCCTTCTCAAACTCTTCCAAAATATAGCACAGGGAGGAACACTTCCAAACTCATTCTAAGAGGCCACCATCACCCTGATAGCAATACCAGACAGAGATGTCATATAAAAAGAAAACTATAGGCCAATATCACTGATGAGCATAGATGCAAAAATCCTCAACAAAATACTAGCAAACAGAATCCAGCAGCACATTAAAAGGGTAATACACCATGATCAAGTGGTGCTTATCCGAGGAATGCAAGGATTCTTCAGTATACCCAAATCAATCAGTGTGATACACCATATTAACAAATTGAAGGATAAAAACCATATGATCATCTCAATAGATGCAGAAAGTTTTAGAAAAAATTCAACACCCATTTATGATAAAAACCCTGCAGAAAGTAGGCATAGAGGGAACTTACCTCGACATAATAAAGGCCATATATGACAATCCAATAGCCAACATCATTCTCAATGGTGAAAAACTGAAACCATTTCCACTAAGATCAGGAACAAGACAAAGTTGCCCACTCTCACCACTATTATTCAACATAGTTGTGGAAGTTTTAGTCACAGCAATCAAGAGTAGAAAAAGAAATAAAAGTAATCCAAATTGAGAAAGAATAAATAAAACTGTCACTGTTTGCACATGATATGACAGTATACACAGAGAACCTAAAGATGCTACCAGAAAACTACTAGAGCTAATCAATGAATTTGGTAAAGTAGCAGGATACAAAATTAATGCACAGAAATCTCTTGCATTCCTATACACTAATGATTAAAAATCTGAAAGAAAAATTAAGGAAACACTCCCATTTATCATTGCAACAAAAAGAATAAAATACCTAGGAATAAACCTACCTAAGGAGACAAAAGACATGTATGCAGAAAACTATAAGACACTGATGAAAGAAATTAAAAATGATTCAAACAGATGGAGAGATATACCATGTTCTTGGATTGGAAGAATCAGCATTGTGAAAATGACAGTACTACCCAAAACAATCTACAGATTCAATGCAATACCTATCAAACTACCCATGACATTTTTCACAGAACTAGAACAAAAAATTTCATAATTTGTATGGAAACACAAAAGACCCCATATAGCCAAAGCAATCTGGAGAATGAAAAATGGAGCTGGAGGAAACAAGCTCCCTGACTTCAGACCATACTACAAAGCTACAGTAATCAAGACAGTATGGTACTGGCACAAAAACAGAAGTATAGACCAATGGAACAGGATAGGAAGCCCAGAGATAAACCCATGCACATATGGTCACCTTATCTTTGATAAAGGGGACAAGAGTATACAATGGAGAACAGCCAGCCTCTTCAATAAGTGGTGCTGGGAAACCTGACAGCTACATGTAAAAGAATGAAATTAGAACACTCCCTAACACCATACACAAAAATAAACTCAAAATGGATTAAAGACCTAAATGTAAGGCCAGACACTATAAAAATCATAGAGGAAAACATAAGAAGAACACCCTTTGACATAAATCACAGCAAGATCCTTTTTGACCCACCTCCTAAAGAAATGGAAATAAAAACAGAAATAAACAAATGGGACATAATGAAACTTAAAACCTTTTGCACAGCAAAGGAAACCATAAACAAGATGAAAAGACAACCCTCAGAATGGGAGAAAATATTTGCAAACAAAGCAACTGACAAAGGTTTAATCTCCAAAATATACAAGCAGCTCAGGCAGCTCAATATCTAAAAATTAAAGAACCCAATCCAAAATGGGCAGAAGATCTAAATAGACATTTCTCCAAAGAAGATATACAGATTGCCAACAAACACATGAAAGGATGCTCAACATCACTAATCATTAGAGAAATGCAAATAAAAACTACAATGAGATATCACCTCACAGCGGTCAGAATGGCTATGATCAAAAAATCTAGAAACAATAAATGCTGGAGAGCATGTGGAGAAAAGGGAACCCTCTTGCACTGTTGGTGGGAATGTAAATGGATACAGCCACTATGGAGAACAGTACAGAGGTTTCTTAAAAAACTAAAAACAGAACTACCATATGACCCAGCAATCCCACTACTGGGCATATACCCTGAGAAACCCATAATTCAAGAAGAGTCATGTACCAAAATGTTCATTGCAGCTCTATTTACAATACCCAGGATATGGAAGCAACCTAAGTGTCCATCAACAGATGAATGGATAAAGAAGATGTGGCACATATATACAATGGAATATCACTCAGTCATAAAAAGAAACGAAATTGAGTTATTTGTAGTGAGGTGGATGGACCTAGAGACCGTCATACACAGTGAAGGTAAGTCAGAAAGAGAAAAAGAAATACTGTATGCTAACACATATATATGGAATCTTAAAAAAAAAAATGGTTGTGAAGAACCTAGGGGCAGGACAGGAATAAAGATGCAGATGTAGAGAATGGAGTGAGGACACGGGGATGGGGAAGGATAAGCTGGGACAAAGTGACACAGTGGTATGGACATATATACACCACCAAATATAAAATAGATAGCTAGTGGGAAGCAGCCACATGGCACAGGGAGATCAGCTCGGTGCTTTTTGCCCACCTTGTAGTGGTGGGATAGGGAGGGTGGGAGGGAGACGCAAGAGGGAGGAGATATGGGGATATATGTATATGTATAGCTGATTCACTTTGTTATACAGCAGAAACTAACACACTGTTGTAAAGCAATTATACTCCAATAAAGATGTTAAAAAAATTAGATGACAGATATAAAGTTTTAAACTACAAATAATCCTATGACTGCCCATTAGGAAGTTTTACATTTTGAAAAAATTAGTCAAAACTAGAATTTCATGCTTTTTCTTAAACTTTTAATTAAAAGAGAACTTCATGTGTCTCATACTTTGGAGTTATGTAAAATACTAGTTTCTCCAGAAGCTTTCATCTAATTCATGTTGGACAGCTCACCAGGAATCTGATAAAGGCCAATAAATCACAAACATAAAATAAAGCCCAGTCATTAACCCAAAATGGAGATGGAAGAATTATCATGATTTCTAAAAATTCCTGTGCAAATGAGGAAAATAGTGATTTACTTTTCTTAGGAATCCTTCACTTTAGTCTCATGCTTCAAAAAATTACTAAAAGCAGTTATTTTGTACCTTAATGTCATTAGGATACAGCAAGATATGAATACTATTATTAATATACAGGTATGATAAATTACACAAAAATAAATAGAACCAGGGATATAAATTTTACCTACATTACTAATACATTTGTTGAACATTTTTTTCAATTACCCAAAACCTCTTTAGCTATAGAAAAAAGAAATGACTGTGTGAACTATAAATTGCTCAGGTTGGGGTTTACGATAATATGTTCTTGGCACCTCAGTACTTTCAAAAGTTATCTGCTCAGCTAAACCAAAACTGCAAAGATAAAAAGACAATAGAAACACTCATTTTATATTAATAGAATTAAAGGTCCACAATTTCATAGGATCATACAGTTTACAAATGTAAGTAATTTATCTGGGAAATAAGGTAACAACTAAGTGTAATATACTGGTGACTTGTGATGTATGTAAAGTGACTTATCAAGTCTTAGAGAATTTTCTGTTATATCAGTTCATCAAGACTGTTTTCATTGCAATCTTGGTTAAGGGCAAGAACAAAAATGCAGTTCCAGGTACCTGTATTTTTAAAAACCTGGGTGATACCAATATATAGCAAAGTATGGAAACTGTGAGTTAATCATCTTTATTACCAGGAAAATAACACCAACCTTAGGTTTGTGTCATAGGTTAGAAACAATATATGGTAAGCACATAGTAAACCATAGGGCAATCAATATGCCCTTAGTGAATGGTAGCTCTTCCACTGTAATTGTTATGGTTGTTATTTTATTGTTATAAAGCAAAAGTTAGAGTTAAAAGTTATGGTGGGAGAGATTGACTTCCACTGTGACTACCTGAAGAATCCAAGATTGAAAAATATACTGCCACTTCAGCCAGGTTTTACATGCATTTACTTCTTATTCAGGAAATAAAAGAAGAGTAGAACATCTGCTCCCACTTCCCATACAAAATATTCTTTAATAAAAATACATACATAAGCACAATTATTAGTCATGAACATTTACTGAAAATGATTCAAAATGTCATGTCACTTGGCGTTGCCTTAATATTATATTCATCATCAGATAATTCTGTCCCCAAAGCATTCAAATTGTCAGATAAATCTCTGCCTGGGGGAAATATAAACGATAGCTTCTTATAATGAATGAACACGAAATGATTCCCCACAGTATAGTGCCACATTCACTGGAAATAAAAATAACCAATTAAATAATCTCTTTTTAAAATAGGTCTGTGACTGGCAGGCACTTTTCTTCATTGTGGTAAAAAATAAGGATCTCTCCTATGGAAAAAGTCTTGTATTAACACTTTGATAAACCAGATTACAACTCTGAAAAGCGCCTTTATAATCAAGGTTTTTTTTTTCCCAATTTAATATCTGAGTAATTCTATCTTTAGGTTAGATGGAGATAAAGTTTTAGCCGGTGGCAATTTTGTTGCAGTGATCTAAGAAACCTCATTTCCTCAAGTCCATAACTGAGAGTAAAGTAACAAACCTTTTCTCCCCAAATTGAATAATATACCTGGTTCCCATATCTTCAGCATAACCATTTTTGCTTCATCATGACTTATTTTTCCAATCAATGTGAGAAGAATGTTAATATTCATTGCTTCAGATTTCCAAAGACATAAAGAGGATGTATTGGAAGAAAAATCATGAAATGCCCCTTAGCACCTAGCCAACTCTTTTTTGATCTGATTTTGAGGTATATGAATACTGGTTTTTTCTGAAGTGTCAAATAAACAAAGTAAAGTGAAGAGACAGTTTCAGAAGAAACTTCTTTCCTCCAAAGGTATGGATCTTTCCTCTCACTGACATTCCTGAAGAATAAAAATGAAGCCTGAACATATTTATTGCAGAGAAAAATATGTCAGGCATTTCAGCCTCAAAATAACCCCATGAATAGCAGTTTCATTCCCAATTTTAATTAAGGCAACTGAGGCTCGGAGAGGTTAAATAACCCCTAAAGTCACAGAATGAAGATTTGACCCCGGGTGAACCTATTACCAAAGGGTCATGATAAACACTGTGATACAATCTGTTTGCTGGGGACATTCTGTTTGCTGCATTATGTCTTAAGCAGTGTGGAGAAGTGATGAGAAATGACAAGCAGGGCACTTGGCTATCATGTTTATAAAGACAAAGAGTAGTAACTTAGCTCACTTTGTGTTCTTCATCATTGTTCTGCCATGGCTTGTAGACTGAAGGGTCAACATTGATTGTTATTCATTAAACATTTAAAACGTATTTGTTGAACCTCTTCTTTGAGCAAGGCAGAGGCATGACATTTCATACTCTAGTCTTTTAAGGTTCAAGTGATGCTAATTTAAATGCTAATGATGCTAATTTAGTATCATTTTATAGCTAGAGATCCGTGAAAAAGGACTATAGTGGGGCTTCCCTGGTGGCGCAGTGGTTAGGAGTCCGCCTGCCGATGCAGGGCCCCCGTCTGGGAAGATCCCACATGCCGCGGAGCGGCTGGGCCCGTTGAGCCATGGCCGCTGAGCCTGCGTGTCCGGAGCCTGTGCTCCGCAATGGGAGAGGCCATAACAGTGAGAGGCCAGCGTACCGGAAAAAAAAAAAAAAAAAAAAAAAAAGGACTATAGTGAACTGCCTACCTCAAGGTTTTCTACATATTTATTTTTCTTCTCTCTCTTGCTCTCTATTTTCTCCCTACAATATACGAACTGCTTTCAATGTTCACTTATAAGAAAGCCAATTATGATATAAGGCTTTATTCTCTGGTTAATGAAATGCCTCTGGCTAAATTTTGAAGGCAATTGTTTTCAATGTTAATATTTTCAAACAAGAAATTAGCGTCTGGGTAAGTATCACATTAGTCTAATTTAGGATACAAAGGTTTGCGTATAATTTCCAAAAGTTGTATCATTACTTTATGAAGAACTTTGTGTTCTAACCCAGAATTGCTTTTGTAGTAGCTGTTAATTTTTGTTTTTCATAGCTTTATGTATTAGGTGCACAATGATCATTAGAAAAATAAACAGACACCAATTAAACATTCATGTGCACATAAACTTGGATTTCCCCAGTATATTTCTCTTTTCTCCCATATTCACTTTATTGTAAATCCAAATTTCATTACCTGTGCCAACAGATTAAAAAGTAAACATGAAGAAAATAAATCTATTGATTATATTTACTCCACATACCTTACAATCATTTTAAAATTCAGTTTTAACTCCCATTTCTCATAAGCATGGCTATTTAATAACACTAATTATTAACTGAAACATGATTTCTACAGTATTTAACTGCTATCAATACTCTCTGGTTAAAGTAGAATACTAAAAAAAAAAAAATTCATTTCAATCAGTAATAAAAACAGCCTGTAGACCATTTACTTGGCTAGCCAGCTCCTGGAACTTCAAAAACTGTATGTACTATTATATTCTTGGGAGTAGAGAGGCTGCTACTAGAATATAAAACAGTCATTCCTTTTTACTTATATACTGTTAAAAAGTGTAAGACCAAGCCCATAAAATTTTCTAATATTTTTCTTTTTTAAAATTCAGATTATATGTATCTAGTGGTCTGTTCATTGTTTAAATAAGTGATAACCCACTTCCCATTTTTATGTTAATATAGATGAAGGCATCTCTCCTTTCTCTCTCTCTCTAACATTTTTATTTCTCTCTCAAGAAATCTTAGTTACTCAGCTGCCTGGGTTTGTCAAATGTCTAATCTAACCATGCAGGGAATTGAGGTGTTACAGAGACTAGGAAAGGAAGTACATTGAAGAAACAATGTCTCCTCTTGAAAAACTTTAGATCTGAAATGGGATGTGACCAACTAGACACATGTTAGACGCACTCTAGAAAGAATAAAGTAACAATAAATAAATGTTATAAGGGCAGTCTTTGGTAGTGTACTCTGGTGGATTTAAATGGACTCTATTTCAGAACGAAAAGAAATTAAAATGCTAATTTTGTTTTCCAAGTGTAACTTTGTATGTAACTTTGTAATCAGAAAAACAAAATGTTTAAAAAAACATGAAAGGGGTGCTCTCTTCGGTAGCACACATACTAAAAAAAATTAAAGGGTCATTCAAAACAAGTGAAATGTAAACAGTTTTTCAATTTAGACCATCAGAGAGGCTATCACCTGTTGCTAAGTGCACAGAGATACTCACTAGAAACTACTTGATAATTGTGTCTAGAAAAAGATAATCTATTTTCTAATTAAGGTAGAGGTGTGTGTGTGTGTGTGTGTGTGTGTGTGTGTGTGTGTGTGTGCATGTGTGAGAGAGAAATGTTGTGTAATGATCTTATTGGTTTTCAATTATTCTGAACACATCTCCATATTTGGGAAGGGTAATCTGTGAGCAAATACACTGGCTTCTACAGATGTGGCCTGACATAAGTAATGGTAAAGTATTCATACAATGGGAAATACAAATGGACAGCATGAAGTTATGTATCATTTTCTTTAGTATTAATCCATATTTTTATTTTATTGATTTAAAAATCATTACTTGCAGAGCTTAGCTTAGATATAAATGCTTGCTAGTAGTACATTTTTTGGAATGGTCATGTTACTTAAATTTCTGTTTTATTATTAATTTAATAGACCTTAGTGGGACAAAGATCCCATTATTGTGTACCATTTTCTTAAGTACCATTAACATATCAATGATTTAAAGATGCATCCCAAATTCAGAGATGTTAGTATAAAGGCATACATTTTAGAATTGTGGAAATGAGGAAATGTATATGATGAATGTTTATTTTTTCTTTTAGGGGTGCATGTTTTAATTTTTTTGGACAATTCCTTTTTCCCATATTACTGGTATAAGGCAATTAGCCAATTCTGTAATTGACACAGTTAAACCAGAACTACAAAATTCTCTCTTCCAGGTCATATTAGAAACCAAAATCTGAGGGCTTATTATCAGACTGGGAAAATGAATTTTTTTTTTCTTTTATATTGGCTTATCCATTTCATTGCACAGAATTTTATATATTACTGTGTAATATTTTCAGGCAACAGTGCCATTATCCCCAGAATATAAAAAAATTGTTTTACTTTTTATGACTAGACAAAACACCAGGACACAGTTAATACTTCTGTGGGGACTTCCGTAGTGTTCTGCATAATGAATGAACTCACTTAGGCTCCTATGATAAAATCCACCTGACTGCTCAAAAGGTTAAATGTGTATAAAAAGCTGGTATTTTGCTATGCTAGGAAGAAGAGTTAAGAGACACTAAATGAATTGTTTTTCCTTCTCAGATACAATTGTAAGCTTATTGCTTTTTTGTGTTATAAGTAACCTTTTCATGTGCAATCCATAGCACTATTTATTATTCATTAAAAGAAGCTACCCCAGGTAAAAATACTGTTGTAATTGAGGAATATTCAATAAATTGGAATTCATTATTCATGCAAAGAAGGAAAGAAAATTAAAAACAGGGAAAAGCAAAAATTCTATGAGAATCTATCTGACCTGGAAACAGGAATAAAGACATAACGAGAAAGCAAGAGAGAGGCCCAAGCAGTACATAAGCCTTCTTTACAGTTTTGGTTCACATGTAGTCTTGAAAATAGCCCTCTTAATGAAATAAATTGAGTGGATAAATTTTTCCTATAATCAAGTAAAAAAAGCCAGAAAAAGTACATCAGAGCAATATTTCAAATGTCTTAATGTCAATGACCTTGTGTTATATATTTTGATAGTTGTCTCAGCATCTAGCATCATGCTATTTTCATAGTCCTGTTGCAAAAGATCTAGGTTGTTAGATGTCCAGTCATTTCCACCTTTTTATTCCAGTCCAGCCCTCACAGATCTGTGCTAACTTATCCTCCATAAAGAAAGACGTCCAAGTAAATGATAGAATCACATGAGTCTTGGAAGCGTACACTGCTTAAAATAACTCTAGGTACCTGTAAACTATGAAATAAGAACTAAATTCGAAAATAGACTTAATTGTGCATTTAGTGACAATACCCTGATGCTTTAAAACTGATGTGAACATCAACTAAAAATATAACTTAATAGACTGGCTATTTTTTAAAATTTTCTCATGTAATGAGCAATCCACATTTACTTTGTACTTGATGCTGTGATTCTGGACCACTAGCAATTTTTGGTTAATTCATATACAAGTTGCATTCTTTTAAAGCAACTGTGTATATGTCACTGGCAACCCAAATAACTAAACTGATTATAAAATTTTACACAGATTATAACTGGTTTTGAGAAAATTAAAAAGGTCCTGGTAAAAAGCAGAATGTGCTCAACTTCAGACTGTAGCCCTTGGACGGAAGGGATATTCTTTAGTTTATCTCTTTTCTCTCGTCTTTTAAATATGGGTTAGTATCCATATCTAACTCAGAATACATCAATTCTCTATAGGGTTACAAACTTTCTAAACCTGCATTGTTCGTGAGAAGCAGCAATGGGTTCAGTAAAAACTCAACCCTGCTATTAAAACACCTGTAAACACAGTGACAAAAATGTGGCTTAACAGTATCATCTTCTGCTATTTTGCTTATATTTTTTATACATGGAGCTAGAGAACAAAACTCAGAAGCAAGCCTAGAAATGGACATTCAATGAAAATGGATCATTAAAAGCTTTTATTTCCAAAAGCTTCATCCATATTATCCAGGAGGAAAAAATATCTTTTGAAACCAATAAGCCAATAACTCAGGATTCTGAACCTTTTCTGCACTACAGATATTTCTATCAGTTTTGTAAAGCCTAGAGGCCCTTCTCAGCATAATGCTTTTTAGTTCATAAAATGAAATAAACAGAAGTACAAAGTAATTACCAAAATATTTTAAAATGTGTGATACAATAATACGTGTGCTCATCTATTAACACATTAAAAAACAGAGGTGGTGGCAGGACTACTATAATTTCTTACAGTGAAAATGGTAAATGGTATTTTCAGCTATGTACAACAAGTATAGTGTGGTATGAAAATATCTGTGATTTCTATTAGTGACAAAGTCATTGGTATTGCTAATGCGATGATTCATTGTTGCCTACATTTGTAATGGATAGAAATTCTAAGTTTCAGGGAGCCATTAGTAAAAATAAACATATGATTTTTGTTTTCTCATCAAAAAACACAGACACCCTGAATTCTATCCATCCCCGAAGATCCTGTACCCTCAGTCAAAAACTCTGCATTAAGTACTTAAGGGGGTGGGGCTGAGAACATCCTTTATATTAATCTCTGTAGGAAAGTGCTCATGTTTTGTTATACTGAAAACCATTAACAGTGGTAGAATCCAGGAATAATTCTAATGGGAAAAGAAAAGACATTATTAAGTGACTGCTGAGTGGATTTGAGGCAACTTTTATAAATGAAATAGTCATTTTATGGATATTCAAAAAGTTGTGTGTCTGCCTGAGTGTACCAAAAAAACATAAGGTGAATTTTATTTTGAACATACCACCACAAATATCCTCGGATTTCTTGGAGCTAAGAGGTGTGGTTTCAATTCTTCAGTGTTTTGTAGTTAGATAATAGTGCTGAGTATTTATAGGCTCCCTTATTATAACTATAGTTCTGTCCATTTTCCTTGTCAGAAGTTTATTTTCTGTCCCTGCTCCTGTTTTCCTTTGAATTTTAGTATTGAATTTACTGACTTTGCTCTGACTCTACTTCTTTTTATAGAACCATATTCCTCAAGTTCGATTTATTTTTAAGTTGGATACTTTATGTGTCCATTCCCTTTAGAGCTCTAAAAAGAATGTGTACTATTGACCAGATAAAGCTGTTAAGGTAACTATTATGAAATATATTTTTAGGTCCTTGGTCACCTTAATGGCTCTCTAAGTTTTAAGATATGCTTAAAGTCCAGCGCACTACAATCTGGGAGGAGTGGTCTGTGGCGATTATTTCTTCCTCAGCACCTGCTTGATCTGGGAGAGCTGCAATCTGGCATTCTCTTTACCACCCACCACAATTATTTAAGGACTACTAATGATTTCAGAATCCAAATTAAAAAGTCTTTTCTTAGGTATCCATTTCTTTGACCAGCTCCCTGTTTTGGAAACACTATTTTCTTTGCCCTCTCTAAGTCTTGATTCTCAGTTTCTCTAATCACTCTTTTATTTTTTGTCCCTTTGCAGATAGAACTTCTTTATCTTAAATTCTATCTTTAGTAATCTTATATTCTTTATTCTTTTTAATATCTCCATTGGCACTAACATTCAATCTTACCACTTCACCATTCTCATCTGATTCTTGAATCTGAGTCTTTGTCACCCTATGCTTCCCTGAGTTATCACCCACATTTTAATTAACTAGCTGTCCTAGCTTACCAGGATGTGCCAGTGGCACCTATAATTCAATATGCCTATGCAGGAAAGAAATCTGTTGGGCCCTTCTCCTTCACGTGAAGAAGAATGCTTTGACGATGAAACTCAAAACATGTACGAGGCTGTTTGTGTTACATGCTGCTGGAAGCTATCACTTCCAAGTCTGCTTATGTAGCTGACAACTGCAGCCAGGGGCATGCTGGGATTGGTGTCCTGCTCAACTCAGCTCCTTGGGTGCCAGTAAAATTTTACTGCTACTATTTGAAACCCTTGGGATTTCAGGAAATCCTGGAAAACTGTGCACATTTGGTAAAAGATCAGAAACCATCTATGTTCTTTTCTTTCTCCTATTTGAAAAAAGCATTATTTATCTCTGCTGTTCAGTGACTCTGATAAAAGCAGAAACCACAGTGATTTGTGCTTGTAATTTCCTCATTATGAAACCACGATTTCAGCCTCACTTTGATATTCAGACCCAAATTTCACCTAAGTACCCCAAAATGCCATGGCAACACATGTAAAGAATAATGACTGGCCCACAAATTACATTTTAACCATGTTTCAACTTTCAAGTCCTAGGATGACTTCTTTTCTAGCAGTTTCCTTATAGAGAGATTTTTGGTATTCTATAGTGTAATATTTTATTTGAGTTCTACCTTTATTTTTTTGTCAAGGGTGAGGATGGGGTGATGGTTGAAAAGATTGATATTTACAGTCTGAGAAAAATACAACATTTCTCAATCATACACTGCCGTTCTAAACGTTATGAAGCTGAAATCAAGTTATACTGCTCCCAAACTCCTCTCCTGATCTCTGCATACTTTATCTTACTTGGTTTCTGAGATAGGATATATTAAAATGAGTTTTAGCCTGGAGAATAAATGCAAAACTAAATTTTAATCCCTGGACATATGCAGGTTAGTGCATAATGGGAATGTTACATAATTTGAAAAACAAGAAGGTCTTACGGAATGTTTCAGTAATTATTTGTAATCAAATACAAAATACAGTTAATAAGAATCTGATTCAATTTGTTAGATGTATTTAGTATGTCCTAGGGGGTCTATCTGAGCATTCTGCAGATATTTTTTCTGTCTTTCCTTTTAGATTATCACTTTAACGTACAGCAGGTGAACTTTCAAAGTGTGATATGTCTGAACAAAACTGTTGGGCAACATTTGGAAAAATATACCCAGAGGCAACCGATTGAAGCTGGAACTTCCATGTCAGACACAGAAAGTCCAATTCGGTTTGTCATTGAGTCAATTTTTTGTGTTTATTGTTGCAAAGACTTCATACTGCAGTAAGGTTGGAATCACTTCTTTCCTTGAGGGCTATTGATATTCTTGCACAGTATTCTGGGTTTTTTGTACTTATTGTCATGTCTTTAAAAAGAATGTGAGAAATTAAGTTAAAATAATTATCTATACTCAAGTATTTATAGCTATGGTTATTTCCACTTAGATCTCTATATATTTATGAGTAGATTTTTAAATATTGTGTATATTGGATTAACATTATACAATTAATCCTGAATATAAAACTTTCATCAACCCATAGTCGATTTCTTTCTTTCTTTTTTTTATGTTCACAAAAGGTGACAGCCTGAGGTAAGCTGTCCTTCTCTTGTCCTATTGGAGTTCTGGATTAATTCTTATCCTATGTATTCAAGGAAAGTAATCTTACATTGATATTAGGCAATGCATTCAAAGACAAAAATTGTTGCAAATCACCATTTCAAAATTCTAAAACAGAGCAGCTATTTTTTATCTGGAATAAAACTAGAATTAGCATTAATGATTATTCTTCTTTGTTTTTTTGATTTCTTGTTACACTTGCAAAAGTTAAAGTCTATTTTGGTGTTTTAAAAATCCCTTGTAGATGCATAAAAAGATAGTTTATGAGATGGATTATTAATATATAAATATGCTTGCCATCAACTAGTCTTGACCCCATATTGTCAAAGCCTAAAAGGTAAGTGATCATTCTAAACACCTCATCATATGATTATCATACAGCAATCAGAGCTCATCCACTTAATATTAAGATTCTTAAGGACAAAGGGTCTGTTTATCCTTGAGCATATTGTCCTTTTTGTAAAATTTTCATAGCCTGCTGCCTGTTTGGTACCTACTATATGTGCTTCTGGCCTCAGTTCAAATGTTACTTCCTTAAACTCCCCAAAACAGAACAGGCACCCCTGTCATGGCTCTCTCTTCTTTTCATTCATGGTACTTATCATGTTTTGTAATTAGACATTATGTAATTCCTGTTTTTCTCTCCCACTAATTTCTATACTCCATAAGAATAGGAACTGAATTTAACCGCCATTGTTGCCCCAGCTCTAAGGGGTGGCTAGTGTTGGATCCAATTTGGTGAATGAATTAATTCATTAATACATGTTCTGAAAATTCTGTACATAGTTAAGAAAAACTCAATAAATATTTGTGGCTAGTTTATTTACTGAACACATAATTATATACATTCAGTATGTTTTAATACTGGACTTAACACAATTTTCTCATTAAATTTATGTCTTAATTCTAATCTTTACTTCCTCATAAACACCTTTTATTTTTAAAACTCTTTATTTTAATCAGAATCTCTTATATTTTGCTTTTGGACCTATGTCATAGCTGGATATAGCAGAGTAGAAATTTAGTGTTAGATAGGATAAAACTATAATCTCTGACCATCTATATTAGATAAGAAAATACTGAAATTATTTTTCCACTGTTAGTTCCTGTTCATCATTCACTAAAGTACTTGATCAAATAACAGTGACAGTTTACAATAATTGTAAACATGAAAACATAAAGAAATGAACTTAGGTGTTTGTGGTTCAGAAGTATGTTATGATGTCATATTTTTCAAAAACTAAAGCAACTCCTATTTCCTATAATGGTTTTGGTTGAATTAACAATATTTGTTTATTAAAAATTATGTTAATGCCACTGGATTTCCTAAATTTAGGTACTTGTAAAACATGGTATGCAAGGCATTAAAGCTGACTTCTACATATTTTGTTCTCAATACACACAGTCAGTTACTAAAGATAGGCAGTTGTTTAAAAATTTAAAATTTCACAAAATTATAACAAAAGAAAAAGGGGACTAAACTAGATTTAACTTTTAAGATAACTCAAAATCCTTTTGTCTACTTATTTATTTATGCAATTATTTGCTTTTTTACAAAATGTATTGACCTAGATATTTTACTAAATGGTTGATATATAGGTTTCTCATTCCAGTTCATCATCATTGTCCTTTCAAGCTGTTTATGAAAATGGCTATCTGAACACTTGAACTTATATCATTTAAAAGTGACAAAGGAATATATATTAGAACTTAAATTAGAAGAGTATCTGTAATACTGTAATAGATATTACGGAAACATCTAAACGATTTTCACGTATCAATCAAAAGTAACTTCAGGGCCTTCCCTGGTGGCGCAGTGGTTGAGAGTCTGCCTGCCGATGCAGGGGACACGGGTTTGTGCCCCGGTCCGGGAGGATCCCACATGCCGCGGAGCGGCTGGGCCTGTGAGCCATGGCCGCTGAGCCTGCGCGTCCGGAGCCTGTGCTCCGCAACGGGAGAGGCCACAACAGTGAGAGGCCCGTGTACCGCAAAAAAAAAAAAAAAAAAAAAGTAACTTCAATTAAAAATAAAAATAATCAAACTTAAACCCCCTGTAATAAAAAATGAAGAATAAAACTAAAAAATAACTGAGATTTCTCAGAGTCAATGATAAGTTGTATGAACTGTATATGGAAATCTAAACTGAAATTATATAAATCAGATGTATTATTGCCTTAACTCATCTGTAAATGTTAATTAGGAAATAATTAGTGTGAAAATTACAGGCAGATCCTTTGCCAAGTATTAAAACATTTGTTGTTAACATCTGAAATAATTATATTGTTACTGAAAATGTTTAATAGGTGATTGATACATGTAATAATTATTACCACATAGGCATTGTGTTATAATAGATAGGGTTAAATATAAATTTATTCCTTACAAAGTAAAAGTACTTAATAGCTATATTAATTAAAGACATACATTATAAATAAAGAAGTCACATAATTAAAAAAATAATATTAAAGTAGCATCTCAGCATAAACATCTTACCTTTAATGGTTTAACTGAAAATGAATAAATATACTTAGGTTTTTAAAATGTAGACTATCATTAATATTAAAAATATTTCATTTAATTACACTGATAAAGGTAGTAATAATAAATTGATTAAAATTGAAGGTACGGTAAATATGAGAAAAATGCAGAGAAAAGGTTAAGATCTGAGAAAAACAAATCTTTTGGTGATAAGTAGACAGATATCAAGATCAGTCTGTCTACACCCTGTAAAAAGCAACCTCCAAAATTACCACTTTTATATTTTCAAGGCTCATTAGTAGTAGTAGTTGGTCAGATCATAGCATTCATATGTCTGTTGATTATTTGAAATGAGTGAGAAATAAATAAGTGATCTCAGATAAACTATCAAGATGTCTGCATGTAGAAATGGCCTAAAATGAGAAACA
This sequence comes from Leucopleurus acutus, assembly GCF_964270905.1. Classification (NCBI taxonomy): domain Eukaryota; kingdom Metazoa; phylum Chordata; class Mammalia; order Artiodactyla; family Delphinidae; genus Leucopleurus; species Leucopleurus acutus. The sequence goes on along the minus strand of NC_139145.1, from coordinate 109,451,694 downwards.
GATCCCTGTCTACCTCTTATTTCAAATCCATTTGCATAACGCCATTGCAAAATATACTAAAACTTAATTAACCCATCAGTACAAATAAGAAAGAAGTGGTACAAGTGAGGCAAATATAAGTGCAGCAGCCCCAAATTAGACTGACAGCTTGAATGTGAACACAAGGAAAACGACACTTCGGTATGGGTGTCCTCTAACCCCCCAGCAGTTAGTCTCCATCATTCTTCTTTCCCTCTCTCACATGAAATATCTGCTGAAACAAATGGCTTCTCTCCCATTATTGCAGGTGTAAGTTGACCTAGTGGACCCCTGTGGGAGAGCATACAAAGCCCGAAGAAAGTTCATCAATCTTACTTCAGAGTAGAAGTACGCAAATTGGTTATAATCTATGTAATGTCAACTCCTAAGATCCTAAACTCAATTAGCTGGGAGCTAGCATTACCTGTAACCTGCAGGTGCTTCTATATGCCATGTAGTGAGTGAATGTTCTACGTTCTCAATGCATATCACTAAATCATCACTGTGGCAAGATGCACTTTCTTACTGTGGATTTTCTAAACGTTCTAAAAAGCCACAGAATAAAAAGCAAAACCATAGCCTCAGAAACCTAGACAATGGGAAGAATCAGGATCCTGAATTTATTACATACTCTTATAAATCAATGCAATAGAAACAAATACCCCAAGAGGAACATATTTTAGATTGTACCTTAGGTGACCTGTTCCAATATCTGTCAGGGCGCAGAGATGAACAGGGGGAACAGTAGAATGTTAGAGCATACGATAGGTTAAGGGAGGCACCTCACTATCACATGCATGTTCAGAGAGCAGTCTGGATTTACATATAAATATTTTACAAATATAAAACCAAGTCAGAGAAAAACAAAGAATTTCATTAAACGCAATAGCAAAGACACTAGATGCGAACTTATGGCCATGAAGTTGAAAGTCTATTTCAAAACATCCTTCCTAACCTATCAGGTTTCTTTCTTTTCAAGGGTATTTTCGGATGTGGTGACCTCAGTAAAATCTCTGATGGAGGGATGAATAGGCTTTAGTCATTGGTTTCAATTTCTAGCTCACATCAAGGTCTCTTTCCATTTTCAATAGGTAAGAAACCAACTGGCTGTCTAGTTGCTCCTTGGTCAGTACAGGGGGCAAAGGCTGATTAGGCAGCCATATTCAGGTCGCATGAACCAAAAGAAAAAAGATGCAAGAGCTGGGCCTGGGTGGGCCAAGGACCAGTTGAAACTGAATTTAAGTCAACTTAGTGGGCAGTCAGTTAAATGCTTTATAGGAAGGTTGCTAGGTTTGTTGACTGGGTGGCTATTGGTCATCCAGTTGTATGATCAACCTGCTTACTCATACTGTCCTTTCCTTCCATTCATCCATGCCTGAAGCTTCCTTTATTAACTCATGCTCCATGTCCTTCTTCAATTATTTTTAAGCTTAGAAATATTTTCCCCATCCAAGGTATTTCTTTGATATTCACAATTTCATTATTTTAATGAAGTTTTTCAGGACTAGGGTAATGAGAATCTCCAGATCATCATTTTGTTTATATACATAACCCAAATAAATTCTTCAATAATTTTCCTTGTTTTATTTTATAAATTACCATTGTCAAGGAGGAAGAAAGAGAGGGAAAGTGAGAAATAAAATTGTTACTCTGGCTAAAGAGAGAGAGAGAGAGAGAGAGAGAGAGAGAGAGAGAGAGAGAGAGAGTGTGTGTGTGTGTGTGTGTGTGTGTGTGTGTGTGTGTGTAAGAGACAGAGTGGAGGTGGAGGGTGCTTTCAAGTTTATCTTGTTCAGCTCTATCCAAAGAGGTATCATTCTTGGTTTAGAGGAAAATACACTGAACTGGGAATCACAAGACCTGATTCTAGATTCCTTCCAGTCCTGGTTCTGTCACTAACTGTGATAACCCGGCAAACCACATAGCCTATGTGTCTCAGTTTCTATGTCTGAATTCTTATCTGCATTTGCCTTTTGAATTTGCATAATGTTATGATGCTCTAATAGCATTATATACATCAAAGTAGTAACACTATGAAGTTTCTATAAGTGTCCAACAATTATTAAGCTACATGACTATTGTTCTTGTTAGCATGAACTTGTGCCCAACTCCAGTCTCCTCTTACCGACTATAATCCTGTTACTACCTCTCCCTAGGTTTTTTATTTGTTTTGGAGAAGGTGGGGTGCTTTGTGCTTCTTTGTAAACATTTCAGGTAAATTATTATCCTATAATTTGATCCATCATCTCAAGACCCTACTGTCTTAGGCTTTCAAGAAGACAAATAAATAGCATGTAAAACTCTTACTGATGTGTTGGCCAATTCAACATGAACCCTTATTAATCTCTACCTTTTATCTGTGACAAAGGTTATCTGGTTAGAATGCTCTGAATTTACTGTTTGAAACAGAGTAACCACTCTGGGAGAAAATTAGGTCATATGCACAACTCAAAAGCCAAAATGTGATTCATGGAAGAGATGTACTTGGGTCTCTGAGGAACTGTTGACCTCCTTTCAGACCACAAGGCAACCACTCCTATGCCTATCATGTTCTAAGTGAGACCCATCCTGGAGAATAGATGCACATTAATAACATTAACAACAACAAATATGAAATGTGCCATTTCAATACATTATGAAATCTGGAAGCAAATTATTATTGATTTTGGCCCCGATTCCATAATAAATGGAGGCTATGCAAATAAAGGTTTATATATATATGAATACTTACTGTATTGACAATTTCTTCCCATGAATTCTCCTGGGCACTCACAGGAATAGTTAGCAACAAGGTCTGTGCATATTCCACCATTTTTGCAAGGCTCAGCTTCACATTCATTAATATCTGCGGAAAATAGAAGAGAGGAAGAGAATTATTGGTGAAAAATGATCAGTTATTAGAAGGTTTTAGGCGTTTCAAATAAAAAAGTCTAAATAATGCTGTGTGTATGTCTCTAGTCAATAATATAAATGGTGCCTACAATCAACAATTTATTAGCAATCAAATTAAATCCAGTTCAAATGGAATTGAGAATCCAAATCCAGCAGAACTAAACCACTCTCCTATCCTGAAAATAAATATGAATAGTTTGGGGAAATATTCAGCATATCCTTAGAATTAAATCAAACAAATTAACCCTGATAGAGAAATGAATTGGTATCACAAGATCTAGAAACCTCCTCAGCAGTAACCACTGCCAATTAACACTGTCTCATTTCATCTTAATTCATTAAAATTCTAACTGACAGAGATGTTTTAGTTTCTAAATAGTCTGCCTTTGATGAATGCGACGAGAAGTAAATTGGAGTTAATAGGTAAATCTTGTTATATGCAAAGTATAATAAATGTAAATGATCACTTCCTAATCTCATTCAAGGGTTTCTGAGGTTAGGAGGGCTAAAGGGACTTACTTTTATGAATCATTATTATACCTGATGCAAAATCATATGAAATATAAAACATTCAGCAAATTATACTAACTTCCACACTAATTTTGGACAACAGGGACAACAAATGGGATTTCGAATGAAAAAAGAATTAAAGACTAATTCAGTCAAATATCGATCACTGATATTTACACATCATTTCGTCTAAGCTCAGCACCAAGCTAGGTTCTGTGGGAGCTAGTAAAGTAACTGGGGGACATGCACTCTCCCCATCACTTTCCCTTCCTATCATCTATCTCAACTGAAATCCTGCTGTGCTCTTATTCCCACAACTCCTTCTTACATATCTAAATGGTGTTACTTAGGGACTGTCTGTTTATGTGCCTTTCACCCTTTCACCTAGTCAATCTGTAAAGTTTACAAATGCAGCACCCGTCCTGCACTGTTCTTTGTACCTCCACAAATGCCACACTCTATCTGGAAAACCACTAGTGCCCAATAAATATTTCTTGATAAAATTTATAACAAAATAGTGGTGCAAACAATCTGAAAAAAATTATTTCAGATGTGTAATGTGCCTTCGGATACACTACAACGTATCAAAAGTTATTCTGAAGTCCTGGGTTTTCATAGTGCTTAAAACAATATGATCATTAAACTACTCCCTCAATATCAAACAAGGACAAAATACTAGAAAACCTCTATTTTGCCCTTTCCTTTAACTTCTTTCTTATAAACAGCATCTCCTCCTGGAAGCAGATTTGATCATCCTTTCATTCTAAGTTTATGGCAAAGTTTGGTCTAAATTTCTTTAGGCAGGTGACCACTTTCTCTGAAAAAACCATCCCTTTTGGTGTCTGGTCAAGTGCTACAGTTTGAGAGTAGAGACAATTCATGACTGTGTTCAGACAGAATCTGAATAATTTGATCATTTTATAATATCAAACAATAGGATAAAATCAGAATCTGATCATCTCTAAAAAACAGCTGTGTACTATATAATAGACTCACAAATATTTGACACTAAAACTCTTAAGCAAGAAGGAAGGAATGAAGGAAGGAGGGAAAGGAGAGAAAGGAGGGAAGGAAGAGTATGTCACATTCATTTTCTCATCTGATGAGATATTTAGCTCTTTTTGTCTTAACAAAAATTCACTTTTTATTTATATTGGACTAACATGCAAAATATTTTCATTAAACTTTGAAAATAGCACAAAAGTCACCGTGCTATTTATTTCCTTACCAGATGAATGTCAGGAAATGGCAATGACTGGCTACTTTGGAACATGCTTAATATGTCTTTCCCTGTATCATATCTACTACAATTTGTTTTAGGTGAGATATGTCAGAGCCTGACAAGAAGTTAAATCTTCATGTCTTAAAGAATGCATTGTCTTATTTTGTAAAGTTAGACATAAAAAGCTACTCTTTTATATACTTATAGGGAAGAAACTGAGTATTAATTAATGTCTGAAAAAGAGCACATAAGGGAAATAGAATTTGATCTTGGATTTGAAGGAAAGTTTTAATTAGGATTAATAAAAACAGGATGAAGAGGGTATTGTATTTCCAAGCAGGGATCCAGAATGAGTCACAGCTTTGAAGAGAAGCGTTCATGGTATGACGGTGTGTTCAAGTACACAAATAGCACAGTTTGTCTGGAGGACAGAGTGGGAAGGGGGTGCTGGTAACCAAGTCTGAGGATGTAGACAGGACCAGATTACCATGAACTCTTAGTGCCAGCTGAGGGAACTGGCCATTCTCTTTTGGCAGTGAAGGCTTGGAGCCAGCTGGGAGGGTAGCCTCTATACCCTTGTACCCTAGAAAGATTTAGAAAAGCCATATGTGGGATGGACTTAAATAAATGAAAGAAGGCTGGACAGAGACCCACCCAGGATTTGATGCTAAGAGGTACAACATATGTTTTAATTCTCAGGTAAGAGAATTACCTTACCTGAAGATTTCTCATTTTAATATTGACCTATATCATGAGTAAAATCAAACCCAGCTCTTGCTGCTTTGAAATGTTAATAGAAGGAAGTTTGCATAGTTGATGATGTGAGAACAATCAAGAGTTATTTTATGTACTATTAAGGATATGCAGTTACCGTTGTTCTTTGCTTCCTCATTTCTTCTAAGTTTTTACACGATAAGTAGTACTTAACACATGAGAATGTGAATTTAATTGAGACTAATCGATCTTTGAACTTCTATCTATTTGTTCATCAGACCAGGTCTACAATCATCAACAATGGAAGTTAAAATTAAGAACATTTGTTTCTAAAAATAGTTACACCTTTACCCAGAGGTTAACATGAGGTGGAATGAACTGGAATTGCATTTGCTGAAATGAAAATGCTTTCTAGCCATACTTAGTTTGTGATTAAAAAAAAAAAAGATCCTCTACTGTTTGTGCATTTTTTTAAACCAAAAAACTACCTTGATCTAAATTCATAAAAATAAAAACATTATATTAAATGAGTTACATACTTTAATATAGTAGCAAATAAGTAAAACATTTCTGCCTATGTACACATCTAGTAACACTCAGGCTCAGATAACAGATGCAAATTACATAGAAGCCTTTATATATCAGTATAATGCAAGAGTTCTTTCAGCGGTGAAGGCTATTTGCACTGTGATTAACACTGCAAGCAATCTAAATGGAAACAGACCTCAATTGGAATAAATCATGTTTAATTAAAGACTAGATATAAATACTCACAGAATATAATGAAATGAAAGTTAAACTTCTTTGTAATAAATCACATACATATTTCTCTGTCACAGATCATGACATTATTATTTCCAGAAAAAAGTCCTCATCTATTCCAAATATACTGGGATATAATAAATTATTTTATAACTAAGAAAAATTTGACATTGCAGTTCCATACAAAATAGGAATTTCCATATTTGGTCATTTTTATAGTTCATTTATAATAATAATAGCTATTATTTTTTGAGGTTTTTATTTCTATGACTGCTTCCTGAGAATTGTTTTTAAAAAATAACATCATTCAAAGCTAGATTTTATAATTAAGACACCCAGCTGAGTCCTGATTCCTTACTCTGAAAACATAAATCTTTGCTGTCCACCCTCTAGCTGACTGAAGCACAGTGGTAGGAGCTGAGCATGACTTCCAGATACAAACTCGTGATATGTGTGTGTGTGTGTGTGTGTGTGTGTGTGTGTGTGTGTGTGTGTGTGTGAAGCAATTAAAAAGCAAAGCAAAGGAGGGAAGGGAGGAGAGGAAGAGATGAGAGATAGATAGTTGGTCACAACAGCATGCATATCTTTGAAACAAAAGGTACTCTAAAAGGATGTCCAGACACTTTTTCTGTTGTAAATAGTTACATAGATTCATTCATATTATATGCATAATTTAGTCTCTTTATCTTTACCATTATTTTGCCCTTAGCCCACCTTATACAGATTTGGGAAGGTGTGCTGTAGTCTTCCCTCTTAGGCTTGGCTTTTTGCTAACAGAAATAATGTCAACCCATGCACCCTCTAGAGATGTCACTGTGAGAAGCCTCCTCTAGTAATTGAAAAACACATATATTCATTAAGATCATTCTGAGTACTCCTGAACTTATACACACGTGCATCATAAGAAGTGCTCAGTTACTCCTAGTCTTTTTTTCTGGATCTTTGTCAGACCCATCACTGTGCAAATTACAGCCCCAAAGACCATGAAACTGCCTTTGGAGTAGTAGGCTGTCAAAGAGTTTGTGAAAATCAAAATTATATTTGCTAGTTCCTTTATCAGTGCCTTCTCTGGGTATGATTTCTTGCCACAGAAATGATGTTGCTTCTTTTCAGATCATTATATTTAAATATTCAGAAATCCCATTCTTCATTATAGACTCCACTAGCTGGTCAGAGAGGAAATAGAGATTTGTGGAGTCTAATTGCTAGGGCATCCTGTGGAAACTTTAAAAATTAATCGATTAACTAAATAACTAATTAATTCATTCATTTTCAAACTGGCTCCCATTTGTAATCTGCAGAACAGGAATGACTGCACATTGCACTCTTGGGCCATCAGTGTCCCAATTTACCCTTGAGTCTCTCTAGAACTCCTGAGGTGGATGCCAGTTGGCCCCAGTAGTTCAACTACATTTACTTTGCCGACTTGGCCTAGAATATTTTGAATATTGACCACCATTTAGACTAGGACATCCAATCCTTTTAAGGACAGAAATCCATGTAACCTCCTCTTGAGTGGAAGAAAAAAGACAACTTAATTCACTCGTGAAACTACCTCCTTTTGATCCCCGAGTATATCCAGGTCCCACGAGCATCAAGAAAGGAACAACTGATTCTCAGGCTGAGCACCCCTGTTTTGATGTATCAGAAGGACACCATAACTAAGCCCTTTTTTTTCTTTGCAAAGATATAATTTCTTGGCTTCCTTATTCCCTTCTCTTGGGCTGTCTTTCCTCCTGCGATATTGTTATTGACTGTTAAATAGCCCGCAAGTGCTTATTTTCTAGAGTCTGCTACTTTTGACCCTTTGTAACCCATCTTCCCTGGGCTCCCCATTAGCTATTAAATATTCTCCAGACTTCCTGTGAGTGATTGCCTTTTAAAATTTAACCTTTTATATTTTTTCTTACCTAAAGTTTATGGTTTTTCAATTTCTCTTTTAAGGCTGAAAAAATTATGATAAATTTCTAGGAATTCTGTCCTCCCGCTCAGGTATTGAATTTAATAATGTCATAATCAGAACTATCTATAGGATTTCCCAATCATTTTGGGGGCAAGTCAGTATATTTTTAATCTTGTGTGCTTGAACTCTGTTTTGATCTGGCCTTTTGTTATATTGCTACTATTTTAAAGTAGCAAATTAAAATGAGCATTCTTCGATGAGAACATACCACAGGCAAACCTTTTATACTAATTTACTGATAACCCTCATTTACCAAGAAAAATAATGCCAAAAAATATCCAAGAGGTATTTAAGCATCACCTCTTACTAACAAAGATAATACTCTATGCTCATCTGTATCCTGGCATCCTCACATTTATTTTGAGATCTCAATTTTAATGCAAGAAACTTTGTTATTGGTATCCAGGTAGAGCCCAGTTCTCTAGGATGTCTCCGTTTAAAATTATTTCAGTAAGGCTTTAGTTGTCTTAATTAGATATTTGGCCAGCAAGATAAGACAGCTATTCCAAGATACTTATAAAGCCAAAACCAGGGAATAGGGGAGGGATAGTCAAGAGGGTGGTATAACTCAAATATTTGAGGCCTTGAAGAAATTCATAAATAAAAGCTACATGAAAAAACACAGTAGAAGCCAAAATGAACCAATGCCTCTGGTAAAATTTGTACCAAAGAGCAAACAATTGCAAAGAACATTACCTTAGGGGTATGCAGCACAGTAACTTGACCTGCAATAAATATTCATTGATTGGTAAGAAAACTGAGAATATCAGAGACCTGGGGAATCATCACCTGTACTGTGACAGTGAGTTCCCTGATTTGGGCAGATGTACCAGCCTACTTCTAAAGGGGTTCTATTAAGGAGAATGGATTTAGAAAAATGCTCCTTTTAAAAGTTAGAACTTTTAAAATATACCAATGCAAAGCCTCCGCACCAGAGATTCTAATTTAAATGGACTTGGGTGGAATGAAGGCATAAATATTGTTTTATAGGAGTCCAGGTAGCCAGGGTTAACAAACACTGCACAGAACCTCTGTGTATGAAGTCCATCTATCCATCCACCCATCCTTAGTTCTCTGCTAGGTTCTAAGAATGCATGGACCCTTACTTTTCTCAAGACTCTTATAGTACAGCAGATAGACAAGGAAATAATCAGTTACAGTACAAAGTGACAAGTGCTCTAATGAATGAACGCACAGTTTCTCAGAGACTTCAGACAGCAATAACTAAATTAGTCTAGCAGGCTAGAGAATGCTGAATTTTAGAGGTGTCTATCTGACTGTGGAAAATGCTTCTGAGTTATGTCAAGTCATAACTAATGACTCTGTAAAGTTATTTTTCTAAATTAATATGCATCTCATTATTCTACATATCCGAGAGTGATTCCTTATTGTCCCATAGTTCTGTGCTCCAAGTATAAAACTCATATATGTCCTTTTATTATGTATGTTATAATTTATATTTTTTTGCATATTCATAATGCTTTATCCAAAACCAATCACTCTATTCTGTCAAATGCATGTTAAATTAGTTTGCTTGCAGTTCTCTCTAGTTTTAATGGTCAGTACTAAAGATCAACTATTTTGGATTTTTTCTATAGTGAGTTATCAGAAATCTATAACTGGCTAAAATGAGACGGGATTCACATGGGAAGCATAGCTAGGATTCACATGGTTGCTTTCACACACCCATTCACTCACTCATTCATTCATTAAAACTTTGATGAGCACCTTCCATGAATCAGGCTCTAAAATACTGAATATATGATTGGATACAACAGTGAACAGGGATAGTTGCAACTGTTCTAAGAAGTCTCACCTTCTATAACTGGAACATAAAAGGACACAATGTTTTCAGAGAGAACTGAGCACTTTTAAATGTCTGGATATGCACAGGGACTATGTGGAACTACTAGGGATGGTGGTTACTAGGTAGTCTGGGACCAGATTTTTATGGCCTTACAAATCAAATTAAGGAGTTTGAACTTTAGTCCTTGGACACTGAGAAGTTAATAGAGAATTCAAGAAGTGTGGAAAGGGAGCATGGGATTGAATAGATCTGTGGTTTAGAAAGCTCATTTACTCTAGAATTTCATTACTGGTAACATTTGGAAAAATAATTCAAAGAGTTGGAAGGGCAATTTATGTTGAGTCTGTATCACTCAGACCATACATACAATATGATGACTACAGCATGTATCTTTAAACATTTGGCTTGGTTTGAAATGCATACAGACTTCCTAATATTTAGGGTTGCCAGATTCAGCAAATAGAAATACAAGATACCCATGCAATATTTGGCTCATACTTTATAAAAAAAAATTTTTATCTGCAATTCAAATTTACCTGGCCATCCCGTATTTTATCTGGGAATCCTACTTGAATAGTCAACTAGAATATGATTTCTTCATATTTTCTTTCTTTCCTTCTATATAAGCACTTTAATTTCAGCATCTGGTCATGCTTTCCATTTTGTATATTCAGCAGACCCCAAGGAAAACTAACTACAGTAGAAAATCTTTATTGACAAATGAGTCCTCCTCAGGCTTTTGCTCAAACTAAACTTCGTTGCTTGCAAAGCAGTTCATAATCTTTAGAGTTTACCTGTATATAAGCTTCAATGTATTATTTATATAGTTATACTTGTATACATATCAATACTTCAGCTATGTAAGAGCCAAGGTAATCCATTTCTAAATAGACAAGCAGTTATGGATTTTAGGAATAAAATTAGAACAGATGCCCATTAAGCCAAAATCACTTAAGATTTTGAGAAAAATTACTAAGAGGAATAAAAGAACTGGGGGAAAATTGGCACTCCTATCAGCAAATTAATTCATAACGGTTTGGAATATACAGTATGCATGAAATTTACAGTAATCACTTACTTCACTTCATATGCAAGTTGTAAGTAGAAGGACTTAACACCAGTATATCATTTTGGGATGTATTTTTTATCAAGAGAGGCTTTTAAGGGAATAAATTAAAACTTAACAATTCACCAGGTTGAATTATTTTTCTCTTCAATGACAGTAATTTTTTTTAAAAAAAACACAGAGACAGTAACTTATACTAAAAATGAGCCGCTTAAAGCATACAAGCAATGCCACATTTAAATAACAGGCAATGATACACGGTTACATTTCATATATACAGAAAAATAATTTCACTTAGTTCAGAATTAATTTCTTAAAAATAACTCTATAACATATTAAGTATGGACAAACAGCTCATCAGGATGACAATTGATTGACAACAATTAGCAAATCCACCCACTTGTACTATGAGCTAAACCTTGTTTTAAACATTTTGTATATATCATCACACCCTTTGAGCTACTATTATCATAACTGTTTTCCAGATGAGTGAATTGAGACATTGAAAATATAAATAATATGTCAGAGTCACACAGGTGCTGAAACTGAAATTAAAACCCAGATAATTTGTCTCAGGAATCTATGCTTTTCACCAGTTAACTTTACCACCACTAGAAAATATGAATTCTCCTTCACCTTTACTTCATACTTGCCTTCAAGGTACCACTCTATGTGCTGAGGAGGACAGAGAAGCCAGAATACACAGCCCTTGATCTCAAAATGTTTAAAATGTTCTAGTAATATTAGTATTACTGCTCTAGGTCAAAGACTCCAGTCCTAAACTCTTAGTTTGGAACACTTTTTCCCCCTAATTCCTTTTAGTAATTTTTCTCAAACTCTTAAGTAGTTTGGGCTTAATGGGCATCTGTTCTAATTTTATTCCTAAAAGCTACAACTGCTTGTCTGTTTAGAAACGGATGTCTTTGGCTCTTACATTCTTTTATACTTGACTGTTAACTTTACATTCTGATGAAAAGAATACATTTATTTTTGTTTCTTTCGTTACAGAGGACATGGATCTATTTTATACATGTCAGCTGAAATTCTTATTTTTCAAAGAGGAAAATCCACATTTTTTAAAATCATTATTTGCAAGATAGCATACACATAGAAAAGTACACAAAGCAATAGAGTTAAATGAATTATTGTTAAGAGACAACCTGTTTAACAGTCACCAAGGTCAAGCACAAGAGCAACGCCAGCACTTGAGAGCCTTTCCATGCCCCTTCTTTTTTTTTTTCGGTACGCGGGCCTCTCACTGTTGTGGCCTCTCCCGCTGCGGAGCACAGGCTCCGGATGCGCAGGCCCAGCAGCCATGGCTCACGGGCCCAGCCGCTCTGTGGCATGTGGGATCTTCCCGGACCGGGGCACGAACCCGTGTCCCCTGCATTGGCAGGTGGACTCTCAACCACTGCGCCACCAGGGAAGCCCGAGATTGAGTAGTTTAATAAAACATACTAACAGAAGGAGCTGTATTCATAAAAATGACAAAAATACTAATTTTTTCTCAGTAGTTCACCTCCTGCTTTGCAGGTTATTTTCATTACTCAAGAAAGGCTTTGCAGGAAGCCTTAAATGAAGACGAATGGAAAAAAAGTAACATAACTGCAAAATTTTCTATTACTCATATATTTTTGGTTTTAGATTGGATTTACTTCTGCTATGGCTGACTATCAGATTACTGAAGATTATTAAACTACAACTGATGTTACCCATATCTACCCTAATAGTTCTTATTTCCCAGAAATTTTTCTGCAGTAAGTTCATAAAGTATATTGATATGTATATTTCCTGCATTCTTAGGATCTATTTAAGAAGTTGTAATTTTCATATAAAAAGCATGAAATAACTCTTCTAGTTCTCTTTGCTCCTCCTATATGAGAGGTATAACTTTAACACACATGTACACATGCATATTTGACAGGATTTTTATTATTAATTTCTCTTAATATACAGTAAGATGGAAATCTCAATGCCATTAATTACTTACTATGTAATTTCACATTTTAAAAGTAAGCCTTCAAGGCAACAATTTCCATCATCTGCAATGAACCTGATTGAAATAATTGGCTATTTCCATAACAAGCACTTTAACAAATGGTCCTATGTCAGAGAGGAGTGGGTTTGATTAGAAACTGCATTGCTGTATTATGCTATTATCAGATTAACGCAGAAAAAGAGTTTAGCTCCTTTTAATAAAATCCAATGACTTGTGAGTTGAACTAAATATGTTAATAATAAGTATAAGTGTGACCCCATCTACTTAACTTAGTTGTTTAATTTGGCCCTGAGCATAATGATTTAAGCTTACACAGCAAAACTTACTTCCCTACGCTCGTTAAATCTCCTTCTGTGTTTCAGAGGATAAAGGAAGGCTTATGTAGTCTCAGTTAAATGTACTACAGAGTTATCTTCAGAAGTGATGTTAATATTTTCCCAAAGTAGAATCCATCCACAAAGTACCACAATATTTAAAGTATTTTGGTTAAGTCACGCAGAGGTAGAGAACAACCAAAATCTACTGACGAAATCTATTACACTGAATATACAAATATATTTTTGAAATCTGTAGATCTCTTTATAGGTACTACCACTAAAGTATACTAAATTCATATCTTAAAGAAATTTAGAGGTTATTGTAGTTATACATCGTTAAATACAATAGACACTTTATTTTTATCTACCTGCCATGTATATATATTATATATACATAATTTTGCAGGTGTACAATTATTTAGTCCATGGCTTTTATATTATTCTAGCCTATTCATTATCAATAGTAACTCATTATACAAGTGAGAAAATGATCTCCAGAAATTACCTCCTCTTATTCTCTGTGCCTTCCAAATTTTCTTAAATAATTATTTTCCTTCTTCTATTCATTATTTTTACAATCTTAACCAATATATATAAACCTGCTGTTTGTGCATAAGCTTTAGACATTAGAGCTATACATCACTTTTCACATTTCTTTCCTGCCTCTAGAGTCGCACTGTTTTTCTTACTACCAAAATGCTATTTATGTTTTTCCAACACGTTCTGTTTTATGGTGGTATGTCAGTCAATGAAAGCTACAGTTAGTCTGTGTAACAATCACAAACCTCTGTGGCACATAATATGCATATATTTATTTCCCCGTGAGAGGTGGTGGTGTCAGGAGATCTCAGGTGGGCTCCACAGAGGAGCTCAGCTTTGACCTAAAGATACTGCCATGCTCAGCCCCTCACTGACATTTGTGCTCAAGTCTGCTCCCTGTGTGACCATTCTGGGATCCAAGCTGAGGGTATAGCAACTGTCTTTTGACCTCGTCCATGTGACAACAGAAGTTCAGAAAAGAAAGTAAAACATCCGAGACCTCTTAAAGCCTAGGCTCATTCAGTTAGCCAAACCAAGTCACATCTCTAAACTCAAAGTCAAGGAATGAGAGAAATATATTCCTCCTTCACAGGAAGATCCAAAGTCACATATGACAAAGGGTGAGGATATATGGAGGGATGGAGAATTGGGGCAATAATGCCGTCTGTTGTATATTAATTCTCCAATGTCTTGTGTATAACTAATTGTAAGAACTAGAAAATAAAGAGCATTTGCAATAACATGATGATATATAAATATTATTCACTATAAAACCAAGGAGAAAAATGTTACTGTATCTCACCAAAAATGTACCACACTATGGAGGCACAAATCTACTTCCTTTTGATATATTTTATGAACTGTTTAAAATCATGTCTCATTTAAATGCTTCATATTTACAGAGGTTTTTTTCTCTTTCTCTCATTTTTTCTGGAACATTTAATTGTTCTTCTTGTTGCAAGAAGTATAAAGGTATTCACCATATGATCACAATCTTTCCATATGTTGATTGAAATTTCTTCCCATGCTTCTTGAAGACGTTCTTGTGGAGCCCTCTGGTTTCTTGGTCTGAGTTGAGCTGATTGCTTTCCAGGTAAGCTGCGAGCTACCTGCTGGGACTTCTTTTCCTTGCTCCCTTTCTTTCCTTTCATACTTTCTTGGAGGCTGTTTCTTTTTCATATCCACTTTTCATTTGCCAGAGAACATCTTCAGGTAATTTTCATGAAAGGAGTAAGGAAAATATTATTTTGTGCCTTTGTCTTATTGTCCCGGCACCTGAATAAAATCTGGCTGGTAACAGAAGTCTAAGTTCAAATTCATGTATCCCCAGAAATGTAAAGGTACATTCATTTCTTCATTAAATTCTAATATAAACTGTCACTGTCTGAGAAGTTTGAAGTCAGTGTAATTTTCGTGTCTTTAGAGTTAACATGTTACCCCTCTTAGGGATTTGGGGATTTTCTCCATATGCAGATTTCATTAAAATTTATCTGGATACATCTTGATTTGTGTTCACTGTGTTGGTACCTCTTAATTCAATATGAAGACTTGTTATTACCTCCAATTTCTCTATTTTCCCTGGATCTACAAAATTAGTCCTATGTTCAGTTTCTTAAATAGATTCTCCATGTTTGCTAAACATATATCTCATGTTTTTCATTTCTTTATATTTTGATCTAAGTTTTGCAAGACTTCTCCAACTTTATTCTTGTACTGCATTAATTTTTGTCCAATCATAGTTTTCATATGCATAATGTTTTTTCAATGCGACATTTTCTAGTTTTATGAATATTATATTTTCTTTATGTTTCTAATTAAGACGTTTTAAAAAGGTCTCGCTGATCCATGGATCACGCTTGCTTCGTCTTGTATCAGTTATTCTAATGTGCTCATTTTGGATCTTCTGTTTTGCGTAGTTGACTTCAGTGATTGACTACTTTTCCGAATGAAAAACTAGATTGATTAATAAACTTAACTGGTGTGGTTTCTTCAACCTCTTTATAAGTTTATTTTTACCAAGTCTTCCCTCCTACATGGAGCGACTGACTGGAAACTCTAAGCACGCGGGAACGTAAGGAAGCAGGCAGCAAGGCCCCCTCCATTTACCGAATGAAAAAGGTTTTATTCAGTGATACCTACTTCCACGCTAGGAACCCAAGCTCTCCCCGAGGAAATTCTGATTAAAGTTTTTAGACAGCAATCTCCCAGTCTTAGACTCGGAAATTATGCTTTGTGTATGGGGTGGCGGGAAATCAAAGGGTCGCTGGGGTCGCTGCTGCAAAGACGGTTCTTAATGAACGAACCTGCCTTCTGTCCACTCATCTCTCTGTACCAGCTGACTCCAGGTGACTCCTAGCCTGCACTCTTCCCCTAAAAGAAAAATAACCTTTGACACTATTTCAGACTTTTCCCCATCAAGGATGTAGGTTCTTGGCCCCCTCCTCTATTAACACTATTCGTTCCCACATTCCATCATCTAGAAATGTCTAAAATCACTGGGGTGCTGATAGTCCCATCTCACTATTTTTGTACCATTAAAATCCTATCCCTTAACAAAAATCTTCACTGTCACTTCCATGAGATCTGAGGATCTGAGAATAAAGGGTTGGTAAATATGTATGTTTAGTTTGCCATCATGAAAGGCTAAATTTAAATAAGTAACTGAATAACTAAAAATTAGGTGGAAACATGGAAGCAAGAGGAAGATAATCCATTGGGGCATCCTTTTCCCAAACAACTTCACTAAAATGTTCACTATTTATTTTAACAGTGTAATACTTTACACTATTACAAGGTTGTTAATAAAATAGCTTTTTAAGCACTTGGAAACCAGCCTCTTACTACAGTCCCTTGGACTTAAAGATGGCCCTCTGGGGAGGGTGGCAGCCCCACACACAAAATCGTTTCTTCTGACTGTTCACTAAAGTTACAGGAGAGCATATTCCCTGAGACAGCAATAAGTTCAGTACCAGAGTCTGTTTAGGAAAGCTTCAGGAAAAGTTATTCCTTTTTTCAAATCGAGCATCCACTAGATAACATCTTCATTATATTCATTTGAGACACCAGAGCACCATCAGCACATGTCAGAGACAGAAAGAGAAGTCAACACAGTTGGACGTCCTCCTTCTCCAGTGCCACCCTTACCAAAATTTTTGTGCCAGAAATTAACCATGATCCACAATTTTTCTATAAGTTTCCTTACATGAAGAAAGAATAGAGGATTCTTAATAAACCTCTGAAAATATCTTTTTTACCATTTGATTCTAATAAAAAGTTGAAGAGTATTTGACAAGAATCTCAGTATAACCCTTTGCTTCTTCCTTTAAAACGAAGTGGGGAATTAAATCATTGACTCTAAAACAGCTTTACATACAATCCACATGTGAAATAAGGTGCCCAGTAAATAACATCCAAACTACCATGAAGAATCAAGATGAAGAAAGGGGTTGGTGATCGTGGGGGGATAAGACACTCAAGCTTTTCAATTAAACTCACACACACACACACACACACACACACACACTCACAGAGTTACACAGTTTCTGGAATTATTTACTTAAACTCTATTTTCTTGAATATTCACATTCTGCACATTCAACTAGTTTTAAAAGTACAAAGCCTGCTTCTATGTTTTCCTAAAATCAATTTCTTGGACCCCTTCCATTCTGCCCACATCATATAACTCAGTGTCGCTGACAGTGGCAGAGCTGCCCATCTGTGTGATCTCTGTAAGGAGGCCTGTGGAGAGAATGATCTAGAAGATGATGAGTATTTTTAATTCTTTTGAAGTCTTTTTGGCAAATTTGTTTTCCCCATTTAATTACTCCTCATTAAGATGTGTTATGAATTAAAAGTAGTGGCATATAGAAAAGTAAGTGCATAAGTTACTAAATGCATAAATATTCAGAAGACATAATTAAAATAAAACAATACTTCAGCCTTACAATCTTGCATATTTTGGTGACAAATAAAAGTGTTGGATGTTTCTGAAACTTTCTAGACCACAATAACTAGAATATATTACTGCCAAAGAAGTGTCACTATAATGAAGTAGCATGCTGCATATAACTAAAATATTAAAATAGTACATAGACAAAACTGGTAGGCACAACAAGCTTCATTACATACGAGGAAAGAGAGAAAAGAACACCTTTGTAAAACCAGATGTCCTCATAAGTAAAAGTAAAAATAAATTGAAGTCTGACTGGTTTATAAATCTACCAATTATATCGTACAGAGTCAAGTAACTTTTGGCATTCTCATTTCTCTACTTTTATCTAGCAATTCACAAAAAGAGGTAACCTTAAGGGTTTTACCAATTTACTTCTTAACTCTCAAAGTGAACACTGCTCTGATATTTTAAAGAAGAGTAGCAGCATTGAAGAAAATTAAAGTGAATACTGGAAAAATAATTTATCCAATTCCCACTAGCAAAACACAAGAAAGTTCAACTGCATTCATACACAGCCAAATGTCAGCATTTTCTCAGAGACATACCTTGAATTATCCTATAAAACAGAATACCGGGAGATGAAAGAGCATTCAGAACATCAACACAGAAATACACTGATTACTAAAACATAATTTTAAAGTGCTTCCAGCATACACAGATACTTTTATATTCCATAGTTATGTTGTGCATAGTCCTACCTTATTATAAGATAAGCTTTGCATCTATTTGCTATTTATCCCTCAATTACATGGTGAAATTGGATAGTTAAAAATAGATGACATACAGAAATGTTTGATTTTATGTCCTAAAACCTTTTATCTTAAGATGCTTAAGATGTGCAAAAAAACTATTACTTTGAAAAAAAGTATTTATGATAAATTCTCCATTTTCTGTAACAAGGTGTTTACTTTAATTTTTGAAACATTCAGGTCGAGATGCAATTGTGTCATTCCATGCTTTTGTGTTTCAGTGTCATCCTCAGTATACTGATCTAATAATCATACTCTACTACCCCAAATATCTCTAGTCATTTCATATCCCCCAAACTAATTTATTATAAAAACCCATAAAATTAACCCCTGTAGTGCCTATAACAAAGGAACAAACAGAACAATAAAAAGACACAATGTACATTTTTATTATATGTTAATGATATCCCCGTTTCCTATACATGTACAGCCAAGTGGAAATATTTTAGCCACAGGCATCTCTAGAGATTCACTTTTTGCCACTTTGCAATACAAATTAATGGGCAGAAACTTCCATTTACAAAATAAGGTAAAAGGCAACTAGTTATCCATTATAAATAAACAGTGCATTTATGAGTTAGCTCATCTTAAATCATTGTATGAAAACTAGGGTGCAGACATTGTTTATAAGTACTGTATTTCTCTGAGGTCTGCATAAATCCCTCTGACTGAGGTTTTATATTGTTTTGATAATCCTAATGGACTACAAATTGTTAGGTAGAAAATGGTGTCTTTGAGGTTAGCTAGAAGCGGAGGAAATGGGTAAGACATTCATTTGTCTTATAAGTTGAAGCGTACGTACGTGAGCTCAGATGTTGTATTTTTTTCTTTCAAAAAATGTAAATACTCTTTAGTCCTTTCTAATCATGACCTCAAAATTCTTGATCATATATCAAGTATTACTAAATGAATATATTTTTTACAGTATAGAATGTATGTAGGAAATATAAATTTTAAAAGAATGAGAAAGGTTGCAATACAATTTTTAAAGCATCTTCCTAATTGTGATGGCTTCATATTACCATTAATATCTCAAAACATGGTATCATCTCTGGGTGAGTTCATCAATAATAATGGTAGACGTAAAATATATATCATGTTGACAATCTCAATTTGGGGGCCAATCTCCTGTTAGCTATGACTAGTTTGACACAAATTATCTCATAATTTTTTGTGCTTAGGTCACAGTAGAAGAAACCTTAGCTACCATTTTCTTCTCTTCTTGCATCATTGGTAATTTCTCCAATCTGACATTTCTCTGTAGATTTCTTTTTAGGCCAATTGTGGATTTGGTGAGGGTTAATTTAATTGAAAATAGATAACATAAGCAGCCACATTGTGCTGATAGTGTGCTGCTCTGTAGAACTCCTACCTTCCCACAGAACCTCTGCACTGGTGACCCTCTGACAGATAAACCCAGTGAGGTGTCTCTGTCAATCCACGTGGCAAATAGTAGTATGATTAGTATACGTAATTGTTAACAATAAGAAAACATAAAAGTTATCTTACTTTCTTTGCACCTATCAGGATTGTCTCTTGCACTCTTCTGGGGTATATGCACCTCAGTGTGGAAACAACTACACTGTAGGTAAAGTGTCTAGGAAGATGGATCTGGGGCTGTAACATATGTCCTATTTCTTTTTAATCATAAAACCATGCTCAACTACTTATGACTTGTAGAGAATAACGAATAGTTAATAGAATTAGACTTTTCTTATTTCAATTCTTTCTAATCTAATGAAGTATTCCAAATTTAAGAAAAAAAATGTTCTTCAGCTAACTTCAGGGCAATTGCCTTTCTAAAAACTGGGTTTGGGATGACTAATCTTGTACTCAAGCCTATGTATCTTGGACAGGTGCTATGATCACAGGGTGACTATAAGAGAACGATCCACCCAAACAAACAAACAAAAAAATGAACACTGGGTTCTTCATTAACCAAAGAGTTTCCTAGTATGTAAGATTTAAAACAAAATAAAAACATCCTTTACCTAATACTAGATATTTATTTCTATCTAACACTGAATCAAATCTTGAAGCAGCTTCCATAGTTTTTCTGGTTACTTTTGGGTAAAAAACTAACCTTAGCTTACTTTCAGTTAATAAACAGTCACTTATATTTTACATACTAAAATAAGTCCACTCTTGTAGCATCTAAAAATCCATAATCATACCCAAGTTGGAAATTTCTTCCCCAGCTTAGTTTTACCTTAGGCTGGGAAAATTGCTGTGGGGAAGGAGCAGGCCCTCCCTTAACATCTGCAGTGTCTCTTACATGTCTAAATATTTAAAAATCATAAATAAGATTAATAAATTGTAATATATATATTAATTGTGTGTGTATATATATATATATATATATATGCCTGCCTGGAGAGGTCCAAAGACAAGAGATTGTGACTGAAGCTGCCTCTACCTGATATGGAGCAAGGGCAAGGTATTGTTTGAGGAATGGACGGCATTTGTAGAATATGGTAGGAAAGGGATGTGTATATATAAAGGATATATATATATTCTCCTACATTTCTAACACTGTGGAAGACTAGGTTTCAATTGAGAATCCCAGATACTTCAGAGTTCCAGAAAACAAACTGAGGATGCTGGGGGAAAGGACTTTCAACCCACCCTTCTCCATGGATACCCAAGCTCTACCTCCCACCCAGCAAACAGCTACCCAACGGCCTGTCACTGGGCTGAGGCGGGGTATGCACACTAGTGACACAGTCCATTCATGGCGGGGCAGATACAGAGAAGAGGCATGCATAGGCCCTGGAAGTATGTTGGATGCCATTTGACAGAGTATTCTGGGGTCCTGAGTACCTTGAGCATGGTCTAGAAGAGGGGAATCTGTCTCCAGGTGGGCATGCTCCTTATGCCCATTGACTCTTTGCCCCACAGAGAGGGGTGATGCCAGAGGAAGGCCAGAGCAAGGTTGCCAGTGTGAGATACAGAGCAGGGGACCCTCCTGGCAGTATCCAAGGAGAGAACTGGGAAGGAAGTGAGGGACACACTCTCTCTCATTCCAACCCATCCTCTACTCTCTAGCTGTATTTTGGCCTCTCCAGTTTCAGAGTAGATGAGATGGAAGTCTTCCCTGATATTCAGGTTGAAATATGGCATTGGTTACCCTGGATGTGGCAGATGTGTAGTTGTGAGCTCATTCTCTTGTGGGGCAAGTTTGTAGGTTCTTTGAAAATATCTCATCACTAGGAGTTCTTTGCCTCTAGCTTGCCTTCTCGGATGGGTCACTATGCTCTGTCCCCGGTTCCCTGAGGACCACCATGTTGGCGGGTCAGAGAGCTTCCCTGGGCTTTCTACTTAGGCTCCATTCCTTTTAAGACAGCACAGTTGCTTGGTTTGGGGTCATATGTGACCCACAAGAAATCCACACACATCCTTTCCCTGCCATAGTCTACAAGTGCTGTCTATTCCTCAAACAATACCTTGCCTTTGCTCCGTATCAGGTAGGGGCAGCTTCAGTCACAGTCTCTTGTCTTTGGACCTCTCCAGGCAGGCATTAAATCACCAGTATGTAAATGAATATAAGAAGTCATTGCAAAACAAACAACAAAAAAACAAGTATTGTATTGCTTTCTGATCTCCCATGGTTTCTTTTTCCTTTATTAGTGATAATGTACGTAATATATGCCATGTTTTTTAAAAGGAAATATTTGGAGGAAAAAAGGTTGTCTGCTTTTAAAATCTACCAAGGCTCATGAGTTTTGTACTTGAGAAACTTTTAAAAATAAAATGGGAAAAGAAATTAGAACCTCAAAGAGTGATTCTGCTTTCAAATGGCAAAACCAAATCATGTCCAAAGTCCCTGAAAAACAGAAAATGACCAAAAGGTTCATTTTAAATATACTCGCTGAACCATTTGAGAATGGCAGGCCATAAACTACAGCAGAAAGATAGCTGGCAATAAACATTTTTCTTCAATCCAATCACTCTGAATAGGAAAGAAAAAAAATTATGCTCTCAAATAAAACGTCATTTACATTCTTACAAGACCACACTTAAAGAGAAATTGAAATAAGTCATATTGCCTGTGAGTTTAAAATATCAATTAAAAAAACCCCCAGAGACCATTGAGAGGTAAACTACCCCAAGGAAATAAGACAATTTCACATCTGTTTAGTTTTTGATATATAAGACCATCAACACAAAAATATACTAAATACCTTATATGACTTTATAAGTTAAAAAAGTAATCGACAGTACAGGAACTTATCTAAGCAGACTTAAAAGATTAACCAGTGTATCTAGAGATAACAATCTTCCATCCTGAGTCAATCCATGTATGTCACTTAGGGTAATGTTGATAGTAATGCATTAACATGGACATTATGTTATCTTTTACTGAGAGAACAATGCATGTAGCAAGTCTTAGCAAAAGAAAAAAAAAATTCACAGGTGTAGACTTGCAGGTATACAATGAACTTCATCCTAAACGAAGACACAGAAAATGACTCTAGAAAATGCTAGCCATATTGTCACCAAAAGATACCTTATTAATGTCTAAGTGCACTCTATTGCTTGCTCTATTCAAATATGGTCAATCATTTATACACAGCTCCTTAAAAATTTGGAGTAATTGCTCTGCCTCGAAAAAGGCTGACTTGGACCTCTGGAGCTGGCCATGAGGGATTTATCTTTATTGCTATACATGCTGTGCTGTGCTATGCTGTTCTCATTATATATGCCAAGCCAACATGGAAGCATTTGGAATAGTTATTTATTTTTAATATATACCCTGCTTTTCTACAAAGCAGTTGAAACAGCTTGCAATAAAATCTCTACAAATTAAAATAGCTGAAAATAAAAATAGATGTCCAAAACCGATAAGTAGAGTGGGAGCAATAGGAACTTAGGATAGAATACTTACTGGATTTGAACACTAAGTTTGTCTAAGCCAGCCAAGCAAAACAGCTTTTATAGTTTTCAGTATCTGATGACATGGAGCATCTTTGTACCTCAGAAAAGAAAAACACGTGCTTCCCTGAATTTATATAAAATATACAAGTAGTGCATTGATAATGTGTCCTCATATTTATTCACTCAACAAATATTTATTACTGTACACCTACTATGAGACAGGCACATTGCTAGATATAAAGGGTAAATTGATATATAAAACATACACATAACTCTGCCAAGTAAGGGCAAGTAACCCCAACAGGTCTAATGTCTAGAGACAAAACAATTGCAATTATCTCTGCTGTAATTCACCATGGTTTTCTCTAGGTTGCTATTTTAGTATTCAAACAATAAGGAAGGGTTTACTGAGCTCTTCTAGTCACTCATTTATTCATTAATTCATCAACTATATTTTGAGTACCTACTACATGCAAAGCACAATTCTAGGTTGTGATCAGGAATCGAGGATGACTCAGGTGGAAAGTGTCTTTAAGCTACCTAGGGAGATGAGAAATACACAAATCAATACAAAGCAAGGTAGAAAGAAGGGAAAAAAAGTGCCATGCGAGGTGGAGAGTAGGGGGGCTTTCTTGCTTAAGGATGGACTGGGAATCATGGAAGTGCTCCTGGAGGAGCCCGGGCTGGCTTTATAGACAAGTGATGAGGGGAAGGGCTCCCGGCACAGAAAGCACGTCAGCAGAGGCAGCACGATGGGCATTTAAGGAATGTGAAGGAAGAATGGCAAGTGCTCACTTGGGTGACACATTCGGTGAATAAAGGGGAACACAGAAATAAAGTAGGGAAATTAGGTCACGGCTAGATTTTAGGAAGAGAAGAGGTTCAGCTTACAGAGCTGGTACCCCTAACTGTGCCGCTTGCTATGCAAAAGCTGGCAAAGGAAACACACAGCTAGACTCTTGCCCTCAAGTACTTCATGATCTAATACGTGCATGGCCAGGCAAATGCCAGATGCTTGCATTTAATTATTCTCATTTACCTTTCTTCTACCGCATGATGCATAGAGCTCTATACAGAAAGCAACTACATACCTGCCACAGCTCTGGGAAGGGCACGGATTCAAAACCATCTGATCAGAACCAGCTCTCCCTGTGCGTACCTTTTATGTGTGACTAGGGTTCTCAGGACCCATTTCTCCCACAAGTGTAACTCTTGTGCCACGTTCCTCTCTGAGTGAGGCTGGAGTCTGCCTTACAACATTACTCTTGAAGGATTCACTGCCTAGGCTGCAAAAACATAGCTCACAAAGCTCTTGCGTTCAGTCTGAAGAGATGCAGCATTAAAGCATATACAACAGGGAAAACGCAGCATTGGACTGAGCTGGTACGAAGGTAGAGGAAGAAAAGTGACTCCAAGAAAAACAGTGTGCTGACTGTATACCACAAATAATGACAAAGACTCTCGTAGCAAAAGTGGCAAATGGCTCTCTAGATAATCTTGATGGAAAGCATCACTCATCACTCCTTCACCTCTCAGACAAAGGGGTCACCACAGGCAGGGCAACATTAACACAATCACTGTTTCTGGGAGAACCTTAAATGCTGAATCAAAGCTCGTGAAGTAGGCATGGGTGGACCTTCCTCTGTGTGTGTATTTGCATTAAAACATGAATCTGTGCAGATGCAAAGGATCCCTGAAATAACTTTCCACCTCACCCCACCCTTGCTTCCTCCATATTTACCATTCATTTGGCAATAGCCCCCTCACGTTCAGTGTCTCTACCTCACTTTGTTTTCATCTGTCCACTCTCCTTTGCCTAAAGTTTCAACCCTCCATCTGAGATTTCACTGTCATTCCCACTCCCACCTCTTCCAGATTATTGAGTTAAATAATATTAATCAAGTTTTTAAAATTACCTAACAATTAGTTATCAAATAAATTGACAATCAATGTATCGACAATCTATTGGCCTTCTCCAAAAGGAGGAAAAAATGGACAGTCCTCAAACTTATTTGGCCATAGGAGTCTTGCTAGATGACATGTTATTTTTCTCCACACTAATTTCACAAGCTACTGAAGGCAAATTCTTAGAGTTTTTTGTTCTTCCACGGAGCCCAGCATCATGGAAGACAGGGTATTAGTAGATGATACATTAATGGGTTAATTGTATAATAGACTAATGGTTTAGGTATTCCCTTATTCAAATATTTACTGAGTACCTACTATGAACTTTTTAGGCATAGAGAGCAGAGCAAAGAGTAAACAAATCAAGCCCTTGCTCTCAGGAAGCTTACTCTTTAGAGAAAAATAAATAATAAATATATAATATTTCAGGTGGTGAGGAGTGCTAAAAGATAAAGAAAAGTAAAAAGGTTGGAGAGTAGAGATAGCAGAGGAAGGTTTTACAAAATGACATTTTATTCAGGGTAGTTGGATAAGGGCACTCTGGAGAATTACCACTTGTGCAAAGGTCTAGTACAGAAAAGAAAGGGAGAGAGTCTTGTGGTTCTCTTGGAAAGAGAGGTCAGGTAAGTGAACACAAATGCAAAAGCCCCGGGTTGGAAGCAGGCTTGGATGCTGAAGGGCAGCCAGAACGGTGTGACCCCAGCTGAACCAGCACCATGGAGCATGGTTGGGAATAAGGTCAGAAATGGCTGGGAAGAGAATGCATCAGTCTCTTGTGGTCGATACAGGACTTTGGATTTTACTCCAAGTGCAGTGGGAAACCGTGGAGGGTTTTATACATAGAAGTGACCTAACATGAGCTGTGATCTAAGAGGACCACTCTGGTTGTTGTTTTGAAAATAGCCTAGGGACAAGTGTAGAGACAGCACCATCAGTAAGAGTTTGTCCTGGCGGATAATGGTGCCTCAGGGAAGAAGTGAAGGTAGTAGGGGGTGATCGGAATGTTATATAGTCTTTAAGTAATCACAGAGCATATAGAAGACATTGAGTATAGATAACTCTTCTAAGGCGCTTTAATGAAAAGCAGACAAATGGAACCAAAGTATTAATGTGTTTTGCTCTCTCTCTCATTCTCGTTCTCTCTCTCCCCCCCCACACCTCCCCTTCTCTCCCACCCTCCCTCTCACTCTTCCTCTCCCTCTATTTCTATGTCTATCTCTATCACTGTGTCTATGCCTAGTTCTCTCTTTTCTCCTTCCTCTCTCCCTAGCTATTGAGAAGGTGTATACTCTCAATGACAAGATTTCACTTTTTTAAATTGAGGCATCTAGGCTTCCTATTCTCTCTACTGCAAAATTCGCTCAGATAAAATCAGTGTTTATTTTAGTACCAATTTCTTCTATAATGACTAAAGAAAAAGTATTTTGGAAACTAGTCAGAAATAATAACGAAAGTTTATAAATGTACTTCTAAATTGTCCGTAACACTTTCACATATATTAAATTGTCTGGGCATCATTAACTTGGACCTAAGAGAAGGCAAAGGGCCCAGTTATTTCTATTTTACAAAGAAGGAAACCAAGGCTTAGCATAATCATTAGTTCAAATTGATATGACTTGTTAATAACATAGAAAGAATTCAAGTTTGACTCTCTTCTACATTTAACTTCTTAACCCCCTTAACAATCATGCCTTTACTATTCAAATTAACTATACTCATTTTATTTAGCAAGAGTCAAAAGCAATTCCTTTACTTACCACCGAAAGAGTCTTTTTCATGTGGTTGGGAGGAAGAATACTCATTTACAAATGTTTTAGTTTACGATGTATCTTATAAATTGATTAAAACTTCCTGAATATCTAAGAATAATTTACTTCCAAGGAATATATTGCCTAAAATTTCTCTAGACTTATAGGCTGCAGCGTGATTGTAAAATCAATTAGGAATCGTGAGAGCAAAACTGATCAAGTTATATTCTAAAGGCTGATGTTAAATACCCACTCAATGCAATTGTGATTTCCGGATTTCCGATTAAAATGTAAACGTTGTCCTCTTTTTCAAAATCACTACTGTATTTTAGTATGTAATTGTATTTGTAATTGTCTTGATTTACATATCACTTCCATTATAATGTTTTCTTTAAAATACACTGTACTATATTATTATGACTCAGCTAATGTGAAAGATAAAGTGACACAATGTATCTGGCCATCATCAAAAAGTCTAGAAACAATAAATGCTGGACAGGGTGTGGAGAAAAGGGAACACTCTAGCACTGCTGGTGGGAATGTGAATTGGTACAGCCACTATGGAGAACGGTATGGAGGTTCCTTAAAAAACTACAAATAGAGCTACCATATGACCCAGCAATCACACTACTGGGCGTATACCCTGAGAAAATCATAAGTCAAAAAGAGTCATGTACTAAAATGTTCATTGCAGCTCTATTTACAATAGCCAGGAGATGGAAACAACCTAAGTGTCTATCATCAGATGAATGGATAAAGAAGATGTGGCACATATATACAATGGAATATTACTCAGACATAAAAAGAAACGAAATTGAGTTATTTGTGGTGAGGTGGATGGACCTAGAGTCTGTCATACAGAGTGAAGTCAGAAAGAGAAAGACAAATACCGTATGCTAACACATATATATGGAATTTAAGAACAAAAATGTCATGAAGAACCTTGGGGTAAGACGGGAATAAAGACACAGACCTACTAGAGAATGGACTTGAGGATATGGAGAGGGGGAAGGGTAAGCTGTGACAAAGTGAGAGAGTGGCATGGACATATATACACTACCAAACGTAAAACAGATAGCTAATGGGAAGCAGCCGCATAGCACAGCGAGATTAGCTCGGTGCTTTGTGACCACCTAGAGGGGTGGGATAGGGAGGGTGGGAGGGAGGGAGACGCAAGAGGGAAGAGATATGGGAACATATGTATATGTATAACTGATTCACTTTGTTATAAAGCAGAAACTAACACACCATTGTAAAGCAATTATACGCCAATAAAGATGTAAAAAAATTAAAAGTATCTAAATATAACCAATTTTGTGTCATTTAAAAACATCAAATTTTGAAAATTCAATATCTTAAATAACATCGTACACATTTAAAGCATCGATTATATATGTATATATGTATATGTGTATATATACCTTTTTTCTTTAAAATTCTAGATTTTATCCTAATGATGCTGTTAAAGGCTAAAAACAAATGTCAGTAACAAGGCATAATGAAAGTTATAACAATATAGTATACTGCCCAAGTTCATGACAAGAAATTAAGTAAAAATAAATAATTATAATGCTATTGAAATTAATTAGGAAAAAACAAGTATTTATGAGCCTAGTGTAATCCACTTGAAACAACTTTCCAAATCTGAACATTGTTCAGCTCCCCTCAAGTCCTCATTACCACCTCAGTCCAAGCCACCATCTTCTTGCCCCCAGCACAGCCTATTCTTCACCAGTGGTCAGAGTCATTCTCCAAACAAATGAATTAAGATACTCCCTTGCTCTCCGCCCTCCAAAGGTGCTCTTCCAATTTCAATAAGATTAAAAAGTCCTCTCTATGGCTAACAAGGCCCTACCTGATCCAGCCCTTGACCAGGCCTCCTTTCTGCCTCCCTTCTCATCATTCATTGTGCCCCAAGCACACACCCCTCTTGGGACCCTAGCACTCGCTACTCCTTCTGGTTTACCTGGATGACCCCCGACATCATTCACATCTCTACTCAGGTGTCAATTCCTGGGAGAAAACTTTGGCCATGCTCTAAAATATCACTCAAAAACCTCTGCTCCTTAGTCCTTATCCTTATAATATGTATTATTATTGTTGATATTACATGTTACTACTACATTATTATGCATTGTACATAATATATATTGCTACATTTTAATTAAATTTTTTGTAGAGTCAAATGCATTTGTAAAAAAATCAGACAAAGAAATATATACCGAGTTCTTCACAATGGTTAACATTTTGCAAAGCTGTAGTATAAAAGCACAACTAAAATACTGCTATTACTATATCAACCTTATTCAGATTTCTCCAGTTTTACTTATACTCATTTGTGTATATGTAAGTAATTCTGTACAATTTTATCACATAAGCAGGTGTGTGTATCCATCATGCTAGTCCATATACCAAATAGTTCCAATACCACAAGGATACCTCGTGTTGTCCTTTTAAGGACTCACCTTCCTCTGTTCCCTCCCGAACACTTGGAAATCTGTCCTCCCTTTCTAAAACTCTGTCTTTTCCAAAATGTTTTACTTGGAATCATCCAGTAGGTATCCTCTTGGGATTGGCTTTTCTTTTTTTTTTTTCCACTTAGCTTCATTTCCTGGAGATTTATCTAAGTTGTATTTATCAACAGTTTCTTTATTTTCATTGCTGAGTACTAAGTATTCCATGGAATGTATGTACCAATGTTTGTTTAACCATTCACCTGTTGAAGGACATCTGGGCCAGTCTGAGACTTTGTTTATTACCAATAAGGCTGCTGTGAACATACAGACGTTTGTGTGAATTTAAGCTTTCATCTCTCTTGGATAAATGCCCAAGAGTATAACTGCTGAGCAATATGGTAAATGAATATGTCCTAT
This sequence comes from Leucopleurus acutus, assembly GCF_964270905.1. Lineage (NCBI taxonomy): Eukaryota > Metazoa > Chordata > Mammalia > Artiodactyla > Delphinidae > Leucopleurus > Leucopleurus acutus. Next base: position 109,421,785 of record NC_139145.1, on the reverse strand, counting down.
TTTTTAAATTATTTTTTTCTCCATTAGAATGGAAGTTCTATGACACCAGGGACTTGGTTATTTTGGTCTCTTTCCCTTGTTCCTGGCACAGAGCACCTAAAACCCTTGTAGTTTCCTGGGTGATAGGAGTGTCTTTTGTTTTAATGAGGCAGCTGTGGGTGGTCTCTTGGGTGAGGGATGGTCACCAGAAAGATCAAACCACGATTAGAAGCTTGAAATTTTCAGCCCTGCCCCCCCATTTTCTAGAGAAGGGAGAAGGGCTGAAAATGGAATTAATGATTGATCATGCTTACATGAGGAAGCCTCCATAAAAATCTCAATAGTATGGGATTCAGAGAGCTTCCAGGTTGGGGAACATATCCATACTGGGAAGGTGACACACCCCAATTCCACAGAGAGAACCTCCTGTGCTCGGGACCCTCACAGACCTCACCCTGTGTATCTCTTCATCTAGGCTTTCACCCGTATTCTTTATCACATCCTTTAATAAACTGGGAAATGTAAGCAAGAGTTTCCCTGAGTTTTGTGAGCTGCTCTACCAAATTAAGAGAACTTGAGGAGGGAATGTCCTATTTGTAGCCAACTCTGACAGAAGTCGTTGGTAACCTGGGGACCATCCAGAGGGGGCTGGGGGCAGTCTTGTGGTACTGAGCCCTCAACCTGTGGGATCTGACACTATCTTCAGGTATACAAGGACAATAACAGCCACCACCACCACAGATAGAGAGAAAAAATGGATGGCTGCAAGAGGCAGCGGGTGAGGGAGTGGGTGAAGGGGGTCAAAAGATACAAACTTCTAGTTACAAGACAAATAAGTGCTGGGGATGTACTGTACAGCATGGTGACTATAATTTTAAATACTGTATTGCATATTTGAAAGTTGCTAAAAGAGTAGATTTTAAAAGTTCTCATCACAAGAAAAAAAAATGTATGTTGCACACCTGATATGAATATAATGTTACGTGTCAATTGTATCTCAATTTAAAAAAAAGAAGGCGCAGTTAGGTCAGGAAGTTGAGCAGTTGTGTCCGTAAAGGGATGTGTGAGGCTCTGGGAAAAGCCCTGTGACTCTCCAACCCCAGGGAACACAGTAGGACCCAATGTCCTTAAAACGGCTTAACTTGGCCTGATGGTTCCTTAGACCATGTGCAGTTTCAGATGCCTGGGTGGCCACCAGCAGAGGAAAGTGCAGCCAGCCCCTGAGCAATATTTTCAAGGTGGAACCGTCAGCAGAGCCAGGGAGCTCATACTCGTTCCTAAGCATGTGGCAGCCTGGCAAAGCAGTAAGGAAGCTCTCAAAAATTACCTGTCAAATGCATAAATAAATAAACTCCTGGCCTGAGTGAGGAAGACTTCAGGAGAGAATGAGGCCCCACAGGCGTAAATGGCACTGGAAAATGGTAGCTAAGAGCTACAGGAATTAGGAAATCAAAGTTAAATATTGCCACAAACTGAGAGGCCTTGGAAGTTTGGATTACATGCAACAAATTTCTTTTCTTAAACTGTATTTGTGGTACCATCTCTATTCCTGGAGAGATCCTTTATGAAATCATGAGTGAATCAGTTCTAGAAGGTCAAGCCTATTAGTATAAATACACCACCTTCATGAGTCTAACCTTTCTGGCAGATTTTAACATATTTTTGTTCAGAACTTATGGTTTCCTGACAATCAGATTTCTTTTAATAAGTAACAGGAAAAAAGAAGAATGTTTAACTGTCATTTAAAGTAGCAATTTTCAAATATTTTGAGTTTGACAATATCTGAATATTTCACTGCAAAAAATCACAGACTGTGTCTATATTTGAATAGTGTTTCTGTGTAAATATCTAGTACATAGCTCTGCCAGGACAGTGCTCTTTGCGAGACTCCTGAAAAGAGTGAAAACAAGAAAATGAAAATGCCTTGGAACGCTGACTACTGCAGATAGATTAAGGGATAACATATTTTAAGAACAGTAAGCTAACATCTTCCTCTGGCCTGATTCTTTCAATCAGTTGAGGGTTCTTGCTGTAAGATGATTTCCGTTATATTAAGTAAAGCTTGAATGACAAAATTCAATAAGGTTGCCTGATTATACATTTAGTGTGGAGTTATATTTGTGTATCCTAAGCTTCATTTCTCTGTATTTCTCTGCTTGGTATCTTTAAGACATGGTAATTCCCGGCAGTGTAGTTCTAGAACACTGATTCCCAGCCTTAGCTGCACATTAGAATCATCTGGGGAGGTTTTAAAACTCCTAATGCCTAGACCATACCCCAGACCAATTAAATCAGAATCTCTGGGGTGGAAGCCAGGCATTAGTAGTTTTCATAAGTCTCCAGGTGATTCTAATGTGCAACCAAAGTGAGAACCAGTGTTCTAGAATTGTTTGTGTCAGTTTTACCAGGGTAATTGTTAATAGGCAGACCTGGGTCCAAAATTACTTCTATTGAATTAGAATCTCTACAGATGAGCAAGATGAATCTGAATATTTATCTGTACTCCCAGATGATTCATATACACATCAAGTTCGAGAACCTTTGGCTTATAGAGTTAAGGGGTCTAACATTGACCTGCAAAGTCCTCAGCGAACAGAAAACTCTGAATTCTCTATCTATAGTCAGAAACCTTTTGAGGTTGGAGGCAAGTCTATTTTGGAAGTCTCCTTAGAGGTCTTCATTTAGCCACTGTGGTTAAAGAGCTTGCAGGTGTCAGTAATAATTCCAGGTTGTTTCAACACAGTTTTGAAGCGAATACTTTATTAGGACAAATTTATCCTCTAGTGGGAAAGCTAAAATAAAGAGGCCATCAAGCTAACATTAGAAAGAGTAATTTAACAAAATAATAATTACCTCTTAGAATTAAGGATGTAAGAGAGGAATTCTTACAGAAAAGCATAACGTTCCAAATTAGGCTTCCCCCACCCCGGCCCTACAACTCACATTTTTCAAAAAAAAATTACAATTAAAAAATTTTTTAAGAGAAGGGAAAAATTAAAGACCAATAGGAATCCCCATTATATTTTAAAATATTCATCCATTAGGAATTTGTTACACTTTAAGATATGTAAAGTATGTTCTAAAATGTCTCATCTTACTCTAACAAATATCCTATTTAGGTAAACAGGGCAAAGGATTATTAATTCTACTTTTTATAGACATATTATTTCCAGCACATAATACAGTGTGAAGTTCTCAGTAAGTGTTTATTGAATTGAATTGAATCATTGGATGAGAAAGCTGAATCAAAGAACCATTAAATACTAACCAAGTCTTCATCAATTGATCAAGATAGAACTGCATCAAAAATCCAAGTCTAATCCAGAATTCTTTCCCTAAAAGCAAGTTTACTCCTGTATAATTTGGAAATTAAAGGTCATTCTTTTAGCCAGTAGTCCTCAAGCTTGGTGCACCTAAGGACCATATGGATGCTTTTAACTATATCCAGGGTACCAATCAAAGATTGTGATTCAATAGGGCTGAGGTGGAACCAGATTCTAACAAGCATCATCTATCAGAAAACACATGTAACTGCAAAATATGTAATTAATCCAATGAACAGTGATTGTCAAAACAGCAAATACCATTGGCTAACTCTGAGAAAAGTGAAATATGTAATTTAAAAAAGTAAAATGACTCATGTCCCCAGTAGATATTTGTTGAATGTATGAATCCATTAGTCAATAGTATCAAATTAACACCAAACTGGTTTACAACATTTAGCATAATATACAAAGAGGAAAATTTTAGATTCTGTGATTTTTCTGGCCAACCTTCTCAGTTTGAACTTTTTGGCCAACCCAATAAAAGGAATTGAAGGTTGCAGAGCTGTGCACAGGTAGGGAGAATGCACAGAATGCCTTCAGTAAGATGGGCATAGAATTCTGAGAATGAAGAAACAGTCCTTCCCTAAGGCATTAGATTTGTAACTAGGCAACAAATAAAATATGATTACTTCTAGCCAGCCCAAAATGCGGCTCCCACCAGAAAAGTGCTTGCTTAAAAATGCCTTTCAAAAGTCTAACCTCTAGACAATTTTGGTGTTCAACTCATCTTATAATTTACATCTTATAATTAACACACACACATGTGTATATATACATATATGTACATATACATATATACACATAATTACATATATATGTATATGATATACATTAATGTATGGCATTTTAAGAACATGTATAATTTGATAATTCTATATAAAAACCAATACTAATCATTATTAGTTATAAAGTTACAACCTCATGCTATTTTCATTACCAAAAAAACATTTGTAATGGCTAAAATCCAAAATACTGACAATAACCAATGCTTGTGAGAATAGGAAACTCTCATTCTTTGCCGACAAGTATGCAAAATGGTACAGCCACTGTGGAAGGCAGTTTGGCAGTTTCTGACAAAACTAAATGTACTGTTACCATAAGAATTACACTCTTAGGTATTTACTCAAATGGGTTGAAAACTTATGTCCACACAAAAACCTGCACATGAATGTTTATGGCAGCTTTATTCATAATTGCCAAAAATAGAAGCAACTAAGACGTTCTTTAATAGGTGAACGAATGAACACACTGAAGTACATCCATAAAGTGGAATATTATTCAGTGGTTAAAAGCAAAAAGAGCTATCAAGTCACAAAAAGACGTGGAGGAAACTTAAATACATACTGCTAAGTGAAACAGGTTACTCTGAAAAGTCTACATAGTATATGATTCCAGCTACACACTGTAGAATTCCAACTGTATGACATTCTGGAAAAGGCAAAACCACAGAGACAGTGAAAAAAAAAAAATCAGTGGTTGCCAGGGGTTGGGCGTAGGGAGGGAGGGATGAATAGGCAGAGCACAGATTTTTAAGTTAGTGAAACTATTTTGTATGAGGCTTTGGTGGACACATGCTATTATGCATTTTTCAAAATCCATAGAACTGTACAGTACAAATAGTAAACCCTAATGTAAACTATGCACTTTACTTAATAATAATATATTAATATCTGTTCATCAACTATAACAAATATACCCAATTAATGCAAGAAGTTAATAAGAGAGAAGACTAAGGAAGGGGGATATACGGGAACTTTCTGTACTCTCTGCTCAATTGTTCTGTAAACCTAAAACTGTTTGCAAAACCAAAACCTAATTTTAAAAAAAAATGTAGGTAATATTAATGCTAGCACTGGAAACATTTTTTCTAATTTGTAACATACTGACAAAATAGTTGTTAAACTAAACCTATTAACTATGTATTTGTCACTCCTATATCATGAAACTTAAAATTCTTTAACTATTTAGCATATTCCAAAAGATATTTAATTCACATTGTCATATAGAACTAAATTAGTAAGCCCTGCTATAACTGGATGTCTGAAGAATTTTTTTCAATTCTTTTCCCAAATGAAATGTTCATATTATATTGGTCCATCTCTGATTTTCACTATAGTTTTTATTAGCAAAAAGATAATAAATATTTTGCCTATGATGCATTGTTATGTAACTGAATGCAGAAGTTGCTACCTTAACCTATGAGATGACTAGTTATAGCTACTGAAAGCCTTGTGAAGTTTTTCTCAAACTTCGATATGTGTGGGAGTCAACTGGGGATCATTTTTAAAAACAGATTCTGATTTAATTGGTTTGAGGTGGCACCTGGTAATCTGCATTTCCAACAAGCTTCCAGGAAATGCTGATGCAGGACTACACTTTGAATAGCAAGGTTCTAGAGTATATCTAGGCTATAAGATAATTACCACTGTGAAACGCAAACCCAAATCCCTAGCAGTTCTTGCAAGGGACTAAACAGCTGCTTTTTTTGCTTCTCCCACCTGGAAAAGCTCTCAGGGCTTCCAGCACTTCTAAATTTTCTTTCCCAATATATAATCCTTTACAATTTTATCTGTAAAGAGGAAGACCTGATAACCTTTGTACAGTAAGCAAGCTACCCATTTAGTCATAATACTCTCCTAGCTTGTATGAGCCAGAGATCATTTATTTCTAGTTCAATTCCTCTATTTATATGTCTTCAAGCACAGAAAGGTCAAGTGACTGGCTCAGGGTCACTTATCCAATAACTTAGAGGTCAGGTCTCAAATCCAGGTCTCTGATTCCAAATCCAATCCCTTTCCCTTATTCTCTGCTGCTTCTAATAGTGATGCACTTCAGAGAAGAGGGACCAGTTTGTTTAGACCACAAAATCCCAGTTCTAAATTGAATCCCGCAGCCTCCAGCTTCCCATAAACCTTAAACATAGGTTTAAGGTCTTAATAGAACATGAGTCTTGAAGGAGGAATAGGATATTGATCAGAGGGAGGGGAAGAGGGGAATGGCGAATGTCCTAGCGTGAGTAGTGAATATATGAGCCACGAATACTAGAGTGATGATTAAGACCATGATGTTAAGAATGAGTAAGGCAAAATTGGATATGTCAGACAGAGCCAGATTTCCAATCATCAGCAAAAAATGCAGAGTGCATCCTGGCTCTGAGACTTTGAGAATATTGTGTACTTTTCTGGAGACCTTCAATGGTCAGGAATTTGTGGAATTTCTGTAGAAGCCTGTTATAATACACATAATATAGCCTACTGTAGTACCTACACTGCTTGTAACTGTCTCTAAGGGCTCAGATCACCAACAAGGGACTGAGAAGCTCCTGATTTTTGTCAGGCTGAGTCCAAAGTCCCCACAGCTGATTCTTCCTCATTGTAGCATCACTGCTCAGCCTTCACACATGAATATCTCAAAACATCTCTGGAAAGACAGAGATGGGAGCCCAGAATCTTGGCTGCCTTGACACTTACCTAATCACCTGAAGAGAATATTACTAACTTATTGGCAAAGCTTTGTGACATAGTGTCAGAGCAGCATCCGGAGGAAGACAGTCTGGCAACCCCACTTGAGCCCCCCCAATCAAGGGTTGCTTGCATAGAGCACACACACTTACAGAGGAATCCCCTCTTGAAATGAGAATAGAATTTTCATAATGGGATGCTGTCCCATGTTTAGTGGCAAGGACTGTACCCAAGGTCATATCATCCTAACTTTTTCTTTTTTCCTGTGCTGCAGGGCTCTAGGGTGGAGGGTGTAAGAGTATACAAAGGCAGACTTTTACTGTTAGAAATCCTTAGAAGGACAGTAATGTTGAGCCATACTTCTAAGAAAAAATCATCACAAGTGGACATATTTTGTTTAACTTCAGGTTAAATAAGAACAAGCATAAAAGAGAGATATGCAGATAGCACACTTGTTGAACTTACAAAGATTTTCACACTAAAACTGCTGACATGTGAGAAGGAGGAAACTGGCTTATAGATAGGGCAGAGTGGGCAGTTTTCTTTTCTGGGTATCATCTCTGAACTGAATCAACAGAATAACGTCTAGGAAGCTTGAAGAATGCAGCGTTAGGACAAATGTGAAAGAAAGAGACACATATCAGTTCAATATAAAAGCAGCATTTTGCTAGTGTGGCTGAACAACGATGAAAAGGGCCAACATGCCTGGGAGGATAGAAACAGTCTAGGAGTCAGTGGGGAATGTGGTGTATTCAGTGGGAGAGATGTAGCATTAGCCAACGGCCAGGGTTCTTTGCTGCTCAAAGATTCTATCATTCTATTACAAACAAGAATAATGACTTGTATATTTTGCAATCAATGATAGTAAAAGCACAATGACTGTGGATGACTTACTGTGCTGACAGTGAATCCCATTAAATCCTCGGGGACATTTACAGACATAGCCTATGAATGTATCCCCTCGGTATGCTTCACTTATTTCACAGGTTCCTCCATTATGGCATGGATTAGGAGTGCAGGGACCTGAAAGATAGAAAAAGAATATTGCTGCATGATGCATATGCTCTAAAGTAGACATTGGGTCAGCATTTTGCAATTAATAATTTTATAGAGGAAAGTGTTCTGGATATTAGTGCCATAGGAAATGTAGTAGTTGGGGGAGTTCTAGAGATCAATGGCATGGGTTTGAATCCTGGTTTCATCACTTTCTAGCCATGTGGTCTTGGACGATTTATTTAACCTCTCCGTACCTCAGTCTCATCTTATGTTGAATGCAATACTAATACAATCTACCACAAAGGGGGATGATAGAGATGAAAACAATTCATACAGGGCTTCCCTGGTGGCGCAGTGGTTGAGAGTCCGCCTGCCAATGCAGGGGACACGGGTTCGAGCCCTGGTCTGGGAAGATCCCACTTGCCGCGGACCAACTGGGCCCGTGAACCACAACGACTGAGCCTGCGTGTCTGGAGCCCGTGCTCTGCAACAAGAGAGGCCGTGATAGTGAGAGGCCCGCGCACCGCGATGAAGAGTGGCCCCCGCTCGCCGCAACTAGAGAAAGCCTTCACACAGAAACGAAGACCCAGCACAGCCAAAAATAAATAAATAAGGGGGACGAGGGGAAGATGGCGGAAGACTAAGACGCGGAGATCACCTTCCTCCCCACAGATACACCAGAAATACATCTACACGTGGAACAACTCCTACAGAACACCTACTGAAGGCTGGCAGAAGACCTCAGACTTCCCAAAAGGCAAGAAACCCCCCACGTACCTGGGTAGGGCAAAAGAAAAAAGAATAAACAGAGACAAAAGAATAGGGACAGGACCTGCACCAATGGGAGGGAGCTGTGAAGGAGGAAATGTTTCCACACACTAGGAAGCCGCTTGGCGGGTGGAGACTGCGGGAGGCGGGGAACTTCGGAGCCGCGGAGGAGAGCACAGCAACAGGGGTGCGGAGGGCAAAGCGGGGAGATTCCCGCACAGAGGAACGGTGCCGACCGGCACTCACCAGCCTGAGAGGCTTGTCTGCTCCCCCGCCGGGGAGGGCGGGGCTGGCAGCTGAGGCTCGGGTTTCGGGCGGAGGCAGGGAGAGGACTGGGGTTGGCGGGGTGAACACAGCCTGAAGGGGATAGAGCACCACGGCTAGCCGGGAGGGAGTCCGGGAAAAGTCTGGACCTGCCGAAGAGGCAAGAGACTTTTTATTCCCTCTTTGTTTCCTGGTGCGCGCGGAGAGGGGATTAAGAGCTCTGCTTAAAGGAGCTCCAGAGACGGGCGCGAGTCGCGGCTAAAAGCGCGGACCCCAGAGACGGGCAAGAGACGCTAAGGCTGCTGCTGCTGCTGCCGCTGACAAGAAGCCTGTGTGCGAGCACAGGTCACTATCCACACCTCCTTTCCGGGGAGCCTGTGCAGCCCGCCACTGCCGGGTTCCCGGGATCCAGGAACAACTTACCCGGGAGAACGCGAGGCGTGCCTCAGGCTGATGCAACGTCATGCCGGCTTCTGCCGCCGCAGGCCCGCCCCTCACTCCGTGCCCCTCCCTTCCCCCCCACTGCCGCCGCAGGCCCGCCCCTCACTCCGTGCCCCTCCCCCCTCCCAGGCCTGAGTAATCCAGAGTCCCTGAATCAGCGGCTCCTTTAACCCCGTCCTGTCTGGGCAAAACACAGACGCCCTCAAGCGACCTACACGCAGAGGCGGGGCCAAATCCAAAGCTGAGCACCTGGGAGCTGTGAGAACAAAGAAGAGAAAGGGAAATCTCTCCCAGCAGCCTCAGAAGCAGCGGATTAAAGCTCCACAATCAACTTGATGTACCCTGCATCTGTGGAATACATGAATAGACAATGAATCATCCCAAATTAAGGAAGTCGACTTTGGGAGCAAGATTTACGATTTTTTCCCCTTTTCCTCTTTTTGTGAGTCTGTATGTGTATGCTTCTGTGTGAGATTTTGTCTGTATAGCTTTGCTTCCACCATTTGTCCTAAGGTTCTATCCGTCCATTTTTTTAAATTTCTTTTCTTAATAATTATTTTTATTTTAATAACTTTATTATATTTTACTCTATTTTATTTTACTTTATCTTCCTTCTTTCTTTTTTCCTTCCTTCCTTCCTTCCTTCCTCCCTCCCACTGTCCCTCCCTCCCTCCCTCCTTCCTTTCTTTCCCTCTTTCCTTCTTTTCTTCTTTCTTTCTTCCTTCCTTCCTTCCTGCCTTCCTTTCTTTCTTTCTTCCTACTTCTACTAATTCTTTCTCTCTACTTTTTCTCCCTTTTATTCTGAGCCGTGTGGAGGAAAGGCTCTTGGTGCTGCAGCCAGGAGTCAGTGCTGTGCCTCTGAGGTGGGAGAGCCAACTTAAGGACACTGGTCAACAAAAGACCTCCCAGCTCCACATAATATCAAACGGCGAAAATCTCCCAGAGATCTCCATCTCAACGCCAGCACCCAACTTCACTCAACGACCAGCAAGCTACAGTGCTGGACACCCTATGCCAAACAACTAGCAAAACAGGAACACAACACCACCCATTAGCAGAGAGGTTGTCCAAAATCATAATACGTCCACAGACACCCCAAAACACACCACCAGACATGTACCTGCCCACCAAAAAGACAAGATGCAGCCTCATCCACCAGAACACAGGCACTAGTCCCCTCCACCAGGAAGCCTACACAACCCACTGAACCAACATTAGCCACTGGGGACAGACACCAAACACAATGGGAACCATGAACCTGCAGCCTGCAAAAAGGAGACCCCAAACACTGTAAGATAAGCAAAATGAGAAGACAGAAAAACACACCACAGATGAAGGAGCAAGATAAAAACCCACCAGACCTAACAAATGAGAGGAAATAGGCAGTCTACCTGAAAAAGAATTCAGAATAATGATAGTAAAGATGATCCAAAATCTTGGAAACAGAAGAGAGAAAATGCAAGAAACATTTAACAAGGACCTAGAAGAACTAAAGATGAAACAAACCACGATGAACAACACAATAAATGAAATGAAAAATACTCTAGGGGGATCAATAGCAGAATAACTAAGGCAGAAGAATGCATAAGTGACCTGGAAGATAAAATAGTGGAAATAACTACTGCAGAGCACAATAAAGAAAAAAGAATGAAAAGAACTGAGGACAGTCTCAGAGACCTCTGGGACAACATTAAACACACCAACATTCGAATTATAGGGGTTCCAGAAGAAGAAGAGAAAAAGAAAGGAACTGAGAAAATATTTGAAGAGATTATAGTTGAAAACTTCCCTAATATGGGAAAGGAAATAGTTAATCAAGTCCAGGAAGCACAGAGAGTCCCATACAGGATAAATCCAAGGAAAAATACGCCAAGACACATATTAATCAAACTGTCAAAAATTAAATACAAAAAAGCATATTAAAAGCAGCAAGGGAAAAACAACAAATAAAACACAAGGGAATCCCCATAAGGTTAACAGCTGATCTTTCAGCAGAAACTCTGCAAGCCAGAAGGGAGTGGTAGGACATGTTTACAGTGATGAAGGAGAAAAACCTGCAACCAAGATTACTCTAGCCAGCAAGGATCTCATTCAGATTCGATGGAGAAATTGAAACCTTTACAGACAAGCAAAAGTTGAGAGAGTTCAGCACCACCAAAGCAGCTTTACAACAATGGCTAAAGGAACTTGTCTAGGCAGGAAACACAAGAGAAGGAAAAGACCTACAAAAAAAAACCCAAAACAATTAAGACAATGGTAATAGGAACATACATATCGATAATTACCTTAAATGTAAAGGGATTAAATGCTCCCACCAAAAGACACAGATTGGCTGAATGGATACAAAAACAAGACCCATATATATGCTGTCTACAAGAGACCCACTTCAGACCTAGAGACACATACAGACCGAAAGTAAGGGGATGGAAAAAGAAATTCCATACAAACGGAAACCAAAAGAAAGCTGGAGTAGCAATTCTCATATCAGACAAAATAGACTTTAAAATAAAGACTATTACAAGAGACAAAGAAGGACACTACATAATGATCAAGGGATCGATCCAAGAAGAAGATATAACAATTGTAAATATTTATGCACCCAACATAGGAGCACCTCAATACATAAGGCAAATACAAACAGCCATAAAAGGAGAAATCGACAGTAACACATTCATAGTAGGGGACTTCAACACCCCAGTTTCACCAATGGACAGATCATCCAAAATGAAAATAAATAAGGAAATACAAGCTTTAAATGATACATTAAACAAGATTGACTTATTAATTGATATTTATAGGACATTCCATCCAAAAACAACAGAATACACATTTTTCTCAAGTGCTCATGGAACATTCTCCAGGATAGATCATATCTTGGGTCACAAATCAAGTCTTGCTAAATTTAAGAAAACTGAAATTGTATCAAGTATCTTTTCTGACCACAGCGCTATGAGACTAGATATCAATTACAGTAAAATATCTGTAAAAAATAAAAACACACAGAGGCTAAACAATACACTACTTAATAACGAAGTGATCACTGAAGAAATCAAAGAGGAAATAAAAAAATACCTAGAAACAAATGACAATGGAGACACGACGACCCAAAACCTATGGGATGCATCAAAAGCAGTTCTAAGCGGGAAGTTTATAGCAATACAAGCCCACCTTAAGAAACAGGAAACATCTCGAATAAACAACCTAACCTTGCGCCTCAAGCAATTAGAGAAAGAAGAACAAAAAAAACCTCAAAGTTAGCAGAAGGAAAGAAATCATAAAAATCAGATCAGAAATAAATGAAAAAGAAATGAAGCCAACGATAGCAAAGATCAATAAAACTAAAAGCTGGTTCTTTGAGAAGATAAACAAAATAGATAAACCATTAGCCAGACTCATCAAAAAAAAAGAGGGAGAAAACTCAAATCAATAGAATTAGAAATGAAAAAGGAGAAGTAACAACTGACACTGTAGAAATACAAAAGATCATGAGAGATTACTACGAGCAACTCTATGCCAATAAAATGGACAACCTGGAAGAAATGGACAAATTCTTAGAAATGCACAACTGCTAAGACTGAATCAGGAAGTAATAGAAAATATGAACAGACCAATCACAAGCACAGAAATTGAAACTGTGTTTAAAAATCTTCCAAAAAACAAAAGCCCAGGACCAGATGGCTTCACAGGCAAATTCTATCAAACATTTAGAGAAGAGCTAACACCTATCCTTTTCAAACTCTTCCAAAATATAACAGAGGGAGGAACACTCCCAAATTCATTCTACGAGGCCACCATCACCTTGATACCAAAACCAGACAAGGATGTCACAAAGAAAGAAAACTACAGGCCAATAACACTGATGAACATAGATGCAAAAATCCTCAACAAAATACTAGCAAACAGAATCCAACAGCACATTAAAAGGATCATACACCATGATCAAGTGGGGTTTATTCCAGGAATGCAAGGATTCTTTAATATATGCAAATCAATCAATGTGATAAACCATATTAACAAATTGAAGGAGAAAAACCATATGATCATCTCAATAGATGCGGAGAAAGCTTTTGACAAAATTCAACATTCATTTATGATAAAAATCCTGCAGAAAGTAGGCATAGGGGGAACTTTCCTCAACATAATAAAGGCCATATATGACAAACCCACAGCCAACATCGTCCTCAATGGTGAAAAACTGAAAGCATTTCCACTAAGATCAGGAACAAGACAAGGTTGCCCACCAACACTGCTCTTACTCAACATAGTTTTGGAAGTTTTAGCCACAGCAATCTGAGAAGAAAAGGAAATAAAAGGAATCCAAATCGGAAAAGAAGCAGTAAAGCTGTCACTGTGCAGATGCCATGATACTATATATTGAGAATCCTAAATATGCTACCAGAAAACTACTAGAGCTAATCAATGGATTTGGTAAACTTGCAGGATACAAAGTTAATGCACAGAAATCTCTGGCATTCCTATACACTAATGATGAAAAATCTGAAAGTGAAATCAAGAAAACACTCCCATTTACCACTGCAACAAAAAGAATAAAATATTTAGGAATAAACCTACCTAAGGAGACAGAAGATCTGTATGCAGAAAATTATAAGACACTGATGAAAGAAATTAAAGATGATACAAATAGATGGAGAGATATACGATGTTCTTGGATTGGAAGAAGCAATATTGTGAAAATGACTCTACTACCCAAAGCAATCTACAGATTCAATGCAATCCCTATCAAACTACCCCTGGAATTTTTCACAGAACTAGAACAAAAAAATTCACAATTTGTATGGAAACACAAAGACCCCGAATAGCCAAAGCAATCTTGAGAACGAAAAACGGAGCTGGAGGAATCAGGCTCCCTGACTTCAGACCATACTACAAAGCTACAGTAATCAAGACAGTATGGTACTGGCACAAAAACAGAAAGATAGATCAATGGAACAGGATAGAAAGCCCAGAGATAAACCCACACACATATGGTCACCTTATCTTTGATAAAGGAGGCAGGAATATAGAGTGGAGAAATGACAGCCTCTTCAATAAGTGGTGCTGGGAAAACTGGACAGGTACATGTAGAAGTATGAGATTAGATCACTCCCTAACACCATACCCAAAAATAAGCTCAAAATGGATTAAAGACCTAAATGTAAGGCCAGAAACTATCAGACTCTTAGAGGAAAACCTAGGCAGAACACTCTATGACATAAATCACAGCAAGATCCTTTTTGACCCACCTCCTAGAGAAATGGAAATAAAAACAAAAATAAACAAATGGGACCGAATGAAAATTCAAAGCTTTTGCACAGCAAAGGAAACCATAAACAAGACCAAAAGACAACCCTCAGAATGGGAGAAAATATTTGCAAACGAAGCAACTGACAAAGAATTAATTTCCAAAATTTACAAGCAGCTTATGCAGCTCAATAACAAAAAAACAAACAACCCAATACAAAAATGGGCAGAAGACCTAAATAGACATTTTCCAAAGAAGATATACAGACTGCCAACAAACACATGAAAGAATGCTCAACATCATTAATCATTAGAGAAATGCAAATCAAAACTACAATGAGATATCATCTCACACCAGTCAGAATGGCCATCATCAAAATATCTAGAAATAATAAATGCTGGAGAGGGTGTGGAAAAAAGGGAACACTCCTGCACTGCTGGTGGGAATGTGAATTGATACAGCCACTATGGAGAACAGTATGGAGGTTCCTTAAAAAACTACAAATAGAACTACCATATGACCCAGCAATCCCACTACTGGGCATATACCCTGAGAAAACCATAATTCAAAAAGAGTCATGTACCAAAATGTTCATTGCAGCTCTATTTACAATAGCCCGGAGATGGAAACAACCTAAGTGCCCATCATCGGATGAATGGATAAAGAAGATGTGGTACATATATACAATGGAATATTACTCAGCCATAAAAAGAAACGAAATTGAGCTATTTGTAATGAGGTGGATAGACCTAGAGTCTGTCATACAGAGTGAAGTAAGTCAGAAAGAGAAAGACAAATACCATATGCTAACACATATATATGGAATTTAAGAAAAAAAAAATGTCATGAAGAACCTAGGGGTAAGACAGGAATAAAGACACAGACCTACTAGAGAACGGACTTGAGGATATGGGAAGGGGGAAGGGTAAGCTGTGACAAAGCGAGAGAGAGGCATGGACATATATACACTACCAAACGTAAGGTAGATAGCTAGTGGGAAGCAGCTGCATAGCACAGGGAGATCAGCTCGGTGCTTTGTAACCACCTGGAGGGGTGGGATAGGGAGGGTGGGAGGGAGTGAGACGCAAGAGGGAAGAGATATGGGAACATATATATATGTATAACTGATTCACTTTGTTATAAAGCAGAAACTAACACACCATTGTAAAGCAATTATACCCCAAAAAAGATGTTAAAAAAAAAACCATACATATAAAATACCCAGAACAGACACATATGAAACACTCAGAAAGTATTAGCACTAAGTAAAATATTGTTATTAAGCTCTCTGAATTATAGCATCTCTTCTGCATGTTTAAAAAGTAACAGTGAATGGCAATTTCTAGAGTCACAAACACAGAAGAGCTTTTGTATCCTGCTGGTGAAAGTAGCATAAGCTTGTAAGTGACTATAACCTCATGGGTCAAGGGGAGTGGATAGCTGGTTGCAATAATTTTTTCGACTATCTGTGAGCTTGTGGTGGGGCATACTTCGGGAGAACTACAATTTTTGCCAATGTGTAGGAAGTAGCTCATTGAAAGTTGCAAATAGAGAGAAGAGTTATTTTATTTTAATTTTAATTTTTATTTTTTGTGGTACGCGGGTCTCTCACTGCTGTGGCCTCTCCCGTTGTGGAGCACAGGCTCCGGACGCGCAGGCTCAGCGGCCATGGCTCATGGGCCCAGCCACTACGCGGCATGTGAGATCTTCCCGGACCGGGGCACGAACCCACGTCCCCTGCATCGGCAGGCGGACTCTCAACCACTGCGCCACCAGGGAAGCCCGAGAGTTATTTTTAAGCTTTGAGAAAGTAACTTCACCAGAGTGACTGGTACTGTGAGAGTCCATAGGATTGTGGTGCTTCACCTCCCTTGGAGAGAACCAGCTGCCGGGTGGAGGTGTAGAGCTGGGCCAGTCCTGCCTGACCCTGGGACTCCTCTACTGCACATTCTTTACTCTGGGGTGCCCCTTTGGTATGGCTGAGATTTTTTCAACTGGCATAGCATCCAAGGCTTTTTCTTTGCAATATTCCTTCATTCCTTTTCTCCCTTCAGAGTTGACAGGCTTGTGTCACAGTCTCTGAAGGCTCATCCTACCTACTCTTGCTCTCTCTCCCGTTTGTCCATCACAGTTATCCCCCCCCCCCCAATAAACGTTTTGCACGTCTAATTCTGTCTTATATTGTTAGTTGGCCTCTTGGAAGATGCTAATTGACTCAGGGCAGAATCCAGATTGGAGTTTGTGAAGAAAAGTTGAAGGAAGAAAAAGTTCTCCCTGGGAGATGAAGAAAGGCTAAGCAAAATATATAGTATTCTCTAATTTTGTCCTTTTTTTTTTTTTTAATTGGAGAGACTAGAACACACTTATGTGAAACAAAAATCACTGAAGAGAAAGTTAAGATGTACATACTAGAAAAGGCAAGCGAGAGTAATTAAACCAAGTGTCTGACTCTATATGTAGAGATAAATTCCAGAGTCTGGAGGAAGATTAGTGAAGAAAAGTGAGTGGTTTCAGCAGAGACTAGAGAGTAGGTGAAAGTTTTGGCACAAGAATGGTGATAACCAGAGTCAGCTGGGTGGGGGCAAGGCTATTAAATAAGGGGTCCCCAACCCCTGGGCCATGGACCGGTACCGGTCCGCGGCCTGTTAGGAACCGGGCCGCATAGCAGAAGATGAGCGGCGGGCAAGCGAGCGAAGCTTCATCTGCCACTCCCCATGGCTTCCCATCTCTCCCCATCGATCGCATTACCACCTGAACCATCCACCCTCCCCACCCCTGTCCGTGGAAAAATTGTCTTCCACGAAGCATGTCCCTGGTGCCAAAAAGGTTTGGGGGCTGCTGTATTAAAAGGTCGCAATAGTGAATGGCTACCCAAGTGTGGGTCAAAGCCATTTAACAACTTGATGAGAGAAAAGGAAATTCACCATCATCACAAAGTTGACAACAGAAAACACTCAGAGTTTGGGCAACGCTATCTTGCAAGACTTTATAATTCTATCACCTCCTCCAGTAGCTGTTTGACAGTTTCTTCCAGTTTAAAATTTCATGAAATTCAATGGTTGTAGAATCTAATAAAGATATACGTGAAATAGGCAACAATGTGGCAACTCTGGTGTCTAGATCCTCAATTCTTGGTAGGGCTGACTTTCAAAGAGTGAAAAGAAATCAATGTAGCTGTGATTTTTCTCCAGATATCTTCATACCAATTAAAAATAATACATTTATTCAAGTAGGTGGTTTAGTGCTATGCAGTACTTGTCAATTAGACCAACTAACACCTGTCCTTGAGGTGGTATGTTGTAGATGTTTGAGACAGGAAGAAGGTGTTAACACCAGTGGTCATTTTTCTCCATCACGAAGAGATGCAAACCATGCTACAGAATCCCTCCCTTATTCTCTTCTTTCTCACTTTCTATTTCCTCCCTCCTCTCAAATTAATTAACATTAACGATGCCTGACAACTTACAAATTCCTTTCACATAAATAATCTCATTTATTCCTCCTAGCAACTAGATGACGTAGTTGTCCTTACCATTCTCTTTTACCTTTTTCAAAAACTTAAAGACAGAAAGATTAGATAATATTTCCCAAATGAACATCTACAAGTGATGCATTTAGGTCTCAAGCTAAGAATCTGTGATCCTAAAACCTACATTCTTTACAGAATCAACCAACTGGGGAGGAGTGAAAGAAATAAACGTGACATTAGAGGGTTGACTCATCAGTTCACTCAAAATAAGAAAATACATAACCTAGATTTTTTTATTAACTGATAACTGATAGCCATGCATATAATTGCCAAAAAGATATTAATAATTATAGCCTAAGAATTATATAATTTTAAACAAATAAGGAGCATTGGAGATCACCTAATCCAATCTTTCAATTTTACAGATGAGGAAACAAGCCTAATAAGAATTCAGTGATTTCTCAAAAATAAAAACCAAAAACCTCAACTAATATGAGGAATGTTGAGTTTAAGGAATTCTCTCTAGTAGGAAAAAAGTTATTAAAACCAAAAATGATTAAGCTATTTCTGACCCCTCAAGAGAGTGATATTATTTATATCAGAAAGAAAATAAATATTTTCCATGTTCCCTTCTACTTACAGAGCTGGGTGAGGGAGGGATAAAAAGCAAACAACTGAAATAGTAAGGCCTCTGCCAGTCCTTGGGAGCAGTTAAAGCCGTGATCACGAGGAAAGTGGTCAATGGAAGTCACTTGGAAGAACAAGGAGCAAATATGAGAGCCTGGAATAGATGACTCTGTTTACTCATGCTTCCTGCATCTCTGGAAAAGTAGAACTTGGCTAGAAGCTGAGGATGAGTTAGTGGCTCTGCCGTATAGAGGGAAGAACTTAGGAATGAATGGGGACAACCCAGGAGGGGAGACCCTACAAGCAGAGATGGAAGTAAATTTCAGGGAGCAAGGGGGGTCAAGCAGTATGCTGTGAAGCTGTAATAGGGATGAAAAGTAGCTGGTAAGAAACTGTGATGTCTAAAATTCAGGTTTAAGTCGTTGGCACTGCTGCAATGTGACCTGTCTCTGCTGGACTATTCAGATCTACAGTCAGACCTGTGTGTGGTATTGGGGGAAATCAAGGGGACAGAGCTGTGCTATTCATCTGGCTCATCCTGGCAGAAGGGAAGAAGTGTTGCAGGACACGATGCCTGAGGGACTCAAGAATCCAGTGGATACAGGAACCTGAAGACCGAGCTGACAGAGGTATCTAGTCCTAGACACTTTAGATATTTCCTGAGGGCACAGGCAAAGTCTACCCAGTAATCTTGGTGCAGCCTCTGAGATTCCCCAAAGATACGAGCTAGAGAGTTGGAGCTCATTTTATTTATACCCGCAAAGACATCATGACCTCAGCTGACATCTGGGCTTCAGAAAAAGATTATCTGTTACAAAGGTTGTAGCTGCTGTTATTTTTCCTACTCTAAGAAATTCAGTGATTTTCATTTACAGGGCGAGGATGAGATAAGGCAAATGGGGCAAGGATTTAACCTTTCTAGAGTGCTTTATACGCTAAGCAACATGAAATACATAGTATTCTTTATGATGCTCTGTAAGAACATATCTTTGTTCTACAGGCAAGAAAACAGGTTTGCACAGAGAGGTTAAGTAACATGTGTAACTGCAAAAGCCAAGATTTTCTTTAACACATTCTGCCCGACTACAAACCTAAGCCCTTTCCATTAAGCCACACTTCCTGCCCCGTTGAAGATCTGTAGATTAATATGTTAATCTTGACAGATGCCTACAGAATCAGCATGCACTCACTAAGCACATTCCTATAAATAATACAGGGCTCCAAAGGCTTCCTAAATGGAAATATTTCAGAGTATTTTCAGCAAATGGGTCAGCGTGTTAGATATTAGGAATATAGAAAGGCTCTGCTATGCTAACAGTACTCTACTTCAGCTATGTTTGAAATCAACTGTCAAATGCATTTCCCCCTATTATTTTGCAATAATATATTTGGTATGTGTATACCGTTGCTTATACTGTGAAGATAAGAAGTTGACCCTGCCCAACATACAGATTTTTTTCTTTTTCATCCCTAATAATTATACCATGAAACTGATGTTATATGCCTTGTATACATTCTTTTGGAGAACTCCCGGTAGAGTGTTGAAATGACTGGTTACATGATACTTTTCTCCATTAGACCCTTAATTCTCTGTGGTAGGAGTCATGGTCAGCACACAGAAGGTTTCTGATAAATTTTTAATAAACAACGATATGGGACTAATGAGTGATAACCATTTATATCTTCTGCGGAGACCCCATTAAATCTTACAAGGTTTATAAGCTATAAATATCTTTTGGCATTTCAATTGGTAATTAATTAGGATACTTTCTGTAACTTTTCTACACCTTTTAAGGTTCAAGTCCTTTAAATTTATAATTAGTTTCCAATATTTTTTGTCTCTAATGCAGTTTAAGCTTCTAGAGTATTACATTTGTAATATTATTATAACTGTAAATAACATAACAGATCATTGGAATGTAAACTTTTGCCTAATGATTATACCTGTATCCTAATTCTTTGGCAAATATATAATTAAGAAAAATTTAACATCATATAATCTGATTAATAGTGTTTTAGTCTCCTAATTTAATAATTCCTGTATAAAGACATTCACTTAAAACATTAGCAAAAAGAAATAATGAGAATATAACTTAGTGCATAAAGATAAGATAACAAATGTAGCCCAAGTTCTCAACTCACAAAATTTTCTTGGTAGCCAAAAAATTTTATGTTTGATGCTAAATAATGACAATTAAAATATGTATCAAGAGTTTCCAGGTTTCTTTCCCCAGATGATAAGTGAGCTGGTCATCTGAGAATTAGACATCCTAGGAAACTCTTGTCTGTTTTTAAGTTTTCCCCCATCCAATAATCTTCTCTATTTTGCTACTGAAAGTAAGTAGATATTATTTTAAGGTCTTGGCACACTGAAAAATAATAACCATCACCTATGGCATATACCATTGCTTGTACTGTGAGAATAAGAAAGAAACTGACCCTGACCTTGCTCAACATAGAGGTGTTGTTAACTTGTTTTTTCCAGTTAAGCTTAAATAACATCTATTCATTAGGCATCTATTATGTGCTGAGTTCTGCTAGTAATTTGTGATAAATGTTTTGAATGGAATTGTCAGCAGCTGGATGAGGAAGCTAACAACAAAAGAAAATACTTAGTGATCCAGTTTATGTATCTCATTTTTTAAACGTAATTTTAATGGTTATCTTTCACTGCAAATATACCATGCTCAGTATTAACATTTTTTTATTTATGTAATGGTTTCTGAAAATTTAATTCTAGAATTTCCTTAATGATAATCATATTAACAAATGTTTGTAATATGGCCACATTCTTAACGTTTGCTGCCAACTTTGGAATATTTAGGACACCTCATATATTTTTTGTAACACGTCAGTGCTAATCTATAACTTATACATCACTTTGAAAACAATTTAACAGCAGAGCAAAAATTGAAATCAAAGTAGTGTTACTGAACCACTCAGAGCTTGTAAAAACGAGGGCCATCTCAATTCATTTCCATTTCAAAAGTCTGCTTCTTTTTGTATTACAGGTGTACAGAAGAAGTATACACAATGGTGGTTACGAGCTTCAGTTCTGAATAGTAGTCATAAAGGTCGAAATTATCTGATTAGACAACACTTGGTAATGTCATTCTTTTTTTTGTTTTTTATTTTTGTTTTTTTTTTTTGGCAGTACGCGGGCCTCTCACTGTTGTGGCCTCTCCCATTTTGGAGCACAGGCTCTGGACACGCAGGCTCAGAGGCCATGGTTCACAGGCCCAGCCGCTCCGCGGCATGTGGGATCTTCCCGGACCGGGACACGAACCCGTATCCCCTGCATTGGCAGGCGGACTCTCAACCACTGCGCCACCAGGGAAGCCCGGTAATGTCATTCTTAATGAAAGTATAAGCAGACTTGCAAGATACCAGAGGCTTCAGGGAGTTTTAAAATCGATAACGCTGTAATACTTTTGTAGGTAATCTTTAAGTAGCACCTAACACAATGGGGACAGCATATGATCAATATTAATGAACAACTGAAGTCAACAGCATGCTTTTCAGGCATTTTTATGCAAGTTCATATAAATATGTCAACAAGATTAATTGCTCACAAAAGCAATAGATCTGTATATGGTTTGCTGCTTTTCTGCATCTACCTTCTCACAATTCCAACAGTAGAGAGTTGAAGTGATTTCTATATGTGTAACATGGTTAGCTTTTCACACATTTAGAGACTATGCCCCAAATCATGACTTCCTCATGGTGTGTAAGCAGATTATTAGAAAGTAAACATGTTAACACTCTCCTGTGACAATGTGTACACAGACCCGGTCAATTTTACAAATTACACTCTCAAAACATTGGCACTTAGATATTAAAAATAAATGTACATTTTAGATTATGTAATAAGGAAATGCCAGTAAGACCATTGCAAGAGCTTAGTTTCACTAGTTATTTTAGCAATGCAAGCAAATAGGAATAGTTATGACCCAAAAGTTCACTCCAAACTCTCGTCTTAAAAACATGTTAGGGCTTCCCTGGTGGCGCAGTGGTTGAGAGTCCGCCTGCCGAGGCAGGGGACACGGGTTCATGCCCCGGTCTGGGAAGATCCCACATGCCGCGGAGCGGCTGGGCCCGTGAGCCATGGCCGCTGAGCCTGCGCGTCCGGAGCCTGTGCTCCACAACGGGAGAGGCCACAACAGTGAGAGGCCCGCGTACCACAAAACAAAACAAAACAAAACAAAACAAAAAAACATGTTAAAATTCTATCATAGTGCTGCTTTTATATTTAATAAGGTTTGAACATTTTGGCAGTTGCCATTTTGAGCCATTGCCACTCTATTTTAAACTAGTTGAAAAAGAAGGAGTTAGTCTGGGAATGTTCACATGATTGAAGCTTTCAAACCATTTTTAACACTAGTTGCTCCTCTTCCTCTTTTCTACTCCTTTTTAAACGTAAATTCAGCCATTTGAGGAAAAAACTGTCAATATTTTCTGGGTATTTTGTATATGTATAGAGAGGTAAACTATAAATAAACCTAAAACACTCCATTTAAGGGGAGAATCAGCAAATTTAACAAATTGTTCCTTAAATATAAAATATTTGAATACATTATGAAAACTGAAATCTGAGGCTAAAGAGAGATTTTTTTTTAATACCTATTGAAAAACTTTCTCCTCGAGAATTAATACTGGACTCTCTTCATATATAACTGTCTAGAGGAAGGCACTGAGATGACTAGTGGCTACAAAGGTGTTTAGGGTTCCTGTGTTAGTTTCCCAGGGCTGCTTTAACAAAATGCCACAAACCTGGTGGCTTCAAACAATAGAAATTTATTCGCTCACAGTTCTGTAGGCTAGAAGTCTGAAATCAAGGTGTGTTGGCAGGGCCATACACCCTCTGAAGATGCTAGGGCTAAACCCTTCCTTATCCCTTCCAGCTTCTGGTGGCTCTTGGTGCTCCTTGGATTGTATCAGCATAACTCCAATCCCTGCCTCCACCCTCACATGACTTCTTTCCTGTGTTTCCCTGTGTTTTCTCCTCTTCTTATAAGTATACCAGTCATTGGATTCAGGGCCCACCCTAGTCCAGAATAATTTCATCTCAAGATCCTTAATTACTTACATCTGCAAAGCCCTTGTGATGGACTGAGTTGTGTCCCCCCAAAATTCATATGTTGAAGCCCTAACTTCCAGTATCTCAAAATGTGACTATATTTGGAGATACAGACTTTAAAGAGGCCATTAAGGTGACAGGAGGCCATAATATGGTCCCTAACCCAATCCAATCTCCCTTACAAGAAGAGGAAATTTGGACACACAAAAGAGATATCAGCGATGTCCCAATACCAGAGGAAAGGCCATGTGAGGACAAAGTAAGAGGGTAGCTATCGACAACCCAAGGAGAAAGGCCTCAGGAGAAACCAAACCTGCTGTCACCTTGATCTTGCACTATGACAACTGTGAGGAAATGCATTCTATTGTTTAAGCTACCCAGGCTGTGGTATTTTGTTTTGGCAGTCCCAGCAAACTAATACAGACCCTATTTCCAAATAAGGTCACAGTCTGAGATTCCTGGTAGACAGGAATTTTGGACAGGTACTCTTCAATCCACTGTAGTCCCTAAGTAGTTGTTTCTTGTAGCAACGAAGCTGACTAAGGAAACCAGAGCCCTCGTCTATTGTTAGAGTGGGCTGACAAAGCACTCATATTTATCAACAATTAACACCTTAGCTAAAACTAATTTCACTTGGCTCTCATCACACAGAGTGGTAAAAAATTTGATGATTTTGGAGAGCAGGAGAGCAGTTAAGTTTGGAGCAGTGCCTAGGAAGAGTGCAGAAGTGGCTGTTTAGGTGCCATCAAGGAGGACCTGTCACTGCACGATTGAAGAAAATACTCAAGAAAGAATTAAGATTTCTTGGGGTTGATCTTTAGCCATTTACTCTAGTTTAGAGTTGGGCTTGCCAATGGTAGTACGTTTTTTACGTAGTTAGCCAACGCTCTGAGGAAAGCCATTATACACGTTATTTCTATAAACACATGTAATCATTTGAGTGACAATAGTTGATATGTCCTCTTTTCCCAATAAATACATATCTTATTAAATATTAGTATGACTTTTAAAAATTATTAACAAAATATAGCAAGAGGATCTATCATTTACAAAGTGATAACTATTACTATAGCTCCATCTTACATTTCTTCCTCTGTCCATTCATCCTGCACTGATGGCAAAATAAGCTTCCTAAACCACCACGTCAGCTCAGAATGTTTTATTACTCAAACAGAAATCTGTCTCGTCTGTAGTCACAATGCATATACATTTTTTTTAGTCCTGCAAAACATGCTGTCTGTTTTGGGACATCTTTTACCTAACCAATAATATTTGATTCGTGATTGATTATGTGATATACTCATTAACAGAACAATGTGTACTGAACACAAGACAAAAGATAATGTTGCCCTTTGATTTCCTTTCTATAATAAAGGACACTAATTCTATAGAAGCCTTTTATAAACTACTGAATGCTGTATAAAATTAATTATTACTGTTGAAGTTAGTAACAGAAGACCCAAGTGCACCTTGAAATCTTGGGTCAATAGGATCAACATTTCTAAAATCTACAGGAAACATGGACATCTAAAGTATGGACCATCATGATAATCAATGTCATGTTTTCCTTTTTTTCAGATAGCCACTAGAGTAAGAGGAGGGACTTCCTTGTGAAAATTCCTATGAAACTTTAGAAACCATAAATGCAATCCAATCTAATTGAAAAAAAAGGGCATTCAATAATTTTTGATTAATCTAGGGGGAAAAAATCTCTCTCTGCTTCTAGTGATTGTAATAAGCCAGCTCTGGTTATTGCCAATAAATCATAAGAATTTCTCTCTAATTCCTTAAAAAGCCCTTTAAAATCAGGGAGCTGTTTCCAAACAGAACTCAGCAAATCACCTGTTTGAAAAGTGCATCTGTTAGAACTCACATTCCATGCATTGCAAAATACAATTCGAGCTCCAGAATACACATCAGCAGGTGGTGCAAAGTGGTAAGATATCATTCAAGTTTGCCATTAGCTACCTTGGTTTGTTTCCTCTTCTACATGTCAGTAGGATGGGGCATGGAGTAAAGACAGAGAAGAGACCAATGTGTTTCTGTTATAAGCAAATATCTGAGCCTAGGTTTCAGGAGCATCAAACAATCTCACTGTTTCACATGGTGTCTCTAAGCAGCTACAAAATTTCCATATTCATCAATCTTCCTCTGACAGCTCTTCACCTTTTTCAGGCTTCTAC
The DNA here is from genome assembly GCF_964270905.1 of Leucopleurus acutus. NCBI lineage: Eukaryota > Metazoa > Chordata > Mammalia > Artiodactyla > Delphinidae > Leucopleurus > Leucopleurus acutus. The sequence goes on along the minus strand of NC_139145.1, from coordinate 109,395,952 downwards.
TGAACTTGCCGACTGTACTGCATGATTAGCATCTCACTGTATACTGCTTCCTTCTCTAATTATTTTATGGGTCTCTTTTGTCTCCCTGACGAGATTATAAACACTCGTGCACAGGAACCCCTACTCCTTGTATTTTGTTTTATCCCCATATATGCTGATAAAGTGCTAGATACTCTGATGTTGCTTCATAAATATATGATAATTGACTGAAAATTAGTATTAATTTTGTTAATTAGAATAACAGCATATAATCTAAACTACGTTTCATAGTCTATAACAAAAACCTAAAGTTTAGAGGTTGGTTGCATTTTCATTTGTAGCCCTTTCTCATCCACAGTTAGCAGGTTGCAACAATCCAATTTTAAGCCTGGAGCCAAGCTCAATTTTGTTTGCTGAAGGCTGTGGCAATTTGTAAAATATCAGATTGTAGATAATCTTTTAATTATAAATAGGTATTAAAAGTAGATGCACTCTTTCCCCAAAACTACAGCTCTTTCTTTTGAAATTTAGCAAAGTGGTTTTGATTTTGAAGGCAATGACAGGAGGAGGGGGAAGGATTTCTATTTTTACTTTTGGAATCTGCCCTCTGTGACTGCCATCTTAACCATGAGGCAGTGAGATCCCTGTAGTTCAGGGATCCAGCTACACTCAGATGGGAAGAGCACCTACCCAGGCTGCACAGCTGAGAATATTGAAGCACAGCTGGACAGGCAAGTTACTGTTTGGACAGCCTCTTTAGGTCTCGCATGTGGCTTCTTTGTAGCAGACTTGAGAAGGCATGAAACGAAGCAGGCATGGATTCTGGCCAGCTGGCCATCTGTTCCTTCACCCACTGTGATAATTTGGTCTTGTAGAATTTTGTTAAGTGAGCATTAAGTAATGACTATGTCAAACAGAGTGTGTAATGAATGCTTCTTAATCACTGGATAAAAGCTTAGCGGATGCTTGCCCAAACACAGAAAAGGTCACCAACACAAGTGAAGAATTAAAAACAAGAGAGCAATGAAATAGATGCAGAACAGCAATAATTAACTTATTTTCCATTTTCACTTTTAATCATATTGAATCCATGTCAAATGGAAGATAGGGGTCTCATAGGGAAGCTAGGTAATAGCATCATAGTTCCTACTATCCCGCTATGCATGTATCAAACTCAGGAAGAATTTTAAAATGAAGAAAACACATGAGGGGGTTTATCATCCTGACCTGAGTTGAAAGCACTGTGGTTGTAGTCATTAACACCAAACTTTTCCAAATAATTCTCCAGAATAAGACCAAGTAGTCACTGATTGGAAAAATACTTTCTGTATTGTTTTTTTTAAAGATCAATTGAAATATCCTATTCTGAGAAAGCAGCTTTTTTGCAAAGTCATAAACCTTTTTAATTCTCCTAATGGAATGATGTACTAGATAAACTGTATTATTGGGATGGTCTCCTACTGCCTGGAATTCTGAAGTCCATAAGTTTAGACTAATCTTGGATAGTCAATGTTAACTCCACTGTTTATAAAAATGAACCAGAATTCTTTACCTGATTAAGTTACCATCTTATCACCTAAAGAAGATAATATCTATTCCTAATATTCTGCTTATATGGTTCCCCAGCTCAGAATGCCTTTCTTCACCTTACTGTCTCTTCCAAATCTCTCCTTCCTTCCAAGACCTCCCCAAGTTTCATAACCTCCATTAATTTTTCCCTATCATTTATTCTTATTCTCTTCAACAAATTTTTTCTGTTACTCTCTATTATAGCCATTGTTTCATTCATTCCTTCATTCATCCTTTCATTCACAGAATTATTCAGTTCATATTTAGAGCTCATACTGTGTTCCAGACACAGTGCTAGGTACTAGGGTTATAATGGTGAGCAAAACAGATACTCTTTCTGCTCTCATATAACTTCAATCAAGTGGAAGAACTGACACCAACCAAAAAAATCACATTAGAAATGGAATTTTTTAATGAGTCATGAAGGAAAGGTATACAGTATCCTGAGAACCTATTAATAGGAGGTTTCCCGAGGAAGTTACACATAAGCTAGGAACTAAAATCCAAGTAAGAGCTAAAGTAAAGAAGGAGATGAGTTTTCCATTCATAGGTCTTTGGAAGGGTCTTTAAGGAGTCCAGTATAGCTGGAGTGGACAGAGCAAAGACAGAGATAGATAGGGACCAGATCAGGCAGGCTGTCAAATATCATGTTTAAAAAAAAAAAAAAGGAAAGAGAAAGGGCTTTATGGGGATACATTGACATGTTTAAGCAATAGGATAATATGATTGGAATTTCAATTTTAAAGATAATCTGTGTGCTATATGGACAATACTTAGGAAAGTATCAGCATAGATGAAGGCAGACCAGTTAGGAGTCTTCACTCTAGTCCTGGTGAAGCATGATGGGAAGCCTGGATTAGAGTGGTGGGCTGGGGGATATGGAAAGAAATAGACAGATTTGAGAAAGGAGGGTCAGGGATGACTTTTGAGTTTCTAGATTTCACATCTCAATGGTGTGTGCCATCCCCTAAGACAGAAGTACTGGAAGAGTGTCTAGATTGGAAGGGAAGATCATGAGTCAACTTTTGGATCTGTTATTCAACAGGAGGTATCAAGAAGGCAGAAAAGAGTATGGCCTAGAGATATAAATGTTAGTGTCCCAGTGTAGGTGGAAATTAATGGGTATGGATATAGCCACCTATGGGAAGACTAGACATAATATGGAGAATCGAGGACCAAGACCCAAGATATGCCATGACTTAATGGCTGGATAGAAAATGCAATGTTCAGAGAAAGCAACTGGAGAGGTAGGAAAAATATTAGCAGGAAATCAAGTGAAATGATTATGGCACTTAACATATTGCTTTACATTGTTAATAAACTATTTAACATGTATACATTTTAAAATTCTGAGTAGATTTTAAGGTTCCAAAAACATGAGATTTCTGTTTTACACTTCTTTTATAACCCACTCGGTGTTTTATATACCATTTAGCACACAACAAATACTTGGTGGGTGGATGAAAAATGTTCAGAACTCTATGGACTGAATATACTGGCAAAGTATGTTAGGGATTTAAGTGACATTATTCTATACCAAGAGGACATTCTGGTTGATCCTTTTGCTTATCTAGGGAGTCATTTTCATATAACTACAGGAAAAGTCAAGTTGGATAAACTGCCAATACTTTTTGTTGTTTCCAAAATAAGGCTTATTTGGTTTATAGGAGTTAAAAAAAATTTAGCAATCTCAATTCCTTTTAGAATCCACAAGAGGAAAAGAAAAAACATGAACTAAAAGAGTGATATGAAAATGAAGAAAGGCAGGAAAAATACATGCTAGAAAATATAAATGTTTTCCGATTTACCTAAAGGCCTTTGGCTGTTTTTGATTTTCCATGATCTCTCTGCTGCTACTCTCAGTGTTGTACTGTCATTTCACTAACCTTAGAAACCCACGTCTAAAACTGGTTCCCATAAGATCATTCTGACAAGAGAACCCAGTTAATACTGCTATGGTATTAGGTTGAGGAAAACCTCTATAAAGATTTGCCCATAGGCATACAGAGTGAAGTAAGTCAGAAAGAGAAAAACAAATACCGTATGCTAACACATATATATGGAATTAAAAAAAAAAAAAGGTTCTGATGAAACTAGGGGCAGGGCAGGAATAAAGACACAGATGTAGAGAATGGACTTGAGGACACGGGGAGGGGGAAGGGTAAGCTGGGACAAAGTGAGAGAGTGGCAGAGACATATATACACTACCAAATGTAAAATAGATAGCTAGTGGGAAGCAGTCGCATAGCACAGGGAGATCAGCTCGGTGCTTTGTGACCACCTAGAGGGGTGGGATAGGGAGGGTGGGAGGGAGATGTAAGAGGGAGGGGATATGGGGATATATGTATACATACAGCTGATTCACTTTGTTATACATCAGCAACTAATACAACACTGTAAAGCAATTATACTCCAATAAAGATATTAAATTAAAAAAAAAGATTTGCCCATAGGGATAAGCACTGTGTGGGTAAAAAAAAAAAAAGGAAGCCATTTAAAAATAATAACATCACACTTTATGTAAAGTTCTTGTCTGTTTGCTTCCTAGTAGACATGAAAATGTAGCAGGCAGTTAAATATTTGAGAACTCTGGAAATCCACTTAAAAATGTGCATAACAATTTATTATCATTGCAAACCCAATTAAATATGTTGAGCTATTAAACACAATTCACTTTCTAACCCATGAGCAAGAGTATTAAATGTATGCAGTACAGATCTGCATTATTATAAAAATCTTTATTTCCACTTTTCCATCATTATGCATTTAAATTTGTAAATTCCATGTTACATTAATCACATGAACATAGATGGGCAATTTTTAGATAGAGAGCTATGGCAATCACTGTATTCCCTATAAAAGAAATCATTCCTGCTGACAATTTTGTGGTGAATTTTGTTAAAATCTGACTATAGTTCATAAAATGGTAAGGTTTCCTTCACAAAAGTTATTAGATGTTTAAGCCCTTCTCAGCTTTATCAAAATAATAAAAAATTAAAAACTACACTTTAATAGCACTGTCTTTGGACTCTGACATTGTACTCAATACTACATAGAATATGGCCATATAACCATTAAAAGAAGTGGCAATAACCCATGTTTGACTGCACTGTGATTTAATATTTATAGTGTTTTCATGATCCAAATAAAGTATGCTGATTAAAATGATCAGGATGTCACCATCTGGATAGAAAAAGCTGAGGTTCACATCTTCAGTATAAAATGCCTCAGGTTATTTCTGCCTGTTGCACTTTCTTATTTCCAACACAATTTCTGTTAGATGAAATATCATAGTACAGAGAAATTATATGCAGTAGTCAGTAAATGAATTAGTCAATGAATGAATACCTTAAATAATTAATTCAAGAAGTTATTACCAACATGCTATTTAAATATAGTAGGTCTGAAATTTAAATACAGTAGGTCATTCTTTAAGGTCAGCATATCAAATATAAAAGATTTTCAGAGCAACCAACAATTTACTAGAAGTGACAAGAATGTGTAGCTGCTACTTGGTCAATGTGGTATGGCTTTTAGCGTAAGTTTTCCTGCAAAAAGCCTTTTAAAATAATTTAGGAGTCTGATTGAAGTAGGTAACAAACAATGAAGAGATTTATGATTGTTTATTTAGTGCTTCAAAAAAATCAGTTGTAAATGTACAGACATGGTAATTTCCAAAGAAGCAGCTAAACAATGTCTTCACATCATTGTACAAGATACTATGGAACTTTGATAGGAAACGCATGTTGAATTCTAATGAAGATTGGCAAGCAGCAAAAATGTCTCTAATTTGAGTATTCAAGGATAACCATATTGTTCAAGATTAAATACGTTTTAGATGTGGACTCAGGCTCACCCTCATAACTGTAGTAGGAATGTTATTATACTGTTTTAATATTTTTTCTGAATAAAATAATTTTGACCATGCTTTATGTCACTGAACTTGAGACGGGGGTTCCAAATTTTCCTTGATCTATGTGCCATGAAATCTTGAGACTATCAGCTCTTTACACAGAAGCTACCCTAGTGCACCTCTGGGCTAAAAAGTGCAGTCTTTGATTCAGACACTTGTGCTCATCAGGCCTCTCAACTTCCCTAAGAGGAGGTCCTTCCGAACTCTGCCTATGTTGCCCCTTGGAGCATAAAAGGTGTATATGCCTTTACCCTGCATCCATCTCATTAGAAGATGCTATTGGTTCTATCTTCAAGATATCACTGAGTGGCTATAAAGCCAGGTAACACAGATAAATACTCATAACAAACGATATATTGATATTACAGTACAAAACAATGAAATAATTTGTGTCTATATGGCCCCTGTTGCTGTATTGAACACGCCAGTCAGGCTTCCACTTTAGGAACTTCGCACCGGCTGTTCCCTCAACCTAAGAAATTCTTCTGCTAACTCCTTCACCTCTATCAAACCTTTGCTCAAAATGATGTTACTTGTTTTCTACTCAAAATTGCAAACAGTACCTTTACCCCCAATATTCCTATTTCTCCCTTACTGTGATCTAGTTTTCTCAAAAGCATTTACCACCTTCTAATATAACCTATTTATTTTTATCTATCTATCTCCCTATCTATCTATCTATCTATCTATCTATCATCTATCTTTTTGGTTTTTGCTTATTGTCAGAAAGCCCCCTTGCTAAAATATAATCTCCATGAAGACAGAACTTTGTTTTCTTCACTTATATAACCCAAGTGTCTGTCAATGATGTACTCAGAATATTTTTGCTGACTAAATATTGCATTTAAGTGGCTAAGTTTTCCAAGTTTTCGTCAGGAAACAATATTAAACTTATTAAATACTGATCAAAGCTGGATTTAGCCCTGCATTATGCCAAAAAGGCCATTATCCATGTACATAGGATCATTCTGACAAACAAAAAAGTGCTTTTATAGGATTATTTTTGCTGTAATCCCACTGACCTACATAAAAACCAAACGAACAAACGAAAAAAACTTTTGGGAAAAAAAAAAACCAACCCACCCTGCTTTAGTTACTGTGAGGATTCATGTTATCCAGGATCCAAGGAGCATCTCTGAACTTGAGACCAAGAATAGTTTTGGTTTTCATGAGTGACAAATCTAGTTTATTCTTATGAACAATTTAAATTTATAACATCATTCAGTCATCAGAAACTTATTAGGCAGCTGCCCTGTGCCAGATACTGGGTATAGTGAACAATATCAAAAACAGCCAATGGCCACAAGAATCCTGTATGCCAAAGAAGATTACAGACGCGTAACTAGAAAACTTCAATATGATGACTTAGGTGCTAATGTATGGCAAGTACAGAAAGCTCTGAGAGAATGTAGGAGGAATACCTAATTCAATATCGGAAACTCAGGTATGATATCTTAGAATAATGAACATTTAAAGCTGAGATCCACAGGATGAATAGGAATAGGCTGATAAGGAAGGTAGGTTATAGCCCTCCAGGCAGAGGAGGGCTTTATCATGTATGAATACTCAAAGTAAAAAAAAAAAAAAAAAAAAAAAAAGCATGACTAATTTGTAGAACTGAAACAAATACAGTGTCATTAGAGCCTAAAGTGCAAGAGGGAAACTGGTAGGAGAAAAAGTCAGATGGATTAGCAGAGCCTAATTATGACAAACCTCACAAGTCAAATAAGGGATTTATACTTTATCCTGAAGATAATGGGAAGTTAAGAGTTTTAAGCAAAGAATGACTAATCAGATGCACACAAACTGAATGTGTAGGATTAGCTACTTGATGGAGTTACCAAGGGATGATTTCTATTTCCTCTACAAAGTGTATGTCTGCCTCAATAGTAGAAAAGATACAACCTGCAGCCACTATGGAAAACAGTATGGAGGTTCCTCAAAAAACTAAAACTAGAGTTGGAATATGATCCAGCAATTACACTCCTGGGCATATACCCAGACAAAACTATAAATTCAAAAAGATACATGCACCTCTAACTTCATAGCAGCACTATTCACAATTGCCAAGACATGGAAACAACCTAAACGTCTATTAACAGATGAATGGATAAAGTGGATGCGATATATATATATATATATATATATATATATACACACACACACATATATACACATACACATTATAGAATATTACTCAGCCATTAAAAAGAATGAAATAATGCCATTTGCAGCAACATGAATGCACCTAGAGATTATCATACTAAGCAAAGTAAGTCAGAAAAAGAAAGGCAAATACCATATGTTAACACTTATATGCAGAATCTAAAATATAATACAAATGAACATATCTATGAAAGAGAAACAGACTCACAGACATAGAGATCAGACTTGTGGTTGCCAATGGGGATGGGGGTGGCTGAGGGAAGTATTGAGAGTTAGGATTAGCAGATGCAAACTATTATATATAGGATGGATAAACAACAAGGTCCTACTGTATAGCACAGGGAATTATATTCAATATCCTGGGATAAACCATAATAAAAAAGAATAGGATAACTGAGTCACTGTACAGCGGAAATTAACACAAGTTGATTGTAAATCAACTATCCTTCAAAAAATTTAGAAAAAAGATAGTGGGAGGTAGTGTGATAGGAAACATAGCAGAAGAATTTTAAATAGCAACTTGTGGGGCTTAGGAGGTATCTGAGGAGGCAATCAGAGGATCTGTAGGTTACTAGTACTGTTGTTCAGTTGATGCTGAAGACTAGGAAACTGTAATGGCACCATTCTCTGCATGACATGACATTTCTTCTGCTGTGCTTCGAAGAGGATGATGATGATACCCTTAATCCAAAGTTAGGAGCTTTCTAGTTGTATGCGGCTCAGGAATGGCAAGGCAAAGGAAATGAAAATGCGTGCAAGGGAGTGGTTTTGATGATGGAACTTGTGGTCTTTACTAGTAAAAGGAGGGTGATCAGGCTCTTAGGAGGTGAAAGAGAAGGCTGGAGGAACACAGGGATTGGAGGTCGGAGATCAAAGAAAAGGTGTAGATCAAAGAAAAGGTGTAGTTTAAGAACTAAATCAGTTCTGGATCTGAAAAAAACAGGTAGTACTGAGTTAAGTCACATCATAAAGGCATACGCACATTTTGAATATACATTTACAAAATGTTAGAGACCTGTTAAAGATTACCAACATACTGAGTCATTCTTGACTTGATCAGAACAAGTAAAAGAGAATTAGCACGAAAGTAACATTCTATGTAACACTGTGTCATTCAGGGTTATTAATGTCTTGTTTGCCCACCAAGCTCATCCAATGACAACCAGCAGTAAGTACCATACTTTTGGAAACATTGTGTTAAGACAAAGGACATTTCTGGGAAGATGCCCAGCATGTCATGGAATTTGTGTGCCGTGGAATGGGGCTCTTCAATTTCCAGAACAAGGTGAGCAGCAGAAATTTGGATGTGACCAGAGTAAGCAGAGCTGTATGAGAACATGGACTAGTGAAGATCACTAACCAGAAGGCTTCCAGTTTTAGGAGTCACCAAGACATTACGGTTTCTGAGATGGAATGAGATTGCCTGGTTGTAAGAGTTCCAGACTGATTAATTCCCAATAGGATCCCTACTTGATGGAGAGACTCAGACCTCTGTGTAAAGAGCAAATTGCAACTTGAATTGATTTTGCTTCTGAAGAAGTCTCTGTTCAGTGGGTAGTGATGAGATAGTCCAGTGTGTTAGGATCTTTTATCTGTTGAAAACATATAAAGTTAAGGAAGACGTTCAGAGCCAAATTCATAGCTCACCTCTATCTTACACGTCTATGCCAAGAGTGTGCAACCCCTTTAGACACAGACCTCACCCCAACTTCATCTTAATTTGACTGCTTTAATTTTTTTTCCTTTGTCACATGTAGCCAGAAGAACAATCATCCTCACTCTTTCTAACCACTTTTGGAAAGAGATGGAAAATCCTTATACTACATATATTGAAAGTTCAAACATCACAAAAAAGGAAGACAATAGGCCCCAAAATGTGATCCAGCCCAAAATGAACACCTCTTAGGTAAGTAGGGTGTTTTGCCTGGCAATACTTTCTAATGAACTTGTTCTCTTATACTTAAATAGGTCTTTGCCATTACCTGGAAGCATGAGATTTGCAATGGGAGAATTGAACAAGGAGACAGATTTCAGAGCAAGAGGGAGGCTATTTTCTTTTTCTTTATTTTTGGTTGCTGCTGTTGTGCCCTTTTTATTTCTTCCAGGGAGCCTCAAATCTCCAGTAAAATTTTTGCAACGGGAAGCTTTTCTGTCAGTGGGATTGAAGAGGCTTTAGTGGTGCACAGTAAAAGGAAATGCTAGCTTCCTCCTATCATGCCTCAGCTCAACTGAGGGCTCCACTAGCAGCAGCATATGGAGGAGCCCTGGAAACTTATCCTGTGACCAACTATGAAGTGAGCAAGGGCTGATAGCCAAGCTGAGAGCAACTAAAGCAAATAGTATCTAATGACTGAGGAAAACAAGCCCTTCCCAAGTCTATAGATTTGGGATTTCTAATAGTATATTGGTACAATTCCCCAAGAAGCTTGAAAATGTAGGGGAACTGGAGTGATTACAATCAGGATTACATCCAGGGATTAGTTTTCTTGAATGAGTTTATTTAGAATATGAATTATAAATGTTGTATAATTTATATTGGAATTTAAAGATGCCTCTGTAAAATCATTCTGAAAAAATGGCAGAATATTAATTAATCAACCTATCTAATGAGTTCAAAATTTCTCAGGGATTAAGCATGATTCTATGTAAAGATCTTCAGCACACATAAACAATGAAGCATGTTCATTTTCAATAAAACAAACCAGACATAAAAATTAATTAGTATTTGAGTAACTGAAGAAAATATAGCAAACTTTCTTCCCAGCTCTAAAAACAAAAAATCACAAGTTTCAAAATCAGAGTCATAATATACATAAAGAAGAATAGGTATATCATCTTAAATTATTACATATTTTAATTGATGAGATTTCAAATTTAGAAGTAGGAGTATATTTTCATATGACATATCCAAATAGTTAAAGTTATTACATAGTTTTGTGAAATATTATACTTGTCTTAATAAAACTGAAGTGATTAGTCATATAATTACTCTAATGAAACTGAAACTCATTTTAAAAGAAACAAAAATAAAATTTTTAAGTCCATATCAGGCCAATGTTAGCAGCAGACAGGCATTACTGATTATGTAGATTTTGATAGTAAGAAAAAATCTTCCTTGGAAAGTACTGGCATAATGGGAAAGAAACTGGAAAAATTGTCTTATATGGGTAAAAACTGAGTGACAAATCTTCCAGTTGATATGATTTCCACTAAAATTCATCTTCACAGGAAAGCCTAAGATAATTATTTATCAAGCATAAGGCACTTAGGCATGGAGCACAGTAAAGCTGGGTGTTTTGTAACATTTTAATAGAATAGATTTGTTTGGGTAATGAAAAAAATTAATTTATTGTGTATTATATCTCAAAGAAATAATCTGTGATATGAATACTAATTCCCAAATATATACCACTTGTGTCTTGTGGCGAGAGAAGCTAAATAATTAGCTTATAATCCATTTTTCTCGTTTTATCAGGGGTATGATCCAAGGGAAAGAAAGGCAGATGTTTCCGTTCTTTGTAAACATACATACAGCTAAACCTGCTAGAAAATGTTTGCTAGGAGGAGACATCTTATCTATGAATGTTTTTAGTGGTATATCTCTAGTTTAGGATTATTTCTGGTAAACAAATCTTCAATCCAGAATTTATAAGGCATAGTTCCATGGCAAATGTCATATAAGCTAACAGCTACATGAAGATAGACTATTATCTAAACACCCCCCGTAGACGTCGTAATCCATGTCCAAACTTAGAGACCTCATCTGTTTTTCTGGGTCAGACAGCATGTGTCCAGTGAAGGAAAGAAAGACCTGGGGAGCTGTCCTCAATGTCCTAAAGCTCTCTGTTTCACTCGTGCCTCTTGACTGCTTGTATCCTTGAAATCATTAGTAAGCTTTGATATTGGCTAAGATCTCTGATTTGTATAAGGCTGATTTGACAATCTAATCTTTTGAATTAACTCTACTTACTCAACCTTTCTAGAAAAGTTTTATAGTAAAAGTGCAACACTTAAAAATGTACAAATGCCCACAAGTTGAGGAATAGTTAAGCAAACTTCAATATAACATAACTATGAAGTATTAATAGAATAGAAAATTGCCAATTAAAGATATGAAAACAACTTAGCTATATAATAAAATCTACATAAAATTCTATTAAATGCAGAAAGAGCACAGTTTATGCTACAAGAAAGTAAAATGTGGTAAAAGTAAAATAACAGGCACTGAAAGAAAAGATTGTTTTTAAATCTATGGATTTTGGATGGAGAATTTTGTTGAAAAGGGTTTGAAGAAGGGGAAGGTCAATGTAGGCAGGAAACCAGTGTGCAGCCCTTGTAATTATCAGATTAAAATCATCAAGACTTCACAAATATTACAGGTCTCCTAATAGACACATGGTAGTGTTGTACTTCCTCACCCCTTTCCAAGTTAGTAGTGGTCATGTGAATTTCTCTGACCAATAATGTGAGAAGTAATGTGTGTCATTTCTAACAGATATTTTCAGAACTAATTAGTGGTTAATCATGCCTGCTTCACACTGTGTTAGTGATTATAGAAGCAACTGTTGAGATGTAGCCTTTGCTGGCCCGGGGCCCTGAGTACAATGAGCAGAGATCCCTTACTGACCCACACTGGACCTGTGTGACAAGCCACTGAGATCTGGATGTGGCTTATTCTTGAGGCATAATGAAGTTCATCCTGACTGATTCAGTAAAACACAAAAAAACAAAAACTGTAATGGGAGTCTAATTCCTTCACTGTTTAACATTTTGTAAACCACAAAGAGCTAAGCAAAATTTGTGCAAACATAGATTTTTTAGTCCTATAGGATACCAGTTGGGAGTATTTAGTAGGGGGATAGACTTAACAGTATTGCAGAGTAAGAACGAGATGATCTTAACAGGTCATGTTCAAGAAGGGAGTGAAATACAAGGTGACTTGGATGTTTTATGCCTGACAAAGAAATTGGTAATGCCATTGAGAGAGGTAACACATGAAAGCAGTGGGGGAAAAAGTTTAGAATATTCATTTTTGCACGTAGACCATTAGATGTGTCTGGCTGATGTCTGAAAATGGAAATATGAAATTCAGGAGAGAGGCCAGGGCTATAGAGAAGAGGGAGAAGAGAAAGCAGCCTCCCATATTTTATGAGCTGAGTATTCCCCTAGCTATTTTACATATAATATCTCCAATAATAATTACAATTTCACCATTGCACTGAAAAAATTGAGTCACTAAGAGGTTTAGCTACCCAGATTTGGGAATACTCTATCCATATAGGAATTAAGAGAAGCCTGGGGGAGAAAAAGGGGCAAGGAGATAGTAAAAGCTATATTCAAAAGACAGGCAAAAGAAAGAGGACACTAAGTAAAAACAGACAATTTTAAAGCCAAACAAAAATACAGGGCCACTGAGGTCAAGGGGGAAATGTCAGGAGGTAAAAGATTGTTGTTCACGTTGAATACTGCAGAGAAAACTAACTAGATTCATTATCTTCAAACTACTGAATTTTGATTCAAAATGGTTAACTTATGAAAGGCAAAAGCTGAAACGTATCCAGCTTTTAATATAATAATATTCTGCAGAACATTAAGCTGAATGAATCTCAGAGATGGGTTGTTTTATGAGCATTACACCTCATGTTTGCCTAAATTAAAATCTAGGGAATTAAGTAAACACTACCACTAGGAATATTTTTTATTTCTTTACATAAAAAAATCTCTAGCAAAGATGACCCAACGAATGAATGAACCCCTTGACAGGCCTAAATCATATAGGTAAATTAATTCCACAAATTGCTCTCAGAAGGAATTTGAATCTCAGTGCTGATTTTGGTATGCCAACAGCACATATTCCTGGTGGGTCATAACGCTTCATGGGATGCATGGGAACCTCTGAATCAGATGAATATTCAAAGTGATCTTCAGGGAAATCCTAAATTAGAATGCACTCCAATGATTTAATTGAAAGGTCACATAGGTGAGTGACTATTATAAAATCTATAACATAATGGAAGCCTTGTACTCTCACAAGTGGCAGTTAAGAACTTTAGGTCAAGGGCTCATCGAATTTCTAGATTTATAAGAAGACAATATTCTTTACTTATAAAAAGTGTTCACATTTCTCTAAGGAAAAGAAACCTCCTTTTTTAATATAACTTAAGACAAAATACTTGTATTTCTAATATTAACTATCTCAGAAAAGAGGCAAATTTTAAGTAAAGCAAGTGCACGTCTGTAGATACATTCTTTTTTTAACATTTGAATTGTTACAGGCTTTTGCCAATTCCTTAGACATGATCGACAATTCTTGCAGATACTGGATTTTTCCATTAGAAAACAGCTCGGACTTACCTATTTGTTCCACTTTTGTTGCTTTGTACTTTTATTACTTTTATTTTAAAATAGGTGTGAAAGCAAAACATCAAACACAATTTTACCTTACTGAAGAATGTTTACAGCATTTTGGGGACAAATAAACCCAATAATCATTATTATAAAATTTATTTAAAATACTTCATTAGAAAGTTATTAGTTGTCCAAGGACAAATTACACATTTATATAGTCCTATTAGTCAAATTCATTTTCATATATATATATACTTCAGGGAGTAAAGTCTACTGTTTATCCTCTGAAAGTAACAATATAGAATACAACAGATTTTAACATTAAAATAGTTTGAACACTATATATCCTAATTATATTTGGTACAGAATTTACTTCCTTTATTTTCATCAAAATGTAGGTAAAAATGTAACTGAATTTTCACAATCAAGATACTATATTTTTATAACCAACTTCTGTACTTTTGATGTTCAGCCCATTCTTTAATTGAAAAATTATTTCTTTTTCTTCAATTCTATCATAAAATTTGCATGCATCTCCATTAAGAGCCTAGTTTTAGTTATTATCAATTATTTTCTGTCTCTAGGTCTACATGCAACCTGTTCTTCCCTTATTGGTTTGAGTTCCAATTAACTTGGAAATTCAGCAGGCCCCTTATGACTGTGATATCAGTATCCTTCAGAGACTTCTGCTCTTCTTTGAAATAACATATTAGTGATCTCAAAGTAGCTCTTAAAATTCTCTCTTTTCTATTGTGACCATTTATAAGCATAAGTTAATTGGTCCAAGGCCAACTATCAAAAAATGGCTATATGACTTAAAAGGGAAATGTTACTTTTGTATCATTTTTAAATGCAATGTGTCTTATAAGAAGCCTTAATAATTAAAATAGTAGATTTCTACATAGTCATGTCTATATGTTTGTACCTATCTGTGTCCCACTTTTCTTCCAGGAAGGATTTTAGACAGCCCCAAAATAATGTAAAATAAGCTAGAAACATTCAAATAATGAACAAAAATAAAGATGAGCAGTAATGTAAGAAAGGAGCAAGAAAAACAATGAAGGCAGTTGTGTCATTGCAAAAGACTACATCTCTTTCACAGATGCAATAGTAAATGTGTAAGTCATATTTAAAATCTTGTAAAGAAGCTGTGTCCACTTGAAGAACTTGACTCTTTAATGACAGATGGTGAACAGTAAGGTTATTCTTAACTTCTATCAATCATAGGGTAGAGAAGTTGGCAGTGCCATAAACACTCAGCAACAGAAACACACGCATTTATTGGGTATCCTGTTCACTGCTAAATAAAGTGGAAGAAATTCCGTTAAAATGTTTTCCTGACACATTTTTCACAGCAATCTACTGGTATTTTCTGCTCTATCCCTCAAGTTACTCAACATGATGATTTCCCAAGGGTCATTTCCACATCACACTGAGACACTTGGCTTTTGTTACCTGAATCTAGAAAGAGCTTAGACTCATGCCCAAGCACATTCTAATTCACCCTTTATTGCCACCACCTTCAAAGAACATTTTCTAGGTATAAAAAAATACCTTGACTTAACAACAAGATTTACTATATGTTAAAATTATCATGAAAGTGAAAGCTTAATACTAACAGTTTAAAAGTTCTGTATTCATTATAGTAAGGTTCAGCTTTGGCTCCCAAATTGCTAAAATGAATTTGAACAAAAGACTGTTCATATTTGCCACAGTAAATATTTGTTTTCTACTTAAAATAGATTACCCATATTGAACTGATGTTTTTCTGCCAATAAATAATAAAACTAAAATAAAAATAAAGTAAGGTTTAATTTTATGTTTTCTCATTATGTGTTATTTTAACTAACCTGACTGGATAATATAAATGCATTTTAGGCTTCTAAAATCTGGGGCTCTGCTTTTCTTTTTTCCTTGCTTTTACAAATGAATGAATCCAGCATTAAAGTTGGAGAAATTATAGAACATCAAGTAATTATAAAATTCTGTCAAAATAATTAAGAAGAAATTTGTGAATAACAATTTTCTTCTTTAAAATGGAAAGGAGCTACTTTACAATGTGTTTAAGATGTTGCATATCTCTGTTTTTTTCCCTGCAGATGTTACTAAACATGCCTGTTTAAATATATTTATTACAGTTACTATCTAATTTTATATACTTAGAACCCATTTCTTAGAACATACAGTTTCCACTGATACTGAGGTTAGTTCCACTTCACTGAATTATACTAGGCTTGACAATGCCTATAGGCTTTATGAATGCTCTCTGTGCTGCTTTGAGTAAACTATGATTTCATCATTATATTTTTAACACCAGTTTTTAAACAAGGAAATAAAAAATATTCAAGGTTCAAGAATAGTCTACCATTCTTGCAGATCTTTCATTATAATTAATATGTTCATTTACTTAAAATTTTCAGGTCCTAAAAAAGGACAACCTAATTCATTGTACATTTATTTACCACATTTACTTTAGCTGTTGAAGTATGTTGAATGGTGTCCCCCAGAAAGATATGTCCATGACCAAATCCCCAAACCTCTGAATGATACCTTATTGAAAAAACGGGTCTTTGCAGATGTAAGGGGGGAGGACCTTCAAGATAGCAGAGGAGTAAGGCATGGAGATCACCTTCCTCCCCACAAATACATCAAAAATACATCTACATGTGAAACGACTCATACAGAAAACCTATAGAATGCGGGCAGAAGACCTCAGACTTCCCAAAAGGCAAGACTCCCCACGTACATGGCCATGTGGCTAACAGGGTCTTGGTGCTCCGGCCGGGTGTCAGGCCTGAGCCTATGAGGTGAGAGAGCCGAGTTCAGGACACCAGACCACCAGAGACTTCCCGGCCCCATGTAATATCAATCAGCGAGAGGTCTCCCAGAGATCTCCATCACAATGTTAAGACCCAGCTCCACTCAACGAACAGCAAGCTCCAGTGCTGGACACCCCATGCTAAACAACTAGCAAGACAGGAACACAACCCCACCCATTAGCACAGAGGCTGCCTAAAATCGTAATAAGTTCACAGACACTCCAAAACAAACCACCAGACATGGTCCTGCCCACCAGAAAGACAAGATCCAGCCTCATCCACCAGAGCACAAGCAGCAGTCCCCTCCACCAGGAAGCCTACACAACCCACTGAACCAACCCCACCCACTGGGGGCAGACACCAAAGACAACGGGAACTACAAACATGGAGCCTGTGAAAAGGAGACCCCAAACACAGTAAGATAAGCAAAATGAGAAGACAGAGAAACACACAACAGATGAAGAAGCAAGGTAAAAACTCATCAGACCAAACAAATGAAGAGGAAATAAGCAGTCTACCTGAAAAAGAATTCAGAGTAATGATAGTAAAGATGACCCAAAACCTTGGAAATAGAATGGAGAAAATACAAGAAACGTTCAACAAGGACCTAGAAGAACTAAAGAGCAAACAAACAATGATGAACAACACAATAAATGAAATTAAAAATTCTCTAGAAAGAATCAATAGCAGAATACCTGAGGTAGAAGAATGGATAAGTGAACTGGAAGATAAAGTAGTGGAATTAACTACTGTAGAGCAGAATAAAGAAAAAGGAATGAAAAGAATTGAGGAGAGTCTCAGAGATCTCTGGGACAACACCAACATTCGAAGGCACCAACATTCGAATTATAGGGGTCCCAGAAGAAGAGAAAAAAAAAAGGGACTGAGAAAATATGTGAAGAGATTATAGTTGGAAGCTTCCACAATAAGGGAAAGAAAATAGTCAAGTCCCGGAAGTGCAGAGAGTCCCATACAGGATAAATCCAAGGAGAAAAACGTCAAGACACATATTAATCAAACTATCAAAAATTAAATACAAAGAAAATACATTAAAAGCAGCAAGGGAAAAGCAACAAATAACATACAAGGGAATTTCCATAAGGTTAATAGCTGATCGTTCAGCAGAAACTCTGCAAGCCAGAAGGGAGCAACAGGACATACTGAAATTGATGAAAGGGAAAACCTGCAACCAAGATTACTCTAACCAGCAAGGATCTCCTTCAGATTCGATGGAGAAATTAAAACCTTTACAGACAAGCAAAAGCTAAGAGAATTCAGCACCACAAAACCAGCTTTACAACAAATGGTAAAGGAACTTCTCTAGGCAGGAAACACAAGAGAAGGAAAAGACCTCCAAAAACAGACCCAAAACAGTTAAGAAAATGATAATAGGAGTATACATATTGTTAATTACCTTAAATGTAAGTGGATTAAATGCTCCAACCAAAAGACATAGACTGGCTGAATGGATACAAAAACAAGACCCATATATATGCTGTCTACAAGAGACCCACTTCAGACCTAGGAACACATACAGACTGAAAGTGAGGGGACGGAAAAAGATATTCTACGCAAATGGAAATCAAAAGAAACCTGGAGTAGTAATTCTCATATCAGACAAAATAGACTTTAAAATAAAGACTATTAGAAGAGACAAAGAAGGACACTACATAATGACCAAGGGATCAATCCAGGAAGAAGATATAACTATTGTAAATATTTATGCACCCAACATAGGAGCACCTCAATACATAAAGCAAACGTTATCAGCCATAAAATGGGAGTTCGATACTAACAAAATAACAGTAGGAGACTTTAACACTGCACTTTCACCAGTGGACAGATCAACCAAAATGAAAATAAATAAGGAAACACAAGCTTTAAATGACACGTTAAACAAGATGGACTTAAATGATATTTATAGGACATTCCATCCAAAAACAACAGAATACAATTTCTTCTCAAGTGGTCATGGAACATTCTCCAGGATAGATTATATCTTGGGTCACAAATCAAGCCTTGGTAAATTTAAGAAAATTGAAATCGTATCAAGCATCTTTTCCGACCACAATACTATGAGACTAGATATCAATTACAGGAAAAACTCTGTAAAAAATACAAACACATGGAGGCTAAACAATATGCTACTAAATAACCAAGAGATCACTGAAGAAATCAAAGAGGAAATCAAAAAATACCTAGAAACAAATGACAATGAAAACCCAACAACCAAAAACCTATGGGATGAAGCAAAAGCAGTTCTAAGAGGGAATTTTATAGCAATACAATCCTACCTCAAGAAACAAGAAAAATCTCAAATAAACAACCTAACCTTACACTAAAAACAATTAGAAAAAGAAGAACAAAAAAACCCCAAAGTTAGAGGAAGGAAAGGAATCATCAAGATCAGATCAGAAATAAATGAAAATGAAATGAAGGAAACAATAACAAAGATCAGTAAAACTAAAAGCTGGTTCTTTGAGAAGATAAACAAAATTGATAAACCACTAGCCAGACTCATCAAGAAATCAAGGGAAAAGACTCAAATCAAGAGAATTAGAAATGAAAAAGGAGAAGTAACAACTGACCCTGCAGAAATACAAAGGATCATGAGGGATTACTACAAGCAACTATATGCCAATAAAATGGACAACCTAAAAGAAATGGACAACCTAGAAGAAATGGACAAATGCTTAGAAAAGGACAACCTCCTGAGACTGAACCAGGAAGAAATAGAAAATATAAACAGACCAATCACAAGCAATGAAATTGAAACTGTGATGGAAAATATTCCAACAAACAAAAGCCCACGACCAGATGGCACCACAGGCGAATTCTATCAAACATTTAGAGAAGAGTTAACACCTATCCTTCTCAAACTCTACCAAAATAGAGCAGAGGGAGGAACACTCCCCAACTCATTCTACAAGGCCACCATCACGCTGATACCAAAACCAGACAAAGATGTCACAAAAAGGAAAACTACAGGCCAATATCACTGATGAACACAGATGCAAAAATCCTCAGCAAAATACTAGCAAACAGAATCCAATAGCACATTAAATGGATCATACACCATGGTCAAGTGGGGTTTATCCCAGGAATGCAAGGATTCTTCAGTATACGCAAATCAATCAATGTGATACACCATATTAACAAATTGAAGGAGAAAAACCATATGATAAACTTAATAGGTGCAGAAAAAGCTTTTGACAAGATTCAACAACCATTTATGATAAAAACTCTCCAAAGAGTAGGCATAGAGGGAACTTTCCTCAACATAATAAAGGCTATATATGACAAACCCACAGCCAACATCATTGTCAATGGTGAAAATTTGAAAGCATTTCCACTAAGATCAGGAGCAAGACAAGGTTGCCCACTCTCACCACTGTTATTCAACATAGTTCTGGAAGTTTTAGTCACAGCAATCAGAGAAGAAAGAGAAATAAAAGGAATCCAAATTGGAAAAGAAGAAGTAAAACTGTCACTGTTTGCAGATGACATCATACTATATATAGAGCATCCTAAAAATGCCACCAGAAAACTACTAGAGCTAATCAATGAATTTGGTAAAGTTTCAGGATACAAAATTAATGCAAAGAAATCTCTTGCATTTCTATACATGAATGATAAAAAAATCTGAAAGAAAAATTAAGGAAACACTCCCACTTACCATTGCAGCAAAAAGAATGAAATACCTAGGAATAAACCTACCTAAGTAGAGAAAAGACCTGTATTCAGAATACTATAAGATGCTGATGAAAGAAATTAGAGATTATACAAATAGATGGAGAGATATACCATGTTCTTGGATTAGAAGAATCAACATTGTGAAAATGACTATACTACCTAAAGCAATCTACAGATTCAATGCAATCCCTATCAAACTACCAATGGCATTTTTCACAGAACTAGAACAAAAAATTGCACAATTTGCATGGAAACAAAAAGACCCCGAATAGCCAAAGCAATCTGGAGAATGAAAAATGAAGCTGGAGGAATCAGGCTCCCTGACTTTAAACTATACTACAAAGCTACAGTAATCAAGACAGTATGGTACTGGCACAAAAACAGAAATATAGATCAATGGAACAGGAGAGAAAGCCCAGAGATAAACCCATGCACGTATGGTCACCTTAACTTTGATAAAGGAGGCAAGAGTATACAATGGAGAAAAGACAGCCTCTTCAATAAGTGGTGCTGGGGAAACTGGACAGCTATATGTAAAAGAATGAAATTAGATCACTCCCTAACACTATATACAAAAATAAACTCAAAATGGGCCTAAATGTAAGGCCAGACACCACCAAACTCTTAGAGGAAAACCTAGGCAGAACACTCTATGACATAAATCACAGCAAGATCCTTTTTGACCCACCTCCTAGAGAAATGGAAATGAAAACAAAAATAAACAAATGGGACCTAACAAAACTTAAAAGCTATTGCACAACAAAGGAAACCGTAAACAAGATGAAAAGACAACCCTCAGAATGGGAGAAAATGTTTGCAAATGAAGCAACAGACAAAGGATTAATCTCCAAAATATACAAGCAGCTCGTGAACCTTAATATCAAAAAAAGAAACACCCCAGTCCAAAATTGGGCAGAAGACCTAAATAGACATTTCTCCAAAGAAGATATACAGATTGCCAACAAACACATGAAAGGATGCTCAACATCACTAATCATTAGAGAAATGCAAATCAAAACTGCAATGAGATATCACCTCACATCGGTCAGAAAGGCCACAATCAAAAAATCTACAAGCAATAAATGCTTGTAGAGGGTGTAGAGAAAAGGGAACCCTCTTGCACTGTTGGTGGGAATGTAAATTGGTACAGCTACTATGGAGAACAGTACAGAGGTTCCTTCAAAAACTAAAAATAAAACTACCATACGACCCAGTAATCCCACTACTGGGCATATACCCTGAGAAAAACATAATTCAAAAAGAGACATGTACCACAATATTCACTGCAGCGCTATCTACAATAGCCAGGACATGGAAGCAACCTAAGTGTCCACCAACAGCTGAATGGATAAAGAAGATGTGGCACATATACACAATGGAACATTACTCAGCCATAAAAAGAAATGAAATTGAATTATTTGTAGTGAGGTGGATGGACCTAGAGTCTGTCATACAGAGTGAAGTAGGTCAGAAAGAGAAAAATACCATAGGCTAACAGATATATATGGAATCTAAAAGAAAAAAAAAGATTCTGAAGAACCTAGGGGCAGTACAGGAATAAATATTGCAGATGTAGAGAACGGACTTGAGGACAGAAGGAGGGGGAAGGGTAAGTTGGGACAACGTAAGAGAGAGGCATGGACATATATACACTACCAAACGTAAAATAGATAGCTAGTGGGAAACAGCCACATAGCACAGGGAGATCAGCTCGGTGCTTTGTGTCCACCTAGAGGGGTGGGATAGGGAGGGTGGGAGGGAGGGAGACACAAGAGGGTGGTGATATGGGGATATATGTATACGTATAGATGATTCACTTTGTTATACAGCAGAAACTAACAGAACAATGTAAAGCAATTGTACTGCAATAAAGATGCTAAAAAAAAGAAAAAAAAAAAAGAAAGTTAAGGATCTTCAGATGAGGGTCTAAAATCCAATGATAAGCATCCTTATAAGAGACAGAAGAGGAGAAGCCACAGACAGAAGAGTAAAAGATGATGTCAATATGGAGGAAGTGATTGAAGTGATGTGGCCACAACCATAGAAGCCAAGGAATGCTAACAGCCACTATGAACTAGATTAGGCAAGGGAGGATTATCCGCTAGAGCACAGCCTTCATGACACTTTGGTTTCAGACCTTCCTCTGAGCTCCAGAACCGCAAGAGAATAACTATGTGTTGTTTTAAGCCAATGAGTTTATGGTAATTTGTTATGGGAACTTTGGAAAACTAATACAGCTATAGTCAAAGTGATTAAGGAATGATATAAATCAAGAAATGTGACTGACATACTGTAATTTACACAAATCCAAGAGGATATAGTAGTTGCATATGGGTACTATCACACAGCTTACATATTTTTTATATTTGAAAAACACTGTGTTCATTTAATTTCTTTTTTTTTCTTTTTGTCTTATGATCCTAAGGAGTGATGATAATTTTAATGATATGTATCTATTAGGCACAATACAGATATTGATCCCTGACTCTGTCTTCAGCATTGCTGGGAATACAATAGAAGGATGAATCACAGTCAGGAGTGAGTCCCCAGTCCAGGTGGAGAAGCAATTCCAATGCACTTCCAGTACATAATAAAGGAACTCAAATCCCTTTAACGATAGAAACTATTGTCTCCCCAACCTCTATTCTATTACTTCTTTCATACTCACAGAAACATGGTTTATTTAAAAGGTAGTAGTGAAGATCCTGTGATCTCAGAGAATGGACTCCTTCCCCAGTCATGCTAATCTCAGTTACCTGCCACAAAGAACATTCCTAACAGATACACAAGTTGAGATTTGGGAAAAGAGACATCAGTGTGGGTTACAGCAGATGGAAGATGTAGGACATGCGATGACTGAAAAGATGGATAGGTTTTGGAGATATAAAAGGGAAAAAAAGTATGCCCTAGACAGACAAACATGAATTAAAGCTTTGAAGTGAGAATGAGCACAGCACGTATGACTTGGAATAACAGAAACTGTTTGTCTCCTAGGGAGAAGAAACACGGGTGTGATGGGTCATAAAAGCCAGGCACAGGTTTCATGGAGTGAAATGAAAGAATATCTTTAAGAGGTCAGCTTTCATTGGTTTCCTCATTTTCAGAATAAGAATAAAATTAGTGGGAAGCAATAGTTTTGTCTCTCTATCTCCCACCACCCCCCAAACTGTCAAGGAGCACAGAAATTGAATGATATAAACACAGGATACTGAAAAAAAAAAAACCCAGTCTGAAAACTCAAGCTACTTAAAAATATGCTAATCTCCCTCTTCTGTAGCTCTATGAATCTTGAAAGTTAGACAGCTTGCTTGAGCATTCTGCCTAAAAGTATCAGATTAAGGAATGGCATATCATAAGAAACTCAACATGGATCAGAATTCTCAGTGGTTTCTTCATAATATTATAAATAAAACTTACTGCAAAACAATGTGATTAGATAGGTAAAGATGATGAAGGTTAAAATTCTGGGGGATAAATTCCCTATTTATTCACTTCCTGATCATTCTTATTTTATCTTTGTTTATATTCATGGCTTAGTACCTGCACAATTCTTCCCACACATTTTTAAACACTAAGTTATGGAATGAAATAGATTTCAGGGGGCCTCAGTCTCAGACAGGTATCACAAATGTCTTTCAAACAACATCTAAAGCCTTGGCACAAACTATTAGCTGATGTGAACAGTGGTTTTTATTTCTTGTTTTTATTTTTGAGAACTGGATTGTTCACTCTTTTTCAAGAGCCTCTAGTAAGTTTTCAAAAACAATCAACAATATTGTAACATATTATTTAAATTAGGTAATAAATATTGGATATTTTCTCATTGATATTTATGTGTAGAAAAGCAGAAAATTAGATGCAAAATATGGAACGTATCTCTAAATCTTGGTGAATTCTAGCAGTTGAAGATCTGTATTGGATAAATAATTAGAAACAAAAAGGTGTATCCCAAGAATACTATACCCAGGTACATTTTATTTTATTTTATTTTTAAATGTATTATTCAAAGACTTAAAAAGTCTACCACCCACACAACGTTGAAAATAAAATTACCTGAAAATGTCTGTGAGCTTATTAATGAGACATTCATTGATAACAATGCAATAAGGAGGAAGTTATTGTACCAAAAAATTGCAGGTCCTTTTTTATTCTACTTGGAGTCCAAACCCAGGAAGCCAGTGGCCTTGCCCACATCCTTTCTGCTGCCTCCTTGACCTAAGCCCACCCACTCTTCTACCCGTGCTCAGCACTAGATAGTGGTTGTTGCCAGGTTTGAAGCTTTTAAAGTCACTGCTGCAGGTTCCATTCAGCAATTCCTAACAATGGTTAAATTACTGACATTGTTAGGACACCACTCTCAAAGAAGTACTAAACAAAATGTATTTTATCCTACTGCAACCAAAACAGAAAAACAAAGATCAATGTAATGGCTTTTCGCTGCCAAGGGATTTAAGTAATTTTAAAGCATCTTTAAGATTCTTATCAAATTATTAGTGTTATCCTTTTATTTATTTCTTAAATTGGGAAATATATCTATCACCCCCTCTCTTTTTATATCATCATACAGGGAAGAACTATGTATGTTCTTGGGTTAACAGTGCTTTAAATTCAGCATTAAATCAGTATGGCTGAATTTATTCATTAATTCAACCATACAACAAATGTTTATTAAGCATCTACCATGTACCGAACAATTGTTCTAGCAGCTAGGGATTCAGTATTGAATAAAATAGACCAAAAAACCCCCATCCCTGGGGGAATTTATATTCACACTGGACAGAAAATAAGCTACATAAATTGGGCAGATTGTGCTAACATTAAACAGTAAAGCAGAGCAGGGTACCATGACAAGGTGGAGAAGAAGGTGTGACCTTTTTAGAGACAAAAAGAAGGCCTTTCTGAGAAGCCATCTTTAGGTCGAGACATGAAGGATGTATTGGAGGAGTCATGCAGATACTTGCAGGAGAAGCTGTCAGACAATGGACCTATGAGTGCAAAACCCTGCCCAAGACTGGGATGGGCTCAGGGTTTGTGTTTGTTGTATGAAAAGGAAGGACAGGGTGGCTGTAGAGGAAATGCAGCCAGGGAGGTAATGAAGGGTGCAAATTATATCCAGTTTCAATCCTAAATCTACTGCAGGGTTGATTGAGAGGTACTAAATTAGCCTTAAGGCTGAAGAGTGATGGGATCTCATGGTCTTGTAGAATTATCCTGGCCTCTCTGTTGAGAAGGACCTGCAGAGGGGTCAAGAGTACCAAGAAGAAGATCACTCAGAAGGTTACTGAATGATAAGCCAAGTGTGAGAAGATGGTGACTTCGACAAGGGTGATGGTATATGTGACGGCAAGAAGTGATTAGATTTTGGGTATATTTTGTAAGAAGAGGCTAAAAGGGTCTGGTGAGAATGGGATGTAGTGGGTGTTATCAAAGTTGACCCTGAAGATCTGGACTGAGCCACTGAGATGGAGAAGACTGTAAGAGCAACTAGATTGAGGCAGAATGTCTTCTGAAAATGCAAATATTCAATATGGATGAAGGTAGTCAGAAGGATTTCCATTTCCTATTTTATTATTTTAAAATTGTCTACAAGGTCCATAAAATTACTATAGTAATCAGATTATCATTTAAAATAATAGGTAAAATTTTGCATGTTATTAGGTACAGTTTTATAATATATGCATGACAAAAAACTTGAATAACTGTGCATTACTTTTACAAATGAAAGAAATATATGTTATTTAAAACTATTTATAAGTGAATAAAAGGCAGTTTGCTTCATTAAAATAAGTACAAGTTTCACCAGAGAAACTTGAAATTGAATCCTCCTTTTGTCACTTGCTTATTATGTAACCTTGGGCATATTTCTTTATGCTGTAAAATTCAGTGTTCTCCTCTTTAAGTAGGAATATATATATATAATTAGCTTCATTGCTTTATTGTGAAAATTAAATAAAAAAACTGCACCTAAAATACTTAGCACATTGCCTGACAAATAATCATAATCAAAATAACAATAATATGGGAAACAACACTGACGATAATAGAAGTAAAAGAACAGCTTAGATTCCTTGTACTTATTATAGGATGGGCATGATGTGATAAACGCTTTAATGTATCATCATGCTTGATCCTTCCATCAAGCATTTAAGGTGGGCACTATTCTTAATCCATTTTACAGATGATGAAAATGAAATCTGTAAAAGGAAAATAATGTACAGGTAGGAGACAGCTATTTATCTGAAGATAAAAATACCTAAAGGCATAGGTTCAGGCCTTCGGGTACATGGGGTTTTATCCTACCCATCATGAACGGGAATGCTTAATGCCTTCCTTGAGCCAACAAATCCCTGGAATATTAAATTAATACTTCTCAGTGCTCTATTTGTAATAAACTTGAGGTGAAACTTGGGACAGCAAAAAAATTGACCCAGACAATTTGAGATGGCCTTAAAGATGAATCCATCCAATGCAAGGAGTACTAGAAATTAAATAAGGCTTGAAGTCTAAGTGTACACAGTGGGGCAACATGCATTGTTATTAAACATTGCAAATTATACTTGGTCTATTTTCCTGAAATAGGTTTGTTGAAAATTAAAATATTTTGTGTTTATATAATTTTTACTCACTTTCTGTGATTGTTAAATTTTATGTGTCAACTTGGCTAGACTGTGGTACCCAGTTGCTTGGTCAAATATTAGCCTAGATATTGCTGTGAAGGTATTTTGTCAATGTGATGAACATCTACAATCAGTTGACTTTAAATAAAGCAGATTACCCTCCATAATAATATGGGTGGGCTTCATGCAATCAGTTGAAGGCCCTAAAAGCAAAACGTGAGGTTTCCCTGAGAAGAAAAAACTTTGCCTCAAGGCTGTAAACCAGAACTCCTGCCTGAGTTCAGCCAGCCTGCCCTATAGAATTCAGACTTGCCAGCCCCACAATCACATGAGCCAATTCCTTAATATAAATCTCTTTATTTTATATACATGTATAGCCTTTTGATTCTGCTCCTCCAGAAAACACTGACAGATATACTTTTCCTTTCCATGTATATACCTTTACTACTATTTTTAAGTTTATCTTAAATATGAATATTTCTTAAATATGAAATAAGAAAAATACTATCTACATATAACAGAAATTTAAAAACCAACTATTTTTCTCACAATTCAATGTCACTATCAAATAATCTATCAATAAGGAAGTTTTGTTTTATTAAAAAAGAAGTAAGCAGTATTTGTTCTTTAACGAATGTCTTAGTGAACTGACCAAAGATAAATCTTTAGAGGCAATGATTTCTTCCCTATTCTACTAAGAATCTACAAATAATGACTTCTTTCTATTTTTTAGAGATTATAGCAATAAACTTTTTAGTTTTATATATTGGGTTTTAATATTTAAGCCTGCTTAGCATATACTTATGAACAAGAATATACTTGACAATATAATTAGAAACGTTGCTCCAGGCACTAGAGGGAAAATAGGCATGTCTATATAAAAAAGGGGAAAATTTGCAACAAATGTAAGGTGAACAAAAACGAGGATGTGAAGCTTTACTTTAGACCACCAAGGAAATAAAGTTCTAAGATCAAAATGCACAAGTGTTACGCTCATTAGAGAATAATATGGTTAGATATCATTCCTTTTCAAAAGCATGAGTTGTAGAATAATTGAGCATAGTTTGCCATGCAGAATTAAATTCTATAAGAAAACAGGAAAGAGATCTAAAAGAGTCTGTAGCATAATTAAGAAAATCACAAAATCCACCATAAACAGAAGTAATGTTTTTGTAGGACTAAGACTGAGTATTTCAAAAACAAGAGAGGGCTTCCCTGGTGGTGCAGTGGTTGAGAGTCTGCCTGCCAATTCAGGGGACACAGGTTCATGCCCCGGTCCAGGAAGATCCCACATGCCGTGGAGCAGCTGGGCCCGTGAGCCATGGCCGCTGAGCCTGTGCGTCCAGAGCCTGTGCTCCGCAACGAGAGAGGCCACAAAAGTGAGAGGTCCGGGTACTACAACAACAACAACAACAACAACAACAACAACAAAAACCAAGAGGAAAATATCTAATCACTGCATCCTGTGTTTAGCTGCACAGATGTATAACATATTTGTTTTAAACTATATATATAGTTTGTTTATAAAACTATGAATATATATGTAATATAGCCTTAAATCTTTATTACTGCTAGTCAATGTTCTATTATGTGTATAGATTATTAGTTCTTAGGTGTAGTTCCTCAGTGGCCAAACTGATCATTTAAAAGATTAAACATACTAAAAGATTTAGAAGGAGCTAGTAAAAATGATGAAGTTCTGCTGTGCTGAATCAACAGTCTCCACCTCTGATGGGCATCACAGAGGTCACAAGAGCCTACTATAAACTATTGTATCTAGGCAGTAACCTGTATCATCACTACCAATTGGGATCTGATATTAATAGGCCAGAAATGCACTTTTACATTTAAGTAAATTATGAAATTTTAACTTTATAAACATGTGAAGAACAGTATGGCTTTTGCACTTTAGTGTTTTAACATAGCTGATTGCTAAAAAGATTCTCCTTTTACATTCATTTGAAAATTCCATTTTTTCTAATCATATTTTTTGTTATTATATGAGCTAACAGTATTAATAACCACTTTTATACAAATTCAAACTCAGTTTCTTTCTTTGATATTAAAAAATGACAAATGACAATTAGAGCAATTAAAAATCTCCCTTTAAGCAAGAGAAGAAAAAAAAAGAAAAAAAATCAAGATTTGCTTCTGAGGTGGTATAAACAAAAAATAGTATGTTGTGGTTTTATTAATTTTAGCCACTGATCTATTGTACAGCTACAGTATCTCAACTGTGTCATTTTCGGACTGATTGATCCCATTCAGTAACATTTTCCATTTCTAGTCCTCTTTTAATTCTTATAATGATTTCATTAATTTGATGAATAAATGGTATTTATAGAGAGGTAAAATAATAGCTAATAAGACAAAAAAATAAAGAGGAATGAAGAAATTTATATGACAATAAGCCTAATTTGATAGACCTTATAGTTAATAAATTAAATTTTATATGGATTAGTTCATTTGTAGCAGTCAATTTTCTAATGTAAATGTCTTAATTTCTTAAAGAACACAGACAAAGGCATTGGTGTAATCAGTTTATCAAATCTCTCCTTATTATGAAATTTAAATAGAAGATAAATAGAAATTGGATTTGTGCAACATGGGAGAAGCAGCCACTGACTTAACTCTATTAAAGAGTGTTATTAAAGTTATAAACAGATCTGTGTCTTACACCTACAGAGACACACACACACACACACACACACACACGCACTCTCTTAATATTTGCAAATCTTTGTTTTTGAAGGCCTATTTTTTAGACCAGTGTCTGATGAATATAGTAGCACAGTTCTGAGACTATAAAAGGGAATAACTGATGTTGCAATATTTGAAGGAAATTTCAAAAGAGAGTTACCAAAATTATTTGAGCAACAGCAACATAATTGGGTTACATCTATCACCTCTAAACATGACTCATTTGGAGGTACGGTATCTGTTATGGTTTCTTTAACAGAATGAATCTCATTAGTTTATAATTAGATCTTAGGATATAACCTAGTTTGAAGGAATTTCTTGTACAGTTCATAGATGTGTTTTTGTACTCAATGATAAGATGTTTAAATACCTGAACATAAGATTCAACTAAGATAAATAAGAAGAAGCTTCTGGTAGTTACAGAAACAGGTGTTGGGTGAAACTGCCCTAGTAACCCAGATACTACAAACATGTTGCTCTGGGCTAATGCATCCCATCAGAACATTTGAAGATGAAAATAATTAACAAATGGATGCTCCATATTCGATAAGGGGATACATCTCCATGAGTAGAAACACAGATGTGACATATTATGCATCCCCTCTATAAATCAACACCATAAAAGCAGTTACTAAGCACTTGCTTTTTGCATGGCAATTTAGAGGTTCAAATAAGGGAAATTACGTATATTTGAAAAAATGACTAAAGACAGAGTGAAGCATAAAAATATTGTAAACAGAAACATATGGTAACAGAGTAGAGGAATCACTTGTCTGTTTTAATGATGGCAGTTATAAAAATTCTAAATATAAGTCAAATCAAATATACTCTATTGTAAAGAGAAAAGCACAATCACTTTGCAGCATTATAACACAAATAAAACACTATCTAATATCTCATTAATTTTCTCAGAGTTATATTGTCTCTTTCTAATTTTTTTTATACTATATGCTAGTCCAGAGAGAAACCTATTATTTTCTCTAAAAAGTATTCTGGACAATGAGAATTTTTCATGATTATTGAATTATAATTAATCCAATTCTGTGTACCTCTGGGGTAAAAATAACTTAGATTTGCTATATATTATCCATACATTGCAAATATTTAATAAATAGTATCATTCAGTAGTATCCACTAGGCACCAGCACATTTAGATAAACCATGTATATATTTGTTTTTTAAAATATTAATTTTTAACTTATAATATTCATAACTTATAATGTTCATATATTAACAACTGGTGATCATGAGCCTGTGACTATCTGGCAGCAAGAAACACCCCCATTTACTTTATTCCTTCTACTGTTGAACTTTGAGGAGTAGCAGATCTATTAGAAATATCTGAATTATTTAAGTTAAAGAAACTGAAGTATTATTAGCAGAAGTTACAGTCCAATTATGCCATGAAGCTGAAGGAAGAATGTGAAACTGATAAAGATATCATGTGGGGACATATGGAAGTTTAATTCAGGTACAATTTCTGTGGCAAACAGATGATTGCATTTCACTGATCATTTAAACAGAATGGAGAAATAACAGAAAGAAAGATAAATTAAAGAAGGATCAAAAAGATAAATTAAAGGAGTCTGAGTTTGGGAAAGATCATTCTAGCTAAACTGTTGATGGAAGGAGATGAAAGTAAAAACAGAGACTATCAACAATATATTAAATATATTTTGGGTAATAGTTTAAAATAAAAGATATATTTTGATAAATATTACTGAAAAAGACACATAAACAGAATAATAAATATTTAATTGAGAAAAATATTTGTTGAAAAAATTGGGGGCAAGAAGTACCAAAAAAACGCTAAAACAAAATCACAATCCACTTTCCACAATTATTCATATTCCTTATGAAATCAAGCCTTTATAAATCTCATAATACCTTGTCAAAAGTTTTAATACAACTACACAATAATACTTTCTATTATACACTTTGATAAAATTAACGGACGAACATTTGGCTCCCATTGGCAGTTTTATATAAAAGGAATGTCTGCTTTACTAAATGCAAATTTTCTTAATGTAATGTAATCTGTATGTGAAACTATTTAGTTAAAATATTACTTAATACATTTGCTCTATTCTAATCATCTATGCTAAAATCACAACGAAAACATCTGGTCATATATGAAAACAAAACTATTTTAGAAACATAATTTAAACTCTATGATGTTCAGATCACTCTAGAGTCAAATAAATATTTGGGGGAAAATGTTCAGTTGCATTTACAAAAGAGTTTCTTAATAAGCAGAGAAATTATTAAAATAATTTTAAAATAAGAAAATTATACCAACAAATAGTTATATGTATTACTTACATTAAATTAAAATTAATCTTCATCATGCAAAAATAATAATTCTTTTGCAAAGTCACCAAAACTGCTTGGCAGGCAACATAGCTAGGAATGAGGTGTAAGAATATTAGAGGAATGAAACTGCTCTAGAAAAGCATAGGCTCACAAGGCCTGGTACTCACACCAAGAGAAAATTCAACTAAGGCTGAGAAAGACAGAGTCTTTGAGCAACGCTGTCAACACTAAAGCCTCAAGTCAGGGCAAAAAGAAGTCAGAAACTAGGCAGAGGAAACTCATAACAACACATAAGTCTGCTACTGAGTCATGTGATTAGGTTGTTCCTAAAAATAGGCTACATAATACTGACTAGAGTAGGAGAAAATTATAGGGAGTTCTTATCATCCAAATCAGGTTATAAACTATCTAACAATATTATGAAAATGAAACATTAACTGAGAGTTTATCTTCTGTGATTCCATTTCAAGGCAGTGATAATGAGTATAATGCAATATGGCATCCTTGGAGTTTACCAAAGATATTTGTTAAGATGTCTATTTCATTTTCTTCCATTGAATTTTTGATGTTTTGAACCACTTTTACAGGTAAAAATCCCTGCCCAGGTCTAGAAGAACGTAGAAATCAAGAAGTCTCCTATCAATTGAAATAAGTTAGGTCTATGAATTGAAAAGACCCTATTCTGTACCTGAGTTCCAATAACTGGGCTACATTCCCCATTTTCTATACAATCAAGCCCCATTTTTGTCCATTAGCTTCAGTAACCTGAGATGGAGGGCTTTATCCCTTTTTGTTGATGTTGCTAGTCTGCTAGCCTGGGCCTTTTATTATTTGCTAACCAGATTGGCTGTGGTGCCTGCTTTCTCCTTATAAATGTGCCTGGTCTTTGACCCATCCCACTGTCCTAGAACCAAGTTGAAAATACCATGCCTTCTCTACCATTTGCATTCCTCACAGTATTTAGTTCAGACCTGAGCCTGTTCTTGATCAATGCTGATTAGATGGATGAGAAGCACAGTCATGATGCCAAGTTTCAGTATCATTAAGTTATAACTGCAAAAATTATTTTCTTAACGAAAGTGAATATTTAAGGCAACAACATGATTTTTATCCTTAAACTTAAATGAATATCATATTCAATGTCAGTCGTATTTGATAATGCAGTATTCTACCATAGTAAGTCATATTTCTGAAAGTATGTTTTATCATTTTCCTCTTTTTTTTTTTTTGTGGTACGCGGGCCTCTCACTGTTGTGGCCTCTCCCGTTGCGGAGCACAGGCTCTGGACGCACAGGCTCAGCGGCCATGGCTCACGGGCCCAGCTGCTCCATGGCATGTGGGATCTTCCCGGACTGGGGCGCGAACCCATGTCCCCTGCATCGGCAGGTGGACTCCCAACCACTGCGCCACCAGGGAAGCCTATCATTTTCCTCTTTTTAATTTCAGTCTCCTCATTTTATTATTTTTCTGCATTTTATCATTTTAGTTTTTTTCTCCCCATTTATTACTTATTGGCATTTTTCTCAATGTTTTAATTTTCCAAATTTCCTTATTCTGTAATAGTGATGTGATTTTTTGTGTTATGATTTCCTCTGTGACAGTTCATTTTCAATTATTTTCTCTTTTCATTTAAAACTCATAATGAACTTCATTTAGTCTGGGACTGCATAATGGGTTCAAGAAATAAAGTAAATAAATAAAACTGTGCCAGTTTTGTGGTTGAAACCTGAACAAACACATTTCAAATGGTCTATATTATTAAGGGCATTAAAATAAATAGGAATAATCTTTACAGCATAGGAACTTTACCTGCTGAAGTTGGCTCTTCATCTGATGCTTTGATAGAGGAAAAGAGATGAGGTGGGAACAAAGAGAGGGAGTGAGTGAGATGAGAGGGAAGGAGTGAGGTGAGAGGGAGAGAGAGATGGGGCAGAGAGAGAGAAAGAGAAATTGAGATTGAACATAAATATATTTCACATTTCTAAATAATGACTAAAAGTCTCTGACTTGAAATTTTGTATATACATTAGATATTTTTCATTAGATAATTAGATAATGACAGATAAATGGATAGTACTTACATTAAATTAACATTTAAAAACTCTCATACTTTAAAATAAGCAAGCATTAGAAAAGACCATTTGGTTGTCTGAATTTGAATTTTCTGTCCTTTTGCAAACAAGGTTGAACTTTTTTAGCTTGAGTGGAAATTATTATAATTATTATAAATAATATTGTTTAAAATATAAATTGTATATAACATAAATACCTCAACCATCCACTTTGTGGGAATTTTCTATTAGCAAAGAGGAATTAAAAGGTATTGTTGACAGTCAAAAATTCTGTTCCATGAGTTAGAAATTATAAAAAGGTAGGAATTATTAAACCTTAGAGTGACTCAGAATCACTATGTGTGTTGGTTAAACACAAAGATTCTCTCTCTCTCTCTCTCCCCGTCACATACACACACAAACACACTCAACTCATGTGTACCACAAACTTCAAGATTCAGTAGTGGTGATTCTGTGTTGAAGCCACAGGAACCTGCATTTTAAAGGTTGACCCCAAGCACACATGGATAAGCATGGATATTACAAAAGGAGAGGTCACATTACAAGAACATAACTTTATGCTAAAGCAGTGGTTCATAACCCCGCATCTATACAAGAATTGCCAAACTCTGGGCCCACCTCAAACCAAATGAGCCAGAGTCTCTCTCAATGGTACTAACTTGTAGCCAGGATTGAGACACGACTAAGTAATCAATATAATGTAACATGAACTATAACTCAAAGTGTGAATCATTTTGATTCCTTCTTTAAAAGGGGACATTTTTGAGAGCAGCACAACTCCAAGGGTAATAATCTGCTGCGTGTATGTGGAGGATGGAGCATGGTGTTGCAAAAGTGAAATAGTGTCACAATTTTGCCTAGAATGCATGTCTTCACCTTTATACTAACAGACATGCTCTGTGAGAAGATATTTCTGCTCTGTGCACAATTGCAGCTTTATCAGAATATTACTGTTGAATTATATTACTCTAGCCAGTACTACTTCATTTGATTCATGAAGTTTTAAAATAAAAATTTACTCAGCTGAATTGCTTATAAAGGAGTTTTGTTTCCAGGTGATTTGTTCCTCAAGGTATCACTGTGTAACTAGGGAGCAGTCTCCACTATTTTCCATTAGGGTTACATCCGCACAGAGTACACATTAGACAAGCTTACTTTGTGTCCTGACAGTATTTTCCTCTCACACTGTTTGGCTTGTCTCCTTGGCACCAAAAAA
This sequence comes from Leucopleurus acutus, assembly GCF_964270905.1. Lineage (NCBI taxonomy): Eukaryota > Metazoa > Chordata > Mammalia > Artiodactyla > Delphinidae > Leucopleurus > Leucopleurus acutus. Next base: position 109,360,547 of record NC_139145.1, on the reverse strand, counting down.
AAAAAAAAAAAAAAGAAAAAAATAGAGCAAACACACTTGGCATGCATGATGTGGAGAACATAAATATTTAAAAGCTGTTTGCTGCTTTATCATGTCCAAAGTACTTCACAACATGTTCAAAGAAGAAAACTGTTGGTAGCTTCCAGGAACTCCCTTTTAGGAAAATACCACAGGGGCTTGTAGAAGTGCTGACTTAGATGGGTCATTGCTGGTAAAAGTCTGGAGATTCAAAAGGAACAAGAATAAAAAAGCTTACACGTATAGCTGGTCACTTTGTGTATGTGAACTGAATTTATAAAGCAACTGATGAGATGAAATGTACTCTTATTTGATAGATGAAGATACAGAGATTCAGAGTGACTGAACAATTTGTCTAAGGTCAGTTTGAATTCAAGCTCACGTGACTTTAAAACCAAACTCTTTCCACTGTGCCTTACTGTCTCAACAAGTGCTAATTCAGTATCCACTAAAAGAGAAAAGGAAATGGGAGAAAGGATCATGGAATAAGGACTGGCTAGATTTCAGATAATGTTTCTTGGACTTAGCCTAAGAGAAAAAACAAAAACAAAAACTGGATGTAAGGGTCACAGGAGAAATCCCTTTAAGAAATGAAGTGGTCCCTTGGAAACATCTTCAAGTCCCTTACAATCCAGGAATAGACATAGGCAGGAGAGGGACTGACTAGGAGGTTAAACAAAACATACCAAGCCTGTGACGCCTAAGAAAGAAATATCACAAGGGCTAAGATTTTATTCCTCCATTATATATGGATAAGCAAGAAATTTTAGGAAAGGACTAGTAAGCACAGAAGTAAAGACAATTCTAAACTTATAGGAGTCATAGCAATTAGTCTTAAAGCCAAAGCTCCTGAGGTGTACTACCCTCCACTTGAGCCTATAATACCTGAAAGCACGTTTGTAACAAATTAACAATATTAGAGGGACTTCCCTGGTGGTCCAGTGGTAAAGAATCTGCCTTCCAATGCAGGGGATGCAGTTTCAATCCCCGGTCAGAGAACTAAGATCCCACATGCCAGGGGGGGCAACTAAGCCCGTGCGCCACTACTGAGCCTACATGCCTCAACTAGAGAGCACGCATGCTGCAAACTACAGAGCCCACGTGCTCTGGAGCCTGTGTACCACAACTAGAGAGAGAAAAACCTGCACGCCACAACTAAGAGCCCTTGCGCCGCAACAGAAAGATCTTGCATGCTGCAATAAAGACCTGATGCAGCCAAAAATAAATAAATAAAATAAATAAATATTTAAAACAAACAAAAAAACAATATTAGAATCAGCAGGTACACAAGTCTGCACAGAACTGTATTTCTTTGAAACATCTCCATAGTGGTGGTTCCTCATAACTTGCAGATGTAACTATATTCATACTACTAAACATATTCATACTATTAACCAATATACATACTATTAAAATACACACACATATTCACAAAGGCACGTTCAGGGTTAGGATTTGTATTAATTCACCATTTCAGTTATCGCTGGCAAAGATGGCTTTGTAAGCTAACTGCATTACCAAACAAAGCATCATAAACTATGAACAGGTGGCAGCAAGAGCCCCAGAAGTACAAATAAACTTCAAAGTGGACATTAGTGGTCTATTTTGTGACATTGAAGTGAAATTAAGGATCATAGAAGTAATTTCATGATACCTAAATGATTCCTTACTCTTCCTATTTGCTTCTTGGAATTCATGAATCAGCAAATAAACACACACACACACACACACACACACACACACACACACACACACACACAGGTCTGTGTCACGTGCAAGTTCCTCTAATCCTGGAAATTAAAAAGACATGCACCAAAAGAAATAAAAGCAAACTAACAACTCTGTATTGTTCTACCTGGTGACAATGTAGACGAATGTACTGAAATTACGGTGATGGTAGGAAAAGAGAGAGTGAAAGTGTATATCTAATATACAGAATTTAACTCAGTGTCCTCTTATTGCCCATAACAGAATCACCTGGGATTTTGTTAAAATGCCACAGATCTAATGAATTTGAATTCTGGGTGTTAGCCCAGGTTTTTGCATTTTTAAAAAGCTCAGCAGGTAACTCTTATGAACACTAAGTATTGAGAATTATGGCTCTATCCATAAAAAGTTTATTGCAGAGCCATGGGTCCAATTGTTGGAACTGCAGCAGTAAATTAGCAGGCTTGTAGAAAACACTTTGCAATGTACTCTGGTTGTTTCACTGACTTTCAATGCTCTTTCTCTTTAACATCTTCAGGTTTGGGTATCTACATTGATGCCTTGGGGGAAGATGACTCTTGCTTTGGATTTAGAGAGAGAGTCTGTATCTCAGAACTAAGTAAATCTTTTCCCTTTTCCTGGCCACAGTTACTGGTCTAGGTAGGTATATGATCCAACTGGAGACAATAATGTGTAAGGACAGGTTTGTAGGTGTTTGGATGAGGAGAGCTCTTGGAAAGACACTTTCTTCTGCGGAAGTATCTGCAAATAACCATCTCTCTCACTTCTTTAGGTAAGGACCAGGAAGTCTGTGGCCCTAGAAGCAAATTGGTAGACATCTTGCAACCATGATGGGAGCGAGCTTTAGAAAGAAGCCAATTCTCAAAGACTGAGTAGATAAACAAAACGAAATTAGATTACTGATGATATTATTGAGCCACTGAATCATATCGTGACCTTACTCTAGATTTCTAGCTCTGAGGAAAAATACTTGCAGTTTATTATTTATCTAGTTTTAGTTGAGCTTTCTCTTATTTGCAACTAATGGCATTCAACTGCAATGGTAACCAGTTTTGTTGTTCCCATTTAAAATATATTAGAACGCCTGAGAAATTAATCATCTCTAAGGCAGGCGAGACCGGAAATACATACAGTCTAGGGCTGTGCTTTGAGGGCAGCTGCACTTTCAGCAAATTTTTATTTTAATTTTTCCACAGAGTTTACCACCACATTTTGATACAATAAACCTATTCCTCTGATTCTGAAGTTGGTCACAATATTTTCAGGACAGTCTGGCAGTGTACATGTTCATGAACTGGGTTGGTGCTTAACCGAAGAAGAAGAAGGCATCCTACAGATTTTCCTTCCCTTCCCTCTTTCCTCCCTCCCTCACCTTTCTCCTTTGCTCACAGGATCAACTGTCAAGTACAATAACTACACAAACCCAGTGAGTTTTGTATTACCCTGATATACATGTGCTAGCAAAACACACACATACTTCTTCATTGAACCGGCTCTAGTCTCTTCATGTGGTCTCAACAATTTTGTTATCTCCTGGGTATTTTTTTTTCTTTTTGTCTTACCCTTGGGTGTTTTAAGGAAACTTTCACACCTTGGAAATTCTATCCATTTAAAGCAATTCTATACCCAGCCCAGCATCGCTCACCATCAAATAGGTAAAGCTCATTATGAAATACATAAAATACATTTCTTAGCACATGATAATCTATTTTACATAGAGCTGTTAGTTCATATTGACTTATGGATCATTTTGTTTGCTATACTATAAATCTAGTTAATTATGCACAAATATGCTTTGCAAATATACAATTATCTATGTAATTTATTATTTCCATGAGCAAAGCAACAAGAAGTATGTATTCTTGTACTCTCACAACATTTTAGAATGTTTTTATTCAACTGCAGTGATGCAAAAATAACGATGATATGTATGCATGATTATTCATGCCTGCCTAGAGGTTAAATGCTATAAATGTGTGTGTGTGTGTGTGTGTGTGTGTGTGTGTATGTGTGTGTTAGTACTAAAACAAAGAAGAGAAAATTAACATTTAAAATTTGTGAATTCAGTCATTTAAGTAAGTTGTGGAGCTGTCTCTGGAAGTATACAGAGAAGTATTTAGAAAGAGGTTTTATTAGTTTACATGATCTTTGTTTTATTGTTTGTTGATGTGTTTGTTCTTGGCCAATGGCCCAATGAGGACAAGCCTCAGGACTTAAAAGTTGCTATTACCAACTCCTTTTTTGTGAAAGTATGAAGAGAAGTGTTAGTCTCTCCTGGCCAAAGACTTCAGACAGCATACTATGTGGTCCGTTCTCCACTCTCAGAACTGCAGAATAATTGGGTCACTGTGAGGAGCAGCAATCAATGGATTTGCAGAGAAAATGTTCAGAGAATTACAAAGTCTTCTCTGTTCTGTCATTCTTCCACATGCAGTTTGATTCTTGTGCTAGATTTGGAGGACAGCATTTATTTGAATACAGTTAATACTGTGTAGTACATAAAATATAATTATGTATACATGTAGTTAGCCTGTAAGTATGTATTTGTATGTTTACTAGTCTCTTCCGTTAGACTAGGAGTTTCATGAGGGCAGGAGTGTGCCTCTTTTGCTCACCCTTATAACTACAGTTTTTATAATAATACCTATAACACTGCAGGGCTCAATAAATATTTGTCAAAAGAAAGAAAGAAAATATGTATAAATATCTAATACAGTCCTCTGTGTTACTCAACAAAATTTAGTTGCTTCATTATGCTACATTACTAGACTTGCCAGAGAGAAAGCCTTAAATGTCATCTATATTTTAGTTATATAAATTTATATATAATCATATATAATAACTTATATAACTATATAATCATATTTTCTTTCTTGGGGCAGGAGAGAAAAGGAATAATATTTGAAAAGACAATGATTGTTCTAATGACCATTAGAGCATGAAAAAATAAATCTCATGAAAAAATAAACCTGTGATTTTAAAGTAACTCAAAAAGCATCAAACTATAGTTTATTAATTAAATACATTCATTAAAATAGAACCACAAAAATGCACTTTCTAAAGTTTAGTAGTAATATAGCTCACATGAGTTTTACAAGCTACTTATACAGTTAATCATGTTAACAGCAATTAATGCATTTGTGATTTTCTCATTTTGAAAGAGGTACAAATGGGGAAAATAATAAAGAATAAATGAAAGCTTTGGTTTCATTTTTTTCTACTAAGTAAAAAACATATGTAATTTACAAAGTATTCCCAGAGTATTGGGTAGCTGGGAAGTAATATGCCTTAAGTAATAGGCCTATATTCATGCCCCAGCTAGTATTAAAGAGACTTTGGGGACGTAATTAGGACACATTTTGCTACTTAAAGGAAGCACTAAAGATCTTTAGGCTAGGTGATTTAACATTACAAAAGCCTATAATTCAACATTTCATGTATTTATACAACTGTCCTCAAAAATCCTGTTTATTCAATGTGCCCTCCCTCCCTATCCAAATTCACCTCATCATTGTAGACTGAATGCAAGTCTCACCACCCTCATTTCTTTAGTATTTATTTTAGTTTCCTGATTTAGTTGCCTCCAAACATCCCCCACTAGCTTTTTAACTATAACCTAAAGCCAGTTCTAAACAAAATGGCAATAATATTTTCCAACCTTGTTCCCAAGCTGGACATTAACCGTGCTCCTTCTTTCAAAGGCAGTAGTTATGTTTCAGTTTTGTATAGTGCACATAATTAGTACTGAGTAAATATTTTTGGAAAGCTATCCAGTTTTAGACATGAGAAAATGAAGTCCAGTAAGTGAATTTAATGGCTGTTTTACATTACTGGGAGCCATCTAAAAAGAGAATTGGGAATTAAACCTAAGGTAGCCAAAGAAAATTCATGGCCAAATAGAAGAAACTTGTGAAGGATAAAGCAGGTCAGAAGTTAATATAAATGGCTGCTCACATTTATCAATTTCCAATAAAATTAACTCATAATTTTTTGAAAACTTAATACAGGAGAGGAGGGAATAGTTCTGGAAGAAGAATGCTGTTTAATGTGACAGAAAAGCCATGCAGCTGAGGTTCCTTGCTTATCATATGTGAATTTCAGATGGTTAAACACCTATATTGTTCTGTTTCACAGCAACTGACAGAAGGAAGCTAATACCACCAGGCTCATATTCTATGGATTTCTGCTTTATTTACGTGTGGGCAACTGCTCACTTCACCCTCAATTCATTTCCATAAGTCTGGACAAATGAGCTAATCTAAAAAGTAAATCTGTTAAAACCAAAAGAACCAAAAACGAAAAAATAATGGATAAGTCAGCAATACTGGCGCAAATCCCAGAGATAGCATCCATTTATGGAAACCACGGAATCACTGCACATAAAATGTTAATGTCAGAAGAGATTTTGTGATTAAGGGGTTGGCAAAAAACCCATTGTTATAATGGGTTAAGATTTGCATTAGAAAATAGAAATATATTTATTATATTTATTAAATCAACTAAATTATCAACTAAAAACTCAAAACAAACTGAATTTTGAAGTAAAAATACTTAAACATCTGAATACATATATAAAAATATATGTAATTATAATCAAATATTTATACTATAAATAAAACTAGGATTATATAATATATGATGTTCTTTAACTTGCTTTCATTAATATATTGCACATATTTTCTATCTCAATATTATCAGTGAATATGGACAATAATAATATTTTATTTTATGGATAAACCATGATTTATTTAACTAAGGCTCTACTGAATGATATTTGGATGGATTCAGGGTTTTTCTCTTAGAAATACTATTTCAATGAATAATCAGACTCCATTTGAACAGCGGTAGAAACACGAAACAAAAATAAATGACCAAATAATTTCATTAAGTAAATAGGAGCTCATAATCTTAAACACAATATAAAATATTCATTTTTTATAAATAAGGCTTTTCAAGGATCCTCTTTTATGCTGTCAGCCTATCTTTAGTAACATGCTTCTTAAATATATTGGACAATATTATATTTGTGACTTCTTCCTATGAAAGTTACCTCTCTTGAAATAGAGTTACTATTAATGGAGATCAAGTAAAAGTTCCAGTGACCGATGCCCAAGCACAAGACACAAGAGACAAAGAAATGGCTGAGCTGTGGGCTTGAGGAGATGCAGCCTTAGACTAACAGATTTCCCTGCCCATCACCCTCACCCCACTTGGGGGTATGTAGGGCTGTATACTGAATATAATATTCTTATATTAAATAATATAAAACTTCAACGTTTAAGAAAATTAACGGTGACTACTTGAAGACAGAAAATTACCTTATTACAAAATATTGGCATATAATGTGTGTGTGTGTATGCGTACAAGCAAGTATTTAATGGTACAGTTATTTCAGACATGACATTTATACCATTTATGATATCTGAGAAGCCTTTTAGTAAAATATCATTCCTTTTTCACTGCTTATATTCCAAAGAGGAATTCAGAAATTTTATGATGGCTTTGAAATGATGGGTTCCCGAAATACAGATCCACACATCTGGCTTAATTAAAATATCTTTTGAAACTCAAAAGATGAAGGGAAAAAACAGTGGAAGGTGTACCTTGAATAGAGCTGAGATATCTCTGGTGGATCTATCTGTTTCTCTTTGGTCAAGGGGAATTATTTTTTTCATGTAGCTTGAACTCATCCCAAGGACACTAACTATAGGCGATAAAGCACAGTCTCTGCTTGCCTACACAGAGCTCAATTAATCTAATGTGCCACTGACTTATTCAGCAGTGAGTTAATGACTGCTATAGAGGATTTTTTTCCTGCCTGTTCAAATAGAAGCTAAAATTAAATGCTTTCTTTTCAGAATCATTAGGACCTTCTTTAAAAGAAAATAGTCAGTGTATCTACATTCAGGTGTTAATCAAATGACATTGACAATGTAATTTCCCTATCTTCAGAACTTGTCTCCCTAGGATGAATTTTTCCTTAATTGGAACATCTTTAAGGAACTCAACTGATAAAAAAAAAGTGGACAGGTCTAACTTTAAGGCAATGAAATTGAATAAAGGTACAAGGCTATTCAGAGGGGGCCCAAGCCCCATTCTTCTTATCTTGAGGCTATTTTCAAGTTGTGAATGCACACTATTAACTTCTACTTTTCCAAACTGTCAAGAAACAGTCTAGGAAACAGCCTGTTCAGAAAACAGGGTGTAAGCGACTTTGCATAAATAAAAGTTTAAAATCAAACTGAAACTAAAGGTCACTTAGTCCAACCTGCCAATCAAAAATCTAAACATTGCTTCAAAACTTCTAGTGGCAGGGAACTCATAATCTCACAAAGAAACACATCATATCACTCTCCTAAAGACAGCGTCTGGAAAACAGTGGAATAATGTGGCTTTCTTTGACATAACAGCCATTCAAATATTTGAAGACAACTAACATATTCCCTATAATTCTCTTCTTAACTGAGACAAACATCTCCACTTAATTTCATAATCACGACGTACAACCTGGTCATCATTTTTGTTAACCTCCTCTTGATAAATTCAAATTTGTCAGGGTCTTTTAAAACATAGCAATACGAATGAAATCTTACAGCAACAAGAATTAGATGTCCAGAGGAGATCTAACTAGCACAGAATACAATGGCGTTATTACCTGCCTTCTTCATGCTGCTGAAAGAATTAATTTCCTTTCTCCCCTTCCTCCAGCCTCATCTTATAGACCAATTCCTAGAACACTGGGGGCTACTAATCTTATCTCCTTTCTATCTGAGGGCAAGATTGGGCAGGAAACAAAGAGGGGAAGGGAGACATGAGGTGAAGGTCAAGAGAACAGACTGGCTTGCAAGCCAGTATCTAAAAGTGCCTTAGCAATAGGAAAAATTGCAAAAGTTTGAAACCAAGCAAAGCCCTAAAGGTATTTTTCCAATCTTTCATTTTCTCTCTAGCAAAGAATCTAGTTTGCATATATTTCATATGTAGTTGATTACGTTCACAGACAGGAAAACCAAACATTTGTCTTCATTGAAACAGTTTCCTTAGTGTCCAGGACTAGGTGTCCATCCAGATGGATATAAATATTTCGTGGTTCCTCATGGGATTTTCCACATGTCAATTGACATTTCTGTTCATAGGAGGGTCTCCTGAAAACTATTTTTGAAACTTTGCAGTTGCTTCTTTCAGCAATTAATTTCTGGTTATAAATTCTAGGTTAGAAATTAACACTAATTTCAGTCAATAAGCCACACTGAGCCTTTTCCAAATCAACTACCTATTAGACCGAGTCTTATTGAAAACAATCACAATAATTAATGAGTTGAAAAACAGGTTTATCTTGGAGGCAGAAAAAAACATAATGGGGGAAAAAAAAACAACAGTACAATTTAATCCTCAAAAGAAAAGCCTGAGGTACTACTTAAAAATTATCACAAATTTTGTTAATAAAAGTTTTGTGTTGTTTTGTTTTTATAATGTTGGTATGCTTCAATTATACATTATAAAAAGAGATTACAGAATCATGTTCCTGGGATGATACTGTTAATAACATTGAAAACTATATTATGGAAATAGTTCAAGAGGATGACTAAAGGCCATATACAGTGTAGACCCAAACCACCTTCCTGTCTGGCTCCTCAGCATCTCTGCAAACACCAAATAATCTAGGTAACCACTAATGCTAATTCTTCCAGAAGGTTCCCATGTTTCTCATCTTTGTGCCTTTTATCATCCTGTATTTTGCTTAAAATGTTCCCACCAAATAATTTTACTGGTGAAGTACACTTCCAACCCAGCCCATCTCAAAAGCTATCTCACCCATTGAATCTGATTCCTAGGAATGGAAGTAACCTTTCCTCCTCTTGATACCTACAGCACATTGTTCTCCTCTCAGGATGATTATTTTCTGCATTGTGTAATGACAATTGATGTGTGTGTTTTAGAGTCTTTCCCAAATTTATCTCAAGGTCAAGCTCTTTATCTTGGGGGCATAGATAAAGGGGAGGTTAGGCCCTGGGGGTCTGGAACAGCTCCAGAGATGCTCAATAACATTCATTAAATGGAAGATTCTACTGTTCTTTTCTGCTCTGTGATTCCATCTTTATGCAAAGCCACAAAGAGCTTATTGTTGATGTATCACATCTGAGAATCTCATATTAATATGTTGTCATAAATTCCAACTTTGTATTTATTATGCCTTTACAGGATTCCCATTTTGCAATCTTATAAAGAAAAATCAATTCATAAGTTATTTGCTGTAAGCATAAGAAAAGCTCTATTCCTGAAAGGCCAATTCCTAATTATGCAAACATTACTTACATTACTCATAATTTTCAAATAATAAAACATAGAGTTCTCTTTTTTCCCATAACAAATGAGGTGATTTGTCAAATTATACACCGAAGAAAAGAAAATTTTGAAAAATTAAAAGCGGACAGCTAAACTGCCCCAGTTTGCATATTCAAGCACAAGCAGAAAAAATCCTGACATAAAAATAATAGGTCAGGATTTATTGGACATTTCAATAACGTTATTAATGACTGAAATGATGGAAGAATATTCAGGGACTTAGAAACTTGATTTCTGCATGTAACTTTTGAATTGTCTATAAGGTCTATCTATTTTTATTTACTTATTTTATAACTGCTACATAGCTCTTTTATAAGTCAGGAACTATTCTAAGAACCTTATATATACCAATTCACTTAAATTGAACAAAACGTCTTTGAAGTTGGTACTATTATTACCTGGATTTTACAGGTAAGGAACGAAGGCATCAAGAGGTTAAGCAACTTGGCCAAAGTAACAGAGATAGTAAATGGAACAGTCAGAATTTGAATTCAGTATGGCTGAGTTCTTGATCACAACATCATGATGCAATTCTTTAGAAAATGTGTTCCTACAGAATGCCAAGAGCATGCTCAGCATGACAACACTGGAATAGAGGTTTTAATACTATTACTATTGTTATTATATCTCCAGGTTCTCTCACTGCTTCAAAGTATCCCTCCCCATATGTGTAACAGGTACACTTTAATTTGGACACAAACACTGGACTGTAGAAAAAGCATGGGACAAAATTTCAGGTTTAATGCCTGTTCTGCCCACCTTTGAGCAGGAATTCATGACCTTGGTATAGTCATCGTGTTTATCACAGAATCCTTTTCCCATTTAACACTGAGATTGGTATTAGCTCAACTGGTTATTTCAAGATTATTGCAAGAATAATGCATACATTAGCCTTTTAATGGATAGAGTACTCTAAAAACACTATTAAAGGGGAAAGGTGGAAGAAAAAATGTCATTGGCATTATGGTGATTGGTAAATTTCATAAATGCCCCACTTCAATGTTCACTACATGATGACCTGATAACCAGAATGTCTTGTTGTGAGGTGAGACTTACCACGGAAGTTTTGGGTCAGGAAATCATTGTGGAGATAATATAGCTCAACCTCCATAGTTGAATAATTAATGGAAGCTGACCTCAGAGCCCAGAGCATGTTGTGTGATGCACCCTGATTTATGCCATTTATGCCATTCAATCAATGACATTGATTGAAATAGAGCTGAGTTGACACAAACAACATGTGTCTTGTTATTGAAAATATTTAGTAGCTACTGTGTCGATGTGTAGCAGTAATGAGTTCTATACTCAATTGCTCTCTATGATTTGGATGAAGCACTTGGGGGTCTGATTTCTGAATTATAATTTTACCACGTAGAGACACTGTGGGGATTTATCAACATACTATGCAAAGAAGGTGCTAATTCTTACTTGAAATTTGCTATATTTTCCCAGGATTAGTACTTAAGAAAACACTCTTATCTGTGGTTCTATCTTCTACTGAGGAACTGAAATTGTGTCCTCCTACTTTATTTTCCAAGCTTTGATTAAAATAAAATAAACAGAAAATATTGATTATTGTCCATTTTAAATCATAGTTCAGTGAATTTTATTCTTTCAGAGGGAAAAATTAAATTCTGAAAAGGATTCTGCCCCAATTCTCTCTCATTAAATGACTTATTTAAAAATTATGTGTTGTCACTGTACTTTAAGTAATATGGATTACAGAATTTGCCTTCACATAAATACTTTGATATACGTTGAAAAATAAATTGTCCTAGAGTACAAAGTTACCTTAAGGTGTCACCCAGTTTTCCTATGACTTCAGGCAGGGACTGTGGCCAAAGAAGCCTTCACACACAATGACATCTACTTGAAACTCCTTGAGAAAAGTTTCATGCCTTCTATTTCATTGTAGTAACCCTTATGCTTTATTCTAGTAATTCCTTGTAACAAACAGTATGAGCCTAGCACATAGTAGGTGCCAATAAGATTTGTTGATCAATCTAATTTACTAATATTAAAAACTACAGGGGGTTCTAACAGTTATAAGAAATAAATATCAACCTATCAAAATACAAATTTCAATGAATTCTTAATGCTTTGTCTCTTTCTCTTCATGTAACTAATGCTAAGTGGAAAGAAGAGAGCAAATGTTCCCTCATTCGTCCAAGAGCCTTTCACTTTCCATTAGAGTCATATTAATCTTTCCCTCACTTCCTACATTTATCTAACCTTCTTAGGCTCTCCTTACCCAGGCATTCTAAGTCTGTTCCATACTCTAGATGCTCTAGAGACATTTTTAAGTTTTCTTTGACAAAATGCCTGCTCCCTCTCTCATTGGTCTTACTTTTATAGAATAGCCTTTTCCTCACAGTTTTTACCCAACTGGACTTTCTATATGCCTATCTATAGTTTGTCATTTTTAAATGATTTATGGCATTATATAATAACTGTTTGAGTGAAAATAAAAGGGGATGCAGTCTTATTTAAAAAACATATTTGATAGGACAACAATCTCTTCTTTTGCTCTCCAAGTATATTTTTCTTCTCTTATTATACAAATCAAATAACTCCAAATGTACATTACTGTGATTAAGTAGATCTAAGCCCATTAAGATTTCTTTTCATTAAAACAACCATCATGATAAATTGTTTACCTTTCCTATACAATACTTATGATAGTAAAGGTTCTCAAATAACTCTTATCCCAACCATTTACTTCTAAGAATTTAGTCTAAGGAGACAATGGTGAATGTACATAAAATTTAGTTAGAAGAGTATGTACCAAAATGTTTATAATAGAGGAAATTTGCAAGTAACTTATATGTCCAAAAATAGGGGCTGATACAGATTCCCAACAAACATATGAAAGGATGCTCAACATCACTAATCATTAGAAAAATGCAAATCAAAACTACAACGAGATATCACCTCACACCAGTCAGAATGGCCATCATCAGAAAATCTACAAACAATAAATGCTGGAGAGGGTGTGGAGAAAAGGGAACCCTCTTGCACTGTTGGTGGGAATGTAAATTGATACAGCCACTATGGAGAACAGTATGGAGGTTCCTTCAAAAACTAAAAATAGAACTACCATATGACCCAGCAATCCCACTACTGGGCATATATCCTGAGAAAACCATAATTCAAAAAGAGTCATGTACCAAAATGTTCATTGCAGCTCTATTTACAGTAGCCAGGACATGGAAGCAACCTAAGTGTCCATCATTGGATGAATGGATAAAGAAGATGTGGCACATATATACAATGGAATATTACTCAGCCATAAAAAGAAACGAAATCGAGTTATTTGTAGTGAGGTGGATGGACCTAGAGTCTGTCATACAGAGTGAAGTAAGTCAGAAAGAGAAAAACAAATACATATGGAATCTAAAAAAAAAATGGTTTTGAAGAACCTAGGGGCAGGACAGGAATGAAGACGCAGATGCAGAGAATGGACTTGAGGACATGGGGAAGGGGAAGGGTAAGCTGGGATGAAGTGAGAGAGTGGCATGGACATATATACACTACCAAATGTAAAACAGATAGCTAGCGAGAAGCAGCTGCATGGCACAGGGAGATCAGCTCGGGGCTTTGTGTCCACCTAGAGGGGTGGGATAGGGAGGGTGGGAGGGAGACACAAAAGGGAGGAGAAATGGGTATATATGTATATGTATAGCTGATTCATTTTGTTATAAAGCAGAAACTAACACACCATTGTAAAGCAATTATACTCCAATAAAGATGTTAAAAAAAAAATAGGAGCTGGCTGAATAAAATGAAGGTAAGTGATGGAATGTTAGCCTGATATTTTAAATAATGTCAGGAAAGAAGTTTTAATGAATTGGAAAGATTTTAATTTTATATCCTAAGTGAAAAAGAGTGATCAAAGAATATGCTATGTATAGTATGTTTTATGCATACATATGTATACACATAAACACAAGTAGACAATTTTATATAAACTGTCTACAATAGCAATTTAATTGTATATAATAGCAATTTAAATTGCTATCACTCTTTATATGACTGTATATGGCTATAGATACAGACATAGATAGAACTTTAGATGTAGGTAAATGATACAAAAGATAATGAAAGTATATATAACCTAGGATTATGATACTTTTTATTTACTTCTTTTATTTTATATTTCCTAAGTTTTCTTCTTTATTACTCTTGTAATGAAGAAAATCAATAATTCTGCGCAAAATATAAATTCTTAAATATAGCTGGCTATGTCAAGATAAAAACAATGCATACACTGTTCACTTTTCTTCCTGTTAATGGTATTTAGCAACTCAACCTAAATTATGTTTTCATTTTCTTGTTTCTATTGTAATCATAGGAAGAAGATTTTGTTCATTCTCCAGCAACATATCAATTTCCCTGAAATGATTAGATTTTAACACCTTGTCACAATTGGTTCAAAACAATGTTATTTTTAAATGACTTGCTCTGTTTAGGATACCGTGGGTTGATGGGTACTTAATTCAACTGAAAGGAAACAAACAATAGCTATAATTGTTAAAATCAAGCAATAGATTAATGGTGAAAAATCAATGAAGAAGATAAAACCAAGTAACAGTAGAGAAGGTTTTAAAGATTGTTGGGCATGTTTTCTCTATTTTATAAGTCATTTACAAGTCTCCTGTAGATCTCTTTTCCACTAAATTGGAAGAGAAAATTTTCCCAGAGTTTAATGCTAAATATGTCATTTAGCCTATCACTTTAAAAGAGTACTTTTCATAAATATGCAGAATTGTACATTTTGGTAGTGCCACAACCAATTTCATGCCACTCCATTTGGAATCTGAATAAAAGGAAAAATTAATGTCACTTTGCATTTTCACTTTTCTAATTTCTTCAATGTATTTCCCTAAAATAAACAGAAAATAATCAAGCTTTTCCTTTTAAAAGAGTTTTTACTTTTTCCTCCCTTATAAAAAATAGAGGATTTTTTGGATAAAAATCAGTGTTACTAAAATTTTTGTATTCATAACTAGTAACATAAATATCCACAAACATATCTATATGTTTACCAACTTTTGCACTGCCAATAAAAGCTGTTAAAAAATCGAATAAAAAGAAAAGCATCTAACATTCTACGGTAAATTATAAAACTGGCTATAAATTCTTCCCTTCTTGCATCCTCGCCTTTGCAACATGAAGTGGCAAATCTTCCCATCAAAATTGTAGTTCGCTAACGTGACACAGGCTGAGGTTTGATAAGTGCTTGTAATTGTGATTTGATCTTTCTCACTGCTCTTGGGACCTTCCCACCACCACTATGTAAGGAAGCTTGATCTCTGAGACAAGCCATACTAGCCAAGCCATCTTCAACTATCCAGTACCAGTGAACCAGAATACCACTTAAGTGACTTACAGAATTTTGAGATGAATTGTTGTTTAAAGCCTCTAAATTTGTGATTTGTTAAGCAGGACAAGCTTAATGATACACATCTACTATCCCTTCATTCACGAAGTATTTATTCTGGTTTAAATGGTATACAACAAAAAAGAATTAATTTGTTACATTAATTTGTTGTCTTTTCCTGAAAATAAAAGCCTTACCACAAATTGGCACTCATCTTTTGACTGGGCAAGAGAGGATTTCTGTACTTGATATTTTCTGAAGTCCTTTGATGTTATACATGTGTTTTCTGAGGTTAGTATATAAATGTTAGGGCTTGGAATTGCAAGCTAACAAACTCTGATTATTATTATTAACAGTAAATTAGAACCACTTTAAAATTAATAAGCTGGTTTATAAGCTATGTTATAGAAATTTAAATATATATAAAACAAAATTATTTTTCTATAATATATGCAAAATAAATGGCAAAACATTTCTCTTAAATTATTAATTCTGTCATTTAAATGTACAATTCTATTTGTAAGAACACATATTTAATCATTTTTATTAACAAAAAAGTAAGTAAACATAACTCTGAAAATAAATGCCTTTGACTCTTATTGACTGAGAAATTTCTAAGCTATCATCCATGGCTAGCAGCTTTTGAGAAACTATTTTAGTGTATGCAGAATAGCTCTCATTATAATTTCTAGAAATATGGATTCAATCATGAGCTATCTTTCCTTAGTCCAAGAAGTAATCTTAAGGGGAAAAAAGAACCTGACAATTACTCATAATTTCATCTAATATATGAATAATTTAACTGAAATTTACCAAATCTCTCATTTGGTAACCAAAGTTCAGAAATCTAAAAGTAGCCTCACTCTACCCAAGAGATCTACTTAAAGCTTATCAGTATTCTGATATTTCACGCTCACTAACAAGAAGTCTTTTAGACAGACTCAGCCTCTACTACAATACTTGAAATTCTGACACTGGTCATCTTCTAAAAAATACACATGAATATGGTTATTCATAGTGCAAGACATACAGTGGAAATTGGTGTGTATTTTTTATTTTTTTTAGTTTTTATGAGATACTTCGTGTTTCTGGGGCAAATGTAACCAATTTCTCATAATGAAATGGAAGCAGAAGGATATTTAGAAAAAACCTGATTAGAAGCCAATGAAATGACAGACAGGATAAAGAGGAAGAACTAGAAATGAAATTATATGCTTTGTTTCCCTGTACTGAACTACTCTCAGAAACACAGGTACTTTGAAATCTTTGTAAAAGTGATGATGGATTTTAAATTACTACAAAATTCCAATGTTTATGTCCTCTGTTGCCAGAATGATAGTTTCAATAGGTTAAGCGTATGCTAAATATCATTAAAATATCTATATGAGTCATCTGATTTAGTTTATTCTTAGTAAAACACAAGCTTAGGTTTTATATCATATTTCTGAATCATAATGCCATTATAGTTCTATTTTAAAGGAAAACCCCCCTTGGCCCAAATCCCTCTTTAGTTACTGTCCTCATCTGCCATCTGTATGCAGTGAAGGTATCTCAGCTCTTCTTTCTGTTAGAACATCAACCTTTCAGTCTTTCCTAATAGTCCTATCCAAAAATAACCTCCTTTTATTCTACCTCACACTTGTCTTTATTTTTTTTATTTATTTTTTTTGCGGTACGCGGACCTCTCTCTGTTGTGGCCTCTCCTGTTGCGGAGCACAGGCTCCGGACGCGCAGGCTCAGCGGCCATGGCTCACGGGCCCAGCCGCTCCGTGGCACGTGGAATCTTCCCGGACCGGGGCACGAACCCGTGTCCCCTGCATCGGCAGGCGGACTCTCAACCACTGCGCCACCAGGGAAGACCTTGTCTTTTTTTTTAATAGCGCTTACCATGATAAGTGTAGTAGTTTACTGTCTAGTTCCCCTTTTGACTAGAAGATTTGTGAAGGCAAAGCCTCTTTTTTAATGGTCATATCCTCACTGCCAGGAAGAGTGTCTAACACATAGTATGTGCTCGCTAAATATTTGATGGATGGGCAAATAAATGAATAAATTGATGAATGTTTGTTATAGTCATTTTTAAAAATTAAAGACTACTTTTTTACAGCAGTTTTAGATTCACAGCAAAATAGAGGAAGGTAAAGAGATTTCCCATATGGTCTCTGACGCCGCACAAGCACCTCTCCCATCATCACCACTCCCCACCAAAATGGTACATTTGCTACAACTGATGAATGTACATTTACCCATTATAATCATCCAAAGTCTATAGGTTGCATTAGGGCTTACTCTTGGTGTTGTACATTGCATGGGTTTGGACAAGTGCATAATAACATGTATCCAATGTTACAGTATCATACAGAGTATTTTCATTGCCCTAAAATCTTTGGTCTATTGCTATTCATCCCTACCACCCTGCCCCAGCATCCACTGATCTTTTTACCGTCCCCAGTTCTGCCTTTCCCAGAAGGTCATCTATGATTCATACAGTATGTAGTCTTTTCAAACTGGCTGTTTCACTTAGTCCTATGCATTTAAGCTTCCTCCATGTCTGCTCATGATTTGATAGTTCATTTTTTAAAGAGCTGAATAATACTCCATTGTCTGGATGTATCACAATTGATGTATTCACATACTGAAGGACATCTTGGTGGCTTCCAAGTTTTGTCAGTTACAGATAAAACTGCTATAAGCATCCGTGTGCACGTTTTTGCGTGGACATAAGTTTCCAACTTCTTTTGGTAAATACCAAGGAGCAGCTGGATCACATGGTAAGAGTATGTTTTACTTTGTAAGAAACTGCCAAACTATTTCCCAAAATGGCTGCACCACTTTTGCATTCTCACCAGCAATGAATGAGAGTTTCTACTGCTCTAGATGCTTTCCAGCATTTGGTGTTGTCAGTGTTCTAGATTTTGGTCATTCTGATAGGTGTGTAGTGGTATCTCATTGTTTTAATTTGCATTTCCCTGACGACACACAGTGTGGAACCTCTTTTCATATGCTTATCTGCCATCTGTATGTCTTCTTTGGTGAGGTGTTTTTTAAGGCTTTTGGCTCATTTTTTAAATCAAGCTGCTTGCTTTCTTATTGTTGAGTTTTAAGAGTTCTTTGTATATTTTCGAGAACAGCCAAGATTTTTTTTGGAGAACAGCTATGTTTTTTCCATATACTCTCCCAGTTTGTGGCTTACCTTCTCATTCTCTTGACACTGTCTTTCACAGAGCAGAAGTTTGATAAAGCCCAGCTTATCAATTCTTTCTTTCATGGATTATGTCTTTGGTGTTATATTAGAAAAGTTATCTTCATACTCAAAGTCTTCTAGATTCTCTCTCATGTTATTTCCTAGGGGTTTTATAGTTTTGCACTTTACATTTAGGTCTATGATCCATTTTTTTAAATTGAAGTGTAGTTGATTTATAATGCTGAGTTAATTTCTGCTGTACAGCAAAGTGATTCAGTTATACATATTACACACACACACACACACACACACACACACACACACACATATATACAACACACATATTTGGTCCATTTTGAATTAACTTTCTGTGAAGGACATCTATGTCTATATTCATTTTTTTGCATGTGAATGTCTAGTTGTTCCAGCACCATTTGTAGAGAAGACTCCCTTTGCTCCTTGTATTTCCTTTGTTCCTTTGTCAATGACCAGTTGACTATATTAATATATATCTATTTCTGAACTCTTCATTCTGTTCCATTGATCTATTTGTCTATTGTTTCTTGATACCACACTGTCTTGAGTACTATAGCATTACAGTAAGTCTTGAAGTCAGGTATTATATCATTCCTCCAACTTTGCTCTTCTCCTCTAATACTCTGCTGGCTATTCTGTATCTCTTGCCTCTCCATATAAGCTCTTGAATCAGTTTGTTGATACGTACAAAATAACTTCTTGAGATGTTGATTGGGATTGCTTGAATCTATAGATCAATTTGGGAAAAACTGACATCTTGACAATACTAAGTCTCCCTATCCGTGAACACAAATACCTCTCCATTTATTTAGTTCTTCTTTGATTTCATTCATCAGAGTTTTAAATATCTAATTATTAATTTTTGTGGGTGCTAGCTTAAATAGTACTATGTTTTTTAATTTCAAATTCCACTTGTTCATTGCTGTTATATAGGAAGATGATTTACTTTTGTATATTAACCTTGCATCCTACACCTTTGCTATAAATCCTCATTAGTTCCAGGAGGATTTTTTTTTGTTGACTCTAGGATTTTCTAAATGATTATGTCACCTGTGAACAAAGACAGTTTTATTTCTTTCTTTCCAATCTGTATACTTTTATTTCCTTTACTCGCCTTATTGCATTACATAGCACTTCCAGTACAATATTAAAACGGAGTGGTGAGAGGGGCCATCCTTGCCTTGTTTCTGATCTTAGTGGGAAAGCTTTGAATTTCTCATCATTAAGTATGATGGTAGCTGTAGGTTTTTTATAGATATTCTTTATCAAGTTGAGGAAGTTCCCCTGTATTCCTAGCTACTTTAAAAAAAATTTCCTCTAAATCTTCCATGTGCCACAACCTAGCTCTTTCCTCACAACTCCAGCAAAATTGATCTTGGCAAGATCATCCATAAGTCACATGTAATCAATGTAAGTGTTTACCTTGGTCAACTTCTCCACAGTATTTGACATTGTTGACCACCCAGTCCTGTCTACCCTTAACTTTTGGGGCACAATGCTTTCCTGGTTTCTCTTCTATCTCCCTAACTACTCCTTCTCAGTCTTCTTTATAGCTTTTACTTTCTCTACCTATTGCTTAATTATTGATGAACCTCTCATCAGTTTCCATTTCTTGGTCCTCTCTTCGTTTCACAAGTTATTCTGCTTCTGGACAGATTCATACAGTCCCTGAGCTTAAATCACTGTCTATATAATTATGACTTCCAAATCTATGCCGGACTTCTTTATGAATGTCTAGCAGATTCCTCAAATTCAGTATGTGAAATACTCAACTCATTCCAATCCAGTGTATCCTCAATTTTCACTGTCTCAGTAAATGGCCCCAAGTTGCTCAGGCCAGAAATTTGAGATGTTTCTTCTTTACTCCTCCCTTTATGCAAACCCCTTTTATCCAGTAACCCCATAAGTCATGAAAATTTATCTGTTGTATCCTTTAAATACTTATTGACTCCTCTCCATCCTCTTTGTTACTACACTGACCCAGGCTAAGATCGTCAAGTCTGACCTGGTCTCTGCAGTAGACTACAAATTGTCCCCTGTCATACTCTGCTCTAATTTTTTCCCCATATTGCAGTGACAGTGATCTTCTAAAAGTACAAATCCTCTCCATCACTCTTAGAATGAAGTCCAAATTCCACAAACCATCACGCAACCCTGCAGAATCTGCCACCATCACCAACTCCAGACTCATTAATGGCCATCATGTCTCTCCACTTTTAAGCCACAGTAAATTTCTTTCAGTTCATGGAATTATGACTTTTCTTATATCCTGGTTTTCCTAAAAATTATTTCCTCTGTCTGGAATACTTTTAGCCTTCTGCCTGGTAGATTAAAATTATTTTTTAGAATTATGTCAAAATATATTTTTTTCAGGTAGGCATGCATTCTCTGACACCTAGCTTAAGAGAGGACACCTGCTTTATATTCTAATGGTTCTATCTACTTCTCCTATTACAATACCCATCATATTTATCTACTTATTCATCTGCTTTCCTAGATAAACAGTAATTCCTGTAAATTTGTTTACCAATGCATCTCTACCATTAGGTAACTACTACTTAGTCATGTGCTAAATAAATATTTGTTTAAGAATAAATGAAAACTAAGATTTTATTTTTTTTAAGTCAATCACTCTGTCCTCTTTGGTTGCAGTAATATACTATGCAATTGAGTTTTAAAATATATATTTGTTATTAGTTTACAGAAATACTCTGATAGCATACAGAGGAGAATTATACCATGGAACTTGGACAATTTAATAATTCCCAAGGTTTCCATATATGAATGCTAGAATGTTCACTAGTAATAGAAATTTTTCTATGAAATAAATGTGTCAACATTTGGCTCCAAGCTACACAGTGCCATTCAAGAACGTGAGCAAGTAACTGGGGAGTAATTAGGGTCTTAACCACATGGTGCTTATCTACCAGTCCCCTGGAGAAGGTTGCACTGTCCACTGCACGTCTATGCAAACACTGGTAAATCTGGCTGATGTCTTCAAATCAGAGGATGCTAACTAGGCTCTTTTCCTTCCCTTTGCTCATAGAGATGCTTTCCTATTGCCTTTTGTGGATATCAGAAGTGAGTTTTCATAACTCTAAGAGGCTGAGAACATCACGGTCTGTAGGTATGTCTGATAAGGGGGATGTGTGTGTGTGCTGGGTGGGCAGACAAAGAGACAGGGAGTGATAGAGAGAGATAAAGTATGGATATTGGAGTACACAGCCAGATCAAGAATTAAGTACAAAGAAGAGCAATGCTGCCTAGTGAATGAAGTTCACAAATCTGAGCAAGTTAATTTCTCCAAACTTCCACGGGTAGCATAGGAATGTAAGTGATGTGAGGATTGGTCACAAAGGGAGTAAAGTGTTGCGTGCTTACCTGACACTAGATGCTTTGAGAGGGAAGAGTAAAAGTCCAAAAATGGATGAGGCTCTCTTTGAAATAAGTAGCATCAAGAACTTATAATAAGGCTACTGCAAATTAATGAAGTTTGAGGTAAAATCAAGAATCAACTTTTATCTCTGAGAGTAGCATATGTTTGAAATTTCCCTCTCCAAATGCACTACAATAGAGTATATTTTTGATTGTAGTATAGTAATAATAATTTTTAAAGTTAGATCAAAATGCAAGTTTTAATAAGGTGATTTAGGACTTCATATAATCACAAAATATATATGGTTCAAAAGGCTAGCAGCATATCTCCATCTTTGCAAGGATTAATGTTAAAGTAAAAATACAGCAATGGTGACAGTTCAACTCTTTTGTCTTTTATGATATCATATCAAAATACCTATAGCTTTTGAGGTTTTTCTGGTATAAAATTCTAGCATTACACTCTGCTCTTCTGCACTGGTGCTACCCAACAGCAGGGAAACAACAACAGCAATGTCCCAGAAATGTTCCAGAAAAGTGGTAGATTTTTTTAAATTAAAAAGGCAGGATTGTCTTTAATGATCTAATGTTCATATATTTTGTACCAATAATTAGTTTTAAAGACACGAAAAAAATAAGGTAGGCTAGATATTAAAGCATTGCTATTAAGTATTTTTATTCGATAAATACTTAGTATTCCCTGATTATATGCAAGAGTTAACAAAGAGGTAGAAGAAATGTGAGGTGTTTTAATAACAGAGAATAATGAATCTAAGTAAAACTTAATTCTATAAGCATTTGATTTCTCAAAGTCTCGTTGAACTAAGAGGAATATGGCAGTACGTTTAGTTTTTAAAGTGTTGCAGCCTATAGTATCATTCTTCTGATAAAATGACAAATGTTGAGTTAATGTTTAAAAATATGGCCTGAAGTATTCAAGTATTTACTTCAAAATTCTATAAAGATAATGGTTTCTTAATTATTTAAACACATTTGCCTCTTCAGTTCCAGATCTGGCTCTTACAAAGTAGCAACAAAAACATTATATACTGCAAATCTAAGGCACTGCCGATTTGGGGTCAGTGGGCTTAAAATATAACTCTTTTTTATGCTATTCATATATTCCTGTTGGGAATATTTATCATTCTAATTTTCTTCAGAGATATAGACTTTTGTGAGGATAGAATTCTCATATTAAATTCTGAAACTCACTGTACATATTTGGAGACTTGGACAAAGTGGTTACAACAGTTTTATTTCTATGGCACTGAATCAAATCCCCGAAAATAACAGCAAGTTAATAAAAGCCTTAAAAGAGAATTGTCTTTGAAATGAATCAAATGAACATAGTACTTTTCAGCAATAATATAATTAACTTTTTCGAGTGTAATACATTCATACCAATGTAACATAAAAATACAAGTAAAACACATTTCAAAAATAAAGCACACTAAAATGCAATTAATAGTGGCCAAAAATGGCTGGTTAGTGGTTTTATTTAATTATTCTTTCATTCATTCAACCAAGTTATTGGGTATTGGGCTCCTACTACACATAAAGGAACTAGTTAGGTGCATTAGATACAATGGTGAGTAACTCACACTGATCCCTTCCTGTAGACAGAACTACTTTTCTTCTTCAAAACTATTTTTGAAAAGCTATGGACATCTCTGACTTTTCCAAGGTTTATGCTGGCTGACTGAACTTTAATCCAATACATGTTTGGTTTCCCTATATCGAACAGATATAGTTCACTTTTTTCTTCTTTTACTGACATGAAAAAAATTTTCTTCCAACTTAACCATGGTATTACTTTTAATCAGAGAAAAAACCTCTATACAAATTTATGTAGTGCTAAATTATTTAAAGTACCGATATCTTCTTAATGGAGAACTATTTGGAAATTATGGAAGCCACCCTGAATTCACAACTATACATGCCAATGAAGTACTTCACAGATGAAAAACATTTTGAAATGTGATCACTGACTAATATTTTCCAAGCGTGTTTTTGAGACTTTGAAGAACAATGCAGCTAGAATATTTTTTCTTTCATCATGTATTTATAGTCTTAGAAAAGTAATAATTAGAACAGCTACAAAATACTGATGAATATTTTCAATCACTAAAATAGGTTCTATTTTATTCAGAGGGACTATCTAACTTGAATAAATTGACTTGGGAATTGCTTTCCAGTGAAAATAAAATTTAAATATATATTAATATTAGAAAAATAAATTTACTATATTCAAGTAGTACATGTAGTGCCTTTAAAGTATAATGTTAATCACTAAAATATATTTTTAAATTTTTTGAGAGCACTATGAATAAAAATATACTTTAAATATAAAATAAAAATGTTAAAATTAAGAGGCCTACAGAGAAGTAAACTAATTAGCAACACGTAAGAATCTTATACAGAGTACCCATAATGCACAGACAGCCAAATTTGTCAGTCACTCATGAAAACAAAGAGGATAACTATTGAAATGCTTAAATCTTACACTTACCAACCTCCACAACACTAGAACAATTGGGATCTGTGAAGCCATCTGGACACTCGCAGGAAAAGGAATCATCAGACAATCCTGACACACAGATACCTCCATTTTCACATGGATTGTGATCACAAATATCACCTGAGGAACAAAGAAACAGATATTGACTTTTCTTGCCTTAGGGAGTGAACTGTACTATTTCACATACCCCACTCATCTTCCTTTGGTAAAGTCACCATACTATTTATATTTACAGGCAAGACCCATTTGAAACCATGTGCTTCTAAGAGAGATGGTATGTAACATGGTAAAAATGAAATTTTACGATTCAAACACTGCATGTTGAATTGCATACTAAAAGCGATTAACTCAGGTTGGGTCCCTTCATTACATGTAAATGAAATATTGTCTAATTTGTTAAAGAAGATTAACTGAAATATCTGTGGTTGACTGGTTTATTAATTATTCCAATAAATAACCTATCTATATCCACACGCTTTGCTCTGTAACTTTGCAATTTCTCTCGATAAAGGGGTGGGGTTTATTTCTTGATCCCTAGAGTCTGGGCTTGTCCATGTGACTTGCTTTGGCCAATAGGATGTTAGGAGACCTGAAGTCAGCTGAGGTTTGAAAAACCACTTGAATATTTCTGCTTCCTCTCTTAGAACCCTGCAACCGCCCTGAGAATAAAATCTCTCTCTTGCTTGAGAGAGTTGAGAGAAACATGGGAGGAAGGAGAAATAAGTTGTGTGGTAACAAAAACCTAAAATATGTGGCCTTGGTTTTGATACTGGTGGCAGATGGAATCCGGAAAGGCACTGAAAGAATGGCTACAGGAGGCTAGAAAAGGAGCTCTCCCTGCTATATAGAGAGAAGCAGTTGGTAAAACTATCACCTGAGGATACTTAGGTGATAGAAAATGTACCTAATAAACTTCTGTATATGAGTAATAAGATTTGTAGTCAGAATGTTAAAGTGTCACTTGACTCTTAATAGCTGTATCTGATAAGGCACTACAAGAAAGAGACATGCTAAATAAAGAACTGATGATTTTGAAAGTAAAGAAAAGGAATAGAGAGGCACCAGGACTTGTGATAGAAAATAATTTCTCAACTTCAGCCTCTCAAACCAGTGAAAGATCAAATCCAGAGCTTTGTCAGAAAGATGGCCTCAACATAAATATAAAATGAAGGATGTAGCTACAAAACCTTTGTGAAAACATTTCATATAATTCAGGTGTAGCCTGAAAGAATCTCTCAGCTAAATAAAAAAGGAATTCTAGAAATCTTAAGGGTGTTATCCCTGAGTAACCTTAAAATACACAAAGTAGCACAAAGTAGATTAAGTCTGGAGTGAAAAACAGGGATCAGAGAGTCACGGGCATGCCTTTATTTATTTATTTTTTAACAACTTTACTGGAGTATAATTGCTTTACAATGTTGTGTTAGTTTCTGCTGTATAACAAAGTGAATCAGCTATATGTATACATATATCCCCATTTCCCCTCCCTCTTGCACCTCCCTACCACCCTCACTCGCCAACCCTCTAGGTGGTCACAAAGCACCAAGCTGATCTCCCTGTGCTATGCAGCTGCTTCCCACTACCTATCTATTTTACATTTGGTAGTGTATATATGTCAATGCCACCCTCTCATTTTGTCCCAGCTTCCCCTTCCCCTTCCCATGTCCTCAAGTCCATTCTCTATGTCTGCGTCTTTATAAATGTCCTGTCTCTAGGCTCACCAGAACCTTTTTTTTTTGATTCCATATATATGTGTTAGCATACAGTATTTTTCTCTTTCTGACTTACTTCACCCTGTATGACAGACTCTAGGTCCAACCACCTCACTACAAATAACTCAATTTCGTTTCTTTTTATGGCTGAGTAATATTCCATTGTATATATGTGCTACATCTTCTTTACCCATTCATCTGTTTTGGTTTTTTTTGTTTGTTTGTTTTTTTGCTACGCGGGCCTCTCACTGTTGTGGCCTCTCCCGTTGTGGAGCACAGGCTCTGGATGCGCAGGCTCAGCGGCCAGGGCTCATGGGCCCAGCTGCTCCATGGCATGTGGGATCCTCTCAGACCAGGGCATGTCCCCTGCATCAACAGGCGGACTCTCAACCACTGCGCCACCAGGGAAGCCCTGATTTCATCCTTTTACATGTAGGTGTCAGTTTTTCCAGCACCACTTATTGAAAAGGCTGTCTTTTCTCCATTGTATATTCTTGCCTCCTTTATCAAAGATAAGGTGGCCATATATGCATGAGTTTATCTCTGGGCTTTCTCTCCTGTTCCATTGATCTATATTTCTGTTTTTGTGCCAGTAACATACTGTCTTGATAACTGTAGCTTTGTAGTATAGTCTGAAGTCAGGGAGCCTGATTCCTCCAGCTCCATTTTTCTTTCTCAAGATTGCTTTGGCTATTCCGGGTCTTTTGTGTTTCCATACAAATTGTGAATTTTTTTGTTCTAGTTCTGTGAAAAATGCCAGTGGTAGTTTGATAGGGATTGCATTGAATCAGTAGATTGCTTTGGGTAGTAGAGTCATTTTCACAATGTTGATTCTTCCAATCCAAGAACATGGTATATCTCTCCATCTATTTGTATCATCTTTAATTTCTTTCATCAGTGTCTTATAAATTTCTGCATACAGATCTTTTGTCTCCTTAGGTAGGTTTATTCCTAGGAAAGTATATTATCACATTTGTGTTCTGGAATGATGACTCAGGCAGCATTGTGTTGAATCAAATGGAGTAGTCTAGGCTGATGGCAGAAGGACTAAGCATTAATCTTTTGAAGTCCCAGCAAAAAATAATGAGGATTTTCTTAATCTTCTTTAGAGATAGCTGTGGACAGGGGAAGCAATGCAGGCACCATTTAAACCCAATCCAGTTAATAAATACTAGGTAATAAAATAGGAAATGAAAGTCCTCCCAGATCACTACCCCCCATTAGAAACAAGGCATTATTGTTGAGATTTTCTAGAAAGAGCCAATTACCAGTTTAAAAGTGTGATCCTGCCTCTCTGCCTTTGGTGTGAGCAAAGCAGCACAGCTTTGTACAGTCAAACTAACAACACTGCCATCTTCTAACTCTGTTCATTGTATGAAGATCAGTACTAACACTCAAACTTTATTTGATAAGATGTCAGTCATATTTCTGGCACTGTGCATACTACAAAAAGAGGAGTTCTACATTCCCCAGACCAGGATCTGTTGTTGTAGTAATTGCAACAGATCAAGTAACATTGTAGATGTTTATACTGATTTATTCACACTGACAGAAGCAATCTCTACAGGAGAAAGGCAAGGGATGAACAGTATCTTAGAGGTTGTGGAGAATACAGACTATATATATTTATCCAAAATCAAGATCTCTCATTCTGATCCCTCTCACTCCTACTGCCAGGTTCCTGCAAAGCTTATTAACTGATGTGAGCTTACCCAAGGTCACATGAGGCCACAATGTCTGGTCCCTTTGGTTATCCCATCATCACGGGAAGTTTTGGTGTCCTAACAAAACTTTCTTGGTACTTGTGCTACCCTTTCTGGTATTAATACTTAATCGGTTTTCTACCATGTATGTGTGGCAGTCACATGATGCTTCTGTGGTCAAAATGAGACAGGACAATCTGTTCACCTCTCATTATATCTCGTAGATGCCAGCTGCTGTTCAGCTGACCTGTTTTCTCTCTTGTACTTGTACATTTTTTTCCTTCTTTTTGCTTACTACTTATTTCTAAGAAATTAATACTTGTGAAAACTCATATTTTATCCCCAGTATTGATATTTACTGTCTTTTTGAAACATAGAAAAGAGGTAATAGGTATGACCAAAATGTACCAGGTAGAATCAAGATGACACTGTGACCGAATTGATGTGGGGTTGAGGGAGAGCAAAAAATCTGGGTTGATTTCTAGAGCTCCTGTCTGTATGACTACGAGGCCACCTTTCATAAGTAAATATAATGGGGTTAGTGTCAAAGGAATTATTGTGTTGGAGAAGTCTGTGGAATATTCAAAATGAAAATGTCTCATAA
The DNA here is from genome assembly GCF_964270905.1 of Leucopleurus acutus. Lineage (NCBI taxonomy): Eukaryota > Metazoa > Chordata > Mammalia > Artiodactyla > Delphinidae > Leucopleurus > Leucopleurus acutus. The sequence continues at coordinate 109,331,949 of NC_139145.1, read as the reverse complement.
AGCTATTGAATAAGCAGATAAGCAGTCGGAGAGCTTTTGCTAAAACAGGGCTTGTTAAGTACGGACATGACTACTGTATTCCAGTGACAGTCATTAAAGGGAGGGCAGAGGAGGGGAGTGGAGCAGAGAGGAAAGGAGAGGGGAGGAGAGGTCCTTGGGCACACTAACAAATAAGTGAGAAAAAAGAAGGAAGATTCTTCAAGAGAGAAAAAGGAGGAAAATAGTGATAGGTCCTATCCGCTACCATATGAATATCCAGTTTATTCACTTAGGGTCTATTATGTCAAGGTCTGCCTGAGATTAAAGTCTCCCACATGTACCTGTGATAGATGGACAATGTCAGCAAAAAACAAAGTTTTGATGGGCACAACAGAGCCCATCAAATATAATTAGGGTTATTAGAGGCTGTGCTATATATCTGTTTCCCCACAGCTAATTATCAATAGCACCCCTTTGTCAGTTGGGTTCTCCACAAAGACAAAGAGTACATCAAGTTTATTGAGAAGTAATACCTAGGAAAGATAAAATGGAGAGGAAGCAGAAAAGGGCAGGAAAAGCCTTCATCTTGTGATGCAGATCTGACATCTGTGAAAAGGGTGGAGGGCGGTTATTGAACGAGGATTGAGCAGGGGAGCCTCAGTCCATAGTGCAGACTTGACAAAGTCTTAGCCAATCTACCAGGGAGCTCCAGAGCAAAGATTACACTTTAGAGGAATCCCCCAAGGGCAGAAATAACCAGGCACTAGTGCCCTTCCTGTGTTCAATCATTGGCTGGAGGAGGCTCAAGGCTCAATCATAAGGCTCAAGTGGGATCATGAAAGTGCTAGAGAAAAAGGTCACTGGAAGCTAATTACATTCTTTGCAGCCAAACAGCTTGTTCTTTCTTGAAAGGATATTGGAGCCATGCACCTCCACTGGTACCATAGTCCCCTTTCACTCTCAAAACTGTCCTGGTTTGGATAAGTTACATAGTTACTTTTGTCAAAACCATCATATCTTAGCCTGCTTTTTTTCTCTCTACACCCACTACCTCAGTGGGTGGTACAAATGTAGGCGGATACCTTAGGTAGCAACAAACCCTCTCTGGCTAAAATTTCAAGTCTAATTAAAATGCACTGTAGGGACTTCTGATTCCCTGTCATTTCAATTAATCTGAGAAAGCATCAGTTTAGGTAAGAATCCTGATTAAAATGCAATAGACTTCTGGATTTCAAGTTTTGTTGTCTGTTTGTTTGTTTCCCAGTGGATGTACTGGTTGAGTCTTAAAACTAAGATGGCAACCAGTACAAGAAGGCAGGCTCAGGAAAGGAAAAGAGGACAATGCACGCTTTCATGGTTCTTTATTTCACTGTCAGCAGGCTCCTAACATATACCTCCGCATATTGTAATCTGTGTGCAGTGTTATACCTTGATGCATCTTGGCTGGCTGGCCTCACCTGCTTTAGATTAGGACAGATGTGTTTAATTTGAATCTAACTATGTTTTATGATTCCATCTGCAGTTTATGGCAGACTCAGGCAAATTAAGCTGATGCCGATTTGCCTTTTGGCAATAGAACAAAGCAACTGTTTTTCCCAGGGGCAAGAAATCACTGCAGGCTAAATTTAACTTCTCATTTGCCTCCTCTTCCCCACCCCCTTCCCCCGCTCTCCAGGGTTCTGCTTGGACTGGAACCATCCTGTCTGTGGTCAGTGTCCATTTCATTCTTCTCACTGACCCACCACCTGTTGCCAGTCACCTCCTGTTCAAGGTGATTCAGGGACTGTCTTATTTCACTTTATTATCAATTTGCCCAAGCTTTTAGCCTGGATTGCAAAGTGTGTATGAATCTATAAAATATCATATAGCACTGCCCAAGACAATGCAAATAAAAAAACCCCAAAACACTAAAAGTTGTACCATTATGATCGTGGTTGTGTTTTTTCTGTGAGCTCAGTATACAATCGTGCAACTTGTAATGCCAAGTAAAGGAGAAAATTCTATGTTGGCACTACTCTGGGAATCAGGTGGATAGAACAGCTAATTTCTCTCATTGATATATAAACTCTTGGATGGTGTATGCATTCAGTTTTCTTTATATATTACTGCCTATCTCCAGTTCACAGATTAGAGGGTCACTGATCCAGTTATCATTATTGATATTCCAGCAACCACATTAGACATTGGGAATGCAGCTTAGATGAAGACATATGGCTCCTGCATTCCTGGAACTTATAGTCTAGTGGAGCGGATGCATAATGAAAAACTTAACAAATAAATAAGCAAGGTATTAACTACTGTAATAAAAGCCATGTTAGGGGTGGGGTGGGTCAGCGAGTAGAGAGAAGAAACTGGATGAAAAAGGCTGTAAATAGAACCGGTTGCTTAAGATAGCCAGTCAAAAAAGGCTTCTCTGAAGAGGTGCCACTTGAGCTGAAGGATGAACATTAGCTAGTCATGTTAAAACCTAAGGAAGAGTCTTGTAGGCAGAAGGAACGGCAAGTGTGTAGCCCGACTGATAGGCAAGACAGTGATGAATTCAAGAAATGTGAAGGAGGCCGAGTATCTGGAACACAGTAACTAAGTGTCACTAAACTTATTTTGTCAGCAACACAGTTTTAGTAAGAACCAAGTTATAATTTAGAGCCGTACATTTAATTCTCTGTTCTCATGATAATCAAGGACATTTCTGCTAAGCCTATTCTTCCTATGTTATCAAAGATCTACTGAAAATATATTATTGTATTTACATATTAATGTACTTGTGTATTTATATATTGATATCTTTTTTAGATATTAATATATTTACACAGTATTGCTAATGTACTCCCGTATTTACATAGTATTGTAAATATATTAATAATTTATTTGGATGAATGCATGCATCTCCATTTTCTCTGTTCCTTTAGCAATGCTAGAAGCCGCCTAGAATATGTCTGTACCTTCATCCCTACCCTCTGTTCATTTCTGAAAAAAAATTGGTATACAGATGTAAAATTAAAAACAAAAAAGTAGTAACATATCTCTCAAGCATGTAACTACACTAACACAAGATACTGTTTAATTCTTCAACATCTCTGCAAATTAAATGTGAAGAATATTACAATACATATTTATATGTGGTAAAGTAAAAGAGACTATATTTTTGTTTGTTTTACTTTTTGATCTTTTTTAATGGAACTATAATTGACATCCAATATTGTATTAGTTTCAGGTGAACAGCAAACACAGTGATTCAATATTTTTATACATTACAAAATGATCACCGCAATAAGTCTAGTTACCATATGTCACCACAGTTATTACAATGTTATTGACTATATTCCCTATACTGTACAGTTATATCCCTGTGACTAATTCATATTATAGCTGGAAGTTTGTACCTCTTAATCCCCTTCATCTATTTCACCCATCCTGCCACCCTGTTCTCCTCTGGCAACCACCAGTTGCTTCTCTGTATCTATGAGTCTGTTTCTGTTTTGTTTCATTTGTTCATTTGTTTTGCTTTTTAGATCCACAGTTAAGTGAAATCATATTGCATATGTCTTTCTCTACCTGACTTATTTCACTTAGCATAACACCTGCTAGGTCCAAGCTTACACGGTCAATTAATCTATGACAAAGGAGGCAAGAATATTCAATGGGGGAAAGACAGCCTCTTCAATAAAGGGTTTTGGGAAAACCGGACAGCTACATACAAAAGAATGAAACTGGACTACTTTATTACACCATATACAAAAATAAACTCAAAGTGGATTAAAGATTTAAATGCAAGACCTGAAACCATAAAACTCCTAGAAGAAAACATAGGCTGTAAGCTCTTTGACATCATTCTTAGCAATATTTGGGGGCGGGGGTGAGATGTCTGCTCAGGCAAGGGCAACAAAAGCAAAAATAAACAAATGGGACAACATCTAACTAAAATCTTCTGCACAGCCAAGGAAACCATCAACAAAATGAAAAGACAACCTGCTGAATAGGAGAAGATATTTACAAATGATATATCTGATAAGGGGTTGATATCCAGAATACATAAAGAACTCATGCAACTTAATATCAAAAAAAACAAAAAGAAAAAACAAAAAACCTGATTAAAAAATGGGCAGGGGACCTGAGTAGACATTTTTCCAAAAAAAAAAAAAAAAAAGACATACAGATGGCCAACAGGCACATGAAAAGATGCTCAACATCACTAATCACCAGAGAAATGCAAATCAAAACCACAGTCAAAGCCACAATGAGATACAAGAGACCATTTAAATTCATGCTCCACAACCAGGACAATGCAGGTCTGTGTACTACAACCTCATCTTCAGTTTATTGCTCTCCTACTGAACTTGGCAGCTATACTATCATTTCATTTAAAAACGGAAAGAAAATAAAAGTTTTGTCTTCAATCGCACAAGCTAGATTTTGAACCAACCTGTAAACAGAGTACTTGGCAAGATGAGCCAATTCTAGTACACAAGTGAGCAATAACTAGTTAAAATGAGAATTTGCATACTCAACCTGGTAAAAATCACAGAAAATGTTAGCACCCTTATGACTTACTGCCAGTGAAACTGTACAGAACAAAATAAATGTCACTTTGAATCAACAACAGGCCTCTCAATTTACTTTGGTGCCTCTTGAGGCACATTTTATGCTGAATATTGAAATTTTATTTGTTGTATGCTCTAATGAGTCTGATGAATAGATTTTGATTTTAAAGCCTTCTTTCACAAGCTAAAGCTTGATAATGTGTCCAGTTATAAATTTCAAAAAAAAAAATACAATTCAAAAGGTATGATGTGATTGTTAGCTCCATTTGTGCTTTAAAACTAAATTTTAGTTGATATTTCAGACCATCCTGCAATTTGGAAGAGTAGAGAAGGAAATAAGATTTAAAAAAGCCAATAAGAATAAGTTTATTCACGTTGAGAGGATCTGTCATTTTACCAGAAAATCACGAGACATACTTGTAATAAAAGACCATCCAATTCTACACCTCAATGTTCACAGCGCCCCCAAATGACCACGGTGCAGTCATAGAAGACACAAATCTAATGAATGAACAAAGAAACTTTGTAGATTCACTGAGCCATACTAAAGCTAATTTAAAGCAGGATGTTTCTTAGCTGTTAGCCTGTGGTTTATCCCACTGGTTTTAAAGACATTTTTTCTTTTCAGATAACTTTTTACTGCTAAGGAAATACAGTACTGAATAGAATTAGAAGAAAATCAGCAATGATTTTGAGTGTTGACTATTTGAATTATACATCCTTTAACACATAGCTTTAATCAAGGCTAACTGCTTGAAAAGACAAAGATATTTTGGGCTCTACATTTTGAAAACAAGTCTGTTGGCATATTTTGTATTTTAAAACACTCCGGAGAGTCCCTTAAAATAACAAAATCTAGAGTTTTTAGAATTGAAAGGAACATTAGAGATGATCTAATCTGGTGGTTCTCAAACTTTGCTGAATATTAGAATCACAGGGGAGCTTTTAAAATTCCTGATGCCCAGTCCAATTAAGTCAGAATCACTGGGGTTGGAACCCAGCCCTCCACATTTTTTAAAGCTCATCCAAAGATTTCAATTATTAAAGAAGAAGGAAAACGAATAAGAGAAAGTGAGGAAAGAAAGAAAGAAAAGGAGGAGGAAGGAGAGATGGATGGAAGGAAGGAAGGAAGTTTGTATTTTCCTACCTTCAGTTGAGAGGAAGGCAAAAGAGGAAAGAAATTTATTAGACTAGCTTTCTTTGTTGGTTCACTATGAGTTGTGAAAAAAATATTTGCAGGAAACTAGAATCAGCAAATTGAAAATAAAGGCGCACAGCATGTTAGGGAGAATAGAACAGATAATACTACTAACGTATATTGAATTTCCATAGAATACTTAGCTGGATTTCATAAATCACCAGAAAATTCAACCATATAATGGAATTCCCAAGTGTTTTTTGACTATATTATTTCTACCTATGAAGAATATCTGTCTAGTTAATATAAACTGAAGTCCATTTACATGACATTAAATGATAATTGCTGCACATATTATGGGGCCCCTGACAGACAATTACCTGTTCTTTAGAGTCTAACAAAAGGCACAAATAAGTTGACAAGTAGTTACCACTACATGTTAGGTCTATGAATAAGGAAATGCCTGATGCCAAAGGAGCACAAGAGGGGACACCAAACTCAGCACTGTGAGTTAGGAAGCCTTCCCAAGGCAAGTGATCTCCAATTTAATACAAGAGGATTAGCGGAAACCAGCCAGACAAAGGGTTGGGACCAGAAAGACCACGCAGAGGGGAAAGCATGTGCAGACATAGGGAGAAGAGCCAGAGCACGTGCCTAAGAAACAGGATGAAACTGCCTTTAGCTAGAGAGAAGAGAGAAAACAGAAATGGCAAGAGATAAGACTGAAGAATAGGCATTGCCCAGGGTATGCAGTGTCTTTAAGACACTCCCAAGGAGTCTGGGCATTCCTGAGCATAAAGGACAGCCATTTAGGGGTCTAATCAAGAGGGTGACATGATTTGAACTTCAAATAATTCACCCTGGATGCAATGCAGAGAATAGATTACAAGGAGGCAAAGTCTAAGGGTGACAGACCAGTGAGGAAGAGGCAAAGTTTATTCTGGTACAATGGATGGCCAGCTTGCATCAGAGTACTAAAAACTAAATGGAGAGAAGTGAATTCCAAAAGACATATTGAGAAACAAAATTTATAGATCCAATGTGATGGTTGAAAAGAAAGAGAAGAACGAAGGAGGAAACTCATACATCAAAATTTAACAAAAAGCTCTGCCTTTCATTTTGATGGAAAATATGGTCTAAGGAGCAAGTTTGGGGATGGTGGTGAAGGGGGATGATGAATTCTCTTGGAAATGCTTGGACTGAAATGTCTATAGACATCCATGTGGAGATATTTAGTGAGAAGTTGATATTATGAATTTGAACCTGTGGAGAACGATTCAGTTTAGAGATAGAGAAATTAGCATAAATTTGATCTTTTAAATCATGGGAGTCTAAACAAAAATTCTGAGAGGTGTTTTTGGAAACATGGTCTAGAAGCAGACACATGTTTCTACCTTGTAAACTCTCTTAGGTTTGGAATCAACTTATTCACCAAATTCTCCCCGTGCCAAAGATCAGTGCCTGGCATATAGTCAGTGTTATTCAAATAAAATGTTATCCAAATGAAAATGGGGTGGGAGACAGGGGCTGGAAGTGTATTTAAGATGGCAGAAACCTGACAGTGTTTGGTGCTGATGGGAAGCAGCTACCAGAAGAGAAGAAGTTAAAGATGCCATAGAGAAGGAATACTCAGAAGAGCAGGGAGTGAGAAAACACTATGAAGGGTGGGCTTCAGAGTACATGTGGAAGGAATTACCTCTGGTGTGTGGAGGGAGATGACAGAATACGAAGTTTCACCTGGATGCCCGTATGCTTGTAGATGCTGTTAGACAAACTGAGGGAGCTCCTACCTGGTGTTTTCTCTGTGTAGTAGGGCTGGTGAAAATGTGATGGGATCAGAGGGTTGAGAAGAGTAGAAAGTAAGTAATATGTACCTGCAGTAAATAGAAGGTTGCTGCCTGGAAAAGCATAGAAAAAAACATTGAGGGAAAGCACTGAGGGCCCAGCTGGGCTTGGAGTCAAAAACTGATAGTTGCAACATGTACCCAACCATGTGTCTGGTTAGAGGACAACAGCTAGTGCTCGTACAGGAAGGAGATACCCTGATCCAGCTTTGTTGTTTTACCAGATAGGTGTGATGAAGGTCAACAAAACGAAGGAATGACACCTGACTGCTTTGGATTTGTTTTTTAAAGACGCATAAATAAGATAGCTTATTGAATTTTATGCTCTAAGATTATATATTTTTATAATTATGCAAAAATTATAAGCCCAGTTAATTGTTCTTTCAGACTATCGTAGTTCTTCAGTTGACAGCAAAGGACAAACTAAAAGATAGAATTTGATTGCTTTATATAAATAATGCAGTACATCATGATGATAACACTTAGTCCATCAATCTTTGTCAAGTGCACAAACTCACACTGACTTTACAAAAACAATCAGGTGACACAAAGAAGATGAAATCCAGTGCCATGTCCAACGGTGGAAATTTCACATTGCCTTATTATTTAGATCTTAGAATGTGAATTCTTCCTTTTCTAAATGTAAAGCCTCACGGCCACAATAGAAACATAACCTCCAAGGAAAATGAGTAGGAAAACAAATTGGCTACATTGATCACCTGTTAAGCATAGTGACCCAAAGAAACAATGAGACATTTTATTAATCACTAAATAACCCATTTAATCTTTTTTTTTTTCAGGTAGAAAGGATATGCCATGTTAAAATTACAGAAAAAAATTGCAAAGTCTACTTTTGTGTTTTATTTAGAATCTTTGTTTAAAAAGTCATAATTTAAGACAGCTGTAAAATGATAGTTTCAAACTACAGCATGTAAAAGCTGAAGCAATATATTTCACTGTTTTAAGGGCAGCCCCAACTAGTCACTGCTAGAATGTTTAAAGTAGTCAATCACCTCATTACATAACATGCTTATAAACTGTGCCACTGACCCTGACTATATATGTTCATCCATTTGGTGGGTGGAGAAAAGAAATCACAGAAATTAAAGCTAGTCCTCCTTCAACTAAAAATAAGCGACAGACACCTATCTAATTTACAGAATGTAAGTCATATTTTAAAAGTCTGATTTAGATCTTGATTAAATTTTGTAAAAAGTGACTGATTTCATATTCACCTTTTACAGCAATATTATCACATGAAAACAACACTTTATAGAATAGTTGCTGAATGCTCTAATTCCAGATAATCTCTCACATTTCAGAATTTATACCTTTTATCCACAGACAAAACAGTCTTAGCCTATCACTTTGATAGGCCACTCTCTGTAGACAGCTTCCTGATAAACATGACAACAAATGAGCTCTTTAATTCTTTTAACAAACATGGAATCTGCTATTCAGATTTAATGGCTATATGGCCAATGTGTTTTCTTAAGGCAGGGGAGTTCCTGACAATTAACTCAGTGGAAGTCAGAAATTGTGGGTGCTCTTGCCATCTTCCCAGTTTTCATCGGGTATCAGGTTATTGCTGTTAGCACACCAATTTGCATCTTTCTAGGGAACAGCTTGATTGTAAGGAGGAAAGTAAAGTGCCCTTTCTTCAGGAGTTCTAGATGCCTTAATGGAACTCCCTTTAGAATATTAGTGCTTTTATACTAAAAAAGACCAGGGAAATAGTTTGGAAGTAAGACTGTGTTATCCCTCTGGCCTACCAAATAGAGATGTGACTTGCTAAAAGAAGCCACTAAGCACAGAAATGGACAACTCTTTGAGGAACTGAATGCATTAAAAAACCCACTGTCTCTATTTTATCAATAGCCTGGATTCTGCTTTGGATCACACAGTGTGAGGTCTTACCTGGTATTCGATCTCTGTACCCCTCCTGTCCTCATTGTTGTGATCATTTGATACCTACCAGCACCTTCCCAGTCCCTGAACTAGCCCTGATCTGAAATGGGAGGGTTTTATGCAGCTCTGGCCAAGGGCTCAGAATCCAGCATCAGTTTATCTCTGCTATTAGTGAAGCTTTGACTTTGTCTCCCTTTTCTCGTTGGCTGAGTTACTGTCTCTGCAATTTTGTCAGTGACTCTCATATAAGAATGGTATAAATGCAGTTTAGAATAATCTGGGGTATGGGGCTTCAAACTACATAAACCTTTGGGAAACTCCTTGTCCCAAGCCTCATAGAGCTCCCTTTTGACATAACTGTCTTGGTGACATAACTATCCTTAGTCCTAAAATCGCGCAACCTGTTCCTGAATTTTTTTTTTTCGGATACAAATTACCTGCTTCCTTAAATTTCTATATTTCATATATCCTTTGATATTTTTCATTCCACTACTCAGCCGATCTGTTAGAACATTTCATTATTCTATAGTAATATTAGTTAATATTTTTGTGCCTTATGTGCCAAACATTATACTAAGTACTTTATGAGTTATATCACTTAATCCTCATAATATCCCTATGATAAACTTTGCTGATATTGTTAATAAGCCTCATTTTATATATGAAAAATTAAAATTTACTAATGTTCCAGAATTTACCTAAAGGCATAGAATAACAATGGCAAAATAAAATTCACATGTAGTCAGCATGGCTTCAGAAATAAGAAACTACGCATGTTGAGATGGTTTTCCTTGCCCTTGTTTTCCTTCACCTTTCTGTTCACCACTTCAAGTTCTTTATCTTTTTCAAGTTCTTTTCATTCTCTGACTAGAGGCCAATTATTCAGTATTATTGTGTGTTGCCTACCTTCTCATCTTTGTATAATTTCAGCCTCTTGGAAAATTATGTGGATGAACAACATATGAATCATTGTTTGAGTCAATGATAGCAAGTACTAGAATAATATCTGGTTTATAGTAGGTAATATATATATATATATATATATATATATATATATATATATGGGGAAAGAATCTCATATATTTACATTTGAATGAACTTATGTATAAGCTCTCTTATCACAAGAAATACAATGATGACAAACAATTACCTGAAAATAACAAAACACTTGCAATAGAAATAAAGCTTTTAGAAGCTTGAAGTAGCATATATCAGCAGTAATTTGCCTAGAAAGAGGTCATTGTCCCTATTTAATGACAGATGTAGATTAATAATCACTAAAATAGAGCTAATAACAGGAGTAATGAATGACTTCTGGTCTGTGTGGCTTATGATTGTTTTTCTTCAAGTGCTGAAGGATATTTTAAGGAATAGAATCTCTTGTGCTTTTTCTCCATGTAAACATAAGTCCCCTCTGAATCCCTGTTATAGCCAAACCTACATATGAAAGTAAAATCGTTCATCATTGAAAACTTAAGTATAAGAGCATACGGATTTTTTAAAATGCAGTTAACATTTCAGACACTGATATCACTCTCATTCTATTGATGCAGTCTGTATTGTATACAAACATGCTCTGAACATAAAGTTTTTCCCTTAGGTTTTAAGATAACAATAATGATAACCCCTCCATTTTATTGATCACCTACTGTGACCTAAGCACTTTCATTTTTAGAAAAAAATTAAAACAATTGCCTATATATTCAGAGCATTTGAACCCTGGCAATATAATTCAGGACCCTGAACTACTAATCACCACTTTTTAACATTCTATGGTAAAATTCAACATTTATTTTCCTAATTCTAAAAACAGTATATGTTCTAGGAAAACTTGGATAGCCACATGAAAAACAGTGAAACTGGACCCCTTCCCTGCGTTTCATTCTTAAACCCTAGAAGTAGCCATTGTTAGCTCATTCTTTTGTGTCCTTTCTGAAATTTACAAATCAGTACTCTCTTTTATGTTTGTTGTACACAAATTGACAGAAATGGCACTTATACTGGGACTACAACCATAGAAGTAGGTGTTTGCTTCAAAAATTTTATTGATATTGCTTAGTAGCCTTTCAAAAATATTATCCCAATCTAGAATATCACAAATAGTATATAGCTCTTCTTTATGGTTCATGTCATTGGGCTGGGACAGTTTGCAAATTAACCTACATGATTGTAAGCAATATATACACATATGGTTTCCATTCCTCCTTAATAGGAGCAGTTTACAACTTAGTTCCAACCAGATAAACTCTGAGTTTTTGTCACCTGGAAAGAAAAAAATAAAGGAAGATCTGCTTAACTGCTTAACTAATCCAAAAGACATACAAATATGGAGGCTCTTAAAGCTTTAATTCTATTCTGAATGTGGGCCACATAGTGAGATTATTGTTGGCCATTTTCCCAGACCCAGGGTTAGGAAACTCAACAGGCATGTCAGTACACACTAAAGTGTCTCCAGAGGACCTACCTGCCATACTTCCCCCTTTCTCCCCAACCTTGACATTAGAATAACTTTACAGGAGATCATTAGAATTTGTAAGCAAAGTGTCAATACACAAATGCTGTTGGATCTTGTCAAAAGCCTGTGTTAAATGAAAAAGAAGGAACTGTTCTACGAGCTCTTTCTAAAGTTGGAGAGAGGAAAAGAAAGATCTGGAAAGGTATACGCAAAAAGATCAAGAGCGGCCATCTCTAGATTGGGAGGTCTTCAGAGTATTTAAATATTCTTCATTGTGTTTATTTTAATTTTGTAATGTTTTGGACAATTATGTGTACTGCTTCTTTGTAATAAGAAAAAACTTAATTAAAAAACTCATAACATTTAAAGATGCAATTAGCATCTAGGTAGAAAGAGAAAGGATAACTATCAAGGTTGAATTGAAAGAAATAGAGGTTAGTGAGCATTTATGATGGGCCATGAGTGTTTCATGTTTACTTAATGCAGAGAATACTAAAAATGTGCTGTTTAGGAGCTCAGCCTATTCTCATCATAGACACATTACAGGTGTGAACTCTCAAGGTTTATTATAGCTGTTAAACTCATAAGTGTGACGATATATAGATATTTGTCAGTAAATATGCTGATAGTTTGCTTACTTTATGCAGTGTTCTTTGTCAACTTACAACATCTCTCTGATAAAACTAATGCATAATTCAAATCTAATTCATTTTTTTACTTTGACTGATACGTCTTCTGGGAGGTTAAAGTTTTTATTTGTTTAATTTTATTTAATTTTGAAAACACCAATACCAACAACTATAAAAGCTAACTGTTAAGTACTAATTATATACCAAGCATTGTTCTGCGCCCTTTATAGATATTATCTCAGTACTTCACAGTAGCCATATGACATGGATACTACTATTATCACTATTTTGGTGATTAAAAACAAATAGTGAACTAACACACCATTGTAAAGCAATTATACTCCAATAAAGATGTTTAAAAACAAAGCAACAACAAAAAAACAAATAGTGAATAAAAAGTAAGGTTAAATAACTCACTCAAGAGTCCACATCTAATAAGTAATATCACCTATATTCAACCCCATTCAATCTGATTTCTTATTCTCTGATCTAGAACCTGACAAGGAATGAAGTAATATCCATGGAGTAGGCAGACATGAAAATATTATAAGAAATATAACTAGTGGTCTAGATCACTTATACAGTCCAGTCCTGAAAAGAAGTCTTAGTCCTTTATCCATCCCTTGAGTCATTCAAAAATAATTCATCATGTCCCTACTAGATTCAAGGCAGAGGGTTAATTAGTGTGAATTAAATTACAAACTTATGACACAGTCTGGGTCTTACTGAATTTATTCTTCAAATTTTATCTAGACAACTTAAAATTCACCTTTTCTGGGTCTTCCTAAAAGAAGAGAAATAGACAAAATTGAGTCTATTTGAAAGCACTACATTATTAGTATGAAACTTAATATGAAACTAGAATGCCCCTTTAAGTGTCACTTAAAATAAAAAAAGGGACATAGTTTATTACAGAAGGAAAACTAATGCTGATGTTCAGAGGATCCCTCATGAATGACTTATATGTCTTTGATTTTCCCCATGAAGCCACTAGATACTGATGTATGTATTGTAAGCTTGTAAGCCACTGAGATTTAGTTTACCTCTGGAAAGAGACTCTATTTTATTTTCATTTCAAATCCCTTAACAGGTTTCTCACTTTGATTAATATAATTATGTCTCATGCTTTTTAAAGTAATTACATAATTACTATATAAGCTACATTCTAATACTATTGGGAGTAGAGGTCAATTTTAGTAACTTTATTGACATGATAAAATCTAGAAGCATTTTCAGGGTCAATATAGAAACTCTTCAGGCAGAATGACATAATTCATAGCAGTCAGAGGAATTACATACTGCATCCTCAGTTGGGGAATTATTCAGATTTGGATACTCCACTACCACTATTTTCCTTGGAGCTTTTCTTCTTTGATTAAAAATTTTTTAAATTTAGTTTTGCTCTTTAACAATAAAAGGAAGGGAGGCAGGAAAGGAGGGAGGGAGGGAGAGAGAGGGAAAAGAGAAAAAGGGAGGGAGGAAGAGAGAAAACCTGGAACTACTTACAATTTCTACAGTTCCTATTGTTCAAGGGCATGGAGTTAAAAGCTCAAGAAGCATCCAAGCCTGTGGCAAGCATCCAAGCCACTTCACACGGTGGCTTCTGAGTAGACAGTGACTCTACCTATGTTCTCTGCAGTTCTCTTGGGTTTGTTTGTCCCTAGTCCCTGGTAAGGTATCAGAAGGGCTCCTCATACAGTGCCAAAAAGACCAAAGCAGTAATAGGACTTGAAACCTCACACTATGATACCCAGAAGAAGAGAATCTCTTATAAACACTCTTTACTAAGAGCAAGGTGATTTCTTTCCCAGAAGACATGGGAATTTTCCCCACTACTTATCGGTCCTAAATGTGTATATACAGTACATATTTCTGATTTGATTCCTATCTTTACGGGAAGTCTTTGTGCTAATGTCCTTAATCAGAATTCCTGAATCAATCACTCAGCCAAAGAGAAGGGTCTTTTTTTAGATCAATCAGGCCCATTTGTGGGACAGGCAGAACATGAATCTGCTGATGATGAACCCAGCCAGAATCCTGGGGTCAAATTTAGCTTTCCTGCATACTTGGGCAAGTCCCTAACCTCTCTATGCTTCTGTTTCCACATGTAAAAAGTGGGGTTAATAATAGTGAATACTTGACATTGTTGTTGTGAGAACTAAATTAGTTGATATTTATAAAATGCTAAACAAAAAAGCTCATACTTAACAGGTAGTACTTTATTTAATCGACCCATAAAATCGATTTGAATAGTGAGAGACACAACATTGTCACAGTGCCCTGACAGTTCTCAACCACACATTGTTTCAGTTAACTGTTAATGCAAACTCCAAGCCTGGCATTTCTTTAATTTCTAGTTTTATTTCACCAAGGTTTCTACTATAATCCTCACATATAGTGCGTTTTCATGGTAGCAGTCCTATGGCACTGCTTTCTTTCATGCCTCGAGATAGTTCTACACACCTATCGTCTTGTATTTCCAGGTTTTTATAATATGGAAAGAGGTTAGGCCACCTTGCTTCATTCCTGTACAATTATTCCTTGATTATAATCTTAATACTAGTTCACATTCTTCCCAGTGTGAGCAAGTATGTTTTATAATCAAAATAAGGCCAAGAGCTTGACAACAGGTGGAGATGAACTGACCTATTTTTCTACTGTCTTTGTGCCATGCCTTTTGTTTTTGGTGCATATCTGCTTTTCCTCAGAATGCTGTATTTCTGATTTAAAATGTGTTGTTTGAATTTGAACATCCTAAAATATTTTAGTATCATTTTTACTCCTCAATATTTAACCTCTCTACATTCACCATTTTCTAATTATATTCCTGCCCAATTTTTACAAATATTAAGAGGAGGCTTTTAAGTAGTGCAGGAAAGAGTACTTTATTTATTTATTTTAATATGCATTAGAAAAAATAAAATTGACATATGAAACTCACTTTATGCATATCATTGCCAACTTTAAATGTGAAATGATTTTTTAAGATATTAAATAATTTTTGTATAAAAATGTTGGTAAAGAGACATAGTGAAATTTCTGGCTATCATAACGATGACTGATATTTGGAAATACTATACACCACTGAAAATCAACAACAGCAAGAACAACAACTACTACTACACACACACACAAACACACACACACACACACAGAAAGACCTTCAGAACACAATAGTCATCAGAATGGTAATAAAAAGAGTAATAATAAGGTAATAATTAATTGCATTTTACACCAATTTAATTCTTTGGGCATATGATCACAAACGTATATTTTATTTCAATCTCACAAAATAACCCTTTGACTTCATACATAATACATCAATAAAATTTCAGAGATAAAGAGGACCCCAAAGACTGTATGATCCATCTCCCTTGTTTTTTAAATGAGTAAAGGGAAGTCTAGAAATGTAGTGATGCACCACCCAACCAAACAGTTTCACATTTGGGATTGGAATCTTGTTAATCTCCTGATTCCCAAAACAGTATTTGGTTTTTATTTAATTTTACTGTACCACACCATCTACCCCATAGTTATTCTTATTTTAGGGAAGGAAAAACTTAGGCTCTGGTGCTAATAAGTGACTAGAACCCAGTTTTGATAAGTCAACCCCATGATGTTTCTACTACCTGCTACACCACAAGGTTGAGAACATAATAAAAGCCACTCTCCAGTTTACATTCAGTAAAGATTTCTTTTTGTCAAATGTGCAAAATAATTGACTATCACAAAAGTCTTACACCAGTTTTTGATTTCTTACTTTAACCACTCACTTAAAATATAGTCAGTTCATTTAGTAGCACAAGAAGGAAATTAGAAGCATCTATATAAAATGTATTAACATACTCTTAGCAATCACTCTCAATTATATATAACTTATAATTTGTTGGTTTCATTTACAAATTGAACTCCTGTTGAATGTCCTTCCACTTCTTCCCAACTGAACTGGTTTTGGCATGTGATATCTGTTAGATATTAAAAGAATACTCTGGAAGTTCTTTATTTTTATTCCAAAGGCAATCTAACGAATGGTGGGAGGTGATAAACTGTAGTGCTAATGAGTGATTAAAGAAGCATCATTATTCACAGATAGCGGATATGAGAGAATTGCAACAACTAGGCAAATATATTAACTGAGTCCCTTGAGGGAGGTGGTGAATGATTTGGACAAATACGTGCTCAAAAACAAAGATCTGATAGGTAAAATGCAAAAGTAAATCTTAAGCATCAACATTTTTCTTGTGAAATAGAACTATTAATACTAGCTCAGTTTGCAGAGACACAGATGTAGAGAACAAACATATGGACACCAACGGGGGAAAGCGGTGGGTGGGGGTGAGGTGGGATGAATTGGGAGATTGGGACTGACATATACACACTAATATGTATAATAGATAACTAATAAGAACCTGCTGTATAAAAAATAAATAAAATAAAATTGAAAAAATAATACTAGCTCAGGGCCTCATTACAAGACTGAACTACTTTTTATTCATTGGATTTATATATTTATATATTTGCTGCAGGGAGGTTTCCTAGTTTGCATTGTTCATGCATGAATATTCGGTTAAGTTTCCCCTTGTTGGTGGGATCTCAGTTTCTTACTACCCTGAGTCTTTTAAAACCAGCCCCAAGTTATCTACAGTTTTCCTTTATAAACCTGTTTGAGCCCTTACAGGCCAGTCCTTTGTCATCTCATCCTATTACACATTATCTCTTTTGTTGGATGATTATTTATATTCATCTGTTTGTAAAACTTTTGGTTTGCTTAGTAATACAGGGAATCCCAAAATAAGAAATATGGCTCTCTAGTTCCAAATCAGTTTTAGAACACTACAGTGTGAAGGTGTGCAAAGATTTACACTTAGATGAATTTAGAAAGTATCTACATTTTCTTGCTTATGGATTTTCAATGCAAATTCAAGACGTGTTTCCAGAATTCTCAGCTCTGGTTGTTAATTCTCCCCCATTAATCTCGAACTGTGCTTTAATTGCTTTTCTGTAACTTTTTAATACTTTTCTTCACAATCCGTCAACATGAATTTGCTTTTTGATCTGTTTATTTTATTTACCAATATCTTTATTTCCTCCTTGGCATTAGTTTGCTGCTATACCTTTTGACTTAATGTTCAAGTCAAATAATGTTGGTTTTACATAGCATATTCTAAGAATAAATAAACTGAATCAAAAACATTTTTCACCATTTAAACTTTTAAAACATATAATCTATAATAATCACAACTTTGTTACTCTCGTACCTTGGTCCATTAATACCAGCAGTCTATAAAACACTTCCTCTCATATAAAGTAAGCCATTTTTAAAATTAAAAAGCTTATGTCATATTTTGCTTAATTAAAATTTCAATTATTGATTATTTTATGTTATATAAAGAATTATATTTATGTGAAAAAAATATTACCATTCATTTACCTTCACTTTCAAATACATAACTACTACAGTTATTAAGACCAGTATTTCAAATATCTTATATGTTTACTTCTTAACAGTTCATAAAACATAGTTCAGTATTACTGTCATAATTTAAGATTCATTCATTCATTCCACATGTATATTTCAAGCACCTACTTGTGCCTAGCATAGTGAAATAGAATTTATAATGTCACAGGTATAGTTTCTACCATTTACATGGAGATCTTGTAATATACTTTCTTTTTTTTTTGAAAACAGTGAACTAATAACAATCAAATTAAAATCACTTATGTTAATTTAGAAATCAGTTTCAATGCAAAAAATTGAACCCCTTACTTTGAAAGTTAATTCACATCATAATGAAGCTATTTTTAAAAACATATGCCCTTCTATTAGTACTATACCCTTGAAGTACTATCCCTGAAGACTCAACATTTTAATGTCTCCATCAATGTGACTAGAATTCTAGTAATACCTGATTGTGTCTAACATATCTTCCCCCAAGTAACTCAAAGCACTTATACAAATCTTTTTTCCCTAATGGCCCATATCAATCACATCCTCTACATTGTTCCTTTGATTTTAGATAGAAAAACTGTATGGGAATAGACAGAAAAGGGAATGTCTGAGAATGATCTTAAGGATGAATGAGAGTTTATGGAACAAGAGTAGATGGAAGGCAAGAAAATTAAGTACAAAAAGTGTAAAAGAATGGATGCATAATATAACAGGGTGTGAGTCCCTCTCGTGTGTCTCACAAAGTACTTCATTCATTCATTCATTCATTTAAACCGCTGCCTCAGTTACTACATTGAGTGTATGCACTTGAGCATATGGATTGAGTCTACTAAATATCTGTGCTTCTAGCACCAACCTTTGCACGAAATAGAGACTCAAAAATTATCTGGACTTTTATAGAATCAGGTGGGTAAAATTACTTCCTCCAAGACACAAACTTACACATAAAGGTTGAAAATTCTGATCTTCTCATTTTCATCCTTTCAACACAAATCAGCATATCGAGGACCTACCATGTGCCCAATCTTATGACAGGGATAAGGGACGAGAAAGACTGTCTGATGCCCCCAGCACTGAGGAAAGGAGCCATTAACATACCTGTACGTCCACTGTTACTCCCTAAGTTCTAACCTTGCCTCAAAGAGACCAAAATTCTTCATGGAAAGAAAAAGAACAGTGCAGAATGTCAGTACATAACACCTTTGCCTTGATCAAGGGCTTTTCATAAGTAAATGCAGATCTGCTAACTCCTCTCCTTGGGGGAGTAGAGATTCCCCATCATCCTAGAGTTCTTCTTCACATCTATGACAGGGAGTCACCAGTAATTGTCCCTACCCAGGTTCCCTGCTCCTCTTGAGAGCACACAAAGGACAGTATTTCATAATACAATGGCTGTAGGCTCTAAGAGCCAGATCCACCTCTTTCACATCCCAGCTCTACTACTTTTAGCCTTGTCACCTTGGAAAAACCTTCTCTGCCTCAGTTTCTTTTTCATTCTTAAATTGGGAGGCTTAACTGGGATAACAGAATAATGCGTGTAAAGCAAAGATCACCATGCTTAGTGCATAATAGGCATTCAATGGCTATAAATTCCCTTCTTCCCTTCTTTTGATGAAAGAAAACTTATTCAAATCCTGCACCAGAATAGAGGTTAAGTCCAACTCCCTCCAGTGAGAAGGAATAATTTAATAAATGTGGAGTGATCACATCAAAACACTCTCTTAACTATTAGTAAACACAATAAAAGAAAACCAATGCTTTCCTTTGAGAAGTTCCCTCAGCATCCCACTGACACACTAAAAATTGTTTTCTTATATTTTCCTTAGGAATCCAGCCATACAGATTAGCATAAACACTGTAAACTGCATTCTACATATACATTCTTTATCTGTATGCAGTGGTATTTACAGAGATTACTAACACTGTGCGCTCCTAAACCTACAATGGCAGCTGCTTTATGAACAGATTATACTGTACTATACCTATCTTAAAACCGTTCCTTTTTGTATTTGTCGTCAAAGCTAGTATTTGCTAAGCCCTTTGTTGTTTGTAACACTGTCTCTCCTGTTCTACTTTTGGATGGATACTTTGGTTTGCAAGGATCTCTGCCCTTCACCACTGCTCTATCTTGTTCTCCTTGTTACTCGTGACTTGCTGCCCACAGTGAAATCACAGGGCTGAATCTTCTTTCAGATATTTCTCCTTCCCTTTGTGCTGACACCTTCTCTTTTCCAGCTCCCATTCCAAAACTGTTTGAATACTCCACTGCTGCACGTTCTCCCCAGACACCCAGGAACTTTGTACTAAAATAAGCATTCCTTTATTGCCAGTGGACTGATAACACACCAGTACTTAATCCCCAGGGTCTCTTTCCTGCTATTTAATATACCACTGCTCAAGATTTGAAGCTGTCCAGTTTTCACAGACGACTGAAAGCTGCACATTCTCGTTGCTTTATGGGCTTGACTCTTTGGTCACATTGCTTTTCATTCTTCCAACATGACTCGTGTCACTGAAGGACAATGGCTAAGTGAGGGGAAACAAAAATGTAATATTCTTGTCTCTTCACTCTCAACATGCCTAGCAAAGAATTGTTTCCCTGTGGCATCCAGGATTCAAGTCCTGTTTTTGCTGTTCCCTTTCTTTCACCTTTACTGGGTAGCAAAGGGTGTGTCATTTACAAATGTCATGAGGGATAACAATAGCATCTCCCAAGAATCCTACCAGACACAATGAGAACATGAAGCCCAAATAGAATGTGCTATGGTACAGAGACCTGGATCTCTGGTCCAGAGACCTATGTTCAAATGCCAGCTCCACCAAGTAGAGATGTACAACCTTGTACCAATTCATTAATTTCTCTAGGGTTCAGTTTCATCTCCTTGAAATTAATATCATTAAATAAGATAATGATCATCCAGCAGGCCTCTATTCGATGGTGGCTACTGTTTTACCAGTACATTGGAAAAGCCCCTCTTTACAGTGTTTTCTCTTCACTGTCAGGTATAAATTTTTCTTGGTAGACTGTATTCTTACAACTATTAAATAATGTTGTTGTCTTTTCTTCACTTGTGAACTACTGTCTGCAAATATATTTTTTCTATCACTTTTCACATCACTACTGTTGGCATTACACTGTGGTTAAGAATGTGAGCCCTGGAATTCTGTCCTCGTAACAAACTAGTTTTGTAAATTTGGGAAAATTGCTTACAATTTGTGCTTCAGTGATCTTTTCTGTAAAGGAAAAAAAAATCTAAAGACTTAACTCACAAGGGTCATTGTGAGAGATAAATGAGTTCATGTTTGCAAAGCCCTTAGAACCGTGGCTGGCACATAGTAAGTGTTCAATAAATGACCGCCCTCATCAACTGCTAACTTTCCATGATCTAGTTAATAGATTTGGTACGCTTCCTGAAGTGTAATATGTTACTTTTTTCTTAACACTTTATTTTCATTCAATTCTAATTCTTACCTTTACTGTGATCATTAGAAATCAAATCTGACTTTTATGAGTTCTGGTGTTTTATGCATAGGCTACCATTTAAATCAGTTTAAAGTGGGAAGCAAAGTTGACTCCAAATAGAGGAGGATGGGGTCTATCTTATATGATACGACTTCATCCCCAAACATATTATTCATTTGACTTTTAATGCCTTTCGTAACCCACATTCCCTGTCAGTAATGGGTGGTCCACTCTAAGGCACTTTAGGTCTCAAATGACTTTTGTTTTCATCTCACTCTAATGCCATAATCCACATAAAACATTCAGCAAAATATCTATTCAGTGGTTTAAAATGGTAGCTGTTAGTATGACTTGTGGGCGACATGTGTGATCACAGTGTGGAAATGGCTTGGTCTTCTCCTGCATGGGTGGTTGTGTGTACAGACCTGACTCCCACTTATTCTCTTCTGATTATGACAACCAGATGCTCTCCAGTCCTGGCTCTGCTTATAATAACCTGTAACCTCAGGCAGTTCAAGTTCTTTTCTCAAATTATGAAATATTTCAAGAAAACAGATAAGTGTGACTAATATAATCAATACCCATGTATTTATCTGCCACCTAATTTTGCCAAATTTTAACATTTTTGACTGTTTCACTTTTTTTTTTAAGAAGCAAAGCATTAAAGACATGGTGCTAAGTTCATATTCACCCCTCCTTGATTCCATTTCTTTCCCTTGCTCATTCTAAAGAGGAAACCACTAATATAATTTTTATATTTATAATTTTAATACATGATTTATATTTCTATATAAGTATGGATCCACACAAACCTAGAGTTTTATATTACTCTCTAAACTTTATATATAATATCATAATAAACATACCCTTCTGCATTCTTCACTTTTTCTTAAAAGTGTATTTTTGAAATATATCCATGTTTACCCACAAAACTCCAATTAATACATTTTAATTGCTTTATTGTATTCTACTGTATACATATACTGGAATGCATTTACCTTTTCTCCTGTTGATGGATATTTAGGATTTAGGTTTTTCCAGTTTTGTTTTGTTTTTGCTAATACATTTAAGTATGTTTCTCCTTAAACACTGTGCAAAAAATGTCTTTTGGATATATATCTAGAGGCAGAGTTGCTGGGTCAAATGATATGCATGTACTAAACTATTTTCAAGTTGCTCTGCAAAGCAGTGGCACCTACTAATATTCCCACTATCAGTGTGTGAGTCTCTGTTATTCCACATTCTTGCCAACACTTGGTGCTGTTGGGCTGTTTATTCTCTGCAAACTGATACGTATAGTACCGCCTCTCTTTATTGCTTTAGTTTGCATTTTCCTGATTACTGTTCAGTTTTCTTCTATTTAAGTTGAGGAAACTGACATCTGTAGTTAAGTATCCAATATTGATATTCACTAACTGACTCTCCATTATGTATTTTTCAGTGTGTTTCTTACACTTTTTTGAAAAACTACAACATATTGATTATATTTTAATAATGAATTTGTTCTTGGGCTTACTTAATCAAATATCATGTAAGAGAGATAAAATGGTACAAATTAACTTCAATAAACTGTGTCTGTTTCTTTCTGTTCTTTTTTTTTTAAACCTACATGTCACTGTGAAAGAAGATAAGCTGGTGAAATTCCATATTGGGTTGCTATGTTCAGTATTCACTTATAAGAGCAAACATAGAATATAAGAAACATATTAAAGAATTGACTATAAATACCCACTAAGCAGGGCTACAGTTTCTTCCTAATTATGCCATCTCATGTGTTTATTTAATAAATAGCTGCTGATGCTACAATAATCATAACATTATGATTGTAATCATTATAATAATTATAAGATCAGTTAACTATTCAGGTTTATGTTCTAAGAGTTAGAAACTGCTGTGATTATAGTTGACTGCGCTTTTCAAATAAACAATTTTCTTCACCCTAACTCTATTTTTCTTTCATGAGAACAAACTGAGATAACTCCGCTTTGCCAAGGTATCTTTACTTTAAGGACTCCTATTTTTACAGCTAAGTATAACCCCAGGTTTTCCTTTAAAGACCATTTTAAAGTAAACCAGGCTATAGCTTAATATCCTTCAGAGGTGCACCATTCACTTTAAAAGAAAAATCTCAATTATTTAGAATTAGACACAAATTCTTGTCCATTTCTGGCCATATTGAACTACTACTACTTGCAATTCACAAATCTTTCTCAATCTCTCATCCTTTAGCAACACAAGCATTATCTCTTCAGGAAACACCTTTTACATATAGTCCTAGTTTCCTAACATATATTCCTAGATTTCTTCCTACTTCTCTGGCCATTGTTTGTCTTTTTTTGTCAATTGATTATCTCAATTCATATATCGCTATGGCACTAAGTTTATTATATTCAAAACTGAACATATGTTCCTTCTAACTACCCCAGAGCCTTCAGGGAAGAGCACAACCATTCATCCAGCTACACAAGACAGGACTGTGTACAGGAGCTCTCTCCTCCCTCATCCCCAGCATTCAGTCTATGACCGCTAAGTCTTCTTCATCTTCTACCTTGTAAATCACCTTGGAATCCGCTCCCTTCCCTTCACCTCCACTCCCAACACCAGCAACACACCTCCGCACTTTCCACACACACTTGCCAAGAATCCTACTCCCCCACACACACTTCTGAGTCTTCACCTCTTAACTATGGACTGACCTTCCCAAGCTGGAGCCCCTTTCCCTGCCCTCCCTCCACACCCATTTCTGGTGAAAGAACTCCTCGCAGAAACCCCATGGCAAGTCTCCTATGGCACTGCTACCACACACATGCACCTGTTCTGTGTACTGGTCCTTCCCCACGGCCACAGCATCTCTGTGGACAAAGGCCTATCCTTCATCACTTTATCACCAGCACCTAGAATGGTACACAGTGCCATCATCATGTTAAAAACCATTTGCTTGAAGAATTGATTATAATAAATCTAACGAGATGGACATTATTAAGGAAAACAGTCTTAGGGTTACTTAGTTGCTTTTCCTCTTTTGTTGCTTTTGACGAAAAGATGTTTCTGCC
The DNA here is from genome assembly GCF_964270905.1 of Leucopleurus acutus. Classification (NCBI taxonomy): domain Eukaryota; kingdom Metazoa; phylum Chordata; class Mammalia; order Artiodactyla; family Delphinidae; genus Leucopleurus; species Leucopleurus acutus. Next base: position 109,307,490 of record NC_139145.1, on the reverse strand, counting down.
TCATATAACAATAATTCTAACTTCTAAAAGTCTTTAAATAGTTTTGTCCTAACATCATAATTAAGAGGGCTTCAATAAAAACAAAAGTCTTGAGGAATTCAGACCAAAGAGCATAACTGGAGACAGATGCCACAGCTTATTGCTGTAATGCTACCTTTGTTTCCGGTACAACAAAGAAAACGCCGTCCCATTCCTTCTTGAAAGATATATGTTTTGATTAGTTGCTAAGCATCAGTTATCATCCAGAAGACAATGGGAAAAATCTATAAAAACTATTATTTTCAGTGACATTCTGTGTACCAGTGAAAGCTCTGTGATGGGTTGAAATTTAGTTTAACAAACAAACCAAACATCTGTCACAAGAAGTCGATATCTACAAGAATGTTTCCAAAGGCACCTGTAAGTGAATCTACACTTAACAGCACTATGATGAGAGTATAGTTAAACTATGTACATAATTTGTGTAACAGTGAAGTTGAATATTTCTGAATAAGTAGGCTCCTTTTAAATGTCAAAACATGGTGAACTCTCATATAATCTGAATTGCATTTTCAAGGTTCATTGATTAAGAGAAAGCTAAATGACAAAATGCTATTAAGTAAACTAAATTTAAATGTTCTAATCCCAACAGTATCCACATATCTTTCAACAATAATAGTGTGTGTGTATGTGTGTATGAACTTAGCCTTCAAATGCTACTTTGCCTACATAGAGACTTGCTAATCTGAAACCAGTTGAGAGCTACAGATACCTCACATACAAGCTTTACCAGTTAGAAAGCAGGGACCATGTCTAGGAGGCTTAGCATGCTTTGTGCCTAGCACAGTGTCTGCCATACAGTAGGTATGCAATAAATGGCCATTTGAATGAAACAAAACACTTTGCCTTTACAATGTTAAAAAATTACTATGGTTCTTATCACCTGAGACAAAATACATTCATAAAAGGAAACCATAATGAAAAGATAATCTTATGTTAGACTGAGGCTTCCAGGTTGTTGAAAATAAATTCCACATGTAGCTACTAAGATGTTTGGATCCACTTGGTATGCATTACTGCACATTCAGTGATAGCTGCTGCTTTCACCATGGATTTAATGAAGGGAAGTGATGGACTGTGGAAGGCCTCGGGTAGAAAGGCTTAACAGGAAAAGTGTCAGGGTGATTGTTCTGTCAGTGGTATGAGGGATCCAGTGGCACTGATGAATTTCAGTACTTTATATGGGAATGGGGAGACACGCAGAGCACTAAATGGGAACTATGTTATATATGGAGTTCTTTTTATCTGTTTGACCATAATTGCTGGCAGCCAGAATTTCAACCTATATGATTCCATGGGAATTTTTTTCCATGGATTTTCCTAAGATGAAACTCTTGTCCTGTATCTTTAAATTCTTGTTTTAGCTTTAGGCTCTATAGTCAGACTGCATAAATATTCTTGAGCCTTGCTTTGAGAAGCCAAGCTCTCCAGACAATAGCATAGGCAGTAGACTGCAGTTTAGGATATTAAAAATGGTTTTAATTCTGTGATACCATGTATTTTCACAAAAACTGATGTGTTTTAGCTTGCTACACTCTTTCCATTCTATACTTTTAAAGGGAAAGGATCATAACGAGTAACAGTCTGTCCCTGATTTCAAAGAGAAAGACATAGCTATCCATCCACATGAAGGAACAGAAGATTTATTAATGGAAAACAGAATAAATAAAATACTCTTTAAAGTATAAAAAAGGCGATTTAGCAATAAATCTTGCGGTACAGGCCGATAGGCTGTACTTAAGGTCTTATCAAGCCTGTATTGAATTCAGCAGACAGCCACACTCTGGATCAAGACAATATATTTAGCATCTATTCTTCGAGTGCTTGCTTGTTTTATTTTGATAAATGTAAGCTAGAGATCCACAACACTAGCCATATATATAATTTTCTTTTTTTTTTTTTTTTTTTTTTTTTTGCGGTACGCGGGCCTCTCACTGTTGTGGCCTCTCCTGTTGCGGAGCACAGGCTCCGGACGCACAGGCTCCGCGGCCATGGCTCACGGGCCCAGCCGCTCTGCGGCATGTGAGATCTTCCCGGACCGGGGCCCGAACCCGTGTCCCCTGCATCGGCAGGCGGACTCTCAACCACTGCGCCACCAGGGAAGCCCACACAACGCTATATATTTAGTTGGATTCTTTATACAAAATCCCTTTATTGCCCTTTTTGTATATTTTATACCTTATTAGGTTAAATAGGGCAGCAGAATACCGAGAATAATGTAGAATCTATGTATTCTCTCTAAAGATTTCAGATGCAATGCTTTCTCTATTCATGTTGTTTCTCTTGCCCTCATAAAACAAGGCCCTGCACTTCAGGTTCGAATCAATTAGGCCGATCCTCAGCTGTTCATAGGTCAGAACTCCCAGTGGGGCAGCCCATACATGGTACCTACTCTCCCCATTGGGGCTTTAGGCTGAACTCTCAGAACTCCGCCCACCTTTTACAACCTGTACAATATCCCAGCCAGGCTAGTGCATAAGGCTAGAGAACACTGTAAGAATCCTCCTTCCTGGTGATGGTAACAATTTATTGGTATTCTGGGCAGGGGGAAATTTCCCCCTCTACCCATCTCGAGTTCTTGTGCCTGGACTAATAATAAAAATGACACAAGGCAGATTAATAGAAGAAAAGAAAAGTTTTAGTTCATGCACAGAAATGAGATCTAAGAAGTGGCCAAAGCAGGCAGCTTTTATACATTTTAGACAAAGAAACAATAAATTTATGAGGAACTGACAGGACAAAGAAACAGGTTTTAGGTGCCCAATTAGCGAGGAATCTAAACAGAGTTTGGGCTTGGGGTAGTATAATAAATTAAAGAAGTAGCAATGTTTTATATATAGGCTTCTTGGCTCAAATTCCCTATCTTTGGCAATGAGGGTGTCCTTCTAAATCCAGAGGCAGGGAGCACACCTCTGACACGAGAGACTTATTTCCTGCTTTCAGGGAGACAGAAGAGGGTCAGAGTATCCCTCTTGTGTTGACCATTTCTTAAATAACTTTAATTCAAAATAATCAATATGTCATCGAGGCACATTTTGGGGTAGGCTACTCTGGGCCCCAACAAGTACTCTTCTGAAAACAACCCCCTACCTAAGATGTCTATAACTGAAGACTATCCCCGGAAATGCGAGAGAAAGGGAGCCACATAACAGCAGACACAGAGTTTTTTGGTTGGTGATGATTCACATAATATTGTTGAAAGATGTAATATATACATATGCTTTATAAACTGTAGAGTTCTACTGATTTTAAACCTGTGTTTGTCAGATCGCCTTATTTCTATAAGGTATACGTAGTAATTTACTTTCCAAAGAAAAATGTGCTATTTTGATCCTTTATACAAGCTTAGTTCTGGATATAATATGATATGTGACATTATTTTAAGTGGAAAACTTATTAAGAATATAAGAGATTGATGTCTGACTTCCAAAGGTGTTGGTCTTATCCATGGCATATCTTTACATCATCATTAAAAGAACTGAGTTGAACAAAAATGAAGAAAGTAATAATACTGCTTTTCAGAGTCTGACTATTTAGGATATTATATCTTGAGGTGAGATCACCATGTAAATATTTGTCAAAATGATTTCCAACGTTGTTTGGAATTCTGGTTGAATTTTTAAATTAATCAACAAAATTACACAGGTTTAATAACTTGGGATTGGAATGCAAGAAGGTCTGCATCCTAGAAGGCCTGATTTCTACATGGTCATATGGGAAAATGAAATGAACCCTTTAAAGTTGAAAACACTACTTCATGCAACTGTCAGTTCTTAGTCTTCATCTTACTTGACTAGTCAGGAGTCTTTGACATAGTTAAGCACTGCCTCCTCTATAAACTATTTTCTTCACTTAGTTTTCAATACAATTCTTTGCCCTGGTTTTCCTCCTACTTCTCTGGCCATTTCTTCTTTGCAGGCTCTTTCTCTTCCTCCCTCACTCTTAATTTCAGAGCACTGCGGGGCTCAGTCCTTGGACTTCTTGTCTCTTTTATCTATACTCACTCCCTTTGTGATTTCATCTTGTCTCCTGGCTTTAAATACCACCTATAGACTGATGACTTAACATTTTTACCTCCAGCCTGGTACATCCCATTAAATTCCAGACATGTAATTACAAACTCCCTTGGATGACTAATGCGCATCTTAAATTTAATACGTCCAAGCTCCTGATCATCTCTGTCAAACCTACTTTTCCTGCTGTCTTTCTCATCTCAGTTAATGTCAATTCATTCTTCTAGTTGCTCAGGCCAAAAGCCTTAGAGGCATTCATGACTCATTACTTTCTCTCATACCCACAAGCCTCTCCGTCAGCAGTTTCTGTTGCCTCAATCTTCAAATTACATCCAGAATTTGACCACAATTTGACCACTGGTTACACTCAAGTTCAATCCATAATCATCTTTTGTCTGTATTATTGCAATAACCTCCTAACTGGTTTCTTTACTTTCACCCTTGCCCCTTTCAGTATTTTCTCATATGTCAGCAAGAGTGATTTTGTAAAAACATGTCAGATCATGTTACCCCTCTGCTCAAACTTCTCAATGTAAGGATATATTCGAAAACTTTAACAGGGAATATAACATGGCTCTGACAGACTGAAATAGATGCCAGCATCAGTCTAAGACTGGATCAGTACCTACTAGAATAAGCCTCACATCCAGTCCCAATGTGGGTGTGTGAGGGGGGTCCCCATACCAACAAGCAATTCTCAGACACCAGCTGGGTGTCCTAAAACTCAACTTAATTCTGGCAATATCTACTCAGAGATAACATCAGATCCCACAGGTTAAGGGTTCAGTCCTACCAGACTGCCCCCTCTCAACACACTTCAGATGCCAGCCACAAGCACAGGTTGTCCCTGTGCTTCAAACTGACTGGCTATTATAGATAGAAGTTTCCAATGACCCCCTCCTTGGGTTCCATTAATTTGCTAGAGCGGCTCACACAGCTCACAGAAACACTTTACTTACTACATTACCATTTTACTACAAAAGGATATAACTCAGAAACAGCCAGATGAAAGAAATGCATAAGACAAGGTATGCGGAAAGGGATGGAGCTTCCATGATCTCATGGCGTATACCGCTGTCCCTCAAACATCCACATGTTCACTACTCCAGAATCTCTCCTAACTTTTGGTTTTTTATAAGGGCTTCGTTGCACACGCATGGTTGATTAAATCATTGGTCATTGGCAACTGATTCAACTTCCAGGGCCTCTCTCCCCACTTGGAAGTGGATGACCTGAAAGATCTAACCCTCTAATCATGTGGTTGGTTCCCACGGCAACCAGCTTCCATCTTTAGTTTGCCTAAGGGTTTTCCAAAAGTCACCTCATTAACATAACAAAAGACACCTTAATTGCTCTTATCACAGGAAATTCCAAGGTCTGTGTCAGAAACATAACAAATATATATTTCTTATTATAAACCACAAGATTGCACTTACCAACTAAATATCAACCATACTCCAATGGCTTCCCAGATTCTTGTTATCTCTCTGCCCTCATCTCCCAATCAATCTTCTTTCTCTCCATCTCTCAGTTTGCTCCAGCCCACAGACCCCTTGCTATTTCTCAAATATTTCAGGCATGCATTTACCTCAGGATCTTTGCATCTAAAAAACTTCCCTCTGTTAAGAATACTCATGATCCATGCATGAGAAGACCTCGTATCCTTGCCTTATTTAGTCCTTTACTCAGATATTACCTTCCCAAAGGCCTCTGTTGACTATTCAACTTAAATTGTTAAGTTCCTTGCCCCCCAAATCCAGGGATTTCCTTTATAATACTTATCACCAACTATCAAACTACTAATTTTACTAAAACATTTTGTATATTGTTTCTCTTGCAGATCAAGCCTTGGGGATTGTGACTAAAACATCCCTGCCCTACCCTGGAATGCTGCATTTTAACAATATTTCTGTTTTTGCCAGGCAAACTGCTAAATTCAGTAGTTCACATCCTTTAGATTTCTAAATGGAGCTGGGCACATAAAAACAATCAAACAAATAAAGAGAATAAGTTCTACAATGTAAGTCTGGCTTTTTGGTTTTAATGTTACATACTTAACATTCTGTTCCTTTATCTAAATAAATTTACTTAAACTTAGCCATTAACAATAGAGTGTTTTGTTAAATATTTCTGCCTTTAAGTTAATAAAAGAGCTTAATTAGGTAGACAGATTGCTGTTTGAGTTTTCTATACCACGTCTTCTTTCCAGAACATATCCTTTTCCACCTCCTCATTGGTGAGAGATGCTAGCCCCTAGGTCTCTGTTCTTTGAATTTTCTCTTCATAAGCTCTTTCTGGTCAGCACTGACACATGATCAAATTGTCAATTACACTTTCTCTCCTATGAATCATTCAATCACTTCTTCACTCCTTGCAAGCTGTTAATTGGTCTCCAGTTCCTCACCTTAAAAGGAACCAAGGACCACTTGGTTGTGAATCTAGTGGGTATTCCTCGTCCATATCTTTCTGACTTCCTGTCAGCAACTAACACAGTTGACCACTCTCTGATTCTCAGGACACTTTTCTCTTGATAGCATTCACTCCCGTTTATCCTTCCATCCCTCTCATCTCTCTAGGTTATTCTTTCTGATGTTACTTCCTTGTCAGAAACAAATAGGTTTACTGAGGTTATTAATAATCATTTCAGACACCTCCACCTTTCAAGTTAAGGAATTACTTAAGCACTAAAATATACTGAGGAAGTGAAAACCTTAATATATGAATTGTACACTCTTCCAGAGAAACATCCTGACTGTCCAACATAAGTAATGTCATTGTAATACCCCAGTGCTTAATGAAAAGAATTAAACACAAACTTTTCTTGTCTTCTAAGTAGTATGTTGTAAAAGATATATTGGTGGGCTTCTTGGATCCCCTGTCAGGAACAAAGCATTCATTTTTCCCCAGTTGGGAGTATTAGCTCCTACAGGCTCAAAAGTTAGTTCCTTCCAGTAACTGCCTGGACAAGGGAGCTGCCCCTCCCTGGGGACAGCAAACATCCAGGGACTGGTTGATGCTGAAGTACAGACGCACAGACCCTGGCTTCAATGCCAGACAACTTTCAAGGGCCATCTCTGCTTCAGAGCTGCCCATGATACCACCTGAGACTTCATTTACAACCTCATCATGGTCAACCTCTCCTTCTGCCCATTCCTGCTTCCCTTACTCCCTGCAAGTATTCTTCCTGCATGCAAACTTCCATTTTAGAGTCTTGTGTCTGGGGAGTCCCATCTGGATATACAGCATCTCTAATACTAAGATACTGAATATCTATGCTATTTCAAGTAGCTCAGTTTCGATCCTTGAACAGACTGCTCACTGAACACTTGCTATTTTGGCTTTCCTCTGACTGCAACATTTAAGCTAAAATATTCTCCACAAGGGAACATTATAACCAGGATAGCTTGCTCATATTATAATCTGCCTGATAACCCAATTTAAAATTCAATATATGGTACCAAAAAAATGCAAGGTAATGCCTGTCCAACAGCGAGGCTACGTGACATTTAGAATCATACAAGTTACTTGGTAGCTGTTTGTAGAACTGAACACAACTAAAGAGAGAAAAGAGCTCATAACTTTATATTCAGCTAAATCAATTAAGAGCTACTGTTTCTCCTTACTAAATTGATCTTCATTATCTGCACCAGAATGTTAGACAAATGATAAGAGACATTTAATTATATCTTAACTCTATTTACACACACACACATACACACACATAAGCACACAGAACTGGTTTGCTCAAATACAGTTAAAGAATACTAGAACAAAGGAGTCAGTTCACTTTTTAAGACAGAGGTTATCAGACTGAATTCTTGGAAATCCATTTCTAAATATACCTTTTGAAAAGGGCAGAAAGCAAAACAACTCTGAAAGACAGAAAATAATATGATACTTTGTGTATATATACATATACATAGATATATCTATACATAACTTATAGAAAAACTATATAAATATTAAAAAATGAAACTTTAGACAAAATTCTACACAAGGATTATAAAAGAAGTGACAATCCATCAAGAAGAACGTTCATTATCACATAAACACATAGCCCATGTATACAGAAGATCATAACTGAAAAAATGTATAGCACAAGATATAGAAAAAATTTAATTATGCTTTATAGTCCTCCCTCCACACATAAAAAATATACATTGGTTTTTTCAGATACAGTTTAAAAAAAAACTCTGAAGATGAACTAGAACTTTACTTCCAATATGGTAGCACTGGCTACAGTGGCTATGTGAATTTAATTAAAGTTAAAAATAAAATTACAAATGCAAACTCAGTTCTTCAGTCACACTAACCTCATTTGAAATGCTCAATTAGCCATGGGACTATTGAGTAGCTATCTCACTATATTCATCAGACACAGAACATTTCTGTCATCACAGAAAGTTCTATTGGGCAGTGCTCTTCTAAAGTACAGATCAAACTTTTAACAGAGAAGAAACAGGGATTGGGGGGAGTCACTGAAGACAAAGTTAAAATTACTTTTAAAAATGAATGACCACTCCTCACAGAACTGATGACTTCAGTGAATGATTCTATGCATGATAATGTCTTGGATATTTACATTTATGTAAATTTTGACGTACATCATGATATGTCACAGCTGGAAGAAAACTCATACAGACCAGACCAGTTCAGTGTCTAACTAGACTCTTATTGTTATAGCAAAACAGAATCAGAAACTTTGCATCCTGATACACAAGTACTTGTGTATCAAATCCATAAGTCCTAACCCTCAGAACCTCAGCATGTGACTGTATTTGGAGATATGGTCTCTAAAGAGGAAAATAAGCTAAAATGAGGTCATTAGATGAGCCCTAGTCGAGTATAACTGGTGTCCTTATAGGAAGAGAAAATGTAGGCACAGAAATAAATGTACAGAGGGAAGACCACCTGAAGATACGGGGAGAAGACAGCCATCCACCAGCGAAGGAACAGGCCTCAGAAGAAGCCACATTTGATGACACCTTGATCTCAGATTTCTAGCCTCCAGAACTGTGAGAAAATAAATTTCTGCTGTTTAAGTCATGTAATCTGTGATACTTTGTTATGGCAACCCTAACAAACTCATACATCAAGCTTGACATCTTTCTGCTACACCATGCTCAGACCTGTTCACCAACAGTGACTGTGAATATCAATGTGGTGACCATATTATTTAGGAAAAAACCTTCAAAATTATAATTTTCAAAATTTAGACCTTGTTTTCAGAATAAAACATTAAAAGGCCCTCACAGTATCAGAATCTATCTCACGCTGAATAGAATATAGTGTTCTGGAGCCAGGAAAGCATTCGCTCTCTATTAAAGCTTTTTTGTTCAGTTCTCTCAGCTGTGTGCAGAAGAGGACAAGAGCATGGCACAGATTTACACAGCAGATTGTCAAGCCAACAACAATGATACAAACTTCATGGCAGAAGAGCAGCTATCTGTGTTTATCATTAATGGCTGAAGATAGAAAGAAGTATGCTACAATTGCATCCTCACTATTTTAAAATATTTTTGAGAATACCCTACCATTAAAATATTTGGCTCTCAGACTATATACTCTTAGTGGTTTCACAGACTGATGAATATATCAGATATTGGAAATTCATGAGTATATTGAGTAAACCAAGGGTTATTGCTAACAACACAATTATAACAGTTGTTATATTTACTTAGTAAACACAAAGCACTTTACCAAGTCAATTAACTTTATTTTTCTAACAATCCTATGAGCTAACACTATCATTGTAACCAAGCAGGATGCTATAGGGCCTTCCTGGGACAGACCCCTCCCATCATGTCCTCTGCTTGCCTCTTGTTTCTAGAAAAGCTGTAGTCTCCCAGGCTTCCCCTGGCTCAAGAATCAATGATTAAAAGGATGTGAACATGTAGTGACAAAACTAGCAGGTGGGCCATGAGAACCGGTAAGAATGTAAACAGTAAATCAGCCATATGGCAGTCACAGAATCTTTAGTTCCTCTCTGAAGTACCTAGATAACAGTATCTGATGCACATTTCCTGAGTTGTTTTACAGATACCAAAACCCCCACCAAATGGAAGAAGTTAACTACTTGTTGAACGTGAGCCCATAGCCCTCAGACCTACTGGCGCCTGAGGATTGATAATGTTAGCCCCTATGACACCGCCCTGTTACCTCACCATCAACCTATCACAGAACTGTGCATTAGCTGTCACACACCCTGTGACTCCCTTCCCTCACCTTGCCTTTAAAACTGCTTCCCTGAAACCCATCAGGAAGTTCGGGATTTTTGAGCGATAGCTGCTCCAGGCTCCTTGTCTGGTGCCTTACAATAAATGCTGCACTTTCCTTCACCACAACCTGACATCAGTAGATTGGCTTTACTGTGTGTGGGCAAGCAGACCCAAGTTTGCTTCAGTATCGTCATTACTGAGTTATACAGTTTGAGGAACCTGAGGTACAGAGGTGTTGAAAAACGTTCTCAAGGTTACTGAAGCAGAGCCGGCATTTGAACCCAGGTTCCTCAGCTCTATAGAGTCTGTGCTCTTAACCACTGAGGCTCTGCTAATACTTGTTTTCAAGTAAAGACTTACCCATGTGTGGGGAAAATGAACCATCTCCAGTTCAATCCATATGTGTCCCAGTAAAATCCTTACATAAAGATAAATTTTTAAACTAGCAAATCTATAGCCTTTAGGGATACATTTTCAGGTTGTAATGTGGTAAGGAAATCAAGAAAAGTGATAACCATACAAATGAAGATACCGTTTCCTTTGCCAGTTGGGAAGAACAAGGGAGGGGAGGGCTGTGGTTAGTAAGGGGCACCAGAGATAGCATATCAGGGCTAGAGATTTTTAGACTAGGTGATGGTTACCCGAATTTTCTCTTTTAAGTAATTCAGTCATCCCAATGTATACTTGTTTTTATTCACTTTTCTGTTTCTATATAATTTTTCACAACAAAATTTTAATATATAGACATACAAATACATCTTTTGCATTTGTTGGAACCAGAAGAATGTATATCCCATCTGCAAGTATTTATATGAAATACAGGAAGTATGGCAGCATGTAAAAGATAGGTCAAAATTACATACTGCAAAGTAATAGATTGCTTTTAAAAACAGCACAGGGAGCTCTATTTAATGCACTCTGGTGACCTAAATGGGAAGGAAATCCAAAAAAGAGGGGATATATATATATGTATAGCTGACTTATTTTGCTGTAAAGTAGAAATGCACACAACATCGTAAAGAAAGTATACTCCAATAAAAAATAATTTAAAAAGAAAAATAACATCAAGCAGGACACCTTAAATATAAACAACTTTATTGTCAATTTTACCTCAACAAACCTGAAAAAAAAAACTAAAAAAAACCCCCAAAACTGCATGTACCATAATGACCATAAAGTGACCCATCATCAGATAGAAATGCTGTGAGAAATTCCAACTAGCCATATATACTATACAAATATTCCTAAGAAATAAAATGTTTTGAAACTAAGTTATCATCAGAGTGTAGTCTTTTAGCAGATGTATAATACATACATACATATATTGATGTGTATATCTCACTTGAGTACTATACCAAGTCAAGGGATTCCTATTTAGAAAAACACTGCAAAACAGTCACACTATCTGAAAGCATTTAAAAAAGCCAAGTGGATCTTCCAGTTAGGAAATATATTAGCTAACATTTACTGGTTAATCTTTATTGAGTACTTACTATATGTCAGACGGCGTGGTAACACATTCTGTGTACTACCTCCCTAAAGCTCAGCAATGAATTAGGCACCATTACCATCCTCATCCTACAGAACTTAGAGGTTAATAACCTGAAAAGGTTACACTGCCAGTACATGCTGATTATAGGATCTAGAGCAAGGAAGACTTTCGAGGCATCACGTTACTTCACAGAAGCGATGGCAAAATTGAAGTGTGCAAGTAAGTTGAACACAGTGTACATTACAATGTAATGCATCTTCGTATTTATACATTTCAATAAAGTGTAAGTTTATCTGGAGCTCTTATCTAGTTCCCATAGATGTTGAGCAGGGAATTCAATACAAGAATGGTAGCCAGAAAAGAAAAAGGCAGAAGACACAACAGTCATGAGAAAATAGAAAATTTTAGTATTTTTCTCTCTTCCTATGCCACACATCATAACAAAGAGGAAATTAAAGGAAAATGTCATTGTCTATATAAATTTTAAAAATAACAACTCTGTAAATGTGAACGTGTAGGCGTGTCTGTTTTAATCCATATATTTAACTAGTATGTCACTTGAAGAAAAGATGTTACCCCACCCTAAAATAATATTAAATTGCATTTATGTTCTAAGAATATGAAACACCAGAGGAAATCACCTAAAGTAATTCAGACAATGGTACTCATGCATAATGACAAATTTAGCAATTATTACCGAAGCAACAGGAAAGTCTATCATTATAACGATGGGATATTAAAGCATACCTAACATAAAGATTAGCTAAATTAAATTGTTAAGAGTTTAGGTATTCTTTTGAATATTCAAGAAAGATTTCATGTGTGAAGTGGGAAGAAGGTAGACCTACTAACTTTTCCTAAATTTAACGACTAATTTTTGAAAGCTACAGAGTTCATTCCTTCATTTTAAAAATAGCAGTAAGAGGGCTTCCCTGGTGGCGCAGGGGTTGGGAGTCCGCCTGCCAATGCAGGGGACACGGGTTCGTGCCCTGGTCCGGGAGGATCCCACATGCCGCAGAGCGGCTGGGCCCGTGAGCCATGGCTGCTAAGCCTGCGCGTCCGGAGCCTGTGCTCCGCAACGGGAGAGGCCACAGCAGTGAGAGGTCCACGTACCGCAAAAAAAAAAAAAAAAAAAAAAAAAAAAAAAGCAGTAAGAGTAATAATTAAGGATATGGCTCTTTAATTTAAATATATCACTCTTAAAAGACAACTACAAATTTTCCTAAATTGTTTATAATACAATAAGGCAAACTGATAGTCACTGCCACTGTCTATTATACAAAAACATAGGGTGAATCATTCCTCTATGTTTCCTAACTGCTACACAAACACCATTTACTATATTGTAATAGAAACATTTTGAATGTCCAAAGACTTTGTCTCCCTGTGAACACTGACTTAGGATGTCAGCAGTCATATAGGGAAGGAAGACATTTGTAAAATGAGGATAATCAGTTACTACCTCGATTTGTTAAAAGGATAAATTTATACTACACAGAAAGCAAAAAACTCTGTATGTGACACATAGTAGGCAATTTATACCTGTCAGTTACTTTCCTTCCTCCAACTCTAGCAAGGATTAGGTAGTCACAGAAAAGATATTAAACTCCTTCCCTCCTTCCTTGCCCTAGGGCATTCATCTTCCTTTCTACATCTTTGGAGCTCCAGGCAGTAAAGTTCAGACTAGCTAAGTAGGTACCTTATTACTGTGTATCAATGTTTACTTAGGTATTTTAGTGATGTTTATGGATAACATTTATATTCTAGAATAAGTTTGCTCTATTCTGTATTTCCCACAGGATCTAGGAGAGTGACACATACTCAATGAACATTAAACAGGTATTTTGAAATGAAAATGAAACTATATTTGTACCTAAAGAGCACAAGGTATTTATTTCTTATTTTGAGAAACTTAATGTGCCTTTAAACTGATAAAACTAATCATATAAGTTAATTTTTATGTCATCTAAATTTGAAACAAAATGATGTTTTACAGCAAGGGACCTAAGGTAAACTTGTCACCACCATGTGATGCATGCCCTCTCTAATTCACTCCAGTGGAGCGACTGGCTCCAGGACTCTGAAGAACCTGCTCTTGCCAAGGTCACGCATAACCTCCGAGTTGTGAAAGCAATGGTCACATCCTCATCTTCCACTCAAATTGAATGTAACTGACCTATCCATCCTTCTTGAAATCACTCTCCTCTCATGCCTGCCACCATCCACTTGTTCCTCTCTTGTCTCATTGAATACTGATTCTTAGTCGTTCTGGTTGGAGCCCCACTGGGTTCAGCCTTATGGTTGCTATTTCAAGGACAACCTTATTCTCTCTAGAAACCTCATAGAGCCTCATTTGCAAGCTGCCTACTGGTCACTATAACATCTAAATCTGCCGTGAAGAGGGGACCCATAACCAGCAGATGAAATATTTAACAAATGTCTAGAAAACCTATGAGCTTGTGCTGAGAAATTAAATACTGAGAGGGACAACTTAGTTCAGAATACTCTGTTAACAAGTTGCAGTGGAGATAAGGAGGATCTGCCTCTGTAATCCACTAACCGGTAATGGATAGACAGGTACAATCCTCATTACATGTGGTAGGACTCTAGTGTCCAAAATTGTTGAACTAACAGGTGGTGGTAGACATACATTTTTAAAGGCATGTAGCTAACATGGAAAGGAGGAGCTAAAGTAGGTGAAAGTGGTGATGCCTAGAGCAGCAGGATAGGGCTGGGTGGCAGGGGATTGCTATTTCCTCTATGAGGACATTTGATATATTTTAAAAACCATATAAATTATTAATTAAATATATTTTCCATTATATGTATATATAGTTGCCTTGAGATCCCCATTCCCTATATATACCTACACAAATGTATATTATCATTAAAACAGACCCAATAATTCTACCTCCTTGAGTTGATTTTCTTTTTCTACAGCAGAAAATATTTTATCTATCTTTTGAATCTATCCTCCATTCTCCCAATATAAATTTAACTATATTTATATGGAATTGTTTCATTTTTATGGCTATAATTATTGTTCTCTGCTGTTCTAAGTAGTCTCAATTTAGTATATTTATTTTCATTTACAAAATTCAGGGGTTTTTAGAGTTAGCAACAGCCTTTTTTTATTTTCATGTGTTTAGCGATCTTTGTATGTAATGCCTCTATTTCAATTACATCTCAGAATGTATAGGGGGTAAACACAAATGATAAGTTAATCACCAGAACCCCACAGCACCTATATTTTTGTCTACAGAGCAATCATTATTAACCAATACATTTGGAACATTCTGTATATCATAACATATTGGAAATTTATATTACCACATGGTATGTCTCTATTTTTCTGAAATTTATATTACCACATGGTATGTCTCTATTTTTCCTATCTGTCTCTATCTCTCTCTTTCTATCTATCCATCCATCCATCTATCTTTTAAAAATCTACACTTTTGGTCTGAATTTACCATTTCCCAGTGCAATAATTTTCTACTGTTGTCGTAAAAAATTACCACAAATTTAGTGGCTCAAAACAACACAGATTTATTATCTTAGAGTTCTGTAGAAGCGTGACATAGTTCTCACTGGATTAAAATCAAGGGGTCAGCAGGGTTGCATTGCCTTCTGGAGGCTCAAGGGAAGAATCTGTCTGATGCCTTTTCCAGTGTCTACAAGCTGCCTGCATATTTTGGCTCTTGGCCCCCTTCCTCTATCGGTAAAGTCAGCAACACTGCACCTCTCTGACTACTCTGTAGTCACATCTTCCTCTCTTCTGAGCTCAGCTAGGAAAGCGTCTTTGATTTTAAGGCTCATGTGATTAGGCTGGGTCCACCTGGATATTCCAGGATAGTCTCCTCATCACAAGGTCCTTAACCTTAATCATACCTGTGAAGTGTCAAGGAAAGCAGCATATTCATAGGCACCTCAGATTAGGAAGGATGTAGACATCTTTTGGAGGCCATTATCCTGTCTCCCACACCAGTACATATTACCAATGCAATCTTATCAATAAAAGCTCTTAACCATGGGTAGGCTGTATGGTCTAAGGGAATCATTTTATTTCCTGAGTTAAATGTCTATAATTTTAAATTATTTTAGTTTTTCAAATTTTTATTGGAATATAGTTGATTTACAATGTTGTGTTAGTTTCTGCTGTACAGCAAAGTGAGTCAGTTATACATATACATACATCCACTCTTTTTTAGATTCTATCCCCATATAGGCCATCACAGAGTACTGAGTAGAGTTCCCTGTGCTATACAGGAGGTCCTTATTAGTTATCTATTTTATATATAGTAGTATATATATGTCAATCCCAATTTCCCAATTTATCCCTCTCCCCCTTCCCCCCCTCCTTTAAAAAAAATATTTATTGGAGTATAGTTGCATTACAATATTGTGTTAGTTTATACTGTACAGCAAAGTGAATCAGCTATACGTATACCTATACCCCTCTTTTTTGGATTTCCTTCTCATTTAGGTCACCACAGAGCATTGAGTAGAGTTCCCTGTGCTATACAGTAGGTTCTCATTAGTTATCTATTTTATACATAGTATCAAGAGTGTATATATGTCAATCCCAATCTCCCAATTCATCCCATCACCACATTTCCCCCTTGGTATCCACATGTTTGTTCTCTATGTCTCTATTTCTGCTTTGTAAATAAGATCGTCTATACCAATTTTTTCAGATTTCACATATATGCATTAATTATATAGAAAATAAAGTGTATATCCTTATGAAAAACATAAACAGAAATCCATCCTTAAGAAATATTTGTTAATTAAGAATGAAAGTACAGCATGGGGAATACAGTCAATATAGTCAATAATAATGTAGTAGTTTTGTATGTTGACAGACGGTAACCAGACTAATCGTGATGATCATTTTGTAATGTACAGAAATATTGAATCCCTTATGTCATGCACCAGGAACTAACACAGTGCTGTAGGTCAATTATACTTCAAAAACAAACAAACTCATAGAAGAAGAGATCAGATTTGTGGTTACCAGAGGTGGTAGATGGGTGGAGGGGGAATTGAATGAAGGTGGTCAAAAGGTATAAACTTTCGATCATAAGATAAATAAATAAGTACTAGGGATGTAATGTACAACACAATTAGTATAATTGATGCTGCTGTATGTTATATATGAAAGTTGTTAAGAGAGTAAACCTGAAGAGTTCTCAGCACAAGAAAAAAAAAAACTGGGGTAAAAACTAAGAACTAGGATCCAGGTATGATGAGTCCAAGCCAATCACACATGCTCACAGGCACACATATACACACACATATACGGCTCATAAAATATTTTAGAAATTTTACAGAATCATATGGAATCAGAATGTCAAATGCAAACTCATGAAGTAAAATGAATCCAACAGCATAAACTACAAAAGATAGCTATGACAGGACAAATTTTAGACTTGCCAATTTCAAAATAATCCTTTAAATCAAGTCATATGTAATACAGCATACTCTTATTCTTGCAAGTCTTAGAATCTGCTTGCTGTAGTGGGCCAAGTACAGAAATAGAAAGGTCAGATCCATCCCTGCTAAAATGTCAGCCTCCATCTTGTCATATAAATCACAGTTATCATCACTTTAACAAAAGCCTGTCATACTTGTAGTAAAGAATGAAACTACAACTGTAAATCATCAAGTTGCAGGCCACTGTGACTTACGACTTTGTAAATAAATCATTAATCCAATAAATTCTACATTTTAGAAAGTCATCAAGACCAAACTCTCCTTTGTGATGATCTTTGCTGATCCTTTCATGGAGTATCTCTAATTCTTTGGCACTGATTGGTCCAAAGCAGATAAAGAGAATTTGAGGAAGAAGATGAAAAAGTAACAGGAATTCTGTTTCTTCACCTGGTATCCAGATGTGTGTGTTTTGTGTGGGATAATTTTTTTCCTGACTAGAGAGGCCATAGTTTTCATCATATTATCAAAGTAATGTGAGACACAAGAAGTTAAGACCCATCCTAAGATGAATTTAAATAGCTGCAGAAGCCAACAATAAACTAGGTTTTTTTTGTAATATTTTCTCTATCAAGAGTATTAACTATGTAGAGTGTATATTTGTAAAATATCTGTCTTAAAAATCAGTCTTTTAATGCAATTAAAAATCGGATTGGTAACTTCCTGAGAGATTTAGTATTAATCATAGAGTCTTCCTTTTAGTTTTTTTATCAGTTCGATTTTAATGTTTTACTCCTTTTTTTCTGCAGCTTACATTACCACATTAACAGTTGTACATGATATTTTTTTAACTTGAAATATCAAGTACTTTAATTTTAAAAGAAACCTTTGTATTCTGTAGATGGTTCAGTATGGATTTATCCTCTTCATTTCCCAAAAATGTCCATGAAATATCACTTCCCAAAGTCTTTCCTGTGTTATCTATCTCTATTATACATCTTCTATTCGAGGTGATCTCATTGTCTTATCTACTGGTGACTTTGAGCCCACAGGGACAATAGTAAAAACGAGTTCAATCAACGTTAGGTGGCCAATCCTCAAAATTTGTGGAGAAGATAGATTATCTAGAAGAAACCCAATGAACATCATTTATTTTTTACTCAGGATAAAAATATTTCATTTAACGCTTCCAACGAACTTTGAACTGTGCTATCATGATGCTTACAATATATGAAGCTCCTAATTGAGCCGTCTCAGAGGCAGAGATGAATTCTTTCTATAGAGAATTTCTCTACCTGCACTCTGGGTTTCACCTCTTGTCATACCTGCCAGACTTTTATTTCTGCAGTCATTGTCCCCAGCACTTTTAATTATTCTCTTATCATGAAAATTTTCTTTTGAGCTCTTATTTGTGCCCAGGTCTTTCTTAACCTTAAAAATGAGGGACTGGGGCTTCCCTGGTGGCGCAGTGGTTGAGAGTCCGCCTGCCGATGCGGGGAACACGGGTTCGTGCCCCAGTCTGGGAAGATCCCACATGCTGCGGAGCGGCTGGGTCCGTGAGCCATGGCCGCTGAGCCTGTGCGTCCGGAGCCTGTGCTCCGCAACAGGAGAGGCCACAACAGTGAGAGGCCCGCGTACCGCAAAAAAAAAAAAAAAAAAAAAAAAAAAAAAAAAAAAAATGAGGGACTGTACTTAAGCCTCAAAATTCATCTAGTTTCTCTGTTAATATCTTCAAACCAGTGATCTCTATAGTCTCCACTTCACTGCCCCATTTCAGGCCCTTTGAGTGGTACAAAATCATTTAATCATACATTAATTTACTGTATTCAATGAATAGGCTAGACATCGTGCTTACTAGAGCTATCTCCATCATAATTTGCGGTATGAGCCACAGTCTCTAAAAGCAAATGAAAAATACTGATACTTTTCCTTGAAGCAATTTTCTGATCAAATCATGAAGATCTCTTTCAGGACAGTGTGGACCACTGAACAGGTAGTGCACTGCACAGCTCCAGAGTTGCCTTATATAAGGATGTGAATGGTGGCAGCTGCACTTGTATAACGTAGGGGCCTTGTTCTCTTTAATCTTGTGCCTCTATTACATAAATTCTCCCTCCGTCTTTCATGGGTCCTGCTTGGACTGGTCTGTCATTATCCACACAATCCTGTTCCCTTATAAAGAGCTGAATAACAAAACACGTCACCTAGCTCCCATCTTTGAGTCATTGCCTGTATAACCTTTGTGCAACATCAAGGTGAACCTGTGCACTTATGCTCTAAAGAGCCATTTTCCATTTTCTTTCTGGTATCCACTCTCTGCTCTCTTTCTTAGCTGTTTGGCCAGAATCCTCCCACCCCTATTTCTTTTCATTATGTATAATATCTAAAGACTGGCTTCAGTGTGTTTGGAAATGCTTTCCGCTACTTCTGTTCTGATTTCACTGTCCTCACATCCCATTAAGAGAACTAGAGAACCAAGAACCACCGTCAAGCTAAACACACTACTCATCCTAGCCTTGCTCTCCTAACCTGCCTTATAGACGTCCACAATTAATTTAGTGATTAACATCCATGTGGGCACATAATAAATAGTTTATATTTTAATTATTTTTATATTTTATTATTATTAATATTAAAATATATTGTTAATATATTTTATTATTTATTTTATTATTATTCCTAAAGTTAATCATTAAACAGTTAAATTTTTATTAGGTATAAACTAATTTTAATAGTTACAACTTAATTTTTACAGTACAGAAAAGCATAATATGACAATTTAAAATTCTTTCTATTCTTCCCTCTCTCAAAGATGACTTTCCTAATGCAACCACTTGAACGGGTATGTTTTTGTGTGTATATGTGCGTGTATATTTGTGTCTGTGTGTGTCTGTTTGAGATAAAGTGGATCATGCCATATAAACTGTTTTGCAATTAGCTTTTCCACTCAACAATATATCTTAGGCCGCTTTTCATGGCACCCTATATAATCTATCACTTTATTTTTAATGGTTGCAGAAGAATGTATTCATTGGTGTGTACAAGCCATAATTTATGTAAAAATCTGACTCTAAATACTTTTGGAAAAATCTGCTCTAGCAGTAAATATATGAAGATATGCAGAAGTAGATGGTCCAGTAAACAATACAGCTCATGTTTACTATTTTCACCATTGAGTAACAGGGATGTTTTCTAGGTAAAAACTGAATTGGTAACAGAATATCTGGTTTTAACATTAGGCAACAAGCCTGACTACATTTTTTGTTATGTGTCAATGGACTGACAAGAATGTTGAATTTAGGATTTTCAACTCAAAGTCACCTAGGGTTCACCAAAATTGTGTTAGTTAGAATATGGAGCTTTCTCAATGTGTTACAGAACATCTGGGGCATTTCTGTCACTTAATTGACATGCATGACAGACCACAAAATCCTGAATGCCAGCTCGCATTTTGTAGTTCTGAACAGGCAGCCTCTATTCCACTCTTCTTGCTTTAGTGAAGCTGACACAAAAATACCAGGGAAAAAGTTCTTATTTTATGTATCCTAAATGAAAATTTGAAACCAAATCTCAGAACAAATTGTTATAAAGATCAATTAAGTGTGCAAGGTGAAATTATGTTTTGAATATCATATTGAGGATCTGATGAATGATACATATTGTCTTGGGATAAGTCTCATTGAAGTCCATTAATTAGTTTTATATCTTTATGACTAAATCTTCAAAAGTTACTTCAATATAAACAAACCTAAGCAGCCAAAAAATACTACCAATATGGATACAAGGCAAGGAATCCCAGGGATGATGAAAACTATCATGTTTTAAAATCAAAAAAAGAAAGAAAGAAAGCCCTCACTTTGTATGTGGTAACGTGCTTTAGAAATGTGTCAGAAACAAGGATCTCAGTCATTGAAAATAACAAAGACAAATAGTCTTCATGAATATAATCCCAGATATGGGAAAATATTTTTTAATATAACTTTAATGTAACTAAAAATAAATCTAAAGCTCTTAGGAGGGCAAAACACTGCATTAGTTAGTGGCTTGGAATATTTTGGATAAACTAACAAAACAACTCATAGTATTTAAGATGGTGAATAAAATTAAGCAGTCAGAAAATAAATCTAGAACTAACACATTCAGGGCTTAAGCAGTAATTAAATAATCCTGACTTCATCATTCTTTAAAAAGAAAAGATACATTTAAATGCTATTAACATTTTTTTAATGCTAGTGATTTCTCCATGGGTACATATGTGAACAATTATATTAAACATCTCCTCCCTCTCATATGGTAAAACTGTTTCTTTGGACCACCTTGCAACTATTTTCTGTGCCTATGTTGTACACAATTTGTTCTACGAAATTTAGCTCTTAGCAGTTTTTGTGGAATCACTCCCAAAGGCACAGATTAGCTTAGTTGCCTTAGGTCCCAGGAGCCTTTTTAGACATAGGCTGTAGTACACTAGCTAAATGAAGCAAGGTCTCTCAGAGGCTCTCAACAGAGTTTCATTTGGTGCTACACTGTACAATTCCAAGCTGTGAGTTCTGTTACCAGTTACTTAAAAATAACTTCAAGATACACTGTCTATATGTTTTCTTTACTTTTGTCACATGTCCTTCAAATTCTCTGATCTGTGAATTTGAGCACATTCCTCTTCAGATTTATTAAAGCAATAGAGTTTCCTTTTTTGTGATGAGAATTGTTGTTTTCTAACTTTCTGCTTTTTTAGACAAAAGCAAAAAAGCAAGCTCAGGACATTACCCTAGGAACAGTCATCAGGCACAAGTGAGCCCTTTTCTTTCTTTTTTTTAAAAAAAGTTACTTATTTATTTTTTTCTGTGTTGGGTCTTCATTGCTGTGTGTGGGCTTTCTCTAGTTGCGGTGAGTGGGGGCTACTCTTTGTTGCAGTGTGCGGGCTTCTCATTGCGGTGGCTTCTCTTGTTGTGGAGCATGGGCTCTAGGCATGCGGGCCCAGTAGTTGTGGCTCGTGGGCTCTAGAGCTTAGGCTCAGTAGTTGTGGCTCGTGGGCTCTAGAGCTTAGGCTCAGTAGTTGTGGCTCGTGGGCTCTAGAGCTTAGGCTCAGTAGTTGTGGCTAATGGGCTCTAGAGTGCTGGCTCAGTAGTTGTGGCACCCGGGCTTAGTTGCTCCGCGGCACATGGGATCTTCCCAGACCAGGGCTCGAACCCGTGTTCCCTGCATTGGCAGGTGGATTCTTAACCACTGTGCCACCAGGGAAGTCCCAACCCTTTTCTTTTTACGTTTCTTTCACTGTTGGCAGAAAAGTATTAGAATCAGCTACTATGTAAAAAGGTCACTGGCTTGGGTTGAGCATGGCTAGAAACATAGGATGAAGACCAATCACAAGAGCAACCAAACTGATGATGCATTTGGGATTGTATTCCTTAAAGTCAAAGTTTGATTAATATTGGAAACAGTAACATATGAACTAACTGAAGTCTAATGCTCATAATATACTTCCAAAATTAGGGCACACTTGATTGAAAACACCACACTGGCAAATATTACTATTATAAATAACAATAATTTTACTCTCATTTCCCACCTTCTATAAACTAAATAGAATCTTCCTTGAGATCTGGGATTATGGCAAATGGGTAAAGTATATTCTACAGTCAAATTGTCCACAACTCTCTCGACCAATACAGCTTAGATGGTATCGGAAACAATTTAGAGCTTAGTGAGTAAGTTAGTCCTAAATCATGAGTCAAGTGCTAAACACAAATCCATTTCTAGTGAAAGCAATTCTTCCCAGTGCTTCTGCTTTATTATTTTGTGGTGGCAAAACTTTTAGGGTTGTAAGGCATGCTCCCTGAACAAGTAATTTCCTGAGAAGATTTAACCAGCAGCACCATGTTCTGTAGCCCTTTTAGGTCATATTTCCAAACTGAGTTAGTGATTATGTACAAGGCTCCAAACCCCAGTTTCACTACTCACCTGCCATATGACTTTACACAAACTGTTTTACCTCCTTGTGCCTTAGTTTCCCTATCTGCAACAGAAGAGTAATAATAGTACCACTTCAGAGGAGGTTTATGAAAAATACATGAGATGATTCATGTAAAATACTTTATATAATACTTGACGCCTAGTGAATACTCAGTAAGACTTAATTATTAGTCATATACTCTTCCAGTAAGCATCAACTAGGTATCCATCTCTTGTGTATTAAGTACTAGAAATTTAAAAAAAAGACAATGACCTGATCATAACATGAGAATAAGAAAAAATGACATGATCATAACAGATAAATAATCTAGTTAGGGAGGTCCAATTAAAGAACAAAAAGAAATACAATAACACACTTTAAAAGCAGAAGATAAATCCAAAGTGAGTGACAGGAGAGAAGTAGGGATAGTCAAAGGTTTCACAGAATAAGTGGATCCCACCTGTGTCTTGTGTTAAATACCTGCAGATTAATGGAAAATTGGGAAGAATGTTCGATGCATAGAGACCAAAAAGAAGTCACAGAAAAGAAAATAAACAACATGATATGGGTAAGATCAGTGCTGAGGTAATGTGGATAAGAAAAAATAGAGAGCCTACACAAAAATAGAGGGGATGTTTGATAAGAGGCCCCACAAGACAGACAAGTCATTTGCAGAAATGGCATATAAGCTACAGTTATTCATATATACACATGAGCAATTAAAAAAAAATCACTATAGGTTCTTGAAGAGGAAAATAACTGGTCCAAAATTATGTTTTAGAAAGGTTATGTCAGCAGCTGTAGGCTTCATGCTCTGGGTTGAGGAAACACGGGAAGCACAGAGGTGGCAGTTGAAGCTTTGAGAGCAAATGAAGTCTCTCTGAGGGAGTTATTAAAGGGAAAAAAAAAAAAAAGCAGAGGGCAAGGCCAAACTTGACGAAGGTCCACAATTAGCTAGAGCCTGTACAGGAAAGAGAGATATAAAAAATACAGGAGGAGAGATGAGAAGGTGCCGTATATAAAAACATTTGGTCTCTAGTGTACAAAGCAGTGAAGAGGTAGAGGATAATATGAATTAGGAGGGGAAAAAAAGACAAATTTGGGTTTGAAAAGAGTGGCTTAGTGTAGAAAATGAAAACAGAAAGGTAGTTTGAGGCCAGAACTTTGTAGGATTCTTGCATTATCCTCTCACCCACTAAAAGATTTCAAATAATCATGATTAGATCTATATTTCACAACAATAACTCTGGACAACAGTGTAAAGGAAATATGGAGGGCAGAGGAGGTCAAAGGCAGGGAGGCAATTTCGGGGTCACCTGGGATACTCAGTATGAGAGAAGTGGATACAGGAATAAAGTGGAGAGGAATTTAAGAGACAACTGTGATGTTGCACCAGTCTGACCTCGTGGCCTCCTAGCTTTCTGGCCTTTATTACTAATAAATGATCCAGCCTGGGCAGACAGAGGAGAGATTACAAAGTATGTTTTGGAAATGCTGAGTGTTAAGGGCCTGCAGGATATCCGGTAGGCAGGTACAAACACGTACCTGGAATGTAGAAGAGAGAGCAGAAGCTGTTTGTGTACAGGACTGTAAAGCTCAGGGTGATTTGTACACATGAATAGTCCTAACGTCTCTGGCGCTTGCTCCCCAAGTGAAATCTCCTAACCGTCTGCAGAACATTCTAAACTAGTGACACCTTTATTGCAATTGGTTTTTATATGAGAGGTACATGCCCTCTACTGTATTTTAAGTTAATTCCATTGAGAATTATTTCTTTGGCCAGGTATAAAGATAAATTTAAGACTTGTTTTTGGTTACTGATTATTTAGAAATATTGAAAATCATAAAAAGTAAATTATTAATTTAGTATTCAGATTTTATAAAATAGAAATATTTGGTATTCTATCAAGACAAGATTCATAATATTGGATGCAAGCCTAAAAAATTATCTTTTAAAAATAATATCATTTGTATAAAGAGATCTATATATTTGATATATATTTGATAGTGATTTTTAAAAATTAAGTTGATACTTCTTTTTCTAGCAACATATTTTTCAAACAAAGATTCCTTAGGAGATGCGACATAACCTTTAGATCATGCAAGTGGGAAAAATTCTATCATCAGTCACTAAGTTAATTCATTTTAAACCCAGGAAAACAGTTCATAATTGTTTATGTAGACTAAGTGATTTTTTTTTTTTTTTTTTTGCGGTACGCGGGCCTCTCACTGCTGTGGCCTCTCCTGCTGCGGAGCACAGGCTCCGGACGCGCAGTCTCAGCGGCCATGGCTCACGGGCCCAGCCGCTCCGCGGCACGTGGGATCTTCCCGAACCGGGGCATGAACCCGTGTCCCCTGCATCGGCAGGCGGACTTTCAACCACTGCGCCACCAGGGAAGCCCTAGACTAAGTGATTTTTATCGGACATACAAAAGGAGATATTATGTTCACATTTTGTCAAATAAATTTCTTTTCAGAGTTTATATAAAGATGTAGGATTTAATATGACATGTTTATATTTCCTTCTATGAGCTATGTACTGGTGATACATATGGAGACCACAATTTTTACCTGAGCTCAAACTTACATGATTATGATTATGTTGAAGATTTTCCCATTTACCTTCACCTGTCCCTTTATACGAAATCTTTACTTGTAAAAAATTGTTGCTAGGAATTCCCTGGTGGTCCAGTGGTTAGGATTTGGCACTTTCACTGCTGTGGCCCAGGTTCAATCCCTGGTCGGAGGACTAAGATCCAGTAAGCCTCATGGCAAGGCCCCAAAAAACTTTTTTTAATAAAAATAAAAATTAAATTAAAAAATAAAAAAAAATTCTTGCTGGTTTGTTTGTTTCTCAAGCCAACGCGTCTGTACTTATTTGGTAGTAATCCATATTCTTCCTTAGACTCTTATGTCCACACTGGCACTCCATGCTATCATTGCTTCCCCTCAGTTCCAGAAATGTCTTACAAATGTGATATAGAAAATATTCATTAAGAGAGAAAGATTTTCATAGAAAACAAATAACTGAATTCTGACACTGAGACCACACAATTTAAAATAGTTCTCTAAGATCATTCTCTTGACAAAGAAATAACTGAACCTTGATATCTAAACACTTTTCATAAAACACTTTTTAGCTCAGAGTAGGACTAAAACGATAGTTATTGTGGTGCAGGATGCTAATGATGATGATCAGGTCATATTAGAAATCTCTGTAACGGTGGGGAGTAATTTACCCAAAGTAACTGAGAGAAAACAAATGTATTTTTTAATATGGGGGAGAGCACATTAAGGGCAACGTAAAGTTTTAGGCCCTGCTGTCATTATGTAAAAACCATGTATTGTAAGAACGGTATGCTCAATTTCCTTTATGTTTAGAGTGCAATTTAAAATTATTTGAAGGATTTACAGAAAAAAACTAATTCTACTGCACCCCAAAAGAAGGCAAATGTTGGAAAATAGATCAGTTATCTAAGCACTAAAGTGAGTGACACAGCCATCTAGGGTGCTAATTCTAAATCTTCTGAGGTCACAATTAAGTCTTCTTTCTGCTTATACAAGTATTTGCTGTGTCCTAAGGTCTTGCTCACTCAGGTGTCTGTCCTTTTAGACCAAAACTTAAAAAAATAGATGCACACATGCAAGCGCACACATGCATACACATACCCAATGTACTCTGATGGAGTTACAACTTGCATAAAGTGCAGAAATCATGCGTGCAACTCTATGTTTACACAGGCGTGCTCCCTTATCACCTCCCAGATAAAAATATAAGGCATTTCCCACACTCCAGCCTGCTCCCTTGTGCTCTTACCCAGTCAACAATCATCTCCCAAAGGTAACCACTCCTGTGACCACCGTCATCATAAATTATTTCTGCCTGCCCCTGGATTTCATGTAAACAGAACGCATTCTTTTGAGTCTGGTTTCTTTCACGCAACATTATGCCTATGAGATTCATCCATATTGTTGCATGAAGTAGTTTTTCTTCATTGCTGTAGAGTATTCCTGGGATGAATATACCAATTTATTATCCTTTCCACTGTTGGTGGACTTTTCTCTAACTTTTTAAATTCATAAATGATGCCACCTTAAACATTCTTTTACAAGCCACATATTACGAATTGCTTGGTCTTAGGTTATGCTTAGTTAGTTAATTAACATGCATTAGCATCAGTAGATATTGACCAAAAGCTTCCAAGAGATTACCTACTGCCCTCTCACCATTCAATGCACTTTCTATTGAACGTTTTTACCATTTTGGTAGGATGTTTCTTTTTGTTATTAGGTTACACTTCTTGTCAGCTGTACAAAATAAACAAGCAAAGTGTTCTTCTTTTAAGTTAAGGTGCCTCTTTCCTCAACAAATGAATGATTTAAATATAAACAGTAATTTTAGCAGATAGAATGAGGAAGAGGAAATCCATAATTTAAAGTAGTTATCAAATAGAATATTGGGTTATCTTGAATAAATATATTTTGAAAGAAAAATGTAATTTTAACAAGCCTCAGCAATGTTTTGAGTGGCATTCCACTCCAGCCATAAAATTATATGAATTAAATGATAGTAAAGGTCTGGTTTTTATGACAGGGCCCACAATACTGAAAACACACACATATATTTAAATGCATATATAAAATTAAATAGGAGAAGATTAGAATTCCTTGTCACTAAATGAAATATAGCAAATATCAAATAGCTACCTTGGCATTGCCGGTCAGGTTAAAAGACATAATGTACCAGTTTAAATTCAAATGCACCACTGCAGCTCCACAATGAAAGGGAAAAAATAAATCATTCTACCATTATAGATGAAGAGAGTTAGTTTTATATATAAGTAAATATTGTTTCTTTAACTTTTTTATGAAGACTACTAATATTGTAATACAATAAGAAAAGAAACCTTGGCTTTGCTAAGAATCTGGGTCACACAACATAGAATTAGGCCTACTCCCTCCATAAGGGGAAGGAGCCAGGATGCCATCATGGAAAACTTGGATAGAATCCTGTGGCTACCATGTACTAGTGACATTAACCTTAGGCAAGTGAAGAGTAGAAGAATATGCTATTGCAAATTACAACTGTAGAAGCTCAGGACAGACTACTCCAAAATATGCCACTTTAGTATATTGATTATTTTGAGCTATAGGCACTTGAAAAACAGCAGATGCAGGGAGAGGCTTCTCTGAACTCCCTTTATCTGCCTAAAAACATATCCTCCAAAGGGGACTCAACTGCCATAAATCCCCTCCCGGGGAGTTTCATCAACCAGGGAGGACTGACTTTTATCACAGGAGACTAAAGGTTAACACCACACTCAGACAAACTGTCATAAATTATCACACCTTCCATTTATTCTTTTAAGGGCCCATTTATCTCTCCTAAAAGTCATTTACTTTCCCCTAAGAGGCCTACATTCCCCTCCCCCACAAACTTTCTCTATTAAGATGATATTTAAGCCTGAATTCTAAAGCCACCTCTTTGAGTTACCCTTTTCCCCCAAGTATCTCGCATGTATGCATGAGGTACACAAGTTAGTAAATTTCTGTTTTTCTCTTGTTAACCTGTGTTTCATTAGAGGGGTCTCAGCTAAGAAGTCTGAAGGGTAAAGTGAAAATTATTTTCTGCCCCTACACCAGTTATTTAACCTTTCTGATATTCCATTTCCTTTTTTCTACAATGTACATAATATCTACCTAGAAGGGTATTTTGACATTAAGTAGAAGGTGATCCCAAAGAGACAGGTAGACTTCCCAGTACATTTCAGTGGTTCTCAAATTACACATTAGTCACATGGAAAGCTTTTTAAAATCCCAAAGCCCAGACTACATCTCAGATCAATTAAATCAGAATCACTGGGGGTAGGACCTAGACACCAGTATTTTTTTAAGCTCCCAAGTGAGTCCAATTTTGTAACCAAATTGTAGATATTTACACAAGATCCATATACTGAAGGTACAGAGAATATAGGGCAGATACCATTTAGTGGGGTCTGGGAGTTGAGAAAGGAAAGAAAAGGAAGACCACAGTGGGCACCAGAAGGGAGTCCACATTAGGACAAAGTAATCTGAGATGCACAGATCATGGGGAAGGGTGTAAGGCAGTGACTCCAATGACAAATCTCTGCCATCATAACTGACTTGCTCTGCTAGGCCTTTACAGTATCAGAAATATCTGCTTTATCTCCATGCCCAATCTGCTTTACCTTTTTCCTTCTTAATTTAGTGTCTGGCTTTCATATAATAAATGCATGCAAAGGAAAAGTCTATTTTAGGTTATAGAGATTCTTTTATTAGTACAGATGTACAGAAATATAAGTTAAAAGGTTTCTTAGATTTCACCATGCTAAAATTATGAGGCCAATTTACCTTTGCAGGAAAGAACATCAATCTTTCTCCAAAAACACTTTGAAGATAAAAGGGCATCATTTAATCTTTTCCACTATCTCTCTCCTGATCTATAATGTGAAATATTTAAAATATATAAAATATAACTTTTCTATGATGTCCCAAAGAAGACATTATAGAGTGTAAACTTTGAAAAGTCTTCAAGACAACAAGCTTTAAAATCTACTCCTAATTTAATGAATATGTATGCTTATTCAATTTTCTAAATGAATAAGCCTCAAGAACCAGAGAAGGATTAAAGGAGAAAAACATAACTGGCAAAACAAAATGTTTTTGCTGTTGTCGAAGTAGAATTATTTAAGGTATGGAAAGTGGAAAAGTTGTCAAAAGGATAATTTTTGAGAACACCTACTGAATGCTGGCAGAAGACCTCAGACTTCCCGAAAGGAACAGAAGCCTGAGGGCAGCCTACACACTGAGGTGGGGCCAAAACCAAAGCTGACCCCCAGGAGCTGTGTGAACAAAGAAGAGAAAGGGAAATTTCTCCCAGCAGCCTCAGGAGCAGCAGATTAAATCTCCACACTCAACTTGATGTACCCTGCATCTGTGGGATACCTGAAGAGAAAACAAATCAACCCAAAATTGAGGCAGTGGACTTTGAGAGCAACTGTAGACTTGGGGTAGGCTGTCTGCAACTGACTTGTTTCTGATGTTTATGTTTATCTTAGCATAGTTTTTAGCACTTGTTATCATTGGTGGATTTGCTTATTGGTTTGGTTGCTCTCTTCCTTTTTTTTTTCTTAACTTTTTAATTTTCATATTAAAAATTTAATTTTAATTACTTTATTTATTTAATTATTATTATTATTATTTTGTCCACCCTTTTCTTCTCAGCTGTGTAGCTGTCAGGGTCTTGGTGCTCTGGCCTGGTGTCAGCCCTGAGCCTCTGAGGTGGGAGAGCCGAGTTCAGGATATTGGACCACCAGAGACCTTCTGGCCCCACGTAATAACAATAAGCGAGAGCTTTCCCAGAGATCTCCATCTCAACACTAAACCCAGCTCCACTTAACGGCCGGCAAGCTCCAGTGATGGATGCCCCATGCCAAACAACTACCAAAACAGTAACACAACCCCAATCACTAGCAGAGAGGCTGCCTAAAATCATAATAACTTCACAGACACCCCAAAACACACCACTGCATGCAGGACTGCCCAGAAGAAAGACAACATCCACCCCACCCACCAGAACACAGACACCAGTCCCCTCCACAAACCACTGAAACAAATTTACCCACTGGGGTCAGACACCAAAAACAACAGAAACTACAAACCTGCAGCCTGCAAAAAGAGACCCCAAACACAGTAAGCTAAGCAAAATGGGAAGACAGAGAAATATGCAGTAGATGAAGGAGCAAGGTAAAAACCCACCAGACCAAACAAATGAAGAGGAAATAGGCAGTCTACCTGAAAAAGAATGCAGAGTAATGATAGTAAAGATGATCCAAAATCTTGGAAATAGAATGAAGAAAATACAAGAAACGTTTAACAAGAACCTAGAAGAACTAAAGAGCAAACAACAATGATAAACAACACAATAAATGAAATTTAAAATTCTCTAGAATGAATCAATAGCAGAATAACTGAGGCATAAGAACAGATAAGTGAGCTGGAATATAAAATGGTGGAAATAACTGCCAGAAAAAGAGCAGAAAAAAAGAATGAAAAGAATTGAGCACAGTCTCAGAAAGTGACTGTAAATACAATCTAGTCAGCAGCAGGAATTTTGAAGAACCAGAAATAGCAGTTGAGACTTGAAGACTTTATGAAAATCTCTCAACTGAGGCTGAATTAGAATCAAGCCATTCTAAGTCTCTTACTACCACACCATACAATAAGTCCTGTGTACTACTGACTGCCTCTAGGTAGATCCAGCCCTCCATATGGACTGTAGAAGCAGGGAAAGCAACCTGAACCTCAGAATACTACAGTGATTCCAAGCCATCTCACACCAGATACAGAAGGAAAAAAAAACAGAACTTCCACCGAGATTTCTTCCACACAAGGATACCAACAGGAAGAAAAGCTAACACAATAGTATATACAGTCTTCCCTCAGTATCCACAGATTAGTTCCAGGACGCTTGCCGATACCAAAATCCACAGATGCTCAAATCCCTTACATACAACGGCGTAGGGCAGTTGACAGGCCCACTGTACATACAATTACACCATTTCTTGTGGGTCTGAGGTTTGCTGAAGTTATTGGTGTAGAATCCATATCAAGAAAGGAATGCTATTCTACTTTGCTGAGAATGTTTGTCACAAATGATTACTGAATGTTACTAAATTGTTTTCTGCAACTATAGATATGTTAATATGGTGAACAAATTTTAAAAGTTTGAGCCAGACTATATGCATGGGATAAATTCACTTTGATTATGATGTACAATATTATCTTTTTCCCTACATTGCTTTAATTTTTGCTAAAATTTTGTTTAGGATTTTTGCATTTATTTTTATGACAGACCAATCTGTAACAGTTTCTTCTCCAGCTGTTCTTGTCAGGTTTGGGGATCAAAATTGTAAAAGCCTCACAAAATAAGATGAAGCATTTTCTATTTCTCTTTTAGGATGACTGCTCCTAAAAGCTATGCATTTCCTTTTTAACAGTTTGAGTATTCAGATTTTCTATTTCTCTTTCACTGAATTTTGGCAAATTGTATTTTTCTAGGAATTTGTTCATTTTATTTTTCTAATTATCTTCTTATTCTCTGTAGTACCTGCAATTATAACCATATCTTCCCTCCAAATGTTGTTTATTAGGGCCTTGCCTCGTAGAATCTTTAACACCTTATCTTAGGAATTTCAAAGAACCAACTATTGATCTTATGATCCTATTAGGTATATTGTTTTATTAATTTGTGCTCTTAATTTTATCTCCTTAATTCTAATTTGCTTGCATTATTTTTTAAAACTAACTTCTCAATTATAATGCTTACACAGTGTTCACCTTTTTCTTATTTCCTAATATCTCTATTTCATTCTTCATAATAACTCTAATGGCTACATATTTCCCTCTAATTATTTATTTAATGCATCCCAAGTGGACATGCAATATTTTTATCATTCATTTCAAAGCATTTTATAATTCCCACTATTACTTCTTTGACTCATGAGTTTTTTAAATGTGTTTTTAAAAATTTCCAAACATATGGAGTTTTGTAGCTATTTCACGTTATTGATTTTTAGCTAAAGTTATGCTGTGAGATTACAACCTCATAATATTTATTCTCTGAAATATGTTGATACTTGCTTTATAACATAGAAGGCTAAAAATTTTGTATAATATTTTATGTATTCTTAAAAATTATATGTATTCTCTATTTGTTGGTGGCAGTACTCTATATGTGTCCTTAGATCAAGTATATGTTGTACATATTTGCTATATACTTTTAAAAAATCTGCTTGTTCTATCAAGTATTAGGATATGAGGTTTAAAATCTGTCTTGACAGCTGATTGGTCAATTTATTCTTTTCAATTTTGGCTTTCATATTTTAAACTATTATTGGTTGATATACTATCAGAACTGATATATGACACTGGAGATTTAACATTTTATCAATATGTAATAACCCTCAATCTCTAATAATGCTTTTCCTTTAAGTCTATTTTGTCTAATTAAAAAATTGCTTCATTTTGGTATTTGCCTACTATATAGTTTTTCATTATTTTACTTTCAACATTTTGTATCTTTATATTTTGACTGTATGCCCTGTAAATATTTTGCTTTATTATTTCTTGGCAGTCTTTTCTTTGAATTGAAGAGTCCATTCATTTTGACTGAGATCACCGATGTGTTTGGACTAATTCTACCATCTTACCTTATGCTTTTAATTTGTCCTGCATTTTTTTCCTCTCATTTGTACTCATCAAGATTCTCCCTACCCTCACCCTGATTCCATTCACCACCCTGTTTGGGATATACATTTCTATTTCTTTCCTTTTAGTTATTATTCTTCAGTTGTTGCTTTAGTTTAGTTGACTAGAAATTTGAAAATCTGTCTTTTGTTCAATATGTTAGGTTAGTCAATATCTTTTTCCTCTTTCAGACTAATACAATGATCTTTAAATCTTTACCTGTGATCATCCACCTCTAGACTTAAGTACAATTGCTTTCCAGGGCTTTGCTTGTAACTTGACTTTTCTAACCTGAAAGAGATTTTATATTTTTGTTATGATTTTATACAGTCAACATTTGATTACATTTTCCTCCATGTTTACCTTTTTTATTTGCTCCCTATTCCTCTTCACAGACTTTCCTAACATGATTATGCTCCTTCTTCTGGAAGTGTGAAATTTAGCAGTTCCTCTAGATTCTGTTGGTACTGAATTTTCCCAATTTCTGTTTTTCTGAAAATACCTTTATTTTGCCCTCATTTTTGAATGTTAAGTTTATAGGATATAATTTCAGACTGCAAGTACTCTTAGCTTTTATAAAACATGATTCACTATCTTCAGTCTTCAACTATTGCCATTATAAAGTTCAAAGCGAATCAAATCTTTTGGTCATCTGTATTTTCTCTGGCTACTCAAAAGAATTCTTCGCTTCTAGCATTTTAGAGTTTCAGTATGCTGTATTTAAATGTGGATTCTTAATATTTTACTTTCATGTCCTGTGCATCTAAAATCCTTCAGAATTTCTAGAAAGTAGTTCAGCTACTTTTATCTTCAATGTTGTTTCTTCATCATTTTCTAAATTTTCTCCCTCAGAAAGTTCAATTAGACATATGTTGGAATTTATTTGTCCTTCATTCTTAACTTCTAATTTTTCTCTCTCGATTTCTCTTTGTTCTGCAATCAAGATAATTTCTTTCGATATATTGTCTTATACCGTAAATGTTTTTTCATTGTGTCTACTCTTCAGTATTTCAGTTTAATGAATCCATTTATTAAAAAGAATTTCAATTATTGTTTTTCCTTTCCATAAGTTAAATTTAGTTCTGTTTCAAATATAACTGACCAATTTTTATAGTCATTTCTGCCTTTGTCACACTTTCAACTCCATCTTTTTTGGTTGGTTTGTTTGTTTAAAGAGATTAAAGATATTTATTTTATATTCTGCATATAATAATAATATTATATGCATAATTACATACATAATAAAATGTACAGTCTGTGCAAACTTGATTCCACATTTTTAAAACTTTTTTATATTAGATTATTTCTCTATATATTTAGTGTTATTTTGTTTATTTTTAAATTCATGTTCTTTGGAGCTTTTTCTGTGAGAACACTTAGAGTTAGGTAGTACATATTTTTTCCCTGTAGAGCAGTTTTGCTTTTACTTCAGTTACACACTTTGGACACCAACTTCCCAAGACCACTTTGTATTAAATTTTAGCGTTGCAGTTTTCAGAGCCATGCAGTTAGTGTGAACGGCAGTCCCAATGCCCAATGAAGGAATTAGGAATTTTCAGGGAGACACTTTATTTTTATTATTTTACCTTTTTCCACTGACTGGAAAGATTAAGAAAGCAGGGTTTCTTTCCACTTCGCCCATTGAGGGTGTAACCCTAATTCATCTTAGTTTTATATGAGGATAGTGCGTGGAGGTCTTGCCAGTGCACGGGGGCACTCCAAGAATGCTGGGAGGTAGTGTGTATTTCTCCATTAGATGAATAAATGTATGCTGTTCAAAGAGAATTTATATCTAATATTAAATTTACCACTTTGATAACATTTATTAATGCTCTTTAGAAATACTATTTCCTTTTTCTTCATCACAGTAAAAAAGGAGCCAACAATGAATAATATTTTTTTAAAAGGACAGGTAACATAGAAAATGTTCTGAAACATAAGTGTAGAAGTGTGTCGTGGGCAATTAAACATTTCAGCCTTTCTCAGTAATCCTCTTCTACAGAACTAGATGTTCTATATATAGAACGTGTTTCTTAAAGCTGTGTCTTAAGATGCAATCAATCCAAGCATATTAGATTTTGTGAACATTTATACCATGGTGAAATTAGCTATACAGAAAATCCTTCCCACCACTACCATCCACCTCCCCTCCATCTCTATGCTCTGACTCTTTAGATGTGGCTACTGCCCTAAGAGAAGGAGCTTTAATAACCTCAAGGGAATAAACCTTTGCATATTTCCTTTGAGTGGTGCAATTCACCTAACAGCAAGTGCTTCAGGTGACTTTTGATTTCTGAAACCTGAAAAAATATTTCTGAAATGGATACATGATTCCTGTATGCCTAGGGTCTCTTCATGTATATTATTGGCTCTACAGAAATACAAAGGTCACCCCACTATCTCCTTACCATGCCTCTGCTTCAGTGCAGAAAATGGCAAATTTCTTCAGCTCAAAGAACACCAGGAGGACACTCAGCTGAGATAAAATGCCTCATATCATTCCATCAGTAAAAGAAGTGCAGTACCCTGAATGAAGTAAAATTCAAGTAACTGTCGGTGGTTCATATTATCTCTCACTGCATCTGTAAAGTTATTTCAGTTGGGAAAAGGAGAAGAGGCAGATACTTGTAAAGTTTCTTACAAACACTTGAAATTTTCCTCAGGGAACTTTCAACTTCACTGTGTTTGACTCTTCAGAGCATGAGCATCCTCTAAAAGAACTACAGTTCTTTGCCACAGTCATACCTGTGCTGGGAAGCAGGCAGCACTGAACCTCTCTCACTACTTATGAAATTCACTATCTGCATATTAAATGACTTTATGCTAAGTACCCCTATTCTGCCTATATTGGTCTATCTGTATGCTTGGATTGATTTCCTCCTTATAATATATGCAAGAGTATATCTTCTTTGAGAACAGGAAAACTGCTATTTGGTTTCTTCTTCTTCTTTTTCATTTTTTTTCCCCAATAACAAGAGAGAGAAAGGCATGAAAAGGAAAATGACCATCGTTTTTCTCTTCCATGGCAACCCCTTTGTTGAACAACCTAAATGCCCTATCTACCAGCTGAATGTTACCAACATCCCATACTACAAAGAAGACAGGAAAAGTGAAGTAAAAGTTGGGCAATTTTCATTAAATGTGTACTGATGTTTTTCTATAATACTAAGATTTATCTTGAATATTCAAGACAAATACTTCAGCTCTGTTTCTGAATTTTGTAAATGCACAAAATACACTCTTTAGATGCCTTACTATGAATACATCTGTGCCTATTACACAGTGCTTATCACGGAAGGCTCCCAGAATTGTATAGCTCCTCTGACTGCATTCCACTACACTGTACCAGGTATTAATTTAGGTAATTTTCTTGGAAGTTAGCATATTGATTACACTTCCTATTGTCTATACTGCTTGTCTCTACTTCTGCATTCGATAGTCTGTTGCTACCTCAAAATTAATAAGTTATTACTGGTATTATTTTGCTTCTTCATTCTACTGTATAAACTTATCACCATTTTTATAATAATGCTAAAGACAGTTTTAAATATAATAATAAATACAATAATCGCACTTGTCAAAGCATTTTCACATATACTATTCACAACAATATTGACAGAAAAGAGAGATTATCTCCTTTGCACAAAAGGAAAGAGACTTAGAATTATCAGGTGACCTGTCCAAAATTATACAATTTGTATTTTTCTACATATTACTTATAGATTTTTAGAAGAAATTCCATTTCAGAGCCTGCAAAATTATCATCAGTTTGATTTCCAAATATCAGATTAAAATATCTAAATGCCTAAATACTTAGATTTCTAATTACTTACAGCTGTCAATAGAAAGTGAGAACATAATTTTCCAGAGACATAATTTTCCAATGCCAAAATAATTTTCCAGAGAAAATTATTTTCCATAATTTTCCATCTATATATTATAGATGATTATTCAGTTCTAATATTAACCTGCAAATAACTAATTCATTCCAAATAAATGTAAAATACAAGTAAGTATGATAAGCTGAGAGACTAAAATTCCCAGGAAAAACTACCATTTTCTCCTGGAGTAACAAGTTGCTTTTTCTTTTCCGTGCAAAGAGAAAAGATTTAGTTCTAAAACTAGCCTTGTAATTCTGGGAACTCAGAATGTAGCAGAGTACATCTTGCTTTCATTCAGATGACAATAAACAAGCATAAGACAGATAGACCAATATAGGCAGGCTACAGTGCACATTACACTGAGTTGCAAAAATGCTTCCTGAGAGGTACAGCTTGTCACATTAATGTTTAAGTACTCAAGTAATTTATACAACAAAGTCTCAGGATGGTTAATTTCAATGTTTAAACTAGTACAATCCATACTTTCTATGTATGTACATTTCCTTTTCCTTAATTGTCAGAAAACTCATTTTATGAAAATAAAGATGGAATTAACTTAGTATATGTAGCTGTTAGGATAGAATTAGTGTAAGTACAGCTAGCTCTCAGATTCATATTTGATATCTTATTTTTTTAAATACACGAAGGAGGGACTTCCCTGGTGGCGCAGTGATTAAGGATCTGCCTGCCAATGCAGGAGACACAGGTTCGATCCCTGACCCAGGAAGATCCCACCTGCCACAGAGCAACAAAGCCCATGCACAACAACTAGTGAGCCTGCACTCTAGAGCCCACGTGCCCAGAACCCGTGCTCCTCAACAAGAGAAGCCACTGCAATGAGAAGGCCGCGCACCGCGACGAAGAGTAGCCCCTGCTCGCCACAACTAGAGAAAGCCCGCGCAGCAACGAAGACCCAACACGACCAAAAATAAATATATAAAATTAAAAAATACATTAAGGATATGCATTTTATATGTAGTCATGTCTATTCCCATCAGAAGAAACTGAAAAGAACACAATTTTAAAAATATTTTTCTTATTAATAGAATGATTCCTCACATTCAGCTATCTTCCTTTATCTGTCTTTATAATGAACAGAGTCAGTAAAATATCTAGATGAAGACACAGACATAAAAAATGTGGTCAACATTTACAACAGAGATCAATTATCAATAAAATTCTCTAGTTCTTTTATTTATAATCCAACTTCTCAGTTCTGCTTACCTTTTAAAGTAGACAGGGCCACTAAGGAGGCTCCTACAGGGCTGCATGCAAGCCTGTGGTCAAGCTCATCCTTCCTGAGTAGCAGAGTTGCCTTCAGTTAACAGCAATAATGAGCATGGTTGATTCCATGAAACATGGATCAGGAAGGGGTCGGCATTCCAGCTCTTACAGCAACTTCTCTGTTATTTTATTTCATTTTGTTTCCTCACTGATATTTATCTTCAAAAGATTTTTTATAGAACAGTTATATAAATGTCCCTCTGTATACTATTTTTTTTCTTTAACAGTAGGACCCACTTGGGTACAGGGACTATTCATTTTTTTAATGCATACACATACTCAGAACTGAGTATGGATCCTCAGTCAATACTTGAAGAAAAGAGAAGTAAAATTATTAAATGAGCTCCCCCAAATTACTGAATTATTCACCTATAGAGTTAGGGGCAAACTGGAAAATATGTTATGAGGCTGACTACATCTCCTCACTAGGAAACTCACTGAAAGCCTCTCCAGGCAATCCAGTGGAGGAGTATTCTCTGACTGATAGAAGAGAGAATCTAATATCAGATTCTTCTAGGAAAATAAAGTGTACAGAGTACTAAAAAGGTTGATTGCCTAAATCAGGTTAAAGCTGAAAGCCATTACAAAGCTCTCAAGATAAAGTTCTGGTTATAGAATTTTAACTTTCAGTGCAAGATTTCATGAGCTGAAGTGGCTGCTTTCCTCATTACACTTAACAGGACACCTCTCCCTGCAGGCACACAGGATACATGCCAGACTCTCAACTGGCAGAGACATAAGGTCCTGAGAAAGGAGGACCCAGGGCAGTATTGCTGTATTACTATTACTGGTGTTTGTCACTGATTCAATCAAAATTGTAATGGCAGGAGTACAGCTTCAATAAGTAACTCCACAGTTCCTCAAAAGGCTATGATGAAAACAAAGAGCTTCTTATGATAAAGATCACCTTGAAAATCCCATCAGCCTATTGCAGAATCAGGGTAAAACTTGACAGTCTACATCCTTCTTATTGCACTGAGGACAAGGATAGTCAGGCTGTGTTAAATATGTGTCTACACATTCATAGACAGATGACGTAGGTAGGTAGGTAGGTAGGAGTGAGGGAGGAGACAGAAAGAGAAAGAGAGAGAGGTGTGAATGAAAATGAGAAGAGTTGAGAAGTATAAAGGGATAGAGGAAAAGGAGTGTGGCCAGTAAGAAAAGGGGAAACATGATAATATTAAAAAATAATAATATTTGCAAAAGGAGGGCACAGAATTATACTAAACCTCAAGGATAACCTCCTGTTGACTTATGATTATGTAATTTGGTACTTCTCCTTACCTTAGACTGTGAATTAGTACATTTAAAATAATTTCTTATATTTAAGTTGCAAACAATATGGCTGATCACAAAGAGCTGAAGCTATAATAAGAATTTAGCAACTAAAGCTATGCACTTATACCCACTCTCACCTCTTTTATTCAACATAGTATAGGAAAATCTAGCAACAGCAATCAGACAAGAAAAAGAAAGAAAAGGTATCCAAATTGGAAGGGAAGAGGTAAAACTGTCATTATATCTGCATATAATTATCATTATATACAGATGACATGATACTATATATACAAAACCCTAAAGACTTGACACAAAAACTACTAGAACTGATAAACAAATTCAGCAAGGTAGGATACAAGATTAACATACAGAAATCAGTGCTATTTCTTTAAAACAACAATGAAATATCAGAAAGGCAATTTAAAAAAAAAAAACTTTTAAAATTGGAACCCCCAAAATAAAATACTTAGGAATAAACCTCACCAAGGAAGTGAAAGACTTAAACACTGAGAGCTATAAAACATTAATAAAGGAAACTGAAGATGATTCAAATAAATGGAAAGATATCAAATTACCCATGACATTTTTCACAGAACTAGAACAAATAATCCTAAAACTCATATGGAACCATAAAAGAGCCAAAATTTGCCAAAGCAATCCTAAAGAAAAAGAACAAAGTAGGAGGCATAACCCTCCCAGACTTCAGACAATACCTCAGAGCTACAGTAATTAAAACAGCATGGTATTGGCACAAAACAGACATATGGATCAACAGAACAGACTAGAGAGCCCAGAAATAAAACCACACACCTACAGTCAATCAATATTCAACAAAGGAGGCAAGAATATACAATGGAAAAAAGACAATCTCTTCAGCAAGTGGTGTTGGGAAAGTTGGACAACCACATGTAAATCAATGAAGTTAGAACACACTCTCTCACCATACACAAAAGTAAACTTAAAATGGATTAAAGACTTAAACATAAGACATGACACCATAAAACTCCTAGAAAAGAACATAAGCAAAACAGTCTTTGACATAAACCGTACCAATGTTTCCTTAGGTCAGTCTCTCAAGGCAATAGAAATAAAACCAAAAATAAACAAATGAGACCTAATCAAACTTACAAGCTTTTGCACAGCAAAGGAAACCATAAACAAAATGAAAAGACAATCAACAGAATGAAAGAAAATATCTGCAAACAATGCAACCAAAAAGGGCTTACTCTCCAAAATATACAAACAGCTCATACAACTCAACAACAACAATGAAAAACCCAACTGAAAATTGGGCAGAAGACCTAAATAGACATTTTTCCATAGAAATACAGATGGCCAGTAGGCACAAGAAAAGATGCTCAGCATCACTATTAGAGAAATGCAAATCAAAACTACAGTGAGGTACCACTTCACATCAGTCAGAAGGGCCATAATTAAAAAGTCTGCAAATAACAAATGCTGGAGACAGTGTGGAGAAAAGGGAACCCTCCTACACTATTGGTGGGATTGTAAATTGTGCAGCCACTGTGGAAAACAGTAAGGAGGTTCCTCAGAAAACTGAAAACAGAATTACCATATGATCCAGCAATCCCACTCCTGGGCATATATCAAGACAAAACTATAATTCAGAAAGATACATGCACCCCTATGTTCATAGCACTATGCACAAAAGTCAAGGCATCGAAACAACCTAAATGTCCATCAACAGATGAGTGGATAAAGAAGATGTGGTACATATATACAATGGAATACTACTCAGCCATAAAAAATAACAAAATAATGCCATTTGCAACAACATGGATGCAACTAGAGATTATCATACTAAGTAAGCCAGAAAGAGAAAGACAAATACTATATGATATCACTTATATGTGGAATCTAAAATATAACACAAATGAACCTATCTATGAAACAG
Source organism: Leucopleurus acutus (assembly GCF_964270905.1). Lineage (NCBI taxonomy): Eukaryota > Metazoa > Chordata > Mammalia > Artiodactyla > Delphinidae > Leucopleurus > Leucopleurus acutus. The sequence continues at coordinate 109,265,718 of NC_139145.1, read as the reverse complement.
AAACAGACTCACGGACATAGAGGACAGACTGGTGGTTGCCAAAGGGGAGGGGGGAGGGGGAAGGATGGAGTGGGAGGTTGGGGTTAGCAGATGTAAGCTTTTACATATGGAATGGATAAACAACAAAGTCCTACTGTATAGCAGAGAACTATATTCAATATCCTATGATAAATGATAATAGAAAATAATATTTACAAAAAAGACTGTATATATATGTATAATTGAATCACTTTGCTGTACAGCAGAAATTAACACAACATTGTAAATCAACTATACTTCAATTAAAAAAAGCTATGTATTTCACTTGCTTAAACACTGTGATTTATCTCCATTTGAAAATTAACATAATTTGCCTTTTGAAATTGGGGTTGAAAGGAATTCAGTTTTTGACAGAGGAGAAAATTAAGAATAAAAACTGATTTGAGTGAAAAATTAATCAAGATTTCAAATAATAAGTACATGCATTAACACATATTCTATTTAATTTCAAAGGAACAAGCTATTAATGAACTAGGTAGACAGAATAAAAGAAAATCTGCATAATACTCTTAAGTCCTCATCCTTTTAGAAAGGAATGAGATAAATATATTTTTATAAATAGAAATAAATACTATTTCTATAGGGACTTCTGAAGATAAATTCTTTACATTCAGAAACCATTAAAATCCAATAGTGAAATAATTATAAACATTAGAATATCACTAAATAATACATTACTTATATATGCAAATTGAAATTTATATATAATAAATAAGATAATAAAAAGAAAATGCACAGCTTTCTAGGGAGGAACAAAAGGAAATATTTTCTCCCATTTTATACCATGGGTATAAAATTAACATTTCACTGAGAAATATTTTAGAAAAATAGTCCTGAGAAATGGAGATATGCATGATACAGCAATTAGTTATGATTTCCTTAACAACAAACTAACACAAAGATCAAAAGTACAAACTTAATGAAAGAGTTACTGCACACAGAAAGATATTTCTGTGTCAGAAAATAAATAAACTGAAACTAAGTGTTGTTAGGACATTCTCTCATGATAAAATTTTGCTTTTCATTGTTTGTTTTTTAATCTTTGAAGCTTATACTCTTCATTCATCAATAGGGCCACAAATATTAAAATCCATAAATATTATATCAATATATTCTATTTCCTATAATAACATACTCAATAGGAAAAAGATATTGACAAAAAATTCCCCCCCAAACATTAAGAAAAATCAGTAACTTATTAGATTCGAAGTTCTTATTTGGAAGAATTTCTGAAGGCTGCCTGATGGAAGGTAAAGAAACCAAAGATACCTAGGATGTAACCTTTAGGTACTCAGGGAAATGGAGCAACCGCCATGACTTAAAAAGTGCAATAATTATACAATATGTTTCTTCCTGATCAGAAGAACAGAAGCAGGTATCAGTAGACACTGAGTTTCTTTCATCCAGAATCTTTTCATGTAAGAATGATGCTCTTTTACAGGGGCCATATGGGATGAATGAAATATTTTATTCTTCAAATAGTGCAACTAAAAAGAGGGAAGACTTTTTTCCTACAGAACAAGTAACCAAGTTCTACTACTTTCTTCATTTTAAATTTAATCCAAACATCCCATTCAGAATTTGTTGCCAGTTTGCCCTAATTCATTCTGCCTTTTCAGTCTTTGGCATTCAATTTCCTCCCTGCCCTTTCAGAGGGACATACTTATTCATTAATTTGGCAAATATTTATTGACTGTATTAAATGTGCTGGGCAAAAATGGTGAAAAAACTGGTTCCTGCATCCACTGAGCTGAAAGTCTCATTATAATGAAACCTCAATCTTCTTTAATGAGACTTTTACAGGTTTTTAAAACTTATTTAGATTTATTTATCTTTTACCTCAAGAATCATCTTCTATAAGGCCTCCTAAAATGATCTCCTTTACTTATTTTATTGAGGTAACACTGGTTTATAACATTATGTAAGTTTCGCATATACATTATAATTTGACTTCTGTATTATACACTACAGTGTGCTCATCACCAAAAGTCTAGTTTCCACCCATCACCATACAATCGATCCCCTTTATCCATTTCCTCTCCCCATTTCACCTTGCACATTCCCCTCCAGTAACCACCAATCTATTCTTATATATGTGTTCATTTTGTTTGTTCTTTTTTTATTCCCCATATGAGTGAAAACATACAATATTTGTCTTTCTCTGTCTGACATTTCACTAAGCATAATATGCTCAAAGTCCATCCACATTGTCACAAGTGACAAGATTTAATCATTTTTATGGCTGGATAGTATTGCATTGTGTGTGTGTGTGTATGTGTGTGTGTATGCATATATACATACACCACATCTTTATCCATCTGTCGTTGGGCACTTAGGTTGTTTTCATACTTGACTATTATAAATAGTACTGCTATGAATAGTGGTGGGGGGTAATATATCTTTTTGAATTAGCGTTTTCATATTCTTTGGATAAATACGCATAAGCGGAAAAGCTGGATCATATGGTAGTTCTATTCTTAATTTTTTGAGGAATCTCCATACTTTTTTTCCACAGTGGCTGCACCAATTTACATTCCCACCAACATTCTCTCTAACACTTGATAACAGCCGTTCTGACAGGTGTGAGGTGATAGCTCATTGTGGTTTTGATTTGCATTTCCCTGATGATTAATGATGTTGAACATCTTTTCATGTCCTGTTAGCCATCTGTATGTCTTCTTTGGAAAAGATTCTGTTCAGAACCTCTGCCCATTTTTTTTAATAGGGTTATTTTTTGTTATTGTTGAGTTGTATGAATTCTTTACAATTTCAGATATTAACTTAATAAAATTTGAAAATATCCCATTCTTTTGTTGTCTTTTGTTTTGTTGATGGTTTCCTTTGCTGTGCGAGAGCTTTTATGTTTGACCTAATCCCATTTGTCTATTTTTATTTTTGTTTCCCTTGCCTGAGGAGACATACCCCAAAAGATACTGCTAAAACCAATGTCGAAGTGTGCACTTTCTTTTCTTCTAGGAGTTTTATGGTTTTAGGTCTTATAATCACATCTTTAATCCATTTTGAGTTAATGTTTGTGTATGGTATAAAATAGTGGTCTAGTTTCATTCTTTTGCATGTATGTGGCTGTCTAGTATTCCCAACACCATTTATTGAAGAGACATTCCTTTCTCCACTTTATTTTTTTGGCTCCTTTGTTGTAAATTAGTTGCCTATATATGCATAGATTTATTTCTGGGCTCTCAACTCTGTTCCATAACCTGTGTGTCTGTTTTTCTGCCAATCCAATCATCTCTTCTTTTAAATTCTCCCTCAGTAGATACTGGTTGTTTGTTTCTTAACATTCTAACTAACCACTGATTAATATCTGATCCACATGCCTTTTTTGTGCAATAAAATTTTAAACTAAGTCTGAGTGAGAGGACTCTTAAATCCTCTCCCGCTCTATTCTCCAGGTCAGAGAACATAAAATAACTGGGAGATAAAGTAAATATAAATTTTATATAAAGTAATTCTTGTTACTTTTCATTGTAATACTTATTTTTGATCCTCTCAGTTACACCAAAATTAAAGAGAGGTTTTCTAATTTCCCAGTACTTCACAAGTGGAACTTTGTAACTGCAAATACCAGCAGTATATCAGCCCTATGAATTCATTCACTGAGGTACTGTTGTCCAGTAGAGCATGTTGGTTAACAGCTGGGCTCACTATGAAGATTTGAATCTTCTTCCTCCTCTCACTAAATGGTTGGGAACAAAATGGTTTTGTCTTCTCTAAACTTCAGCTTCTTCTTCAGACAAATGAGAATAATAATGCTACCTACCTTGGAGAGAGAGTTTGAAGATTAATGCGATGAATGTAAAATGTAGCTTCTAACTCATAAGTAAGCCCCTGGTAACCGTCAGCCCTTACCATTGTAATGTGACACATTTCCAGTGATTTTATCAGGAGCTGACTGTGCGGGGACATTTTTCCTCCGGAATCTGTTAAACTGGACATTTTCAGATATATTTACACTACAAATAGTAACTATTTTACATTATAAAACTATCTAGCATGTACAAAATGACTTCACTGTAAAAAACAATAACAGTGACTAGCACTTAGATGTTGAACCTCCAGCCAGTCATAACTGGCTGATCCCCAATAAGCCTTAATACTTAAACCACAGTAGTAAATGATGTGACATTTAATGACCAACATAGATCAATTTAAAAAATAAATTACCTTGGTTATTAAAAAATTGAACCCAGGAGTGGGAGAAAATAGAACAGGGGTGAGGGTGGGAAATCAAGTTATGTTATGCCAAAAATCATAACAGCAATGTGGAGAAATAACCCTGATCTTACCTGCCTCACAGGCCTGAAGCTACTTCTAAGTGAACCATCCTGTCAGCCCAGCCATCGGGGCAATGGGGCTCCTCTTCCTTTTTTTTTTTTTTTTCTGCGTAGAATATTTATTGATTTAAAGAGAGAAAATAGGAAGTTCACAGTAACGAAACCTCACAGACACCACCTTAACTAACATGTTAACATCACCAGTAATGGGACAAATCAACATTCTGTGCCTTTTGACACTATTCACAGAGAACATATATCACTTATGTAGTATTATTGCCAAAAATGTATAACTGAATGTAAGCATTAGGAATTATAACACACACACACAGAAGATACTTTTCAAAAATGTTAAAGGTCACGAAAGACAAAGATTGAGAAATTGTTCAGATTAAAGGGCACTGCAGAGATGTGACAAGATACAAGAAATACAATACATGATACAAGATACAAGATATAATACATGACCCACCTCCTAGAGAAATGGAAATAAAAACAAAAATAAACAAATGGGAACTAATGAAACTTAAAAGCTTTTGCACAGCAAAGGAAACCATAAACAAGACCAAAAGACAACCCTCAGAATGGCAGAAAATATTTGCAAGTGAAGCAACTGACAAAGGATTAATCTCCAAAATTTACAAGCAGCTCATGCAGCTCAATAACAAAAAAACAAACAACCCAATCCAAAAATGGGCAGAAGATCTAAACAGACATTTCTCCAAAGAAGATATACAGATGGCCAACAAACATGAAAGAATGCTCAACATCATTAATCATTAGAGAAATGAAAATCAAAACTGCAATGAGATATCATCTCACACCAGTCAGAATGGCCATCATCAAAAAATCTACAAACAATAAATGCTGGAGAGGGTGTGGAGAAAAGGGAACACTCCTCCTTCTTTAATCCAGCTGAGTCCTGTGATGAAGCTTAGCCCTGGACTCAGGGATGCTGTTACTCTCACAGAGGCTGACTAGCTCATGTCTTCCCTCCTCTGAAGTACCAGTTAAAGCCCAGAATCTTTTAAGTGATGCTATAGTGAAGGACAACCTAATGGTGACGGTTCCTTGCACCAGTTTACCTTATACATATTCTCTTTCTTATTATCTTCTTTCATGTTATCATTCATACATAAGAGGCTTGAGCTTGATATTTTGTCCTCCTTTCTGACAGGACAAGAATAGTGTATTTTAGAGCAAACCAAGAGTACAATTTACAGTTTCTTATTCCATTTTGTTAGTAATAATGTAATTCTAACAGAAACTAGATATTTTTAAAAAGGAATCCCATTTTCTTTATAATTCCAAATTTAATAACAGTATTTCACTAAACCCTTCACAGTAATTTTTTTATTCTTGCTCTTAGTTTACACAGTGACCATTTCTATTTCTCCCCATCACTTCTTCACTTTTAATTTTATGCCCTTGGTTTGTGATCTTGTCTATACCTCCTTTTGGCATAGCCACCATATATTCAAAATGTTTAGTCTGAATTTACTTGTCCATTCTACACAGTGCATTCTAGACAATCTCCCGTCTACATTAAAAATTTTTTCAAATGTTTCAAGTGTTCACCTTTCCTTTCTCTGGTAAGGGCATTGCAGTTTAATTTGTCCCTGCTTTCCAAATCTGCTCCTTATTCCTCTTTCTGACCTCCTGTCACTAGGATCTCCTTTCTTCTTTTCATTCTCTTTTTACTAGCATTATTATTATTATTATTATTTTGCAGTACACGGGCCTCTCACTGCTGTGGCCTCTCCCGTTGCGGAGCACAGGCTCCGGACGTGCAGGCTCAGAGGCCATGGCTCACGGGCCCAGCCGCTCCGCGGTATGTGGGATCCTCCCGGACAGGGGCATGAACCCATGTCCCCTGCATCGGCAGGCGGACTCTCAACCACTGCGCCACCAGGGAAGCCCTACTAGCTTTATTATATCCTCCAATTTACCCCAGGTTATTTCTCCTTTTATCGTATGGTATCTGTACTGGAAGGGAAGCGCTAACCCAGACATTGAATGTGTTAAGTAGTGCCATTCGTTGGAAAACATGTGCAGAACAGCTATTTTGAGTCATCCCTTAAGTAAGAATCTAAAGATATTTAAAAAAATAGAAAACAAATAAACAAACAAAAAACTAAGGCCTTGGCTTCTAACTCAAAGCATATACAATTAAATGGAGACCACAACTTGTAAATAAATAATTACCATACCAGTGGCATTAATTTTTACAAACAAGGAAGGGGTGCATGCCTTGGGAAGGAAGTGGAGGAAACGGGGAGGGGTTAGGGAATATTTGAACTGACTTTGATATTCAAACAGAAAATGAATGCGTATGAAATCACAGGAACTGGGAGTGCAGCATTTGAGATAATGGGACCAGTATGTTCAAAAGCAAAGAAGTGTAAAAAAGGCTTCATGTGTTTAGGTCTACATGTAGTTGAAGAACATGAAGATAGAAGATGAGACTGGAAAAGTCAATGGGGATCAAATCATGAAAAGCTTCATACGTGATTCTTACAACTGAGATTTATTCCTGTGCACTACGGTCTGTCATTGAAGGATTTCAGGCAGAGGGGTATCTGCACTGTGAAGGGACACTATGAAGAATGGATTAATGGGATTGAAACATGATTCAGAATTGATGGGGAGTAATTATAATAATGCAAGAAAGACATAATGGGAGCCTGAACCAAGGCAGTGAGAGTGGTGATAGAAAAAGGGCGAAATACAAATTATTTTTAAAGAAAGGGTATTAATAAAGCTCAGTTACTATGACTGGGAGAGGAGAGAGGGTGAGAAAGGTGGTTTATAAAGAATCCTTGGACCCAGGCTTGGTTCACAAAGTGGATGATGGTGTCTTTAATTTAGATATATTTAATGCATAATTAAGTTGACATTATGCTAAATATCACAATAAAAATAACAACATTCTGCAGCTTTATTCCTCTTATATGAGACATAGATGAAGAGAACAAATGTATGGACACCAAGGAGGGAAAGTGGCAGGGGGCAGGTGGTGGGATGAACTGGGAGATTGGGATTGACATACATACACTAATATGTATAAAACAGACAACTAATAAGAACCTGCTGTATAAAAAATAAGTAAAATTAAAAATAAAGTAAAATAAATTAAAAAAACCCATATAGTTCCAAAACAAGACGTAAGGACACATCTCCCCTGTTCTCCCTTGAAGTGAGACCATATCTCAAAACTCTAAGATAAATTTCTAAAAAATATCTTCGAAGTTTAAGGGACTTGCTCAATATCACAACCAAATTCTTGTCTAGGCTGGGATAGGTCTTTTAATCATAGGGACTCCATACAGTTGCACAGGTTGTTCATGGCACAAGTGTGCCAGGACAAGCAACCAAATAAGGGCTGAGTTCCAGCCTGAGTTCCATTGGCTTAGTCCTGCGCACGGACCCAAGCCTGCATATAAAACTTTGAAGAGGTGCTTTTTCCTAATTCGTAGAAAAGATACCAAGCTGTGTACCCTAAGAACTCTGTCTTCTTGGAGGGGTGAATTCTTCCAACTTGCACAAAGGTACCAAAGCCACCTATGGTCTTGTGGTGGCTCTTTATCCACTGTATTTTAAGAACTATCTAGGTACACATTGATCTGCTTTGGCAAACAGTATAGGGAAACTATCCCAAAGCTAGAAACAAGAAGGGAGGGCACAGGATTCACTCTGAATTTATACGTAAGAGACTATGGGGTTGGAAATTTCCTATATTTGGTTCCAAATGATAGCTACATCTTTAAATTAGAGAACAAAGGCAACTAATAATAAAACCGTTGTTTTTCTAGTGTGAATAAAATTAATTTTATATATATATATATATATACACATACATATATACATATATATATATATATTGCCTCTTTCTGTTCTGAAACTAGTGAGAAAAATATTCCACACTGAGGGCCTGGCTCTAGAGCACATACACACAGAATATGATTCAGATATAACAAAGAATAAAACCCCCTTTTCTGACACTATGTAGGTTTTATTTTACATTACCTACAAATTTATGACTCAGTGACTATATTCAGATTGACCTTCAATATTTTACATAACTATTTTTGGTCATGGCAAATGATGAACCATAATCAGAAGAGGGATGTCTTCTATAACGATGCAAATATTTCATTTTTACTATAGAACTGTAATATTCAATTCCATACTGAATAAGAAATCATAATGATATGCAACACTATGCAAAAGCTATGAGGTTGTTCTTTTTTGTACCATAATGAAATATGAGGTTATTAGTCATCAACTTTAAAAGAACATGCATTTTTCTTTCTGTTTGCGTCAACCATCTATGCTTCTCTGAAGTTTCATAACTATTAAAATACTAATCTACATACTTAGATACATATATATAATGGTCAAATAACTGAATATAGAAACATATTTAGAAAGCTAACTCTAGATTTATGTTAATCAAATTCTTTTCTTTTTTTCCCCAATAATACTATCCAGGCTAGAATCTCCATAACAAACTACCACTTGAAGTTATACACTAACTCTTGGGAGGATGAGGATTAAGGAGACCATCCCTTAAGAAGCTCATTTCTGACTAAATATAGCTGGCTCTGTAACTTGCTTTGGCTAGCAGAATGCAAGCAGGTGTGATAAAAACAGAAACATTAAAATGTGCTTCTGCAGTTTGGTTAGCTTCTTGCACTCCTGTCATTTGTCATGAGAAGACCGTTCCATGAAAGATATGAACATAAGAAGTAAACACGAATTCAAGTTGTAGCCTGTGGTCAAGCCCAGACAACCTAAGGAAGAGGAACTACGACTCTGGGCCTAGTCTAGATCTGAGCACCAGTTGATCTGCAGACACGTAAGCAAAAGACTAATGTTTTTTATACATGTGAGCAAAAAATTAATGTTTCGTGTTTTAAAATGCTGAGTTTGTCAGTGTTCGTTATGCAGCAGGAATTTGGCAGTAGCCAACTAATATAGCAGCCATGTGACCTTGAACAAGATATTTAGTTTCTCTGGATCTCACTTTCCTCATTTATAAAAAGAAAAATGGTTGGCACATAATGATAATACCTAAGGTCAATGGTGGTTGTAAAATAAAATGAGATAAAGTATGTAAAATCCCTAGTATAGTCCCTTAACTATCTTATTTCACATAAGCAGTTGGCAAATTGGCCCTGGCTCTGTTCTATGTTGATACTATTGAAGCATTAATTTTATCCCTTTGCCTAGATAAATCTTGTGACAAAACCCAACATCACTGGGTTGAGGAAGTAAAAACTCCTCTCACTTTCATGCATTGTAAGTTCACACGATGAAGAATTGAGAATAATAATCCAATCCACCAAAACCTTTCCCTAGAAAAAGAGATTACTGCATCTCTTTTCCAAGGTTAAGGCAGCTCCCCAGGTCTGGCTATATGGGCATGCGACCTATGAAGTCATACAGGACCCTACACTCTGAAGTGTCCCTCACTTGGTTTAATGATCTATTGCTGCTTTGTCTTGATCATTTTTGAACAAGGACTCCCATATTTTCATTTTGTACTAGGCTCTGAAAATTATGTAGCTGGACTGGAAACTCAATATTTCTGCCATCCTATCCCTTTTCTTGCTTACTTTTCTTTGTGCTGGGGCTGTGGTAGGTGCCAGGGAGACAGTAAAAATGAATGACTAGGACCTACTTTACCTTCCTGGACTGTACAAGAAGCCATTTATCAATTCATCATCATGGTTAAAAGCAAAGACTCTTAAGTCATGCTGTGTGGGATCCAATTTCATTCTGCCGCTCTTCACCTGTGTGACACTAGGAAATTTACTTAACTTCTCTGTGTTCCAGATCACTGTTTGGATAATAGGGATAATGTAATAACAGCCTCTACTTCATAGGGTTGTAAGAGCTAAGTAGCAATAGTTGCTGGGACAGAGCTTGACATGCAGTAAGCATTATGTAAATTATACTGGTATTATCTGCATCATTATAATTATTTTATGTTTTAAGAAAATACACTAACTTTTATCTCTTTTAACTTCTTCTCAGGAACTCTATCAGTCACCCTGTAGTTTTTATATTTAATCTTCATCTTAACTGGGTGCCTTCCCTCTGCCTATAGATTGGCTCAAATCCCAAGAAGTTTGTATATGGATATTTTCCTCTCTACTTGTATGGTTGACTTACTCCCTTAAATATACTGTGCTTTAAAATACTGGAATAACTTTTTGAATTTTTGTAACATTGTATTTATTGCTTTTAACAATTACCTTTATAAAAATCCTGCATGTTAATGTGTGATACGCATGTTATTTGATCATAACTCCATCATGGACCAAGAATGCACAATAAAGTACACCTGATATATACCTGCAATTGGAGTAACTTCTAACTCTGATGCTACAAGAAAAAAAATAAGAATTTAGGAAAGATGAGGAATGAGGAGCAGGATATCCTGGAGGGTTTTTTCTTTAAGTTTTAATCTGTGAAAATATACTTAATGATTGAATTTCACTTTTGTTCTAATCTCTAAAAAATAATTATTTTAATTTCTGTAACTGTAGAAGAAAAATTAAAAATACATTAAAAAGAAAGACATTTTAGTATAGAAGAATAAACATATCTTTAATATAGTTGATTTTCTGAAGTATATAAATATTACATTTCATAACATTCTAGGTTACTGAAGGATTTTTTGTTGTCGTTGCTTTGCTTTTATTGATACTTCCTTTTATTCACTGTTCAGATATCACATTACAGGTACCGTTACTGCTATGAAGAAAACTTACTCCTGATTCCCAAGTAGACTATGAACAATACATTTTACTAAACTTATAATTTCATGGTCTTCATAAATGTAAATAAAACTTTTACATTAACAACAATAAAAAAATAAAAAACAATTTTAAAAAGTCAGTGGTTTAGAGCACAGACTCTAGAATTAGGCAGCTCTGCTACTTATAAGTTCTATACTCTTGGAAAGTACCTCTGTTTCCTTATCTCTAAAATGGGGATAATAATAGTCCCCTTCTTATTTGAATAATGTAAGATAAATGAGTTGATGTTTGTAAGTTAATTAGAACATAGCCAAACAATGTGAATTAGTGTTATTACTCATGGAATTTCACAAAGGGAAATTATTATTTATATTTTTCTATAACAGAACTATTATTCCAAGTAAAATGCATGTCTCTGGCCTTCAGATTCACCTGGAATTAGAATCCTTACAGTATTTCAATTGTAATGGCATGCCCATTGTAAATCTAACACTGGGTGGACTTATGCTTGGTCCCTCACACCTGCACATGCCTTCCAATTGTTACATAAATACAAAAATGCACTCTCACTGTTATTTTATTCAACATAGTATTGGAAAGCCTAGTCACAGCAATCAGACAAGAAAAAGATATACAAGGAATCCAAACTGGAAAAGAAGAAGCAAAACTGTCACTGTTTGCAGATGACATGATACTAAATATAGATAATCCTAAAGATGACACCAAAAAACCTTAGAACTCATCAATTAATTTCATAAAGTTTCAGGATACAAAATTAATATGCAGAAATCTGTTGCATTTCTATACACTAACAACCAACTACTAGAAAGAGAAATTGAGAAAACAATCTCATTCACAATCACATCAAAAAGGATAAAACACCTAGGAATAAATCTAACTATGGAGGTAAAATATCTGTATTCAGAAAACTATAAGATGCAGATGAAAAAAAACTGATGAGGACACAAACAAATGGAAACATAGACCATGCTTATGGATTGGAATTATTATTGTTAAAATGCTCATACTACCCACGGCAATCTACAGATTCAGTGCAATTCCTGTAAAAATACCAGTGACATTTTTCACAGAACTAGAATAATTCTAAAATTTGTATGGAAACACAGAAGACCCCAAATAGCCAAAACAATCTTGAGAAAGAAGAATGGAGCTAGAGGAATCAAGCTCCCTGACTTCAACTATACTACAAAGCTACGGTAATCATAATAGTATGGTATTGGCAAAAACGGACACATAGATCAATGGAACAGAATAAAGAGCCCAGAAAAGAACCCACACTTACATGAACAATTAATCTATGACAAAGGAGGAAGAATATACAATGGGGAAAAGACAGCCTCTTCAACAAATGGTGTTGGGAAAACTAGACAGCTACATGAAAAAGAATCAAACTGGACTACTTTCTCATATCATCTATAAAAATAAACTCAAAATGGATTAAAGACTTGTAAGGCCTGAAACCATAAAATTTCTAGAAGAAAACATAGGAAGTACACTCTTCAACACTGGTCTTAGTAATTTTTTTGGATACGTCTCCTCAGGCAAGGGAAACAAAAGCCAAAATAAACAAAAAGGACTATATCAAACTAAAAAGTTGTCAACAAAACAAAAAGGCCACCTACTGAATAGGAGAAGATATTTGCAAATGATATATCCAATAAGGGGTTAATATACAAAATATACAAAGAACTCATACAACTCAACAACAAACAATGTGATTAAAAAATTGGCAGAGGACCTGAAAAAACATTTTTCCAAAAGACATACAGATGACCAAGAGGACATGAAAAGATGTTCAACATCACCCGCCATCAGGGAAATGAAAATCAAAACCACAGTGACATACCACCTCACACCTGTCAGAATGGTTATTACTAAAAAGACAATAAATAACAAGTTTTGACGAGGATGTGGAAAAAAAGGAATCCCCATGCACTGTCGATGGGAATGAAAATTGGTGCAGTCACTATGGAAAACAGTATGGAGTTTCCTCAAAAAATTAAAAATAGAACTACCATATGATCCAGCAATCCCACTCCTAGGTGTTCATATGAAGAAAAGTAAAACACTACTTTGAAAAGATAACATGCACTCTTATGTTCACTGCAGCATATTTACAATAGCCAAGATATGGAAGCAAATTAAGTGCCCATCAACAGATGAATGGATAAAGAAGATGTGGTGTATTTATATACAATGGCATATTATTCAGTCATATAAAAGAATAAAATCTTGCCATTTGTGACATGGATGGACCTCGAGGGTATCATGCTAAATGTAATTTGTCTTTTTCAGAGGAGGACAGATACTGCACAATTTCACATATATGTGGAATCTAAAAAACAAATGAACAAAAATAACAAAAGAGAAACAGATTCATAGATATAGAGAACAGGTGGTTCCCAGAGGGGTGGAGGGTTGGAGGATGAGTGAAATAGGTGAGCGAGATTAAGAGGTACAAATTTCCAGTTATAAAATAAATGAAAAAATAAAAAATTCTAGTCTTTCATCGCCAGTAAGATAGAGATCAAACAACCTAGAGGGGATGATGTGGCCGTGAGCTATACTCTATCAACTTTCAAAGCTCTACTTACTATTTAAGTCTGTTCCCAATCTCACAAATTTTCTTTTAGTTTCTCAAAGGCACCATATTTCCTTCTGCCATAGGGCTTTGCCTGATGTGCTCCTCAATGCCCCATCCAAAACCCTCCCCGCCAACGCTGCACCACTTCAGTTATGTCAACTCCTCCACTCTTCATGGCTCAGCTCAAAAGTCAACTCAGGGAAGATTTATGTGAAAGTGGTCCTCAGCCCTGTCCCCACCGAGGATTGTGCTCTCAAAGCACTGAAGGGTAACATAATTCCCAACCCCAAAATAAGACTTTTTGACATGAAAAGTATAATTGGCTGATTATTTTTGAAAAGCTGCAGACACAGGGGAAGCTCTGAAAAGCAAGTGTAAGTTACCCTTTTATGAGAGACGTTTACATTTATAAGGAAAAATCTCCATTTTTAATAGTATGTCCCTTTCTCTTCTCCTGGGAAGAGAAGGAGGAATAAACCTCTAGAAATTCTTTATCCATGGTGAAGGCAGTGAATCTGCATCACAGCCATACCCTTGTTTACTGAGCTCTTCCTGCTAACCTCCCAGCACTGGCCTTCCCCTCCCCAAATCTTCTGTCTTTAGCTGAACACGGAATATAAGGTGGTGACTCGGGCCATTTTGCAGAGTTACTCAGTTTTCCTGGGTTTCTCCCATGTATACAGGAGATAAACCTGTTAATCTGTCTTTTATTATAGGGGAAGTCTCCACCAAGAACCTGTAAGAATACAGGGAAAATTATTTTTCCTCCCCTACGGCACCCATTGCATTTCTTTTTCAGTTTACACTCATTGCCTGATTAATGTTTATCTTCCCTGACAGATCCATCAGGCTTGGTACCAGAACACATCTTCCTGCTAAAATAGGTTCTCAAAAATATTTAGGAACTCATACACATTTATGTTTCATTTTTCACATAGCTCAGTATCTTACACATAGCATGCACTCAACATGTTTCAGCAAACGTGGAATGAGCTCCTGCTATGTGCAATATTCTAGACTGGAGATAGAGCAGTCAACAAAAGACACAAAAATCTTTGCATCGATAGGCTTTATATTCTAGTTGAATGAACAGCTGTTTGACAACTGTGCCTGACTATAAAAAAAGAATTCACAATAATCAAAACAGAGCTGAGCCTCATAGAAACCAAGGGAAAGTCAAGAAATATTTCAGGGTAACAGAAAAGACAAGTGTTTCAAACATTTCTATAAGGTTTGTTAAATATTTCCGTATTTTTGTTCAAGGTAAGTTTGAACGGCTTCTATTGTCAGTTACTGTATGGGTCAGAAGTCTCACACAATCACCTCAAATCCTTCTAAGAATAGACCCTAAAAAAAAAAAAATGATCATCAGAGAAAACTAATATAATCTGAAATGGGGTCAGCCAGAAAATCCCATTTCAACTAATTATTTTTTAAAACATTTTTAACTTTCTGGTGGATGAAGAAGTTTTGAAAAAGGTCCTTCTTTTTGCCACTGGCACACAGGCATATTTCATATGCAAAACCCAACGGAGCACTTAAATATAATATCCCTTCTATGTATCCAAATGCCCCTGTCATAACAAGGAACTTAATACAAATATTATAGCTTATTTTAAGACAGCTTCTTTCTCCCTAGAAGCTCAGTATGCAGTAACTGCATTATCAATGCATGCTTTTTCCTTATACCATTCTTACGTATTTAATAAAAATAGCAGCCTTTCTCCCTTTTTTAAATGAGGAAGGTTTACAATCACTTTGTGCTCTCTTTTGGCCCTGAGGGGTGAATTGACTTCTTTCCTTTGAAAGCAATTTTATCAATAAAATTTATGAACCACCATTACTCAGTTTCCTAGAACTAAATAAGCCTTTCTTTCATCTATTCTTTGAACACAGAATAGCAAGTTAATCTTTGTATGATGAATTATCTATCCTTCATGACTGTTCAGTATTACATTTCAGTTTTAAGTTTAAATACTGACTTAGAATCAGGCTGTCTGGCAGAATATTATTCCTCATTTTTCATTGTTTCCTCCTCATTTTAGAAACTTTCAAACTTCCAGAACTGAAAGCAAACTTAGAAATCATCTATCCATACATTTGTAATCAAGTTTCCTTTCAAATTCAGATAGTACTTTTTATAGCGAAAGAGTATTTTCACTGAACTTCTCAGCTGTTAAGTAGCCATGAATTCTATTTATACACTCCCTATTCAAAGAGCCTTAATTTCCTTAACCAAGGTGTTGAAAGTAAAGTTAGGACTGTAATCCTTCACTTATTCGCTGTCCAAATTCCTTTCCACTTTCTCATGAGTTACTTAAAATCTTCATGATCCCAAACTATAATTTTCTACATTTTCAAAACTCAGACTCATGGTAAATATGTATGTTGAATTTTTTAATGGCTAAAACACAAGGAACAAACCCAAGTATTTGCCTGTTCTTCATCTTCTTTAGAGATAAATTTAAAGAGGTGTTTAGAAGTCATTTAAATTTGGCTCATTTAAAATTTGAGATGTGCACTGTCTTTGCCTACAAATATATATTCTTTTAAGTTGGAAACTTTCATCTGATAAAATTCAGCACTTGAAATAACTTGTTTTTCTTTTAACTCTAGCTGAGTTCTTATTACATTTAAAATTTAAAAAAAAATACTGCTTGGCGTAACTTCTATTCTTGGCTGCGTTCCTGAACTGCTGTAACAATGGGTCAGGTCTTTGAGTCCTTTTAACCTGAAGTAAAAATGGTTTTTTGACATTCATGTCATGTTGTTAATGAATTGCTTTTTTTTTCTTTTTGGAAGAGAAATAAAATTGTCTAGTTTTATCTGTTTTAAGATGGGCCAGCTCATCTGTACTGGGGCAGGAAGTACACTTGGATTTACTTTCATTTTTTGGAAAATTGTGAGAATTAACAAGTGATATAATATTTCCATAGAAACTTCTTCCTACCTTAGGACTTCAGAAAGGCAACCCAAACCAAACAACTATTAAGGTATATTCCATACATATCACATGAGTAGCTGTAAATTTATTTAAACTTCTTTGTCCGCAGGAGGTGAAGAATTGAGATTGATCTCTATGGATTCTGGTTTGCCTCTAACTCATAATCTCTAGCAGGACCCTTTGGCTTGGAACAGAACCTGGTAAAGAAATAGGGGTGTCTTCTCTCCTATGGGAAAGCTCTAAAGTTGATCCTAAACGTCCGGGGCCTCTGGCCTCCATCACCTAAGAGTCACTCTGCAGCCAAGTCTCAGGAAGAGTTTCAGACTGAGGTCCCACCAGAAGTGTGACATGAAACTCTTCAGTATTTGGAAAAATAGAACAATATACTTTAGATGAATGTTCCTCAATAAAACAATTGTATTAAAATAATCGTAGCCCATCTATCTTTGAAAGCTTGGTAGCAGAGGCTCTTTAGCTGTGGAAGAGAAGCCACTATTTGAGGGGGGGAAAAAAAGGAAACATCCAAAATGCCTACAGAACACATGCCAGTCAATTTTTCGTGTGAAAATTTATTTTAATATATTTTGTTACAACCGGCATATTGTAGATATTCCTATTCATATGTTTTGTTATTATAAGGAAATAAATAACAAGTATTTGAAAATTTTTACCTGTATGACTGAGTAACGTCCTACACCTGCACTGCCCAATGGTATCCACTAGCTACACGTGGCTATTGAGCACATGAAATGTGGCTAGTGTGACTAAAGAACTAAATTTTTACCTTTTTGCTAAATTTATGAATTTTAATTTAAATATAAATCTAATAATGTAGCTATTAGAAAAATTTTTAACATTAGCAACAATGTGGATATGTGATTCTCCTCTTTCAAATATAATTTTATGAACTCTAAATACAGATAAAGTATTTTTGATGAAAACTTAGCATCTAGATCGAGGTGTACTGTTATTGTAAAATACACTCCAGATTACAAATACTTAGAATAAAGCATAGAATGCAATATATATCATTAATAATTTTATACTGTTGTTTTTAAATGAGAATATTTTTGATATACTGGGTTAAAAAATAAAACTATTTTCTAAGCTTTATTGAGGTACAATTCACAAAACTGTAAAATATTTAAAGTGCACAATGTGGTGATTTGATATATATACATTTGAAAGGATTCCCGATGCCCCCCATGTCCCTCAATTGAGTTAATCAACACGTCTATCACCACACATATTTACTTTTTATTTTGTTCTGATCAGAACATTTCAGTTCTACTGTCTTAGGAAATTTCAATTATACAATACAGTGTCATCAACTATAGTTGCCATTAAACTATATTATTAAAATTCATTTAACCTATACCTTTTTGTGTTTCTTAATATAGCTGCTAGAAAAATTTAAATTACACACATGCGGTTTGCATGACATTTCTCTTAGATAGAGCTTCCTTAGACTACCATAAATCATTTGCTGTGTCAAATGCTAGGGCTCTTGATTTAAACATTTTATGTTGCTTCAAAATTATAATATCATTTTCAACCAATCAGTCATATCACTTACACTTAAAGTAAACTGGTGGCGCCATTCTAAAAACTCTTGGATTGCTTATGAAGCATTTTAAGAGGATTATGTATTTCACAGAAGTATTTGAATGACCAAGTTGTTATTCTCTCATCTTTTCCTGTGGCTCATTTTCTTGGCCTACACAGATAATATTCTACAGGCTCTACAGTATAAATCTATTCTGTAACATTTCCCATTTCACCTCAGAGGAAATACCTAACCACCGAAACCTTTCTGTAATTACGTTATTGGGTAACACTCCACTAATTCTCTTGCCATAGAAAGATAGAACCCTACTAAATAGAGACATCTGAAACACATATTCTGCCAAGGAAATGTCATTTGAGTTCACCAACTTGCCAAAAGAAAGAAGAGTTACTCAAATATCCCTTTCAAAGTATCTATTACTCTTGGGGTAGTTTTTAATGAGAAAAATAAACAGCGATAATAAAAAATAGGATACCAAAAAAGCCAGATACTCTCCAAATCTAAAAGCTATTGCTTCTATGTGGAATCTAAAAAAATGGTACAAATGAACCTATTTACAAAACAGAAATAGAGTCACAGATGTAGAAAACAAACTTATGGTTACCAAGGGGAAAAGGGGGGCAGGGATAAACTGGGAGATTGGAATTAACATATACACACTACTATATATAAAATAGATAACTAATAAGAACCTACTGTATAACACAGGGGACTCTACTCAATACTCTATAATGACCTATATGGGAATAGAATCTAAAAAAGAGTGGATATAGGTATGGCTGATTCAGTTTGCTGTGCAGCAGAAACTAACACAACATTGTAAATCAACTATATTCCAATAAAAATTAATTTTAAAAAATTAAAATTTTTTAAAAAAGAGGAGAGACACAAAAGACATGATCTCTCTCTCTCTCTCTGCCATGCAAGGATACAGCAATAAAGTGGCAGTCTCCAAACCAGGAAGGAGACCCTCACCAGGAGCCGTATTGGTCAGCACCTTGATCTTGGCCTTCCCAGCCTCCAGAACTGTGAGAAATACATTTCTGTTGTTTAAGCCAAAAAAAAAAAAAAAAAAAAAAAAAAATTAAAGTGGAGATATGGCTCTCCAATTACAGTGTTGCCAAAAGCTGACTGAGTTATCATGTAACAAAATATCTACAATCTGAGACTCTCCCACAGATGGTCTACTTTAAAAAAAATATACCACAACATTATTAATTGCTCCCTAATTAGTTGGGACTCAGGATGTTACAGAAAGAGATAATGTGTTTAAATTTCATTTTTAATTTATATGGATTAAAAAAATCATTAGGTATTGTGAATACACATACACACACACACATAATTAAAGAGGCATTTTGCAAAGTTTTCCAAAAATGAAATGTAGTCAGATGCAAGTACAAAAAGAAAAAAAAAAAAATTCCAAGCTAGTAAGCCTGGTTCAAAACCTCTAAAAATAGGTACAGATTGAAGAATCTCACTCAGCAGATCCCTATGCAAGCAAAGCAATGTTTCATAAACTACTGAAGCAGATGATTTCAGAAAATTCTCTACTGGAAAAGGTTCAAAAAGCAAAATGTCTGTTTTAAAAACTGATGCTTGTACAAATTTTATTTACTCTATTAAGTGCACCAACTTAATTCTATTATTTTTCTCTTAAATCCTTATTTCAAGGTCATCAAACTTTTTCCCAAAAAAAGGCAGATAATGAGTATTTTAGGCTTAAGGGTCATACTGCCTCTATTGATATTACTCAGCTCTGCTGCTGTAGTGCAAAAAACGGCCAGAGATAATACATAAACCATTGGGCATGGCTGTGTTCCTATAAAACTTTATTTACAGAAACAGGCTGCAGGGGCTGATTTAGTCTAAGGGCTATAGTTGACTGATCCCTGCTCTATATCTCTGAACTAGTGATCTTGCCAATTTAATTTTGCTTCTCTTGGTATTTTCATGAGCACTCTCCTTAAGAACGTGAGTACAGTGGACATGTTTGGTTTTGCCTGCTGGACTTCTATTCCTTGTCTTCTGTTAATAGCCCCTGATGTTCCTTGGAAACTCCCCTCTCCACTAGTCTCCATGTTTTAAGTGGCTGTGAGGTTAACTCAGGGATGATGAGGTGAAGCAACATGGACATCAGAGCCAGTGATACTTACTGCAGAACTTCTGTGAAACTCTTTTGAGACACAAGAGCTCATCCCTTTTCTACTAGTGTTGAAACTAATAACCTGTATGCTTACAGCCACTGATAACCATCTTGCTTCTGTATGGGGAGAGCCTGTCTGAGAATGAAACCAACACAGAACCAAGGGATGAAGTGAGACTGAGCCCTGACAGCATTATTTAAACCCCTGGATCCAGCTGTGTGTGAAGCTGGAACATTTAAGTTCCACGAGACAATGAACTCTTTTTTTTGCTTGAGCTGGTTTAAGTTCGTTTTCTGTCTTTTGCATGCAACAAATACTAACAAAAATACATTGATAAATTATAATATCTTAAGGCTTCTAAGCCTAGCTCTGGGACTTAAGCTGCACAGGTGACCCTTGGCTTCTTTTATGACCTGTAGGCGCTCTGAGATTGTAAAATGGTGTCCCTTTGTTCACAGTTCTATTCTAGGCAGCATTAAATATATATGAATAGAAGGAAAATAGTAAATATGTGAATGTATTCAGATCCCATCAGATACAAAACTCTATTTTTATCTGTTCTTTTTATCAGAAAACTCATCTCATATTGCTCTAAATTTACAGATCTTGTATCATGAAGCAGAGGACAAAAACTGAATATGTATAAGAGGAAAGAAATATTATGCTCCATTTGGGAATAGCTAATTGACATTTCCAGGCATATTTGCCTTTAATTTTATTATAATGCATTGCGCTAACATCATTAATTATGGTAACTAAAACTAGGTGATCTTCTTTACCTAAATATACATAACCATATTTTGGCTTTTTTTCCTATCATCTTAGATATAATCTCTTAGCTTCTAAAGACAGGGTTGGATTAAGATTAATTTGGGAGAAAAATTTTAGTAAACATTAAGATCTAATATGCATTCAATAATAGGAATAATTATTTAATTTGAATTCACATATTGCACTTGTCTTATTATAATCGTCTTTATATTCACTGTCTCTCCCAATAACTGCAATTTCCTGGAAGGTAGATATGCGTCTCACTAGTTTTAGCCCCTGCAGGGCTACTGGAGTGTCTTCCATGTTGAAAGAACTCAATATCTACTTAATTGAATTACTTTTCTCTATAAGATACATTTAAAATGTTTGCTCACATGTATATTTTAAAGACCTGGAATGTTAACTTTACTATTTTGCATGAATAAGATAAAGACCTTTCCTACTCCCGCCTCTATGCTGTTACCTCATTCAGGTTTCCCAGAGATAAACCCTGACACTAGGTTCAAGCCCAGGAAGCAGTGGTGAGGGACTGGAGAAATGATTCATAGAAGGAAAGCAGCCAGGAAAGAGTGCTTACAAAGGAAGCTGCTGCAGAGGGTGACTTGGGCTAAATTCTATGGGGGGAAACTCTGGAAAAGGTGGAAAATGCACTTCAGAGATTTACACCATTTGGAGAAGAGAGCCAGGCTATTTACATACCAACTCCCTGAAATTATTGCTTGAAGACTAATTCATAGGGGGTGTTCATTGCCTGTCATCTCCGTTCTACCTGTTCTAGAAAAAGCCTTTAGGCATGGAAATAGTATGGCAGCTGGACATCATCCTGAGCACCCCAAAATGCAGGGCCTGAAGGATTTAGGTGGGTCACTGACAGCATCTGCTACATCCATCTTTTCTTTCTCCTTTCCACTTTTCCTGTGTAATATTCTAAAAAAAATACCTATTTTATCAAACTTCCTTATTCAAAAACTTTCAATGATTCCCTCTCTTTGGATTTACCAAAATCTAAAATCTCTCACCTGATTTTCCTGCTTTGTTTTTTTGTGTTCCTCTATGGCAAAACCAAACCGAAGCAAACATAACAAAAACTATCCACAAAAAATTGTCAATTGGGGATGCTGCATGGCTAGGTGGTGGATTAAAGATGCATAAGTTGAAACATATTAATGATTTCCAAATATGCTAAGTTTATCTCTCTGACCCTGTTACCCAGAAAAGTCACCAACACATAGAAGGTCATCAATGTCTACTGAAGATATAAGTATCCTAATGTTTTCAGAATATTTAAAGTACCACTTCAACTCCTACAAAATTCAATTTCTAGTTAGCATTTGTTAGCAATGTTACATTTGATACATCTTTCATGTTTCATTAAATAAAAATCACATTTCATTATATCAAACTATGGAAACTCAATCATCATTTTAACAAATAATACAATTCCTACTTACGATATGTCACAGCCCCAGTCCATAATCTTAATAACCCTTGCATATTATAGCTCAAAATTTCATCTAAAATATGATGATATCTCTTCTCTTTACTAAGTAATATAGCAGCCTTTTTAAGAGATAAATAATATTCTTGTTAACTTCTATTGCCAAATGTAGAAACATGTTCTACTACTGTTATTTATAAAAAAATAACAGCTTCTTTCCCACGCATGGGTCTCGAGCCAACAGTGCACCAGACATCTCTGAAGCCTGCGTTGTGGAAAAATCATGGTCCAGAGGAGTCTAATTAGTGACAGCCCTTCCTCCTGGGTTCCCTGGCCCTGCTCGACCTTGAGCAGCTTGTTTCTTCTTCCTATAACTATACATTAGGGTGAATTGTAATGAAGTGATCTAGTTGTAGATAAAAAAACTAACCCTCTTATCCTAAAAGGTAACTAAGAGTAGTAATGCACTTACCCACTTGCTGACTCAAAAAGTACATAATTCATTATTGACGAAAAGAACTAAGGATTTGTGACTTACATTTTTAAATAAACTTAAATTTAAATATTTTAAGTTTTAAATATTTTAAATATAATTTGAATTTAAATTAAAAAATCAGGATTGTTTTGAAAAATAAAAACAAGTCCATTTTATAAAGCAAAATTCCATTTTCAAAAGAAACATGTTCACATGTTTCCAGTCATTTTTCTATGAATAGACACAAAATAGTATAATACTACATATTATGTTGTTAAATGAACAGCACCAACACTCTTCCATGTCAATAAATACAGCTCATAACATTTTAATGACTGCATATTATTTTATAGCATGGATATACCATTCATTTAAATTCTCACTTTCAATTTTTGTATTATATGTAATATCACAGATTTTTATATGTACATATATCTTAGCAAATACTTTTTAATGAACTTAAAAATACATATGTAATTTACTGTGTAGCAGGCACTGTTCCAAAAACCTTAGCAATATTAACTTATTTAATCTTCACAACAGCTCTATGAGGTAGCTATTACTCTTGCTTCAATTATACAGATGAAGAAACTGAGGCACAGTGGAAGTGGAAGATTCCGGTGTCTAACTCAGGCAAACTAGCTCTAGGATTTGTGCTCTTACCCACTGTAGTAAGTTATCTTAGTGTATTTATCTCTCAATATTACGTGACTAGTGATTAGTGGTTATTTCTCTCTCAATATTATGCCTCAACTTTAGTTACTATATTAAATTCCTTAAACTCTATGTCTATTGTCAATTTTCCCACCAGAAAATTTAAACCAATTTGCATTCTCTCCAGGAATCCATTACCAGAATAACATTAGATATTAATAAACTTTTAATTTTTGTTTTACTGACAGGAGCAAAGGCTATATTACACCATTTTAATTTGTACTTATTTGTTTAGCTGAGTATTCTTTGACACATCTATTAGTCATTTTAGATGGATGCCGTATTGATATAAATAAGTACTTAAAAGAGTTTGGTTTTGCAACCACTTAAAAGATTTAGGACAATCTTATGTATATTTAAACTTCTCAAATTTGTATGTACTGAAACCATAGGCCAACCATTTATGACAATTCACAAGAGATTAATAAGACTTAGTCTTGAAATAACAAAAAATAATATTACTAAAGTAATAGTATGCTATTATCTACCTTTTTAAATAACAGTGAGCCAGAATTATCTTTAAAGGGCTGCCATACTATGTATCATTTAAATTTACAAACAAAAGTACTCCATGAGCAGAGGTCCTGCTTCTGATTTGAATATTCACCATTATCTCTTATTCTAGTCCAGCAATGTTCAAGAGAAATATAAAGCAAGCTACACATGCAATTTAAAATTTTCTGGTAGCCACTTTAAAAAGAGGAAAGACACAAGAAAAATTAATTTTTTTTTTTTGCGTTACGCAGGCCTCTCACTGTTGTGGCCTCTCCTATTGCGGAGCACACGGACGAGCAGGCTCAGCGGCCATGGCTCACGGGCCTAGCCACTCCACAGCATGTGGGATCTTCCCAGACCGGGGCACGAACCCGTGTCCCCAGCATCGGCAGGCGGACTCTCAACCACTGCACCACCAGGGAAGCCCAGAAAAATTAATTTTAATAAAACTATTTATCATTTGAACATGGAATCAATATAAAATTTAAATGAGATATTTTACTCTTGTGTGTGTGTTAAGCCTTTGAAATCCAGTGTGTGTTTTACACTCACTGCACATATCAATTCAGACTAGCCACATTTCCTATGATCAACAACCATGTGTGATCAAACTACCGTATTAGATAGCACAGCAATAGCCTTTTTCAGCTAGGGCATCCCCCTCCCCTTTTAAACCTTTAAACTAGCTCTTTGGGGTATTAAAAAGATGTTCATAGGTCAGCAAGGTTAGGTTCTGGGAAACTGTATGATCTTATTAGTGCTATTTGTATATTTTTTATCTATTTTGACTCCACTCAGGATTGTTGAGACAATAAATTTGCAGCATCATTCTTATTTTGCAGTATTATCGGATTCAGAATCTATCTACAATCTTTGGCATTACTTTAAGACCTCCTGTTGACAAACACTGTGTTCTCGTCCTAGTTATGTTCCTAATCAGGTGTGCGGACTTGAGCAACCCAAGCTTCCTGTTCTTCATCTTTATAGGAAACAGATACTGCAGGCAACCAATGAACTAGGCTTTCAGCCCTACAATTCTGTCAGGGCTCATGTCCTGTCTCGCTGATGATGAGCTGGGTGATGGTGGGAAAGTCAATGAAGCTTTCATTTCCCCTGTTTGTCAAATGGAGGTAATACTCACCTACTAGAGCTGTTGTTAGGGGTAAATTACATACTGTTTACTCCGTATTGAACTTCAGTTACATTTAACAATTATTAAATGTAAACTCCCTTATCTACAAAATGAGGATTGGATTTGAACCAGAATGCTCGCCAAGATTCCTTCCAATTAAAATACTCAATAATTCAGTGAAATGTATTAAACCTTGGCCTGTGGATAACAGAAGTAAATCTAAAGAGAACTCACCCCCTTCAACTGCCACCACAGGGGAGGGTAGGTTAGTTTTGTTTCCCTAATGGCTGTACAAAGACAGCCTGGGTAGAGGGCAGGACCAGGAGTCCCTGAAGCAGGCCTAACTGGGAAGAGTACTTCTTAGAGGCAGTAGAGTCAGGGGTGACAGGCAACATACGTAACAACGGGTAAACCATGAACACCAACCAATCACAACAGTTGTTGCAACTAATCAAAAGGAAGGGCAGTTTACATGGAACTGCCACACTGGTATCTCCCAGTGAGTATGGACACTGGCAACGAGGCAGGTTGTAGGGAAAAGTTTGAGCTCTGACGACTTACTTAATGTGTAATCTTGGGTAAATAACTTAAAATTACAACTCTGGGCGTGTGCATAATAAATACTTGTATAATAAGGACCTTGTACATGAATCGGTTGTGACTCTAGTGAAAGCCAAATGAAGTAATGTCAACTAAAACACAGTAGGTACATAATAAAAGCCAAAGCCTAGTCTAGTCTTCCATTTGACCTCAGTGGGCATGAAGGGTAGATGCCAATTTTGGAACAGGATTCTGGGAAGCAAGCCACGTTGGGGCCTCTTCCTTTGCGCTTTTTATGTTGACAATGCTTGGAAACCAAGAAAGGAAGGAAATACGTTTCTAACTGCCAGCGACTCCACCAAAAATAATTTTTAAATGTTCAGCTAATCAATGCTAGTTAAATAAATATCATATAAAAAGGCATTTAAAAATAATTAATTTTATATTTTCTTAGGCTTACATGTATCACAATTCCCCAAATATGTATAATTAAAATACATTCAAGACATAATTTGGTGTAGAATCCCATCTTATATCTTATATAATTTTTGTATCTTAACAATTTTCTTCATTTTCTTATGAGAATTTTTATATCATTGTACTATCTCTAGGTTCATGTTTGCCTCATATTTTTTAAGTACCTAATTAAAAATCACCTATCAAATTCTGTTAAAATGATACTCTGGATTTATAGATCCCTGTGTGAAAGGAAAAATGCTTCCAATTCTCAGCAGATGGTCCATTTATCTCAGGCAATATTAAATATAACAATATTTTAGTACTGAAATTATATAGACAACTTTTAGGATAATTTTTAACAAAGTTACAGGAGTATTAGTATAATTTCACATCAAAATTAAGAAAAAGGAACACATTCTTGGGAGAAAATTGTAATCCAGTTCATTACCACTATTAAGTTTCTTAAATGAATTGATAGACATATTTTTAAACATACTGTCCTCTAAATTAATTTCTAATTCAGATAATTCACTCTATGAATGTTTTAAAATTTAAAAAAAAAAATGTTATGAAAATCCTAGGGGTGAAACAGGAATAAAGACATAGACTTACTAGAGAATGGACTTGAGGCTATGGGGAGGGGGAAGGGTAAACGGTGACAAAGCGATAAAGAGGCATGGACATATATACACTACCAAACGTAAGGTAGATAGCTAGTGGGAAGCAGCCGCATAGCACAGGGAGATCAGCTCGGTGCTTTGTGACCGCCTGGAGGGGTGGGATAGGGAGGGTGAGAGGGAGGGAGACGCAAGCGGGAAGAGATATGGGAATATATGTATATATATAACTGATTCATTTTGTTGTGAAGCTGAAACTAACATATCATTGTAAAGCAATTATACTCCAATAAAGATGTTAAAAAAAAAAAAATCTTAACCAATCACATAAAAATCATGTGAAAATATATCATTCCCAGGATTCAGGATGCCAAAGCAAGAATGGTGATAAGGAGGGAATGGCCAGGATTATGTAAGTGGGAGAGATGGTCTTGCATCACTATATTAGTTTCCTGTCGCTGCTGTGACAAATTACCACAAAGTTAATAACTTAAGACAAAATATATTTATTATCTTACTCACCATCTGAAAGAAAGAAATATAAATGGGCTTCACTAGACTAAAATTAAGGTGTTAGCATGACTGCATTCCTTTCTGGAGGCTCTAGAAGAATCTGTTATCTTGCCTTTTCCAGCTGCGAGAAGCTACCCACATTCCTTGATTTGTGAGGTCCCCCTGCATCTTCAAAGCCAGCAATAGCCAGTTGAGTCTTTTTCACAATCCTCACTTCGACTCTGCCTCAATCATCACATCTCCTTCTCTGAATCTCCTGGCTCCCTCTTTCACTTTAAGAGCCCCTTGGGCCCAACAGATCATCCAGGATAATCTCCCCATCTCAAGATCCTTAATTTACTCATATCTGCAAAGTTTCTTTCTCACAGATTCAAGGGATTAGGACCTGGAAATCTTTGGGGGACCATTATTCTGCTACCACATCAGATACAGTGTTATTACTTCCTCGTCTATATTATCTTAGACTTAACTGGTCATACTTATTTTCTTCCAAGTAGTCATTATATCAATGATTCAGGAATTGAGTCTTCAAATATCATTTATTTGGCTTTTCGGACCTTGAGAGAACAATCTTTCTGATGTCAGTTCCCACTTTTAGTGGCAGCCCCACTCCCACCCCCGACCCCTGCCCCAGGACTCCCATCAGGTTCTTATCTTTCTGTGAGTAAAATGGGAAGGACAGGATCACTAGGAGCACGGGCAGAGTGTTCACCCATTTCTTTCTCTCCAGGGCTGCTGAATCAGTCATGGCAGCCACAAGGAAGCAGAATTCACATAGAAAACCCAGACTAACCACAAGAATACTCCATGCAGCTAAGGAACATTCTGCACAGGCAATAATTAGCTCTGGTATACCCTGGAACCTCATAACTTTGAGGTTTAGAGGCCGGTTCCAGTGAATGCATTACAGATAGAGACTGTGTTTTGGAAATACACCTGGCCTTCTCTAACTATTTAATGCATCTTCTCTTCTCCTTAGACCCTAAGTGGGGCACTTTTCTCTAATCATGTGTAAGCCATAAGGCCACAGAAAAGTGTTCTTCATAATCACAAATATCTGCAATAATGTCACATGAGCAGGTGACACAGAAGTTGCTCTGAAGCAGCACGAGGTTCCCTTTTGAAATTGCTTTCACATATTGTGCTATAATATACTGAAGAACCTAAACAGTGGTAGTTTTTGGTCATTTGAGGTTTTACACAATTTTTAGAAGAAGTAAAACATCTCTCAGTATCAAGCCCAGTAAACTAGTTAAAAATAAAGCTGAGTTTTGGGACAGAATCTAACTGTGGCATGAAAAAGATGGTACTCATTTTATCCTGTGGCTTTAAAAACAGTTCCAAAAGGAGTTTAAGATACCATTTGAACAACTGTGGTATCATTTGGAAAAAAGGAATAAACATCCCTGGGTGATTACTTTGAAGGACAGCACTCACATAGGCGTGGGAATTTGGGTTTATTAAGAACTGCCATTTTAATGTTTCTGCTGCTCTGCTCCATATGAATTAATTTTTATGGTTTTTAGCTTGTGGTTTCAGTCTAAGATGACAAATATGATGAATAAAATTTTTATCAACCATTTGACTGACTAAGACATTACCAGGCATGTCTGACTTTATAGCATTTCATAAAATGTGCAAGGCAGCTATACTCAACACAGCAAGAATTTGGATAAATGTCCTCTCTAGTTCCCAACTTTTGCCCGGAATTTGATCACATAAGAATTTAATTAGATAAATGATATAACACGTTGCTAATCATTTAATGTAAAAGCACAAAGGGCATTTCTAGAATATGCAATTTTCTTTCTGATATAAATAACAAACCCGAGATTTTAAATACCAACATTATGGCCCTCTAGTTATATGGCTCATGCATACTGAGGCTGCAATTTTAAACAGGTTGGGAGTCCCCTGAGAACTTGGAAAACTAAAAAATAAAATTGCCAGCTGCTGGTTAAATTATAAAATCCCAACAGAAAAGATTGGCTTTTCAGGATAGCAACAGTTGACATGGAACTAACAGAATGTATAATTGTATCCAAACAAAGAATGTCAGAATGCTTTGGTGGATCAACAGGATTGGGGAAAAGAGGTTATTCATCAGTTAAAACACCCAAACCTGAGAGGCAGAGGCTAACCTTGGCATTGCCCATCCAAGCACTGACCAGGAGAATGGGGGCTGCAGCACAGACTGTGGGACAGGTTTATCTCTGCTGTGGTCAGATCATCTCAGCCTCAGACCATTAAACATTCAAGTTGTTCAACTAACTCCTTTTATCTAAATCCATAATAAATAAGGAGTGAATGATCAGAAGTCTCCAGTATCTTTTTGTATCCTCAGTGATTATAATTAGCATTATGGAATTAAAAATTCATTCTGATATAACAGTTTTAAATATTATACGTGCACCTGCGAGATGAATCTGTTCTCAATGCACCTACTGGATGTGTTTCTAGGACTGAAACACTGAACTATTACTACCATCTACGGCTGAACAAATACCAAGTGAAAGCAGCTCAAGGCCTGGGGGAGCTGGAGATTCACAGGGGAGCAGTTCACATGGGGCAAAATGATATAAGCTGAATTGAAAAGTAAGGGAAGGCAAGAGGAGGGTTAGTAGAGGGAAAAGGAGAGATTTTGTGAGGTCAAAGAACAGGTGTTACAGGTGTAACTGAGTAATTCAGACTCTAATTCCTTTCCAACAGTTTGGACCCTACAGAAATGTGTGAGAAAACATAGGAACAACTATTTGTACAGCCTTCTCCGAATTCAATTAATTCAGTAGGAACCCAGCTAATTTACTTAAAGACTGAAGTTTGACAAATTAAAGGCCAAGGTGTTTGAAGACTGGGAATAGATTCACTGCCCTCAAAAACATCTCTTAATGTGAAGTGAGTAGATCAATCGAATGCCCTTTATCAGTCATTTCCTATTAAATTAGTAAAGAAGGAATAAGTAATGCCATCACCTGTGTAGGTTATAACCTCCAGAATGGTAATTATCTAAATAAAAACCTCAGTAAACACTGAAAGGAAAAAAGACCTCAGCAAATTTCAAAGTAGTGCTTGGTATAGATCTGAGAAATCTTATCACAGATCCACATGACAAAAAGTAGTCTTTTAGAAGATTTTTACTTCATTTCACTGTGATCATATGTGGTATATCTAAATCATGGGAGGAGACTGGATATAATAATGGCCTCTCAAGCAGGAAGAATTCAATCCCTTTTCCAATAACTCAATCTACCGTTTAATTGTCATATAAAGCAACAAAAATAATTTACTTGGGGAGTGGCTTACAGTTATATAGCAAGATTCTTCTAGAAATATTTTTTTCCTAAAATATTCTAGGTTCCATATTAACGTATTAAATATTTTCGAATGTGCTGGAAAGGTACCAGCAATGAGTGGCTCAAAAGCATATGTCTTGCCTTTCAGTATAGCTTTGGTCCACTTTCCTAAGTCAATTCTGCAAACAAGTGGTAATAGAAAAAATAGACGATGGGTTTTGCTCAACCTGTTTCAAAGAAAATCACATTCGTTTGGACTTGGTTCAAGAGATTCAGTCAAAGCAAAAGCTTTCTGGTGATAACACTCTTCTGGAATAAGATCATCAACACATACACACACGATCTTTAAGCTTCTAAAGCAGGATGAAGCCTCTGACGATTAGGAGCTTGACTACTCTGTGAAAAGCTAGAAATAACTAAAACTATCATTATCTTTATAAATAGAAGACGCACTTACCTATCTAAGCTGGCTAAAGTGCAATCTTTATTTCTAGGAGAATAAAATGCTCACAGGTACTCTAAATTTCTCTGATTCCATTAACTACTTCCCAGTGTTTTAAAGGTTTTGTCATTTCAGCTTTTAATAGGTCTAATGCTATGAATCTCAGTTTATTTTTCTGGAAACTTGCATATTTATATACTTCAGTTTAAAAAACTTCATTATTAGAAATGCTATTTTTTTTTCCAACAGCATTGTCATGTTATAACAGTATTAATAAAATGGTTTTCTGGGAATTCAATTTGTCTATCAAGTATATCCTATGTGCAAAGTGCTTCTGTAAGCACTGTGAAGCACACTGTGGTGCTGAATGATCTCCACTTTTCATACTTAATTCCTGTTTTAAAACAAGATAAAGTATGAGTAATCAATGTAAAATGCTTTATATTTTATAAAACTCTACAAAAATAAAAGGAATTAGTCCTTTTGTTAAATATGGATCCATACAGATATATAAATGAACAACTATAATATCTTAATTGATTGGAAGAGATAAGATTGTTAATACGGCCATCCCTCTC
The DNA here is from genome assembly GCF_964270905.1 of Leucopleurus acutus. Taxonomy (NCBI): domain Eukaryota; kingdom Metazoa; phylum Chordata; class Mammalia; order Artiodactyla; family Delphinidae; genus Leucopleurus; species Leucopleurus acutus. Next base: position 109,233,887 of record NC_139145.1, on the reverse strand, counting down.
AAGGTGATCTATGAATTCAATGCAATTTAAATCAAAATCCCAGCAGGCTTTTTTGAAGAAACTGACAAGTTAATTCTAAAATTTATATAAAAGTACAAAAGATATAGAATAAAATATATTTAGAAGAAATTACATAAATTCAACCCTTACTATATAGCTAAAGTAACCAAGGCACCCTGGTATTGGTGTAAAGATAAAGAGATTAAAGACACAATAGACACAACCAAGGCACCAAGTCAATTCAATGGAAAAATCAGTCTTTCCAACAAATGGTGCTGAAATAACTGAATCTCCCAATGGAAAAAGTAAATCTCAGCCTGCACCTCGTGATACATACAAGAATTAATTTAAGAAGGATCATAAACCTAAATGTAAAAAACAGAAATATGAGATTTTTAGAGGAAAAAAGAAGACAATATATTTGTGACATTGGGCCGGGCAAAGACCTTTCAGGACATTAGAAACACTGACTCTAAAAGAAAAATATCGATAAAATGCACTTCATCAAAATCAGTGAGTTCTACATCAGAAAACACCATTAAGAAATGAGTATCAAGCCACGGACTAGGAAAAATATTTGCAATATGTATCTGGCAAAGTACTCATATTCAGGATATATACAGAACCAGTACAAATCAGCTTTAAAATACCCAAACAACAGTAACAAAAAGTAATATTTGCAAAAGATTGGACACTTCACAAAAGATACATGAATGTCAAGAAACTCATCTGTCCTCAAATCCTTAGTCATTAAGAAACACAAATTAAAAATACAGTGAGATAGCATTTCATATCAACTAGAATAGCTACAATCAAAAGACTAATACAGTTGACCATTGAACAACAGGGGTTTAAACTGCGGGTCAGTTTTATGTGGAGGGTTAGTGACCCTAACCCCTTCATTGTTCATCAATTGTAGAACAAATTTTGGTGGTGATATGGGAACAATTGGACCCCTCATAAATAGCTGCTGGGAGAGGAAAATGAAAAAATCACTCTGGAGATCTGTTGAATAGATTTTCATCAAGTTAACATATATGTATCTATGATTCAGCAATTACATTCTTAGGTATTCATCCAAGAGAAATGAAATCATATGTCTATGGAAAAAAAACCTTCCATAAGATTTTTCAGATTACTCTTATGCATAATAGCTAAAAACAGGAAACAACCCAATTGTCTATCAACTAGAGAGCAAATAAACAAATTGTGCTATATTTATATGAAATACTATTCAAGAATAAAAAGGAATGCACTCATGATATGTGCAATAACAAGGATAAGTAAACTCATCATGTTGAGTGAGTGATGCCAGACTAAAATTCTCTCTCTCTTCCCCCATACTAACAATGGTATGAAGTCCAAAAACAGACAAAGTTAATCTATGGTGACAGAAATTTTAAAAAACAGATGTTGGAGAGAGGAGGGGTAAGGATGGAATTTGGCTGGATATAGCATGGGAGAATTTTCTAGGACTATGGAAATATTCTATATCGTGTTTTAGTTAGTGATTAAATGGGCACATACAATTTTGAAAATTCATTGAACTAGACACTTAAGATTGTTATGGTGTTTTGTATATCAAAAAATTTATAGTACCATTTTGTTACTACAAATATATCAGCAATTTTCATAAACCTAAAAAACCAACAGTGACCATTCCAACATAAGACTAATAACCTAAATTGGAAGTCACAAATACTCTGGTTACACAGAGTTTTCTGTATGTTGTTCCATAGCAGCAGTTTGAGTAACACCCTACAATAACAAGCTTATATAGATACATAACAAAATGAACTTAACTTAGGACATATATAAGCCAACTTCCCAAATGAGCAGTAATGTCAAAAGAACCAATTTTTAACTATAAACATGTATTAGTAGGTTTCCTGGAGTGGTTTCCACTTAATTTCTGGACTATCAGTTTTAAAAGCACATATCAGTAATATCTTTTTGCCTTACTACACACCTTGATTATTACTCCAACAAAAGAAACAACAGTGTTTAAGTTCCTGGAGTGCAACCAAAGTATTCGTCAATTCACTTTACTTTAATTTCCTTTTGTAGGAGTCAGGGAACCAGCGAACCATCTGAATAAGCTCTAAATTGTTAAACTGTATCTTCCTCATAGTCAGTGTTTTCCTACAATTTCTAGAATCAAAAAAGAAAAAAAAAAGGTTGATCCAAGCTACACTGTTCTGGAGTGATGGTTTACATTCCTTATATTGCCAAATGACCTAAATATTAAGTTTTCTATAATGCAGTTACTTTTTAAAATGCATACTTTCAGACTGATATACTGACATAAAAGAGCCCAAGAAGTCACTGTTAAACTTTGCATGCTTCAGCGGGCTCTGATTCTAGGCTTTGCTCCTAATAATTGCTTTCACACACAATTGATCCTGGAAGAGTTCTTTATGCCTCTTATTATCCCAAAGTCAATTGACTTATTAATTTATAACAGATTCCCAATTAAAGTTAAACCAGCAACCTGAAACCAACAATGCTAGATTGGTTTACTGTGCAGCTGCTATCAGTAATAACATTTTAAATATTTCAGGGTACTCGAATTATGGGGAACACAAAACTAAAAAAATAATCTCTTTAAAATAATCAAGAAATGTTAATTCAAATTGATCTATACCGCTTCCCAAAGAACATACAGAAATTATTTTTAGCAGTAATTTTGCTTATATTTTTATTTTCCTATTTGTAAAGTTGACTTCTGAATACATTTTATTTTTAAAGCAATCACCAGGTGAACTCTATTACTAACTAAAGAGGTCATTTATTAAGGTATTAAGGTATTTATTCTTCCAATTTAATACTTTCCTTTACAATAAAGTATTAACTTTTTACATATATATAGTATACATTTATATTCACTGGGGGGAAATCTCAATAATGTGATTGCACTTTGGTAACAGAATCTAAGCTAATTCTTGTATTGAAAAGTATCAAGAAATTGCTAATTCAAAAATAAGTTATGGTTTATGATCCATATATAATTTTGAAATTGAGCTTTTTAGAAACAAAATAAAGCATGTTTTTCTGGAAACAATTCTATAACACTAGCTAAAATATTTTAAATGGTGTCACTGCTACTATTTTTAAGGAAATTTGTATTAAGCTATTTTTGTGGACTGGCATTGGGACAAGAAGAAGTTGAAGGTTTGGGTAGCAGGAACACAGCAAGAATGTAGCAGGAACATAGCAGGAGAGAAGATGACCCTGATTCCTTTGGAGGTGGCAATTTTGTCAGGAGGGTGAGAGGATGATTTAATGTTTTAATTCTCTGCATCTGCATGAACAAAACAATTTTCTAAGCCAGCCACTCTAGATCTCAACCTAGGGTTGAAAAAGGCAGGTGAAATCAGGGACATTTGGGGCTACCAGCTATAAATATGCCCATTTTCACCTGTAGGAGCTGTCTGATCACCACCAGTTAAGTTCTCATAATGCAGTGACTACCTACATATCAGATTTGTCATCATTTCTAGTGTGTTTATGTTCCTTTTCCAAACAACTGTAATCAAAAGTTTTCATGGCATCTGGATATGTTCAGTTAAACATACAAGAACAAATGAAGGGAGTATCATATAAAATATCAGGAATCATCACGACTTCTAATACTAGCTTACTCTATAAAGGAATAGAAAACAAAGCAAGAATTTGAAGTTATCACCAAACCAAACAATTTATAGGACAGTTTTCAGGTTCCAAAATCACTCCCAGTATATTGCTTCATTTTCATTTTTATCACTATAATAAGCCTAAAAGACAAATAGTGTAGAGGCTATTATCTCTATTTTTGCCAAATAAAGAAACCAAGAGATTAGAGTTTGCTCAAAGTCACAAGGCAAGTACTTGGTAGAGCCACGAATAAGTTTTTTGAGACCTAAACTAGTCCACACTGCTACAGCAGATGAAGTTATACAAACCTGTATCTACATGAGATTATGTATAAAAACAATAGTAGGATTCTGGTCCCATGATTTTTCACTCCTTGATGTTATACACATTAAATATGTTATGTTACATGGCAAAAAGGACTTTGTAAACGTAATTAAGATTACTAATTAGCTGACCTCAAAACAGGTAAATAATCCTGAATCTGTGTATTACCACTGCCCCTTCATGGAGACTCTCTTATAATACTCAAAATAATGTTTTTAACTGTGACTTGACTTGGAAATAGTCCATGTATAATATATTTTCTTGATAAATCTCAACGATTTTAACCATGTAAATCTCATGTGGAATCCTGCTTGCTTTGGCCACGAGCTGATTTTAGTCATAAATGTTACTTTGAAAATAAGTACAAACTGACCTAGTAGTCTTATACCCTAAAATCATTAATGTCTATTTCTTAATTCATCTGAACAAACTGAGTCATTCTGTAGGAAACCATATAGTTCTACATTAATTCTTAAAACATGTTTGTATATCTATTTCTTGTATTTAATTTAAAAGTATTCCCTGAATGGAAAGTTTTTGTTGTTGTTGTTGTTTTTCTGGCATTTTTTTTCCCCCAAAGAGGGGACAGTATAAAAGTCAATTATTTAAAATGCAAACAGAATTATTTTATTTTAAAATCTTTAGCCCAACATGAACTTAATTTTTACCCATTTAGATACATAAGAGATAACAGTTTTCTGAATACTAAGTACTGACCACAGAGACCACCAGTCATGAATAAGCAGATTAAAAAATCTTCATGCTGTAAACTTCCCTATATACCATATTCACAGTTGAGGCCTCTAAAGCAAAATGTGAAATGAAAATAACCTAAAGTATTTTAGAAGTTTCTATTATAGCTTATAAATCAGGACACAACTCACAGTCAATATTCAGAGTAGAGAGTAAGTGCACCTAAGTGGAAAGAATATAAAGGAAGCAAAGACCTCCTGTTGAGTTAGGAGACACTGAAGGCTATTCTACTGCAGATGATACTACAGATTGTTTATGTCCCCTCAGAATCCACATGTTGAAACCTCATCCCCAATATGATGGTATTTGGAAGTAGGGTCTTTGGGTGGTGATTAGGTCATGAGGGTGGAGGCCTCATGAGCACTGTTAGTGCCCTTACAAAAAAAGCCTCAGAGAGCTCCCTTGCCATGTTGACCACATAATGTCACAGTGAAAACTGGCCACCTATGACTCAGGAAGTAGGCTCTTACCAGATGCAGAATCTGCTGGCACATTGATCTTGGACTTTCTAGCCTCTAGTACTGTAGAAACAAATTTCTGTCTTTTATAATCCACCCAGTCTATGGTATTTTTATTATAGCAGCCCTAATGGATAAGACAGTTAAATACCCCCCGAAATACAAATAAAGCCAGAAACATAACCAAGATTCATTTAGCATAAATTCAAGAATTGCTAGACTTTGTTGATCAGCCAATTTGTCAGATCCATCCAGGTTCCCATCCCCTCCTTATACCATTCTCCTCGGGAATGTGTCCCAAGGTAACTGCTCCCTTTACAGTAATAGCCACAACCACAATTAAGAAAATAATAATAGATAATGCTTACTGAGGTTTATATTGTGCCAAGATCTATAAGCACATTACATGGATTATATCTTTTAATCATTACAACAGCCCTATTAGATTCCTACTGCTTTATCCATAGTCTACAAGCTAGACAAACTGCAGAAGGCTTCAGAGCTACTGACTGTTTGATCCAGGATCCAACTCCCAGTCTATCTGATTCCATTCTCTTAACAACACATTATATTAATATACCTGTAAGTTATATCTCAGTTAAAAGACTGAAGTTTTCTTGATAAATATTGCACCAAAAAGTAAAATAATAATTAAATGAGAAAAAAAATTGATTGGATAAAAATCAATTTTATCCAATCAAAAAAATGAATGGATAAACTCCATTCTTTTACCAGTTAATTTTTTATCATAATGTGTGCCAAGCATTATGCTATGGCACTGGAAAGACTACAGTGTCACCATCATCATTATCATCATATCCATCACAGGACAAAAATATTGTTCTAAGCATTTAACCTGTATTAAATCCTCACAATAATCCTAGGAGTCAGGCTATATTATTACTATCCCCATTTTATTTATTTATTTATTTTTGAAAACTAAGGTTAGTCATCTGTTGAAACTGAAAACTCTTGACTCCTGAGCCTGGGAGCTTTACCTTGTTTTATGTTTCCTTTTCCACTTTGTGGTTATCACACTGTATATAGATTACTGTAATATGTTTCATTTTGCATAAACATGTAACTCTTCACAAAATTTTAATGCTATATATAATGTGAATAAATTAGAAAATATTCTAATGTATTATATGATACATACTTTATTTTCTAACAGTTTTTTTTAAGTAGTGTTGGAACATACCCAACCATTTGGTTGGAGAAACAAAGGGCGATTCTTGTGAACTTAATTATGATACCAAAAGCAGAATTCATAAAGGAAAATATGGATTATTTTACAAAACAAATTTGTTTTACCTTTTGCATATTAGACATAATAAATATAATATAAAGATAAATGAAACTTGAGACAACATACTTGCAACATGTAAGTCACTTCCTTAATGTTTTTGAACAGTTAGGCTTGACATAAGCACCCTACATAAAAATGAAATCCACTCCTGAAATCCCTACCCTCTCCTTTTAACCTACAAGACAATTTCCTTAGTTTATTCTCTGTTCCACTTCATTAGAATGTAAGCTCTATGTGAGCAAGAATTTCTGTCTGTTTTGTTCACCGTCTGTAATTGCAACACCCAGAACAGTTCTTGGCATCCAACTCTACTTAATAAAATGTTGTTGAATAAATTATAAAACTAGGTGGTATGATCTACTTTATGGTTAAAAACATTACTTTGAGATATTTATTTATTGAAACAAGTCTCTAAATATAGACACCAAAGTGTTACCATTACAACTTTTTTTCAATGAGTATATACTTCAGGTTAAAAAATAATTAAAACTAAAACAAGAATGAGGAAGTAACTGTCCCTCAAAAAAAAAAAAAGCCAAGGTTTCTTTCTTATCACATAAGAAAGGGCAAAGCATTAGACTTTACCGTTTTTATTCTACATAATCCTTTGCCGTTGTATTCCTTTTTTAGAAAGACACGTCATCTTCAGAGCTTTTAGACTAGAAGTTGAAATCACACAATGACTGGGGTCACAAGCATACAAATTGTTTTAGAACCACCTAGGCATTGAAGAAAGGTAGAAGTCTAGTTGCCCAAAGGGAAATAAAAAGCAGTTTGCAGTGACATAAAGACGGTCATTACACAAACAACTCTAAACAGCTGTTTCGGAGGCTCTTGGCTCCTGGGCAGACACAGTGCCCAGGTGCTGTCTTATCCCCTCTGCCAAGTACATCTGGGTTCAGCAGGTGTGACTGCGTGGTGCGAGGAGGGAAAGAAGTCATGGTTGGAGGAAAGTTATCACTGGTGGTGCTCAGGGAAGTGATTACCAAGGCACTGGGACAATTAGCAGATCAAAGGGCTACCTGTAGCTCCTCCACCTGACAATGAAAAACCACCAAGTGCTTTGATTTTGTTGCATATACATTTCTTGTCAACTCCTGATAATAAAATGATAGTCTGAAGCTTACTGTCTATCTTGCATATACAATTACAACTATTTTATTGTAATTTGATAATTTAAGGTAAAACCCGAATCTTGATTTTAAAGTGTTTATACATTAGACAGAGATGAAAACAAGTTGGTAATTTATTTAGTCAGCTCTTAGAGTTTGCCTCTACTTAAGTATTTATTGCTTTCTAAAAGTGTATCACTTGTGCCATAAATCACACGTCAATGCATCAGTGCAAGTAGATAAGAATTTATTAAATTAGTTAATGGGTCTATTAAAGGAACATATGTTTTGTTTTAACCAGGGAAAGATTTATACACCAGCAGAGTTGTTTTCATTCATGTTTTTCACTCCTTCATGCATGCAAAAACTCAGCCAACAAATATTGAATGCCTACTGTGTACAAGGCATCATGTTTGGAGCTGGATATATCCATTAGGGAATAAAACAGATGTTCTTCCAGCCCCCATGGAGCTTGCAAGAATACATTACAAACAAGAGAGAAAATAAGATAATAAGCAAGTGATTATATAAATGTGATTTTCGAAAAATGTGTAATTTCAAAAAAGAACAGTAATAGAAGCTAGTGACAGGGGTATATTTTTTGTATCTATGTGTATGTTGATGCCTCAGTACTTGGAGAAGGTGATCACAGATTCTCTGAGGTTTTGCAGTTTAAGCTGAGGAATGATCTGGGAGCAGAAAATGGCAACATATAGAAGGAGATAGCTATAAATAAATAAAGAAATAGGAAAAATACAGAAATAGAGACAGATGATGGTTTCAAGAAGATAGTGAATACTTCAAAGGCCCCAAAAGAAATAAGTATGCAAAAAAGGTAAGGATAAGAATTTGTACATTGTATTGTTATTTAGCTGATATGTACATGATATTAAAATAGCAATAAGTAGCAGAATAACCATGTACAGTGAAGAAATCAGGTTATTCTGAGATTCTGTGGGCAGAGAATACATCATACAGCAGTAATGGTCATCATTCTGAATGCAGAATGAAGAAAAATATAAAGTAAAACTCCAGTGAAGGCTAATGTAAAACAAAATCATGAAATAAAAATGACATAGATAAGTATTACTTGGAAAAAGGTGGTCTGATAGAAAAAATTAAGCAGCAAATCAATAGATTAAAAATTAAGATTGTATTTGCAAAATTAAAAAGTACAGACTAATGTGTGTGGTGTTATTTTAGGGAAGCACATCCATGGAATTCCCTGTTGAGGATTTGGCAAGCCTGTTGCATAAATATGTAGGCTACTTGGACAGATTCCAAATGACACAACTAAAATGATGAAAGGAATGGCTTACAAGGACAGATTAAAGGAAAAATATGTACAACTTTAGCATCTCAGAAACTAAAGAAGAAACATTATGGTTTACAAATATTTGAAACATGTAAATTGAGGAAAAAGAATTCTTTGTGTACAAGGTTGCATAATTACGAGCATATTAAAAAGGAAAAAAAACCCCACAAAACTTCCCCTAGTGATAATGTTGTTTTCCAGTAAGAACCATTTGGACAAATAATCCAAGATGGGCAAGGATTAAGGCCACCGAGCAGATATAGACATTCCCAGTAACCTAAACTCTGCAGACCTCAAAATACATAGAGGCCTATCTGAATAGGACAAAGTAGGACATCTTCCCATTACCCAGCTATGCTTTAAATTTAGAAGGGATCTTTCCTCGGATTTAAGGCTTTTCTCTGCAATTGTGCTAAAGTGAAAAGAGTCCTGGACTTGGGTCTACAAAACCTAGTTTTGAGTGTTTATCACTGGGAATAGAATTATTCTGTCTATAGCTTCATCTGTCAATGGGGATAATAATAATCCACTAGGTTTTTGTGAGGTTTAAAAGAGCTGTTGCATATGAAAACATATTTTATGTGCTTGAAAGCATAGCTCTTAGTGAATATATCAATTATCATAATGAGCTCAATGTGTCAAAAGGTGTAGGATGAAGACTGCCAAAGTGCATGATGCCTGGGACTAGGCTATTACATCTGTCTTCCTGCTCTAGAGAAAATCAGCTCTCCTCTGAGTTACTGTCTACCCTGCAGCTCTCTTAATTGGTTACCGTTTTCTCTCCCATAGCTTATAGAGATGTGGCAGGAGTCCCTCTTTTTCCTCAGTGCAACTTCCTGAATATTCTCTCCTTCCGCTCAAAAAAAAAAAAACAACAGCAAAAAAACCCTACCCAGTTTTAATTTCATGCCATAGATCTCTATTCCCCAATACTACCCCCCTATTATACTTATTTCTTCATCTCTGTACCTCTCTCACTCCTTAAAGATTTCTGTTCCTGGTTCACTATCATTCGCTCCAACATTTCTCTTGGTATAATTTTTTGGGGAATTTCAATACCCACATAAATATTTTTTCCATGTGTTTTGACTCACCCTTTCCAATGATCTTGTCTTCTACCCTCCTTCAACCATAACTTACTCCCAAATTTATAATTATCAGTATCTGTAATTATAGTCTAATTACCGCAATGCCCTCATCACCTTACTCCTCATACCATCACTTTCTTTCTTGCTCATTCCCTTTTGGACCCACAACTCATCCTTTCAAATTCACCAGGGTTTCCAGTGGATCCTATTACTTCTTGACAGAACTCCAGTTTTCTCATGGCCAATGAGGGGAAAGGGACGTTGGAAATTACCTTAGTTTGAGATTTAAAGAAGCAAAAATAATGAAAGCACGTGGGCTGAAAAATTCAAAAATGGTTGAATACATCTTGAAATGGATAACCACAAAGACCAGGTTGGTAAAGAAGAGAGATAAGAAGAACTGAAAATTAGAGCAATGACAAGAGTGGGTTTACTGGGAATGAAGGGCAAGGAGAGGTAGAAAGACAGAAAATTCTGGCAAGAAATGGGAAGTCTGAGAAATTTAAAGTACTAGTAAATGAGCAAATCATGCGATGAGAAAGTCTAATGAACAGCATTGCCAGTAGGTACCTAAGAATGGAGCTGGGAATCATTTGTGTTGGGAACTTCCAGGAAGTTTAACACCAGAATATTAAAAGGGTCACAAGTTTTTAAGGGAACAAATAATAGAGAAGAAACAAGGTTCTGAAGCCTTTGAGGAAGTTCAGGATGTTGTGATGGTTAGTAATTGGCTCCAGAGAGGAAAGGAGATGTTATAGGCTGATGGCAGGAAAGTGTGAATGTTGTACTAAGAGGCAGTTAGAATAGTTTCCGAAAAAGCAAGTAGTACACCAACTCCTTCTTCTCATCTTGTGGGTCCAAGAACTGAGAAAAAAGCACCAACTATAACTACCTAAAGCAAAGTGGTATAGCAGAAAAGAGTAAAAGATAAGCTGGAATCACAGTCAAGTTCAAACTCTGTCACTGGTTGCTTGAATTATAGGACATGTTGAATTATAATTGATGTGACTTTTTCAAACCTCAGGTTCCTTATCTGTTAAATGAGATTAAGAATGCCTTTTCTGCTTATGTTTCCTAGAAGAGACATGGGAAATGCTGAAGAAATTTTAACTATTGTTTTTATTATTATTATTTTAGGAATAAATATAATACAGCATGTAGAGGTCCATTTCAACTATAAAATACCATACAGATGTACAGAAGAAGATATTAACAAGGTGATCTCATATGATGGAATTTTCATTATTTTGTAAAATACTTAATGTTAATCCAATTCTAGTTTTAAAAAATAAATATCTTGGTTAAATAACTCTTAAAAGAATCCAGAAGATATAATTTTCTAGCTGATATGGTTTGAGACCATTTGGTGCTTTTGTTTGGCTCCAATTTCTTAATGGGGTTACACAGAAATAAAATTAAATGAGGATGGAATGTAAAGCAAATAAAATACCTTCATTAAACTAGCAGAAATAAAAACCTAGTTAACCTTTAAAATCACTATGTCCTACATTATGTATCTGTTAACCTTTAAAATCACTTTTTCCTACATAACGTATCTGAAAATTATGAAGTATACTCTTACATATCATATTGAATAACAGTGAAGCAATGGAATCCTAGAAAGCCAAAATAAATTATAAAAATCATGTTGAAATAAAATTGAATGGCAAGGTTTTGAATCACTTCCCAAGTACTCCTCTTCTTTTTCCTGTCTTCACTATTCATACTAGTGATGCATTTTTCTGAAAGACACATTAACTCTTTCTGACCAAACAGAGCATACTCCACTCTTTATTTCTGAATGTGAAAAGATGTATTGACACTTTACCAAATTAAATTTGAAAATTTTAAAAATTTTGTCCCAAGAAAATAAATATAATTTACCCCTTCCAAAATATCTACTTGTTAAATAGAAATTGGATATGATGTGTGTATTTTACAAATAAGAAAATCATTTAACAAAATATGTCCATGACATACAGGATGTGTCACTCACTGAAATACAGCATAGTTCAGTAGTTAAGAGAGCAGGCTCTAGATTTAAACTGGATCCTATTTCTAACAAGCTACTTAGTAGATTATTTATTTGGGAGATTACTTAACCTCTCTGTATCTCTTTTCTCATTCATATGTAAATAATAATAGTACCTGCCTCATAGAATCATAGTGAGAATCAAAGATGGTACTTAGAACAGGGGAACACATAACATGCACTAAATAAATACTATACTTACTAACTATACTTAAGAAAGACATCCTAATGAATGCTCCTTGTTAAGTTATCTAGCAAGATGCTTAAATAGACATGGTGGCACTCCCCAAATAAAGAGAAGAAAGGAAAAAACAAACTGATGTCTGAAAAATTATTGTTTCTAGATCAAAATTAAAGTTAGCTGGAAATGTTAGAACCTTGTATCTAACAAAGAAATTGATCACTCAGAGGTAGTTTTTCTTTTAACTGAAGATGCACAGCAAACACAGCACTTCTTGTCATGCCTGCATGTTAATATTATGTGTTTAGCAATGCTCTTGCAGGAGTATTGAGAAATATTTTCAAAGTAGTTCACTCTATAACATATATTGTAAAAAAAAAAAAAGTTAATATAACAAGGTGAGAAACAAAGCTTTTAAATTTCCTGGGACTACTTTGGACTTATCTTTTATAACATACTGCTGTTTAAAATACGTGGGTATCTCTCACAGAACACTGACGGGGGTGGGGGCGGGGAGTGGATAGCTCCATTCATTTGGATATATATTGAGTGTTTCGGTTTTGTTGTTGCTGTTGCATAGTTGTGTTGTTTGTTTTGCCTTGCACTGCTCTAAGCCCTGGCTCTGTAGGAAGTACAACATATGACACAAGAATTTATAAATAAATATGAAAGCATTTTGAATGGTAATTTGCATTTTGTTTGCCTATAGACAATTTCAAAATGGTGTTGACAATACAAAAGTTAAACTATAGAAAGAAAAAAGATGAATAAACAAACAGGAAAAAGTGTGTGGATAAAATTAGAGTTCAATTAGCATTTGGAGCCAAACATGTGAGGGGAGAAGGGTATCGGAGATGTAAGCAAAGATAAGACTGATGCCTATAATTGGGAGACTGCTCTATGCTACTGGGAGGGATTCACCAATTTATTTCAAATAAGAATATTCTCCAATGTTCCCACTTGACTGTCCCAGTCTTTTCTGCCCAAGGGTCATGAGCCCGTTTGACCTGGGCTGTCTTCATATGATCTCCAGTAGCAGTAAAAAGTAAATGGTCATCCTGACCTCAGTACAAGAAGAGACTTAAGAGGAATATTGTGCATTCCCAAAATAAATGTCTTCATCAAATACCAAGCATAAAAAAGAATGCATGGTGTCCTAACCCATTCAGAGACCGCTTTCAATCATGCACAAAATCATTTAACAAAAAGAGATGAAAACCTTGGCCTCCGTCTGTGGGCTGTTATTACTATATTAAATTAGTTTTAAAGAGACTGATCAGTTTGATACAGACCTGTTTTAGAAAACAGAAAAAAGTAAAGCTTAGATCTAGAGTCAATTTTCTTTCTCCATAGTAACAATCACATTCAAAAGTGCTTTAGTACTCAAAAAGCCTTCACTTAAATTCTTGAACTTAAATCCTCCATTCTACTTCATGCACTATTAAATCTTCTGTTGAACAAATCCTACCCAGCTTCTATCAGCATAATAATGCATATTTTAAAAGAAAATAGTAGTACCTTTTCTTCTAAAATATTACCAAATAATTGCAGGGCATCTTATCTGCATTCTGAGATCTATTTCTTTTCTACAAAATTGAGTCCTCTGTTTTGTAATTTGTACCTTCATTTATTACTTTAGGAGGAAAATCAATAAAAAATGTATAAAAACATATTATCTGAAATGATGGGAAAATAAAATTTCAAACAAGCACATTCTTCAGATATGTCTCTTTCACCTTTAAACAGGTTTTTCAAGCTTAAACATTTTGGACAAAATCTCTTCAATAATGCACATATTTCACTGCCTTTGTATCCCCTAAATGTTGAACATATTGCAGTGAGTCTTTGTCTAGGATGCAAGATCAATACTGGTATCAAATACAAGCATATTCTCTCACAGGGTAACGCCTTTTGGCCTTTAAACATAGCCCCTCTCCCACCCCAAATAAATGTTTTTTTCTAGTTTTTTACACTGTAAGGTAGCTCTGCTTTTACATATACTTTTTCAATCTCCTCTTTGTCTAACAGCTGCCAGGTTTTATTGCTCTGATTAAGTCTGACCTATTACCTCATATGTCTTTAATTTTTTGAATTCAGTTTATAGAGAGCCCAGGAACTTAAAAACCAAGAGAAATAGACTTTTCTATATGATTTAAGGCCGAAATGCATTATCTATTTTAGGTGGTCAGGAGTTTTTGATGTTTTCTCCTAGGTTCTCAGCTCTGTGCTACAGGCAAAGCAAGATACTTCTCTACAAGTGGGGTGGATGTAAGTTATTGCCCAGTTGATAGTTTTAGGCAGGATACTGTGATCATATCAAGATGTAAAATCCTGAGTTGCTCCATAATTCAGATCCTAATTTATTTCTGTTTATGTTTTAAACCTCAGGATTTAGTAGTAGAGGCTTTAGATTGTCATTTTTTTTTTTTCCTCACAGAAAGCAAATTGCAAATGCCACAGTGTTTTGGAGATTTGCAACCTTTTAATAATGATGACAGCATTTTATAGTGGATGCTGTGCCCTAGTTGCTATCCAGCAAGGAAATGTTGGGAGGGGGGTTATTTAAGGAGGACTCTGACACAGAAAGGATACCACTGGAGACAGACTGCTTGACATGATATCAGCGACTTTATAAAAAACAGAGAGAACGTGTAGAAATGGTGTAACGGTGAATCTGTAACACTGTTTTAAGGGCTATATCAGCAAATGCTAGAACTAACTTTTGAGGAATGGTTCTCAGTTAAGGATCAATTAGAAACAAATAATGTCAAGTCACTGAAAGCTATTGAAACACAATAGGCACGTATATAAGGAAAAATAACTGGCTTAAATGGGTAATGACAAAACTTTATCATGTCATTTAGTCTCTTTTGGCCAGTGACTTAAGTTAGAAACTTACAAGTTTTAGGAACCATACACTTTACCACTGTGACAGAAAAGGATAAGCTGTAATCTCTTCCAGTACTGTAGATCTCTACATGTAAATAGTTGAATATACATCCACGTAAATCAATATAACAAGTACTTACTTCTATGTATAAAATTTACAGCTGGTATGGAGAGCAAGCTTAAAAGTATGCCAAACATTTCAGTAATAACTGTTTTACTACAAGCTCCTCATAGCTCTATGTGCATTTCCTTGGAAGTTACTCAGGAACCCCCTGAGAAATAATGGCTCAACCCAGACATATAGTTATTTGTGTGTGGCAGTTAGAGCAACTCTGCTTCCAAGTTAAAATCCTGTGGTACAAGCAGCACGTCCTTACAACTCACCCTCCCTCTCTTTCTCAGGGGAGCACTGAAAACTTTAATAATATCAGTTTCACAGAGAGTAGAAAGTCACTTTATGTGGATTTGCAGATTAACATTTACTACTTTACTTCCCCCGCCCGCCACCCAACATCTTTCCTTTAAAAGATCTCCATTGATTATCCTGACACCTGCTGGCAAGGGCATAGTCGATGATCCTAGTCTACTTTTCCCTTCAACAATTCCCCCAAAGCAAAGACTGTTTAGAGGTATTTTCAGTAACAATTAAGTGGTAATTCATTCAGTGTAAGTATTTATAGTACTTAATTTTTAGCATTATCACACAACCATGAGAAAATTTTCAATAATCCATTTCACATAGCCAACAACTTAAGTCTTTATATATAACTACATGTTTGCTTTGATTAACCAAAAGATATTGTAATCATTATATGGGCTGTGATTTAAAAAAACAAAAACAAAAGCATGCTAGACATCTTCCTTAAAAGACAGGTAAGAATTAAGTAATAGGAACGGCTTGGCTTTGGTTTTCTACTATTTTTTTTTTCATCATAATAACATCAGTTTGCAAACTACTTAGGAAATAAACTCAAACTCATATAAACTCATAGGAGTAAACTGATTAGCCTGAGAGAAGCCATACCATTAATTACATATTTGCAAAATTTGCTGTTTGTTTCCCAGTACCCAAGTGTTCTGATTTATTCTGATTTGAACTGAGTTCTGAAACCCACACTGTTTTTCATGGGTTTATTTGGCAAGGAATATAATGAACCTACTACATCATAAATTATACTCAAATCTATTGGCGCCTGCAAGTATGTTCAGTAAACAACAAATACAGGCCATCCCATTATTCAAAACCCTTCAAAAGATGAAAAGTTTTAAAAAGAAATTACCTAATTAAAATTTTTATCTTAATATCAGTGAAATTAAGAGTGTGGACTACTAATTTAGAGTCTAAAAACTGTCAGACTTAGACTTTGTAATGGTTTTGAGCAACCAAGCTTTTTTAGTCTAGTCATGTATATGGTATCCTCATTTTGTGGGAAGGAAAAATCGTATGTATCTAACAAGAAAGGAAAATTTTATGAAAATATTTATTAAAAATACCCTACATCCTGAATACATGTTTTATATAAACACTGATCTTAAGATATTTGAGAAAAATACAAGAGAGTTTTAATTTAGAGAAGAGTTCAGAAGTAAAATACATTTGCCTGGTTTTGAAGATCTTTGTAAATTCAAGACTGCAGAGGGGAGAACAGACCATTTCAATTTTTGTAACCCTTAATTTGTATTATTATAAATGTTTTCCCCAAACAATATAAATTTAAAACAAAAATACATTTCAATTCTAAGAAAATATTTCAAAAATAATTAGAAAAAACTTTTTTAGGACCAGAAGGGAAAAAATGTGTTTTGTATCATAACAGTGGTCAGGGCTTTCTTTGCATTAGTGTCAAACTGTACCAGCAGGATATTTTATCTTCAATTACTTATTATTTTTAATTCAGTATTTCCAAATTATTTTTTTAATGTTTCACCTGGAATCTGCAGCTGGCATTGATTTTTAAAGTATAAAATTAATGATCATGTAAATCAAGTAATGAAGACACAAATGTGTAATAATTTTTTTTAAAGTACAGTAGCCTGTCATTTCAGCATCAATATTGCTATACTAATCATAGAAGCATGGGTGTTTTTACCTCGAGTGAGACTGTTCAGGTACTAACTGATCCCCATATAGAATTAACTAAAAATCGCCATTGATTAAAAAAGGAAATGTGAATGCCAATGATTCATAGTATTTAGGACATGTCTAGACATTTTTAAACAGTGCCATTTGCTTAAAGACTTCAGACACAAACTGCAAGCACAGGGACAGATTGCATAAGATGTCACGTGCTTGCTGCAACTGTATGCATGTAATTGGATTTTTTAGAGCAACCCATAACAATGAATAATTTAAGAGTTAATGAAATATTCAATCTGACTGATCCACTGGTTTAATTTTAAAATAAAAACGACTAAGAAAAGGAATTACATGTCCTTATCAAATCCCAGTCATTAATATGCATAAATTGCAACCCACACGGGGAAACACCAATTTATAAAACGTATACATTAGACAAATGATATCTGGGGAGGTGGGGTGGGAGAGGTGCAAGGTAAATTCTCATCGTTAACACTGGCCTCAGTAAGTTTGCTCAAAGTTTAATTGTTTGGAGATGTCACGCAAGCTGTACTCTGCCTTTCTGCAGAGCTGAGGGAGAATAAATTAGAAAGGTGCAAGTTTAACAAAAAGAGCTCGTGGAAAATGGTCCATTTCTTTCCTATCCCTCTCCTCACAGGCCGTCTGGACAAAAAGAGAAATCTACGGAAGAATGTGGAGTACACACTGCCCAGCATTGTCTAGGAGACGGAAAGAGAGCCCAGGCAACACACCAAGAGTAAGCTGTGTCCTGGGCGTGTGTATCTTTGGACAGCAGAGCTTCCGGCTGCAGCGAGACGGGACTCACCGCGCCCGAGGGCTCCAGCAACCAGACCTAGGGAGGCTAGCGCGGCACACAGGTTAGATATACTTTCTCCTCCTCCACCTGCGCCGCCCTCCGCCTAGGTGCCAGGAGTGATGATGGAGGCGATGGTGTCAAGGAGTAGGTGCCTGTGAGTGGGTGAGTGTGTGTTTTCGGTTTGGGGTGGGAACGGAGGCGGAGAAAGGAGGAGGGGAGGGGAATGCCTGCCGTTCTCCCTCTCCTTTCCTGCTGAGGGATCAAAGTGCAGAAGGAATCCAGACGGGAAATGAAAGAAAGGAGAAATATCGGTAGTGGAAGCACTGTCTTTTTCGTATAGCTGGGGCAGTCCGCAGTGCAACTACAGAGCCATTACCATTCCTTAACCTTCAGTGGAGTGGCTGGCTGCCTGTCTGATAACTGGAAGGGCACATAGTAAACGCGGGCGAGGCACACACCTACTCGCAGGGGGAAACAGCCACATTCTGGGGGAGGGAGGGAGGCCGAGGAAAGGTGCGGCCTGGATAGCTACTGATAGGGCACCGAGGGCATCTGGCCAGGAACACCCGGCTTCTTAGGCAAATAGTAGCCCAAGAGTTCACAATTTTCCTGTGAAACAAATAGACGGATGGGTGCGTGGATGAATGGTGTAGAATATTCATTCAGCGTCTAATCTCAAATGGATTTGAGTCAATGCATTTTTTAATCCAGCCACATTTTTTAAGAGGCATAGCATTTTAAACCCTGTAGTGCACTCAGCTCTCCACTTGAAGCAGCCTGCGGAGGGTTTCATTACCCACTGAACGCATAGAAGGAGCCGCCTGTATATGTGGGCGCAGAAGGGACTCGGGTCCGGCTCGAGCAACCTACCCAGAGTCCCTGCAGCTCCCCCTGCCCTTTCCAGGCGCCAACTTCAACGCCAACGCGAGCTTAGATGGAACCAAGACCAAGGCTTGTATTGACAGGCCATCCTTCCCAGGGACATGGAAGCCAACTACGCAACTCAGCAGGAGACTCTTCAAAGTCCTGTGTTTTGGGGTTTTTTTTTTTTTTAACAGACTGGTTTATTTCATGCAATTCATGAAAACCACCGCCAGACCACCTCTTACAACTTTTCCGCTCTTGGGCGGGGGCGCCAGGGTTGTCTCGCAACGCAAGATTCCCTATTACCAAGAGTTAGGCTCCTACCAGGAGGGTATGCTGAGCAAAGCTTGAGGCCCTTTGGGCTACAGGAAGGGCGGGTTCCTGGGTTTTTTCTGCTATTGGTGCTGCGCCTCCAGGATGGGGAGATGGGAGAAAGCCAAACTGACTTATCAGACCCGTCTCCACCGCACCCATCGCCCAAACTCCCAGCACCGGGTTCGGATTTGCAAACTGCTTGGCGTGGGCCGGGCACCAGACCACAGCACCCTGGAGGCGGACAGCCCTAAGGCACTCTTCCCCTTTCCACTCCTCCACTCCCGGGGCACGCTCGCTTCCCTCGCTCCCCAGCAAAAGCCCCGTCTGGAGCCGGGAGCCGGCATCACCCACACTGCCCAGGGAGGGTTCGCGTGGCTACCCGGGGGCCAAGTAAGCCGAGAAAGATCTGTTTTCCCTCCCGCCTCCCCTGCATCCCCGTCCTTCCTCGATCTCATCTGGGTACCCCACACCCTCTTCCCGGCTCAGCCCCGCATACTCCTCTCTGACTTTGCGAGCACTTTTCCTGGGCACGCAGGGCAGGGCGCAGCCTCCTCGGTGCCGCCCACGGCGCTCGCCACCCCGGGAGCGCCCGGGGTACCTCCTCCAGCCCCCTGCGCAGCGTTTCCCAGGGGACTCTCTGCCTGTCCCGCAACCGGCGCCCGGGGCCGTCGCCTCACCTTTGCAGAACTGAGGGACACCAAGGCTGAGCCCAACCAGGAGCCAAGCAGCCACCGAGCGCTTCATGATCCGTCTCTCGGACGTGACCCCGCTGGTCAGGGGTCCTAGTGGAGGGTAGTGTCGCTGAGGCTGCACCGCAGGGCAGCGGCAGACCCCGCCCCGACAGAGGATTCAAGAAGATGTCTTTTTCCTGCAGCGTCTCCTTAAACAAATTCTTGGAGAGAGCAAGAAAGAGTGGCGACCAAAGAGAGGAATCTTTCTTCCCCTTTTGCCTGCGCTCCGGGGCGCTGGGAGGTGGGCGAGCTCCGGGGAGTCGCCAGCGGGCTCAGCCTCCTCTGCGGGTGGGTCCCAGACGAGGCGCGGCGGGCGGGGCCGGGCGCCGGCGGCGGCTCGGGGTCACCCGCGCTGGCGGACCCGCAGACTGTGTGCTCTGCTCGCGCCGCCGCGGCCGGCTGAGGGGCTTCTGACTTAAGAGAACAATGAAGCGTGAGCGGGCGGGGAGCGAGAGAGCGAGCCGAGAGCGCACTGTGTACAAACAGAGGCGGCGTGCGTGTGAGCTTGAGCCTCGCAGGCGCCCGCCCGCCCCGCGCGCCCCTCCTTCCTATTCCCTCCAGCAGCCTCCCCCTCTTTCTCCCCGCCACCACTACCCCCCAGAGGTGGCTCCTTCTGCTGGAAGAGAAAAGGGAGACAACTGCAGCCACACCCTGGCACCTGCCACCACCTCTGAAGTTCCTACAGTGCCTGTACCTTCTGCACACACGCCAGAGACTCCGGGGTTAAGGGAAGCAACCCTTGGTGTCTGAGATTCTCTTGGTTTCCAGCACTGACTTTATAATTAACCACGTCAAGGAATCCCCTGAAGTCCCGTTCTCTGCATAGCCAGAAAAAGAAGTTAAGAGATTTTGAAAAGTGGCTCTTGGGGCACAAAGCTGCCCGAGAGACAGAACGCTGCAAAGTGAATTGTCCCGGATTCCAGGAAATGCAACCTGGTCAGCAGCCGGCCTCTAATCAGCTAAGACAGGGCTGCTCTGCTGCTGTTCTGGCCGCACTTTGGTTGGCTCTAGGGTTGGGGAGAGAGCCCTGTGGGCTCCTCTGTCCACCGGGGCAAAAAGGTGAAGGCACAGGGCAAGCCAGTGGGAGGCATACATCTCCTCAAGGAGGACATCTGTTTCAGATGAGAAATAGCGGGGCGAGTTTGGGGACCGTGCAAGAAAATAAAAGGCAAAGACAGATTCTTGAAGCATCACCATGGTAGATCAAATTTCGCTGCTACCCACCAAAAGCAATATAAATTGACTGGCTTTTGCAGTCAAAGTGGCTGAACCAAACTACAGCCCATGGCTTACAATAGTGTTTTCTCCTCTGTTTTCCATTTAAAATATTTGCTTAGGGTACGTGGATTCAGCTCTGGCAGTTGCAGGTACCAAAATAAAAACAGCCTTTTTTTTTTTTTTTCCTTCTAGAGAGGGAGGTAGGGAGAGAGACAGAAACACCAACAAAGAAACATTCTTGAAGGCAAAGATTTGAAAGGAGAATGTACTAAGAAAAAGATAGCAGAGGACAATTGGTCACGCAATTCATCTCCTTTTGCCTCCTTGACTCCTTTAAACTTCAATTTCTACCTTCCTTTGGAATTTGAAGTGAGAGCAAGGATGTAAGGCTGATGGAAAAATAACTGCATACTGCCACCGAGAAGTTAAGGTACCGCTGGCAAACAAACAAAAAAACAAGAGCAACAGCAAAAATTATTTGAAAACAAGGTTTGTTCAGATCTCATGTTTGGTGGGGGTACAAGAACATTTTTAAAAAAATGATTTTGCTAAGGGAAAGAGGAAGAATCATTTATTTACATTCTGTTTTCTTGCTTAAAGCCACAGATGTTAGTGTAACGTACCACTGTCCAGAGCTGCAGCAAAGCAGTTTTAAACAAGCAAATTCCAACTTTCTGTCACATCACTGTTACTTAATTTTAAAAGTATGCTTTTTATCAGTCATGTGGTGGCATGTCCATCATAAAGTATCTCTTTAACTTTTTGAAGTGTGATGTTTAATATTAGTTTTAAGGTATTATTTCTAAAACATAGTACTAAATCTCAAAAATGAACAGACACACACTACTATATATATGATAGGTAACCAACAAGGACCTATTGTATAGCTCAGGGAGGTCTACTCAATATTCTATGATAACTTATATGAGAAAAAGTCTAAAAAAGAATGAATATATGTATTTGTATGACTGTATCACTTTGCTGTACACCTGAAACTAACAAGACATTGTAAATCAACTATACTCCGAGAAAATTTAAATAAATAATAAAATAAAATCAGAAAACAATGACTGTGATGAGACATTAAAGAAAAAAAGTGTGCCAAGAGTTTTGTTTATTTTCCTATTTATTCCCTGTTTATTTCCACTTTTCTGGTAATATATGACCTCAGTAGGCATGTTAGAAAGTTAAATAATTTTTTTGGCAACAGTGTATGTTACTAAAATTTTCTTTCTTTTAGTTTAAGTTCTTAAAAAAAAAAAACTCCAGGAGAGCATAAAACTGCACTAAAATTCATATTCTATGACCAAATGCCTAGAATTGTGACTATAAAAGCCATTCTGTATTACCTGGTAGTCGACTTGTAAAATATGTTGCCAGTTTAATACCTCTACTTTAAGTCCCATTTCCAATCTAAATTTAATACATAATCTTAGATTCATACCTCCCTGTACATAGTTACCCCTTTTTCCCCACTTATTGATAATCATCATGTACTAATAAGCCTTTCATTTTGAAAATTCCAGGCACTTTACCTAATTTACAGTTATAGGACTCATTTCACTCTTACTAAACTCATATACAGCCTGTCCAGAAGTGGAATATAAGAAATGTTAAAGGACCACAAGAAATAGACATTTTATAAAAGGAAAAGAAAAAGGGCGAAATTCTGTTCAGAATTTTTACCTCACACAAAGTGCAAAAGGACCTTTACTAATCACATATGATCCAACCTACAGTATTATAGCTTCTCCAAATATATGCCTAGAGCATCAAAAATGAATCTATACATCACTTGAAGACAGCAGGTCCCAAAATATTTTCTGCAGTCTTACTTTCCCCAAGATGTTAATGGGGAAAAAAAAAGTTTCATAGTCAAATAATTTTGGGAAACATCGCCAGTCAAAGCAGCCTCTTAAAGATTCATGGTGAATGTTAGCATATTAAAAACTTTGAAAGGTCCTGTGATTAAGAAACTTTTTCAAAAGTGTTAATCCAGCATTTTACAAACTTTGTGGGTTTTTTTTTGTTTTTTTTTTACTAAGTTAAGCTTTTTCTCTGCACACCTGTTAACATATTGTATTTAGCGCTATAAAGAAAATAATTTGGTAAATGTTGTCTGAAAATAAAGCAGAATAAAGTATCAGCAAAACAAACAAAAAAGAGACTGTGGAAAGTTTACCGATTTTCAAGAACTATTCTTATTGACTCCTTGGTTAGATTCTGGAACAGAACATGTCTGAATTGGAATACTGTCTCTACCACTTTAACTCTTTTAACATAGGCAATTCAGTTAATCGCCAAGTCTCAATATTCTTATCTGTAAAATGGAGTTAGTAATAGTATCAAACTCATAGTGGTAAATTATTGTGGTTACAAAAGGTACTAGGCCAGTAGTGGGCACACGGTGGTGGTGATGGTGATGGTGATGGTGATGGTGATGGTGATGGTGATGGTGATGATGATGATGATGATGATGATGATGATGATAATGATGATGATAATGATGACAGAGACAATAATCACATACAGAATTCCAAAAGAATTTTCCTCAATAGCTGATTATCTCAATTTCCCATCCCCCACCCCCATTAAATTATCTGGAAAAAAATTTTTTAACTCATCTTTTAATTTGTCAATCAGCAAATAAATGTAGCATTTTGTATTCCTGTAATTAGTGAAAGATATTTATAAATAAACTAGATATAGGAAGCGTCTTAGATTATTTGATCAAATTACACTCAGTAATACTATTAATTTTAAAAATCATTTTGTGCTTAAAAACTTTATTTTGCATTTAGAAAACTCTATTTTCTTTAATATTCCAAATGCCTCTGAATTAAAATCTCAGCACTGTGGGCTCCAAAGCAGAAAACCCAGTCAAGCCCACCTAGACTTCTGACTTACAAAACTGTGGGCTAATAAATTGTTGCTTTAAACTGCTAAATTTGTGATAACTTGTTAAGCAGCAAGAGAAAAGTAGTACAGTAAGTCACTATCATCATCCCTTTTTTAGAGAGAAGGAATGTGGCACAGGTTGGTTAGGTAAATTGCCTATGGTCTCAAGTTAGTGTCAGTCTGAATCCAGAAACCACTTTACTCTACTGGTAAAAATCATGGAGGGTCAGCTCTATGCTAAGCACTAATGCATCTTTAAATATATTGCTTCAGTAAGTCATCCCAACAACATTTATGAATTAAATATTATTATTATTTCTATTTAACAGTTGAGGAAACCAAGGATCAAAACATGTAAGTAATTTGCCCAAGATTAAGGCAGCAATGAGGGATGGAGTCAGGAGCCATGATCTGAGCCCTGGTTTGATTCCAGGAGCAATTTTCATAAGCATTATGCTGTAGCATCTATTTAGTCAGGGGTCTAACTTATCTCATTCATTTATATTTTCAGTTTAAGTGGCTATAACTGTAACTGCCATTTTTTTAGTACAGTCTGCATTCTCTTTGACCTTGATTTATCATTTTAGAGTATACTTTGCTTGAGTGTAGAGTTCCAAGTACATTTTAAAATCCTCTAAAATATTTGCATAACTCATAACACTTTTTTTCATTGCTCTCCATAAACACCAAGCTAATTCTTTCCTCCAGTCCTCTGTTCATGCTGTTGCCCCAATCTGAAAGGACTTCTTACAAATTCTACTAGTTGAATTCCTGTCTGTCAGACCTCCCAAACTATTCCAGCACCACAGAACCACGATTTCTTAGAATTAGTACTTCTTATTTTTTTCTAGTTGTTTCATTGGTGCTAGCCTTATCTTTCCAAATAATTACAAACGGATCTTGCCATGAAGATAACTGCATTCCTTGGATATAGCTGAATGTTATGTTCTAAACTTCTTAAGTCTTTCCACTATGAACACTAAGGAAAATTCATTTTTAAAAGTACACATTTTATACCAAATTCAGAGTTCCCAGTATTTCCCTGCTTGATTCCCTGAGGGATGCTGTTTCCAGAACATATGCAGGGCCATTACACAGGGGTGAGCCTTTGCCTTCAGGGTCTGACCCTGGTAAGAGAAATTTCTGGTGCCTCTAATTACTTCCCTCCAGTTTCTTGCTCAACCCATTGAGCGACTTAGTTTTCAGCTCCCTAAAATATTTTTTCAATAACTAATACATGCACATAATAAAAGCTCAAATGTACAAGTGGTTGTACAGAGAAATAAAAGTTTCCTTCTTGATGACATTCCCTCCTTACATAGGGATGCTTCCCCAGGGCCAACAGATGGTAGCTAGTAGCTATTGCTGTGTATCCTTCAAAAGATATGTGTATATATACATACACACATACAAACACACACCTGTGCACAGGTGTGTAGATTATTGTACACGTGCTTTTGAAAAAAATTGCTAAATTATACAAACATCATGTATCTTACATTTTTTCACCAAAAAATTATATATTTCTGAAGTAGCATCAAAGACTGGCATCGTATTTGCATAACATAAATCCTTTTCGATAGACATTTCTTTCCAATCTTTTGTGATTGCAAGCAATGTTGCAGTGAATGCACATCTTACACACATGTGCAAGATAAACTCATTAGAATAGACTGCTTGAAGTGGCATTGTTGGGTGAAAATTGTGGGACTTTCTGGTGGCACAGTGGTTAAGAATCCGCCTGCCAATGCAGGGGACACAGGTTGGAGCCCTGGTCCGGGAAGATCCCACATGCTGCGGAGCAACTAAGCCCATGCACCACAACTACTGAAGCCCATGTGCCACAACTATTGAAGTCCACACACCTAGAGCCCGTGCTCCGCAGCAAGAGAAGCCACCACAATGAGAAGCCCATGCACTGCAACAAAGAGTAGCCCCCACTCGTGGCAGCTAGAGAAACGCACAGCAACGAAGACCCAACGCAGCCAAAAATAAATAAATAAAATAAATTTATAAAAAATGATTGTTTAAAAAATAAATAAATAATAAAATAAAATTGTGGTAGATATTGCCATACTGCCATTCATAAAAGATGTATGAATTCACCCTTCCACCTATAATACATCAGAGAACTTGTCTTCCTTACATCTCGGACGATACAATGTGTTTGCAATTTGTGGTCTTCTCAATCTTGCAGATGAAAAGTGGTATCTCATGGTTTTGAATATTTTTTGAGTGGTTTTAGGAACTTTTCACATATTTAAAAATAATTTACATTTTCTTTATGTTACCTACATTTCATGTGTTTTGCTCTTTTTTCTACTGGGTTGCTGACCCTTTTCTTGATTGGTAATCTGCATATAATAAAGAAGTTAGCCCATTGTGTGTCATATTTATGACAAACAATTTATCCAGCTAGTTTACAGCTGCTTTGTTTGATTTTGCTGTGCTAAAATGTTTTATATTTGGAGTGATGAAATTTAACGACCTTTGCTTTATGATTTCTAGGTTTTATTTTTTTGCTGATAGACCCTCACCATTCTGAGTTTATAAACATATTCTCATATATTTTCTCACAGTACTTTTATGGATATTATGTTTTCATGTGTGCATTTACAATTCTTACCCAAGTGAAATTTATTTTTTAATTAATAATTTAATTAATAATTTAATTATTTATTTTTGGTTGCGTTGGGTCTTTGTTGCTGCGCTCGGGCTTTCTCTAGTTGTGTCGTACAGGGGCTACTCTTCGTTACGGTGCATGGTCTTCTCATTGCGGTGGCTTCTCTTGTTGCGGAGCACGGGTTCTAGGTATGTGGGCTTGATCAGTTGTGGCACGTGGGCTCAGTAGTTGTGGCTTGCGGCCTCTAGAGCACAGGCTCAGTAGTTGTGGTGCACGGGCTTAGTTGCTCTGCGGCATGTGGGATCTTCTTGGACCAGGGCTCGAACCCATGTCCCCTGTATTTGCAGGCAGATTCTTAACCACTGGGCCACCAGGGAAGCCCCATAGGTATTTAATATTTTTATGTACTTATTAAATGTTTTCTTTCAGTTATATTTTGTAACTGGCTGTTTATAAGAAGGCTATTTGTGTGTGTGTGTGTGTGTATACTTATGTTATAGTCAGTCACTTTATCAAAGTCTTTTACTGTTTATATCAGTTTTTTTAGTTTATTCTTTTGGATTTTTCACATATACAATTATATCATCTGAAAATAATATTAGTTTTAGCCCCTTTTAACAGTTCATACTTATTTCTTTTCCCCATGTAACTGTTGTAATGGCTGCCAAATAAATGCTAAATAAATGGACACACTTGTACTGTTCCTGACTCTGATGTGACCATTCTAATGACCTTTTATGGCACAGCACATGGCCTCTGGTCTCCTGGGTCCAGGTGAGGTGGTACAGTCATTTTCTATATACCAACGTTTGCTCGAAAAATAAGTTTAAGGGGTGAAGACTTTACTGTCAGTGTAGAAAGGAAATAAGTGTTCATGAATGTACAGGATATGATAAAAAGAAAAATGATGTTTTCGTTAGCAAGAGAGGCTTGTGAAGATTCGGCAGGATTGGATGTCGTAAAATTTGAGGTTGCATTTGACAGAAATCTGGAATGCAACATATGTCTTCTGATTTAAAACAAACTGATAAAAAATTCTTTTTTGCCCACCATACCCATAGTTATTTAAATATATGGTTTACTGGGGGGAAATGATAGTATAACAGTCCAAAGGACAATTTTAGACTATTTCCTCTTTTATCTAGCTTTCATTGGCATTTCCCTCTCTTTTTCCCTGCAGATATTTATTTATTTAAAATATACAGGACTTCTGGTTTGATACATCAAGCATAGTAGTTGGACCAAAACTAAATGAAACTTAGAGAAAAAATGTTTCCGTCTCCATAAACAAATGAACACATAAGATTTTCTTTGATTTTCCTGGTTCCAAAAGACTACAACTTAATGAGAAAACTCTGTCAGTAAAAATTTTTCACAATCACTGGTTCATAAAAAAAAAAAAAAAGAAATTTCAAATGGAATATATTTTAATAGATGGTATTTTGGCAAATGCAATTTGAAATACGGTATGTTTCCTCAGCCATGGGGAGAATAACATTTGATTTCATGTGCTTAAAATTGACATTGATTCTGTTACTTTTATCTGAACACAAAATACTCCTAGCACATTCCCTAACATACATAGTAATTTTAAATACTTCACTAAAATAAAGTATCATGCATCTCTCATATTAAAGTTGTAATTTGTCTTAAATTATTATTGTATTAACATAATATGAAATACTAGATTAAATATTTTTAACCCATACTTTTCCCATATAAACCTATATAAAACCATAATGCCTATATTAAAATTGGAGGATTCAGGAAATATCATGGTTCTCACTGTGAAGAAAATTATAACATCTTGACCTTATGCCTTTGAGGGTGAGCAAAACAAAACAGTAATTTAAACCAAAAGATTTTTAATAAGGTTTTGAAAATACAATGGTAGCATGCCTTTTTTGTTTTATTGGATGATCTTGGGAACTTTAATTCATAGGGAAGCTTTTATTTTCAAGAACAAAATCATAAAGCATATATAAAAACTATGAAGCAAAATTTCACCATTGTCTCACTAAATCCTTAGAGAACTGAGAGATTTATAGTTTGATTCTAATCATTATATTTTTCTTGAGGAATGATATATAGGAATGCAACTTGATTTGTAATGCAATTTATGATCTGAAATATAATGAAATGGATAGTTCAAATTGAAAAGTTGTGGCTGCTATAGTAAAAAACCCATTGTAATATGGGCCTTCAGTTATCTAATCATCAATACAATAATTTAAAAATTAATTTTCCACTTAGCTGAATTATTATTTACCATTTTATTGTAAGGAATACATTCTATAAAATAATGTAATGAAAAAAATTAACATGAATTTGAAAGTAGAGATTATAAAGCAACCTAAAAGTCAGGGTTGTTTTTTTTTTTTAATGATGAGTTTAGAGGATACCTGAAACTGTCAAACTGGAGATGAATAAATTAAAAGTGTATTCAGATGGAAGGAAGGTAGGTACTCTTCTCAAAAAGTTTTAAAATTGCATTTGTCTAATTTTAAAAATAAAATTAATAGGAATATTGATATGTAAACTATTTTCTAGTCTTCCTATATGAGTAGGATACATCATAATAGTGTGCAGCGTGAGGGGTGGAAATGTTTCTAGTATTGCCTATGATGATCTGACTCAGCATCAGCTGAAAACACCCTTGTATTATTTTAACATTTTCCGTTCCTGTATTAAATAATGTGTCACTCTGGGCTATGGCTAAAGCTGGTGACTCAGTTCCGTCCCTGACTCTGCCTGGGAACCTTGAGCAATGACTGAAAAGGCCCAGAAATTTTCCCCTTGGAAGAGCCTTGGTTTTGATAACTTAAGTACATAAACTATTGATCTACAACTTTCAGCCAGTTTACTTAAAATAAAAGGAATTGCTAGTCCCTTTACCTTTAATATTATTTAACCATAGCAAAATCTTTTATTGTTTTATCTGCTTTCTTTTCTACTTTACTTATATTTGTATTATTATAATATTTCTTTTAGCTTTTTTAATTTTTCTAATGCAGAAGAATAATCTTATGAATTCTCTGAATAGCTTACATCCCTAACAAGGGAGGTGGCCAGTCCTTTTGCTTCTAATTAGTTCTGTAAAATCCTTTTTTAATGCTATAAAACAGCTCTCCTATTTTAATCCCAGATGGCACCTTTGCCCTAAAAGGCAGTCTTGCGGAGGAAGTGAGTAGTACGGAGCTTAAATCCGGGCTCCTGGCGGTGGCTGGCACTGTTGGCTGAGGACTCCTTCCCACGGGAGCAATAAGCACCGACTCATAGACATCCCAGGGTAACAACTGGAGTATTGTTGCTTTCTAATTTCTAAGATCATTCAGTCCTTAATAAACAAATCTATGAATAAAACATAACT
Source organism: Leucopleurus acutus (assembly GCF_964270905.1). Classification (NCBI taxonomy): domain Eukaryota; kingdom Metazoa; phylum Chordata; class Mammalia; order Artiodactyla; family Delphinidae; genus Leucopleurus; species Leucopleurus acutus. Next base: position 109,203,880 of record NC_139145.1, on the reverse strand, counting down.
TCCTGACAGTGACCAAGCCTTACATTCAGCCCACAGTATGGGGTGAAAAGGAAATTGGAAATCTCCATAATTCCTTTTATTTTATTTACTTTGTCTGGCACTTCCAAGCAAGTCTAAATAACTCTCAATGCTATGAACTTCCAGTGGCATTCTAGCCTGACTACAGCACCAGAGGTGTGCAAACGTGAGCAACTGAGTAACGGATAGAAGCAAACGATAAACTGGCTAGTCTCTGCCCCCTGCAGGAATCTCCCAAATACCTGAAGCTGAGAAGGAAGATATAGCATACCTCTTTGTATAAATCTTTAAAAAGAGTACTGATTCTGTCCCTAAGTCCACTTAAACAATTCTGTGGTTAAGAGGTCTAACAAAGGAAGTTAATTTCTAGGTTGATTTTTGTCTCTTCTTTGAAGACAGACAAAGTAGAAAAGGAGGGTGGAGGAAGCGGGGAGGGAATGCAACGTCCTCCTGGAAAGACAGGTTAAGGATATCCTCATGGATACCTTCTGATATCTGGATAACTGGAGCTCAGAGTACACATTGGAATGCGAGAGGTTGGTGATGGGGCGGGGTAGGGGTGGGTGGGTGGAGGATAGTCCTAGAAGGGCCCGAAGCAGAACACTCAGCAGAAGTTAGGAAGCGAAACACCTGGATAGCACATTACAGGAAGCAGAGGCCTCAGCAACCATGCGAGAAGAAATTGAAAAAAATTCAGAAGTGGGCATTAGCCTGCTTTTCACTTGCATCCTAAAAATAAAAAGATTTTAATTATTTTCTGCTTATTAAATTTAATTCTTCAGAATAAGCCTCTATTAAGAATTCTTGCAAGCAGGAGTGTTGGTTGTCTAGTATAATTTGTTTTCCTAAACTTTACTTCATCATCGTTATGTCAAGAGAAGTTTGATTCTCTCAGAAAAAAATGTCCAGATGTACTATGCATATATGTCTTCAGATAAACAGGGAGCTGTTTTTGCATTGACCAGCTACCTCACAGAATTAGACCAACATAAGGGGTCTAAACATTATACCCTATTTTCTTAATTTGAAACATCATCTAATAATGTTTTTATCCATTAAATTTTCTGATCAGTCTGTTTCTTTGATCAATCTGCAGAGTTAAACTCATGACGAGCATTACCAGCTCCTCTGTCACTTGGTACTATTTTCCTCCTCACTTTGAGCTCTAAGTTTTTTCATCAGTTTAGGTTGTCTCCCACTCAGTTAATTTCTCTTATATCAGCAATGAAATCTACTTGTGGCATGTTCAATCACTCATCTATTATACATTCTTAAAAGTATTAATTTAAGGCATTTTACTACACAGTTCTGTTTAAATCACTAAATCACTAAATTTAAGATATTCTTTTGTTGACTAGTGTTACTGTGCAGCCCAAATATTCCACTAACCAATAGGTCTTGACTAAAGTCACCAGAATACACCCCCGTACTCCACTTATACACCCCTAACACTGGTCAGCCAAGACTACACAGTCACTTGAACCCAACAGACATTGGAACCCATTCTGCTCCAGACACCAGCAACAGCACAGTCTTATTAAGGAAAACAGAGCCCAGATTAATCCTGATGTCTTTTCTGTGAACATCTATCTCATCTATTATTTAAAATAAAAATTCACACTAAATGCCTACTATGCCAAAGCCGGCACATACAGGAATGAAAATAGACCCAACAGAACACAATAAGGAGTGGTGGCAAATTGGAAAATGCATGCAATCTAAAGGGGGTAGCAGCTACCCAACTACAGTTGGTTGCTGCCTTGGGGATTATGGGCCCAGAATAGCCAGAATCCAGTTTCTCAAAACCTGATGTGTAATATGAAATTTCCCAATTTTTAATATGCAGGTGTAACTCAACATTTCTGCAAATCAAATAAACATACTTCTAATAATTGAACTTTTTTTTAAATAAAAATTGATTTTCAATCTAATTAGCTTTCTTATCAAACCACATATAATAGAAAACCTTTAGGTCAATATTTTAATCTATAATTTTTGAATAAGTAAAAAACAGTTAATGAAAATATGAAAGAAGTTAGTGACCAATCTCCTTGTCTACATAAAAATGAAGATAAAAACTTCTGTACATCAAAAAAATCATAAAAATAATTAAAAGGTAAATATCAAAGCATGAAGAATAATTTACTGTGATAACTGATTGTCATATACCACTAGTGGGAATGTCAATTCCTTCTATCTTCTAAGAAGCAATTTGATACTATAGATGAGGGACTTAAAATATAAGTTTTGGCCCAGTAAAACAATTTCTAAGAATTTATCCTAAGGAGTTAATTTAATATAGTTTTATATATGATTATAATTCAAAGCGTAGCTATTATTAAATTATTAGATCAAGTATAGAATATCACATTATTTATTATATCAAATATCTGAAACAAGTTAAATGTCCAGCATTAGGTAAAGTTTAAGTAATCTTAACCAATTCAATAAATATAGTTTTATACTTTTCATAACACAATGGTTTTAATTTTTAAGACATTAAGGTAAATGCTTATGTTTAATCTAGATTTTTTTAAATGCTAGAAAAAATTCACCCATAAGTTCACCTCTGTTTCTTAATGACTGCTAACATTTTAGAATATACGTATCCAGAATGTATCCTAAATGTTTATAGAGTATATGAATATGTATACATTACATCTCTCTCTGTTTCTCTCTTTTTTTTTTTTTGCTGCACCCTGTGGCACGTGGGTTCTTAGTCCCCCGACCAGGGATGGAATCCGTACCCCCTGCATTGGGAATGCAGAGTCTTAACACTGGACCGCAAGGGAAGTCCCTCTCCTTTTCTATCTTCATTTTTTCCTCTCTCTCATTAGGCCTTAAACAATGTATCATAAATATATTTATTGTTCATTATGTATTTAAAACGTAATTTTAAATGGTTATATAAGTGTATTTTCATTTAGAGTGACCAAGATTATTTTTAAATTTTAAAAAGCTGAGACCTATCTCAAAGATCACAAAATAAAACATTTTATTAACATAGCCTGACACATGTCTTATATTCTGTCAGTTCTTTTGGATGTATACTTTTTGATCACTTTTTTATTTAAGAACAATTTTAAAATATGAGTACCTGTAGAGAGAATGGGAAAAAGTTGATTTTTTTCTCTAGCATGATTAATCAAAAATAATTAAATGAATAATTAGGTAATTTTCTTTATATGTCACAACCCCTACTCAGTAATGTCAAAACTTTTAGAACTGGTATTCTAAAACTCTCTCAACTTTTTTTTATAAACAAGGTGTAACATTTCAAGGAACATTCCGCAGACTGGCTCTCTGGATCTCTATTTGCCAAACTGTGTTTCTCTTCCACTATCCACATACAGTTGGTGCTAGTTACTTCTATAGGGTTTAGTCCTGTATCTTGTTGTCACAGTCTGGGTTAGTCAGGCTAGGAAGTGGTGGTAATATTCATGGAGTTATTGCTATACAACAGTGAGGGTTACTTACTACAAGTAAAAGTGACTGCAAGCCATATAAGTACATGGCATTAAACCCAAAATAAATGAATTCTAAACTCAACTTTTTCATAAAAATATCCCCCAAATTCCCATGGCTCCTCCAATGCCACCCCCCAAAAAAGGAAGGTGCTGAAAAAGGGAGAGTTGGACTAGAAATAGAAATGGTTATAAACCTTCCTTTTCAAAATTTTCAAAAGCATATGACCATATGAACATACTGCCAGGTCCCTCCCAGGGCCCTGGAAGGAGGTGGTACAAATGAAAGTCCCTGAAACTTAAGCCTCACTAGCGTCAAGGTAAATATGCCTCTAGCGAGAACTGTGAGCAACCTGTAAAATTGCTCTGTCCTTTTTAGTTGCTCAGTGATTTGTGGAGTAACTTGCATCTTCTGTTACCAATTTGGAAAGGAAAGGTAGAATAAGTGACAAACTGATGGCTAGAAATTCTGGTTCATGGTAGGCATCATATAAACCAAACCAAACTGCTTACAAGAGGTAAGCACATTTTATTCAAGAGAGAGGGAAATTTATCCTTTTATTCATTAGAGCTTTGTTTCTAAAAGTTTCTAACAGGCTAATTAAATGTAAATATTTGATTAATTAAATAATGGTACTCCCAGCAATAGGATACAGTAACTCTTAATATTGTATCATAGAAAAATATTCACTAATACAGAAAAATAATCATAATTCAGTGATCAAAAAATGCAATTTTCAAAACTGTATATAATGACATAATTTTTATAAAAATATGTTTGTAGTTACATAGGAAACATTTTGGAAAGTTTTAAGTATTAGCAAAGGTTATCTCTAAGCCTGTAGTTATATTTTAAAATTTAATTAAAAATTTTTAGTTTAAAAATTTTAAATGTTACATACATTGCCTTTTGAAATAGATTGTAAAGTGATAAAAAACATCTTTATTTAAAAAGCAATAAAATATATGATGCTTAGTATATAAGCCACACAATAATGTGAAGGTTTCAAATAATAGAAAACCATTTTGGTTCACATAAACCTCCTTTTATTTAGGGCTTATTTTTATACCAGTTATTTGACTCCAGCATCAGTCATATGGCATTTCTGTACTTCTTAACAAGCCCATGGGTTTTCTACTTTTTTCAAGCGAAATCTTGATGAAGCAGTTGATAATCTGAGGCTTGCCTGCTATATTGTGAAATCCCTCTGTGTTTTTAATAAAGGCGTCCTCTCTGCTCTACCTAAAGTATGTGTCAAGAGTGGATAAATAACACTTTTTAAACATAGAACAACGTATTTATTATTTGAATTACTAATTATTTATTTAACTATATCTTTATGATAACATATTAACTATTTCTATGAATCACTTATTTTAATGTCAAGAATACACACAGGATTCCAGTAAAATTTGTTTTCTCTATTTTCAAAGATAAGGAAAAGCAATAAACTTTGAAATTAAAAGGCAAGTGAATAATAGAAATAAAATAGAATTGAACTAGTATAATTATCTGATTATATACTTTACAGTCTATGTTGTGTGTGATTGTTTAGGAACACAATGTTACTAATCTTTGAGATATTGTAGCCAGTGTGGCCTGCAGAGTTTAGCACTTCAATTTATCTTATCTTTAATATGAATCTGTGGCCTCTTAGGGCTATCAGCTATCCTATGAAAAGGCCCTCCTTTGCTACTTCTATTTGTCATTAAACTTTTGTTTTCAATCCATCAGCACACTTTTTACTGAGTTCCTGTTTTGTTAGAGCAAGACTGAGGAGAAGGGAAAGAAATGTAAGAATCACAACCTGCCATTCAAAAGCTCATAGTCTGTATGCAGCTGGAGGAGCTGTGATATTTGAAGATAATCAGGAGAATTTACAAATACTAGTTCAAGAATAAATATTGAGGGTTTTTTTTTGTTGTTGTTACCGTCGTCATTCTGCTGCTTATGTGTTTTTGCCAAGTGTAAAATATAATGTTTAAGTGTCCAGAGATGAGAGAGGAGATAGGGCAGTGAGTAGCATACCATGTGTGTCTATAATGTGGCTGGAGGTGTAGACTGAACATAGAAAGAAACAAGAAGGCAACACCAAGTTCTGGAAGACTTGGAAATGAATCTATTACTGAAACTTTTATTTGAACATGTATCAGTTAGCATTATTGTTTTTAACTCGCAGGTAACAAAAACTAAACCCACACCGGAATTACTTGTTCATGTGATTACAGTTTAGGTATCTTTCACAACCCAGGAATGGCTGGATTCAAGGATCAAAGATTGTTACAAGCACTGCCTTTTTCCCATCTCTTGGTTCTGCCCACTACTGTGTTGACTCCAGTCTAAACATGTTCCATGAGGTGGAGAAATGGCTACAGCAGTAGCCATCACATCATCCCAGGGTGTAAGTACATGCAAACATCTCTTCTTCCATAAATTTGAGCAAAATTCCAGGGTGAATGCTCTAAATAAAGGAGCATGCCCATCTCTGAACCAATTTCTCTTGAATAGAAAATGAAACGTACTGTATGGCTGTGGCCTGGGTCACATACATACCCCTGAAATAGGGGATGGAACCAGCTCCACCGAGGCACATGGACTGAAAGTGGGGGCAGGTCGCTCCCCAAAAGGAAGTTCAAAGAAAGTGAAATGGTTTTTAGGTTTTCAAAAAACAGTAGGTGTACATTTCATGGGGTAAGATAAATATCAGCTGCGGCATTGTGGGGCTTCCTCTGTAATACTTTTATAATTCATATAGTTGAATGTTTTGTACCAACATATGGAAAAATGTAAATGAGGTGGCCAAATAACATTTAAATGCTATTTAAGAAGAGGACTTCAGTGTTTGGAAGGGTGTTAGGAGGTAACTACAAATGTAAAATGATTTTTTAAAATTGTATAGGGAAATTTAACAGTAAACATCAGAACTTTTAAAACTACTTCACCATTTCACCTAAAAATTTCATATCTTGAAATTTGTTTTAAGGGAAAAAATAGTCAAGTACAGATAGATATACACATGTTTATTGCACATTGCCAATATCAAATATGGGGAAATCATTAAGTAATAATAAAAATTATTCATTATAAATTATTTTTAGTTTATAAAAAATTAATAAATTTTCTTATACCCATGTAGTCAAATACTTTGGATGCATTGACTACTATAATTTGTATTTGTTTATATAAAATATTACATAAAATAAATCAGATTAGAAAAAGAGTATATGTAGTATGATTGTATTTATACACACAAATGCTTAAAGAAAGTTTGGAAGTATATTTACCAAGAGATTTAAAAAAATAGTTATATCTATATTATGGAGTTGAAGGCAATTTTTCCTTTGGTTTAACTATTTTTTCTTTTGTAAAATAAAAAAAAAATTGTAATTTAAAATAAATAATGGTAAGAAGGATTGGAAAATTTCCTTTTTATTTACAAAGTAAAACACAACTTTAATAACAAAAATTTGTTTTATTTCTTTAAAATATATGAGAAATATGGTATTTCAGTCTCAAAAAGAAAAATGACTTGGCTTATGTGTGAATGCTTGTATATGTATGCATATACAAATATCACATATGCATACCCCTCCATCTTAAAAAAAAACCTTTCATATTTTATGTTATATTGTTAGTTTTATCTAAACACCAGCTTTTTCTTCCCATGACCAAATCACTGAATTACATAAAAAAAATGGAGCACTGCCATTGTGCTTTATAAATTTAACTGCATACATGAGCCAAAAGACTTTGTAATTTCCAAGTCAGAAGACAATTACTAGCATTAAAAGACTTCCAGTCACACATTTCTTATTTTGAAATCCGGCACTTGATATTAGCATAAGACAACTTTGAAAGGTTTATCACAGGATAGTGCCAATATCTTACAGAGTAAAACACATCACATTTCCAAATATTTATAATAGCTGACATGAAAAATAAATACAACTATCTAAATTCAGATAACTCTTGTTTAAAAAGGAAAATATAATTCAAAGAGGTGTGTGAGAGAATCACAGAATTTCAAATCTGGAGCAAGTAAGTCTTGGAGAACATCCAGTTTTGGCTTTGTATTTTATAAATATAAGAAACTAGATACCATGATGCAAGGTGACACACCTAAAGTTCTATAGGTCAGTGGAGGGAAAATCCAAGACCAGGTCATCTGACTCATAGTCCCTTGCTCTTGCAGCTATGCTACACTCCTAAAGCAACCAGAAATGAGCCCAGTACTTGTTGGATTTTCCTCAATGCAGGTGTGGAAAAACAATGACTCACCTTGTGGTGTCAAGGAAAGGATGAGACTGAGTCAAACAAGTTGATCTTTCTCACAATTTATTAATTATGTAAACTTGAGCATGTTAGTTAAGCTCTCTGAGCCTTGCTTTCTTCATCTCTTAAATGGGATGAATAATATTTACATAAAAGTGTTTGTGAGGCTTGTAAGTTTGGGAGGTGATATGTATGAAGAGCCTAGTATCTACTAGGTTTTGATCAGACTGTCCTATTGATTCTCTTTTAATCTTGTTATGCTATCTTGCTCAGAATTAAAATGATCAATCTGCCATGGTTTTAGGAATACTGATAAGGTGGTTGCCTTCAGTACTCTACTTGAGATGACCCTTATCAAATTGTTTTTGCGGGACACAAGATGCTGATTCTTAATTCTCTATTTACTGTATTTAGTCACCTCCTTTATTTTATGCAAGAGAATCTGAGTTTTTATTACAATGGAAAGGGAAGTTTTGTTGGTCAATATAAGAAATGGGATGACAAAGGAATTCTGTCAACTGTGTTTTTGTCTGCATTTTCAGAATGTGTATCTGACTGTTTTCAGGTGTGCTTATCTGAGTATTTCTTTCATTAGGTTTCATAATTATTTAAAGAAGCTTAATTTTTTATTTTTAATTAATTCAGACAGTTTACCTAAGTTGTATGTTTCACTGTCATTTAAAAAATACACATAAAAATAACCTTTTATCTTCAGAGGGCATTTTTAAAAATTAATATCTCAGATTACCTACTGATAAACTATTCCTCAAGAAAAAGCTATTTTAAGTTATCCCCTTGAACGGTAAAGGTTTGTGTGTAACTGTGATAAACTCAAACTCTAACCATCACCTCAGGGGGTGTATATATCCCATTAGAATCAAGGAAATAAGCCAAAACCTCAAAGAGACCTAACAAGTATGATACCCAAAGTGAAGGGCATCTCCAGCAGTCGGGGGAACCGTAAGAAGCTTCCATGATTATCAGGGTTTGCAAAAACCATTAGAATAACCACTGGCACCAAGACATCCTTTCTACATGAAGAGGAAGTAGTACTTGATAGGATGGAGAGAGCTGTGGGTTCCACTATGGAGAGATCACTCTAGAAGGGGCTTAGGTAAGAAATACTAAAAAGAAGTTACCAGGAAACAGATTTTAGCCATGTAAAAGGAAGAAGATTTTAATATTCAGAGCTGTGCAAAGCTGCCAAGGAGATGGTGAGTGCTTTGTCACCCAGTTCTTCATGAAAGGATTGATATATTTAAACACGCTCCATTGCTTCCCTAAAATATGAAAACCCCTTATTCATATGATTGCAAAGCAAACATGATGAAGTCTAGTTTTTGAAAATGATACTTAGATAAGTTTAAAATCTTTATTATGAGATAAAGATTAATTACCAACATTAAAATATAATGCTGTTTAACTTGCCTTTCAAAAATCAACTATTGATTCAGGATTTAAAAGTAAATAGCTTTATGTTTACCTGTGCAATGATCTTTAAAATTATGATCCTTACAGATGTTTCTCCTTACACTGTTTAAAATTAAAATAACATTATACCTTACTATTGAATCAACTAAAACAGTTATAAGATTTTAATTAATTTCTTAGATCATTCTTCTACAGTAACATCACCAATATTAAATCACATGCATGTTGTTACGTGTATGTATCTGGGTTGAACGCTCACATGCATTCATACACATGTGCTCTACAGTTGAGTTATTGAATAAATATGAGAAATTCTCCATATACAATTGAATTTAGGGAAGGGATATATGTTGAATTAGAATTGCAGTTCATGCTTATTAAATCAATCATATTATTTCTAGGGAAAGTCTATCAAAAGGTAAGAGTTTAAAATAGTGATAGTAATACATTATCAAGTAATTTGATAATTCTTATATGCCCTTTATTAAAATCTTTACATATGTTGCTTACAGGAGATACCTTTTGTTTCTTTTATTACATAAAAGAGGTAAGGAATTAAGAGTGGATTGTGGAGGAAATTATTATCCCTATAAAGGATACATATTAAAAGATTAGATCAAACTGTTGCTGTAGTTGAAATGTTTAAATCTGGATAATTCTTTTAATTTCTCTGGGCTTTAGTACCCTCATTTATAAACTAAGTTAGTTCAACATTCATGTGCAAATACAAGCATGCAAACAACAAACATAAAAATAAACCAAGGAAAATAATTAAAAAACTCACAATAAATAAAAAGTTTCCTATATTTATTATACCTACTCAATACATACTATGTATCACAACAAACCAATAAAAACGCCTACTTTGTTTATTGCACCAATTCAACCCATACTATGTGAAAGGCTGCTTGGTACTGAAGATATAAGGTTTAAAAAACAAAACAAAATGAACAACGAAACAGCCAGCTTCCTGGCCTCATGGAGCTTTCTTTTACTGGGTTCTATGACTTTAGTTTTTCTCAGCTTTACTGAGATATAACTGATAAATAATATTGTGTAAGTTTAAGGTGTACAATATGGTAATTTGATACATATATTTATTGTAAAGTGAACATCACAATGGTTAGTTAACACTTCTATCACCTCACATTATTACCACTTTTTGTGTGTGTGATGAGAACATAAGATCTACTCTCTCAGTGACTTTAAAGTATATAATAGAGCATTATTAAATTTAGTCACCATACAGTACATTAGATCCCCAGGACTTATTCCTCTCATAGCTGAAGTCTGTACCGTTTGACCAACATCTCTTTATTTCACCTCTCTCCTAGTGCCTGGTAATCACCATTATACCCTCTGTTTCTACGACCTTGTCTTTTTAGATTCTACAAATAAGTGAGACCATACAGTATTTCTCTTTGTCTGTCTGACTTACTTCCCTTAGCATAACACCCACAAGGTCCATTTATATTGTCTTAAACGGCAAGATTTCCTTCTCCCCACCCCCATACACAACTTTTTTCTTTAATAAAAAGTCTTACAAATAACAAATGCTGGAGAGGTTACGCAGAAAAGAGAACCCTCCTACACTGTTGGTGGAAATGTAAATTGGTACAGCCACTATGGAGAAGAGTATGGAGATTCCTTTAAAAACTAAAAAAATAGAGCTACCATATGATCCTGCAATCCTACTCCTGGGCATATATCCAGAGAAAGCCATAATTCAAAAAGGTACATGCACCTCAGTGTTCATTGCAGCACTATTTACAATAGTCAGGACATGGAAACAATCTAAATGTCCATTAACAGATGAATGGATAAAGAAAATGTGATATCTACACACAATGGAATGCTACTCAGCCATAGAAAAAAGAATGAAATTATTCCATTTCAACAACATGGATGGACCTAGAGATTATCATACTAAGTGAAGTAAATCAGACAGAGAAAGACAAATATCATATGATCTTGCTTATATGTGGAATCTAAAAAAAGATACAAATGAACTTATTTACAAAACAGATATAGATGCAAACACATAAAAAACAAAGTTATGGTTACCAAAGGGGAAAGTGGGGGAGGGATAAATTAGGAGTTTGAGATTAACATATACACACTACTACATATAAAATAGATAACCGACAAGGACCTACTGTGTAGCATCGGGAACTATACTCAGCATTTTGTAATAACCTATAAGGGAGAAGAATCTGAAGAAGAATAGATATGTATGTATGTATAACTGAACCCTTTGCTATACACCTGAAACTAACACAACACTGTAAATCAACTGTACTTCAATAGAAATAAAAAATATTTCAAAACTTCCTCAGTTAAGGAAACAGAAGAGGCAAGAATGAGTCAAGATTTCAGTCATCACATATTGCATTAATTCTCTGACTCTTTGACAACTGAGATATGATGGCTTACGTTAAGGCAGAGAAGTCTATTTTGACAGAATCTATAACCTTCCTTTTTGAAGATTCTAGGTCCTTTATGATTTAATCCAGCAAACGTTGATTCCTACTTACACTTGTTTTCAGTGTATCATAAAACCTATTAATATTTAATTAATGTTTACTGGGTACACTGACTCACAATTTACTTCTTTCTAAAGTGAATGTTCTGGGCTTCCCTGGTGGCGCAGTGGTTAAGAATCTGCCTGCTAATGCAGGGGACACGGGTTCGAGCCCTGGTTCAGGAAGATCCCACATGCCGTGGAGCAACTAAGCCCGTGAGCCACAATTACTGAGCCTGTGCTCTAGAGCCCACGTGTCATGACTACTGAAGCCCATGCGCCTAGAGCCCGTGCTCCAAGAGAAGCCACCGCAATGAGAAGCCTGCACACCGCAATGAAGAGTAGCTCCCGCTAGCCGCAACTAGACAAAGCCCGCACAGAGCAATGAAGACCCAATGCAGCCAAAAATAAAATAGATATAAAATAAATAAATAAATAAAATAAAGTGAATGTTCTCTTCTCATGGATATTAAGAGAACATGATAGAATGAATTTCACTTTCAATTTTCCAAACATTTTGAAGGCTGCCTCATTGAGGCACCACCGAGACTCTGAATATCTCTGAGGCCTAGGTGCAATCTCATTTATCATTGTGTTCCTGAGGCTAACATTTTACAGTTCTGTGGCAGAAGGAGATTATTCATTAGATGTTAGCCTGCTCAATGAATGATCAGAGGATAATGGTTAATTCTAAATATTTATAATCCACATTCCTGGTAGCTGTATGATTCTGAGCTGAAAGATCTGCCCCCTCCTTATGTCTTCCCAAAACTTAACATGAAAAATACTGACATGCTCAGTTTGCCCAGGCAAAGTGAAATATATTATGATTGCCTTTGAATAAAAACCAGTGAGGCAAAAATTATTTTTAAAACATATGTACTGATTTTGTTTATCAAAATTGTGACATACAAATATGTTATTGGAGGAGAATCAGAGTGGAAAATGGGAGAAAAGTACCTCTAAATTATAACACTTACACCAGAGTGTAAAACTCTCTGCAAAAAGTCTGGAATGGATTAAAGGAAAATCAAATATTATTCCAGCACTGTAGCAGTTTCCATGGCCATGCTTTCTGTCTGAGGATTACTGGGCTGTTATCCCTCCACTGCATGGGCCATATACCTAACTGCTTTGTCTCCAGGAGGAGAGAACACAGGGGCATCCTAAATGGAAAGAAAGAGGAACTTTCTAGTGGCCATTATCTTCCACTGTCCTTTGACTTTGAAAATGATTCCCCCACTGGATAGGTTAAAAAAAATTTTTTTCAGAACATATTGATTTGAAAAAGCACTTTGTGGTTTACTTGTAGAAAGTGCACTTAGTACTAATAGCATGCTTGTTCCTTGCCCCTGATGTTGCAGAAACAGGTCATTTTTCCAGAAATAAAGACAGAAATAGTTTTATTTTGGAATAGACTGCATTTCCCCCCCATGTATTTATATTTGGCTTGAGGCCTAACATCTTTAAATTAGTCTTCAAAATTAAAAACTAAAAATAAACAAACAAAAGGAACAATAGTAATTCTAAAGAACATGACTTAGTATAATTCACAATTGTAACAAAATGTATGAAAATTATCTTCAGATGCTGGAGCATAAGCTAACTGAAGTATACATTCAAAATGTCTTCAATGGTATATAAACTTTACCAATTTAGACTACTGCCAAATATAATAATATAAAAATATATAGCAGTCAAACATTAGATATGAATTATGCTGTTACATGATTAATTTTGCTGTTTGTGAGATTTTTATAGAAGAGATCTCTGAGTTGGGTATTCAAATTCATAAAACAAAGCAAAAGTATTCTGAATTGCCATTTTCTGGAATAATATTTTCCAAGGTTCCTCAGTGTTATATTATAACTGACCACACAATATGTACTCTTTTTTTTTTTTTTTTTTTTCGGTACGCGGGCCTCTCACCGTTATGGCCTCTCCCGTTGCGGAAACCAGGCTCTGGACGCGCAGGCTCAGCGGCCATGGTTCATGGGCTCAGCCGCTCCGCGGCATGTGGGATCCTCCCGGACCGGGGCACAAACCCGTGTCCCCTGCATCGGCAGGCGGACTCTCAACCACTGCGGCACCAGGGAAGCCCACAATATGTACTCTTTAACCAAAATGACTGAGGAAGAAGTCCAGAAGCATAATTACAGCTGTTCCTTTTCCTTCCTTCCTTGGATTATTCCATTGTAAAGGAATTAGGTGGACAAAGTAAAGATGGCTTTCATATAGAAAGGAAGGCTGGCATCAGGAGTCAGAGCCCAGCCCAGGTAAAGAGGTTGTCCTGCTGGGGGCAGCATGCTGGCACAGAAATGTTCCAGAAAGAGGAAGAGTTTTTTGTATTGTACTTGCAACTGTTCTGTAAGTTTTTTTTTTTTTATGATGCAAAGAAATATAATTACAGAAGTTTGTGCTTGCTTAACAGATAAAATAAAAATCAATAATTATCTAAAGTGTAGATTGGATATGTCCAATAAAACTTCTCACCAAATTAGTTTCTTTTTTCTCCCAAAGAAGCCTGTGTTTTTAAATACTTTTTTAGATTCTGTGATGATGGTAGAAATCATTATTTATCCTGGGTTTTTATGTATCACTGAGAAATAGGTAAATAACTCAATGAATACTGACTGACTGAAAATTATAAACTATTAACTTTCAATATGCAATGAAATCAAGTAACACTACTTGGAAACGTAGTTATGGCACAATCTTTTCGAAAAAATCTAATCAAAACCTTAAACTTAGAAATCTATCCCTTTTAGACATTCTTATTTTCTTTGTCACTTTGTATCTTATATGTAGAAATAAAACTGTTATAATGATTAAGAACTTAAGAAATGGGTTAAACTAGATCATTGTATGAATTGATGGTCTTCAATGAACTACAGAAATAAGCATTTAGTGTGAATAATCTTGTCTTGACTTTGAAGTATTACAGAGACACAGCATCATACCTTTCTCTCAGCATTTACTTGAGTAAACACAAGTAAACACAGCTCTAAAATCTTTCTAAAAATAAAGCAATTTATCAGGAGTCTGACTACTAACCTGACCTATGTTACTAACCTATTTATGGATCTTATAGTTTTCAGAGAGTTTTTTCTATGTGGTGACTGGTAAGAAGCTTCATTTAAAAAAGTGATTCAGCTTTACCATTTGTTTAAATATTTTTAACCTTAGAGTAAAAACAAATGAATTAAACTTTGTATTAGAGCATGTAGTAAGACACTGTGGACTTGAATAGCATATATGTGGACTACAGTGAATGAGAAGTATGGTATATCAGATTTTTTTTTTTTTTTTTTTTTAGCAAATATCCAATGCCTCTTCCTCACACTGCCATGGGAGAGAATATTTTTCTACCCCAAAGACACTGGGTTGGTTATATGACTTTCTTTGGCCTGTGGGGTGTTAGTGGATGTGATGCAAGTGAAGGTGTGAAAAATGTTTTGAGGTTGGGCTTGCTTTCTTGGCTTCTGCCTTCTGCAGTGAAAACACGCTTCAGATAGTTGCTGACCCAAGAAAGTTGAGAGTCTTGTAAAGCAGATAGGAATACACATGTCCTTTCTTTAGAGGTAGTGATAACATTAAAATAAAGTTCTTTATCAAGCAAGTACAATAGTGTATAAGTATCATAGGGAGAAAGAGAAAAATCTATAATAGCAAAGAGAGCAAAGGCACATTAAGAGTAAAGATCATAGAAAAATATGAATTTGTGTTTGGGCATATTTATCTATAAATCAGTAAACTATATTACTATATGTCAAGTCTTTCTGTGGGATAGTAAGGATTTAATGAGATTTTGATTAAGGTAATCACTGAGTCAAATGAAGACTTGTTGCGCCTGAATAGGCCCATAAGTGTTGATGAAAAAGCAGGAAATGTGCAGAAAAACAATATACAGTACTCCTTAATTAAACAAGCTGCTAACAATAGACTTTAATATTTTATACAGTTTATACATTATTATAATAAAAATGAAAATCTCATTAAAATTTTATTTAAGCTTTCATACTCTGTGAAAGTTGTAGCTATTTCTAAGAACTCAACAGGCAAATAATTGAGCTTTTGTCTGTGTACAGATGTCAAGTTATTGCTGAGGAGGGGATATGTGTGAGTGATATCTCATCCAGCCACCTTGCTGACATCACTATACTAAATGCTTTTTACAACTTGATATTATGGCCTCAGAAAAGTTCATACTGATGTATCAGAATAGATATTATAATGTCATCTAATAAGCAGTTTTATGCCGAGCAGTTGCAGAAAAATGTTACTATATAATCCAATATGACATTATATATTCTAATATAACAAAGTATAAAAAATTATATTGAAACTTATATCCTTTCATTCCTTTATACATCTAACAATACTAACAATGTTGATGCTGATTTAGTTGTTTACATAATCCATATAATTATTCTAACTCTCCACTTCAATTTTCTATTAGAAATCTAATTAAACTGCAAATGGAAAAGGATGCATATTGACACTAAACAGTAAAAGTCTGCTTTGAAACCTATGTTTTGATGTCATCCAAAAAACTAAAATAATTACGTATGATATTAAAATTTAACATAAATGTTGTATTATTCCATTATTAAATTACCACTGAACTGAGTCGGATTGAATTTATTAATTTGATGTACAAGGTTTCTTTGCAACCTTTTTATTTTCAACAATTATTGAGGAATGATATATTTCAATAAATATCTTTATAATGTAGCACAAGTTCTCAATTTTTCATGTCTTCACTCTGTTTACAGGCTTTTCTCCAAATTTTAAAGATTTTTCTGTTTATCATTCATTTTGCTTTTTTGGTAAAATTTTAAATATCAATTTTCTTACTGTAGAACACTGACAAAGATTAAGAAATAAAAATTATTTTATTAATTAAATGAAATTCACAAATACAGATTTAATTTTTCACTGATTTTGTGATGGCTTTAAATTAAATTTATTCATTCATTCACCTAGTTGTTACTGACTGCCTTTTATGCATTAGACATTGTATTAGGCAGTAGAACAAAATGGTGAGCAAACATATGTAATATCTTACTCTCATGGAACTTAAAATCAATGTAAGGACAGATAATTAACCTAAAAATTACAAGAATGAAAAATTTTGCATTGTGATGAGTGCCACAAAGGAAAAACACAGGGTAAAATGAGAACTCTTTGACTTAATTAGGGAAGTCAGGGAAATCATTCATGAAATGATTAGTCAGCTAAAGTTTAAAGAAAAAGTAGCTTTCAACAAGTCACAAGAGGAGAGGATGTAACATAAGCATAGGAAATCATAAGTGAGGTGGTCCTAGGCAGAAGAAATTGTTGGGATACGTGTTGTGGAAGGGATGAGTAGCTACTACTTTCATGTGTATTTAATGAGAATATTTTCAACCATAAATTCAATAAAAAAGACAATCAGTTTGGTGATAATTTCAGGTTATAATTTGTTGTTATGCTAGAGTTGTAGTCTATAGCTGGTGTCTTCTACAAAGTCAGAATTACACAGCATGGGAATGACCTCAATCAGAAGACTGCTAGGCTCATTTCCCTGAGGCATTTCTCTGATTCTGGCTGTGTATGGCAGAGAGAATCTTTGAAGTACGTAATGGTATATCAGTTGTTTATTGCTAAAGCAATGCTGCATAGAAAACTGCCCCCAACATTCTGTGACTTAGAATAGCTACAAAATAAGTGTAGCTCACAAATATGCAGGTAGGCTAGGGGCTTCTTCTGGCCTCAACTGGGCTTACTCAACTGGGTCCTTTCTTAGCATTCCATCTGCAAGAAGGCTCGTATGGTCTTGACTGGGCTTATTTACATGTCTGTCGGCTGGTAGAGTGGCCTCAGATGGGACAACTGAGGAGATTCAGGTCTACACCAGTCGACTTATGTTCTAGCAGGCTTGGCAGAAGAACAAGAGAGGAACTGAGAATGCACAGTTGTTTTCCCAAGCCTCCACTTTTTGCAAATTCGCTACTTTACCATTGGCCAAAGCAAGTTATATGGCCAGGAACAGTCAGTATGGAAGGCCATTAACCAAAGGCATGAGTGAAAAGAGGGGTAAAAAATTGGGGGTATTAATTCAAGCAATCAACCACCAGTGGCATCTGGAACAGCAACTGTGACATCAGGAAAATAGGAGCACTCTGCTTTTGGAGAGTTTTCTCACAGGCTTCAGAGCCTGACAAAGAAACTCAAAGGTCAGTGTGCCCAGAGGGCAGAAGGCCAAAGCCAGCAAGGTGGGAGCTGGAGCTAGAGAGGTTAGCCCTATGGAGGGCCTTATTTCTGAATTCAGTTATTATTATTATATATTTTTTTCTGAATGAGTGAATGAACAATAACCTTTTCCATTAGGAATAATTAAGTGACAAATTTACAGATAAACCAAAATTAGTTTCTTTGGTATGTAATTTTCTAAGAGTAACACTGAAATTTAAGTAATAATTTTAATAAAACAAAAACTATAAAAAGCTCATGGTAATACTCAAGAACCTTATAATTCTACAACTTAACATATATTTAAATATACTTTCTTTCTAATTCTTTGATGCTTTTAAATGGAAAATGATTTCCCTACTTACTTCAGTGCAAAAGTTGATTTGTGTTTTAAAGAGAACTTAATTGTGTCTGTTTTTCATTTTTGTGTTTAAGATAAAATATGACTTTTACATGGCTTACTCCTCTTTTAGTTTTCCTAAAGTGTACTATTCCAATTTAATATTTCTTTTGATTCTTAACCTTTACAGTGTTTACTTTTAGCTGAGTTTGGTAAATTTTTGAAGTGCGATACACAGCAGAAAAGCACACAAAACGTATGTGGACAGCTGACTTCTCAAACTGAACGTAACTGTGTAAGGAACACCGATATCAAGGAACAGAATGTTATTAGTACCTCAGACACTCCTCACCCATTCTTTCCCAAGTATTACCTCTTCCTCCCAAAAGACAACCTCTGTTCTGATTTCTATGACCATGAACTAGTTTTTCTTTTTTGAACTCTATATAAATAGAATTATATAGTCTGATTTATCTTGATCAACTTTGTGATTGTGACCCTAACTCATGCTGCATGTAGCAGTATTCTATTGATTTGAATTGCTAGATAGAATCCTATACATGATACACTACAATTTATATATTCCATTAGTGACGATGTTTGGTTATTTCTAGTTTTGTGGCTATGACAAAATGGTGCTTTATTGGTACATGCCTTGTACGTGCCTTTTAGTACATATATGTGCACATTTTAAATAGTTATATACCTATGAGTTTATACTTACGAGTATTGTGTTCATGCCTACAAATACATGACTAAGAGAATTGGGGGATAGACCTAGGATGTATACCTAAATGTATTGGGAAAATAGAAGAATATTATGTTCACCTTAGTAGATAATGCCAGATAGTTTTTCAGAGGGATCGTACTGATTTTCACTTCCCCCACCAATGTATGAAACTTTTATTGCTCCAAATACTCTCAAATACTGGCACTGTCTTTATATTAGCCATTAACTAATTTTATTCATTCTGATACATAGGTAGCTGAATATAATTGTGGTGTGCTTTATAATTCCCTGTCAGGTAAACAGGCTAAACACCTTTAATTTGTTTTCTGGCTATTTGGATACCCTCTTTTTTGAAGCAAATCTTCAAGTCATATTTTGCTTTCAGACTAGAAAAGTGACTATTTTTCTTTTGTATTGTTTTTCTTTTTATTATTGATTTATAGGAGTTTTAAAAATATATTAGGTATATGAATCTTTTATTGCGTATTTGCATTATGAGTATCTTTTTCCCAGCGTGTGGTTGCATTTTTCATTCTTTCATTGGAGTCTTTTTATGAACAGAAGTTCTTAATTTTAATGAAGTCCAATTCCTCAGTCTTTTATGTTTACTACTTATTGTGTCCTCTGTAAAATACTACTATTTATTAAGTGTATTGAAGATACTCAATATTTTTCTTTTAGAAGTTTAATATTTCATCATTCACATTTAGATTTAAAGTCTATCTGGAATATACTGGATTTTCTGCATACACAATCAGATCTTCAACAAATAAAGATAAATTTATTCATTCCTTTCAACTAATGATTTTTTTCATGTTTAATTGTACTGGCTAGGGTCACTGGTAAAATATTAAATAAAAGTAGGAATAATAGTAATCCTTTTTCATTCCTAGTCTCAAGGAAGAAGCTTTCAGTTTCAAACCTATTCCTAATTTGTTTAAACATAAAATCATAAATGATTTAATTTTTAAAATGCTTTTTCTACATTTATTGAGATTAGCATATGATTTTCTTTTTTGTTTTATTAATTACATTGTGAATTATAATTAAAATTTTCATAGTTTAATTTTTGAATTTAAAAAAAATTTTGCTTTTCTGAAGTAAATTGACCCTCTAAAATATATTACTAGATCTGTATTATGGTTTCCAAAGAGAACAACACACACACACACAAACACACACACATTAAGAGAGAGAGAGAGAACTACTGATTATTAATAACATTTTGCAATTGTTTTCCTTAAAAATCAACTTGCCTATGACATTCCTCATAAATCTCATGACGTTTACTAACAAAATTTTTCCAGACTTCAGTATCTGAACTTCAGTGATACTCACCTACTCTTAGCACTAAGGAAATTAATCCATGAACCTAAGATTTCAAAGTGTTTTCAAAATCTCTTTATCCTTTGCCACCATGACATCACTACAACTAAGGTGACCAGATGTTAAGGATACTTTTAACATGACCTATTCACATTTCCACAGACCTTCTAATCTCGGTACTCTTTTCAGGAACAACAGTCTATAGCAATCACAGAACATTTGTTTCTTCGTCCTGATATTCTGAGCTGGCTCCACATTCCCTAACGAAACCATTCAATTATTTTCCAAGATGTATCTTCCTTTTCATTCAGACAGACATTCTGTACATCCTCTGTTTCTTATTATCTTTATTCTTTTCCCAACATTATTCCAGCCTATCACTTATTGAAGCAAAAGAAAAACAAACAAAAACTTACTTATTTTTTAAGCAACTGATTTGTTTTTCTTTAAAATTTTACCCAAACTCACTCCAAATGTTACCCAATTTTCCTTGGATTCATAATGGAAAAAAATAGGTATTTTCTGAAATAATTTTTTCAATAAAATAGAAGTTATAGGCCTTTTGCTTAAATTATAATAAATGAAAACGTTTATTAATTCAAGGCCATTTCATAGTGAATCTGCATAATTTAGTTCATTAAAAATATGTACTGATCACAACTATTTTCTAAGCACTTAAGAGAATAAAAGGTGAAAAATACATGATCGCTGCCCAAGCTTGTTATCTAGATGATGATACAGGTATGAACAACTAATATAAAAACATATTAACAGCTGTAAACTATTCAAAGTAGAAGGATAGAGGGATATAATGAAATCAGAAAATTAATATTAATCCTGATAATTTTGGTAGCCAGTATTTTTACATCAATTATGCAGAATTGCTGCTAAAATTGTCAGTCCTTCCATATTAGCCAGATAGATGACCTCAGTCTTTATTTTCTTCTCTTTGGCTCTCATGAGGACTGTATAGTCATAATCCTTTTTTCAGCTTTCAGGAGGGAATTAACACGTCCATTAAAACTCTAATCCATGAGCTTGTTTTCCAAATTTCTAAAAATATCAAACATTTAGCTCATGTTTTTATAGAAATTAGAAATTATCTTTGAGCAGCTGTATTTTTCCCCTACATCTTTCAAATTTGTTTTAAATACCTTAAAATTAACAGACACTTTTATTTCTCAGCATCTCAGTGAAGGAAAGGAGAATAAATGAAAGTTTTGTAGTAGCCATTTCTTTGCCTGTAGCTAGTGTAAGACCATGGTTTCATACAGAAGGAACTACATATAACCATCTTAATTTCAGAATTTGTTATATTCTTTATTCATATATATTGACTTCTTTTTAGTTTTAAGAGGATGAATAAAATCTTATTTCTACAGAAAATAAGAGTGTCATTAAAGACAGGGCTGCAGTCGGTTCTTTCCTTTAGATGTAGGTGGAAAAAAGCAGAGGAATCTACATAAGCAAGAGAGGACTGACGGAGAAATAATAATCTAGAATCTTCCAGGGAATTAAGGCAGACATGTTAATTCATTTAATATACACTGTAATTCTTTCAAACAGGTATTATAATGCCTAATTTTTTTAGCCCACACTCCCATCCTGACCCAGAAGTCAGCCTTTTATCCACATAAGAACCTGTTATAGCTTTGTCAGACATGGGGAGATTTCCATTTTATTTCATTACAAAGGTCTTCATCTTCTGGGTTATTGAAGATGAATTGTTCTTATGCTGTTTCTTAGTAGTTCCAGCCCTTGTGATGACTAAAATGTAGGCCTAATTCTTTTCTTATTACCATAATAGTTGCCTTAGACTGTACTTTGTAGTGATATCAATGCCAATACCCATACAACACCATAAAGAGCAGGAACACCACTATAAACACAAATATCAATGCCAACACCAGTATCAATACAGTCATAATACCAATGCATCTAATGCATCTAATTTATTTCATGTCAAGGACAATGCTAGTGCATTCTATCTGCATTAAATTCTCACAATAAGTATATACTGCAATTATTAGTAGTATTCTTATTTTAAGGTGAGGAAACTGAGCCTCGGAGAGGTTGAGTAACTCACTCAATGTCTTAGAGTTAGCGAAGTGGCAGAGTCAGAACTGGTTCTCAAGTCTGTCATTGCAACAAATATTATACACTAAGCCTTCTTCATGCTAGCTCTGAAGCTTTCAAATTAACCATGTATTCTCCATTTCCCACCACCCATGTAGGTTTTCTTCTTAAAATTATACAGCTGCAAGCCTCCTTTCAGATTTCAGAAAGAAATAAGCATATTCATTAATTTTAATTTTCCAATCAAACTGCAGAAATATTCATTGCTGATTGTTCTTTTAACAATATGTGAAATTGCTCATCTAGTCCCTTAACCTCGTTAAGGTTTCATTGGGCCTCAGTTTTTCAGCCATAATTGAAGAATTTATTAAAATATTTTTGAAGAAACACTTTTATACTTAGATTGTTAGCATTGGGACTTAGGGTCATAAGTGCATTTTGGCAATCCGCCAACACATCCCTCCCATTTGTTGTGATTCCCAATCACCACAGTGATGCAAGCATCATCACTCCAGGCAAACTTTTGTTCATTGTTCAGCACAGTCAATGGATTTGGTTTTGCCTCCTAATTCA
This sequence comes from Leucopleurus acutus, assembly GCF_964270905.1. Classification (NCBI taxonomy): domain Eukaryota; kingdom Metazoa; phylum Chordata; class Mammalia; order Artiodactyla; family Delphinidae; genus Leucopleurus; species Leucopleurus acutus. Next base: position 109,180,894 of record NC_139145.1, on the reverse strand, counting down.
TTTTCCACCCGCTGGCTTTTTAAATGTTCAAAATCCCCACTTTAAAAAAAGAAATATTCAGGTGTCCCTGTAGCTCCCCATTACCTTTAACAAGTTCTATAAAAGCAACAGAGAAAATTAATGGTGTACAGACTCATTTCCTTTATTTATCTTATATTAACCTTTCATAACATAACAAAGGAGAAAAAATATAGGATTTCCAATGTGGCCAAATACACATTGATAAGATCAAATCGAGGTGGGAACCTCACACTTTGCTTATCTCAAAGCAATCTCAATAGGCATTTACTCTAGTGTGGTCAGCTCACATTATGGTCTCTGCTCCCATTGTCCAACTAATCATCATGTTGTCCTGTCTCTAATTCCAATTGGCAATTGGAAGTAGTCCATATTTTCAGTTATATCCCAACTTAACTAAGTAACAACTAATATATTCTTTTAGGGTTTGCTCTCCTTTCTGATTAGCGTCCCATTTATCTTGCTTTTATAGGCCAGCTCCTTAAAAGAATTGTTTATTCTATCTCCACTTTTTAAATAACTCCCAATTCAGTGCTCAAACTTCTCAACCAGGATATAACTTCACATTCCCTATACCCTACTTTTACTTTACTCTGTTTTTCCACATGGTACTACTTCTCATTTGTAATTTACTAGATAATCTACTCATTTTAACACTTATTGGTAAATATTTCTCTCTCCTCATTAGTTATAAGTTTTGTACAGATAGGGATCTTCTTCCCCTCTGACAGATATTTTGATGCAAATATCTAAAATAGTGACTGGTACAAATTGGCATTCAATTAATACTTGATAAGTGTGAATGAACGAATGACCCAGGATCTCATCCATTTCATTCTATTCATGAAAATTTAAAAAATCATACTTAATACGTTACTATTTAATCTATAAAATATGAATAATAATCAATAAAATATTAAGTTCTTTGGTGGTAATTACAAGTAAAACATTGAGTCCAAGATGGAAGAGTTTGTGTAGAGTGTGATAGTTAATAATGGTTGTCACACAGTGGTAGAAACTATGATTGGAAAGATTATGATTTGATAAATGGGTTCTATAGATGGAAAGCATTTCAGGTGTCAGAAATAGCATGAGTAAACACAGAGCAGTGGAAATGGATGTGGCATTCATGAAGGCAGTGAGAAGACAGGACCGGAGGGCTAATGTTAGAGTAGAGATAATGTTAAATAGCTGGGAGGAGCAGAATGTGGAGAGCTGTGGGGTCTGACAAAATACTTTGATTTTAGAACAAAAAATAAATGAACAAATAAGCTGTTGATTATGGAAGTGGAATGCCAAAAGACATGTTTTAGAAAGATTAAGCACTGACATCACTTGCTATTTGTAACTGGAGGTGTGTGGGATACTAATGGAAAGTGCAATTAATACATAATTTTTAGTAACTACTTCATGCCAGGCTCTGTCCTATGTGCTTTAAATAGTTTATTTAACAAAAAAGTATAATGCAATAGGATGATGTTATTTTGTAAAGTACATTGGCTTCTTCCTCTTACAAGCAAAATTAGTTCACATTTCACAATACACTACATTTGCAGATATGGTCTCTTGATATCTCAGATATATTTCAGTGTTTTATGAAATTGCTCTGAATATACTGATAACTGTACTGAATCACACCTGTTTCTTCTTTATGTCAACCAGAATAGCTGCTAAAGTGCCCTGTATCTGAAGCATTTGATATGTCCTGTATAAATAATTTAGTTTGCATTATGCATGTATATATTTATATGTATGTCTATACATGTACATACATAAACATAATGAAGAAATATATCTATTTCAGAATATTACATTTTTAAAAGGTGTCAACAGTATAAAGTTACAAGATTGAGTTGGTAAAGATCAGCCAAATTACTTTTTATTGGAGTATAGCTGCTTTACAATGTTGTGTTAGTTTCTGCTGTACAGCAAAATGAATCAGCCACACATATACCTATATCCCCTCTTCCTTGGATTTCCTTCCCATTTAGGTCACCACAGAGCACTGAGTAGAGTTCCCTGTGCTACACAGTCTGTTCTCATTAGTTACCTATTTTATACATAGTACTGTGTATATGTCAATCCCAATCTCCCACTCCATCCCACCCCCTCTCCTCCTTCCCTTGATATCCATATGTTTGTTCTCTGTGTCTGTGTCTCTATTTCTGCTCTGCAAATAAGTTTATCTATACCATTTTTCTAGGTTCCACATATATGCATTAATATACGATATCTATTTTTTCTCTTTCTGACTTACTTCATCTGTATGACAGTCTCTAGGTCCATCCACGTCTCTACAAATGACCCAATTTCACTTCTTTTTATGGCCAAGTAATATTCCATTGTATACGTGTACCACGTCTTCTTTACCCATTCCTCTGCTGATGGACATTTAGGTTGCTTCCATGTCCTGGCTATTGTAAATAGTGCTGCAATGAACACTGGGGTGCATGTATCATTTTGAATTATGGTTTTCTCAGGGTATATGCCCAGGAGTGGGATTGTTGGGTCATATAGTAGCTCTATTTTTAGTTTTTTAAGGAACCTCCATACTGTTCTCCATAGTGAGATCAGTCAAATTTTTATGTAACATTCCACATATCCATTTTAGACAGTTCACAGGTGCTTAATTGGATTATGTTACTATGTAACAGTACTTTTGCATAAGAACTCAATAATGGGGACTTCCCTGGTTGTGAAGTGGTTAAGACTCCACACTCCTAATGCAGCAGGCCCAGGTTCGATCCCTGGTCAGGGACCTAGATCCCACTTGCATGCTGCAACCAAGAGTTTGCATGCCACAACTAAGGAGTCCATGTGCCAAAACTAAGGATCCCATGTGCCACAACTAATGGGCCTGTGAGCTGTAACTCGACCCAGTGCAACCAAAATTTTAAAAAAAGGAACTCAATAATGACAATGATGGAAGAGAGTAGAGTGACGCTGTATCAATTGATCATTAAGGTCTCCCTTCTTCCAATCATTTTCTATGTACTTTTTTTTTTTTTTTTTTTGCAGTACGCGGGCCTCTGTTGTGGCCTCTCCCGTTGTGGAGCACAGGCTCCGGACGTGCAGGCTCAGCGGCCATGGCTCACGGGAGCAGCCGCTCCGCGGCATGTGGGATCTTCCCAGATCGGGGCACGAACCCGTGTCCCCTGCATCGGCAGGCAGACTCTCAACCACTGCGCCACCAGGGAAGCCCTCTATGTACTTTTTAAATATTTGGGAGAAATGATTTTCTTAGTCACATCACTATAATTTTTGGCTGTTTTTCTAAGAAATATAACATTTGTCCTTGTTAGGATTTTTATTCAGGAAATAGGTACATGTTTTTCTCGATGTCCTCTAAAAACAGTGCAGGAGACGTGAGTTAGACATAAAGAAAACATTCCTGACAGCATGAGCTGTTAAACTTTAGAATAAATTATAACTTTTGGAAGGTTAGAGGACTTTAAAAATGAGATGAATCATCATCTTAATATCATAGCATAAAAGCATATAAGAAATGTCATTCAAGATCAGACCAGTGTCTACCCAGCTCCTGCCACATAAATACCTGGAATGTAGTAGTTTCCATCCATAATATTCACCTTAAAGGAATATAACTCAAGTATTGTTAGTTTCACTTCATATATTTCTTGAGGTGTGAATTTAATCCACCTTATTCATCTTTTTATCCAGCACAACCTCTTTTAAGATATCAGAAGAATTTTCCTTATTCTTTTTCCTACCTATGCCATTCAGGCTTTGTGGAAAGTTTCACCATTAACTAATTTTAATGCATTAGTTAATTCATCCGATAAATATATTTTGAAAGATCATTAATCAGAGTTTATAACATAGAAGGAACTGAGTTATGCATTCTATGAACTCAATATAAATGGCACCTTTTCAATCTGATCTCTATATTTATCAGTTAATAACTGCATTCAGTTGTGAGAACAGAGACCCATAAAACAGTAGTCAACCAAGACGGGGAATTCTTTTTTAAAAGAATATACAAAAATACACTGAAGTCTGGGGATGGCACAAGTCCATTGTATCATCAGGACTATGGATTCTTCCATTCTTCCACTTAGCCTTCTGTAGGATATACTTATTGTGTCATGGTCATAAGAGAGCAGCTAAAGCACCACCCTTCACATTTGCATTCCAGGAAGGAGGAAGAAAAAAGGCAAAGGGCAAAAACAACCCACAGAATGGGAGAAAATATTTGCAAATGATGAGATAGACAAGGGATTAATCTCCAAAATTTACAAACAGCTCATGTGGCTCAATATCAAAAAAAAACAAAAAACCCAAACAAAAAGTGTGCAGAAGACCTAAATAGACATTTCTGCAAAGAAGACATACAGATGTCCAAGAGGCACATGAAAAGATGCTCAACATCACTAATTATTAGAGAAATACAAATCAAAACTACAATGAGATATCACCTCACACCAGTCAGAATTGGCCATCATCAAAAAGTCTACAAACAAAAAATGCTAGAGAGAGTGTGGGGAAAAGGGAACCCTCCTACACTGTTAGTGGGAATGTAAATTGTACAGCCACTATGGAAGGTTCCTTAAAAAACTAAAAATAGAGCTACCATATGATCCAGCAATCTCACTCCTGGGCATATATCCAGAGAAAAACATGGTCAGAAAGGATACATGCACCCCAATGTTCACTGCAGTGCTGTTTATGATAGCCAAGACATGGAAGCAATCTAAATGTCCATCAACAGATGAATGGATAAAGAATATGTGGTACATAAATACAATGGAATATTACTCAGCCATTAAAAAGAATGAAATAATGCCATTTGCAGCAACATGGGATGGACTTGGAGATTATCATACTAAGTGAAGTAAGTCAGACAAAGACAAAAATCATGTGATATCACTTATATGCAGAATCTAAAAAATAATTATACAAATGAACTTAATTTCAAAATAGAAACAGACTCACAGACTTAGAGAACGAATTTATGGTTACCAAGTGGGGAAGGGGAAGGGTGAGGGATAGATTGGGAGTTTGTAATTCACATATACACACTGCTATATTTAAAATAGATAACCAACAAGGACCTACTGTACAGCACAGGGAACTCTGTTTAATTCTCTGTAATATACTAAATGGGAAAAGAATTTGAAAAGAATAGATACATATATATATATATATATATATATATATATATATATATATATATATATAAAACTGCTTCACTTTGCTGTACAACTGAAACTAACACAACATTGTTAATCAACTATACTCCAATATAAAATTAAAAAAAAAAAACCTGCCTGCCAGACATCAGCCTCCTTTTAAAGAATCTTTGCCTATAGTGTACCCAACAAATTTGACCAGAACTTAATCACATGGACACCTGTACTACTGCAAGGTGGCTGGGGAATATCATTACTAATTTGGGAATATTTCTTCCTCAAATAAATCAGAGTCCTGTTGAGAAGGAAGCAAATTAAGCAAATTAATGGATATTAGATAAGAAATGAAAGGTTTATGCCACTTTCCTTACATATGCAGGCTATGTTCATTGAATTGAACTTTCTCACCATTCCCAAACTAAATATCTATTTTCATATTTCCTTCCTTTTGCTTGTTCTTTGCTACTTATTCTCTCTAACTAAAACGTGCTTACCCTGTTCACTAAGTTGAAATCTTAACTGTTTTCAAAAGCACATTTCAGATAGCACCTTTATGAAACTTTTTTCACCTTCTTTCTCAAAATTCATTATTCTCTCTTCTACATAATCTCCTAAAGGTTTTCTTCTTCTCATACTGTGCTTACATAGATTAATTTGAATTATAACAGTTTTACATTTTGTATTCCCTTTGGATATATATTTTCTGGCTGCTTTTTAAAAATCGAATTAAAATACACATAAAAATTTACCATCTTAAATATTTTTAAGTGTACAGACCAGTGGTATTAAATACATTCATACTGTTGTGCAGCCATCACCATCCCCGTAACTCTTGTAAATCTGAAATTCTGTACCTATTCAACAATAACTCCCCCTTTTCCCCTCCCCCCGGGCCCTGGGAATCACCATTCTATTTTCTGTCTCTATGATTTTTGACTAATCTAAGTACTTCATATAAGTAGAATCATACAGTATTTGTCTTTTTGTGACTGGTTTATTTCACTTAGCAGAATGTCCTGAAGGTTCACCCAAGTTGTAGCATGAGTCAGAATTTCCTTCCTTTCAGATATTTTTAACTCTTAGAGATCAAGGACCCATTCTATTTATTCTTGTGTTACATATCAGTGCCTTAACTATAGTAGTTATTCAATGTATTTGCTAAATTAAACATATAGATCTCAGTTTAAATAGTTTAGTCAGGGAGACAACCTGTTGTTATTGCTACTTGACAACAAGGACAGATAGAACTCTGAAGATTTATTCCAAGACAAGAACCTTTCCCTTTAGAGGAACAGTGCTCATTAGAACATCTGTGAGAGAGGAGGTGGATGAAAGCCTTGGATAAGGTCATAAGTATATGACATAAGATCAGTGTAAGATTAACCCTATTTATTATTTATCAGAGGAAAGCAAGGCAACATGGTCAAGTTATTTGAAATAATTTAAAGCTTTTACACTAACACATTTGAATTGGATGAAAGCATTTTCATACATTCTATGAGAGCATGCTCTTTAAAAACTAGCGCTTGGCTATACCATTTATTATCTAGATCAATCAATGGAGAAATTAGTGAATTTATTAAAATATGTATCATTCAATCTCATTAACTACAAAGTAATATTTACCCTAGAGCCCTGACAAGATTTTAAATTGTAGGTAAATTATCATAGTACCTAAAATATGTAAGAGTTAAATATCTTAGATAATACCACATAAATGTTTCATTAGTTTTAATTCTAATGCATTTTTAAATTCTGTTGAATTTTCTTATTTAAGTAATGTAACAAACTAATCACCAAAATGAAAACTATAAAATATTAACTTGTGATTAATTTTATGACATATTATTTGATGGTATTAGATATTATAACTAAATTAACTGGATAACTTAAAGAAATTTAGCCAAATTATGCTATATCTCTAATTGGGTTTTTTGAATGATAGTGAGAATAATATAAAAGTAAATTAGAATCTTGATCTGACTCTATTTTTACTGCATAGATATGGTCAATAGAAAACACTGGTAGGAGATAAAATAAAATAAAGACTAACTAAATTTTTAAAATCCTCTTTTCATGTGTATCACTAATATAATAGTTTCAGACTAATTAACAGCAATTTGCCTTTAACTATTTTGACCTGGTCCCTCATTTCTCTTATTTTCTCCTTTGAGAACTACATGAGGAATGTACCTGGGGAACAATACCTAAAAGATACACATGGAATGCTAATTGTAGTTACCCTTGGGTGGTAGGTTTTCAGATGGTTTTATTATTGTCCTTTTTGTTCATTTGTACTTCTAATTTTATCTACAAAGAATATATGTTCCTTGGAAAATTAAAATAGAAATAATCCAAACCCCCAAATGCTAAGTTTATTAATATCTTATCACAATATTATATATACATATGCAAACCAGTCAGAACTAGACCTGAGCTGTCTCTTCCTATTAAAGTCAATGTTTTAGAATACACTTGAGCTTAACTTGATTCAATTTACAACACACTGCTGAGTACCTATTATGTGCCCTACATTCCCTGCAAAGCCCTGAACAAGGATGAGGAGATGCAGTCTCTACCTTAAAGGCAGTCACAAAGATATCATGAATTGTGGTACAAAGTCAGAGAAGAATGAAGTCTACTCTAGGATTGTACCAATTAAACCACAGAAGAGGCTATTATTACTTTTCTACTTTTTGGAGGTGAAGGATTTTAACAAGGTAGCGATATTTTTCGGAATCTTTAAGGATGAGTAAAATCTTAGCATATAAAAAGGATAGAACAGCATAGAAAGGATGTGAGGATTTTTTTTTTTTTTTTTTTTTTGTGGTACGTGGGCCACTCACTGTTGTGGCCTCGCCGTTGTGGAGCGCAGGCTCAGCGGCCATGGCTCACGGGCCCAACCGCTCCGCGGCCTGTGGGATCCTCCCAGACTGGGGCACGAACCCATGTCCCCTGCATCGGCAGGCGGACTCTCAACCACTGCACCACCAGAGAAGCCCAATGTGAGGATTTTTAATTTGGAGAAAAGAATATTCAGGTGACAGTACATTTTGGTGCCCTTCAAATATGAGAATGACTATTATATGGAAGAGACTACAGATGCATTCTATGTTGCTTTAGCCAGCAGGCCTAGGACATATTTTTATTTTTATTGGCCATTGTTGGTTACCTCTGTGATTTATGTCAATGCCTTGAGAAAATACAAAACTTACAAACACAGTATTGTTAATGAAGAAAATATGTGCCAATTTATGAATAGCACTTTTTGACGTGGTTTCCAGGAATTCATTTTGTTCTCAGTATAGAAGTTGCCTTTACATATACATGTAAATTAAATCAACCTGCCTTGGTTTAATATGTTTATTAAGAGTGTGCATCTTTGCTCTTAGTTTTATTTGCAAAGTGACATGATGTCAATTGTCTGTAACATTATGGATGTAAATGGATACAAGAAAATTGGAAATTATTATTGAGTAAAATCTACTGAACAATTTATGTCAATAAATGTAAAGACAGTCTGGCAGATCTTTCTCTTTCTGCTATTTTCATCAATGAACTTAATAGAGAGTGAAATCAGAGTCAGAAACTGTCAAAGGGAGAGATGAGAAAGTTTACTACAGTGAGAAATCAACTATGAAAGTTAAATCCTGTGTTATGAAGTTCACAAACAGATAAAATTTTAAAGACAATAAAATACCCAGGGTTATGGACCTAAGCTTGAATGTGGGAATCTGGGTAAGTTTTGTGATTTGTGAGCTTCCATTTGTGCCTCTTAAAGCTGAAAAAAAAAAAAAAAATAGAGTCTACTTGGAACTAAGAAAGAAGAACCCTACAAAGAGTAAGCTGACCCCATGGGAACAAAGTGTTTGATTTGAATGGAATGTATTCAGTATGCTTTTGTTTTTATTTGTCTCTTGCCAGAAAGATTTCACAGTCTACAGTTTAGCAGACATAAAATGAAATAACATAGCTCTTGGAGAAGGGAGTACTTCCTTCAAAATCAATTACAGATAAGCATAATTATTGAACTTGGATATGTTAGAATTCTGACAGAATGCAGTGCTATGAATTTTTTATTGAAGATCAACTTTTATGTTTTGCAAATCTCTTAAACTATGATTAGAAAATATCCTACAAAGATGGACAGAGCATAATGAAATTTGCTGTTAGCTAATGTTATTGCCGTAACTGGGACTAAATATCCTGAATATTCAAACATTTATATTTTATAAATTTTGACAAAGAAATACCAAATGTTGGTACTGTTCTAGGTACTAAAAATATGAGACAAAGAATAAAATAGTAGATATTGAAGGGCAGTACCATAGTTGTAGAGGGCATCAGAGATTAGACCGATTTCATTCAACAATTACTTATGGGCTGCTATATCCCCATCATCATTCTGGGTTCTGGGGACAGAGTAAGAAACATGAACAAAAGAAACAAAACAAATGATCATAAAACTTATTGCTAAGGGAAGAGTCAGAGGGCATTACATGTAAAGAACTTAATTTGATGGCAAGAGGATTAAAAAAAATAGTCTCAGAAATCTAACCACTTCCATTTGCTCAGTGAAACGAGAATGAAGATAATCAGTAGAGAGTATGGGAGAAGACGTTGATAGTGTGAGGACAGAAAGGAAGGTGTGAAGTACCCATCTAAGAAAGGGTAGTAGGATTGGTTGGAAGCACCAAAGACCTATTTAAGGTTTGTGATCATAAATTGACTTAGAGCATACTTGTATGTATTTCTTCAAGCAGATGTAGAATACAAAGTTATGTTAAACCAGAGTTGGGATTTTTCTCAGAAAGTATAATGGAGGGAGATAAAGAAAGATGTGGAGGGTGTGTGCACAGGAGTAATAATAATGACTGGTGCAGAATCTAAGTCAGATAAGGAGGGGGTTGAGGAATAATAGGGTTGAGGAGGAATAAAAAGATGGTAAGATCAAAGAATTGGAGGTTTTGATGGAGTCAAAGAATTGTTGTAATTAGGACACTAGAGAGAGTGAGCTGAAAGATAAAATGTTATAAATGGAAAGTTGGATGCTTAAGATTGAGAGTATGGAGTTGTGGGCAATTATTAGTAAAAAGTTCTAGAGCCTGATTGTGGGAATGAACTGACTGAGGAAAAGAGAAGAACAGTATAATTTTTAATGAGAAAGTCAAAGTTACCAAAAACCAGGATTTTGCCAAGATCAGCCACAGAGAGGTTGAAATAATCAGAAAGTATTTGCACTGATCCTAGATCATACTTTGAGAGAACTAATATAATGTAAACCTGTAATGTTCACATAACTTTACTCACTATTCCTTTTTCTTAAAATCAAAGCACATAAAACTATTCTAACACACTAGGCATTCAAATCTATTAATATACACACATATACATATGCATGTATCTCAAATATTGTAATATGAGGTGCTCTTTTTCTTGAGCCAAGTCTAACATCGGCATGGGAACACAAAGGGAAAATCATTCTGACTCTGGAAAGCTTGCAGATTATAGTAACTCTTTATTCTAGATTTTCTTGAATATTATGTAGAAGTAAGTACAGCATACATCCCTCATCAAAACTTCTTAAAACTTCTATTCATTAATTTTTTGTCCATTCAGTTTTGCCTAACTTCTTTTCCCATCTGTGCTAGTACACCTCTTTTTTAATGGTCTCATACTCTTCACTGTGTGGTCACTCTGATGAAGCTGTAAGGCAACCTGGAGCTCTTAGTACTTCTGCCATTTGTATCTTCCCCTCTTTATGCAGTGCAGGTCATACATTTTATTTAAAAGGCATGAGAGGAAAAAAGTTATAAGTAAGCACTTACATTTTCATTTATTTAGTCTCTGTCAAATATCTTTATGTATACCTAATATGCATAAATATTTATTTGTATGTGTCAGAGGCTGAGAGCTTATTTGAAGACATGAGATACAATGATTTACCTCAATTGTTGAGAATCAGAACTGTGGGGGAGGAAAGCTTCATTAAACGATAGATCTTCATGGGTTGCATATTCAGGTAAGTGTGGGAACATGACTGAAAATAAATGAATGAGGAATCGAGTTTGACATTTGCATGATGAAATATGAAGCACATTTTCAATAATTTCAGTGATCCCCTAAATATCATTCAGAAATGTTAGCTGACCTAAATTTGCATTTGGCTAATGACTTTCTCTGCAAAGCATATGACAAGCTGTCACTGCCATAACTCTAGTAATACATCAATAAATTCTACCTGAGTTTTTATATATTTATACCTAAAGCAATGGAAAAAACCCCTGGGTAGAATAGAAATTGACACAATCTCTTTCAGACTCAAGAGAGAATATTAATCTTTGAAACATTCATGTATAATATTTGAATAGAATGCAAAATGTAGGGCTGTATATATCTGTTTAATAAAGAACATTTAGCTGTATCCTATGGTAAAAATCCTCATTTATTATTTTTGGGTATAAACAAAATAACCTTCAGAAGTCTATAACAAAGCTTTTCTGTAAAAATACTTGCAAAGCAAAAGGATTTCAATAGGCAAGCATTCTTCCCCCCCCCCCCAAACACAGTTAAACCCTTAGTAAACAACACTAATGTGTTTCTCCCATATCTGCTTTGGTTTTTCAATGGCAAATGATTAACAGGAAACAGATACGAGAAAAAAATCTTGAAATACATATTTCAATTTTTAACTCCAATGCTGTGACTTGAAATTCTTATTAATTTATGTACTTGAATAGCTATTAGCTTATAATTAGGTGTTCTGATCATTGAATGACATGAGATCATTTTAAACTGATCTTTCATAAATGGTTTGGCATTTGCATGGAAAATCAGCACTGAATAGGTGAGGGTCTAATGCTGTAGGCAGAGATTATTTGATTTCAAGAAAATGAAGCAACACAAGGGAGCTCAAACAAAAAAGGAGAAATACTTGGTAGGTGCATACCATATCATCCAGGGGCATAAAAAGAAGCCGGGTCTTCCCAGGGCCTAGAGTTAGGCAGTTGCCATACATTCATATCTTCTCTTTCTCTCATGTACACCTCTGTGGCCCTATCGCAGGCTACACAGTCTCTCATCTCTGCTAAACTTTACACATCTACTTCTTTTACTCTCTCTTTCTAGACCAACTCCTTTAGCTTACTCACAAATGGCCTACATATGGCTGTCCTAGTGGAGGCTTTCACACAGCCTCTAGTTCAAGGGCTCAACAGAGTCAAACTAGATCCTATGAGTTGCAAATTCAGCAGCCTCATCAGGTAAGTACCCCAGAACCAATGAGCTGTGACATGGAGAGGGGTACACAGACAAAGGGTGATGGAGGGAGGTCACATTGGGAGCACACTCTCTCAGAATGGCCCAAGGCCAGTGGCACAGAAGATTAAAAATCCCATCTATTTGCTAGTTTGCAAAGGTCAAGAAAGTCTCTTGGCCCATATACCCTTCCACAGTTTCCTGCAGAACTCCCCAGAATTCCTATTCAGAAATCAATTCCTTTTTTGGGAAAGCATATTCTCTCAGAAATTCAAAAATCTTAGGGGAAGGTTACATGTGATAAAACAGAAATGAAAAATACATGTTCATTTGAAGGAACTCAGTCATCTGCTTATAATAGTTATAACTGCAAGGAACTTGAGAGATCATCTAATCTCACTCCTTGTTTTATAGGCGAGGGAAGTAAGGTGCAGAAGTTTAAGGGCTTGCCCAAGTCCACGTGGTTGGTTGTTTTTTAAAGGTCAAGGCTGTAGTCCAGCTTTATTAACTCCAAGTCCAATACTACTTCTATTGTACCAAAGTCTTTCCTTTTTAACAATGCAGTTTGACCAGTGTACCAAGGAAATTGAAATTTTGTTGTATTGGAAGTTCCTGTATTAGTTTTCTATTGCTACTATGACAAATTACAACAATTGTGTGGCTTAAAACACAAATTTACTATCTTGCAGTTCTGGAGATCAGAAGTCTGATGTGGGTCTCACTGGGCTAAAGTCAAGGTGTCAGCAGGGCTGGCTCCTTTATGGAGGTTCCAGGGGAGAATCCATTTCCTTGCCTTTTCTAGCTTCTAAAGGCTGCCCACACGCTGTCTGAAGGCCCCTTCCATCTTCAAAGCCAAGAATGTCAGGTTGAATTCTTTCACATCTAAACACTCCAGTCTCTGCATGCGTCCTCACATCTCCTTCTCATCCTCTTCCAATTTTAAAGACTGTTGTGATTATATTGAGCCCACCCAGATAATACAGGAAAATCTTTCCATTTTAAGGTCAGCTGATTAGTAACCTTAATTCCATCTGCAACACTAATTCCCCTTTGCTATACAATCAAATATATTCACAGATTTGGGGGATTAGGACATGGAAATGTTTGGCGGGGGTGGGGTGGAGGTGTGGGAGACCTATTATTCTGCATCAAAGGAGATGATCCTTAAAATGGGTCATAGAGATGGAGAGATGCTTATCAGGGAAGAGGTGGGTGGTCTGGAAGACATTTTCCTTGGTTTCTGTCACAGCTGCCATCTGGGTCCTCTTCCAGCCTTCTGAAGTTTCTCTATCACTTTAGTTAGCCCCACATCCTTCTACTGTACCTCCTAAATATAGGCCTTTCTCAAGATTCAATTTCAGGCCGTATATTAAGTTTCATCTGCCAGAAAATTTACCTAAGTTCAGAAGGTCCTCCTACACCCTTATCCAGCCAGTCATCAAATCCTCTTTATATTACTTCTCATTACTAACCATTTCTTATTCCAGCCCAGTGACTCTGATTCTCTCCAGTTATTTGTGGGAAAAATTAGTATCTCTATTTGTTTATGTGGAAAAACAAAGAGATAATTGCTTTGGTGACTTCACATAACCTAGAGCCATAAGACAGTGACACAGCTGAGAACAGAGTTCAGTTCTTCAACTTTCAATTCATGTTTCCTACAAAGCATAACTCAACAACCAGAAAAAAAAAAAGTCCCATATGAATTAAACATCCTTCTTTGAATTGAAATAGTTTTTCTTTCCAACATCAACACCTTCACCACAGGATATTCTGTGAACTGAAAAGAAAGACCCTGTGCTAATGCTGTGTCACGCTAACACTACAGCAGGCATATTAACTTCTCGTTGGAGAGCTATTTAACTTGAATAGAATCTGAGCAGTTACAATGGTAGGAAGATTTTATGTAACCCTCATTTTTCTATTAATGAAAGCTCTACTGCCTTTTAGATCTCAAAAGGCAAGACCTCTGCCATTAAAAGAAAAATATCAGTTATCTGGAAGACATATTCACAAGTAGTTAGCAAATACTGCATTGGCTTTTACATGATACTAGGCCACAGAAGAGGTGCAGTGATGGGAACAGGGGATTGACAGACTGTATAAGTTGAAAATAATACTGACTTTTAAATGATATGATTAAACTTGAAATATATAAATATTTTTCTCTTACATGTTAAAGCTTATCTTGGAAAGAGTTTAAATTTCAATAAAGAATATAAGATTTAAAGGAAATGGCCAAAATTTTAGTTAAAATTCAATGAATATAATTTTCTTGCTCATAAGATTGATTAAAGTAGCAGCACTTTTTAAAACAAGAAATTCATATATATAATCTGCTATCGAGTTTGAAAGGACCCTATCATCATCTGTCTACTGAGAAGAGGTGAGGGTCTTTGCTTTCACCCTGAAAGGACCCACAGTAGTTTTTAAGGGTTGCATTTTTATGCACAGAATAGCCTGCTCCTCTGTGTAAGTAGATATACTTGCAACACATTCTTGGAGCACATTTTCTTCACCCATTATAGGGTGACCACATTTTAAATTGCTTTAAATGAGTTATGATAATTTGTGTGCCACAACTTTGGCATTTCAACAGGTGGCTAAGCTCTGGTTGAATTATGAAGATTACGTTGAGTTATTTACATTTTCTGTTAACATGGATAAACAGTGTGAAATTGATATACTAATTTGAACTCTACCATTCATTCACAACAATGCACTGAGTGTGTTTATTCTGTTTACCTGCCATGTTCCAGACAGCTGAAGATGGATAAGATGCCTTGGGGTAGAAAGCATACACATGGATAATTATTCAGTAATGGAAAACTTAGGGCTAGACATATATAACCTGAATCTTTAAAAAAAAATACCTTGTAGGAATTATTCTACAAGGTGAAGAGTGGGGTAAGAGCATTCTCATCATAAGAAACTTCATTTGAAGACCCATGAGGACAGAAAACAATGTCATGTAGGTGGAGAACTGTAAGCAGCTCAATGTAGCTGGACCATAAATTTCAAGCAGACAAGAGGGAAGATATGTCTGGAGAGGTAGAAACAGTCCGGGTCAAGATTAGTTAGTTGTGGCATACAAGGTGGTCTGGACTTTATTCTAGAGAAACTAAAGAGCCATTGAAGAGTTTTAAGAGATAGTTTCTGTTTTAAATAGGGCACCCTGGCAATGGGAGAGAACAGAGTTGACAGCCCAAGATTAGAAGCAGGGAAAGCAGGTAGTTAAGAGAATGCTGAAGAGGTGCAGGAGAAGGATGTTTTGAACCTCAGCAAGGACAGTGATACTAACGATGAAGAAGTAGGAAAAGTTTAAAGACATATTTAGGAAACCAAACTGCCAAGCCAAGGGGCAATTAATATAACAGGCTGTGGGGCAGAGAGAGAGACAGAGGAATCAAGAGTAATTATTCTTGGGTTTTCCACTTGAGTGACTGCTAGATGGTGTGGCATCAACTTCATTAGATAATAAAAAAGATGACATGCAAGAGGAGGAAGAGGATGAGAGATGAGAGGGAGAGAGGAGGGAATTTTTACAGATCATTGCACTTGCAGGCAAACTGGCGCCTTTTCCATTAGTGGATGCTGAATGATAATGTAGTGACATCAGAAAGTGTTCATTATATTTGAAGAATTTTAATACAGGATATGTATTCTCAGCTACATTAGCATATTTATTATTTTGATTTTCACTTTGGAATACTACATCATTTTATTAGAATTTCTTCTATTTTTTCAAAGTTTTCTTTGTATATGAATATACTATAAGCTTGTACATTTGTAGAGACAAACAGTAGTGAACTAGACTGATTTTTGAGGCATTCCTTCATTCTGTCCCAGGGTTAACCTTTAAGATGTAATTTTAAAAGTTTAAGGATATTCATAAGCATCCTTAAATTTATTAATGAGTTAAGGATTTGTCGGACTTAATTCATTTAATCCATGGAATTATGGCTGAAATAATAGCTCAACCTACCTATCTGATTCATGTTCACTCTGAGATTAATGTTTACGCTTCTTAGACTTGGTTATTACCTCATCAGTAAGATGCAGTGGTAAAACCCAACCCAAACAAAACCAAACAAAAAAATCATCTAACCAAAAATGCTACCTCGTAATGTAATAACCTCCATTTCATTTCCAAGTAGCAATAACTTAATGGTGTGTTAGACTGTGAAAAGGATTTCAAAGCCTGCCTAAATGGAAATAAGAAAGACCTGTGTTCTATTAACTGTTCCTGGAATGATATACACTTTTATGTGTTCTTCCTTCATAAAAATCAATTCTAAAAGGCTATAAATATTATACCACATAATGTAGAAAGACCTGATGACACAAAATTTCCAACAACACTAAAATAAAATACCTCTAGATTTGTCACATTTCTGTGACTCCAAACACTAAAAATTTCTTCATATACATTTATAACACTATACCCTATAGAATTATACTTGCAGTACAAATGTTAGGAAGTAGTTTATACCATGATTTGTTATGTATATGATGGCAATGATTTATCTGTTATGATATAGTTTATTTTCACTAAAAGGAATTTTCTATAGGGCTGGCACAAAGGTGGTCCATAGGAAAAAAGGCCTTTTAAACTTCCAGGTTATGGCTTTTAATTCTTCGTAAATTACTATGACTACAACATACTAGATGATACCCAAGTGACCTAAAAGACATGCTTCCCTAAGCACTTAAAGAGTACTATACTTTGGCAGTGGAAAAATATGACATTTTATGTTTAATCAATTACAACTAAGGGTGCTTTTTATATTTCCTCCTGATTTTGCTACATATTCTTAGAATACTACTTAAATCTCAAAGGAATGAATGCCATCCACCGGAAATCATTAAACTACTTAAGCTAAAAGGGTTTAACACTATTGAGTAATTAGAAACATGGTCTATATATACAACTACACCTTGTCAAGGCAGTTTAGGGGAAGACTGGTTTAACTTCTTAGTAAGTTTCAGGTTTAACTTCTTAGTAAGTTTCAAGTTAGATACTGGGGTCATGAATATCAGAGTGATATTTGAAATTTGGTCTAGACACAGATGTGATTTCTAGTTTTCTTTGTAAACCAGATCATAATTATTTTTTTCAGACTTTGTTTTGTAACCATTGTCTTTGTAATAATTTTGCTCAACATTTTTTTTTTCTGAACTGGTTTTAACATGTTTCTCCATAACTGTTTGAAAGCAATTGAACTAAGATTTTCCCCAGGAATAGGAAATAATTTTAATGCTACCATGAGAAGAAATAGTGATTCCAGGACAACCAGTAAGGCCAGCATCCCTATAATCCTACTACAAGAGTAAAATTCATTTAAATGAGTGTCTTCTGGGAAAGTTTGGCAGAATCATTCTAAAATACTTTTAACATGAGAAATAACATATACTTGTTAATTTCCTAGTTACCAAAAGGCCAGATTAAAAAGATTTGTTGCAGTCGAGGGATTTTTCAAGGTTATGATATCGCCCATCAAACACCAAAACGTGAGATGCACAAGACTCTGAAAAAATTCAGTAACTTTCACTTTTACATTCAGTAGTGAGTCCCTGGGAAATAAGTAGATGTCCTTGACACTGTACTATGGTTAGTTTCTGCTGCTCTAGGCATTTTGCTGAACACTGTTTTAAACTTTATGGGCATGCAGTCATCAACAGTGTCAGGGAATGGTGAAGTAAGTACGTGAACTTATTTGGTCTTGTTTACAGTAAGAATTCAGGACTCAAGGAAACATGGACTCTTATGATTAGAATGAATGCTTATTGTTGTTTTGTGTTTAAATAATTGAATGTGGTTGTTTTAAAAATTAGAGTAGAATAACTTTGGAGCAAAAACATATTTTGGCTTATGAGTAATGCTTGATTTTACTTGAAATTAAATGATTAGATTTGAAACAGTGGGTTGTGGAATTCCAGTTTATTATTTCTTCATAGAAGTATATTTCCACTTTAATAAGAAAATCAATGCAATTGAGTCATGGAATTTAAACATTGTTAAAGCCAAAAATGTATTATGGTTCATAATCTCAGGTTTCACATATGAATCTACAATAATTATAAACAATATACAAATACTTAGTAAAAGGACAAGTTCCTTATGATGGAAAGATGCTTTGTTATGATTCGTTATTGGGAGACAGCATAAAACATACCTCATCAATTGAATTTTTAATGTATATATACTATAAGAAAAAGTTAGTTATTTTTTGCCACATGCATTCCATAGCCATAAGTCTGATTTTAATAGAGACACAAAATGGTCTCAAATGGGGTCCCAAAGTTCACACTTAAAATAATGCTTACAAAAACCTTTATTTCGCTATTCAAATTTTTCCTGAGCCTGTTATCCATAAATTGAAGTGAATATTTTATATTAAATAGGAATGTTAATGCCTCAAAGGACTATGTCATTCGACTATACTCTGTATCCCTTGTCTGTCACATAGTAGGGTCTCTATAAACACTCACCAAATGAATAGATGATTTCACATACAAGCATCCTGAAGTATTTACAATTCATAACCCTACATTATCTCATTAGCTGTGTTAAAGTGCTCTGGCACATTATGCATTTGATACAAAATCAGAATTGTGAAAGTTCTTTTACATAATAAATTTGGTCATTTTTTTGATCTATAATTTAGATAACATATAATTTTACAAAACATAATGACGTATCCCTTCCATGTACAGCTAGCCAGAGGTTTTGTTAATGATTCATTTTCCCAAAGATGGGCATCATTTCCTATCAACCAAAATAATTTCTAAATAGGCTAGGTTCTTACTAGGTAACACAGTAATAGAAAATATAATCCTAAGTGGGTTTAGGATTTTTAAGACTCATATCCGTAGCAATGAGAACTCCTCAATACAAATACAGAGTGAAATTTATTTAAAATCATAAAAATCATACATGAAATAAACTGAAGTGTTATCTCGCTTGATTTGTAAATATTTATCAGCATTTTAGTAAAAGAGTATATTACCTTTACTATTTTGACCATTTCACCACTATTACATTCCTTATCACAATGAAATGTAGCCACTAAGGTGAGGACAAAAGATTACATAATTTTTTAACATAACTGTAAATAACAGTATCGTGAAATTTAGAAAGAAAGCTAAGAAAGTGTCAACCTCAAACTCCATGTCAACAAGAGAGTAAATTAACCTCCTTAACCTCAATTCCATTAGGAAAGACACTTCTAATATCTATTTATACTCTAAACATCCCTCGCGTATAATGCATTTATTACAATTACCGTTATCACTATTTCCATCATCATTTTTTTTTTTACTGAAAGCTATAAGAATTTAAAGCCTCCAAGACTTATTCTAGCAGAAGGCATAAGTTCATAGCTCCTCCTCTGGCCTTATGGATATCTCATCTTCTAGGAAGTAATCCAGAGACTATGGATGGTGATTTTTTTTTATATTATGATCATTTTTTTTTTCCTCACTGAGTCATGGCACAGCAAAAAAAAAAAAAAAAGAGTACAGTGAGTGAAAAGTATATGAGAAAGTATTTCCCACAACACAATCTTTTCACTACATAGTAGACTTACTCTTCACAAATTGAAAAATGCATTATTTACATTTTAACCTGACACCTCCACAAATATGATTTAACTTATAAATTACATTGCAAAAATTTGAAAACTATGACAAAATGTAAATGATTTATTCCAGATTGCATAAGAATGCAGTTGCTAAGCCTTGAGTAGTATAACTGAGATGGACGAATGCCTACTGAGAATATGTTTTTTCATTTATTTGATCAATCATTAATCATTTTCCTAAAATATTTTCAGCAAATTAAATTTTAAGTGTTTTCCATTAATACTAAATCTAGAAAATATCACCCTTCACAGAAATTCAAGGTTTAAGTTAAGAATAAAATGTCTTAATAGACTCACAGACATAGAAAACAAACTTATGGTTACCAAAGGGAAAAGGGTGGAGATAAACTAGGAATTTGGGATTAACAGATACATACTACTATATATAAAATAGATAAACACCAAGGACCTACTGTATAGCACAGGGAACTATATTCAATATCCTGTAATAATAACCTATGATGGAAAAGAGTCTGAAAAAGGATATATATAACTGAATCACTTTGTTGTACACCTGAAACTAACAAAACATTGTAAATCAACTATACTTCAATTTAAAAAAAGAATAAAATGTCTTTCCATATGCAGTAACTTTGTCTGTTAACCTAGCATTTTATTACACTGGCATACAATTAGTATCACTATTTTTTCCTTATCAGCACTTTAGGTTGCTCTAAAGAATTGTTGTTTCAAGGTATTTCAGTAAAGGAAAGCTTGAGGCATCTGTGCTTTGAAATTTTATTTTGGGACATTTCATTTTGACATATTCATGTCTTTATAACATAACTATCAAACTTTAATTTTCTGTGGTGGTGTCAGGGAATGAATATACATATATATAATATATATATATACTTACTCTGCTATAACTTGGTATCTGCTAGTATGTTCTACATGTTAAAATGTTCCATGCTACAAAACCAAAAAAGTTAGAACCTAATAGGTGGGTAAATAATGACTTCCAATTTTTTTTCTTAAACTTCTGTACTTTAAAAAAATTTTTCGTACCCTTGAAGTAACGTAGAGTGAATATTGTATTACAAGTTCTATAATGAGTGATCCAATGGTTCTCAAACATTTTAGCAGCATACTTCTTTTCTAAAAAAATAAATAAAACCTATGAAGTAGAGGTGGAAGATAATTTTAATAGCACTGTCTTCTATGCTGTGCATGTGTGTGTGTTATAGTAAAGGTCTGCCAGTTTCTAACTGAAAGACTGGATAATTCAGTTCCCAAGACGCAGATTCTTCATTTGTAAAATGATGTAAATAATAGTTTACTCATTGAGTAGCTGTGAAGATTAAATGAGATAATGCTTGTGCAGCTTCTACCACTCAAAGCAATAATTACAAATGAAATAGGTGAGTCCCTCTGGTGAAGCATAAATTGGAGTATCTAAAGTCCTGCTCTCTTAGCTTTATTCTTGTTCCCTTCCGGGCATGATTAATGGTTCAGAAGATGAATTTTAAATACTTTCTCCTCCTCATTCCCACATTAAATAGAGGTTTTACCTACAAATCAGAAAACAGTGGTTCAGATAAATGTTAAGTATTTTCCCTATTACATGCTAGATTCTGCCCTACTGTCTCATTAAGACATAGAATCAAGATCATTTCCTTGATTACAAGAGCCCACACATTAGAGCAGCTTTACCATTACAGTACAATTAGGAGCTAACACTCAAAATGACTCCTGCCTCATGGATAATGGCGGATAATGGTGGGTGGTATTTTAACTCTAACTCCTAATAAGTACTAAGGGAGGGGTAACATTTGCTATTGACAGGACTCCATGGAGCATCAGAGAGTCCAGGATTGTCTGCTCCCATTTTCCAATCTTAGGAGGTAACTCATGTGTCCTGAGGGCCAAAAAGAAACCCTGGTTTGGGATAGATGACAAGTTCCTGTTCTTTGTTACCTGAAAACATTCCTTCTCATTATCTAGAAGACTAACAACCAGAATGATTTCCAGAGTTAAGGTGCCCACATATTACTATCAGGGAAGGTTTTATGTGACAACATGGGCATTACACTAGGCAATTGCAAAATATTGTGTCTAGCATAGTGGATGCAGTTGTAGGTCAACCACTATGGTAGACATAGAGGCTGGGAAGTTCTTCTGGATACAGCTTGACTCCCTCATGCATCTGTGGTCTACAGGTGAGCAAGGAAACTCTTTCTAGGATGACAGAAGCAACTGAGTCATATGTTTCTTATCTTCCAAAAAGGCTATTCTGGACCTAATCACATCGTTTCCAAAAGCAATACATGCTACTGCCATCCCAGGATCCCTAAAAATCTCAACCAACCAATTATGGCTCCAGGCTCAAAACCTGGAATTTGCAATCTACATCAGTTTCAGATGCAGCTATTTGGATATACCTCCTTTCGCTCCAGATACCTGTGAAAGATGAGCTGTCTTTCTCCTAGACCCCAATAGGTAATGGAGAAACAGGAACAGACAAACTACATAAGGACTCCCATTTGGGGAGGGAGGTGGACAAAAGAATAGTGCAGTCACTGGTCCATGACAATTCAGAAATCCAGTGAGACAGGTGTTACCAGGCCTACCCATTCTAAGAACAGGGACCATTTTTTGATAAGGGCCTGGTTCTGATCCTTAGAAATCACTTCTCCAGCCCTTTGTTCTGAATGGATTTCAGCTCTAACTTTTGATATCCTCTCACTTCTACTATATCTTTAAGGATTTTTCCTAGTCTAGTTCTTGCTAAAAGAAACATAGGGACCCAAAGGTCTTTTCTCCTTTAACTGCCTCAGTCCCCTTACTTCTAAGCAGGCAGTGCTTTTGCTAGTATAATTCTCTTAAAAACTTGAGGCTTCCAGTGAATTTTGTTGTACGAATTCTGTTCACCAAAAGCTATACTCTCAAATTTTCTCTACTTTGATGAGGCATGTCAGGCTGCTGGAAAGGTCCCTTAAATACTCTTAGAAACACTTTTTTTTTTTCTAGTTGAGAGGGTCTAATAGACACTACCTGAATCCTTTCAGGTGTCTTTAAAAAGGGGTCTTATAGTCTATACCCTAGATTTAGTCATTGCCCCAGATCTTGTTTACTGAGAATATTTTATCAGTTGAAGAAACTAGATATGAAAAAAACCCCAGTTTTTATTTTCCAACCCAGTTTCAGGCAGGTTGGGCATCTCTATTTCTGGGGTTTGTCTAGCTGTTGACTGCAGTAAGGGAGGGCAACTGGGCAAGAGTATCACATGCTCCAGCAGGCCACCTCTGGTCTTGTTCACATGGCAGTTCAATTCCCACAGTTCTACGTGGGAATAGAAAGAATAAGGCCTCAGAACTGGTACATGGTCACTTCTTCCACATTCTAATGGCCACCTCAGATTCAAGGGGAGAGAGACTCTGCCTCCTCATGGAAGGAGTGAAGAGTAGTGGTCATTTTTGCAATCTGCCGTAGGAATGATAACTAAACTGTTGGTTGGATTTCATGCAACAACAGGCAACCTGGAATTGACTGCTACCATTTAGTGTTCTTTGTGAGCATCCCAAACACCATGAGAACCAGAAATAAACAGTGGTTGGCCAAAGCAAAGTTTCTGTTCCTACTGTCTGTTAAGAATTCCCTCCATTGTCTCATTTAGTCTAAAACCCAGGATCATTTCCTTCCGGAAAGGAACAAAGGGCAGATCTTACATACTCTCTTGGGCATTAGAAATGGCAAATGCAAAATATCATGCACAGCATAACAGTTAAAAATAGACCCTCCCAAGACACTAATAATTGTGACATTAGATTACTGGAGTCAAAAGTTTTCAGAGGAAAAATAAAAAGATCTCCAAAGAAAGATTATAATCAGAATGGCTCAGATTTTCATATCTGCAGCAGATCTTGATATGGAATGGGCTTCAGGAAACATTTTCAAGAGATAAGAGCAAGGTGTAGAACATTATGTATAGTTAGCCACCATTTTGTTCAGAAAAATAAACGTTTACATACACATCTGCATATATGCATGAAGACAAATATGGATTCATATATATGCACACACACATATATGCACATTATACCCACATGCACATATGTTTGTTTCTTATTCCTATAAGATCTTCAAAATAATGTATTTTTTTTCTTCCCTTTTTTTTTTTTTTTTTGCGGTACGCGGGCCCCTCACCACCGCGGCCCCTCCCGCCATGGAGCACAGGCTCCGGACGCGCAGGCCCAGCGGCCACGGCCCACGGGCCCAGCCGCTCCGCGGCACTCGGGATCCTCCCACACCGGGGCACAAACCCACGTCCCCTAAACCGGCAGGCGTATCCTCAACCACTGCGCCACCAGGGAAGCCCCAAAATAATGTTTTAAATATTGGTAAAACTGGTAACCTCTGAGGAAAAATATGGGTGCATGTGGACTGAAGATGGAAGAAGCATACTTTTAAATACAAACCTTTTTATACTTGTTGATTTTGTATCAGGTCTAATTATTAACTCAAAAATTAATATAATATAAAAATAAATAACTTCCATCAAAATGATAAAGTCATATAAAATTGTGACACTCCTGGAGAACTGAGGTTATCTGGTGAATCCTTGCTCAGCTCTGCAGTTTGTCCTACAGCTTAACTTCAGTTAAATGACACAACCACTTTATGAGCCTCAGTTTTCTCATCCGAGGTCCAATAATATTTTACCTAATAACATTTACAATTCATGTTTCTTATAATTTATATTAAAACATGACAACCTTGTGTAATTTTCTGTTCTATCTAACACAAATTTATGTTTTGTTTTGCAATTGAGTAAACCAGATAGCACCTAGAACAGTGCCTGGACACTAAACAGAGGTGTGTAGCGTGAATGACTGAATGGAAATCGTCTCAATTGTTATTAGAAAAATCTGCTAAGAGTCTGACATTTTAGGCAGAGTTTGAAGCTGGTTAAGCTGTTAATATGCAACTGTGCTCTCATTAGAAGTGCACGTTATGAAAGTGCTCACCCTGTTTGAACAGTCCGGAAAGTAATGTTCTCACTCAGAGAGAAGCTGTTATTTGTATGTCTCGTCTCCTCTCCCTCAGTGGTTGCAGCAATACATATTTAGTCCTGAACTTATTTGTGATTAGATCCCAGACATCATTATTCCAACTAGCATCCATATCTCCAGAGAATAAGGGACAAGCTGCCTCATACTGCTACAACCTGAAAATTTCAGATTCTGAAGAGAAAACCTACACCAATTTGTCAAAAAAAAATCTGACTTGTTTGTTAGAGCTGGAAATCATTTTCTTATACATTTATAATAGATGTCGATTTTGGATTCAATCTGATAAAATATACCCCACCAGAATTTGTATGGAGGTTTAAGTAACATTAACTATTTTTAACTGATTAATGAATAAAAAATATATTGCAAGAAATATATCTAAAAACTAATTAAATGTTCATCTGCTCTGTAACTGCTTTTCTGTGGGTGACATTTGTGATAATTAATTTTTCATTTCATAGAACACATAATTTTGTGAAAAGTTCTGAAAGCTATGTTCAAAAGTTATGGTTTGAGGGGAAAATAACCTTAAAATTGAAAATTGTCATTAATTCTAAAGTTGAAAAAGTTTTGTGTATTTGATCTTAAACCATCTCAAGTTTTCTATATATTTCAGTAGAGGAGAAATCCATATTGTAAAATTTCCCAAGCTGACATTAAAATAGGAGAACTAAAAATGTCCATGCACATTCATTCATTTATTCAACAGCTACTTACAGTTAAGTATAGGCACTATATTCAGTGTTTGGGATTTTAAAATACATATGGCACATTAATTTTTCTTGAGTCTTGAAAGCTTCATATATATGAAACAAAACGAATATAAGCAAGAATTTAAGCATTTTCTTTTTAAATCATGCAAATCTCAACTTCATATCCAAGACAATTCAAGCAAACTTTGCTCAGGAGTAAAACTACTGAACACACGCTACTGCAATATTCCTAACTAGACTGATAAAATTCAAATCCATCCCATAGTCTACCTATTTTCCAGCAAGTCATTCATTAAAACCTTCATTCCAGAACTGTTTTAGGCCTTGGAGATACAGCAGTGAGTGAAACAGACACAAGTTGTCATCTTCATCCACTCTAATCTCCTAAAAGCCACAAATCTCCTAAGAGCCACAAAGCACAGAATTAATAAAGGAATTAAATTGAAAGCATAGGGCTTCCCTGGCTGGGTGAACTTGCACATTGCCCAGCACTAAGGGGAGGATGAATAAATGGTCAATGTGCTTTGCCAGTAACTTACTGGGCTATCAGTAAACTGGAGGTTACGATTAAGCCATTGCTATGATTATCAGACAAAACTCCTCCCACTTCACACGTTTGCCCCATCGCTCATTCTCAACTCTCCAAATCACTTTATCACTTTAACTAAAGTAGTACTGTTCATCCCTACCACTCATCCCCTGCTTTGCCCCACCCAGGTTCACTTTTAATCACAAACCCATGTTTACATCCTTCATAAGATATAAATTTTCACAATCTATATTTATCTTGAATTCCTGGTTAATCTCCATCTTCCCCAGGAGAAGGCAAACTCTGTGAGGGCAAGGAACTTATCTGTCTTGTTCACTGTTGCCAAGGACAGTCCCTGACATATAAAAGAATCTCAGTAAACAATGAATAAAGCAAACTATGAAACATTTTAGAGATACACAGAATAGAGAGTGAAGAGGCCTGGAGGTCATGAGCGGAGAACTCAGCTGACATACAGAGAATATATAAATCAGGTTAATGCTAATGCAATGGAAAGGGAGATTATAATCTCTTGCTCTTAACACAGAAAAATATGTTGAACCCATAATAGCTTCTGCATATGACCCAACCTGATTATATATCCTACACTTAACTTCTGTGAGATTCTGTCTCTTTTCTTGCTCCATATAGATCTTGACATTAAACTGCTTATCTTTAGCTAATCTGGATGAGTGTCTCTCTGGGTCAAACAATGAAACCAATCTACTGGCAATACCTTATTTGATTCATGAGTTATTCCCTGAGAGACCTGTCACAATATCTGGGATAAAAGTTAACTTTAAAAAATCCTCTCCTCAGAGAATTGACATTTACACCAGTAAGAAATGAAATTATTCCAGTTATGTGAAAAGGTTTACCCTAGTTTAGTAATTCAAAATCAATTCAGGCAATGTTGATTATTTTGTGTGTGATCTGGAGTCATCAGAATATTTCCTGATAGTGATTTATATCACAATCATAAAACCACTATATCCAAGTTGGGTCCCAGTCATCAGCAAGAGAAAGCAATTTAATGAAATATAAAAAGCTTTTTGGTTACTCTGAGCTCTACTGAGTTATTCTCATCTGACAGCCAGGTCCAGTTATGAGACTTAAACTCTATGAGGAATTTGAAGGTTTATTATTTTAGAGATTACCTAACCTCTCAGGTGGCCACAAAGTGGCTGAAGATTACTCCATTTAGAGATAACAGGCTCTAATTTTTATATTTAGGTACTAGAAATGGAGTATTTTATCAAGTGCTCTACATTCTATTGGAACTTCTTAGCATCGAGTATACTGAGGGCTAAACATTCCACTCATAAAACACTGAAGCTATTTTTGGATTTACATAAACTTCAGGAAAATTTGCCATAAGTTTATTTCTTAAGGACAATTGGAGGATTTGTGAGACCTGTGACTTGCATATAATTTCAGAGATTATTATTATTATTATTATTTTGTGGTACGCAGGCCTCTCACTGTTGTGGCCTCTCCTGTTGTGGAGCACAGGCTCCGGACGCGCAGGCCCAGTGGCCATGGCCCACGGGCCCAGTCACTCCGTGGCATGTGGGATCTTCCCGGACCAGGGCACGAACCCGTGTCCCCTGCATCGGCAGGCGGACTCTCAACCACTGCACCACCAGGGAAGCCCCAGAGATTAATTTTTATAAGCAAGTAATGTAGGTAAAGAAAATTGGGTTAGTATTTTCATTTCTAAAACTTACAGACCTTTCATAAATAATTGAAAAGAATGCTTTCGATTGAACAGTCTTATTTCTGGAGACCTGGTGTAATGAAATAAATGGTGAGCAAGTTGTTGGACATGTTGATTCTAGCTAGGGGCAGATGTGGCAGCTGTAACTGGGTGAAATGAGACTTCTTTCTCAAATATGGGCTTGGCAAGGAGATCTTCTCCTTCTGGCAGGCAAAGAAGCAATGTCCTCATCACCTCCCACACAAGTACACCAAACTACTTGCACTGGTCTTTTCTGATGTCACTACAGATGCCTCTTCCCTATCTCAGGCCAATTTTTTCACTTGGGTTCTGGATCCAGTCCACTCTTGCCTTCTTAGAAACAATGATTTTGTAATAATATTCTCCTCTATGAATTTTTCCTCTCAAAAACCCTATCCTCAAACAATTAACTTATATTTTATCTTAACAGAATTAAGCCAATAACACTTCGAATTATTTTAGAAATGTAAAAAGACTTATCCTACAAGTATCAGCATATAAATAACTAGCAGTATCTTCCATCCTAAAAACAAACAAAACCTCTCTTGGCCCAGTGGTGTGCATATAGTATATGCTAGCAAATGTTGAATAACCAGTTTTCTAGGGGGTGTAGGAGAAGAAGGCTGGCTTAGAGCATTTTCCAAAGTCTATGACAGAGATACTCTCACCCTGGATGATTTCAATTTATAAGTATGATGTCACCGAACATGGAACTGGGAAGAAATGCAGAGTAGCACACTGTTACAGTCTTTCCACCATACAAACATAGTAGATATAAATAACCTGAATGGCATACATTATGGAGGAATGGTTGTGTTCCCCCAAATTCATATATTGAAGTCCTAATCCCAGATGTGATGGTATTAGGAGCTGGGGCCTTTGTTGGGTAATTAGGTTTAGATGAGTTAATGAGGGTGGGGGCCCCCATGATTGGATTAGTGTCCTTTATGAAGAAGAAGAGAGATCAGAGCTCTCTTTCTCTGCCATGTAAGGACATAGTAAGAAGACTAGGAATAGAAGTAGGGCTCTCACCAGGAACCAAATCTGCCAGCACCTTGATGTTGGACTTTCCAACCTCTAGAACTGTGAAAAGTAAATACCTATTTTTTTTTGTTTCACCTCATTATTATTGAAAAAAGATACTCTGTATGATTTCAAACTTTTTAAATTTATTAAGACATTTTATGGACTAACACATGGTTTATTCTGGAGAATGTTCCACGTGCACTTGAGAAACATGTGTATTCTGCTTTTGTCATCTATTTTTTAAATTGAGATATAATTCACATATAGCATTATATTAGTTTCAGGTGTACAACATTATGATTTTTATATATATATAAATGATCACCACAATAAGTCCAATAAACATCCATCATCACAAATAGTCATAATTATTTTTCTTGTGATGAAAGATTTTAAGATTTACTCTCTTAGCAACTTTCAAATATACAACACAGTATTGCTAAATATCTTCTGTTTAAGCCTCCTAGTCTATGGTATTTTGTTATAACAGCCCAAACTGATTAAGAGAGAATAGCTAACAGTAAACTATTGTAAATATTAGGAATTGATGTGGTTTCTTACTTTGTTTTTTTCTTCCTTTTTAATAACAGCTCCTTGAGATATCTACACATTCTCCAACAGTGATCTTACCCAGACCCACAGTTTAAAGACCATCTGTAGATTTATCATTCTCAAATCTCTATTTCTAGCCTTAATTTCCCAACCCAATTTTCCCCACACTCCACAATCATGTGCTGCCTTCCTGATTTGTATATTTAACAGGCATCTGAAATTTAATATATTTAAAACAGAACTCTTATTTTTCTACAAAAAAAAATCTGCTCCTTTAAGGACACTATGTCCTTTAATTTTAAACTTATATTACTACATTGTTCTGAGTTATTTAAACTGAAAATCTAGGCATCGTCCTTCATTTCTCTTTTCCTCACCTCCCAGATCCATGTAGAATAGATTCTATTTTCAAAACATTCATTCACTTCCTCTCATATTACCATCTTCATCCAATCTCTTGCTTGGAGCTTATGTATCCCTCTTTTCTCCCTGCCTCACCTCTTCTCCTTCTAAAATCTATTTTCCAAACCTTAAAAAAATGAAACAATATATAATGTTTAAGTACTTATTGAGTGCCAGATATTGTTCCAAAGTACTTTAAAGTTTAAACTTACTGAATCTCACAGTGAACCTATGAGTTACTGTATTATTGTTATATCCACTAAACTAGGAAACGAAATGCCTAGATGTTTAAAATTCATTGACCCATATCATATAGCTGAGAGAAAGTTAATGCATAGCTCATAGAGACCAGAATTCAACCCAAAGATGTCGAGCACCTGAGCATGAGCTGATAATCAGTATTTATCTGCCTTTGCAAAAAATCAGACCATCTCTGTCCTCTAACAGACCCTCATTCTCCATACCCCCAAGCCCTCATTTTTTTCTTTTAATTAAATTCTAAACATTTGTACTTGCTGTCAATGTTCTATAATTATCTACCAATGCTTACCTCTCTGTATTAATTTCCCATGACCAATTACACCAAACTGGGTATCTTAAAACAATAGAAATTTATGCTCTAGCAATTATGGAGGCCAGAAATCCAGAATCAAGATGCTGGCAGGTCCACAACCCCTCCGAAGGCTCTAGGGGAAAATCCTTTGTTTCTTTCAGCTTCTGGTAGCTTTCAGCATTCTTAGGTTTCCTTGACTTGTAGTCACATCCCCTCAGTCTCTGCCTCTGTCTTTGTACTGCCTTCTCATCTTTCTCTTATGAAGATAATTATCATTGGTTTTAGAGTCTACCTGATAGAGTCTATCAGGATGATCTCATTCCAAGATTCATCCTTTGTATCTGCAAAGACCCTTTTTTCCAAATAAGGTAACTTTCACAGGCTATAGGACTTTGGACTTGGACATATCTTCTTGGGGGTCACCATTCAACTCACTATACTCATTGGACTCACACTGTGCACTTAACCTTCTCCACCATTAGGCTCCAGGCACACTGGCTTTATTTCCAGTCTTAGGAAATAATAAGCTCACTCTCTACTTGGACTAGCCCTACTCTCTTCTTAGAATGATTTTTCACAGAAACTTAAAGTCAGTCTGCTTTTCATCATTCAGATCCCAGATAAAATGTTGCTCCCTCAGAAAGGCTCTCTTCCCATGCAACTGGGAGTAACCATTCTGTCACACCCTCACGTTACTTTGTTTAAATTCTCTACAAATCATTCGCCCTCATCTGATATATTTGTTTGCTAATTTTTTATTTGCTTATTCATTCATTTATTTAAAAAAAAAAAAACTTGTCCCTCACCCTCAAAAACAAACGTTTAATAAAAATGGTAACCTTGCTTGTCTTGCTTACTTGGTGATTGCAGGGTATTCAAATGGTAATATGTGAAAAAAAATTAGTAAAGAAATTACTAAGTTAACAAATTTTGTATTTTATGTGGAAGGGCAGAATTGTGTGCTCTTCCCATCAGAAGTAGAATAACAGCATAATATCTAGATAGTTTGTTAACATGGGATGGAAATCTGGTGAGGTTGCTTTCTGCATCTATGAGAAGTTGTTTGCAAAAAGGTTTTCATTTGTGACAGTGCCAGTTACTGATAAAATGATTACCTGTCTGCAGCAGACTATGTTCTAGTGGAGAAATGAATGAAAAGCAGAATTTTAAAGATTTTTTTCCTCCTCTATTGTTCATCTTGCAGATGCACAAAGGAGAATCAAAGGTGGTGAAATGGGGTTTAATCATGAGATCAGAGAAGAAATGTTCAAGATCTGGTTAAGTCATGTATGTATTCATATTATGTATAGATTAAATGTCTTTTTTTTTAAAGTGGAAGGCTTGAGAACTTCATTGATCCCAGACTCCCCCCTCCCAAACCCCACTCTTCCATTCACTATAGCAAACCTGGGGCAGCTGCATGGAACTAGTAAGTCAAGCAAGAGTATATCCCTTTTTCACAGTGCCTAGTACAGTGCCCTGCACAGAGTAAATGATTCCCAAAACAAAGTGTCTCCAAAGAGCTTACAAGGGAAATAATGCATAAGTATGTGTATTAACCTAAAAAATAATCAGTTTTCTGAGAATTAGCATCCTTATTCTTCCTAAAGAGGTCATAAACCAGGGATTAACCAGGGTTAGGGTTAGGGATGGGGTAGAGAGGGTTGCAGAAGCTGATAAGTATAACCATTAAAAATATTTTTTAAAGCCTGTAAGTTTATATTTGATAAAATATGGTTGATCATTTTACTAAACAGATAGGAAAAAAACTATTAATTGAAGCTTTCACATCTGTGGATACATACATATGTTTCTTCAAGGTTTTTATGGAAACACTAAGAAGTGAAGAGGAATTAATAAGAGGAATATGATATGAAAGGCTTAGCAACCAAACTATGTTCTTGCGAAATAAAAGGAAGTCTCAAAAGAAAAAAAAAACAAAAAACACAGCAGGATGGAAGGACCACTGCAGAATTTTGAAAAATATCAGTGACTGTGTCAAGAAATCATTAACCTATAATGATTATCTAAACGTCGTTGACTCAGTTTGGAACTGTTCAGGCATTCAGAAAATTAAAAAAAAAAAAAAAAGGTTTGACCATTCTAAGAAAAGCTATTAAGGAAAATAAAGAATCAAACTGAAAATTTCAGATGTTTGGTAGAATATCAGTAAATAAGGTAATAAAACATAATGATTACTATTCAAAGGAAAGTACTAAGTAGCAGATAGGTATGCAGAATCACTGGAGATGAAACAGTGATGGAACAGGCACTTCTACAGAGAATACAGACATAGCATGGGCTCCCCGTGAGCATGTGGTGTTCAGTGCTGGCTGTGGAGGCACTCGGGGACTGGAGGTAGACATTTTTTAAACAGATAAGATATTATGGGCAGCAATTAGAGTGATAAAAAGAGTTTGACTTACTTACAGAAAAAAAAAAAGAGCCCTGATTTGTAGCATTTGCCAATTTCTGTGGTGTAACTACTCCCACTACAGCTGATTTCAGGCTACCAAGGTGATCTCTCTCAGCACAGAGATGCACACTAGCACTCCATTATACAGAATTTCTTTCATAGAGATACAATAGATATAAGTGACTTCGAAAGCATAGATGACAATAAAAGGTAAAATAATTAGGGGGAAAAAAAGGTTTTGACAAGGGAGCAGCCTACTGCATATGACATGTTGACATCCTCTGTCTCAGAAATGAATCAGCATTTAGAAATTGCTGTCTTAGAGAACTTGGCAATGAGAAGGAGCCAGAAGGAGGTCAATCCAAGACTGAGTTGTGAACAAGTCTTGTAACATATGGTGAGAAAAGCCAGTGTAAGGTAAATATCGATAATCTTTATTTTCTAGACAGACTTTATTAAAATATTATGAATATGGCAGATTTTGCTATTATAGTTTAAGTAAACTTGTCTCAAATCACGGTTTAGGTCATCATGATTTGTTATAACAATCATGTTATAACAATTCTTTAAAAGTTATACCATTTTTTGGACAACAAATAATTTCTTTAGTACAGCTGACCCTTGAACAACACAGGGATTAGGGATGCCAACTCTCCAGCAGTGTAAAATCCACATATAACTACAAGTTGGCCCTCCCTATACATGGTTCCCCTGGATCGGCAGTTCCACATGTTCAGATTCAACCAACCACAGATCATGTATTAATAGTACTGTAGTATTTACTACTGGAAAAAACACATGTACAAGTGGACCCATGGAGTTCAAACCCCTGTTGTTCAAGGGTCAACTATATAATGTTTCTTTCCCTTCAAAACACATCAAATAAATATGTTGTAAAATTAATAATTCAACATTACGCTTTTAGGCAAAAACAATATGTACCAATTAACTTTATACTACTTTACTAAGTAGAAAAGATCATAGGAACAAAAATTAAGTTGTGTTGCATATTTGAATGAATCCAGATGGCTTGCTACGTACACTTATAATAAGCAAGAGTAATTAAGAGCTAGCAACTTATATAACTTCCACATGTTTTGAAGTGCTCTTTTATTTTGGTTTTATTTTGACATAAAGTTTTTCTTTTTCTGTGTTACAACTCTGTTTTAAATGTAGTTCGAAAGTACAGTAACCAAGAGCCCCAACCGGTTTTAAAAAACGCTGAGAACAGAGACCTTCAAGATGGCGGAGGAGTAAGACGCGGAGATCACCTTCCTCCCCAGAAATACATCTATATGGGGAACAACCCCTACAGATCACCTACTGAACACTGGCAAAAGACCTCAGACTTCCCAAAAGGCAAGAAACTCCCCACGTACCTGGGTAGGGCAAAAGAAAAAAGAAAAAACAGAGACAAAAGAATAGGGATGGGACCTGCACCAGTGGGAGGGAGCTGTGAAGGAGGAAAAGTCTCCACACACTAGGAAGCCCCTTCACTGGCAGGGACGGGGGGTGTGGGGGGGTGAAGCTTCAGAGCCACGGAGGAGAGCGCAGCCACAGGGTTGCAGAGGGCAAAGTGGAGAGATTCCCGCACAGAGGATCAGTGCTGACTAGCACTCACCAGCCTGAGAGGCTTGTCTGCTCGCCTGCCACGACAGGTGAGGGCTGGGAGCTGAGGCTAGGGCTTCGGAAGTCAGATCCCAGGGAGAGGACTGGGGTTGGCTGCATGAATACAGCCTGAAGGGGGCTAGTGAACCACAGCTAACCAGGAGGGAGTCCAGGAAAAAGTCTGGAACTGCCTAAGAGGCAAGAGACCATTGTTTTGGGGTGCACGAGGAGAGGAGATTCAGAGCACCGCCTAAACAAGCTCCAGAGATGGATGTGAGCCACGGCTATCAGCGCAGACACCAGAGATGCGCATGAAATGCTAAGGCTGCTGCTGCAGCCACCAAGAAGCCTGTGTGCAAGCGCAGGTCACTATCCACACCTCCCCTCCTGGGAGCCTGTTCAGCCCGCTACTGCCAGGGTCCAGTGATCCAGGGACAACTTCCCCAGGAGAATGCATGGCATGCCTCAGGCTGTTGCAACATCACGCCAGCCTCTGCCACCGCAGGCTTGCCCCACATTCCGTACCCCTCCTCCCCCCAGCCTGAGTGACCCAGAGCCCCCTAATCAGCTTCTCCTTTAACCCGGTCCTGTCTGAGCAAAGAACAGATGCCCTCAGGTGACCTACATGCAGAGGCGGGGCTAAATCCAAAGCTGAACCCTGGGAGCTGTGCGAACAAAGAAGAGAAAGGGAAATCTCTCCCAGCAGCCTCAGGAGCAGCAGATTAAATCTCCACAATCAACTTGATGTACCCTGCATCTGTGGAATACCTGAATAGACAACGAATCATCCCAAAATTGAGGCGGTGGACTTTGGGAGCAACTGTAGACTTGGGGTGTGCTTTCTGCATCTAATTTGTTTCTGGTTTTATGTTTATCTTAGTTTAGTATTTAGAATTTGTTACCATTGGTAGATTTGTTTATTGATTTGGTTGCTTTCTTCCTTTAGTTTTCTTAATATATAGATATACAAATATATTTTTTCCTTTTTCTCTTTTTGTGAGTGTGTATGTGTATGCTTATTTGGGTGATTTTGTCTGTACAGCTTTCTTTTACCATTTGTCTTAGGGTTCTGTCTGTCTTTTTTTTTTTAGTATAGTTTTTAGTGCTTGTTATCATTGGTGGATTTGTTTTTTTGGTTTGGTTGCTCTCTTCTTTCTTTCCTTTTTTTCCATTTTTTTATTACTCTAAATTTTTTTTATTTGTAATAATTAAATTTTTTTTTTATTTTAGTAAGTTTATTTTATTTTTTCTTTCTTTCTTTCTTTTTTTCTCCCTTTTCTTCAGAGCCATGTGGCTGACAGGGTCTTCATGCTCTGGCCAGTGTCAGGCCTGTGCTTCTGAGGTGAGAGAACCGAGTTCAGGACATTGGTCCACCAGAGACCTCCTGGCTCCACGTAACATCAAACAGTGAAAGCTCTCCCACAGATCTCCTTCTTAACGCTAAGACCCAGCTCTACTCAACGACCAGCAAGCTACAGTGCTGGACACCCCATTCCAAACAACTACCAAGACAGAAACACAACTCCATCCATTAGCAGAGAGGCAGCCTAAAATCATAATAAGTTCACAGAAACACCACCAGATGTGGTCCTGCTCACCAGAAAGACAAGATCCAGCCTCATCCACCAGAATACAGGCACTAGTCCCCTCCACCAGGAAGCCTACACAACACTGAACCAACCTTACCCACTGGGAGCAGACACCAAAAACAATGGGAACTACGAACCTGCAGCCTGCGAAATGGAGACCCCAAACACTGTAAGTTAAGCAAAATGAGAAGACAGAGAAATACACAGCAGATGAAGGAGCAAGGTAAAAACCCACCAGACCAAACAAATGAAGAGGACATAGGAAGTCTACCTGAAAAAGAATCCAGAGTAATAACAGTAAAGATGATCCAAAATCTTGGAAACAGAATGGAGAAAATACAAGAAATGTTTAACAAGGACCTAGAAGGACCTAAAGGGCAAAGAAACAGTGATGAACAACACAATAAATGAAATTAAAAATTCTCTAGAAGGAATCAATAGCAGAATAACTGAGGCAGAAGAACAGATAAGTGAAAGATGCAGTCCTCTTGCTCAGCTTTTTAAAATTTTTTTTAACATCGTTATTGCAGTATAATTGCTTTACAATGGTGTGTTAGTTTCTGCTTTATAACAAAGTGAATCAGCTATACATATACATATATCCCTATATCTCCTCCCTCTTGCATCTCCCTCCCACCCTCCCTATCCTATCTCTCTAGGTGGTCACAAAGCACTGAGCTGATCTCCCTGTGCTATGTGGCTGCTTCCCACTAGCTATCTATTTTACATTTGGTAGTATATATAAGTCCATGCCACTCTCTCACTTAGTCCCAGCTTACCCTTCCCCGTCCCCATGTCCTTAAGTCCATTCTGTACATCTGTGTCTTTATTACTGTCCTGCCCCTAGGTTCTTCAGAACCATTTTTTTTTTTTTTTAGATTCCATATATGTGTGTTAGCATAGGGTATTTGCTTTTCTCTTTCAGACTTGCTTCACTCTGTATGACAGACTCTAGGTCCATCCACCTCACTACAAATAACTCAATTTTGTTTCTTTTTATGGTTGAGTAATATTCCATTGTATATATGTGCCACATCTTGTTTATCCATTCATCTGTTGATGGACACTTAGGTTGCTTCCATGTCCTGGCTATTGTAAATAGAGCTGCAATGAACATTGTGGTACATGACTCTCTTTAAATTATGGTTTTCTCAGGGTATATGCCCAGTAGTGGGAATGTTGGGTAATATGGTAGCTCGAGTTTTAGTTTTTTGAGGAACCTCCATACTGTTCTCCATAGTGGCTGTACCAATTTACATTCCCACCAACAGTGCAAGAGGGTTCCCTTTTCTCCACACCCTCTCCAGCATTTATTGTTTGTAGATTTTTTGATGATGGCCATTCTGAGTGGTATGAGGTGATACCTCATTGTAGTTTCGATTTGTATTTCTCTAATGTTTAGTGATGTTCAGCATTCTTTCATGTGTTTGTTGGCAATCTGTATATGTTCTTTGGAGAAATGTCTATTTAGGTCTTCTGCCCGTTTTTGGATTGGGTTTTTTTTTTTATATTGAACTTCATGAGCTGCTTGTAAATTTTGGAGATTAATCCTTCGTCTGTGGATTCACTTGCAAATATTTTCTCCCATTCTGAGGGTTGTCTTTTCCTCTTGTTTATGGTTTCCTTTGCTGTGCAAAAGCTTTTAAGTTTCATTAGGGCCCCTTTGTTTATTTTCGTTTTTATTTCCATTTCTCTAGGAGGTGGGTCAAAAAGGATCGTGCTGTGATTTATGCTGTAGAGTGTTCTGCCTATGTTGTTTATATTAAAATCAAGACTTTTTTTTAAAAAAACACTAATTGTACTTTTCAGAAAGCATAATTATTTTATATCTATTTTTTCTTCTGAAAATGCACATAAAATATCAATGAAGAAATACTACTTGACTTACAAAATCCAGCTTTTACAAAAGGCACCTTTTTAGAAATACACCGTGTTGCATAATTCAAAAATACCTTAAAGTTGGCTTGGAACATCAAAATCATCATACATAAAATAATCCTCTTTATGTTGTTGAGTGAGTCACAGATATAATTACAATTGGAAAAAGTGAAGGACAAG
Source organism: Leucopleurus acutus (assembly GCF_964270905.1). NCBI lineage: Eukaryota > Metazoa > Chordata > Mammalia > Artiodactyla > Delphinidae > Leucopleurus > Leucopleurus acutus. Next base: position 109,142,630 of record NC_139145.1, on the reverse strand, counting down.
TGATTTTTCTCAGTATAGCAAGTCATATTTTCATCATATACTTAGCCTATTATCTCGATGTAATCAATCCCATGGGGCATTTGAATTGGTTGGTCCAGTTGATATAGAATTGTTTGAAATGAATACATTTGAAGATATTATATTTCACAGTTTGAGGAATTTTGAAATGAAAGAGAAAACTCAAGTTCAATGTTGTAGGAGAAAATCAGGATGTGACTTGAACTTACTGGATAGAGAACTAAGGTATATAATTGGCTTCCTTTCACTGTCATTTAAAAGAATATTTAATTTTTCTGTTTTTTGCTTTGGGGCTTAATTGTGTGTTAAAATTTCAATTATTTAATTTTGCTGTTTGAACTGGGAAGAGTAAGCAGTGTTGAAGGTGAAAAGAGTAGCTATTTAATGACAATACAGGGAGTATGAAAATTCATCTGCAATTATTTTCTCCCTACACTAATGCAAAGAGCACAGAAATGAATTTTTATAATTTAGTACCAGAGAAAATAGTTGTGGATAAGTCTTATTAGTTTTGTATTGCTGTGTAACAAATGACCACAAACTTAGTGGTTATAATCAACACAAATTTATCATTTCAGTTTCCTTGGGTTTGGAGTCTGAGCACAGGCTCTCTTGGTCCACTGCTCAGAGTCTCACCAGGTTGAAATCAATTTGTCAACCAGGGCTGTGATCTCATCTAAAGCTTTAGGTTCTCTTCCAAGCTCACTGGCTGTTGGCAGAATTCAGTTCCTTGAAGCTATAGGACTGGGGCCCTCAGCTCCTAGAATTGTGACTGTTCCCTGTCTTGTGGCCCCCTCCACAACTTGGCAGTTTACTTCTTCAACACCAAGGGGAAATGGACTCTGTTATTTTGAATCTCTTCTGTCACTTACCTCTAGAGTTTTTTTTAGTGGACTCTCTGATTAGGTGAGGACCACCAGGATAATCTCTCTTTTGATTAGCTTATCGTCAATTGTTTAAGGACATTCATTATTTCTGCAAAATCCTTTCACTTTCTCCATGTAACCTTTTCATGGGAGTAATATTCCATCATATTCACACTGGGCCTACCTACACTTAAGAGAAGTAGATTATGCAGGGCATGTACACCAGGGGGCCAGAATCTAGAAGGCCAGTAGAGCACTGTGCCTACCACAAGAGCCTTCCCCAGGATGACTGCAATCTGTATCATTTTCAGCTTATGACATGTAGAAGGGATACTGCCAGGTGAAATTCGATACTATTTCAAGTTAATTACACAACAAACGGTATGTCTCTAAAAAATTAATACAAACAAGAAAATTCTTAGTAAACTTTATAATTACAGAAATATAAATTAACCACATTTTATTTAATCTAAAAATTTCAAAATGCACTGAAACATTACGTACTTTATATTCTTGGTATAAAAATATAAATACTATTTTTATGAGAAGGTACTTCTGTGTTGTATCATATGCCTATTTTGAATTAGCCACATTATTAGTGAATTGCATTTTTGAGTTAGGTTCAGCAGTAAGACTGTTCCTATGTTTTGCCTTCATAGTGACATATTAGGAAAACTGTTTCATACTGGTAAACTTTCCGAATAGGGAGGAAGACAGAAAAATGACATTTACAATGTCCTCAAATTAGCCTGTTCCCAAAGTCATTTATCATTTCATCTTAGGCAGCTTACCTCCCATTTGTTGGAAATCAGTGGATGCAATTTTGCATCCTTTATTTGAAATATTCTGACTTCCGTACTTTTGATTTGAACACAGTTTTAGAACCATAACTTTACATTTAAAATATCTTACTGCCTTGGATCTCAATGTAGAATATATTTTTATAAAATGAGAAGTAAATACATAATAAACAATAAAAATCACACAAATTTTGAAATTATACAAAATGAAACTAACAATAATAATTAAGCCAATGATATATATAATCTTGAGAATTAGACATGTTCCCTGGCATCCATACACAAATAGAGCATTAGGGCTTCCTGTTCATGTGTTATATTATACAGAACATATAACTTCTTAGCTGCTCACTCCTTAAAGACTTAAAAACAAAGTATTAAAAAAAAGTTCAGTCTTTCCTTAAGAATATATAATAGTAATTTTAGAAAAAAGCTATTCCTAGCATCTATTCTATTTATTTCCTTTTACATTAATTTACGTAGTTTTAGGGACCCCTAACATCCCTATCAAGTCTAATGCAGACTTGTGCTATACCAGATCAGGTCCTCTTTTGGGGGATCTTCCACAGGCCCATGACCCCTTTGTGATAGTATTTATTGAAATGCATATGAATTTATTGTAGGCTTTGATACTGTCTCAGCCCAGGCATTAGAATCAGACAGAACTTAAAGGTGATCACTGTGGCTCAGACACTGTCCAGCCAGTGATCTTGGCCTGTGATTTAATCTCTCTGAAGGCAATTTCTTCAGCTCTAAAGTCAGATACTGCAGAAATGATCCATGAAAAATGATTAGCATAATGTCTGCGACAAATTATGATCTGAGGAAGTAGTAGTTAATACTGTCATTATTAGAATATGGGCATCTTATACTTTCTGATAATCAAAAGTGAATTTCTGGCTCCAATTTTGGCTCTTGCTTTATGAAGCACTGGAAGAGAATATAACAATGGTTTAAGCAAAATAGTACAAGAACTCATGCTCTTGCATAATGAGTTACTGGTTAAACAAATGAAAGGACTGTGTTTGTTTGACTGTCTGCATGTCAGTCCCATACTGACCATATTCTACCTTGTTTCTGAGATTTGGGAAAATGGGCATCATTTCAACGCTTTATGTTAAGAGCTAGAAGAAAAATTACATTATGTCAACATGACTCACTCCCAATTTGGGACCATTTTATTTTGGTAGTATCTGTGGTTTCCTTTTAAACTTGAGGAAAAACAAACAAACAAAAACTCCCCAAAACAAAAAATACATGTAATTGAGGATTTGAGGCAATTTAGAAATCATCACTTCCAATTAAAAAAAAAAATCCCTCTATCCAAGACAGAGATTATTTAAATTTTGCCAGATTTTAACTCCAGGGAATGTTGTTGACATTCTCAGCCTGCCATGGTTCATCAGAACATGGTGTGTCTTTAGCAAAGACAGATGTCAGCCCGAACTTCTGCACTAAGTGCTTTGCATGTCTCCTGCCAAGCACTTGATGTTCTACACAGACGTCAATGATCACTGTCATTTCTGTGCCAAAATTTCCTTTATGCAATAACACTTACAAATAGAGCTTCTTAAATCAATATACTATGTTCTGGTCACCACCTTGGCTACCTATTCTATATTTACTCAGTGAAACAATTTTTTAAAAAATACTGCTCCTTCATGACGTGAGACTGCTCATGTCAAACCAAAAGAAATAAATATATTATTGAGATAATGCTAGGAGAGTGGGCTGATTGAACCACTGACTCAGTCACTATGTTTTCGTTAGAGCCTACTCTGTTTACAGATGGTTTGAAGGAAACTGGAAAACAAATGGTTCTTGTCTTTTGTTTTGTTTTTTGCGGTACGCGGGCCTCTCACTGTTGTGGCCTGTCCCGTTGCAGAGCCCAGGCTCCGGATGCGCAGGCTCAGCGGCCATGGCTCACGGGCCCAGCCGCTCTGTGGCATGTGGGATCTTCCCGGACCGGGGCCCGAACCCGTGTCCCCTGCATTGGCAGGCGGACTCTCAACCACTGCGCCACCAGGGAAGCCCGGTTCTTGTCTTTGAGAAACTAAAAATTCTGTTCAGAAATTTATAATCTAGTGTCTATAGAAAACACTATTTTAAAAATCAATGCCCGGGACTTCCCCGGGACAGTGGTTAAGAATCTGCCTGCCAATACAGGGCACACGGGTTCGAGCCCTAGTCCGGGAAGATCCCACATGCCATGGAGCAACTAAACCCGTGTGCCATAACTACTGAGCCTGTGCTCTAGAGCCTGGGAGCCACAGCTACTGAGCCCACGTGCCACAACTACTGAAGCCTGCGTGCCTAGAGCCCATGCTCTGCAACAAGAGAAGCCACCACAATGAGAGGCCCGCACACCACAACGAAGAGTAGCCCCTGTTCACCACAACTAGAGAAAGCCCGCGAGCAGCAACAAAGACCCAACACAGCCAAAAAAAAATAATAAATACATTTATTAAAAAAACAAATCAATGCCCACCATCCAAATTATCCTATTTTTGTTTAAATTGCATTCTTGTTCCTTCACTCCTCAGGCTGTATTCTTAACTCTTTCCAGTTATATGACCTTAGTCAGTTCATTAACCCATTTAAATTTCAGTTTCCTTGTTTGTAAAACAAATATTAATGTAAAGAACTCAAGAATTTTTCTAGGGAAAAATATGATGACTGTAAAACATCACTATCTAGTAGAGACAAAGAGCTAAATAAGCACTAGGAATCAGAATAATAATTATGGTTTTCTGAATAATAATCACAACAATAAAAAATTACAATGATAGTTTTTTGTTAGTTGTTCATGATTGAATTTCACTGTAATGCTGACATTTTAAAACAAATATTACATATAATCATAGTCACAGAATAACAGAATCTTGGTGTTTGAACATGGGAGATCAAATACTACAATACTAGTAGTTTCACAGATGAAGATACTGAAGTCTGGAAAGGCCATGTAACTTGCTTGTTAGGGGTGGGGAGCCTAGCTCTTCTTCTACATCATTCTGCATTACAATTACTGAACACTTACTAGGTTTAAGTAACGCACTAAAGGTATCAACATTATTTCATTTAATTTTCACAGCAATCTTAACGATGCCTGCCTGTAATGGCTACTATCTCTATTTCTATCCATGTGGAAACTGCGGTTTCTCTGCTCTGATTGGCAGATCCTGGATATGAACATACATAACCTAAATCTAGTACCCAAATATATAACCACTTTGTCATGTGGATGAGTTTGTACATATGTATCTCGGTGTGTGTGTTTAATTACACAAATGGAACATATGATTTAAAAACACGTATGTGGTGATTTTTATAGATTTTCATTGTTTTTTTACCCCTCTTTCTTAGGTTTTAAAGAGTATATATTTTAACTTATTAAAATCTTTTACAATGTCCATTTGCAATAATGGTTCAGAATATGAGAAATTAGATGACTTAGGGGCAAGAATTCAGAAATATTCACTGTTCAGATGACCTTCAAATTAATATCTTTAAAACAAGAAGCAAAAGAAAATTGACATAAATAAATAAATCTGGGATAGTATGCAGTTGGACGAAGTTCATGTTCTTTAAGAATAAGAGGAAGAAAAAATACAACAAAAAGAAAAAATACAAAAATACAACAAAAACCAAGAAATGATACAGACATGCAATGGGAAAAGAGTGGTTTCCTCTACACAGCAGGTTAAATATATTGTAAAAATAGTATTTTAACAAAAGTTGAATACGGTGTAGTAACATTTTGACAAGGATGTAACAGATGAGTTCAATGTTAAACACTCTACATTTTTAGTCTACATGAGTCAATCACTAATGGCAAAGATTGGAAGAGAATCCTCTATGGAGCTTATGAGTTTCTGAACATCTTGCAAATAGAAGCACTGAGTGCAATTTTTCCAGAATATCTTTTCAAGGCGATATTTTGTAGCAAAAAGCATTGGAAGATAGAGGTAGATTGTACCTCTACCTCCCTCTGGTGTAAAAGATTCAGGTTCCTTAAACTCAGATTTCCTCTCCTGTAACGCAATCCACCATATGTGCAGGTGTCACCTACCCTTTTTCCATCACTCTGGGAATTTGGACTTGCAGAATGGACACCAACTATGCTCATGCTCAATGCTGCTTGCTGTGTTGAGAGAAATAAATGCTTCTGCCCCTGCATCCAAGCATCTCATGTCTTCTACCAACATTCAAGTAGTTGAGACTTTTTAGCTCGCAAGTAGAGTAAGATGTCAGACTTTTTCACCATTCTTGACACTGAGGTTCTCAAATTATGTTAACTGACTGATGTGTGGGCATCTTTGGGCCTAACTATATTAGGCATTTATTTTCTCCACAAAACAAGTTTTGTAGTGGGAGACAGGTTTCTCAGTTATCCTTAATATTCTTCACATTTTCTCCTTTACAGGGACATTTATTTGAATATATTTTTAAAGGCCTCTGCTTTCATTCTCCTTCCATTATGTAACTTCACTTTTGTTCCCTCTTCTGAGTTTTGCCTTTATTATAGAATAATATTCAATACTTATTATGCTACATAGGAGAAACTATCAGTTTGGGTATGGATTCCTTCACACTGTTTTCATATATAAGCATTCTTAAAAGTCTCACATCTGCATTATAATAATTTTCACTTTTTGTGACACTAAACATTTTTTAGTTCCTACACATAGACAAAAAATCTAAAATGATTTCTTCATACTCATTCAGAAAAGTTGAAAGAAAATTAACCTTTGTCAAAATCCTAGCTATATACCAGTCTAGGTCAGTAGCTGCTAGATGTGGAAGGTATATCTGGAGGGCATGAAAGTCAGGAAAGGAAGAAACTGCTAAAATTTTGCCTAGTCTCCTCACTGCATTTGAGTATCTATTTGTTTTTCATGATCATGAACATAATGAACTATTTTCTCTCGAAGTTGAAGAAAATTTATATGGTACTGATGTTAAAACTTTCTTAGCCAATAAAATTTCATCTGGTGAAACTGTAAGTTATTAAATGAGTGGCTAAAATTGCATGTTTTTCTATATGATTGGCTAAATGTCATCAGTAAACATTTATTGAGCATCATTTTTAACATGCTTTATGCTAGGCATTAGATAATAAGTTAAAAAGAAAAATAATTAAGCCAGCATGTTTCTCAGTCAACTACAAGAGAAAAACAAGGGTTAGTCAAACCAATCATAGAATGTTTAACATGAAAAATGTTAAGCCTGGAGTGACTTTTAGGACATTCCATTCTAGGAGTATCTCTGCTCACAAAATGAAATGAAATATATACATCTCTATCTTTGAGTATCCAAGATACATCTGTATCTTCTGAGTACTCAAATTACTTAATACTTCTGTACTCTAAAAAATGTGCTTTTAGCATATGTAGTACTGACTCAAATAAGTCATCACAACAATATTTCATAATTTAAGAAGCCACATTTAGACTCCATGTACCTTATTGTTCATGATCATTTTACAAAGGTTGCTGTTGTCCAATCTATTAAGTGATGTTTCTAGGCAACCTGGTAAAATAAGTGACAAAGGGGATGGCAGCTGTCTGTTTTAGAAACTATATATTCAAAATTTATTTTAAGAGCCATTTAACAGCATATATGTATAAAATAATTAATACACTTAATTTTACCTATATACAGGTTGTAAATACAATTTTAGAAAACCCTACACATCTAAATATAGTAGTTAATGATAGTAAATCTCAATAGTCTCAAAATATATCATTATATCTATTATACCTTCACATAATATGTATCTGATTATTCTAATGTATTGTTAATACTGATTGACCAACACCTTGATTATTACGAATTAGAGACACTTTTGGCTGTATCCAATTACTACAGTTTTCACCTATTGTTTAATCCTGAAATGGACATGAGATGGACATAAATATACACAAGAACTAAATGTGGAAACAGGGCTTTTTCTAATATTTTTATAGAACAGAGTAGCCATTTAGAATCAATGAAGGTGGATACAAATATATCTGCTATCTTATGAATACGTCAATGATTCAAATGTAATTAACCCAAAAGTATACAAGAAAGAACTAGATAAGGACTTTATAAGCCCAGAATATAGAAAACTGTTCTAACAATGATACCACATGAAGAACCAAAGTTGATCATTTTACCAAGCGATGAATAAATTTGACTAAAATACAGACACATACACCAAAAAAACAAATGTCAAAGATCATACGTAAGCAAAGGCAAAAACCAAAAACAAACTGGTAAAAATTTGCAATTCATATTATATAAAAAGGCCTAATTTCTCTAATATATATTTAGGCAAGTTTGGATTTCTCAATCAAAGATCACACAATAAGCTAAATCAAAAAACAAAATCAGACTGGTAAACATGTACATTTCATGTTATATATGAAGGGTTATTTTTCCTAATATATTTAGGTAAATTTGAATTTCTCAATATAAATTTATAAACAAGAAAGGGACATACCATGCAATAAAACTGAGCAAAAGATGTAAACAGAGAATTCACTGCCAAAGAAACAGCAACAGCTCTAAAGCACATTATAAATGCTCTACTTTACCCAAGAGGAAAGCACATGCAAATTTCACTTAGGACTCATTTTCTCATCCACCAAACTTGCAAATATTTTGCTATTTCTTTTCATTCCCTGAAAGTCTGAATTTCCTAGGACGTATACATGTTGGGGCCATCAGTGGGGGAGTTGTAGTGTGGAGGTATGGAAATACATGATGCTAATTCCAATCTCCTTTTTAGGATTAGTCACTAGAGAGCAAAGTTTCTACTGTGGTCATTTTTGTGGTACGTGGGCCTCTCACTGTTGTGGCCTCTCCCGTTGTGGAGCACAGGCTCCGGATGCACAGGCTCAGCGGCCATGGCTCATGGGCCCAGCCGCTCTGCAGCATGTGGGATCCTCCCGGGCCGGGGCACGAACCTGTGTCCCCTGAATCGGCAGGCGGACTCTCAACCACTGCGCCACCAGGGAAGCCCTACTGTGGTCATTTTTGAACCACTGTAATGTTAGTACATCGTTTGCAACATATGAGGCACTTAAAAAACATATGTTGAATATCCACAGTGGTGGCAATTTTTATGAGAACATACAATAAAGGGCCATGATGCCCACAGAGGTGCCTTGTCGAGGGGTCCAAGATGTCATTAAATCTGCTCTGTTTTCTCGCTAGGAATTATGGAGAGTGGGTTGCATGTAGAGGTAGGACTTAGCAGGAGCAAACAGATTACAGATGCACAAGTTCAAATGTCAGTATCATTTGAGAGATTCTAATCAACTGGAAGGGACCTTGAGTTCAATGATTCAAACTGCAGGAGTGAGTAGCATGTTGGATGATATCTGAAATGCAATTGACAAGAAACAATTGCAGGAGAAAAATAAAACAAAATAATGAAAGAAAATTAGAACCCTCTGAAAATGTGATGACATACCTTCAACCATTTAAAAAAGTCATAATGGAAGCTGCTATTCTTACCTGAGAGATCATGTGTTCCCTAATGACTTAAAAGTGTGAAGATTTGAGTTCCTGCCAATATATGAAAAATTTCCTTAAAGGAGAGTTCACTCTTTATAAATAAAGTCTATTTCCCGTTTCTGAGTTAAAAACAAGTGTTTTTCTCATATACTTTTAAAACGTTGCAAAGTAGATTTTATTTTCTCTTTTTCTTTTTTGTTTTTTTGTATTTGCTGGTTACCTTGCATACTCTGGGGTTCTGTATCCTTCAAAGACTGTAAACTACTTTCCCTGCTCTGTTAAATAAAGTCTTTAGGATTTGGTTAATTGTTGCCTTTTAGGTCCATAATTCTTCTTCAGGTCACAGAAGTTCTTCTGTAAAGAATGAGTAGATTTCAAACTTAGGACTTGGAAATCTAAATTTACCAGACAGAAATCATCTTTCAGAAGCTTATAGAACCATGAATCCTTTAAAATATTTTCGTAAAATTTGGGGTAAGCTCTCTATGCCACATTGCCTTTCTTTTTTAAAAAAATATTTATTTATTTATTTTCTTTTTATCTTTTTGGCTGTGTTGGGTCTTAGCTGCAGCACACGGGATCCTTGTTGAGGTCTGTGGCATTTTTCGTTGCAGCACAGGGTCTTCGTTGTGGGGCACGGGCTTCTCGCTGGTTGTGGCGTGTGGGTTTTCTCTCTCTAGTTGTGGCACGCAGGCACCAGGAGGCGTGGGCTCTGTAGTCTGCAGCACGCAGTCTCTCTGGTTGAGATGCGCAAGCTCAGCAATTGTGGCACGCAGGCTTAGTTGCCCCACAGCATGTGGGATCTCAGTTCCCTGACCAGGGATCGAACCTGTGTCCCCTGCATTGGAAGGCGGATTCTTCACCACTGGACCACCAGGGAAGTCCTGCCACATTGCTTTTGAATAGTCTGTTTTTCTGTGGCTCAAGAGGGAAAAATAGCTGTAAATATAGGTATAGAAAGGTAGAGAGAAGCAGAGGTCACCTCCTTCCCAATATGTGTGTAGAGAATGGATTGAAAGACAAGTCCAGGAATCACTGATGCCTGCCAATCTGTAGCTAATTTTTGAGCAAAGGTGTTCTAAACCCCACGCACCATCCATCACACCTTCCTCTCCTGCCATTTTTCTGTAAACTGCTCTTGTGGTATTCCGTTTAAAGAAGGCACAGCTCTCTTCTTCCCTAGTCCAGGGAAAGTGGGCTAGAGAGTGCTTCATTCGCTGAAGGAGACTTGAATTCTTTCTAACCAAAATGCTCATTTAGGATAAAATCAAAGCACTCAAGATATTATTTGTAGAAGTAACTCATCTAAGGTTTCTTTCTTGAGGACTACAAAATTTTCAGTTGCTTTAATTAAGCCCATTTTGTTCAACAGTTAGGAGAAACGGGGTTTCTTTTCTGAGGCTGATGAGGTCATGTTTCTGTGCTGATGATAAGCTTCATAGCTGGAAATCATTTCCATGTTTTTCTTGCTTGGGATCTTAGCAAATTGTCCCTCTGGATTGATAGGAGGTTGTTATATGTTGTTGAAGGATAGTTTGTATGAGGTATGAGTTAGAACTTCACCAAACTTAAACTATGGTATTCAGAATTCATCCTTGCCATATGGAGCAGTGTTATAAAATATATTGACCTATATCACTGGATGTACATCATTTCAGAAACTGATCTCCCCCTTCTGTTTGTGTTTAAAATATTGGGAGGAACATTCCTCATCTCCTTCTATATTACCATCCATACTTTTAGATTTTATTCTTACCTGTATCTTAATATTTTACACACATGCTTCCTTAACATGTACATACACATATATGTGAGTATATATAATAAGAAAAATATCCAGAAAATATGTAAAAAATAAATACAATGCATGCATTTACTGATTTAGAACATATATTAAATGTAAAACACATCTATATCCAAACTTCAGAACAAGTCAAGATACTAAAAAACTGAAAAAACGTAGTATTTCTCTTCTTTTTTTAACCCCCAAAGAATTAAGGAACAACTGCTGTGTTCAGAGTACTTTTCCTTCTTTATAAAAAGCTTTATGAAAGGCCAAGACACAAAGATGAAAACTGTTTGATTCTATGTAAATGATTGTCCTGTGGGGAGCAAAGTCTTCTCCAAACCCAAAGCCCTAGATATCTGTCCGCATTAGAAAACTCCTACAGGTTGGCTCTAGAGAAGCAAAGCTTCTGAAGGCTGCAAGAGTCTCCTTGAAGTAGAGGAAATGCTTCTCTTCTAAATCATCTTCTTAGAATTTTTTGTTCTCATTTTTTTCCTTCAACTTCCCTAATTTTGGCACTTTTAGCCACTTTAAGAACATGTTTGCTTGTGTGCAAACTGCCTGCCCAAGCCCTAATAAGAATGCAAGGATTAACACATTAGGGACATTAAAATCTTTCTCTTTAGTAGGGCTTAGAAACTGTATCTATTTAAATTGTTGTCATTTCAACTGCTCTGAGAAACATACATCTTGATATAACTACCAGAACTCTATTCTAGAACGGTTAGATTAAAAATAAAGCAACTCTGTGGGGGGAAAAAAAAATTGCAAGAAGAGATTAATGAATTATGACTCAGAAAAGAAAAAAAAAAAGAAAAGCAGAACTGAAAAATTATGAGCTCGTTCTTTTAGGAAAACTAAAAAAATGGTGAAATCACTGGAAAATATATTTAAGAAACCAAAAATTACAATGTAAAATTAGAAATATCAAAGGTAATATAGCAAGAGATGTAAAGTTTTTTCTAAAAGAGATTATTATATATTTAGATTTAACTTCTGGGACTGATAAGCCTTGTTAGTTTGTTTTATATTTATCCTAGATCAAACACAGCAAGTCTGAAATGAAAGAGAGGAAGGAGAATCAGAGTTGTTACAGGAGAGTCACTAGAGAGGTAGGTACAGACCAACACATAGGCAATGTCCCTGCCAAGGGAAGATGATGACAACCTAGTGCTCTGCTTGATAAGATGCGACAGCTAGGAAAGGAAGCTACTCTCTTGGGTATACATTTTGGTAGGTGGGGGCTAGACAATTAGCAGGAAATTCCAATGCAGTGGGATAAGCATTACATTGGTGGTGGGTGGAGAGGAGGAGAGGGAGCTGGGAACACGGAGCAATTAAAATGGATCTGCTCACAGTTGCCTGTGATGGCACAGGAGCCAGGGAAGGATGAGAGATGAGACTTGAAGAAGTAAGCAGAACCTAAAGATTGGAATTGACATGTATACACTGATATGTATAAAACTGATGACTAATAAGAACCTGCTGTATAAAAAATAAATAAAATTTAAAAATTAAAAGAAATGGAATGTAGGAATAGTCCTACTGAGGACTGTTGAGAGGATTAAATGAGATGGTAAATTTAAATGGCCTAATCTAGTGCCTACCATATAGTAACACTCAATAAAGATTAGCTAGTATTACCTAATACTTATACATCATGAGCCATGAGTAATTAGGGATGTATAATTGATACCAATCTTTTCCTGTCAAAACAAAAAAGAAAACTCCTTTCCTTGTTCACAATTTTTGTTTTCCTCCATGGGCACTTACCCTATACTGTTTTGGATTTTCCTGTTTATTTCACTTCAGCTTAATAAACATTTATTTGAACAGCATTGGGAATACTCAGTTATAGAGTTTATGACACTGAGTAGAGCAGATGGAAAACTGTGCACACTCCCTTAAATCAATTTTTAATAACTGTGCTTAAAAAGTCAAAGCAAGTGTAGACACAGACATAGAGAATGGACTTGAGGACACGGGGCCAGGGAAGGGTAAGCTGGGACGAAGTGAGAGAGTGGCATGGACATATATACACTACCAAATGTAAAATAGATAGCTACTGGGAAGCAGCCACATAGCACAGGGAGATCAGCTCGGTGCTGTGCGACCACCTAGAGGGGTGGGATAGGGAGGGTGAGAGGGAGATGCAAGAGAGAGGGTATATGGGGATATATGTGTACATATAGCTGATTCACTTTGTTATACAGCAGCAACTAACACACCATTATAAAGCAATTATACTCCAATAAAGATGTTAAAAAAAAAGTCAAAGCAAAACAAAATATTCATTCACCCTTGAAAAGTGCAAGAACCAAGTACACCTTGAACTGTGCATACATATTTAATAACTGATTTGAAATCAGAATGTCCGTATGCCTCCCCAGCCTATAGGTCCAATCAGGTCACACTAATATAAATTCCCAAATGTTGCTGGCTTGTTTTTCGCATAATTTGAGGAAATCAATGTCTACTTCAAAACTCTCCCAGTTGTTTCTGGAAGTCTCTAAAATTTGTCTAAGGGGAATCAGAAAGAAATCCGCTCTGGTTCTGTGTTCTTTTGCAGAACTGCATGCCAGTGACTGGTGATGGTCACTGCTATTCCTTCAGTGTCAATACCTCTCTTCCCATGGCAGATACTCTGAACGCTGAGCTGCCCATGCTGTTCAGATACCTGGGGCAGAGAGTGGGACCATTTTCAAATTGTACATATTGGACATGGTATGCTAAAGCTGGTCCAGCCAAAGGACAAAACGAGAACAAGGCCAGCAAGGAAAAAGTTCATTATACTCACAGGTCCCAGAGAAGGGAGTAAATGTATGTGACTCAGGGCCACAGGGGATGACACCAGCATAGGTCAAGAGGCAGAAGGGAAGGAGCAGGGGGAACTTAGGCCATGGCCTTTACTGGGGGTTCTGTAGGAAGATTAAGGCAAGGCAGGGTCAACAGTTTAGGACTGGCTAATATGAATAATTCCAGTTGGCTTGGGCTAGATGGTCTCTAGTTGCCTGGTAACTGGCCCTGGGATGATGAAGGCAGAGGAATATCACCTCCTGCGGTGCATAGGCCAGGGAGAGAAGATATGGCTCTAGACTGGTTAATTTGCATATCAAAGGCATGTTCCCCACTGGGCCCTTCGCTATATCTAAGAATTACTTAACCGGGAGGGACAGTCTCTTCCCAGTAAGAAAGCTTGTTTTTTTTTGTTTGTTTTAATTTTTGTTTGTGCTTTATGATGTTAAAACATCATAATATACAGAAAATAAAAAACTACATACCATATAGGCAGAGAAGGACCACTTCTCAACTCTGGATTATATATGTCAGCATATGGGGTCTGAATCAACACTGTTTGTGTCAAAACTTCAAAATGTCTGTTCTGAAAACAGTTGTTTTAGCTTCTGCCCTTAACCCTTCCCCCTGTGTTAGTCCAAGCTTAGATATGTTAAACTCTCAGAATACAGAGGGTTTAATTTATGTCTCTTTCTTCTCAAACTTTCTAAGGAAGGCTAGCTTTACTGATTCCAAGATAGTTGTCTGGCAATTCTTTCACTAGAAAAGAGGAAAAAAATACAACTTTACTCTCTGGCAGGGCAGCCTTTGTTCGAGCACTTGTTATACTAGCACACCCTGAATACCAGTTGAGCCTCAGTCTCAACTCTGACTAAATATTTATCACTGTTATCAACATAGCTTTAGAGTTCGACCAACAGAGCCGGAAGAAGTCACAAGATGCGTGTGAAATCCAATGGGAGGTGATCTTAATCAGTGTAAAAGTTGTGGACTTGCAACATAGGAAAACATGTGTGGAAAGTAATACAGCGTTCTTGCTAGCTACATGAGGCAAAAGAATTCAAAATTATATGAAAGAATATATAAGGGTGTGAATTGTACAAGGGAAAGGAGTCTTTAGATGGTGAGAAAGCATTAACATATTCTCAAAGCCAACTAAGTTAAAAAAAAGAGGTCTAAATAATTAACAAAAAATGACACCTATAATCTGGAAATGAGCTTGAAGATTCAAATGAAAATACGGTAATATGTAAATCAACTCTGAGGGACAGAAGCTGAAAGATCAACCCTTTGGTATCACATAGAATCCTCCTTATTGTAAAAATAAATAGCAGTCAGCCTGGGGTCGGGTGGAGGTGGGGAGGCAACAGCTACTAATTTCCTGCTAAGCACCTCTTGCTGTATATAACCCATGACAGCTGTGACTGAGAGTCCAGTTTATGTGGGATGGTGTTACTGTTCTTTAACGAGTCTTTTAAACATAAAATGTTTAGAATTAGGCTCAGAAATAACTAATGGAGTACATCTGTGATGATGAAGACAGTTTGGCACATTTAAGTATTCCAAAGCTTACTCTTTTGATCCAAATGTAAAATATGTAAATAAGTAATTATTACAGATTTGTAATTTTATTTGAAAAATTAAAGATGATTTTGTTGTTAATAGTACAAAAATATTTAAGAATCATAAAGAGGTAATATTTATAAGTATAATTTATTTGATAAACATTTCTGGAAGACTTGAGAAGATTATTTTTTATTTAGAATAAAGAAAAATTTGAATAGATTTTATTCAGAAATACAGATGAAATATTAATGAAATAAAATTAACCAAGCTATATTTAAGGCTACCTTAAAGATGATAAAGTTTATTAGAATTATATATTAAAATACACTAGATTTAAAATTAAAGTTGACTAGATTCATAAATTAGATTTACAAATTTCCAATGATAATAATTCTAATATGGATTTTAAAAACTAAATTCAAGTCATCTTTTTACTGTACCTGAACACTGAAACAACTTACTGTGAAAAATATATACCTAGTAAAATATTCTAATAAAAAAGAGGTAAGTAAGATTAATCTCATATAGTTTGGCAAGTTGATGAAAAGACACCTGTTTTTAGAAGTCTACTTTGTGAGAAATTTCTCTCTAGATCATCAAAAACTTAGTGATATACATTATTTAAGAGACTTGTTTTTACAATTAACAGGTAACAAATTTTTAATGTACGTAAAATACTTTCAAATAACAGCTTGGGAGATCTTCTTTTTTAAAGTATGCTTGTTTAAGTGAACTCTAAGGACTTCCTAAAGATTTATTTTCTGAGGTTGGAGGAAATGTTGATTATATTTTTCCTCATTGCATCTCATAGTATTTTATCCCTTTTTTTAAATGTTTTATCTACTTTCAGACTTGACTAACATTAGAGAACAAAGGATTATTAAATGGTAGTGCCTTTGCAATAACACTATTGACTTGGGAATAATTTCTGCCATGACACTGATTTGTGCTCTCAGACTCAATTATATCTCTGACCCCTTGGGCTACAACCCCTCTCAGCAAAGGATCTGTGTTGACCTTTACTCTATTATGTCCATTATGGATACAAAAAGCAAATTGCCCAAAGCACAAAATCAGAATTGTTTGGTAAGAATATAGGAAGAATAGCCAACATTTCAAGGTAAATTTATGCATGCTTTAAAATTAAATATACATTTAAAGCATAAAATAGCAGTTATTGGATCACTACAGTAATGAGGAGGTATTTAAAAATTATTACCATAATGTAAAATAAGTCACTCCAGTATTTACTAAACTTTTATTTTCATACTGAACAAATAGATGAAGTTACCTTAAACTCTTAATAGCTGCCTAAGATAAAGACAGAAACTCTGATACCACCAGCCGGCAATGGGCTCACGGAACAGAGTTTATCATGTCAGTTGAGACCATTCTAAGCTAGCTAGCCCCCAGTCAAGGAGCTAGGTGACCACTTACAGATCAGCCAAACCTGGCCTGTATCAGAATTGCCTAATCAACCCATAGACTTTGGAGAAGTAATAAAAGTAATAATGATTTAAAGCCACTAAGTTTGGGGAAATTTGTCATACTGATAACTAATTAATATAAAACCCACAGCTAAGTATTTAAAGTCATTAAGTGAAGCTAGCTGTTAAAGAAAATGTTTTATCTTCTTACCATTATATTAATTTGGAGGGCCAGGCTTAAGTTTAGAATTCTCAAACTTTTTGTTGTTCAAGGGTATACTTAGAGGCAAGGGGAGAGCCTGCCTCCTGGCTCTATCCCCAGCCAGGGCTCTGTCCCCACCTTCTCTTACTACTCTCAGCTCCCGTTTTCTTCATCAACAACCTAATGCGCACATAAGTGGATACTTCATTCCTATCTATACCAGGGCATCTATTCTACAAAAGTGTGCACATGCAGATGTGGCAGATGTGGTCAATCATTGAAAGGGGAGACCCAGGAAAGAGGTCTTACAGGCTTTACAAGGAGATTTGGGGCTACTGGGCAGAGATTTTCAGGGGACAAAGTACTCTAAGCATGATCTAGACAGTGGAGGAGGGCACAAGTTCCAGAAGAGCTTATCACTTTGCCCTTGCAGATCCTTTACCTCATAAGACGAAAATTCAAAATTATGGAGTCCAGGACAAGCCCTTCTCTGGACCAGATCTAAGGAGGCTACTGACTATAAGATCAAGAGAACCTGACTGAAAACAACAATTGTGGTCCAGTAAAAAAAATAGAACTTTTCTCTCCCACTTCTTCCTGTTAATTATAACAGAAAGTTTTGAAAATTAGATAGGACATAAACTCTACAATTAAGTTACACTGAAGAAAGATTCAAATAGTGATTGAACTAATTTAAACCAGGGTTAAAGTCTTTGTGAAGACAAGTATATAATCCAGTTTTTTCTATTCCTGTATCTTATTCCTCCTGAGAAGTTTCAGCTTTTGTTTGCAATGATATATTCCTATGTTCCCTTACTTCTAGGATATAGACCTTCAAGTTTTCTGACTAAAAGTCTGGAGCATTTTCCAAAGCCCTTCCTCCTTGCCAGGTCCTTAACTCTAATTTTTGTCTCCTAGCTCCATTCAACTATCAGAAATTGCGCTCAACATCTCGATCTCCTTAACGGATGTGTCAAATTGGCAAATGTTTCAAGGGGGCTATGGGAGAGTAAGAGACAAGTGCTTGGAATCTTGGATTTGTATCACAGTACTTTTCTTTTGGATCTTCATTTCTCAAATCTGGTTGCCATTATCTAATGTTTTTAATAGATATCTCATATACTTTTTATAGCTTCTTGACTTGTTTTCTGCAGAAGGATTTAAGTTAATTCACCATAGCTAAATGTGAGAAAAGTCATATTTTCATCAAATTTCATTCATGACCTCAACTTCCTTTTACAAATTATCTCATTGAACTTCAGGATTTATATCTAATAAATTGTCATTCACTGTTCAATCATTTTAATTATGTATTTATTCTGTTTTTAAATTATTTATTCCAATGCCACCGCTCCATACATCCTTGAAAGCTGTATGTGAGAACACAATTTCTGTGTCTTTTTATGGATAAATGTAAACTGATTTGCTTCCTGGCACAAAGTCTGCATCTGTTTTCTGAATATTAATGTATTCCCAAATATAAAAAAGACAAGAGGACCACACTAAAAGTCTATATTTTTGTGGGTCATTTAGGAAAGCTCAACAGACAAAAGATATTTGTTTAGTTTTGAAAATACAGGCTCAAAGCTCAAAACTCACAGAAGTTACCTTGGAAAATAATCAAGATTAACAAAGTATGGGTGAAACATAGTTATATCATATAACAAAGGAATGGAAAAGTTACTGAATGTTCAATGTGACTGAAAATGGAATGGATGATTTGCAGGAAGATACAGGTTAGAAAAAATAGGTTTTGTGATAATACTGAGCATTAGAATAAGAAAAACTATAGAAGTGAGATTATTCCTAATAGAATTTCCCAGGATAATTTACATGTATCCACTTTAGGATCACAATTATTATATTTCCTTCGATTTTTAAAATGTATAACACTTTTCAATGTTACAGAAAAAGTAGCTAAACAGTAAATATTCTTGATCATGTCGTGTTATTTCTTAATTGGTCATATGATACAGAATATTTTTTCAGATATTTTTCAGGTTTTTTTCAGATAGTTTTGCCAATTTTAAAAAGATGAATTTTAAATGTGATGAAATCCATTCTACAGCAAATTGAGTTATAGCTTTAAGACACTTAAAAAGACTAGATTAACAATTTTTTGATTTAATGTATTTATTTCTTAGGTAGTGGGGCAGTTATAAAAGTCAACTAAAACAACAGTATATAGTATATCCTTCAGTGAGTTAAAAATGCTGACAAATGGAGCAACACCAGAAAACTTATTGAGTTATAAACAAACATGTATTTGAAGCATCAAATATATGCTTGAGATGATACAGAAATAATTTAATCATTTGTATATAAATCTTCCTTTGAATCCTTACCTGGTTCACAATTTGCCATTAGCAAATTATATTAATAAATTCAATTCATTCAGATTTGTCTAAACTCTTATTGATTCTGTTTCCTAAGTATATCATTTTAAGCATTTCTGACATTGAACAAAGTGAAATTCAATGTTTAATGACACTGCAATTTCTTTCAAAAATATTTTTCTAACAAAAATATGACAGTGATATGCAAATTAATTAGCCATCTAAATATTTTAATTTTATAGTAAAAAGTCTATACCTATTGTCATCATTTTAATAATTAGAAAGTGAGGGCATGCTAATAATAAACTATTTTTTATGAACCACAATGTAAATCTTTGAATATTTTAACATACTAATGTTGAATCTATGACTCATTTATTGTGCATATTGTACCTCAGACTGTATTTTAATTTTTAAATTGTTTTAAATTGAAATTCAGATCAACACCATTATATTAAACTCCTCAAAGTAATGTCTCATTTTATTCCTTTAAGTAATGCAATCTGTAAAATTCCACTTATGTTAAAGTAAATAACTATTGAGTGTGGCTAAGCACATTGTGTTTAGTTCTGGGAACCATATATCAAAAGGATTTCAGGTAATCTAAAATACCTTAAATAAGGAAAAATTTTGGAAGGGTGAAAGTTTAGAACCTATGTTACACTAAGAATCATAAGCAGGGCTGCTTAGTGTGGAAAAGAAATGTTCAGGGCTGTCATATGGAATAGGAATTATATCTCTTCTAGATGGCCCCATTAGATAAAATATAAACTAAACCCGTGCATACCACTGAGAAACAGCATTAACTCCACATAAGAAAATATATTCCTTGTCTAATTCATTTAAAGATGAAATGAATTTCTTTGAGAATTCAAGTACAAGATTTGTGAGGGAGATGAGAGTAAATTTAGGAAAAAAGTGTAAAGCTCTTGAACGTCCATTCCAAAACTTATAATCTGCTATAATGATGATCAGAAAAATCTATGAACAATTATACAGTTTTAATCACCACTGAAGCTATGCAGTGATTTAAATCACCTTATACTCTTAATAGTGGAGAGTCACATTGTTACCATGTTTTTAATACTAAGAAATTTACAGCTTATCTAAGGATTTTTATGTAGTTAGAGTGACAGAGTACAGCTCATGTCCATAGACAATGGCATGCTAGTAGAGTGATTAAGATCACTGGTACCGGTATGAAAGAAGACCCACTATACCACATTAAATTTTGAGATCTTGAAAAAATTATGTAATTTTTCTAAACCTTTGTTTCCACTTATGTAAATTTGGGATTGGAGAGAAGAAGGTTCTTGTGAAGCTTCCTATGAATATATGAAGGAGAGATAAATAATAAGAAATATGATATAGTAGAGGAAATTGTTAAAAGGATTATTCATTTCCAGTTAACTGCATTACCTTTTGGTGCTTTATGAAATGTCTGTATGTTAATATTTTTGCTTCTCTAATATTTCCTTTACATTGGTATGAATTAAAATATTAGTGCTCAAAGCATAGCTTTATTTCCCTATTATTTGTACAACTTCATTGAATTTTTATTGTCTTTAGGCTGGCTGAGATCTTAGAAATTGTTTTTTGATTAACATTTAATATAATTTACTAATTTTATTTACTAACTTTAATACTAATTTGTTTTTAGAATTCTTCTATAAGCTTCAGGAAATTTTTTTCTTGTTTTTTGTTTTGTATTTCAATTATTTCTAATAATAAATATATGCAAGGTTTGAACATTGTGTGTACCATAAATGCCAAAAGAGAATAAAATAAAAATACATTTTAGAGACTTCTAATCATACCAAAAGTGATTTTCAATAAAGCGGTATGCTTGGAAATATACTATTTATGATTTCTCTAAAAACTCAGGAAAGGCTATAAATTAATGGAAAAAAGTTGATATTGAACTAACTAAAATTGTATTTCAGATATATTTTGGCATTCTAGACTAATTCTATGTGACTTGAATTCTTGGTAGTAAATCCCACATATTCTTTTTCAGTAAACTACAAATATCACAGCAAAGCTCAGGCATGAATTTTGGACCATCTGTGAATAATAATTCTTTTTAAAATATTTAATGATTCAAACATGTCTGAATACCAATGCAGTACATGATTTAGTCTAATATTACATCAATATTTTTGACTTCTCATAGAATCATTAACCTTTCAAAGCAGAGGTATTTCTAATAGCTCTTCCCGGAAGAATAAAGTTCCTCCATGATTTGAATTTTTTATGAAGTGGTTATATGCTGGTGCTTGGACAAGTTATGATATTTCATGCCTATAGAAGAAACAAGCATCAGGCTTCCCTAATGCAATCAGGTTCATTGTAACTCCTGAAGTACTCCTGACAATATTCTGTGTTCTATTCTTTTTATTAGAAATATTTATTCCTCTCAGAACTTTATCCATTATGCCATTTTTAACAGAGCAAGAAAAATATTATTGAACTCTCCAAAGTTATTTATAACCTTGAAAAGGATATTTCCCTTGTCACTAAAAACAGCCTTTGAATGTTATTTAATATTGTCAGTGTGCCAACATCAGGAACTTGATATTTCTTTAATTCATTTGATTTGCCTTTACTTTTGCTAATGAAATAAGTAGCTTTGTGAAAATGAAAGTCATTTTAAGAGCTACTTTCAGAAAAGGAATGCTTATATTTTCAGTTACTTTAAAGAAGTTTACTCACATACACAGTGATTTAAAGTAGCAAAATAGCTACTGATTTAGCAGCGCAGTTTCTAAAGATTTAATAGCATTTTTTTTACATCTTTATTGGAGTATAATTGTTTTACAATGGTGTGCTAGTTTCTGCTTTATAACAAAGTGAATCAGTTATACATATACATATGTTCCCATATCTCTTCCCTCTTGCGTCTCCCTCCCTCTCACCCTCCCTATGCCACCCCTCTAGGTGGTCACAAAGCACGGAGCTGATCTCCCTGTGCTATGTGGCTGCTTCCCACTAGCTATCTACTTTACTTAATAGCATTTTTAATCAAGGAATACACAAATATCCATCCTTATTTTCTACACTAGAGAAAGACATATACCTTACTGACAATCAAAATACATGAAGCTGTCCTGGATGAAAATGACTATACCCAAAACAAAATAATAAGCACCTCAGTTACATAGTTATTCCTCAACCCAATGTGAAGTAAAATTTCAAAGGATCTTTTTCATTTTTTTAGTTTTTTTTTAGGAGCCTCCATACTGTTTTCCATAGTGGCAGCACCAATTTGTATTCCCACCAACAGTGTACATTCTTAGCAATACTATTTTGGGTATGTCTCCTCAGGCAAGGGCAACAGAAGCAAAAAAATACATACACACACACACACACACACACACACACACAATGGAATATTACTCAGCCATAGAAAGAATGAAATTCTGCTGTTTGCAGCAATGTGGATGGACCTAGAGGAATATTATGCTTGGTGAAATAAGTCAGAGAAAGACAAATACTATATCACTTATATGTAGAATCTAAAAAATAATACAAATGTATGTATTTGAAAAACACAGACTCACAGATATAGAAAACAAACTAGTGGTTACCAAAGGGGAGAAGGAAGAGATGGAAGGGCAAATTAGGGGTATGGGATTAAGAGATACAAATTACTATATATAAAATAGATAAGCAACAAGTATATATTGCATAGCACAGTTATTATAATAATTTTTAATGCGTTATAATCTGAAAAAATACTGAATCACTATGTGTACACCTGAAACTTTTAGGGATGCAAATATTTATCAGTGGATTCAGATACTGACAGCCTTATTTATTGATTATTAAATTTCCCATCAACCTTTTACTTATTGGGCTGAATTTTTACTAATAATCATTGCATAGACTATTTCAGTAAGGGTTAAAAATGGTGATTTTTCTATCATTCTTTTTATCTTTAATACCTGGAGTTCTTCTATAGTATTACTATACTTTCCTTCATCAACTAATTTATCACCTTGAAATAAAGTACTTCTAGGAGGTAGAATAAATGATTGATTCTTTACCTAAAATACCAAGTGCGTAAAGAGATAATGTATAGATGGCCTCATTTGGTTACTAATTTGGTTGATATGCACTGAGAAATGGGATATTTCCTGCCATATCAGTAAACAAAGGATGTCACAGTCATCAGCAATTGCAGCCCTCCAACTGAGCCCTGAGGGAACTCAGGAAGGAAACAATACCTGCCATCTAGCAGCCATCAGACTGCAGCCACTCCCTAAGGTGAGCCCTGAGGAAACTCAGGATGTGAAAATACAGGATACTGGTCCCCGAGAGCTGAGGTGCATATCGAAGGAATGATTTCAGTGAACCCAGACTCTTGCAACTTCCCATACATAGAGAAGCACTAAATTCCTTAAGCTGACATATCTGGTTCTTTAATTAACAGCAATCTTTTGATGTTCCGACTACCTGTCCTTTGTTGCAAAACTCCCATATATCCTAGCTCCCTCCTTTCCTCCTTGGAGCAGTTTCTCAGAGCTATCTGAAATTCTGTTTCCTGGGCTGCAGTTCTCATTTTGCCCCAAATAAAACTTAACTCGCCACTCTCATGTTGTGCATTTTTTTAAGTCTACAGTTAGCACTGTAGGAAAGAATTATATATATATATATATATTTATATTTATATATATTTGTATTTAAATATGTATATACACACACACTTGTTTTCAACTGAAAGACTGGTTTTCAAAATATGCTCTGTGAATCATCCTTAGGAATCCATGAGGACTTAAATGCCAAGATTTTACATTACGAAGGAGACCACTGGTCTTGTCATATTGCTCTCCTAGTTCGAGAAAACAGGGGAAACCTGTCTCTTTTTCTGCATTTTTTGTAGATTCTGCTCCAGCTATTAATTGTGCATCTCTTTCTGCACCTCAAGTTCAACTGCCCCAAACATGAGTGTGTATGTACATTAGTCATCATTCTCGTAGCTTTTATGCTGAATCATTCATCCAGGGTGATCAGTCTAAGGAAATCAGTCTAAGATTAGGTATCCCAATGGGAGAATTTTAGAAGCCCAAAAGTAATACAAGAACATTTGCTTCACCTAACCAATTTATTTATTGAAAAAAATTAATTTTATTTAAAAAAATAAAACATTCCAAATGCTTTTTATACTGTAAGCAAGTCCAACATTAAAATATTTACCTACATTATATATTATATGCCAGTTCATGAAAAAGAAGAGAAGGGTGAAGCACAGAAACAGTAAAAAGAGACATGAGACAGAGGGAATACAGATGGCTGGTAAAAGGTGTACTTGGAAAGAGAAATATGGAGAAACAGGAAAAAAATATATAGTCTTGTATGAAAGGCTAAACAGGAAACCTTAGCAGCTTTGGTTCATGCCACACATATTGTTCATCTTGTCAAAAAGTGATAATTCCTGAACTATCAGTGAGCTTTCTAGCAGTTTAAACTAGTCCTTTCTGTAATAAGATTCTCTTAATTTACTTTCAATTACTTATTTTTATTTACTTTTAGCACAATTCTAAAAGTTTCGTGTGTATATGAAGGATTTCTGAAATATATTTAAAAGGGAAATATTTTAGAGTTCAACAAATATACTCTATGTTATCAAGTGATACATACAGGCCAATGTGTCAGCTTATAAGAACCCAAAGTCATTATCTGGTTGTGTTATAAGGCAAAGGTTGACTCATTCACTAACATTTTTTTTTTTTAGTATAAGAAAATTGATCCCTTATCTAAACAATTTACAGAATTTTTTTTTTATAATTTTGCAAATCTACTTCTATTTAAATTTAAGATCTACTGTTCTTAAAATTGGTAATACTAGGGGACGTTACCAACTAATGGTAAATAACGTTCTACAAACACTAGTGCTGAAACAGGAATTTACAAAATGATTCTGTGATTGAAGACTGTTTCTAGGACTAGATACAACTTCTTGTAAGGGAACTGATTATGTAGAGATCTAAAGTTATTTTCATTTATGTAATTCTTAGACTCAAACCGTTGCATGAAGCGTAGAAAACTCAGGGGTAACACTGGCATGATGAAAGGATTAAATTCAGAATAGAAGTAAAAAAATAATAATATTTCGTGTGTGCAAAAAGTTGGATATAGATATGATCAGCCACACACACAAAAAAACACTTACAAATCATGATGGCCAAAGATGACACAGGGCCAAACAAGATGGCAGGTCAGATCTTAAATGGTTTGCAGATATGGAGAAGCAACAAGGAAATCATGAATTGAAACTACTTCAATATAGAACAGAAAACCTCGTATGAGGTTTCAATTTTGTTTGGATTTGGCACAGACTCTGAAGATAGCAGTTCATGAGTCATTAGATATAATAGATATGGGGAGAGTTTGGCCATGGAATTTGGCATATTCTATACAGCAGACATAGAAGTCTAGTAGTATGGAGGTGAACAGAATGTAAAGTTAGGAGAGTCCTTAAGACAAATTAATGATCTTTAGTGTGGTCTTATTTCAACAATGTACCATTTTTTATATGGTATTTCCACAATGTTGTTGAACAGTGAATATTTACTGATAACTTTTAAAAAGATTTCTACAGTAATTATCTATAATTCTTCTCTCGTGTTTCAGATGAGGACTCTGGAGCTTAGCGGGTGTACCTGGACTAAAATCACATAACTAATTAGTAGCAGATTCAGGTTTTAAAATTTTGTTAGGGATTTGTGTTAATACCAGCAACCACGTCCCTATCTTTTGGCAGTAGGAGACACATAAATGAAGAAACCCTAGATGCGGTAACACCTCTGGCCATCATGCAATATATATTGATTCCAAAATGGTAGTATAATTGAGGCGCCTGTATGGTAGGGGTATGGGGCAGAATTTTATTGCTAGAATCCTGTTAATTCCTCTGTCTTTTATGGTTTCTTGCAGGGGCACTATATGTACAGGATATGAGGGTCAGTTAGAAATACCCAACCTTAATTCCAGCGTGTACTGCTAGAGAAAAAGGCTAATGTCATATTTATTATGTTTTGCAATATTCCTTTTTTATTTCTCTAAAATTATATCTAAATTGTGGAACCAATACATTTCTGGGCAAGATTAATGCAGAAGCCAAGACAACTTGCCTTCAATTTTCAACAGAGGAAAACACCAGAGCATCTTATGATATACCTGACACTTGCTCAATTCCACTATATCCAAAGGTAAGTTGTTCTTAAAAACCTTTATGATGTAAGATATTTAAAAAGAGCATAAATGTAACTAGTGGCAGTGAATTCTAACAAGTAATTATATGGTTCTCTGTCCTTTCCTTTAGTTCATCCTGACAATCATTCTTCCTAGAAATAATTTATAGTATTCATCTAAAGTTTCCTGCACTTGATGGCATCTTGAGAATTGAAACGATTTTATTCTTACAGAAGGTTGTACTGAAATGTATTCCATTTTAGCTTATATTCAATTTTGCCATTATTTGACCTGGACCTGAGTGTACTTAATGAACACTGAGTAGACAAATTCTTATATATGACTATCTTGATTAACTTGACCTTTCAGCAAAATATTGCACAAATTGAAACCACACTCCAATATGTAATATACTTGAAGTCTGAGTCAGTTATTCTATTACCATTTACTAGGAAAAAAAATAGGTTATTCTATGCTAAAATGTTACTTAAAGCTTAAAACATAGTCTCATTTAGTTTCACTTTTGTCAAATGCCTATCTAAATCTTAGGACATAGCTTGTGTCCCTGCTCTTATACTACTCATTTTCTTTTTTCTTAGCTTAGAAATGCTTCATACTACATATATCTTCTAAATTTTCCCCCAATTTTACTTGAGATCACTAACATCCTCATTGTGTGTGTGTGTGTGTGTGCACGTGTGCTAGTGAGGGAAGCCCATTTGAGAATGAGAACTGTGTTAGATACAGCAGGAGGGACTGCAAGAGTTGACTTCAGGGACTGGCATCAGCCTTCACCATTTCTTCATTATATAAATACAGTAACACACTAAGTGGCTGTTCATCTGTTTTACCCTTAGGACCAACTTGGCCCATTGCTGTAGATGCTTGTGGGTCAATGCACCCTAACTGTCACTTTAATCTTCCTGTACGTCAATGGAATTGCATCTACCTTGTAGCTTATAGCTATGAGTTCACAACTAGCCTCTCCCATCCTGCTTTACCATTAGATTCTGATATTTGATAGGAGCATCATCACTGCCATCACTGCCAGCCTCTAGAGGTCAGCTTCTACTGAGCATCTCAGTGATGCTGGGACCACCATCTCTAGTACATTTCTCATTTCCTTAGTGAAGGCAGTGTCCTCTGGCAACTCCTAAGGCAAAGAGTGAAGTGATGGGTTATCAGGCCATATATAATTCCATTCTAACATTCCCACACCCCAAAGTCCCCTGATGAGGAAGGAAAAAAAATGTAAGAAAGGAAAGAGAAAAATGTTGAGTAATAAGAACTATAAAGTGAATTAAAATATGTAGCAGATAGGTATAACTGAATTGCTACTTCAGATAGGATGATCAGTTAAGGTCTCTCTGATGAAATGATATTTAATCTGAGAACTGAATGAAATAAAGGAGCCAGTCATTTTAAATTAATACAAGGAAGTTTTAAGAAAAAAATTCTTAATCTATAGATTCAGCTCATGTATCTTTCCTTATCTTAAAATTTTGTATTTTCAGTTCCTTCTGGATTTCTTCACAGTGACCTCAAATATAACCAATGAAAATCTGAATCATTAACACCTCCTCCCCCTACCAATAATATTGTTTGCTGTATTACTTTCCTAGTTCTGCCTAGTGACCTAATGAACACAAAGTAGGTGGCTTAAAACAACAGAAATTTATTGTATCACAATTCTGGAGGTTAGAAATCCAAAATCGAATTGTTGTCAGGGTTGGTTCCTGCTGGAAGGTCTGAGAGATAATTCATTCCATGCCTCTTTCCTTGTTTTGGCAGTTGCCACCAGTACTTGGTGTTCCTTGGCTATTAGTTGCATCACCCCAATCTATATACCCATCTTCACAGGGCCTGTTTTCCTGTGTGTCCTATTGTCTTCTTTAAGGATACCAGTCATTGGATTTAGGAGTCACTCTAATGCAGTATGGCCTCAACTTGATATCTACAAAGACTCTATTTCCAAATAATATCACATTTACAGATTTCAGAGGTCAGGACTTGAATATATCTTTTTGGGTAACACAATTCAACGCACCACACTTGCCATCCTATATTCCCAGTATTAGTGATGGAATACCTGTCTTAGCCCATTGCTCTCCACATTTAGTCACCAAGTATTCTCGAGTTTTTTAGTATTTCTTGAACGTATCTTATTCTAACCATAGCTTGTAATATTACTTTAATTTAGATTCTCATTATTTTTAAAGCCTTCAGAGAAAAAGCCTTCCAAAACATCTCTCTGCCACCAATATTGTCTTCTCTCACCCATCCATTCTTTCTAAATCCATTCTACAGCCAGACTATTTTAGAATCCAAAAAAATCAAATTTACTTGAATCATGTCAATCTCCTACTAAAAAACATTAAAGGTTTCCCTTTGCTATCAGTAAAAAATGTGTGTGTGTGTGTGTGTGTGTGTGTGTATAAACAAGCAAAAGCAAATAAAACAAAAAACAGATCATAAAAAATTTAAATATGTTTTAGGGTAATAATTAAATTCTGCCTCTGAAATTAGAAAGGCCTTCATTCAACACCACTTCTTATGCACACTGTAGTGTGGGTGGCTACTGACTATCTGAATCTCATTTTCCTCACTTGTTAAATAGGGCTAAAATAATTGGCTAAGCAGAATTGTAAGACTGTTTTGAACAACAAGGGCTCACTCCAATTCCTGGCACACCATGAAAGCCTAACATATAGAACTCCCATCTACTACCTCTCCAGGTCCTTCTCCAAACCTAGTATACAGTGGGGTTAATATCTGAGGTCTCAGATGACTTCTGTGCCTTTGTAATAGAGGGTAAAATAAACTCTCTCAGAGTAAGAGTATCATGAACTGTGATACTAATTATGAGGGTTTTATGTTCTTTTATTGGAGTGCTCTGCAATTTTGATTTTTAAATGGGGTTTGGAACCCTTGGAACATTTAAATAGAGTTACTCATGAAAAAAACAAAACAAAACAAAACAAAACTCATGCCAATCTCTTCTTTCTCTTTGCCTGGTGTGCTCATTCAGTGGAAAGTCTTCCATTTCCTACCCTGTATAATCTACTCCCTTGCTTCTTGACGTTTCACTTGACTTGCAAAGCTGTTTAACTCCCCACCTTTAGTGGGTTAATTTCTTCACATGTCTTTAATCCTGTTGGACACAGGCATCAGCTCTACCAGGGAGCTGAGTTTGACTTCTTAGTCTTAGAGTTTCTCCTTGTGCACACTCCTGTGCCAGCATTTATCAATGTCAACTGCAGTTGTTCTCCTCCGCTTCTGTCTGCTTTGATATGCTATCACTCTTTGAGAGCAGGGATCACACCTCATGCTTGTGTCTATCCACCAGCACCTAGCCCAGTGCTCTCTGTTCTTGGAATAGGTGAAAAGATGAAAGAATGTTTCTTGAGAGTAGTGATTTATCTACCTCTGGAATGAGGATACATTTATTTTACTAGAATTAAGCCCCATGGGAGCACTGACATCATATACTGAGTTTATTTCTGTATCTCTCAGTTTAAAATAGAGGTGGACATATAGTGAATGTTCAATAAATACTTGTTGATTGTTTAATGGGTAAGAGAACCGCTTCATTTAAATTAGCAAAAATGGAAAGGTATTTATCAGAAACTTTCACTCTTACTCTAAACAGTAAACAAATTTATCCAAATACAGGAAGAAAAATGCAAAGCTATGTTGGGGAATAAATGTCTATTACTGGGGCTTCCCTGGTGGTGCAGTGGTTAAGAATCCACCTGCCAATAGAACAAGGGTTCTAGCCCTGGTCCGGGAAGATCCCACATGCCGCGGAGCAAATAAACCCATGTGCCACAACTACTGAGCCTGTGCTCTAGAGCCTGCAAGCCACAACTACTGAAGCCCATGCTCCTAGAGCCCGTGCTCTGCAACAAGAGAAGCCACCACAATGAGAAGCCCGCACACCGCAATGAAGAGTAGCCCCTGCGCGCAGCAACGATGACCCGACACAGCCAAATATTAAAAAAAAAAAAAAAAAGTCTATTACTTGGCATAATGTAAAAACACTCACTTGGCATCCAGGAGACCTGGCTCCTGTCTCTCGGAGTGCTGATATATCTATGCACTTCGGACCAATTCTTTCATTTTCTTTAGGTCTCAGTTTCCTCCTTTGAGAAGTGAAGGTCCTGGATTATTATCTCTAAGGTCTCTTCTATGCTTAAATTCTTTCATTTTTAAATAACCAAGTCTTATCTAGATAATCTATGATTCCATAGCATTTTTCATGAAGCTATAAGTGAGGAGAATTGACCTATATAGTCCTTGTGTTAAAAATAAATCCCACCCTGACAATTTGCAATATAAATACTCTGTGTCCTAATTAGAGAAGAATTTTTCATCTGAAATGATGGAGTTCTGCACATTTCCCTGTTGTCTGTTAAAAAATGTACAGTAGTTTTGCAGTTAAGTATTAAAACCAAATATGCCCATAAAAATAATAAAGATATTATTATTATTATAAAGTATTAATGTTTCAGCACTGGGAAAGACGTGAAGGTAATTAGCTAAATCCTTACTCTTTGCAGACAGAAGGATGGAGACACAGAGGCTGTACATGGCTGTCCCAAGTAACTATGGGATCATTTCAGGGCAGCAAAGTATGAGAATACAGTCCTCCTAATTTTTTAAGGGGTGCTCTTTCTGCTACACTAGGTTTTTCTATCTTCAAAGTGCTAATTGATAATATAATTTCACCAAGAAAATAAAAGCAATCAGAAACAAACATCCACAAGTACCTACCACATCCACCTAGCTACCAGCATCTGTTCCTGGATAATCAGTGCTCTACCTTCACTCCTATCACTGTGGAGGGACTCTCCTTGCCTTACTAAGATTAATTCCTCCACTTGTGTATAAGACCCCTTTCCCTCTAGCTTACTTAAGGATGTCATTCGAAAGCATCAATTCCCCTTAGCATACAAATATGCTCTTATTTTTCTCACGTTAAAACAATTTGTTTTAACCGTGCTTCCTCTGCCCTCTGATACCTCTCTCTCTGATTTCCTTTACAGCAAAACTTCTTAAAGGAGTTGTCTCCACATCTGCTTTATCTTCAATTTCTCTTCTCCCTTGCTCTTTAAAATTTACTCCATCCCAGCTGAAGCTGTTGCTACGGTAAACACTGTTCTGCACATGGCCAAATCCAATGGTCAGTTCTCAGTTCTCATCATATTTGATCTATTACCAGCATTTGACAGACTATAAAACCTTCTCTTCTTTGAAATGCCTGTTTCACTTGCACCAATGACACCATATTCTCATGGTTTTCTTCCTACCTCTCTGGCCACTACTCAGAATCCTTTGCAGTCTTCTGCTTGTATTCCTAACTCTGATTATTCGTGTCCCAAGGTCTGGAGATGGAGGGGGGACATGTGACAAGAAACGAGAGCAGTCTTCAGGAGCTGAGAATCACCCTTGACTGATAGCCAGCAAGGAAATGGGGACTTCAAACCTACAGCAGCAAGAAACTGAATTCTGCCAATGATCATATTAGACTTGCAAGCAGATTCTTCCTCAGAGCTGCCAGAGGAGAACTCAGCCAAGTTGATAACTTGTGAAGGTTAACGTTGTGCGTCAACTTGCCTGGACTTAGGAATGCCCAGGTAGCCGGTAAAACATTTCTGGGTGTGCCTGTGAGGGTGTTTCTGGAAGAGATCAGCATTTGAACTGATGAACTGAGTAAAGCAGACCGTTCTCCCCTACATGGGTGGGCACCATCCAACCCACTGAGGGCCCCAATAGAACAAAAGGAAGAGAAAGGGCCGATTCCCTTTCTGTTTGAGCTAGACATCCATCTTCTCTTGCCCTCAGACATCAGTGCTCCTTGTTCTTTGGCCTTCCAATTATTATCAGACTTACATCATCAGCTCCCTGGGTTCTCAGGCCTTTGGAGTTGAACTGGGTTATATCATAGACTTTCCTGGTTCTCTGGTTCCAGGGAGCAGATTGTGGGATTTCTTAGCCTCTGTGATCATGTGAGCCAATTCCTGAAATAAATCTTCTCATTTATATGTGTGAGTGTGTGTAATCATACACACCTTATTTTAACCTTTGAGACCCAAAGCAGAACACTCAGGCACACCATACCTGGACTCCTCACCTAGAGAACTGTGAGCTAATAAATGGTTATTTTAAGCCACTATGTTTGTGGTAATTTGTTAAATAGCAATAGTAAACTAATATAGCACTTAATAAACATGTGTTGAATTGATAACATTACATTTTATCACTACAAGCCTTTCAAATAATTGGTATTTTTATTGTGCCATGAATGCTGATTTTATACTATATAAACAATCAATTTTTCTATTCCCTGAAACATCTGTTTTGTTTCTGATCAAATGTATTTTTCCATTTCACAGCATTAAAAAATAGCTATTTGATAATATTAGAGATCCACTCAGTACTATGTATCTTGGATTTTTAGGATTAAATGATGTTTATATTTTCATTAAAGTTTCTGTTAGTCAGTGATGTTTCAATTTTGAAACTTATAAAGATAGGCTTAGATTTTAGCCTTCTTACAGTTCTGAGGTCAAATGTTTTTTTTTTTCTTGCACACCACTGGATACTAATGACAGCTGTTCCATTTTTACTTTGGTTGATCACAATTTGAAAATGATTGAGCGTGGCAAATTAGAGAACATATGAATAATAGGTTTTCACCTAGCACTTTTCAAATTCCCATCTATTCTGCAAAGTCTCACTAACAGGCAAGTGTTACATTTTAATCACACTTTCTGACACAGCTTTTCCCTTTCCTATTGAAAAATAAATTAGGTCTTCTTCCCATCTGCATACCCTATCATAAAAACTAAGTGGTATCTTACTGTTTGATGTTAATTTGATATGAAAACCATCATTCTTTGATAATGTTGTCAATTTTCACAACATCTACAAGAAATGTTTGGCTTATTACAGTTTCAGAACTGTTTCACATTAACAGGTAAATATAAAGATCAATTAGAGAATAGACTTAAATGTTCATATCATATCAAAAAGCCAAGATAAAATGTGATAGTAGGTAGCTGAATTTTTTTCATCATTTTCTAGAGAGTGAAAAATATATTGTCATTTGTTTAATTGTTCTTCTAGTTGTCATCTGTAGACAAAAACATAATGATACTAGTAATTTAAAAATAAAAAGGTTCATGCTGGAAATGCCATGCTTAGGCAGAGGCAGTGTGGATTTTATGTCTTGAATAAATTGATAGTACTCTTTTATTCCATTAATATTTCTGAGAAATTGGTGTTCAGAGTTCTCTTGATTGCCTATGAAAATAATGTAAATGGTTTTCTCTGGATAACTATTACTACTCAGTAGGAAAATTTCTCCTTTTTCATATTAAAAATGTAGTAAACCTGCAACTAAAAGGAGTTAGCAATTTTTTCCTGAGCGTTGATTAAAAATGAAAGTAGCAGAAAGCTAATTCAAAGAACATTGTTTGGTCAATTGTATTAAAACCTGATGTGATTTTACCTGTGAGTAAATGTTACAAAAAGTGGAAAAATGGAAGGTCAGAGGTCTTGCTCTCAACTGCAGCAATGAGTCATGTTAAGACATGCATTATGGGGACTTGCTCTATGCTGGACTTCACTGTATTTGTCCCTCCTTCATTTTCCCTAGAAGAGTGCTTTCCTCTCTTCTGACATATTCTTTCTCCATGTCTTTTAGCAAACTAATTCAAATCCTTTGATTAGAATGGGTGAAAGGAAGCACCATCTTTTCTCTTGCTGGGCAAGCAATAAAAACTAATAAGGAGACGTCTCAATTATCAGGCTAGACATATTACAAAGTTTTAACATTTTGCTTATGTATTTTTTTTTCTCTACGGGTGGCTGCTAAGCTATCCATCTGTAAGATAGATTTAAAGTACTCAGTAATTTATTATAAAAAGGAGAACTTTCTACTTGTTCTTTAAAATCGGGTGTTTGGGGGTACTTTTATATGTTTTTGCTTTTGTTTTTGGCCAATAACTGAAAAACCTTAAAAAATGTCAGGGGGAAATACTACCAACTATTTTTTTAAATTTGGATTCAAAAAATTAAATGCATTCAGAGAAAGTATGAAAATCATGCTGTAACCAGTTACCAAGTTTAAAAAGGGAAAGAAGTCAAATTTTGGGGTAGAGAAACTCTGAGTCTCACTTTTTTCTTTCCTCAACAGTTAAAGGTTGGAAAAATGTTGCGTTTTATGACGTTCTGAAATCCCATGACTCTGCTAATCAGTTTAGTCTTCTGACAATTTAATATGCTGTAAAAGTGAACTTCCTTAAACTCATCTTTTACAGCTTGAAGAAATTCTTCAATGTATCTTTATTATTGTGTCCCTATAACAATAAAAATGGAATAAAAATAAATTAAAAATGAAGCTAAAAGGCATCATTCTACGAAAGAATAAAATTTGAGATGCATTTGTAGCTATGCTAAAGACTGTTTTGAATGTACTTAGAGCCAATAAAGGAGAAGAAAACTCTCAGAAGTTCAAGGCTCCAAAATCACGCCTACAAACTCAGACAGTCTGGCTGAATTTATATGAAGCAGAAACGGCATAGAGTTATGAGAACCACTGTAGGGGAAATTCTATTAGTCTTTTAGCTGAAACAAGCCAAGAGACAAAAATATAATGTGATCCGGGGATGGATTGAGGTTGAGTGAATGAAGGTATGTTCTTAGTGGAGAGTGGTATAGGGGTATACAAGAAGCTAAGAAAGGCTGAATAGGTATGGGACAGGTCATAATGCTTCTTTCTTGGGAAGGTGAAAAACTGCTTATAGGTTCCTTCTAGACAAATCCTAAGGTCAGAAGTTTCTTGTGTGTTCTCCCGCAGGCTTTTGTGTGCCTCTTATTTCAGAAGTTCAATTTATGGTGGATAAATAATGCCGTATTTTAAGGGTTTTGATTAACAAAAAGAAATTTTCATATTTGAGGAAAACAGTAACTTTTCCATGGAAAGTAATACAAGCATTATATCATCTCATTAAAAAGTAAAACAAAACAACAACAACAAAAAACAGCTTTCAAAGTGTTTCCCAGAATGCCAAGCTGCGGTGCAGGGAGGGAATAGAAGACAGGACTTTGAAGAGTCACTTTTGAGGATACCACCAAACAATGAAGGATTCTTGGACAAAACATATTTTATCTGGTTAATTTACTCAAACTTTCTGCTAAAACACTCTTTCTTCGCAAGAATATTTCCCAACTAATGCTCTTTCCTCAACCACAACTCCTGGCAGAAACTTTCATCCTCTAAATTTGATCTTACTCACATCCTCTTTTAGCACTTATTTCTCAGAAGTGTAATTATTTTTCACATGGTCGTATCTTTTATAAGATTGTGTACTTAATTGACAGGAAGTGGCTGTGTCTGATTTATATCTGTTTTCATTGCCTGAGCCTTATGCTAGTCACACTATAGCTATTTAGTAGTCAAGGAGTAAATAATTACCAGTACAGAAAAGCATTTGTCATCCCAACTATGAGTAAGACTTGCACAGTTTATATGTAAAAGCTTAGTCTCATAAGACATTCTAATTTATTTTTTAACTAAAAATGTATGTGGTTTGAGATAAAATTTTAATAACTTACAGGAACCCTGGATGCTTATCAAAACTCCATGAAATCTTTAGAGATTCACTTATCGCTTAATTGATAAATCTAAAATCTTCCCCAATCTGTTCTTCATTGTTTAACATGCATAGAGGTAGCTGTGTAAATTTTAAAAGCTGAATTTATTATGGACTTGTGAAATGCCTATTTCCAAGTATATGCTTTAATTTTGCCCTGTGGTTTACTTAAAGAATTAACAAGCGTATTTTCTGAATGGCTAGAAAAGGCCCATTGCACTTAAATTGTCTTAATATTAATTATAATGAACTCTAAATTTTAGATAATATAATTTTAGGGTCTATCAGCTGATTAAAATTTAATTCTCTTTCCTAAAATGACTGGCATACATTCAGGTGTGAAAGAATATTAATGTTTATCAAACTAAAAGCCTAAGAATTTAAAACTAGGCTGTTACTCTATGTAAATTTATAGCCAGGGTTATATGAAAAGTCAACCATGCATTCATGTGCCTTGACGCTTCTTCCTGGGAGCTGTGTGATCCTTTACCCCTGAAGAAATTGTATTTATCATGAAAGTAAACAAACAAACAAACAAAATATTCTTCAGAAAATCAGAATAGCCACTGTATTGTAATTGATGATGGCACTCCTGCACATTGGGATCAGGCAGCCATATTTGTAGATCCTGGTTTTGCCACATAGTAAGGTTATTTAACTCTCTGTGACTCAGTATCTTGATCTGCAAAGTTAAAGATGCAGTATGTGCAGAACTGTTGTGAATATTAAAGGATCAGAACATAAATAAAGCTCAACAAATGTTGGATGTTATTATTACTTTACTACCTAGCTTTCTTTTTTTTTGTCCCCTCTCCTCCCTTCTACTTTGCCAATTCTGCCAATTCTTCTTACTTTTTCATGTTTTCTTCCTACTTCCTTGGGTTTGACAATGATCCTGTTATGTACTGTCACTCCCCTCCAAAAAAGAATTTGGAGTTAAATGTTTACTTCAAATAAGATACAAAACTGAAAGGAAAAAAAAAAAAAAAAGACCGGATTTTCTATTTCTTTGTTCATCTCCCTAATCACAAGATCTGTCTCTTTCTCTCCTCCTTCCCCTTTTAAAACCCCCTTTAATTAGGAAACAAGGTGGATATATGAAGTAACAAATTTAAAATTAAGGAAGATACTAAAGAATATAAAACAAATATTGGAAAATGGATAAAGGGTTCAAAGATTTAACAAAATCTCTGAACAAAAAATTTAAGGAAATTGAGAACTATCTTCAAACTTTAACATGTTTATACTGAAGGAAAAATGGCCCAACCAATGCCAAGGAAAGAGGTGGGCTCAATATAAAAAATGGATTCATAGACTGAAGAGTCCAACAATGAAGAAAGCTTTTATTTGGGAAAAGTGGTATCACCAATCAGAATTTTAGCCTTGTCATTTTAGCCCTTGTCATGCTAGTCTTGAAGTACTTCCAGGGTGTTTCATTTCCTCCTTATCCAAATATTGCCATGTCCAGTGCAGAGAGCAATTTATTCTCTGTCATTCCCTATCTGTGCTTCTGGTCCACGGTTAGATCCAGCATTAGAGAGGCCATATCTAACAGTAAGAAACAAACAAATTGTGTATTCAAAATTACATGAAAGAAGAATGCTTAGAAATTGCAGCTTTCTTCTTTCTTCTATATTACAGAAGTTATGTTGGCATATCTTTCCAGCTAGATTAAAGCCACAGGAAGTCAATCAAACTCTACTGGGTGAAGTTATGGAAAAGTTCCAGGACCACTGTGTCAACTGAATTTTACTAGACTTTTGGGAAGGCTATTCTCAGGAAACTCCAGTGAGATTAGAACACTATTACTCATTTTAACTAACCACAATTACATCTTGGAAAAGTGCTTTACTGATCTTCATTATCTGAAGCCATACTATAAAACTTTCCACTGACATAGGACATTAACTTCTCCTATATTTACTATAACTTAGTTGGCTGATGACAGTCTACTTATCTTTATACTTTTTGGAAAAAAAATTTTATTGTCTATCTCATTACCAGCATCATGAGGAAAAGAGTAAGACATACAGTATAATAACTCAAATATTACTAAATGATACACTTGTGTAAATTTCTGTTTAAGAGAATTAAATGTGGTGGGTACGACAGTGAGTGCTTTAAAGAGAGGACACAGTTAGCCTTTCAACTAAATATAGTGCTTCATACATTGACTTTGTGAGAGTCAGCACATCAGAGCAGTATCAGACACTTTAACCTGTCCTGTTATTTTTACCACTTTTAGACCTTTACAATTGTTCACCTAGCCAAAAATAAAAAGTGGAAAAATAATGGACCATTGACCTTCCAAATCTTTAACTATAAATTTGAGGTATAAGCAAAGGTCAGTAGCAGTTTCTTTAGGCTTACAGATAATTCTTGAAAAGTTCAAAAGATGTCAGGGTGGAAAATATGTGAGAGTTCCTATTTCATTGATTTACTGTGGTTCAGTAAAACTTATATTTCTGGGGGTTCCTGAAAGAAAGCTGGAGTCTCCCTCATATAAAGTTATAGGGATTAAAATTTGGACCTTTGTGGAGGACTCTGTCATAATGTAAAACTGTATACTTATGGGAGAAAAAAAGATGCAAAAGTTGAGTACTATATATTTCTGTTCCTGTTTTATACTGACATTTCTGTGAGATATTATCCCCACTTTCAGATGAGATACTTGTGAAAAGAGAAATGAGGGAGGTAATTTGTCCAAGATAACAGAGCTAAGAAAACATGGGAAAGAGTCTGAAATCAAGATGGGAAGGAGGATAGGAGGCTGTGAAAAAGAAGCTCATCAAGCTCATTCAAAGCCATGAGTGTTTTCAACAGATAAACACAAAAGTTCCACCAAAGAAATATTTTCATGAAAAAGGCAATGGAAAATTTCAGTTCTTTGAGATAGACCATTTTGTCTAAGTATGTTTTGAAATTTGTCACCAAAACTTTTGAAAGTAAAAATTGGATATTTTTCTTTGGGAGGGACAAAAGCAGTGAGACACCAATGCATGTATTATGTCCTGCAGATGTGAGGCACACGGGAGACCAATGCCCTCCAGGTATTGGCACCATAGCCCCTGCCCTACTGTACCAAGTCATCCAACGTAGGTGTCACCAAGGAGAATCCCCTGCTTCTAGGGTGAGCACCCCACTCCTAACTGCTCTCCCCAAGGCCCATGCGAGGGCTGGTCTCCAGACCTAGGAGAACCTGACTCCAGCCCTTGATAGCTCAGCAGAGGTGGCTATGACATGAGCACTGCTTTGGGGACAGCAACAAGGACCTCCAGACACTGCTAAGACTTGAAGCACCGAAATTACAAGCCTCAGCTGCTGCTTCAGTGTCTGTAGGAAGCACTTCTAGTGAAGCAACAATAGGGCCCCCAGATCCCAGAGCAGTTGAAGTAGATTTAAGTATCATTCTTACATTCAGCAGACAGCAATTCTTCACCCCCTGCAGCTGTTCTACAATTTTTAGCAAATATTGTTGTCAGTAACCTTTCTTCCCCATGTCCAACCAGATTTTATTTTATGAAAATTTAAAACAAAATCCTTCTTATCTATCCTTCATAAAAATTGGGAGTATTTGTTCTGAATTTTTCCAATCCTTTCATATATGATGATGCATACTGAAGAAAATTCAGTTTTTTCTTAGTTATTATGCATCTGTATTTAGTCTTAAGATTCTGTGGCTTTTAATTTTAGTCAATGAAGCTTTTCAAACGTCTAGTAGTTCACATTATTTCCCTCTTTCCAATAATATACATTGATTTAGCTTTTAAAATAGTAATATCCTATCATTATCATTTAATATATAATGTGTAACTCCCAATACTTTAGTCTCATTTTGCTAAAAACTTATGAGTAATTCCACTTTTTAGAATTTATCTTCTCTAACCTCAAAATAGTACTATCATTTATTTTACTTTGCAGAAAACTCAACCTGTTCTGGAAAAAAAATTCACAAAATTCTGCCGTACTGCTGTAGCAAGGCTCCATATACTATACATTTTATAATTCTATAGAATCACAAAAGACCCCAACTAGTCAGAGTGATCTTGAAAAAAGAAGAACAAAGTGGGAGGAATCACACATCTTGATTTCACACTGTATTACAAAGCTATAGTAATCAGTCAGTATGGTATTGTCATAAAAACAGACACAGAAATCAATAGAACAGAAATACAGAGCCCAGAAATAAGCACATGAGTAATCAATTAAATTATGACAAAGGAGCCATAGATAGATATACAACTGGAAAGGGACAGTCTCTTTAATAAATGATACTGGGAAAAATGGATGCCACATGCAAAAGAATGAAACTGGATCATTATCTTACATCACATACAACAATCAACTCAAAATCCATTTAAGGACTAAAATGTAAGACCTAAAACCATAAAACTCCTGGAAGAAAACATAGGCAGTGAGATCTTTGATGCTGGTCTTGGTGATAATTTTTTACATTTGACACCAAAAGCAAAAGCAAAAAAACAAAAGTATACATGTGGGACTATATCAAACTAAACAGCTTCTGCATAGCTGAGGAAATAATCAACAAAATGAAAAAGCAACATACAGAATGGGAGAAAATATTTGCAAATCATATACGTGAAAAGGGTTTAGTTTCTAAAAAGAACTCATACAACTCAATATAAAAAAAATGTGATTAAGAAATGAGTAGAGGAATAGAATAGATATTTTTCCAAAGAAGAAATACAAATGACCAAAGGGTACACCAAAAAGTGCTCAACATCACTATCAGGGAAATGCAAGTCAAAACCACAATGACACATTACCTCCCACCTGTTTAAATAGCTATTATCAAAAAGACAAAAGATGACACATGTTGATGATGATGTGTTGGTAGGAATGTAAATTGGTACAGCTACTATGGAAAACAGTATGGAGGTTCCTCAAAAAGTTAAAAATAGATATGATCCAGAAATGATCCATATGATCCAGAAATTTTACTTCTGAGTCTATAACCAAAGGAAATGAAAACAGAACATTAAAGAGGTATCTGCACTCCCATGTTCATTGCAGCATTACTTACAATAGCCAAGATATGAAAACTACCTAAGTGACCATCATGGATGGATGAATGGATAATGATGATGTGATACACACACACACACACACACACACACACACACACACACACACACACACACACAGGAATACTATTCAGCTATGAGAAAGAAGGAAGGAAGTCCTGCCATCTGAGCCAACATAGATGGACTTTGAGGGCATTATGCTAAATGATATAGCCAGACAGAGGAAGACAAATGTTGCTTGGTGTCACTTATATGTGGAATGTAATAAAAAGTCAAACTCATTGAAACAAAGAGTAGAAAGGTGGTTGCAAGAGCTGGGGGCTGGGGGAAGTAAGATGAGGTTAGTAAAAGGGTATAGACTTTCAGCTATAAGATGAATAAAGTCTGAGGATCTAATTTAAAACATAGTGATTATAGTTAATAGCACTGTATTGTCATGATACTGTATTATAAAATAGAAAATTGCTGAGACAGTAGAACTTAAATGTCCTCACCAAAAATGAAAAAGAAAATAAATTTTTTTTAAATGTTGTAGTTCTGTTCAATTTGGTGACATTGGGTTTATCAATTTTCTATTGCCACTTAGCAAATTGCTACACAGTTAGGGGCTTTAAGATGTACACATTTACTATCTCACAGTTTCTGTGGGTTGAGTCAGGCATGGGTTAGCTGAGTCCTCTGCTCTCAGAAGGCTGCAATCAAGATTTTGACCAGATTGTGTTCTCATCTAAAGGCTCAAGTAGGGAAGAATCTGTTTTTTGGCTCATTCAGGTTGTGGGCAGAATTAATTTCCTGGCAGCTATATGACTGAGAGCTCTGGCTTCTTGCTGACCCTCTCAGGTCCTAGAGGCTGCCCACAGTTCCCTGCCACGGGGTCTTTTTCCTGGGCATTTTCCAGCATGGCCTCTTGCTTCTTCAAGGCCAAGAGGGGAATCTCTGGCTCCAGTCTGCTAAAACAGTATGTTATGTAAAAAGAAATATTTTTGCCATATTCTATAGTCTAGAAGCAAGTCACAGGTCCTCCTGAATGCTAGATGAAGGGATCATACAAGGGTATAACTCATGCGGGGGTCACCTTGGGAGTGTCTGTCATATCCTTCCAATCTCATGATTAAATGACCTAGTGTGATCCCTTGACAACTGAGCATATATTATTTAATGTACCTCGTGAGTTTTTTTTGTATTAAAGTATGTATCCCCAAATGGTTCGAGACATACTAAAGGACTTTCGTTCTCAGAAGTATTTTTTAGCCATTTGAATACAAGTCTTACTAATTCATTTATTGCATTTTGTAAGAATAACATTCCAGTTAGCTTACAATTCTACTTTTTCTTTTCTTTTCTTTCTTTTTTTTTTTTTTTTACTATTATGGGCACAGTAAATTAAGTTATAATGTTCCCCATTTTGCATTTATTCACATCCTGAGGTCTTCTCTTTTTGTAACAAAATGCATTTTTGATCTTCAGTAATGGTTTCATCTACAATCCTTCTATCTGTGTTTCCTTACAAAAAGGGAGAGTGAGAGGGAGTGAGCCTTAGTGCTAGCAAACGCGGCATTCAGAATAGCAAAGATAGGCATTGAAAGGCTGGGCTGGATTGACATCAGTAGCAAAAACAAAGCATTATTTATGAAGCCTGCCTGGCTATAATTTTCCAGTGGTAATTTTTATTCCCTGACTCATTCCTCTTTTAGAATACACATTTAATAAAAACATTATGGAATAAAAACCAAAAGCAATCTAATGTCAAATCATACTTAAGTATTGCTTAGCATGATGAAAAATGTTGTAAGAACAAATTGTTGGGACTGGGATATTAATGGGGCAAGCCATGACTTCAAAGTGACTGCAGGTGTGTAGAATTTGGTACACCAGGTAAACAAAGCAGCAGCTTTTGCCTTTGTATAACACAGAAAGCCACACCTTTATCTAATCGCCAGGCTAAATCTTCCCCCTTTTCAGTAAAACTGTAGTGTTGGTATTTGGAGGCAGTTTTCCTGTGGAAATTACCACAATGGACCAGACAGCTGAGGTAATGACGTAACCAGGGTTACTGAATATCTTACTGCTTGCATTAGCAAGAAGATTATATAGTTAATCAATCCACATATACTTCCTGAGTTCTTATTAAATGCAAGACACACAGGGGCAAACCTGCCTATAATCAAATGAAATAATGCAAATGATAGCACGCTGTAAACTACATCTCCATTAAAATGTGTCATGATTATTTAAAATAATATAAATTATTATTATATTACTTTGCAGCCTGGCCCCCAAGTGGCAAGATAGTGCTTTTAATCTATTCTGTTGGGAGTGACCCAGAATTATCTGGACTGAAGTACACTTTGCTTAAAACCAAGCATACTGGGCTTCCCTGGTGGCACAGTGGTTAAGAATCCGCCTGCCTGGGCTTCCCTGGTGGCGCAGTGGTTGAGAGTCCGCCTGCCGACGCAGGGGACACGGGTTCGTGCCCCGGTCCGGGAAGATCCCACATGCCGCGAAGCGGCTGGGCCCGTGAGCCATGGCCGCTGAGCCTGCGCGTCCGGAGCCTGT
The DNA here is from genome assembly GCF_964270905.1 of Leucopleurus acutus. Lineage (NCBI taxonomy): Eukaryota > Metazoa > Chordata > Mammalia > Artiodactyla > Delphinidae > Leucopleurus > Leucopleurus acutus. Next base: position 109,098,876 of record NC_139145.1, on the reverse strand, counting down.
GCTCCGCAACGGGAGAGGCCACAACAGTGAGAGGCCCGCGTACCACAAAAAAAAAAAAAAAAAAAAGAATCCGCCTGCCAATGCAGAGGACACGGGTTCGAGCCCTGGTCCGGGAAGATCCCCCATGCTTGAGAGTAACTAAGCCCGTGCCCACAACTACTGAGCCTGCACTCTAGAGCCTGTGTGCCACGACTACTGAAGCCCACGCACCTAGAGCCTGTGCTCTGCAGCAAGAGAAGCCACAACAATGAGAAAGCCCGCGCACAGGAATGAAGACCCAACACAGCCAAAAATAAAAATAAATTAAAAAAAATAAGCATACTGGGAACGGGGTTCAAAGATTAATGGTGATGGATGCTCACTAAATGTACTGCAATAATAATTTCACAATATATGTAAGTCAAACCATTATGTTGTACATCTTGAACTTGTACACTGATTTATGTGAATTATATCTCAATAAAACTAGAAAAAAATGGTTAACAGAAAGCAAGTCAGATTCTTAGGAAGTTGGCCCCAATATTCCATTATTTTCACTATATATAATAGCAAGATAAAGAGTCTTTGCTCCCCACTGAATAAATGGACCGACCTGGATAGAGAACAGTGCATTTGTGAATGCTCAAGATTCCAGACAAATCTAGTTTATTAATCAGTGCTCTAAATTAGAGATGTTTTTCTGCTATGCAAAGTGCAGTAAACCTCAAAACCACCATGATATCACCACACTTACCTTTGATTATAAATTCATAGCTTGGCATAACATTGGTACATTTTATAGAGAGAGACATTGAAAAATAGCTTTTATACATTTCATTGGTTATGAAAAGAAAGTTTGATTTAGCCTTAAGCCAACTTCCCTGCCTTGGGCTCTAGGCGTTTTTTTTTTTTTTTTTTTTCTTATTTTCTATTTCATTATCATTTACGGAGAAGCTTCTTTTATTCTTCATTTCTCTTCCACAAATAGAGCCCTGAATTCAAGCCAGCATTTTTAAGAGACAACACTAATCCCAGTTACTTATTAAGTGGGTTTTGAATACCTATAATTCAATGGTATCTTTTGACTTGTCAAGTTTGATGTTGCCTTCAGCTGGAGGGCATACACAAGGTTGTTTTTGTTTGTTTTGCCTTTCTGCTTTGCAATCAGCAGCAGTAATATCAGAACTTAGACAACCAATAGCTCTCAACACAGGGGGCTTCTAGTGCTGCCTCCATGTTCTTAAGTGAAGGAGAGTAAGACTTGCAAACCATTATAATAACCTTTCAATCTGCATGTTGCCATTTTGATGCTAATGCAGTTTTCCTAGAGAATATTCCCCAGACTACAAGTTGCACAACAAATGCATTCTCCTGACATTCCTCTTCAGTTCATAGGGCATCTCAAATATAAAGGCACATAAAATAGTCTTCTTACAGTGAAGTCACTTGCTTCTATACTTGCCAGTTAGAATTTCATGTATATAAGGAAAATTTAATGTGTCTTTAAATTTAATTTTCACCTTCTTTATAATGCCTCCAAGCTAAAACTCAAGATATCATTTTTTAGCATTTTTATTATTATTTTTTAATGTAGAAAAGCCTGGAGCCTAATTAATACCCCATAAATTCTAAATGAACCTACCATACACTAGCCAAAAGCAGATGGGGACTGAGATTCAACCCTTCAAAACAGTTTCATAGGACCCAACAATCCTCCTGTCCAGAGATTACTTGGCCAACTTTTTTACAACAAATGTTTAAAATCCAAAGCAGTTTTGGCTTCAGGGAGAGCATCCTACAACATGAGCGATTCTATGGTTATCTGGTACTTTTCTCAGAGTACCCTACTTTTTGGAAAGTTATTGACCAAAAACTGTTGTAGATGTTAGACACCACAGGAAGAGAGCCACCAAGGCCAGACAAGAGCAGGTATCACCAACCTCAATAAGTAGACAAAAGAATTAAAACTTAGAAATGAACTTGCCCAGAGGCATTCTATTTAAAAATAAAAATGTAGTTTGGTGAAACATTTTGTAGAGTTCTTCCACAGTATAGTGAAGGAATATATAGGGGCGTTGGGCTGTACTCCGCAGGCCTACAAGCCCTAAACTTGCCCAGCTTCAAGACTGAAGAAAGAGCCTGGAGTCAGCCACAGAGACATCAGTGGTTTAATGGAGAGGGGCGACTTTTATTCCCTGACTTTTTCCTCTTTTAGCATACACATTTAATAAAAACGTTATGGAACAAAACCCAAAACGAAAGTTAATCATTTTCATTTTCCTATGTACCAGCAATAAACAAGTGGAATCTGAAATTAAAAACACAATGCCATTTACATTAGCAGCCCTGAAAATGAAATACTTAGGTTTAAAATTAACAAAATATGTACAAAATCTATATGAGGAAAACTATAAAACCCTGAAGAAGAAATTTTTTTTTAATCTAAATAAATGGCGAAATATTCTATGTTCATGGATAGGAAGGCTCAACATTGTCAAGATGTCAGTTATTCCCAAATTGATCTATACATTCAACGCAATCCCAATAAAAATTCCAGCAAGTTATTTTACGATATTGACAAACTGATTCTAAAGTTTATACGAAGAGGCAAAAGACCTGAATAGCCAATACAATTAAAAGAGAACAAAGTTAGAAGACTGACACCACTTGGCTTCAAGACTCACTCTTAAGCTACAATAATTAGGACAGTGTGGTACCAGTGAGACAACAGACAAAGGGATCAATGGAACAGAATACAGAGCTCAGCAATAGACTCCCAAAAATATAGTCAACTGATCTTTGACAAAGAGGCAAATACAATATAATGGAGCAAAGATTGTGTTTTCCATAAGTGGAAAGCTAAAACAGCTAGACATTCCAATGCAAAGAAAATGAATCTAGACACAGAGCTTACACCTTTCACAAAAGGTGGATTGCAGACCTAAATGTAAAATGCAGAACTATAAAAGCCCTAGAAAATAATATAGGAGAAATCCTAGATGACCTTGGGTATGGGCATGACTTTTAGAATACAACATCAAAGGCACAACCTGTGAAATAAATAACTCATAATCTGGACTTCATTAAAATTAACAGTTCCGGTTTGCAAAAAACAATTTCAAGAGAATGAGAAGACAAGCCATGAAAAAATATTGGCAAAAGACACATCTGATAAAGAATATTATGCAAAACACACAAGTAACTTATAAAACTCAATAATAAAAACATAAACAACTTGGCTTAAAATGGGCAAAAGACCTGAACAGACACCTCACCAAAAACGATGTATGAATGGCAAATAAGCATTATGAAAAGGCACTGCACATCATATGTCATTAAGGAATTGCTAATTTTTAAAAAAAGATACCACTACATACCTATTAGAATAGCCAAATTCTGGAACACTGATGTCACTAAATGCTGGTGAGGATATGGAGCAACAGGAACTTTCATTCATCGCTGGTGGGAATGCAAAATGGTACAGCCACTTGGAGGACAGTTTTGTGGTTTCCTACAAAAGTAAATATACCCTTTACCATACAATCCATTAATTTCGCTCCTTGGTATTTACCTAAAAAAGTTGAAACATTTATCTTCTCAAAAACCTGCACATGGATGTTTATAGAAGCGCTGTTCATAACTGCCAAAACTTGGAAGCAACCAAGATGTCCTTCAGTAGGTGAGTAGATAAAGTCTGGTATATCCAGACAATTGAATATTTGTTAGCACGAAAAAGATGAGCTATTGGGCTTCCCTGGTGGCGCAGTGGTTGAGAGTCCACCTGCCGATGCAGGGGACATGGGTTCGTGCCCCGGTCCGGGAAGTTCCCACATGCCGCAGAGCGGCTGGGCCCGTGAGCCATGGCCGCTGAGCCTGCGCGTCCGGAGCCTGTGCTCCACAACGGGAGAGGCCACAACAGTGAGAGGTCCGTGTACCGCAAAAAAAAAAGATGAGCTATTAAGCCATGAAAAGACATAGAGTAAACTTAAATGCATATTAGTAATTGAAAGAAGCTAACCTGAAAGGCTACATACTGTATGATTACAGCTATATGACATTCTGGAAAAGGCAAAACTCTAGAGGCAGTAAAAATGTCAGTGGCCGCTACTAGTTGTGGGTCAGGGGAGGAAATGAATACAGCACAAAGGATTTTAAGGCTGTGATAATACTCTGTATGATAATATAATGATGGATACATATCATTATCATCTTCCTAAACTGATAGAATGCACAATACCATGAGTTAATGCTGATATAAACTATGAACTTTGGGTGATTATGATATGTCAATGTAGGTACTTTAATTGGAATTAATGTACCACTCTGGGGGATATTGATAATTGGGGAGGCTATGCATGTGTACACAGCACACAATACAGGGAGTATATGGGAAATCTCAGTACCTTTCTTTCAATTTTGTTGTAAACATTAAACTACTCAAAAAAAAGTCTTAATAAAGAAAAATTACTTTCAAGGCAAATATAATACATGGTATGCATCCTTACAAAATTTGTGATCTAATTATAGAAATACATTGTGAGCCATGAGAAGTTAAATAACAAATGTAAGATATGATATAGAATATTTCATGGTTAATGAGTCCAGAAAGAGCTGTGAGTTCAGAACAAGGAAATCTCTTTGCCCAGGAAGATTCAATGGAGAAGATGAGACTGAAGTTGATTCTTAAAGGATAGTTTGGTTAAAGGGAAGGGGGAATGACGAGCCTGGGTTAGAGATTAGCTTATAAAAAAAATTCATACCAATATTTAAAAGCAGTGCCCCTTCCCTTCATGTTCTGAGATTAGTGTGTGAGTTTGCTCTCTTGAAATGATGTTAATGCTGCTTTCTCAAAGGATTGGTGCAAAATTTTTCACTTAGTGTGGACAATCTTTATAATATTATAGTATTGTGTTTAAAAATAAATTTGATCAACAATTTATTGATTTCATGAGAAAATACCACTGTAAAGGAAGTTCTATATTAAAGCTTGCCTACTCCATTTTAGTTCAACATGAAAAGGCAGGTCATTGATTCAATGTAAACATCACAGTATTATATTCTTGAAATTTAAAAACATCATATGAATAAAGGAAACAAAAAAATTTAAGCAAAAAATCTGTAATACATTGTGAATTTCTTGAAAGTAACTGGTTTTATTTATTAATGCTTACAGGAAACCTAGCACATAGAAAACACTCAAAAATGTTTTTCTATTTTGAATTTAAAATAATTCTAAGTTAAGTCTAATCTCACATTAAAGTCTTTTTTTTTACATTTCTGACGATGATCCTTAAATAACCAAATCACAACTATTATACTATTTAAATTTCATTTACAGCACATACATAAATGCATGTTCATGCATATTTAAATCTTAAAGGTTTGCATGTATGCAGATTCTAAAATGTGGTCAAAGATAATTGTTACATAACGTTTATATTTAAGAGGTGGCGGCTTGTGGGCAGAACTAGCTTTGAATGCACTAACATTTGTGCATATAAATTTATAGACTCCAGCATATTTTGATTATGGAACGGGGCTTCAGATTCTTTTAAACTTAATTATCTGTATGACAGATAATTTTCTCACATACATTATGTCATCCCACCATATTTTCAAACTTCCTAAGTTATTTCTTTTAAATAATGAGCCAAATGATTTTTTTTAAATGACAGGCCAGTACATTGCTAACAACTTGTTCAATTTAAAAGGTTGTTGGAAAGATGTTATTAAAATTCTGCATTAATACTAATTTATACTAATTTTGACAGCTTTTCAGTAACATGATATGGCAGTAAAATTAATATGAATCACACCTCAATGTTAATTTTAAAAAGTCCTGAGCCTATCTTTTGAGTAACAGACATTTCTATAAACTGCTCAGGTATCATTAAAGCACAGACCTGAGCTACAAAGACCATGATAAAAGTGTGATATAAGTCCCATGTTACATTCACTCATCCACTGATGCAGTCATGCCTCGGTCTTATACTTTCTTTTAATGTCTTTCACCATTTGAAAGGGACAAATGTCCTTGTCCCATGTTATAATTCTATAGCATCAAGACTGTGAGTCCATGAATCCCACCACTTACTGTCCATCAATTTCCTCCTTCCTCTATTGCCTCCCTACCTATCTCATGATCCATACAATCATACTCTTGCAAATGCCTTCTGCCCTTTGCTTTCTTCTTGCCTAGACCCGTGAACTGAATTCTGGTGAAAACTAATCAGTCCTAAACAAAATCCCACAACTGGGGAAGTTGGTTTTAGTATAAGTGCACCATCATCTCCTTAATACTAGTGAAGTTTTCTTCCATCTTCTTCTCTACCATTGCCATCAACTAACTTCTCTTTCCTGATGTCTAGCTCCCTCCTGGCTATCTAATGTTTGACCAACTTTCATGATGAGCTTTGTAAAATGTAAATCACTTTCCACCACTCCCAAGGTTAAAAGGCTGTAATGGTTTTCAGTTGCCCTTAAGTAGGGCTCTAAACCCCGTAAGGAAATTTAAATACTCTACATTACACAGCTCTTTTATCTGCCTCTCTTTCTCCTCTTAAGCTGTCTTTCGCTTCAGCACACTTAGTCCACCTTGTCTTTTCACTTCCTCAAACTTTCTCACCTGGGGCTTCATTCATTTCTGAAGGTAGGCTGCTGGACAGCCTCTTCTCATTTTCAGGTAGGCCTTCCCCTGTCTCCAAATCTAAAATAGATTCTCCATTATTATGTCTCAAAGCATCTTTTCTTCTAATCAGTTTTCATCATGTGTAACTACAGTTTTGATTTTTCTTTGCTTACTCTCTGCTTCTCCCAGGAAAATCTATGATCCAGGCAGCAGGGCACCTTACCATATGCCCATTACATAGTAGAGTATCTGGAACACAGACACTGCTTCATAAATATTGGTTAAATGAATGAAAAAATGAACAAGTGAATGAAGCATGCTGTTAGTTGACAAATACAGTAATTTGGGAGCACTATATTTTAAATACTAGTACATAAGCTGAGAAAAACTCCCTTAGGATTTCTTAAATCACCAACGGATTAACATGTTTTTCAGAAGAAGTTCTATCAATGTGATTTAAGTCTAATAAAATTAAGTGTTCTTTACTTCTTCAACACAGATCTCATTGTGCAATCACCAATTTTTCTTTGATTTGAATTTTATTTATTTTAACCAATTTTTATATTCTTAATATGGTTCTAAACCAACCTTATTATACAGAGGCAGAAACCAAGAGCCACAGAATTTAAATGAATCTCTAAACGCCACACAACTAGTAAGTGGCAGAACTGCTACTAGGATCTGAGTGTAAACTTTAAATCTTCCTTTTTATAAACTGTAATGTAAAAATCTTCCAAATGTTTAGGTTTTACCTAGCTACTTATTTAAAATATGATGACAGAAGATTTTAATAAGGTCCTAAGGTACTGACTTCTCATAGTTCATATGTTCTAATGGCAGCTAAATATTACTTTCCAGCTCAAGAGAACCCAGTGTTGCTTTTCTGTAACTGGTTTTCAATGAGCCTGGGACATCTGTATTATTCAGTTCTCTTTGTCAGTGATCCACATAGAGTTCTTCCTACACAGCTGATGCCTGTTTACTCACATGCACACATATTTAAGCCCTGTTTAGCTTTCTTTAGCTATCACTTTAGACTTAAATTGCATTTAGTTCTTTATTGAAAGGTGGAGATAAGATCAGATCTGCCAACTTAACTGGATCCCCAAGACCTGCAGAAAGGGATTTATGAGGGAAATATAAGGAGACAAGAAATGTAAGTTGAACCTCTGTTCACCCAGTGTAATAAAATAAGCAGATTTTGTTATAATTACATTCCTTCTAGATTGCATTTAAATATACATATTTTCTCCAGTCCAATAGTGGTTAATATATCTGGACAGTAGGTTTTATTTGGCCTGTTTCCTTATCACTACACTTTTCCAAAATCTCTCCTGTCCTTGTCTCATTGTTTCTTCTTTCCAAGACACATCTTTCAGTTAATTCACAAAGATACTGAGACGTCAACAGAACAACTGTCAGAGAAGTGTTTCCAACTAGGCAGATTCGTTCAATTAAAATAAAGTGAGCTGTATTTCATCAGAAGGGGTAATGCTGTAGAGTTCCAAGGTAGAGATAATTGCATCCACAGGTCATGCTGCTTTTATTTATGGTTTTATTAAATTGTATTGCTTATTACCATGTGCAAATCTATAACCCACACTTATTGTTTTCTTTTTTTCTTTGTTCCTGAAGAATAATATGCCTCTACATCCATTTCTAACTTCCCACTCATAGGTTGTTTTATGTCTTTTCCGTTTAGTTTATATTGTGATTCTTTCTACTGTGTGGAATCTCTATACACCCTGAGAACATTGGCAAGAGCTACTTATAGCTCTTGTCTCTGAATGTAAAAAAGGTGCAAATACAGTTCTCACTACAATAAGCCTGGCTTCTTTCCTCTACATGCCTATCACACTGTAAATCTCTGGATCTATGAGTGATATGAATTTCAAAATGTACAAGCTTTGTTACCTTGGGCAAGTCAAACATTTAAACATCAATTTCTTTAGGGATAACAATACTGGCCCTATCTAATCCATAAGTTATCATTAAGCTCAAATATATTCTTATTAGAAAACAATTGTGATACAAATATGTAATAAAATTTGCTATCATTATGTTATTATTTACTAAGACACAGACAGAAATACAGATATGCAGCTGTTCTGTAATGATAAATCTCCGAAGGGTTTTGAGTGGTTTTGCAGTCTTCTCAGCTTCTCTACTACTCAAGTAAATGACAGAACAGAGCTCACAGTTGAAGGTGAACATTTTAAATTTCTAACTTAAGTAAAATATAATTCTTAAAAGTCACATTGTTGCAAACAATGCAAAACTTTAGCATGTAACTCAAAAAAGATGCTGCATTTTAATTTTTTCAGGTCAATTTTCATCTGTGTTATTTTAAAACTTTGCACTCTTCTCTAAGCTGGTTTTCATCCATTTAGCATTACTGTTTGTCTGACAGCTTTAATATTGCTAGGGCCACAATAATCTCATCTATTTGGAGCCCATTTGTTCAATCGCTGGAATATATATGTTATCTTAAAATCATTCTGCTAAGTTGCTTAAACATTTTGTATGTTAATTTGTGGGTATTTTGATTCTTATAACATTTAATTGGAATTAACAATATTTTTAAACAACTTTTTTTCAAAATGTGAATTATGCATGTGTTTGAAGCTTTTCTCTAAATGTTCAATTTTATTTTGCAAATGCAATGGCGATTAATGTAAGCATTTTTGAGAAAAAAAATAAGCCCTTTCAGGCATTAACAGAGCAGGTGATAAATTAGTTTGGTTAGTGGCTTCATAGATTTCTAACCTAACATCCTAAAGTCAATTAAATTCAAAAGAGACTTAGTATAGCAAAGATGGTTGGTGAACTTTTTTTTTTTTAACATCTTTATTGGAGTATAATTGCTTTACAATGGTGTGTTAGTTTCTGCCGTATAACAAACTGAATCAACTATACATATACATACATCCCCATATCTCCTCCCTCTTGCTTCTACCTCCCACCCTCCCTATCCCACCCCTCTAGGTGGACACAAACCACCGAGCTGATCTCCCTGTGCTATGCGGCTGCTTCCCACTAGCTATCTATTTTACATTCGGTAGTGTATACATGTCCATGCCACTCTCTCACTTCGTCCCAGCTTACCCTTCCCCATCCCTGTGTCCTCAAGTCCATTCTGTACATCTGCATCTTTATTCCTGTCCTGCCCCTATGTTCTTCAGAACCATTTCTTTTTTTTCTTAACATTCCATATATATGTGTCAGCATACAGTATTTGTTTTTCTCTTTCTGACTTACTTCATTCTGTATGACAGCCTCTAGGTCCAACCACCTCACTACAAATAACTCAATTTCGTTTCTTTTTATGGCTGAGTAATATTCCATTGTATATATGTTCCACATCTTCTTCATCCGTTCATCTATCAATGGACACTTAGGCTGCTTCCATATCCTGGCTATTGTAAATAGAGCTGCAATGAACACTGGGGTACATGCTTCTTTTTGAATTATGGTTTTCTCAGGGTATATGCCCAGTAGTGGGATTGCTGGGTCGTATAATACTTCTATTTTTAGTTTTTTGAGGAACCTCCATATTGTTCTCCATAGTGGCTGCATCAATTTACCCACCAGCAGTGCAAGAGTGTTCCCTTTTCTCCACACCCTCTCCAGCATTTATTGTTGGTAGATTTTTTGATGATGGCTATTCTGACCAGTGTGAGGTGATACCTCATTGTAGTTTTTTTTTTTTTTTTTTTTTTTGCAGTATGCGGGCCTATCACTGCTGTGGCCTCTCCCATCGTGGAGCACAGGCTCCAGACACGCAGGTCCAGTGGCCATGGCCCACGGGCCCAGCCACTCCGCGGCATGCCGGACCCTCCCGGACCGGGGCTCGAAACCGTGTCCCCTGCATTGGCAGGCGGACTCTCAACCACTGCACCGCCAGGGAAGCCCCTCACTGTAGTTTTAATTTGCATTTCTCTAATTAGTGATGTTGAGCATTCTTTCATGTGTTTGTTGGCAATCTGTATATCTTCTTTGGAGAAACGTCAATTTAGGTCTTCTGCCCATGTTTGGATTGCGTTGTTTGTTTTTTTGATATTGAGCTGCATGGACTGCTTGTATATTTTGGAGATTAATACGTCAGTTGCTTCATTTGCAAATACTTTCTCCCATTCTGAGGGTTGTCTTTTCGTCTTGTTTATGGATTCCTTTTCAGTGCAAATGGTTTTAATTTCATTAGGTCCCATTTGTTTATTTTTGTTTTTATTTCCATTTCTCTAGGAGGTGGGTCAAAAAGGATCATGCTGTGATTTCTGTCATGGAGTGTTCTGCCTATGTTTTCCTCTAAGAGTTTTATAGTGTCTGGCCTTACATTTAGGTCTTTAATCCATATTATTTTTGTGTATGGTGTTAGGGAGTGTTCTAATTTTGTTCTTCTACATGTAGCTGTCCAGTTTTCCCAGCACCACTTATTGAAGAGGCTGTCTTTTCTCCATTGTATATTCTTGCCTCCTTTATCAAAGATAAAGTGACCATATGTGTGTGGGTTTATCTCTGGGCTTTCTATCTTGTTCCATTGATCTATATTTCTCTTTTTGTGCCAGTACCATATATTCTTGATTACTGTAGCTTTGTAGTATACTCTGAAGTCAGAGAGTCTGAGTCCTCCAGCTCTGTTTTTTTCCCTCAAGACTGCTTTGGCTATTCAAGGTCTTTTGTGTTTCCATACAAATTGTGCAACTTTTTGTACTATTCTGTGAAAAATGCCATTTGTAGCTTGATAGGGATTGCATTGAATCTGTAGATTGCTTTGGGTAGTATAGTCATTTTCACAATATTGATTCTTCCAATCCAAGAACATGGTATATCTCTCCATCTGTTGGTATCATCTTTAATTTCTTTTATCAGTGTGTTATAATTTTCTGCATACAGGTCTTTTGTTTCCCTAGGAAGGTTTATTCCTAGGTATTTTATTCTTTTTGTTGCAATGGTAAATGGGAGTGTTTCCTTAATTTCTCCTTCAGATTTTTCATCATTAGTGTATAGGAATGCAAGATATTTTTGTGCATTAATTTTGTATCCTGCAACTTTACCAAATTCACGGATGAGCTCTAGTAGTTTTCTGGTGGCATCTTTAGGATTCTCTATGTATAGTATCATGTCATCTGCAAACAGTGACAGATTTTACTTCTTCTTTTCCAATTTGGATTCGTTTTATTTCTTTTTCTTCTCTGACTGCTGTGGCTAAAACTTCCAAAAACTATGTTGAATAATAGTGGTGATAGTGGACATCCTTGTCTTGTTCCTGATCTTAGTGAAAATGGTTTCAGTTTTTCACCATTGAGAACGATGTTGGCTGTGGGTTTGTCATATATGGCCTTTATTATGTTGAGGTAAGTTTCCTCTATGCCTACTTTCTGGAGGGTTTTTATCATAAATGGGTGTTGAATTTTGTCGAAAGCTTTTTCTGCATCTATTGAGATGATCACAGGTTTTTCTCCTTCAATTTGTTTTATCGTGTATCACATTGATTGATTTGCATATACTGAAGAATCCTTGCATTCCTGGGATAAATCCCACTTGATCATGGTGTATGATCCTTTTAATGTGTTGTTGGATTCTGTTTGCTAGTATTTTGTTGAGGATTTTTGTACCTATGTTCATCAGTGATATTGGCCTGTAGTGTTCTGTTTTTGTAGTATCTTTATCTGGTTTTGGTATCAGGGTGATGGTGGGCTCGTAGAATGAATATGGGAGTGTTCCTCCCTCTGCTGTGTTTTGGAAGAGTTTGAGAAAGATAGGTGTTAGCTCTTCTCTAAATGTTTGATAGAATTCGCCTGTGAAGCCATCTTGTCCTGGACTTTTGTTTGTGGGAAGATTCTTAATCACAGTTTCAATTTCATTACTAGTAATTGGTCTGTTCATAGTTGATATTTCTTCCTGGTTCAGTCTTGGAAGGTTATACCTTTCTAAGAATTTGTCCATTTCTTCCAGGTTGTCCATTTTATTGGCATAGAGTTGCTTGTAGTAGTGTCTTAGGATGCTTTGTATTTCTGTGGTGTCTGTTGTAACTTCTCCTTTTGCATTTCTAATTTGATTGATTTGAGTCTTCTCCCTTTTTTTCTTGATGAGTCTGGTTAATGGTTTATCAATTTTGTTTATCTTCTCAAAGAACCAGCTTTTCGTTTTATTCATCTTTACTATTGTTTTCTTTGTTTCTATTTCATTTATATCTGCTCTGATTTTTATGATTTCTTTCCTTCTGCTAACTTTGGGTGTTGTTTGTTCTTCTTTCTCTATTTCCTTTAGGTATAAGGTTAGATTGTTTATTTGAGATGTTTGTTATTTCTTGAGGTAGGCCTGTATAGCTATAAACTTCCCTCTTAGAACTGCTTTTGCTGCATCCCATAGGTTTTGGACTGTCATGTTTTCATTGTCATTTGTCTCTAGGTATTTTTTGATTTCCTCTTTGATTTCTTCAGTGATCTCTTGGTTATTAAGTGACGTATTGTTTAGCCTCCATGTGTTTGTGTTTTTACTGTTTTTTCCCTGTAATTCATTTCTAACCTCATAGCATTGTGGTCAGAAAGGATGCTTGATATGATTTCAATTTTCTTAAATTTACAGAGGCTTGATTTGTGACCCAAGATATGATCTATCCTGGAGAATGTTCCATGCACACTTTGAGAAGAAAGTGTAATCGGCTGTTTTTGGATGGAATGTCCTATAAATATCAACTAAATCTATCTGGTCTATTGTGTCATTTAAAGCTTCTGTTTCCTCATTTATTTTTATTTTGGATGATCTGTCCATTGGTGTAAGTGAGGTGTTAAAGTCCCCACTATTATTGTGTTACTGTCGATTTCCTCTTTTATAGCTGTCAGCAGTTGCCTTACGTATTGAGGTGCTCCCATGTTGGGTACATATATATTTATAATTGTTATATCTTCTTCTTGGATTGATCCCTTGATCATTATGTAGTGTCCTTCCTTGTATCTTGTAACATTCTTTATTTTAAAGTCTATTTTATCGGATATGAGTATTGCTACTCCAGCTTTCTTTTGATTTCCATTTGCATGGAATATCTTTTTCCACCCCTTCACTTTCAGTCTGTATGTGTCCCTAGGTCTGAAGTGGGTCTCTTGTAGACAGCATATATATGGGTCATGTTTTTGTGTCCATTCAGCAAGGCTGTATCTTTTGTTTGGAGCATTTAATCCATTCACGTTTGAGATAATTATTGATATGTATGTTCCTATGACCATTTTTTTAATTGTTTTGGGTCTGTTTTTGTAGGTCCTTGTCTTCTCTTGTGTTTCCCACTTAGGGAAGTTCCTTTAGCATTTGTTGTAGAGCTGGTTTGGCGGTGCTGAATTCTCTTAGCTTTTGCTTGTCTGTAAAGCTTTTAATTTCTTCATCGAATCTGAATGAGATCCTTGCTGGGTAGAGTAATCTTGGTTGTAGGTTCTTCCCTTTCATCACATTAAGTATATCATGCCACTCCCTTCTGGCTTGTACAGTTTCTGCTGAGAAATCAGCTGTTACCCTTACAGGAGTTCCCTTGTATGTTATTTGTCATTTTTCCCTTGCTGCTTTCAATAATTTTTCTTTGTCTTTAATTTTTGCCAATTTGATTACTATGTGTCTTGGAGTGTTTCTCTTTGGGTTTATCCTGTATGGGACTGTCTGCACTTCCTGGACTTGGGTGGCTATTTCCTTTTCCATGTTAGGGAAGTTTTCAACTATAATCTCTTCAAATATTTTCTCGGGCCCTTTCTCTCTCTCTTCTCCTTCTGGGACCCCTATAATGTGAATGTTGTTGTGTTTAGTGTTGTCTCAGAGGTCTCTCAGGCTGTCTTCATTTCTTTTCATTCTTTTTTCTTTATTCTGTTCTGCAGCAGTGAATTCCAACATTCTGTGTTCCAGGTCACTTATCCATTCTTCTGCCTCAGTTATTCTGCTATTGATTCCTTCTAGTGTAGTTCTCATTTCAGTTAGTGTATTTTTCATCTCTGTTTGTTTTTTAATTCTTCTACGTCTTTGTTAAACATTTCTTGCATCTTCTTGATCTTTGCCTCCATTCTTTTTCCGAGGTCCTGGATCATCTTCACTATCATTATTCTGAATTCTTTTTCTGGAAGGTTGCCTATCTCCACTTCATTCGGTTGTTTTTCTGGGGTTTTATTTTGTTCCTTCATCTGGTACATAGCCCTCTGCCTTTTCACCTTGTTTATCTTTCTGTGAATGTCGTTTTTGTTCCACAGGCTGCAGGAATGTAGTTCTTCTTGCTTCTGCTGTCTTCCCTCTGGTGGATGAGTCTATCTAAGAGGGTTGTGCAAGTTTCCTGATGGGAGGGACTCTGGAATTCTTTTTTTTTTTTCGGTACGGGCCTCTCACTGTTGTGGCCTCTCCCATTCCAGAGCACAGGCTTCGGACGCACAGGATCAGTGGCCATGGCTCATGGGCCTAGCCACTCCGTGGCATGTGGGATCTTCCCATATGGGGCAAGAACCCGCGTCCCCTGCATCGGCAGGTGGACTCTCAATCACTGCACCACTAGGGAAGCCCCTGGAATTCTTTTTTGATTTCACCTTACTACACTTGGTTGTGTCTTCCTCATTCTTGAGGACACCCTTATCCAAATTTGAAAGTGGGTTACATGGGCTAAAATAAATAATAAAAAGATCAGTGTATCTGAGCAGAGTGGGAGAGGATACAGTGGTGTGAAATGACGTCAGAATGTCAGAGAGATACTGAGGAGCCAGTATGTGGAGTTTTGTAAAGGTCTAGAAAGTTTGGATTTTCTTCCTGTGTGATGAACAGCCATTAGAGAGTTGCAGTTAGGGAGTCCAATGTGAACTGATTCCCAAGTTCAAAAACATCATTCTGATGTATAGAGAATAGACTGTAATTGAAATGATGAGCTGAAGTAAGGAGATAGACTAGGAGGATATTGCAATAATCCATGCAAAATGATGGTAATTTACCAAGGATGGTAGCAGTAAAGATGGAAAGAAGTAGCTTTCTGGATTTAGACTGGATATATTTTGGAGGTCAAGTTGACAGGGCATACTGATGCCCTGTATGTGGAAAAAATGGAAAGACTCCTAGATTTTTGACTCTTGTAATTGGATGGAGGATTGTCCTATTTACTGAGGTGGCAAAAGAAGAAAGGAAGCATGACTCCCAATATTCTTGCCTGGAATATTGAGTGGACGGTAATAGCATGATATAGATAAGTAACCCATAAGGAAGAACAGGTTTTCTATGGGACAGATTGGGTTTATATTTAAACATGTTATGTTTTAGGTACTTGTGAATATCTAGTTCCAGAAGTCTATCTCTAATTTTAGGAAAGTTTTGTTTTCAATGAAAAATTAGGAAAACTAGCTTTAAAAGCAATATTCTTACCCTGATGTTTATGAAATAACTTTGTGGACATAATAAACTATTATGGAATCTTTTGAACCCATATCGAGAAAGATTCATGTTTAATTAGAAGTATCCATACAATGCTTCTTATCGAGCTTTTATGAGTATTGACGGTAGGGATTTACATACACCTTAACTTGAGTCATTACAATTAATCCATTTTAAGCAATTGACCTTCTAATAAATAACAAACAAATCCTCAACAAAATCCTTTAGAGATTATAGGCTGTAGTTTTAAAATCTTGACAGTGAAAGAGGACAAATAGCTGTAATTCGGAATCTTGAATAAAGATGACAGAATTTGGCCTTTCAATTTTTTTATAAATGTGGAATAAATACTTTGATTTACCTTCAGTTCAACAGTACACATTATGACTCAAATTCAGTTACCTCATAGGAGACTACTTTTTTCAGTTCTTTCTTTTTTCTACTCCTTGGGTTAAAATTGCTGCACTATATGTCATCTTGACAATGTTTTCACCCCCTTCTTAGCAGTTATGTATGAAATCCAGACTTGTTATTGACATTTCCAGTTGGATGTTTAATAGAATCTCAAGCTTCACTTGGTCCACACAAGCTCCTTGTAGTAATCACTGTCGTTTCCTCTCCCATGTCTTCCATTCACTCACTTAAACTTGTTTAAATTCACTCATTTAAAAGCTCTGGCTGACTTCCCATTTCCAACTGCCAGTATCTGCATTTCTGTGCCTGAGGACTCTTTCCTCCAACTATAGAAACCCACTACGAAGTCAAAAATGCTACGGAATCAACACCATCCAAACAGTGACTGGGGTGAATAAATACCTCTCCTTTCTCACTGCCAAGGTAGGATAATTCAGAGTAATCTCTGTTTCCCAGAGTTTTTTCACAGAGCTAAGCTTCAGACACTCTCTGTTGTCAGCTGGCTTAACAGAACATCCACAGTGGCATTTACCTTTTCTTATTTCACCTCCACACTTCCCTACTCTTGTTCTTTAAACTTCCCAAATAAACTACTTGCACTCAAATGCTTGTGTCAAGGCAGTCCAAACTGGGATGTTCCCCTACAAACCCACTCTTCTTGGAATCTTTCCTACATCAGTCAATGACACCTCCAGTTCTACCAGTTGCTGGGTCAAAGTCCGAGGTGTCATTCTCAATTCCCTTTTTTTCATACCTCAAACTGACTATCAGAAAATCTTGTAGCATCTATTTTAAATACATCTAGAATTTGACCAATCATCTCCATCCTTAGTGACTGTATTAGTCGGCTTGGACTGCTGCAACAACAACAGCAAAAACACCCCATAGACGGAGTGGCTTAAGTGCCAGACATTTATTTTCTCACAATTGTGGAAGCTGGAAGTCCTAGATCAAGATGTGGGCAGGATTGGTTTTTTCTGAGGCTACTCTCTTTGATTTGCCTTCTTAAATGTGTCCTCACCAGGACCTCTTCTCTGTGAGCCCACACCCCTGGTGTTTTCTGTGTGTCCTTATTCTCCTCTTCTTATAAGGACACCAGTGACATTGGTTTAGGGTCCAGCCTAACTTCCTCATTTTAACTTAACTTCCTCTTTAAAGGTCCTATCTCCAAACAGAGTCACATTCTGAGGTACTGGGAGGCAGGGTTTCAACATACAAATTTTAGGACTCAGTTCAGCCTATAACAGTGACCCTACTCCTACTGGTTCCAATTTAATCCAAGGCATCATCTTTTTCTGTCTGGAAAAGCAATAGGCTCTGAACTGTCTGCCCTACTTCTGCCCTTTCTTACCGTCAGTTCTTGACACAACAGCCAGAATTTTCCCATTGGCACTCTGCTCGAAACCCTCTACTGGCTTCCCATCTGACCTAGAATAAAATTCTATGACCAACATAATCTACATTGTCCCAACTCCTTTCCTCTCTTGACATCACATTCTGTTATTCCACTCCCCACCCCAACACTCATCCAGAACACTGACCTCCTTGCTGTTACTTGAGCAAGCTTGGCTATTCACATCTTAGGGCCCTTACATGTTGTTCCCTTTACCTAAAATGATATTCCCTGCAGCATCTGCATGGCTATTTCCATTCCTCCCTTCAGGTCTTTACTCAAAACTCATCTTAAGATGAGTTTATGTATGTTCACCACACATAAAATTTTAATCCCTCTCTGATACTTCCTTACTGGTTTTCATTCTCCTTAGCACTTATATTCTAGAATATATTATTTTCTAGAATATAGTATTTTACATACTTAGCAGGTTTATTTTCTGTCTCCCACACTAAATTATAAGCTTCTCAAGGGCTTGAATATTTTTTCATTCACTCTTGATACTTCAGTACCTAGAACCATGCCTGCAACATAGATGTTCAAAAAATGTTTGTTGCATGAATGGATGATCTTTTTAGTGTAGTAGTAAAATAATTACTGTTGTAATAATTCAACCTGGTACATATTTGTATGAGGGCCCCATAGCCTTTCATGCATATCTTTGCCATGGCTCTTATATATAATAGATGAAAATAACAGAAAATAAAAGAGCAAATTGAAGGGCAGCACACACAGACTAGGCATTTCAGAAAGGATTCCCAGAATGATATCAACATTTTGATGTTTAAGAGAAAAAATATTCATTCATTCAGCAATGATTTACTGATTATTATGAATGTGCCAATCACTCATTAAAAGCTGGGGTAGGAAGATAAGTAAGACCTTGGCCTTGCTTAGGAGGGCTGTATAGTCCATAGAGTTTCTCCTCTATGTGTTTTGAAGTTGTAATTCTCAGCTTTGCATGATTGTGAGGAAGAAGGAGAAGGCTGAGGAGGAGGTAGAGGTGGAAGAAGATGAGAACAAGAAGGAAGAGGTGGATCAAACACTCACATTTAGTAGAACTAGATTTCTAAGTAAACAGAAACACAGAAAGTAATGGGTTTCTTAGGGGTTAAACAAAGAAGAGATGGAAGAGAACAGTGCTCTCTCTAAATGCTGCCCTAAAGTGATGCTTTGAAGCTTTCTTCAAAGGCACATATTGTGTCTTACCTTTGTTCTAGCTTTGACACAACTGATATCCAGTTTATTATAGGAGTAATAGCATAGGAACGAGCAACAATAATGAGGTTTCTGCTATTCCGACAGTTGGAAGGAGTATGCATTCAGTAAAAAAGACCTTTTAAACTAAGGGCAATTCTATATTTACAAATAAAGATTTCTTAATACATTGTTTACTAGACTAGTGAGAGGCCTGAGCTTGATTTTCTTTCTGGGCATATATCTCATATGGGGACAGTGGAGACTGGAGGAATAAGACTTAAACTCAGGGTGTGATTATTCCAGGCACAATGTTTCCTCATAGGCACATAATAATTGCTGTTAGGAATGTACTTTTCTGAAGTTCGAAGCTATAGCATAAGTAAAATAAATGTTTATAGATATCAGGCCTTACAGCCAGTGAAACTGAAGCAAACATTTTTAAGTTACTCCTTAGAGATGCACACAATTAATTGAAGACAGATAATTGCATGTGTAATGGCTTCTTGGACACTAAGTACCTGTTTACAAATCAAATTATTCAATTTAGAGTCTCAAGTGTGTGCTTTCTTTGCTCGCTTAACCCCTTATGGCTATGCATAAGCACTAGTTTGCGAAGATGTGGCCTTTAATATTTTTAGGATCATTTAGATTATAATTCAAATTTAAATGTGAAGTAAAAATCTATTATCATTTCCTGAGTAAAGAGATGTAATATATCAAGTATTGCTCTGGGTCATTTGCTGTTATTGTTTGAGGCTTACATGTTTATTCATAAAACTTGTGTTTAAACAAGTTTTCTATGCAAGGGACTTCCACTCTAAGAGACATTCAAACATGCCTGATAAAAGTCTGAAAAGGCAGTTTTCTAAAGGCATTTGAGAGCTGTAACCATGTTTCTCTAAAGAGCTGCTGCTAAGTGTGAAAAGTAGGTGCATTAGAATTACTCATGTAGTCATTCCTTCATCTGAATGTTATTGCACATGATACGGAAAGAGCCATGGAAGATGCTCAAAGAGGAAGAAGATATCCCTGCACACAACGCATGATTGAATGCATCTGATACATAACACTAATGCCATGGGAGGGATGGGCATGGTGCTGAGCTCAAACCCTGGAGTCACACAGGCTCTAAAACCAGTTCCATGCCTCAGGAAACAAGGAAACAATATTTATGTCATCATGTTTAGCCTTAGTTTTCTCATCTATAAAAGTAGACCGATCTAGTACCTTGCTCAGGTAGTAATGAGAGAATAGAATGCTTTGTCATGACTTAATATCTATCATCTTTACAGATGGGTAAAATAAGAGAAAAAAAAAAGACTCATAAATGGGTAATTAATGCCACAGGTAAAGTAAAATCTTTTTTCAGGGAGGGCAAAAAAAAGGCAGTGTTAAGATTATGATTCATATAGTGAAGTTGGATTGTTCCCTTGAAGGTTACGCGAACACATGGCTAAATAAATAGCAGAATAACAGGGTAAGGGGGCAAATTGTAGAATGCATGCAGTGGATAAAAATTACATTTGTTACTGTTTTAAATATTTGAAGCTGTTTTATTGATTTGAGTTTCAGAGCAAAAAAAGCCTCTGATATAAAGAATATGGTAAACACCAGGAAAAAAAATAATTTGAGTTGTTTCTTTTAATTGTCATTTATTTCCTATCAGACTTTCCAACTTGAGGAAAAATTTGAAATAATTCTTCTCTCCAGGTGAAAACAAAGGAAAATCACCATACAGCGGTTGGGATGAAGATAGAACACACTACTTTATTTTTATGTTGTCCTTTAAATAGGTTCGTTCAATAATAGAATTTAGTTGCTTTTTAGTGGTAGTAAATAAAAATAAAAAGATATCCCTGGCATTAGTTTTCCCAGGTGTAGGAGACCTGATAGAAGGCTGTTAATTTGTTGAACATTACTGTTATTAGTGCTCATTTTGGCGATTGAAAAGTGAATGTTTGAATCGGGTGAAGTTTGCTAGTAATCTATACTCATTTTACTTGACTTCTAAAATATAATTATATTATAAGTGAGGCTTATAGGCTCAGGAAAAACAAAGCATTTAAGTGTGGTTTCTTTTTCTCTTTTGTTTCCCCTCTCTCTCTCTCTCCTTCCTTCCCCCCACCCCTCCTTTCATCCCTTCTTTTTAACCTTCCTTCCCTTCTTCCTTCCTTCTATCTTCCCCCCCCCCCCCCGGTTCTTTCTTCCCTTCTTCTCTCTCCCCTTCCTTTTTTTTGTTTCCAAAGAGAGATAAGCAGTGTTCCTTATTTATACTCTGTTTTCTTAAAAGGAAGAAACCCTTGAAAAAGTTATTTTTAATTACTGATGACTTACTCCCATGATGATTTGACTACACATGTTTAATATCGATAATAAAGTTTAAATAGAAAAGAGTGAATCTTTTATTACAAAATAACCCGGGAACTGCCAAACTCTAATTGCATATGTCCCTATTTTTGCTGTTAGATAGAGAATATATATTGAAAAATAACCATACATCAGTTGCATGCTTTGTACTGCTCTTTGGAAATTATGCTTCCAATGGTAATTGCACATTTCTAGCGGTGGTCCAAAGCATTAGGTTTCTGTGGCCCTTAGGCTTCACAGCCTTTTCTGACTCTTAATAGACAGCCTTTTCTCCATGTTCGGCAGTCTATCTCTTTCTAACAAATGCCTTGGGTTGTAAACTGAAGTGTATGTTATACAGTTAACACTAGACAAGAGGACTTACAAAAATATTACAAACTGATCAAGTATTCATTATTGGAAAGATGATATATTATAGTAGCTATTCAAAATACTAGGCTTATAGCTTTACTTCAGTCTGAAAAAGTGGGAAAGAAATGGGGAAAAAATAATCTCATTTACTCCATCTGTCTCGTTTAGCACCCATTCCATCCCTTTGTAGTACAATTCATTTTTTCCTTGTTATTTTTTGAAGACAAATGTTACTTAGAACATGGCGGTAATGTAGAGGAAAAGATTGCATTTGAGAAAACTGAGGCATAAAATTGGCAAATAGCTGTCTTAAAAATATTTTGAAAGAAAAAAATGAATACATGCAGAAAATTTATATTGGCAGAGCCACTGTTTCTTTTAAAATGTGGTTCAGTTTCCCAGAGACAGAGAAATGTGACTTGTTGCCAAAGGTGTCACGGTAACCTTCCTATTATTAATAAATACAAGAATTTGCAGAAGCACAGAGTAATGGCAAGTGTCTGAATTTTTAAAATATTGTGGCGTCACAGAATCTGTTGTTCTTTTTTGTTTCCTTAAAGAAAATGTGAGTTTAGAATATCCTTATCTTTTTCCTTTTCTGTCAGTTCTGCTGGTGAATATATAAAGAAACAATGTTCCTTTTGCCAACATAAAGAAAAAAATACCAAGATATTTAACCTACAGATGCCAGCTTATTTACTAAATGGAATGGATATTTTCCATATCCCCCCAAAATTAAGAAATAAAATCTGGCATTTTTAATGTTTAGCTACCACTTATCATTGTGTATCAGAATTTCTTAGTCCTATGATTTATTCTGTGACATGACTGACAATCTTCTTGTTCATCTTAATGTGGAAGTAATGTCTGTTTTAAGTGAAAGTATCAATATTTCCAACACACAAGTAATAGTGCACGTGCTCTGTGTTTCTACAGTCAGGGATGGTTCGGATTACTTGGTGTATTGTTCATGGCCCTCATAAGACTTCCTTTAGATAAGGTCATGCATTTATATTAGGCTGGCTTTGGAATGCATACTACTTCTGAACTGTGGAAGAGTCTTCTGAACTTGATCCAGTGCATCATATCCTAACAAACTGAGTTAACAGCTAACCATTCTAATAATATCAGTTGAGTACCTGCATTACACCATGTATTTGGTGTCTTGGTCATCTGATTATATCTTTTTGTTCTCTCTTTTTAGGTTTTCAGTAAAAGGAGCTTTTCACATAAACATGTATTATTAATTGCAAAGTCCCTATAAATTCTACTAGATTATGATAATTCAAACACAGTGTAAGTCTATGTATGGAGACTCTCTTTGGGACAGTAGTGAGGCAGTAGGTGTGAAAGGGAGCATGGGAAGACCAGGGATAGGTGTAGATTCCTGGGTCTTACTGGTTTATATTTAGACATTCACTTGCACCCATCAAACAACAACCTTCTGGAAGGGAATCAGGTTATCTTATCTTCATACCCCTAAAACATACAAAACAATGCACTGCAAGTAGTGAGAGCTTGAGATATACTGACAGAATTGGGGAAAACCTAGTTTTTTATAAGTTCTGGGAAAGGTCCTGTTAAGAAAGATTTTCTGGAATTTCAGTTTTCTCAGTAAAGCAGTGGTATTTACTATCTACCTTTCCAGATCTACAAATACAGTCTGATCATTGTAAGCTAAATTTATCAGAAGAATCAAGAATAGGGCATTTTGGTTTATCAATTATTTTAGTGTACAGACTTGCTATATGTTAATGATTTTTCATGTATTAGATATCCAACAGAAGACATTTAGTATTAAAATTATAGTATGAAAGGTAAAAATTGCATCAAGAAAATTATAGTTTAAGCTCTGGGAGTGCTTGGTGGGTTATCATTATAAACACCAATTATCCTGTTATAATTCAAACAGCTGAGAACATGAGAACATTTACTGAGCTATTATATGATAGACAGCACGTAAAGATTTACCTTAGTGGAACTAAAATGATCAGCAATTTAGTTTTATTATTATGTCTCTAGATTTCAACAAAATATATTTTTTCACAGGAATGTTTTAATGTTTATTTTTGGACATACTAGTATTGACTGCTTTTCTCTAATATTTCTTAAGTTCTACATTTTTCATTTTTGTAATTGCCTTTTTCTTACTGAAGTATACTTGAATTACAATATTGTATTAGTTGTACAACATAGTGATTCAATATTTTTATAGATTATACTTCATATAAAGTTATTTAAAATGTTTACTATATTCCGTGTGTTATACACTACATTCTTGTAACTTATTTATTTTATACCTAGTAGTTTGCATCTTAGTCCCCTACACCAATCTTGCCCCTCTCCCCACTAATAACCACTGCTTTGTTTTCTGTATCTGTCAGGCTGTTTCTGTTTTGTTACATTCATTCCTTTATTTTGTTTTTTAGATGCCACATATAAGTTAAAATACTCAGTATCTGTCTTTCTCTAACTTATTTCACTAAGCATAATACCTCCAGGTCCATTCATGTTGTTGCAAATGGCAAAATTTTTTTACAGCTGAGTAACATTCTACTGTGTATATATATGCAACGTCTTCTTTATCCATTTATCTGTTGATGGACACTTAGGTTGCTCCCACATCTTGATTATTGTACATAATGCTGCTATGAACACTGGGGTGCATATATCTTTTCAAATTAAGATATGTACTCAGAAGTGAAAGTGCTAGATTATATGATAGTTCTATTTTAAATTTCTTGAGCAACCTCTACACTGTTTTTCATAGTTGCTGTACCAATTTACACTCCCACCGAAAGTACACTAGGGTTCCTTTTCTCCACATCCTCACCAGCACTTGTTAATTCTTCTCTTTTTGATAATAGCCATTCTGACAGGTGGGAGGTGAAATCTCTCTCTGGTTTTGATTTGCATTTCCCTGATGATCAGTAATGTTGAACATCTTATCATGTGCCTATTTGCCACCTGTATGCTTCTTTGGAAAAATGCCTATTCAGGTCTTCTGCCCATTTTTTAAATGCTTTTTTTAAAATACTGAATTGTATGCTTTATATATTGTGAATATTAATCCCTTATCAAACATGTCATTTGCAAATATTTTCTCCCATTCATCCTTTTCATTTTGTTGATGGCTTTCTTTGTTGTGCAAAAGCTTTTAAGTTTGATTAGGTCCCATTTGCTTTTTTTTGCTTGTGTTTCCCTTGTCTGAGGAGACATATCCAAGAAAAAAATATTGCTAAGACTGATGTCAAAGACTGTAGTGCCTATATTTTTTTCTAAGAGTTTTATGGTTTCAGGTTTTACATTTAGATCTTTTGAATTCATTTTGAGTTTAGTTTTGTATATAATGTGAGAAAATGGTCTAATTGCATTCTTTTACACGTAGCTGTCCAGTTTTCCCAATTCCACTTATTGAAGAGACTGTCTTTTCCCTATTGCATATTTTTGCCCCCATTGTCATAGATTAATTAACCATGTGTGTTTGTTTATTTCTGGGCCCTCTATCCTGTTCCATTGATCTATGTGTCTGTTTTTGTGCCAGTACCATACTATTTTGATTACTGTAGCTTTGTGGTATAGTCTGAAGTCATGGGGCATATTTTCAGCTTTGTTCTTTTTTCTCAAGATTGCTTTGGCTACTCGGTCTTTTATGGTTCCATATGAATTTTAGGATTATTTGTTCTAGTTCTGTGAAAAATGTCATGGGAATTCAGAGGGGATTGCATTAAATCTATAGATTGTTTTGGGTAGGGTGGATATTTTAACAATAATAATTCTTCCAATCCATGAACATGAGATATCTTTCCATTTATTTGTATTGTTCTCGATTTCCTTCATAAATGTCATAGTTTTCAGAGTTTAGGTCTTTCACTTCCTTAGTTAAATTTATTCCTAGGTATTTTATTGTTTTGGATGTGATTGTAAATGGGATTGTTTCCTTGATTTCTCTTTCTGATAGTTCATTATTATTATATAGAAATGCAACAGATTTCTGCATATTAATCTTGTATCCTGTAACTTTACTGAATTCATTTATCAGTTCTAAAGTTTTCTGGTGGAGTCTTTAGGGTTTTCTACATATAGTATCATGCCATCTGCTAATAGTGACAGTTTTACTTTTTTCCATTACAATCTTGATGTCTTTTATTATTTTTTCTTGTCTGACCTCTGTGTCTAGGGCTTCTAATACCATACTATATAGAAATGAAGAAAGTGGGCATCCTTGTCTTGTTCCTGATCTTCAAGGAAATGCTTTTGGCTCTTCACCACTGAGCATAACGTTAGCTGTGGGTATGTCATAAATGGCCTTTATTATGTTGAGGTATGTTCTCTCTATACCAACTTTGTTGAGAGTTTTTAATGATAAATTGATGTTGAGTTTTGTCAAATGCTTTTTCTGAAGCTACTGAGTTGATCATGTTTTTTATCCTTTGTTTTGTCAATGTGGTATGTTACATTGATTGATTTGTGGATAATGAACCACTCTTGCATCCCTTGAATAAAAACCCACTTGATCATGGTGTATGATCCTTAGTATGCATTGTTGTATTTGATTTGCTAATATTTCATTGAGGATTTTGCATCTATGTTCATCACAGAGCTTGTCCTATAATTTTCTTTTTTTTGTGGTGTCTTTGGTTTTGTTACTTGTTTTCAGATTATTTTTGTAATTCTTCTTTTTTCTTCTTTCAGTCTCTTCCCTTGTGGTTTGATGCTTTTTCCTTAGAGCTGTGTTTGGTTTCCTTTCTCTCTCTTTTTTTTTTTTT
Organism: Leucopleurus acutus; assembly: GCF_964270905.1. Lineage (NCBI taxonomy): Eukaryota > Metazoa > Chordata > Mammalia > Artiodactyla > Delphinidae > Leucopleurus > Leucopleurus acutus. Next base: position 109,072,394 of record NC_139145.1, on the reverse strand, counting down.
TTGTATCTATTGTAGATTTTTGATCTGTGGTTACCATTAACTTCACGTAGGTCAAACTCTAAATATATTTACTTGTTTTAAACTGGTAGCCATTTATGGTCTAACACATTCTTAAAGATCTACCCCTGTGAATGTTTTTGGGTTTTGATATATTTTACATCTTCATGTTTATCCCTTAAATGTTTGTTGTAGTTGTAGGTGATTTTACTTTTTTTTTTTAATCTTTTAACCTTTATACTAACTTATCTAAGTGGTTGATCCACTGCCTTTAATGTGTATTTACCTTTACCATGTATATTTTCCCTTCCTTTAATATTTTCTTATTTCTTGTTATAGACTTTACTTTTTCATTTAATATTCACTTTAATGTTTCTTGTAAAGTTGGTTTAGTGGTGACAAACTTAGCTTTTGCTTGTCTGAGAAATTATTTCTCTCTCCTTCAATTTTGAATGAAAACCTTGCTGGGTAGAGTATCCTTGGTTATAGGTTTATTTTCCTTTCAGCACTTTAAATATATCATGCCACTACCTTCTGGCCTGCAAAGATTTTGCTGAAAAATCAACTAATAGCCTTATGGGGGTTCTCTTTTATGTGACTCTGTTTTTCTCTTGCTGCCTTTAAATAAAATTATCTCTTTATATTTAACTTTTGTCATTTTAATTATGATATGCCTTGGTGTGGATCTCTTTGGGTTCATCTTATTTGGGACTCTCTGTGCTTCCTGTACCTGGATATCTGTTTCCTTCTTCAGGTTAGGGAAGTTTTCAGCCATAATTTTATCAAATACATTTTTGCCCTTTTCCCTTTTTTCTCTCTTTTCTCCTTCTGGGACCCTTATAATATGAATATTAGTACTCTTGACATTGTCCCAGATGTCCCTTAAACTATCCTCATTTAATTATTATTTTTTTTGATGTTCTCACATAATGATATAATGATTTCCACTATTCTGTTTTCCAGGTCAGGTATGTATTCTTTATCATCTAATCTGCTGTTAATTCCTTCTAGTGTATTTTTCATTTCAGTTACTATATTCTTCAGCTCTGGTTTTTAAAAAGAATTTTTTTCTCTTTCTTTGCTCAAGTTCCCACTGTGCTCTTCTAGTCTTTTCTCAAGTTCTGTTAGCATTTTTATTACTATTGCTTTGAACTCTTTATCAGGTAAATTATTTAGCTCAGTTTCACCAGGGGTTTTGCATGTGGCTTTATCTTCTTTTATTTGAAACATACTCCTCTGTCATCTCAAATTATTTGACTCTGTTTATCTCTATGAAATTAGGGAAAACAATTACCTGTCTCCATCTTGAAGGCATGTCCTTGTGTGGGAGTGTCCCTATGCAGTTGGTGTGTGCCTAGTGGCTTTGGTGGGAGAGCTGGACCTGAAGTGAGCGCAGGCTGTCTTCTCCTGGGGTGTGCTAGCAGATGCTGTCTTGGGGGAAGGTAGAGCTGGAGTCAGAAGGGGTAGCACCAGAGCCAAGTGTAAGCTGTGACTTCTCGTAGGCTCAATGGTGGTCACAGCTCTGTGGGAGGCTGTAGGCTGGGCCTGAAGGTCTGGAGTAGGAGCCCTGAGGGAGTTGGGCTTCTCCCAGCATGATGGGAGTCTCCTCCCTGGTTGGGAGCATGGCCCAGGCTGTGGGCTTGGAGCAATACTTCTGAGCTGGCTCCACTCCTTCCCCTGGTGTGCATGCCCCCTTGGTTATAGGTGGGCTTAGAGCCGTTAGAACTGTAGTTGCACTTCTGAGTTGGCTTTGCTTTTCCCAAGTGCATGGGCACCACAGCAATGGTGGTCTCCAACTTAGAGGGTAGCAGTGCAGGAGCAGGAGGGGCTGGAGTAGGAGTCGAGTGAGGGCAGGGGAGTGCACTGGTCCCAGCAAGCTGCCCAGAGCACAAGGCACTTTTCAATTTCCTGCCTCTGTGCTGGGACTAGGAGCAAGTAAGTATGTATACAAGCTCCTCAAAAGTGGAGTCTCAGTTTCCTACAGCTCTCCAGTAAGACGTACTGGTCTTCAAACCAGCTAAAGGGCTCAGCTTCCCAGTGTCAGGCCCCAGGGCTGCAGTGCCTAACACGGGGCTTGGACCCATTGCTCCTTAGGGAGGATCCCCAAGCCTGTGATAAACCCCTCCTCTTCTCGGTCACCTGTTATGGGTGTGGGTCCTGACTAGAATCGCTTCTCCTCCCTTCCTACCAGACTCTGTGTGGTTCTTTCTTTACAGGCTTGGTTGTAGATGAGACATTTGGCTAGTCCTCTGGTCATTCTTTGCAAGAGTTGATCTATATATGTAGTGTAGTTTTGATGTGTTTCTGGCGGAAAGTGAGCTCAGGGTCTTCCTATTCTGACATCTTGATCCTGCCTCTATTTTTCATTTTTTAAAATAAATGATTTAGTTCTCCTTATACATATTTTTAAATTGGGGAAGATTTTATATTCAGATATGTATGCCATTTTCTACATTGTGCTTTCAAAGGGATAAGATTCTTGTTACTGATCTTTCTTCATTGATTTTAAATTTTCCCTCAGACCCTAAATTGGTTATGAAAATAAAAGCATTATTTACTTACCTAAACCAACCAATGGTTTAGGTAATTATGCTGTTTTTCTCTTTTTATTTTATGCTGTTAAACCATATGATTTGCAGAGCAAACAATGCTAAAGATTTTCAGGAGAGAAGTATGCTTTGTGCCTAATGAAGAAAAATTCAGTGAGGTGGGCTTGTGAAATGCAAATATTTTGAGAAAAGAAATAGTGGTATTTTGTTCCCTGACTGTACCTAATGGGTTACAGTGAACAAACTCTTCTGTATTAATCTACTCTCTCCAAGTCATTCTTGATCTATTCTGCTAACATACAAGTGCTGCCATTTGAGATTTTATATCCATCACTTTATAATATTTGGAAAACAACATAATTCTTTAAGTATTAATACATTTTTTTTGAGGAAGAATAATCCTCTTTTATTTATGCTCCAGAGAAAAAGCAGGGGTTAACTGTATTCTAAAACATTTCTATGAGTCATGAAACAACTTGATAACCTTGAAGCCTTAAAAGGGGATAAATAAAACGAACCTAATATCTTTAAAGTGTGACCTCTTCATCACCAGCCATTATTTATCAAGAGCAGCAGTGACAGTTGAACAAGCGCATAAAAAACAAAATGTGAAAACGGTTTCTGAGAAATACTCTGCAAACATGTTAGAAATAGAGAGGTACAGATGAAAGTATAAATCTAGTCATTAATTGGAAGAAAATAACCCGACAATATTGTAAGAATAACTAGTTCATGAATTTATGCTCTTCAGAATCTGAGATAGATCAGAGAAAAGCATTAGGGGCAAGAAATCTCTGTCCACAGATTTTCTAGAGGGTACAAAGAAACATTTGAAATCTGTAAAATGCGTGCATTATTGGATTCACTATTTTATTTCCACTCTGGGTTTTCAGAATTTTTCACTTATCATTACATTCTAATCCACTGTTTCTTATACTTGAGAAATATGCTTATCACTTCTAAAGGAAAAAAAAATCATGAACCCATAGTATTGACATAAAATATTTATATTACAATGGTACTTACTTAGTACTTAAAATGGTAGAAAAATAAAATCAGATATAAGACCTTTATGCTTATATCTCTTACAAAATTATATAGTCAAACAATTTTACAAGTTAAAGAAAAACTATAAAAACAATAAAATTCAAATTAACAGTATCAGTTTTGTTTGACAAATAATGTTTTGCTAAAATTGCCTTTCAAGATGTGAAAGTAGCTTTTAGGCACTGGCTCTTCCAAACTGTCATAAAAACTTCACTTTCAAACTGTACTAAGATTTTTTTAGGTAGAGCAGTGACACCATTTATTGTTCTGGTTTGAATTGTGTTATTGTGTCCACTCTTTTTTTCCCCCTCATTAGCTTTTGACATAGAGGTACTATTGCCAACTCAGTCACATAATAAACACAAACGTAGTCACTCAAATACAGTGATATCTGGTTTTAGGCAGGCAGATGGTCCAATATATACTAAAAATCTTTTTTTAGGGTTTTATTATTGAATACTCAAAAATATCTAAAAATATGCTTGGAAAGTCTCAGAGAGCCTCAGAACTCAGTGGAAGAATATCAACTCAGTTATAAACAAAATTATGAAAAAGAAATACTTTAAGAAACTACCACCTATCGGACTAAATACACATCAGTAGACAATGTCACAAAAAATAAAACAAATAAAATATAAAAACAAACAGAATTCTCCAAACATAGAGTATCAAAACAAAAGAGAAATTTAGGGGAAAAAAGTCTGAACGAATGAGGAATCAGAATGTATAAAAATGAAAACTATGAAACTGTAGATACAATGCAGGTCCTCTTATTTCCTTCCCTTGGAGAAAGGAAAATAAAAGGTAGTGTTCATTTCAGGGATAAGGCTGGAAGGAAGATGGAGTCAAATTGAAGGTGGGCTCTGGTTAGAACCTAATGCAGAATAACTAGAGCTCAAAGAAGAGTATTCTAGTCAATTCAGAATCCAAAACAAATTAAAGTGGGAAGAAAAGGTCAAATATGTTCAAAACTATTTTTTGGAGATTTAGTTTTGTTTGGCAGCCAAGTCTTTGTCTTTGATGTGAATTGACTTCTATCTAAACTTGGGATGATTTTCATTCTCTATGATTTTCTTATTTTTAGCACCACAAAGCAGAATGTTTTCCCTATTTTTGCCAACAGAAAAGGTGCTGCCTTGCAGTAGAGAAGAAAGGACCTTAACTATATGATCTTCCTGCAGAGAAGTATGAGTATGGTGGAAATAGAGCCTTCATGGTGTTCTGCAGGAGGGTTATCTCTGTAGTAGCCCACATTGGTGTTTTCTTCTGTGGCTACTGAAATGCTAATTCAGTTGTGTTTAACACAGAAATTTTTTAGTAACATCAGCATTACTATATTTCAACTGGAATCTTTTTTTATGACTACTCCAAATGTGATTATTAGGTTGAATTTGAATTAATATTACACTTTAAAGCAAATTCAATTGTCAAACATTTCACTGGACAATTCTACTTCCAAACTGCATTTAAACTGAAGTAAAATGTAAAGCAATAATGGAAACTTGTGAGATATATATATCTGTCTTATATTTGCTAAATGTGCAAACTTCTAAAAATAGATTCTTTCCTTACCTGTGTCAATAAACTTCCTGTTTATGATAATAAAAACAATAACCATAATAATAGGGTATAACTGTAATACTTGTGTTCCCTCCCTATGTGTTTACGTAAATATATTTAACATAGATGTTATCTATGTCCTTTGAGTTCTCCTGATTCCCATGAACAATATATCACAAGTAGTTTTCATTTTGCTCTATAGCATTTTAACCATAACTAAAACCAACTTCTATCACTAAGTTTTATTATAAAATATTAGATTATCAGAGAGGACAAAAAATATTGAAAAGTTAAACAGAAACACAAAATCTAACCTGTTAGATACCATTATTGTTAACATTTTTATTTACAATTTTTAGACTTTCCTTTTCCTAAAGATATGTGTATATGAGCATACTTGTAAAAATTTCACTGGTTCCCCTAAAATATTCTCTAGATCCTCACTGATAAATGCCCATGGTATCATTTTGAAAGCACCCATGATGCTCTGCCTGAGAACTTTCTTTCTTCCCCAGGGAGTAGTCCTTAGCCAATAATGATGGGAATTAAAAGATGAAGAACTCAGCTTTCTTGAAATTCAGGGGTGGGGGGGTGACTCTAAGGTATTGTGGTGGCCTACTCCTATGAGATGTGGACTCCTCTAAAGGGGAACAAAGGCTGTGGAGAATTTTCCATTAGCCTGACAAAGCTCACTGAGCCTCTTCTCACCCAATCCTCTATCCTTCCTCTCCTTTTGCATAGACCTGCACTGTGGTCTGAGCACTCTTCCTTCTAATTCCTCCTCCTCCCCTTTATTCCTCACAGCTGTCTCCCTAATCTCTTTTATATCAAATCCTATCTTGGCTGCTTTTCAAAAAATCTAAAACAAAGGTAGTGCCAGAAGTTAGAGGAAATAAGAGGTAAGATGGAGTTTTGAGAGGGGCCAACTGATTATCCTATGAGCAAAGAGGATGCCACTGGCATGGCAAGGAAGCCATTAAACTATAATCTACAGATGCCACCAGGGCACTTTGGACTCCAGGCGAAAAAAGGAGTCACCATCTTGGCCAGAGTAATAGATGCTCATAAGCAGGAGGTGGCAGAGCTGCTTTAATAAAACTGGGGCAGGTAGAAATATTTATGAAACCTGGGTGATCCATATGTGCTCCTCAGTAATCTCATGCCTATTTTAACTACGAATGAACATTTGTAGCAACCATGGCTTGCCAAGGGCTTAGGCCCTCAGGAATGAAGTTTTGGGTCACAGAACAAGGTTAGTCATCCAAATCTGCCAAGATAATAGCTGAGAGTGAGGGGATCTTAGAATGGAGAGTGGAGGAGAGGATGAATATGACTTATGACCCTAAGACAAACTGCAGTGGCAGGTGCTGTAGCTGGCATCATCAGTCCCTCTCTTCTAAGTTTCCCTTCAAGAAGAGAGGCCCATGACAACCATGGTGAAGCTATTCTTTGAACTTACATTGAGAACTGGATCTGTGCAGCACAATGAATGGATTGCAGAAAATACCTTTTTCAGATCTTATGCTGCAGGGGTCATAGTTGACCAACAGTTTTGACTGACACCTTTCTAGACCCAACACTGCACTTATGCTGCAGCCACACTTTCCTAGGGCTGCTGTAAGCGAATGACTGAGGATGGTGGGTTACTAATGCCAGCCCCCTTTGTAGTATCTGGGACAGCTCTAATGAGCACTCCCAATTAACTGAAACTCAGAATTGCACTGCTATTTGAGACTCTTCTGGTCAAATTCTCTTTCCTTTCCCTTTTCCTTTTATAGGTATCATACCTACGTTGTATTCCAAATTTTTCCCTGCCTATTCTTTCTTCCTCACTTTTATCCTTCATAGGAATTCCTCCAATAAATTTACTGCTTATCTTAATCTCAACTTCTCAGAAAAACCACAAGTGTGTTCCACACTCTCTCTCAGGGGTTCCCAGGAGGAACTGAGCCCAGTTGTCCACAATTATTAACTTTGCACATTAACATGTTTTGAATTCTTTCCATTCCATATTTCATATCCTGTTCCTCTATCAGTCTTTCCTGAGGTTAAATTAACGTGATGGTTTTTAGATAAATCTACAGTGTTTGATACTCCTGTCAAGAGGTGGATCCTAAATCCTCTCCCCTTGAGGGTAAGCTGGAATTAATCACACAGGTTTGATGAAGAGAATGTAGCAGAAATGATGGTATGTTCTGCTAACAGCCATCAAGAAAGTAAGGCCTCCTGCTAAGAGCTATGTGTGTGAGACCTTTTGGAAGCAGTCCTCTCAGTTATGTCCTCAGATGACGGGCTGACATCCTGACTGCAACCTCAGGAGAGACCCTGAATCAAAACTGCCCAACTAAGCCACCTCTGTATTCTTGACTCTCAGCAATCGTGTGAGATAATAAATGTTTGTTGTTTAAGATGCTATGTTTTCAGGTAATCTGTTACACAATGAATAAGTAATACACCCTTAAATTTACATAATACTCAAATCATTTTCTAAGGATTGGTTTCTGGAGGAATACACACACATCCACACATACTCACACACAGAAGTATATGTATGTTTCTCATATAAATAAGCCGTTTAATAACAGGAGTTTATCTTTAACTCTCATATTTTGAGTTATTTCAAAAAACATCTATGTATATAGCATCATAGCATCATAGTCACTCCATAGTATATTATCTGAAAGTGTGTTTAAGCATGCTCTTTTTTATGAGAAACTGAAGATGTTTCTCATTTTTAGCTTCTTATCTACTTATAAAAAATGAATATACTAGTTGATAACCACTGATTGAAAAAGTAAAACACTTAGATCACTGTGCCTTATTCTGTGACATAATTCATAATTATAGTCATCTTGCCACTATAATTAGAGCAAAGGACAGATGGTAAAGGTTTAAAATGATGTGTTTATTAAAACTATGTAGGCTGCCAAATAATTTATCACCATCACAAGTGTCCATTCATTAGCTGCTCCATTAAGATAGGGTCGATGAACTTTGAAGATGGATAGAATAACTCTAGTGTCTAAATAGAAAAGTGTACATTAACTGTTAAAGGGGCAACAAACAATGCCATGGCCAACTGTTACTTGAAGTTTTAGCTTTATCTTAAATCTGATAAAACTTTCTAAGTAGTCATAGGGTATTTGTTATATTTTCCACAAAAGAGTAATAAAAGAAAATTATAGATTAATATAAACAAAACAAAACAAAAACGAGTAATAAAAGATAAATTAATAATGTAGATAATATTCTGGATATATGTAAATTTCTCCCATTATGATTGGCTCCTCTGCTTGAAAGTAGATCTATTACAAATAATCTTAAACTCAAAGGAATTTTATTATGAGATTATTGGAGAAGCTCCTGGAAACTAAGGAGAGGAATTCACTAGACATAGAAGACAACTGAAGACAAGGACTCCAGTGCCATCAGTTTTTTAATTTCTTGACTTATGTTTTCTAAATGTAGGTAGGCTTACTCTACTTGTTCATCTATAATATTTCTAAGCAACAATAAAACAAAAATAACAACAAAACCCATCAACTCAGTAACCAGTTACTGAGTATGTACTAAGTGCCAGGCATTCTATGTTATTCTATGTAATCCTCCCAGGAGCCCAAAGAGGGAAGTACTTTTATTATCACCAATTTACACAGTTGAAAGCTGAGCCACATAGGTTAATAGCTAACCTGTAGTTACATATCTACTAACTTGACTTTCTGAGTACCAAGTTCAAATTCATGAGGAATGTACTCCTTGCCTCGGTGTGGATCCTATCCCCACACCTAATCCAGTCAACTGTAGCTGGAGGATTGGACAACATTGTGCTCAAATGGCATTTCCTCTTGAAACAAGAAGGATAGTGGGAGCAGTGGAGGCCTTTGCTAGAAATAAAAAAAGTGCATGGTGGTATATGGAGGAGCATATAAAACTGAGAAAATATGAACAAATACCAAATTTTTGCTTGATTTGAAAGAGTCAATAATGGCAACTATTTTTAGTTTTCAATGAGAATTAGTACATAAAAAGAGCACTGAGTCATTAACCAAAGAATTATGCTTTTAACGAAGAACTACAATGACAGTAAATTTAATTTTAGAATGTTTTAAAATGAATGCTTTAAAATCAGGAGGTATTCTTTGCTATGGATCAATTTTAAATTATATTTTATGGTGGGAGGGCACAACTCTCTGTACTATTAAACATCCTTGAGGGTTACATTTGATGCTGGATAGAGCACCTGTACAAGGATTCAATGTGAATTTATAGCTTGGTAGAAAGCTCAGGAAGGATTATAGAGAGAGGTGAGTAAAGCATATTATCCTTTTTATGTCCACTTACATAAATGCCTATCCTCAAGAAGACTTTCTAAAGTGGTGTGAGTTGTGTGTCAATACAGCCATGTGCTCTCCCATTATTTCCCTAGTATCTAAGAGCCTTTAAAATTGTTAGCCCAGGTTAGGATTATATTTTGACCACCAATAGAAAAAAAATTGGTGATCAACAAAGTTTGATATTACATGGGAAACTGAAAATTGTTCCCGATTGTTTATCTGTTTAGTATTTTCCTGATGTCTTTTTTCCCTTGATGATGGCTAAGTATGGAATGAAATTTAGTAATAGTGTAGATAGAGTTCATATATATATTGTACAGATTTATTTAACCTGGCTAAGATTATTATTTTTTAAGATAGGAGAAAAATCCTAACAATCTAGACATAGCCAAGATAATCCAAAATTGAAAAAAAGAAAATAAATCCAATTTTTTAAAATAAAGGGAATTAAATTTGAAAAGCATAACAACAAGATTTTAAAAGTTTATTCTTTTTCTTTTTCAGTTTTTCTTCTTGTTTTGGGGACCAAAAGTTGAAAGCTGTATACTGTAGAACTAGTACTCATATCCAAACCTGTGTAACTGCAATACATTTATTTTATTTACAATAAAAACAGAATATGAATCAGACTCAAATATGACTGAAAAAAATATTTTTTAAGTACCAGAGTGTACATTGTATATAGTAATTTATCTGATATCTGGTTGAGTCAATCTTAAGCTATGAGTGTGTGTAAAGATTAGAACTTTGTCTTCTCAGAGTTTCCTCCAGGTACTCCTGAAATTGCACCCAAGTTAACACTACCTTTCTTCCCTGTGATTTTCATCCTTCCACTGTAAATTCTTGTTATTTGGGTCCAGATTGCTATCTCATTCCTTTTTATTCTTACAGTATTAATTATCTATTGCTGCATTACAAGTTACACCAAAATTTAGCAGCTTCAAACAACAAAACCTCACACTTTCTATGTGTCAGGAATCTGGCATTACCCCCCTGATTCAGGGTCTCAGGAGGCTGCAATCAAAGTTTTGTCTTGGACCAAATTCACCTCAAGGTTCTAGTGGATTAGGATCCCTTTTCAAGCTCACTCAGTATTTGTCGTCAGGATTTCATTGTTTGCAGGCTGTTGACTGAAATCCTCAGTTGTTTGCAGGCACTGGCCAGAGGCCACCCTTGGTTCCTTGTTAGTGGCTCTCCATATCAGAGCAAGCATTTGAGAAGAATGAGAGAAATAATACCAGGAATATGAAAGTCAAAGTATTTTATAACTGAATATTAGAGGTGACATCCCATTACTTTTGCAGTATTCTATTCATCAGAAGCAAATCACTAGGTCCAACACACATTCAAACTATATTACACAGCTATAGTAATCAAAAGAGTGTGGTACTGGATAAAAACAGACACATAGAACAAAGGAACAGAACTGAAAATCCATAAATAAACCGATGCTTATATGGTCAATTAATTTATGGCAAAGAAACCCAGAACACATAATGGGAAAAAGATAGCCTCTTCTATAAATGGTGTTGGGAAAACTGGACAGCCATACGCAAGGTAGTGAAACTGAACCCCTATCTTACACCATACACAGAAATCAACTCAAAATCGTTTAAAGACTTGAATGTAAGACTTGAAACCAAAGAATTCCTAGAAGGAAACACAGGCAGTATACTCATTGAGATTGATCTTTGACCTCAAAGGCAACAAAATGAAACACAAATGGTACTGCATCACATTAAAAAGCTCCTTTATGGCAAACAAAACCATGAACAAAGTGAAAAGGCAACCTGTGGAATGAGAGAAAATACTTGCAAATCATATATCTAATAAGGGGTTAATTTCTAAATTATATAAAGAACCCATAAACTCAGTAGATACAAAACGAACAATCCAATTTAAAAAATGGGCAGAGGAACTGAATAGATATTTTTCCCAAGAAGACATATTTTTCCAAAGAAGCCAACAGGTACATGAGAAGATGCTCAATATCACAAAATATTGGGGAAATGAAAATCAAAACCACAATGAGATGTCACATCACACCTGTAAGAGTGGCTATTATCAAAAAGATAAGAAATAGGAATTGGTGAGGTTGTGGAGAAAAGGCAACCCTTATGCACAGTGGTACACTGGTGGGAATGTAAATTGGTGCAGCCATTATGGAAAACAGTGTGGAGGTTTCTCAAAAAATTAAAAAAAGAACTACCATAATACTGAGCAATTCCACTTCTGGGACTTCTGGGTATTTATCCAAAATAAGTGAAATCATGATCTTGAAGAGATCTGTACCCCCATGTAAATTGCAGCATTATTTACAATAGCCAAGACATGGAAACAACCTAAGTGTCCACTGACAGATGAATGGCTAACGGAAATATGGTTACATATAAAACAGAATATTATTCAGCCATTAAAAAGAAGGAAATCCTTCCATTTGTGACAACATGGATAGACATTAGGGGTATTATGCTTAGTGAAATAAGTAAAAAAAAAAAAAAAAACAAACAAATACTATATGATATCATGTGAAATCTAAAAAAACAAAAACAAACAAAAAACCCCAAAATAGAACTCATAGATACAAAGAATAGATTGGTAGCTGCCAGAGGCAGAGGGCGGGAGTGAGCAAAATAGGTGAAGTTGGGATACAAACTTCTACTTATAAGATAAATAAATAATACAAACTTCCACTTATAAGATAAATAAATCCTGGGGATATACAGCATGGGCTCTATAGTTAACAATACTGTATTGTACATTTGAAAGTTACTAGGAGAGTAAATCTTAAAAGTGCTCATCATACACACGCACAAAAAATTTGTAACTATGTGTGGTGATGAATGTTAACTAACTTTATTGTAGTAATCATTTTGCAGTATACCTATATATCAAATAATTACATTGTACATCTAAAACTAACACAATATTATGTCAATTATATCTCAATTTTTTAAAAAAATTTTTAAATTGCCAGAGTTCATTTATATTCCTTACCCTGTTTAATTTTAAGAGCTTATATAACTATAATTATTAAGAACAGGAAACTAATATTCATATATTATTATTAAATAAAGTACAGACCATACTCAAATATCATGAATTTTTCATCTACTATCCTTATCTGTCCTGAGATCCTATCAAGGATCTTGTATTGAATTTATTATTCCTCATCCTACAAAAAGTGAAGCTCTCCTGAGCCACCCAAATGTCCTAAAAGTATAGAAACAATAATATCATGTAATTAATAAGCAACAGAAAAGTTTCAGTAAGATTCCATATACAATTTATGATGAGAAAGAAAAAGAACAAGGAGAATAACATCCCAAAGTGCAATAAAAAATATACCAGAAAAATTTGTTCATAGATCAGATAAAAACAATAATCTAATATTTCAAAATGACAAAAACTAAGGTAAAAATAATAGATATTATGAAAGAACATAAATCAATTTAGAAATAAAGTGATTAGAGTAAAAGAAGATTTGATGAGATAACCTCATAAAATAAAAATTCATTTTATAAACTGAAACTAAATTAGAAGGAATGTAGTAGTAAATTAATAGTCAAAGATATTCCCATAATTCCTTATTGAAGAATCTACAAACTTCAGGCAAACAAAACCAAAATGGAGACACTGACGTAAAAAAGAATGATGAACATTAAATGTATTTTTACCTGTTTACCTTAGAGTAAATTATTGCTATAAGGAAGACAGTTTAGCATGGAATACTGTATCCTCTGCCAACGGCACATATGCTAAATTTGTTAGAATTGAAGAAAGAAGGGGGAGCATATATAGGTATGAAATGGGATAATAAGCCTATTACTTCAATTCAGATCAGAGTAATGTTGAAAGAATGTAATAGGGCAGAACAAGTCTGACTCCATATTGGATCTGTTTCTTTTACTTTAAAGTTTTCATTCTACTGCATTTGCTACACGTTAATCACTACAGTGATGTTGCCTATAGCTTAAAGTATATATAATGGCCCATCTCCTGGAACCCTGCTTCCCATGCCTGAGTGTTAAGCTAAAATACTGTTAAGCTAAAATACCTTTGTTTAGCTCACAGAAAACATCCTGACAAGGCCCACCTATGAATGGCTGCAAGAAAGAAGAAATTAACACATCCCCTCCTGAGCCTGGCCAGGACCAGGAAATATTTGCAATAACTTATAGCCTTTTAAAAATTTTTATTTATTTATTAACTTTACCTCCTCACCTCCCCCTCTTTGTTCTATAAAAGAAACTACCATCCGCACCCAGGCGGATGGCTGTTTGGGACATGAGTCCACCATCGTATTGGTCTGCTGGCTTTCCAGCAGTTGCCTCAACAACTTGTCTCTCGATTTATTGGCCTGCTAGGCAGCAAGCAGTATAAGCTTGGACTTGGTAACAAGAAGAGTTTACTAGCTCATTTCAATGTATTAATTCATATTAGGGAGCTACAAAAATAGAGAGAAAAGAGGAATTTAAGAATGTTATATTAAATTTTTAGTCTCAAATTAACAAGTGGATCAAAAATAAAACCCTACCTAAAAAACAATATATATACACAACCTTCCTCAAAAGGAGAAAATTAAACAATATTGCATAAGTGACCAAGTATAAAAATGTAAGTTGGCGTAAGTCACCTAATAAAAGAAAAAAGATCTTCTGATTGGTGAACATTTAACAAAGCTAATTCAACATTCTGCCATTTATAAGAGGCTCGCTTAAAGACAGAAGTGCTAAAACCTTAGAGGATTACATTAATATTAAAAAGTTATACAGGAGAAATGCAAACTAAGAGAAAGAGGAAGTCATAATACTAATATCTAATACGACAAAAATCAGACAAAAAGTATTAAAAAAAACAAAGAGGGAAGGGACATGATATAATCTTAAAGGCTACGTTCACAATGACAATATATTTATTAGTATTTATAAACCCACTAACATACCAATAATATTCTTAAAGCAGAAAACAAACCATGGAAGCAAAAACAGGAACACATTAATGACAGGATACATTCTTTCAACCCAAGATCAAGCAAGTCAAAAAATTTTATAGTAAGCTTGTAGAAGACCTAAAAACAAAGCAGAAGTAGATTTATAGATATGTAACTGATCTTGAAAATAGATAATATAGCCTATTTTTAAGAGTATATGGCACATTCAAGAAAATGGACCGTATTTTAAGCTATAATAACAGCTTTGTACTATGTTAATTTACCTAAGCTGGAACCACAGTGCCCTTTCCTGGATGGTTTTGGGTTAGGATTAGGCACAAGAAAAATATTCCAAGAGGTGGAATAAGGACTTGAAACAGCAGCCATGCTTTCACTCAGGTCAGCATAGCTCAAGTACAAGTCTGGGATGTGCTGGCTCGCTTTGTTGCATTTGGGTAGCAGCTGGGTTATTAACTCTTCCAAGTCACACTGGTTATGCTACTTCTTTTAGTTCTGCTAATTCCTGGACCAGTTTGTGTACAGGTCTTTGGCAAAGTGCATCACCATCTCTGCAGTTTACCTTCATCATCAAATTTAGAGGCCTAGAAGCAGTGAGAGACTTATGCAGGTTCTGCACAGAGACTGATGGAAGTTCTAGTTCATTCTTAAGTTTCTCGCTCATCCTCATGGGTTTCACTGTGCACCTACACTCACCTACTCCAATTCCATGTTCCCTTCCAGACTTCAGCCCCATCACTGAACTCAGGGACCCAGACTTACAACACCTGCTTAACCAGCCCCCACCATTACTTAAGTTCTAATTTACATAACAAATCCCTTTTATCACTCTTAGTGGTTCTATGCTAGATTTCATTTTCCAAAAATGACCTTAACAATATTTCTCATCCCAGATGCCCTGTCAGAATCTTGTTACTGGAGTCTATCTCCACCTCTTCTTAATACTGGGAGAGGTCTTTGCTATTGCCTCAACTAATAAAACAGGATGGAAGTGACTCCTGAGACTTCTGAGGTTAGGTCAGATAAAGTGATAGATCTTCTGCTGACTCTGTTAGCATGTTTGATATTGAAATCCAGCCACCATGCTGTGAGGAAGTCTAGGCCACAGAGAGAAACCCACATGAGAAGAATCAAGACCCCCTATCCCTCAGTCCAAGCTGTATTCTCAGCCCTATCCTGCACCAACTTGCCAACCATGTTAGTGACTCACCTTGCAAGTACATCCCTCAGTTCTCAGTTGAGCAACCCCAAATAAGGCTGAATGCAACAGAGATGTGCTTTCCCTACCGAGCCCTGCCCAAATTGCAGAATTCATGAGAAAAGTAAATGATTATAGTTGTTTTAAGCCACTAAATTTTAGGGTAGTTTGTTGCACAGAATAGATGATGAGAACGTCATTTGCTGTTGCTCTAACAAATCAGCCTACAATTCTCTTTTATCTATTTTATGCCATGGTTGAATAATCATATAATTCCAGTAAGCATTAGATCTTTCTGCTCCTCACCAAAAGATATATTAATAGACAAAACGAAAATGCTCAATAGCAAAGATCCCACAGTTTAGGCAGCAAGGCATATTCGTCAATTTGTACCTTACTTCTCTCCCCACTGCCCTTATTACTGGGTCCTTTTAGTATCCCTGGGAGACTGGGAGGGATTTGATGAACTTAGGTCTTCTCTGGAGTCAGTTTGCAGGGAGGAAATGTCAGCCAGCACTTGACCCTTCTAATAGATATAGTAGTAGTCTCCTAAGCAGACAAACTGGAGTTGTCAATATTTTCATCTCATCCAATTATCAGTCAAAGGGGTTTCTGTCATGTCTCTTAGTAACAGCTTTGCAGGAGTTAGAAGCCCTCTTATGAGAGCCAAATTTATTAATTAGAGGTCTAACAATTGATATATTTCTACTTAGAAGTAATATGGAAAAAAATAAGGAAATATTTCAGAATGTATGTTGACCATTTCCTACAAAATAACAGATTGTAATGCTAAATACACAAATGATTCAGTGGTCAAAATTACTGCTTTCTTTGGTAATGTTATTACATCTATTTTTAGCAGGCAGCACTTTAGATAATATGAGCTATGAGAAGCAAGAAAGATTCAAAATATAGTCATATACGATTTATTTCCAGTAAAACTTGAGACACTGCCATAATTAATTGTTCGGTTAGATCATCTCAGTTTTGAAGGTAGCAAAAAGAAAGGTTGGGACCATTTTATGTTTTAATTCTCTTTCCATAGTTTATTTTCTACTATCCATTTGAACTTCCCCCAAACAAGTCCCTACTGGCATATTAGATATATTAGTCTTTAAATAGTATCAAATGAATAATATTGTTTTCTAAATCAAAACACATTATTTATGCTGTTATCATTGTTTTATGTTAAGTCACTAGAAAAATTTAGCTTTTCCTAAACAGAGTTTGGGATTCACAGAAATTTTGCTGGGAGAATCAGAAGGTTAGTCAATACTTTATTCATCTCAACTCATGAGACTTTAATTTAGTTAAAATTTTTTTCTCCTTATTTTTTCCCCTTAGTCAGGAATTAGAACTTCTGAGAAGTCTTTCTACTCAGATCCTGAAAAAATTTCCCTAATAGTACAGTACTGAGTTGTCTCACTGTTAATTCAAAGCAGGTCCTGGGCATGTTGCTTGAGTTGAAGGTTGTGGTTGGAAATCATTCCATGGATGTTTCTAAATGCTTCCACTGTATATTGCATAACACAGGCAGAATTTTTGTGGAGGCTGAGGCCAAGAGGCAAGGGACACCCTGTTACCAACTTCAGACTCTAGATACTCATATGTCTCTCTTTGTATTTATACATGATACATAATTATGATAAAAAAATTCTATAGGTTGTCTTTCTGGAAGGTAAAGCTTCACAATTTTCTTCCCTTATAGAGAGAACAGAACTGTTATTGGAAGACTTTTTATGTCACACTGTAATAAGTGGTAGAGGACAGAATGGAATGTAAATATAAATAGGACATAGATTGGCTTTTGAGAAATTCACAGCCAAATGAGGGAGAAAGACACACAGCATGGTATATTATGAGAGGAGTTCAAATAGAGAACAGAACTTGCTCTATGCAAGAAGGAAAAATCAGGAATTAAGTACAAGAACCTTTAGGGAAGGCTCTCAGAGAAGAAAGAGGAGAGGAATTATTCCATTATAAAAGAAAAAAAATGCTGAAATATAAAAAAAACTATAAAGTATATTTAAAGGGTAAGTGGCTGAAGTTAGGTTGTAGCATATGGATATATAAGACAAACTGATCTTATACCCACTTTGAAATTTAAGTGAGTCCAGTGATTTTCTTGATTTGTGTCTTATGCATTAAAATTTCAACATCTTATTTTAAAAAACAGGTCTTTAGTTTTCTCTCAACAGCTTCACAGGCCTCTCTATTTTTCTAGTGTTCAGTTCTGTGATTCCCTGTATTTCAAACTTAGTTCTGTCAAGTGTTATTTCCCCCACTTATGCTGCACCATATATCTTTAATTGACATATTTTATAGGCGCAAGAATAAATCAGTGGCTGTGTTCCCCTTGCAGACTCCAAAAGGTATTGTTTACCACAATGAATACACTGTTATCTTGCCAACAACTCCCACGTCTGCATTGTCTGGAGGAAGAGTATAGAGGGGAGTGAACATAACCTCAGTGGCAGTAAATCAGGATACAGAGTACAGAAAACACCCCTTAAAGGGACCAAACATTTATATTCTGACACAGAATTAGAAATTAAACTGAAACAGAAAAAGTGATTTGGGTAAAACATTTCACCAAAGAGCAATTTCACTAATGGCAGAAGGTAAGTTGACAAAAGTTCATCAATTAGTCATAATAGTGCATTATTGCGAATTAGCTTCCCCAACAGCTCCATGAATCTTTATGCAGAATCTTTATTCACTTTGTTTATACACACTACAAAATCCTAATGGTAGGAATCTATTTTAGGATTGGGATCAAAGTTAAAATAGTGGCACAACTGATTTGACATATTCACATGATTGGCTTTGTCAGAAATGTGTCTGGTAACTTACTAGACCAATTGTCTCATTGTCATTTTCAGTAAACCGGATGACAGAGCCTGTCAGTGAAATATTTTTCCCAGCATGCAGAAGTATCACCAGCTGCTCCAATGTGAACTATTTTTACTGTAGGGAGCAGAAATGTTTATCCTACTTTTTATATACTGAAAGGTGAACTGTATGATCATAATATATTTCCAGTAATCAAGAATTTTGAGACCATGAGAAAATACAATGGAATATAAGGTTATAATATGGATATTTATTTAAAAAAATAGAGGTGATAAGTCAGATCAGGATCACCCAGTTATGCAAATGAGCAAGGAAAGCGTGGATAATAACATCATACTGACAAGATATAGTATAAAGAACACTGGGTCCCATGTTTTGAAAGAACTGGTCTACTATATAAGTTACAATTACTGAATACAATCAACATTTCCACATTCTGGGTTTAGTAATCCCAATCATGTAAATATTTACCATTGTCCTTTTATATTTGAAAATAACTTTAAACATTCATTATTATCTTCATGAACTTCTTGTCATCTTACTTCTCCAGTATAGGAACTAATTTGCTTGTTAAACTTTTTGTGATCCAGAGTTTACTGACTTCCTCAAGATTGCATGGGAAAGAAGGTATACAGATGCAAATGAGCATGTGAAAGATAGTCCACTTCATATGTTATTATTAAATTCCAAATTAAAACAACGGGATACCACTACATACCTATTAAAGTAGCTAAAATTTAAAACACTGACAGTACTAAATGCTGATCAGGTAAATATTTTTTCTAGGTAATTTTTCCACATACTTATCATATATTCAAGGAGACTTTTATACTGAAAAAGATTCTCAATTACTGCTACTGGAGAATAAGAAGTGTTTAATCTATCACTTCAATTCCCTCTATCATTTTTTTACATACCTTTATTTCTGTAAACACTAAACTTCACTCTCAATTTCACTGGATCCATTCTTACTTTTCATGTGTAGTTAATTAGAGGAGGTAAGATCAATGTCACTGAGATTTTAGTTAACTTGAATTAACCTCAAATGTTGCTTAAAACATTTGAAGTGTATCAATTTTTTTCCTGTATTTAATAAATCAGAAGGTAAGTAGGGTACTGCTAGATGAGACTGGCTGATGAATAATAGTTGTTAACATGTTGATGTGTAATGGGGGAAAATATTCCTGTTAAGTATACATGTATGCCAAACATGGATAACAATCACCTTGATTTTCCACTAGCATATTCTGAGACTGTAAAGCCAAAGGTCTTGAAACTTGGATTTCGTTTTATTCTCAGGCTACTTTTAATCTTACTATTGTACATTAACCTCTGAGATGCACCACACATGCAATTAATGAACATATTGCAAGTTCCTTATGTCATCCTATGCAATAGGAAGAGACAATCAACAATAGCTTGCTCCTAAGAATGTAAATGTGGCCTTTTACACGAGCGAGTTCACATGGTGTCCTAAAGGTGCCTAGTCTGATTTGCTTATTCTCTAACTGCTGATTCCAGTTAGATACAATCATGAACTAAACCATAGCTATTTTGCTGCTCAGCAGTCTAGCTTTACAAAATCAAGCTGTCTTCTTTCTACATCCTTGAACAAATGGAACTATCATGGCTTGTGAACTGAATTTCAGTAATCTATGTGGTGGTGATGACATTTCAAACAAAATCTTACAATTTTTGAAACATAAGTCACATCCTTAAAGGAAAAGCCACAAATAAATTTACAAGGTACATTTAGCATAAGGGAATAAGAAATGAAAACCCGTTCCAAACATTTCATATTTCAGCTTTATTTTCTAATGCATTAAATTTCAAATTTGTTTTTATTCAGATATGGAATAATCTATATTTTCATATATTTCTATTAAAGCCATTGTGTGATTTATTAAGGCAAAAACTCAAGTTTCCATAAAGCATATAGCTAAGGAAAAGAACGTTTAATATTTTTTACACAAAAAGCTGAATGTCTCAGAAACTTTTTTTGAATAGTATTAAGAGTAAGAAAAAGCCTCATGTTCTGCTTAAAATTCTAACTTGGAAATAGAGGTGCTGTTGTCCTGATGTTCTTTACTCTTGATTTGGACTACCCTTTGTTATTTTCTTGAGTCAACTAATTGTAGCTAAAATTCTATACTGATTGTGGATATATGTTCCAGGCCAAAGGAACACATCAGATCCTTGAGGGCTAATGATCAGTAGAGGAAGCTTATAGCAGTGTCAACAGTCTATAATACGCCCGCATCCTGGTTGCTGTGTCTACTGCGTCTATCACCTGCTGATCTGCCATAATGAAATCTATCATACTTGGTAATTTGCTTTCTCCTGGAAGCATTTCATGTTCTGATACACTCATAATTTTCCCATAAGGGGACTGATACAAACTTAGTTGTCAATATGATGGGCATATGCTTTTATCTATCCTTTCTGCCTCCAAGAATGTGTATTACAAATCTTTTCTAGACATGTCTTTGCTATTGAATATCTTTGATAATGAGAGGCTTGGTATTGTTGGGGCCTAGCAGTGATTCCCAAGAAGGCTGCAAATAATTTTCACTTTAATAAAATATTCATTATTTAGTTGATTTTATTACATAGCATAGTATAATGTTTCTTGTGTGAAAAATCTTGTGACTAAGTGTAATTCTAAGACATATCAAACAATAAGATCAAAAGTCCCTTCCAAAACACACACACACACACACACACACACACACACACACACACACACACACACTTCTTGGTCTAGACCGGCTCAAGCACTTGGGAAATAACATCCAGGGAATTACATGTAGGAGAGAAACTTCTGAGTAGAGAAACACATGAAATGCTTGGGGAGTTAAGTATGTCTTAGGTGACCAACACAGCAAAAAATCCCAGTCAAAGACCTAGGTCTCAAGTTGTATCTTTCCTAGGGAATAACTGCTTCTTATTTTTCACATCTATTTTTTGAGGAAAAAACAAACTCTTCTTAAAATTTCCTCATAAGGCAGAATCTTTACTGATAAAAAACTAAAGCCAGACCTCAGCTTTGCCACAATCAAACAGATAATTATAACTAAACTAGACCATGATTTACCACAAAATACTTAATTCTACTTCCAGAGTTTAATGGTACATTTTTTTCTAACTCAGCTATTAAAATAGAAACTTCATAAACTTGAAGTCCAACTGCATTTCAAAGTACATATTTTATTTTTAATAAACAACAACACATGAATATATGTCTTGTAAAAGTCTTAATTACTACCGAAACAGCTGAAGTTTCCTATGACAACCTACCCCTAAATCCAGTTCCCCTCTCCATATTAAATTTAGATTAAAAAATTTAACAATAAACCAGAAAGTATGGTAGTAATTTTGAGAAAAGAATACACTCTGTGGAACTATGCAAGTGTGAATTCAAAGCCTGTTTTTATATTGCTAAGCCATGTTTTCTTGGGCAAATCTCTTAGGTTCTCTGGGTTTCAGTGTCCTTAAATGTAAAATGCAGGGTAGTTATGAATTTTTAGAGATAATGTGTTATGTGTCTGTTATGTACTAGCTGCTAAAAAATAGTTGTTAAATTATTAAAGAAACCACAAACACAAAAGTATTAAAAATACCAAGACATAGTGAAAAATCAGATTCTAACCTGAAGGCAAAGATACACACAAGCTTAGTAAGTTTATTTGGACATTCTCAAACAAGAAACTAGAGATGAGTTTTCCTGGTGCCATATCTACAGAATAAGTTCCAGAGGTGGTAGATCAAATTCCTCCAAGATACATGTGTACTCACTCCGACAAAGAACCTCTGGAGCAAAAGCCAGGAACAATGTGAAAAAAAACAAAAACACTTTGTACTAAAACCAAAACAAAAGTCAAACAAAACAAAATCTTACTTCTAGTTCTCAAAGTGTAAATTTTGAGTCAGTAACAAAATAAGACTTCTAGTCTTAAACTATCATTTCAGAAGAAAAGGGAATCAAAATTCTAAACTTTATGTATTTAGTAAACTTAAGTTAATCCTATACAGTAAGTCCCCTACATACGAACCTTCAAGTTGCGAACTTTCAAAGATGTGAATGTGCATATTCGCATGTCCAATCACGTAAGTTAGTTCACGTGTATGGCATACATTGTCACGTGCGTGCCTCCTCTACAAGTGGTTGTACTTTTGTGTACTCTACCGAACAGTACTGTGTAGAGTACAGTAGTACAGTTTCTTTATTTCAAGCCTAGGATGTCCGGAGGCAAGCATAAAAGCAGTGGTGATGTAGCTGGTACTGCTAAGAAGCACCATCTGTTGTACTGTACTACTGTACTTTTCAAGGTACTGTACTGTGAGATTAAAAATGTTTTCTTTATTTTTTGTGTTTTTTTAATGTATTATTATTAATACATAAAAGTATTATAAACCTATTACAGTACAGTACTATATAGTCGATTGTGTTAGTTGGGTATCTAGGTTAACTTTGTTGGACTTATGAATGCGCTCTTGGAATGGAACTCATCCGCGTGTAAGGGCCTTACTGTACTGACTGTTTTATTTTAAAAATATTTTTTCTAGGGGAAATTTGATAATAAAACACATCCCAAAAGATGTTTAAAGAAGGTCACATAAACCTCCCTGAATGTAGGATGCTAACCTTGTGGCTCAAGTGTCAAAACAATGAATGTGTCTATGGGCCAGGTTTGTATGATATCCTATGAGAGCACCATCTGAGAGCTGGCTTTTTTTTTTTTTTTTTTGCGGTACACGGGCCTCTCACTGTTATGGCCTCTCCCATTGCGGAGCACAGGCTCCGGTGGCGCAGGCTCAGCAGCCATGGCTCACGGGTCCAGCCGCTCCGCGGCGTGTGGGATCCTCCCGGACAGGGGCACGAACCCATGTCCCCTGCATCGGCAGGCTCACTCTCAACCACTGCGCCACCAGGGAAGCCCGAGCTGGCATTTCTGATAGTACCAAATATGTGAATAGTCCTTCTACATTTGTAATATTAGGGACATTGTAAAACAACTGCTTCAACTTTGTATCTTGTATGCTTGCAAATGGAAAGAATATAAGGTTTAGAAACGTTAGTTATTTTGAGAGGAGGCTGGATTGGGGGGACATGAAAGAGAGGAGGAATCATTTCAATGTCTATATAAAAATCATTGATGGGAATAAAAGGACTTAGGTGGAGAATCCTTTGCCTTTCAAATGTAACATGATAGATTTTATAAAATCAAATTGAGAAACAGGCAAGCTTTCAATTCTGAAGGGAAAGAAGAAGAGCCTATGTATGAAATGAATAAATGTTTTAAAGAGTAGAAAGAATAAATTGGGTGTTGGATGAATAAATGTTTGACTCCTTTGAAAGAACTGGTTAATTTCTATGAAAAAGTAAGCAACATGAAAGAGTAACAGCCTGGTAGAAAGCAGCTGGAATGAGAAGCACATATTTGTCATGACTCAGATATTATGTAGGTTTTTAAATGTACAGTGTAATTTTAATCCCATGTGCACAAGAATTATGATATATTCTCCTACTTCCCTTTATCCACCTTAAATTAGAATGAAGTTTAAAACATATTAAATGAGTAGCACAAGCATTTCTTAAGGGGCTGTTCATATTACTGGGCCATTGGCTCATCAGTTGAATCTCCTTATTTTACATATTCCTTTAATATAACCAAAAATTAGAAGAAATGAATAACAATTATGTCCTCATTTTCCTCTCAATTTAAGACCGACACTTAACCTATAATGACAGGCATTGTACCAAAATCTTATATAATCAGAGATGGGAAAGCTTCAGAATGCTTATCAGTTTGAATGTTAATTTGAACAAATATTGCAATGTCTCTTATGAAATGTTATCAAAATAATTGAAAACACATGTACTTCCAATGTAGAACTTAAAACCAACAGGAAAGTTTAACTTAATTTTTTCTTCTTTTACTGACAGACTGTAAGAGTTAGGTAAAAATAGATTTTTTTCAATGTTATGCTAATGTATTTATGAGTCTATTTTAAATAAAAAAAGATAAAAAGTATGAAAAAATATTTATAAAAGGGGAACTAGAAAGCTTATTAAGTATTTATGGAGTCTTATAATAATAGATAAGTATTTTAAGGTTTAATTAAACATGATGCCATCCTCTATTTTTTTTATCAGTGCTATGTTTATGTGGAATAAGAATGAACCTCTATATAAACAGGTTTCTTTATCTAGGTCTTTCCCACATGCCCCAAATATTTTAAGAAGTCTTTTTCCCCATTAATTAGATTTTATTATATAATTACCATAGTATTTTTTAAACTTTTATGAAACCAACAAGGTTTGGATAGGAACCACTGCACTGACTACTGAGATTTATAGGATATTGATATTTTCTGGCACTCTTTAAGGAGCATACTGAAATTCCTCCAAGCCCTCAAATAACACATCATCCAGGCTATTAGCAGATTTTTTTTTTTCAGTTTTGTTTGTATTTTCAGGAAAGATTAGGAGTGGCATGATGTTTTGGATAAAGCATGAGCCAAAGTATTGATGTGCTAGTTGGAAGTGCAAATAGAAATTTGGGGGTGGTTATCCCCTATCTCAGCTTAGATTTTACTTACTGTTGCTGTTATTTATTTATTTTGGAGGCAGAAGCAATTCTATGCACTACCTCGGAGGCCAGAAGGAACAGCTGGCATTTGCTATTCTTGAAAGAGGTGCCAAGGATAGAAATACGCGGCTAACTGGCAGCGTAAATGACTTTGAAATCTGTCTCAGCAGCTGTCACTGCGATGGGCACAGTACAAATACGCAAAACGTTGCTCTTCGCTGCCAAGGCCTTCTGCACTTTTGGCAGCGTATCCTCAACAGTTCTGAGTGTGGTGTGGCTGCCTTCAAGGTAGCAGGCAGGGCTGTGTGGGTCAATGTGTAGAAAGATACTGGATCTTTCATTTCATGGCATGTTTGCCCAAGGAAAACAAAGGGAAGGCGTGGCTATCTTTGTCTCACTGACTTCATGTTTGCCCTTTAATTTGATTTTGTTTTCTGGTCAAGTAAATTTTAAGAAATCTGCTGGTGGTTTTGAGAATTTTGTGGTCCTTAAGAAAACATGATGTGAAGGAGGAAAGCCAAGTTCTTAGGTACAAGATCCACCAGGTGGCTCAGTTGTCTAAAGGTAATTTCACATTTATTGCTTCCTCTCTATCTGCAACATAACTTTAACAATATACTTTGTGAGCTTTAAAGACCATCAAGTGGGAGAATGTAAATGACTTAATTTTTAGATCCTATTTTTTTAAGAACCTTTGCAGTATATCTATAGATGATTAGTGTATATAATTTGGCAAATATGGTAAGGCAAAGGTAGATAATAACAATCCCACTATATAAACAAAAGATTAAATTTCAATAGATTAGGGGGCATTTAGTTTGCCCAAGTGGTAACTGCTGTAAACAAACATTTTACACCACCTACCACTTTAAATGGAAGATAACAATGGTTTGTCAAATACAAGCTGCAACTTTTTAACATGTACCTGGGCATGAAGCTGAGCACTTAGTAGAAGCCTTATTGCAAGCTTGACTCTCTGATATGATGGCCTTCCCTCCACCTTTCAATCTATTCTTGCCCCAATTTCCCTTTCCAGTTGCATCCTTCTCCAGAAAAACTGTCTTCCTTTCTACTGTCTCATAGTCATTGCACCTTCCTACCTCCTGGCCTTTGCTGTCCGTCACTTGTATCACCTTTCCCTTTTCCATCTAGACCTATCAAACTGGATACCCTTTTTCTAGGTCCTACTTAAATACCAGTAGCTGGTGGAAGCCTGAGTAAGATAATGTAATATACATTTACTGTGGCTTTACACTTGAATAGGACACATTTTTAAGTGCATTATATGAGGTGTTGAGACATTTATATTAAACAGAAATGATTTGGCCTTGACTTTAAACAGCACACTGTTTAGGGAAATATCATCTGGAGGCAGACAATGAGAGAAAATGAGAAAGACTTTGGGAGACAAGCTATTTACAACTGTGACAAGAGATCAACAACTGTGACCAGGAGAAAGAAAAAAAAAGGAGGACTGGACAAAAGCAGAAACTGAATGGTGATACAAGCCCTCAAGGTCTTGGCCACCCCAGTGGGGGCTCTGGAGAGGGTGTGGCATTGTAATCTCATGTTGGCTGTGCCTTCACACCACTGCCTCACCCATTCATCTGGGGAGGGCACAGCATTCATCCCGCTGAACTTCTGCAACTGAGGCAGATTCTAAGGAGCTGACAGAAATCCTTCACAATTAATTTTTCTTGTGTATTCTTTGATAGCAAGGCAGTACAGTGATATATCACAAGATCTTCTGATTTAAAAAAAATTATATAAGTAATAAAACTAAGTGCTATCAAGCACTTATATCTTAGTTCATTGGCAACATTGTTTTTTCTTCTAATTGGTATAACATTATTTGTCACACTTTACAATATTTTTAAATAGAATTTATTTTTAGAGCAGTTTTAGCTTTATATCAAAATTGAGTGGAAAGTACAGAGTTCTCTCTCTCTCTCTCACTCACACACACACACACACACACACACAGCCTCTCTCACTATTAACATCCAGAACCAAAGTGGTACATTTGTTACAATCCATGAATTTACATTGACACATCACCACCCAGAGTCCATAGGCTACATTAAGGTTCACTTGGTATTGTAATTTCTATGGGTTTGAATACATTTATAATGATATGTGCCTACCGCTACAGTATCACACAGAACTGTTTCACTACTCTAAAATTCTTGTGCTTTACCTATCCATCCCTTCCTCTCCTCTAATCCTTGGCAACCACTGTTCTCTTTGCTGTATCTATAGTTTAGCCTTTTCTAGAATGTCATCTAGTTGGAATCACATAATACATAGGTTTTTCAGGTTGGCTTCTTTCACTTAATATGTAATTAAAATTCTTCACTGTCTTTTTATGGTTTGATAATTCATTTCCTTTTAGCACTGAATAATATCCCATTGTCTGGATGCGCCACACTTTATTTAATCACTCACCTGCTGAAGGACATCTTGGCTGCTCCCAAGTTTTGGCAATAATAAATAAATTGCCGAAACCCACACAGGTTTAGGTTTCTGTGAGGACATAAGTTTTCAACTTACTTAGGTAAATACCAAGGAGCATGGCTGCTGGACTGTATGGTAAGAGTTTGTTTGCTGTAAAAAAACTGCCAAACTGTCTTCCAAAGTGTCTGTACCATTTTGCACTTCCAGTGTGAAAAATAAACACAGCTGGATGCTAGCTAAATTGGTAAAAACAAATTTTATTTAGTAAGCACTGATAGTAGGGTAGAGAGCTGAGCTCCCTTCCCATTTGTGCAGAGGTGATAGGGTGTTTTAAAGGGAGGATGGCAGGTGCTAAGTGGGAGCTTAATAGAGTCAGAGAAGTTACAGTAAGTCCCCTACATACTAACGAGTTCTGTTCCGAGAGCACGTTCATAAGTCCAATTTATTTGGAAATCTAACAAAGTTAGCCTAGGTACCCAGCTAACACAATCGGCTACACAGCACTGTACTGTAAAATCTTCATAATACTTTTCACACAAATAATACATTAAAAAAACAAAAAATAAAGAAAGCATTTTGCATCTTACAGTACAGTACCTCGAAAAGTCCAGTAGTACAGGACAGCAGCTGGCACACAGGGGCTGGCATTGAGTGAACAGGCAAGAAGAGTTACTGACTGGAGGAGGAGAGGAGGTGGGAGATGGTAGAGCTGAAGGATGGTCAGCAATAGGAGACGGAGGGCAAGCTGCAATTTCACTCACGCCTGACACTAACGACACAGGTTCTGGTTCCTTGCTGGATTCAATTCTATCTACCCTCTTGAAAAAATGATCCAGTGATGTCTGGGTAGTACTGTACCAGCTACATCACCGCTGCTTTTACACTTGCTTCTGGACATCCTGGGCTTGAAATAAAGATACTGTACTACTGTACTCTATAGAGTACTATACAGTAAAGTATACAAAAGCACAACTCCTTGTAGAGGATGCATGCATGTGAAAATGTACGCCAGACATGTGAACTAACTTACATGATTGGACATGCGAATGCACTCTCACATCTTTGAAAGTTCACAACTTGAAGGTTCGTATGTAGGGGACTTACTGTACAGAGGGTTGGTCAGTGTAAATGAGATGAGGACAGTTGTGTTTGCCAGCTGTCAGTTATTGAAGTTAGGATTCTACCCCTCCCAGGGACACTGGGAAAAAGAGGCCCGACCCTTCCTGATGATTACATTTCAAAGGAATGGTTCTCAGGTCCTTAAGAAAGATACTTCTGAGTTGTTAAAGGTACACGTTCACAACTGTAAGGCATTTTAAATAAATGCTGTAGGAAAGGGGAGTCAGGGACCTATCCTCAGATGTTGGTTAGAAGGAACAGCACATTTTCCTGGTAGTGTTGAGCTTTCTCAGGCAGCCATTTAACAGAGGGGTCAGGTCGTCCTAGGGACACAGCCTTATGCTGCTAGAAGCAATGATAGATTTGGTCATTTCTCAGTGCAAAGTTTTGCATAAAGTTATGCGCCAAAAGATCTGAGGTTCTCATCAGCAGTGAATGAGAGTTCCTGTGGCACTTCATCCTCACCAACACTTGGTGTTGTCAGTGTTCTGGATTTTGGTCATTTTAATAGGTGTGTATTGGTATATTGCTGTAACGTACATTTGCTCGACCACATATGATGCTGAGCATCTTTTCATAGACTTACTTGCCATCTATGTAGCTTCTTTGGTGAGGTGTCTGTTAAGATCTTTGGCCCATTTTTTATTTGGGCTACTTGTTTTCTTATTATTGAGTTTGAAGGGTTCTCTGCATATTTTGGATAATAGTTCTTTATCAGATATGTCCTTTGCAAATATTTTCTCCCAGTCTTTGGCTTCTTTTTTTATTCTTTTGATTGCGAATTTCGCAGAGTAGAAGTTTTGAATTTTATTGAAGTCTGGCTTATCAGTTATTTGTTTCATGGATCGTGCCTTTGTTGTTGTATCTAGAAAATCTTTGCCATACCCAAGTTCATCTAGATTTTTCTCCTCTGTTATCTCTAAAAGTTTTCCAGTTTGAAAAAACCCAGGAGAGCCAGCACAACATTGAAGAAGAACAAAGTCAGAAGACTGACACTTCCTGACTTAAAGAATTACTCTAAAGCTACAGTAATCAAGAAATTGTGGTATGGGCAAAAGAACAGACAAATAGATCAGTGAAACAAAATAGAGAGCCTGGAAATAGATACAAATACAGTCCAATGATTGACAAAGACATTACTATGAGGAAAAATAATCTTTTCAACAAATAGTGCTGGAACAACTGGATATTCACAAGAAACAAACAAAAAAGGAATCTAGACATAGAATTTACACCCTTCACAAAAATTAACTTAAAATATATATTAGACCTAAATTTAAAATACAGTTATCATCAAAATAATAGTAATCTTGTTGAATATGCCTGGCATTTTTTTCTGCCCATTGGTCCCCCACTTTCAACCTTTCGACTATTTCTTCTAACACTGGGATTATCTTGTTCCTGAATATTTGACAGGACTCTCAGTAAAATTATTAGGGTTTTTCTTCCATTTTGGCATAGATTTAAAAAATTGTTTGATATCTTGACTACTTACAGCTAATCAGGCCTTCCCTCCGCCTTCCTTGAGCCAGTTTTAGTGATATTTCTCTGAACTTTGTGATTTTTACCTAGAATCTTATTTGTATAAATTTGTCCACAATTCTGTTACCTTTTAGAAATGTGTTGTGCCTACAATTATGTCATATCTTAATTTCTAATATTTACTTGTGCTTTCTTTTCTCTCTTATTAATTTCTGAATAGCTACTTTATTTTTATGTATCAGCCTGGGTTCTACTAGGAGTGGGTACCAAGATGGAATTAAATGTGCAAAGGTTTCATCAAGGGAAATACTGGTGTAAGAGAAAATAGAGAGGGAGATGGTGAAGATCTAAGAGAGCCACCAGACCACAGGCAAGTCTGATTGAAAGAGATGAAGAGATGGAGGAAAGGCTGGGTAAAGTGCCTTATACAGCTATCCAATCAAAACAGACATGGCAAGGCCTTTGAAAAGTCCCTGAGCTGAAGTCTGCCACAAGAGGAGTCTCACGTCTCCCAGGATCAGGCTTACATTATGATCCCATTTCTAACTGGGAGAAGCCCGTGGTCTTGGTGTAAACAAGACGATGATTTCAGAGCACAGCAGCTGTTACTGTTGATAGATTACATGCTCATAGGTCGAGGTATGTGAGGTGCATCCTCTTTGCTGCTGCAATTTGTTTTTGTAAAGTACTAGCTTTCTGGTTTGTTAATTCTATTTTATCTTTATTTTTAATTTCATTAATTTCTCTTCTAAACTCTATTGTTTTTTCCCTAATATAGCACCTAAATTAGCATTGTCTTCTGCAGTACCATTTTTGCTGCATCTCTTGAGTTCTTATATATGAAGCTTTCATTATTTAATTTTGAGAATTTTCTAATTTTTATTATGATTTCTATTATGACCATACCTATTTAGAGATTTATTTTTAACTTTTATTACTTTTTTCTTTAAAGTTATCATTTGGTTTAGAAGTTGACACATATCTTGAAGAAAATTGCACATAAATTATCAGGGTTTTTGATTCCTCAAATACTGAATGCTTGATAACTTTGAAGTGTAATTTTTAGTCACCTCAAGCTAGTGATACCATTGTGATCCTTTCATTTTAGCTTTTATGTCCTCAGTTCAAATAGGTTTCAAGGGGAAAAACTCAAGGAGAATTTGAGGCTCACATCAATGTGTTTTTCTCCCTGTTCTTGCCTCTTAGGTCTGGTTGTCATGGTTGTTTCCTAATAATTTTTAAACCTCTCCTTATATGTATATATGTACATATATGTGTATATGTATGCATGTATATATGATATATAATACTTATAAGTTATATATATATTGAATAAAGTATACAGAGTTTAAATTTATGCATTTAAACATATACTATATATACAAATATACTATTCCATATATTTTATATATGTATAAATCTATCATCTATTCTTTTATCTAATATTCACCTTGTGTTATCTTCTGTGGGGAGGTTACCTTGATATCAGCTATTCTATCATAGATATAACCCAAAATGTCATTTTTATCACATTGTCAAGTTTTCTTTGGCTTTTTTGAAAATATTCTTTTTTTTAAAAAACTGCTTGATTAAGTTATGATTGACTAAAACACTTTTTTTAAAATATAATATTACTCCCAAATTTATTTGTAAGGTACACATTCTGTTTCTATTCTTTCAAAGGTTATCTTTGGTATTTTAATTCCATACATTATTTAACACAGGATAAATTTATTAAAGTTTTCATATTTGTAACTAATTCAAGGACTATAGAAAGCACTGTCTCTGATCGTGCTCCTTTTCTTGACTCACATATCCTTTAAATCAAATACCATAGTTCTATCTTTTTTTTTACCTTTTTATTTTAAGATATTAGTCATTCTTATTGCTATATTTTGTAGTCAATATATGTTTAGATTTACCCAAGTACTTACCACTTTCTTTACTTGACATATTTTTCTTGTATGTCAGAACTTCCTTTTATATCATTTTCCTACTCCTTGAAAAGCACACTTTTGAAGATTTTTTAAATGGGATTCATTGCTTTTAAACTTTTCTACATTCCGGTATTACTAAAATTGTCTATTTCACTCAAAATTTTAAAGATCTTTTAAAAGTTTTTTTCCCAGTGGACATTTTCTCCCGGCCTTTTGAAAAATTATTCTACTGTCTTCTCATTTCTGTTTTTGTTAACTCTTAATAGGTAATTTATCATTTGCCTCTAGCCACTTTTAACATCCTTTCTTTGTCTTTGGTGGTTAGTATAAAAATTATACATTGATGTGTACATTTATTTTTTATTGATTCTTTTTGCATTCATTGTGTTTGCTGATTTTGAGTGCATGTCTCTCAACAGAAAATGTTTAGCCGTTACTTCAAAAATATCTCCTTTCCCTCATCTGTTAGATCTCATCTATCTTCCAAGTTTTGTAAACACTCTTTCTTCTGACACTGGTTTTGGAGGTGTATTCTAGATAATTTCTTCAGTTCTTACAGTTCACTAATTTTCTCATGAACTTTTTAAAATACCTTACTTCAGAACTTCTAGTTTAAATAATTATATAAGTTTTCAAATCTGTGATTTATTTCATAATTTTAAAAACTTTATTTTGATCACCTTTTATATTATTTTAAAATACTGGCAGATTTATTTTGCATTGTGTATCCCAGACTTTCAATTTTTACCAATACTTGCCAAAATGTTGGTCCTACTGCAAAGTACAAAGTAGAAAAATTATTTATTAAAATAATACTACTACAAAGTAGAAAAGTTACATCCTACTACAAAGTAGAAAAATCCTACTACAAAGTAGAAAAATTATTTATTAAAACCAAATAGAACGAATTGACTCTGCTTGATTACTATTCAGAAAAGTATAAAATGAAACTGTATTCCAATAGGTACCATTAAATACTTTCCTCGTTAGTATGTTGCTATAATAATAGCTGGTTAGAATGATTATAAATTATTAGGTGAACAACTAAAACGGTAGGTTGCATACATAGGAATAAACCTACTTAGGGAGACAAAAGACCTGTATGCAGAAAATTATAAGACACTGATGAAAGAAATTAAAGATGATACAAATAGATGGAGAGATATACCATGTTCTTGGATTGGAAGAATCAACATTGTGAAAATGACTCTACTACCTAAAGCAATCCACAGCTTCAATGCAATCCCTATCAAACTACCACTGGCATTTTTTCACAGAACTAGAACAAAAAATTTCACAATTTGTATGGAAACACAAAAGACCCCAAATAGCCAAAGCAATCTTGAGAAAGAAAAACGGAGCTGGAAAAATCAGGCTCCCTGACTTGAAACTATACTACAAAGCTATAGTAATCAAGACAGTATGGTACTGGCACAAAAACAGAAATATAGATCAATGGAACAGGATAGAAAACCCAGAGATAAACCCACACACATACAGTCACCTTATCTTTGATAAAGGAGGCAAGAATATACAGTGGAGAAAAGACAGCCCCTTCAATAAGTAGTGCTGGGGAAACTGGACAGGTATATGTAAAAGTATGAAATTAGAACATTCCCTAACACCATACACAAAATAAAAAAATGGATTAAAGACTTAAATGTAAGGCCAGACACTATCAAACTCTTAGAGGAAAACATAGGCAGAACACTGTATGACATAAATCACAGCAAGATTCTTTTTGACCCATCTCCTAGAGAAATGGAAATAAAAACAAAAATAAACAAATGGGAACTAATGAAACTTCAAAGGTTTTGCACAGCAAAGGAACCCATAAACAAGATGAAAAGACATCCCTCAGAACGGGAGAAAATATTTGCAAATGAAGCAACTGACAAACAATTAATCTCCAAAATTTATAAGCAGCTCAATATCAAAAAAACAAACAACCCAATCCAACAATGGGCAGAAGACCTAAATAGAAATTTCTCTAAAGAAGGTATACAGATGGCCAACAAACACATGAAAAAATGCTCAACATCACTAATCATTAGAGAAATGCAAATCAAAACTACAATGAGGTATCACCTCACAGCACTCAGAATGGCCATCAGCAAAAAATCTAGAAAAAATAAATGCTGGAGAGGGTGTGGAGAAAAGGGAATCCGCTTGCACTGGTGGTGGGAATGTAGATTGATACAGCCACTATGGAGAACAGTATGGAGGTTCCTCAAAAAACTAAAAATAGAACTACCATATGACGCAACAATCCCACTACTGGGCATATATCCTGAGAAAACCCTAATTTAAAAAGAGTCATGTACCACAATATTCATTGCAGCTCCATTTACAATAGCCAGGACATGGAAGCAACCTGTGTCCATCAACAGATGAATGGATAAAGATGTGGCACATATATACAATGGAATATTACTCAGCCATAAAAAGAAACAAAATTGAGTTATTTGTATTGAGGTGGATGGACCTAGTGTCTGTCGTACAGAGTGAAGTAAGTCAGAAAGAGAACAACAAATACCGTATGCTAACACATATATATGGAATGTAAGAAAGAAAAAAAAAAGGTCATGAAGAACCTAGGGGCAAGATGGGAATAAAGACACAGACCTACTAGAGAATGGACTTGAGGATATGGGGAGGGGGGAAGGGTAAGCTGTGACAAAGTGAGAAAGTGGCATGGACATATACACTACGAAACGTAAAATGGATAGCTTGTGGGAAGCATCCGCATAGCACAGGGAGATCAGCTCAGTGCTTTGTGACCACCTAGAGGGGTAGGATAGGGAGGGTGGGAGGGAGGGAGATGCAAGAGGGAAGAGATATGGGAACATATGTATATATATAACTGATTCACTTTGTTATAAAGCAGAAACTAACATACCATTGTAAAGCAATAATACTCCAATAAAGATGTTAACCCCTCCCCCCCAAAAAAAGGTAGGTTGTAAAATGATATACAGATTGTGATTCAAATTTAATGTAGAAATATATATTTTACATAGAGACAAAATGACTATCCTATGTGTACCAAAAACATAACTTGGTGTAAAGGTGATTTTCTATTTATATTGTATAGATTTATACACATAACTTTACATGTTTTTACTTGTGAAAAAACAAAAATAATTATACAAGCCTTTTAAATAAATTCTTGTGATATTTTTGACATGTCAGGAGATGGATACTCGATTTCTGTATTAGCTGCCAAAGAAGCACTTATCTTCCCTAGTCAATTGAATATAATATGGGAGAACTATATATGGTTAATATATTTATTATGCTTAATATAATAAATTAATGAATTATCCAATGTGCATAGCACTTTGGGAAAGATAAAAATGATAAGTGCTCTTAAGGAGATTATATTCTAGTAACAAGACAACATATAAAAAAGAAAATAGAGCAAAAGACTGAGCAGATGCCATAATTGTTGTTAAAATGCAAGGCAGTATTTTCTCTTAACCTTGCTACTACTAAAGAACAGAGGTAAGTCAGTTAAACTCTTTTTGTGATCTTCCCCATTTGTCAATGTCATTGCTCTCCTACCTAATTCATGGTGTTGTGAGATAAAATTCAGTCATACACAAAGTAGTGCCTTACAAAAATAAAAAAAAAACATTTGTGTTAGTGGATGCATTACTGACTATTCTAGCGGAGAAGTGATTTAAGTGTTGTTTTATGTCTCAGATGGTGAACATGAGTTGAAATTATTCTTTTTAAATAACCTTATGAATACATGTGGGAAGGATAACAGAGGACAGGTAGGTAGTCTCAGTGCTCTCTGTTCACAGACTAGAAGTCTAATTTCCAATGGCTGTTTTGATTTTTTTTTTCGTTTTTACAAAGTAAACTGGAAAAGATGAAAGGATCGTCATAATTACTGGGAAAACAATGTGTCTACAATCTAAAACAACATGTACCTAGGTAGGGCTTATTGGCTTGGTGAAAGTCACACCATACCACAACTCATGGTCGTTAGGGACCCTATGGGCAAATGTGCATGGTGGTCAAAAAGCCTCTTGAGAGAAAAGGGTTGATAGTTTCCCACTTTCTTTTTTCAGTTTCACGGTCACTGATATGTTTCTAGTCATTGGCAAGGAAGGGCTTTACTGACACTGATGAGCAGAAAAGGGTACAAAAGTTCCATTATGTGAAAGGCTGTCAGTGGACTTTGTTGGGGACCAGAACTCAATATGTTGCTTGGATTGTCACGGGAAAAGGCATTATGGAAAGCATGACATTTGGCTAAATCCTGAAATATTTCCTGAAATCTATAGGTAATGAACATATGTTTGATCACTTAATAAGAACAACATGTAGGGTCCCAGCAGCTCGTGCGGCGCGAGGAGCGGCAGCGGCCAGGCAGCCCAGCTTCGAGAATGTTCTCGGAGCACCGACGCCAGCAGGCACTCGCTTAGCGCCTGCCCAGCCACCAGGATGCTCAAGAGCAAGGTCAGCTCTGTCAAGGGCGCGGTGAAAGAGAGCCCAAAAGGAGATCCGCGAGGTTGCCAGCTAAACAGGCTCCCGCAAAAGTGGAAAAGAAGCCAAAAAAGGCGGCAGGAAAGCATAAATCTTCAGACAAAAAAGTGCAAACAAAAGGGAAAAGGGGAGCAAAGGGAAAACAGGCCGAAGTGGCTAACCAACAGACTTAAGACCTATTTGCAGAAAACGGAGAAACTAAAAAGGAGGAGAGCCCAGCCTCTGATGAAGCAGGAGAGAAAGAAGCCAAGTCTGATTAATACCACACACCCGGTCCTATCAGTGGTCCCTGTCTCCCTTCTTGTATAATCCAGAGGAATATTTTTACAAACTATTTTGTAAATCCAAGTTTTATAGTAGCTCTAGAAACATTTTTAAAAAGGAGGGTATTCCACCTCATCCCATTTGTTAAGTGTAAATGCTTTTTTTAAGAGGTGAAATCATTTGCTAGTTGTTTATTTGTTGGTACAAACAGAAAATAGTGGGATATTGAATATAGGAGGCGTTGATTGTCTTCGGTGTCAGCTTAAGATTCCATAGAAGGGGGGGTAGCTTTTATATCCTATAAAACAAAGCATACTAAATGGTAGTTTGGAGTCAGTTGTGCATTTAATGTCTTAAACACTTTAAATTACTTCTCTTCCCATGTTGTTTTTGGTAGGATTGTTTCCTAAAGCAAACCACTCACCCCTTGATCTTGGTTCTCCTTGTCAGAATTTAGTGCACTCTGTAACATCTTTGGTCATGGTAGTCCAGTTCTCTAGTAACTTTGTTAATGTGTTGTGAACGATTGATGATTTGAGTATGTAGTGTATATGATATTAAATTGTGAATTAGTGGGACTTGATATAACAGCATATCAATATTTGAAGATATTGGTACTTGATATCCTGTTAAGGAAAATTTGCCTACAAATTTTAAGCTGGAAAGTCACTGGAATAACTTCAGAAAAGAATCACAACTACATGACTTTTTAGATTTTTGGTATGTATGTTAAGAATTGTGTACACATTGAAATGTCTGTACTGATCCTCAAAACAACCAATAAAATCTCATTATGAAAGAAAAAAAATACAACAGGCTGTACTATACATTGTGGGTGATATGTAAGTCCAGCTGTCCCTCAGCATCTGCAGGGGATTGGTTCCAGGACTCACAATGGAGAGCAAACTCCGTGGATGCTCAAGTCCTTATATAAAATGGTGTAGTACAGTTGGCCCTCAGCATCCCTGGGTTCCACACCTTCCACTAGGGAGGGTAAATTGTATATATCCATACAAAAACCATCCCCTAAGAACTCACATGCTAGAAAATAAAGGTAACTTACATATATTAACAATTACATTATGAAGTAGACACTGATAAGCACTAAACTTATAGACTTTTTTTTTTTTTTTTTTTGCTGTATGCGGGCCTCTCACTGTTGTGGCCTCTCCCGTTGCGGAGCACAGGCTCCAGACGTGCAGGCTCAGCGGCCATGGCTTACGGGCCCAGCTGCTCCGTGGCACGTGGGATCCTCCCAGACCGGGGCACGAACCCGTGTCCCCTGCATTGGCAGGCAGACTCTCAACCACTGCGCCACCAGGGAAGCTCATAGACGAATTTTTATATAAAAGCAGAAGGGAGGTTTTACTTCTATTACTTGAAATTGAGAAAGATTCTATGGATGAGGTGGCAATGGAATTGAACTTTAAACTTTAAAATGTAAAAGATGGATAGATTCTCTTGATACAGAGACACAGGACAAGGCATTCATGATTGAGGACAGTAGATAGCTAACGAGAGAAAATAGAAAAACATAGAATGGATCTGGGTAACAATGTTCAGTATTTTAGAAAAGGACAGAGGTGGGAGAAACAAAAGGATTTAAGGAGGGCATGTGCCAGATCATCACAGGCCTTGAATATTTAGATAAAAATAAGACATTCATTCCTTTTGTAATCAAGGATTGTGAAATATATAAAATAGTATAATCCAGCATCATGTAAAACTTGCAATGGATTGAAGAGAATTTATAAACAGTGTGATCCATTGGAAGCATTTGTGCCACTGCCCAGATAACAGATAATAAGGTTAGAAAGCAGGATAGGGGAAGTGGAAATGGTGACAACCCATAAAGATCAAACAAATTACAGAGAAGGAACTTGGCAACTGTATGGTTTATATTGTACAGGGCCTTTTGCTATATACTTTGCATACTAACTCTGTCTTCCATTAACTAGCTTTTCCCATACTTCCATTCCCTTTTTTTATTCTTTGATACTGTTGTCTTACATATATATACATATGTATATGTGTGTATATATATATATATATATACACACATATATACTTATATATATATATATCTTTTTAGCTTTGGGAAAATTATATTAAAAAATAGAAAGATATACAATACATTAGAACTGATCTTTTATTTCTTATCTTCCTAAAGCATAACATAAAACTAAAGTTCGCATTGCACTCCTCTCCTAGTAGTAATTATCATGAGTTTGATGTAAGTAATTCTTGTATCTATATCTGTAATATTTGATATCTAATGTACATTTAAATAAACATGCATAGAATCGTCTATATCTTTTTTCACTCAACATTCAACAACAAACTAAATTATGAAAATGATGCCTATGATCCAGCAGCTGGGCTTCCTGGTATTTAAACAAAGGAAGTGAACACCTGCACACATATGTTTATAGTAGCTTTATTCATAATTGTCAAAACTTGGGAGCAACCTTCAGTAGGTGAAAGGATAAACTGTGGTACATCTAGACCATGGAATATTATTCAGCGCTAAAACAAAATGAGCTATCAAGCCATTAAAAGTTACAGAGAAAACTTAAATGCATATTACTAAGTGAAAGAAGCCAATTTGTAAAGGCTACATATTGAAGGATTACAACTATATAACATACATGAAAGGGAAAAACTATGGAGACAGTAGGAAAAAAAAATCAGCAGTTGCCAAGGCGTGGAGGGATGAATAGACATAACACAGAGGATTTTAGAGCAATGAAACTACTCTGTATGATACTATGATGGTGGACACACATCATTATAAATTTGTTCAAATTCCTACTATATACAACCAGGAGTGAACCATAATATAAACTATAGACATCGCATGATAATGATCTGTCAATGCAGGTTCATCAGTTACAACAAATGTACCTCTCTGGTGGGAGATGTTGATAATGGGTTTGGCTATGCATGTGTGGTGACAGAAGGAAAATGGGAAACCTTTGTACCTTCTGATCAATATTGCTGTTTAAAAAATAAAGTTTATTCATTTTGTTTATGGTTTCCTTTGCTATACAAAAGCTTTTAACTTTAATTAGGTCCCATTTGTTTATTTTTGTCTTTATTTTCATTACTCTAGGAGGTGGATCAAAAAAGATCTTGCTGCAATTTATGTCAGAGAGTGTTCTGCCTATGTTTTCCTCTAAGAGTTTAATAGTATCCAGTCTTACATTTAGGTCTTTAATTCATTTTAAGCTTATTTTTGTGTATGGTGTTAGAGAATGTTCTAATTTCATTTTTATATGTAGCTGTCCAGTTTTCCCAGCACCACTTATTGAAGAGGCTGTCTTTTTTCCATTGTACATTCTTGCCTCCTTTGTCATAGATCAGGTGGCCATAGGTGTTTATCTCTGGATTTTCTCTCCTGTTCCATTGATCTACATTTCTCTCTTTGTGCCAGTACCACACTGTTTTGATTACTGTAGCCTTGTAGTGTAGTATGAAGTCAGGGAGCCCAATTCCGCCAGCTCTATTTTTCTTTCTCAAGATTGCTTTGGTTATTCATGATCTTTTGTGCTTCCATGCAAATTGTAAATTTTTTTGTTCTAATTCTGTGAAAAAATGCTATTGGTAATTTGGTAGGGATTGTTTTCAATCTGTAGGTTACTTTGAGTAGTATAGGCATTTTTATAATATTGATTCTTCCAATCCAACAACATGATATATCTCTCCATCTGTTTATGTCATCTTTGATTTCTTTCATCCATATCTTATAGGTTTCTGAGTACAGATCTTTTGCCTCCTTAGGTAGGTTTATTCCTAGGTATTTTATTCTTTTAGATGTGATGGTAAATGGGAGTGTTTTCCTTAATTTCTCTTCCTTATCTTTTGTTGTTAGTGTATAGGAATGCAAGAGATTTCTGTGTATTAATTTTGTATCCTGCAACTTTACCAAATGAGCTCTAGTAATTTTCTGGTAGCATCTTTAGGATTATATATATATAGAATCATGTCATCTGCAAACAGTGATGGCTGTACTTCTGCTTTTCCAAGTTGGATTCTTTTTATTTCTTTTTTCTTCTCTGATTGCTGTGGCTAGGACTTCCAAAACTATGTTGAATAAAAGTGGTGAGAGTGGACATCCTTCCTTGTCTTGTTCCTGATCTTAGAGGAAATGCTTTCAGTTTTTCACCATTGAGAATGATGTTTGCTGTGTGTTTGTTGTATATGGCCTTTATTATGTTGATGTAGGTTCCCTCTATGCCCACTTTCTGGAGAGGTTTTTACCATAAATGGCTATTGAATTTTGTCAAAAGCTTTTTCTGCATCTTTTTCTGATCATATGGTTTTTATTCTTCAGTTTGTAAAAAGAAAAGACAACCCATAGAATGGGAGAAAATATTTATGTCCTAACAAAGTGACTGACAAGGGATTAATCTCCAAAATACACAAATAGCTCATGCAGCTTAATATCAAAAAAAAAAAAAAAACAAACACCACAATCAAAAAATGGGCAGAAGATCTAAATAGACATTTCTTCAAAGATGACATACAGATGGCCAAGAGGCACACGAAAAAATGCTCAACATCACTAATTATTAGAGAAATGCAACTCAAAAGTATAATGAGGTACACCTCACACTGGTCAGAATGGCCATCGTCAAAAAAATCTACAAACAATAAATGCTGGAAAGGGTGTGGAGAAAAGGGGACCCTCCTACACTATTGGTGGGAATGTAAATTGGTACAGCCACTATGGAGAACAGTAGTATGGAGGTTCTTTAAAAGACTAAAAATAGAGCTACCAGATGATCCAGCAATCCCACTCCTGGGCATATATCCAAGGAAAACCATAATTTGAAAAGATACATGAACCCCAGTGTTCATTGCAGCACTATTCACAATAGTCAAGACATGGAAGCATGTCTTGACTAAATGTCCATTGACAGAGGAATGGATAAAGAAGATGTGGTACATGTATACAATGGAATATTACTCAGCCATAAAAAAGAATGAAATAATGCCATTTGTAGCAACACAGATGAACCTAGAGATTGTCATCCTGAGTGAAGTAAGTCAGACACAGAAACACAAATATTATATGATATCGCTAATATGTGGAATCTAAAAAAAAATGGTACAAATGAACATATTTACACAACAGAAATAGAGTCACAGGTGTGGAAAACAAACTTATGGTTACCAAGGTGGTGGGGAGGGATAAATTGGGAGATTGGGATTGACATATACACACTACTATATATATAAAATAGGTAACTAATAAGAACCTACTGTATAGCACAGGGAACTCTACTCAATACTCTGTAATGACCTATATGGGAAAAGAATCTAAAAAGGAGTGGATATATGTATAATTGATTCACTTCGCTATACAGCAGAAACTAACATAACATTGTAAATCAACTATACTCCAATAAAAATTAATTTTTAAAAAAGTCTGTTAAAAATGAAACAAACATACATTCACACAAATGATGCCAAGGTTTTGAGTCTCAATTCCTAGGAGGTGGTACAATTAGCAGAAATATGGTAAAAAAAAAAAAAATGAGAGTAGAAGGCCAGGTTTGGATGAGGAGCTGTGTTAAAAGTTCATTTTGGGACCTGTTAAAATCGATGTGCTGGCAAGACATCCTAGTGGAAAGGCATATAAGGCTGGTTGAAATGTGAATCTTGATTGTCAGAAATATATCAGAACTTTATGGAAGTTATTCTCAGTAGAAGTGACTGTTGAAGCCATTTAAGATTTTGTATTTTAAAACTACTTTCCTAGACTTCAAAGTTCTCAAGGACTTTCATTTCCTAGACTTATGACTGAAGGGGGAAAAAAAAGCAAAGTATGTAAAATCCTGCAGGCCATTTTTATGTGTTTCAACAGAAATTAAGGTCTAAGACAAGAATGTTTAAATTCTTCTTTTCAGTTTTAAACTTTAGAGACATTATAACATCTTTATATATGCTACTGATAAAACAATAAATAGTTGCTCTAAAGTATATATTAAAAACAAATTATGTCCTCAAATTAGGAATAGGCACTGTTTTCTTTTGAGAATATAATTTGTTTTTAACAGAGAAATTTTTCTTTTTTGCATACATGTAATTTTTTTCACTTTTGTACTAGATTTCAATTAAAATTTTATTCACAATCAGGCACATCATTTTATTTAAGTTACCTATTGAATCCAAATTGAAGTGTGTGCCCAAGAAGCCCTTTCCAAATAATTAGAAAGTTTCTTTAGTTTAACCTAGATCAAGTGCTTATATTTTAAAACTCACGTGAATAGGCTTCCTAGCAATTACCTGAAATCTGTCCCTGAGCTTTTGACATTAAACAATTAAGCTCTATTTCTTGACTTTCAATTAGTATATTCATATCCCACTCCATATTTGATAAGTTGATTAATGAATCACCGAGCAATTTCAATCCTGTCAAAATAACGAAGAATTCATGCTATTTGTTCTACTAACTAAATTTAAAATCTTAATTCAGGCTCTGAGGCAGAGTTTAGCACTGGGAATCTTAAAGAAAGATGTGGAGTGGGAGAGAGAAGGGTAGGTGTTTCCAGAGAAGTTCTAGAGATCATGTTGGTAGGAGGGATAGTGTAGGCAGATCCAGAGAGCTCACAATTCTGTATGCAATTGTTTTGGCTTCATGGTAAGAGTATATAATATTTTTGACTATTGAAATGTTATAAAAATATTTGGTTCAGAAATATCTCCTTCAATTTTTCCAAATGCAAAGAACTGTTTTAATGATTCTGTTTGGAAATCAGATGCTATATTCCTCTAGGAACCAATTATTCCTGCTGAAACATTTGTTTGCTGTCATGTACACATGGGTTAGGTGACAGAAATCACAGAATTTCAAAAGATTAGCAGAGGCAAAGGAGAGAAAAAAAAAGAAAACTTTAAAGAGCCTTAGGGGCAAACATAGAAACAACCCACATGGAAAAATTGAAGCAAGGATGAAAAATTCCTCCTTTGATGTTTTACAGAGGCAAATAAAATGTGGAAATAATGTTGCTCAAAATAAATTTTCTTTTGTGCTTGTATCAAACTACTTCTATATAGGATTACATACTGTGTGAGGTGAAAAGTAAAAAAGAACGTATAACAATCGTTTTATCATGCAGTCAGATTTACTGATGTCACATATGATAGGTTATAGTACCAACTGACTATTTTGGGGACAAAGGACATTTTTAGAGTATAAGCATCAGAAGGTCACCTAAACCTAAAATATTTAAAACACTAATGAATGTGAAAGATGATTTTAGAGAATTCTAAAGTTACTATTGGCTAGTTCTTTCTCTGGTGACTTGGAATTACAGGAAGGTCAAACTTCTACAGCTCATTGTAATGTC
Organism: Leucopleurus acutus; assembly: GCF_964270905.1. Classification (NCBI taxonomy): domain Eukaryota; kingdom Metazoa; phylum Chordata; class Mammalia; order Artiodactyla; family Delphinidae; genus Leucopleurus; species Leucopleurus acutus. Next base: position 109,028,204 of record NC_139145.1, on the reverse strand, counting down.
ACTATAGTCATTAGCCAATCTTTTTCTCCCTCTTCAAATATTTTGAGGTAACCTTCCATGTCCAAGGCTATCGTACTTTAGCCTTACCAAGTGATACCATCACTCTTGCTGCCTCTCCAACATTTTGGCACCCAAATATTTCAGTTAAATGGAAACCACTCATTCTTCAATTTTCACCATGAACACATTTTGGCCAGACCATTTTTCTCCTATCTCTTCTCCAGCCAACTCCCAACTTCTAGTTGTGCTTGTTCACTACTGGCTATACTTGCCCTTTGGCACAATTCTAGTCCTTTGCTCTTTTCCCTGAACTGTCATTTCTCTGTGATGAGTCTCTTTACCCCTTTTCTCTGCTGTAAACCAGGGAACCTCTTATCATAAATGAGCAAACTCTCCCCACTTCACCTCCTACCCTTGGAGAATGACATTTATTTTCTAGAAATAGTCTTCCCATCATCTATTTCATCACATTCCCTTGTCTGAAATCCACAATCTCTTCCAAAATAGCACTTCCCCACAGAACTGTCCCAAGAGAGGATTAATCTCTTATAGCCTGAGTTTCCAGCTCAGGCTATGTTTTCTTTGAGTATGCTCTGTTTTCTTAGTTACTCAAAGGATTCACTGTTTGTGAGGTCTCAGGTTCTACCACGGAGCAAGACTCTAAATTTTAGAGCATGAACATCACAGCTTTCTCCACATGTGCATCACCAGTTTTCTTAACGTCCACAGAGCTCCTCTACCTACCTCACTGTAAGCACTTGGGTTTCCCTTTTCCCTTTCTTCCTTATTGTCTTAGTATTTGTGTATCATTCACACTGATGGCAAATGGTACACTTTGACGGATCAAGTTCTTTGACTAAAATTCCCTATCATTCTTTCAAAAAGACTCAGATTCCAAGATCTCATTTTATGTCCCCATTATCACATATTAATAAAATCTATTTTGACTATTAAAATCATTGATTTAAACAAATTTTTAGAACACTCCTAATCTATCAAATATCTGACTTTTTAAGGGTTGGTCACCCCCAGCACCTTGGTGCTGGAAAGTCACACGTATTTCCTTACTTCCCTTTTACTATTACATCTTGCTAACCAGCTCCAAGTAAGTCCTCACTACCTCCTAGCTATTCTTTTATTTATTTCTTGTTTTCTTCCAATTGTATTCTCCATAGTGGCTCTTTCAAATCTTTTCTGACAGTACTTAGGTGTGGAATCTCCATCTTTCTTATTCTTTTTTCAAACAGAAAATAATTTTCTCATAGATAATTGAGGTCATGCTTTCATCAATCCCAACAATCAGAAACCCCTCCACAGTGTCTGTGTATCATCACTTAATCATTTCTTATCTCTTCTCCAAAGAGAAGTGGACCACTCTTCTGCCTATTACAGTCTCATCCGTGGGCCTCGCGCCCCCCCCCCCTTTTTTTTCCTTGTATGCTTTTACATGACCTTTTCCAGGATGAATGTGGTGTAGAGGTTAAGAGCATGGGCTCTGGCACCAGGTTGCCTGAATTCAAATACTTATGCTGCAATGTGTTAACCATGAGAACTGTTACATAACCTGTATTAGTATCAGGATCCTCATGTGTAAAAGGGAAAGGATAATAACAGTACTTCTCTTATAGGGCTGTTGTAATAAATGAGACAATATATTTAAAATGTTTATATCAGTGGTGAGTATAGTGTTTTCTACTGTTATAAAAATATTTTTCCTAATTCCAGCACCTCCAATTTTTGTATTCTGTCAGCTTCTTTATTACAACCTATTAAAATGGTCAGACCACTAATATTTGAAAATAAAATTCTCCATAACTGGCAAATTTAATTGAAATAAAATGACATCATAAAATATTTAACAAGATTTGTGTTTCCTTTTTTTGGATTTAGCATCACACATGTAATACACAATGTTTTTAGATCAATATACAGAAATTACAGTGTTTTAAAAAATTTTTCAATTAATGGGATGACTGCTTTATTTAATCTAGGTATTAATAGTTATAATGGGTGGAAATTTTGTAGTCTTTGTAGTCTTCCTCTTGATACTTTGATATTAAAATACTATCAAAGAGCATTCCCATGTATTTACTATATCTATAAACATTTCTATGCAACTTTTAAAAATGCCTTTCATTTTTGGTTATTGGAAAGAGGAAAACGTGTTCCTTTTAGCTGTTCAAATTTTATATTCTGTTCTGCCTATGATAAGACACACTATTTCTTGAATCCTAATTGAAGCATATGAGTTTGTCTATTAATTACAACTGGGCAGATGTTAACTAGGCTCTCTGTTTCCCAGTTGCTACTGTGACGTAGGTATCTGGCTGTGATGTTCTCAGGAGACCTCATGGGGTGATTTTCAGAGTTAGAGGATTCTGCTGGGTATCCAAGTCACTGAAGAATACTTTGTAGTTTGTTTCCATGTTTACATTCTTAAAAGGTAATGAACATGTGCATATGTGAATATTAGATATACAAAGTAATACATGAATATAAATGTAAAGAACATTGGAAAGCAAAAAGTTTCCCTATTGTGAAACTTTGCAATGGCTTAAGAGATATAAGCAATAGTTTAAAGCCTTAAAAGGTCATTTGCAATTCATACTGAAGACTGTAGCTCTATTGCAGGCATTTTAAAAGGTTGTGTGCATCAGAGTAGAAAAAGAAATTGCCTTAATCTAAATATGGTCTTGCTACAACTGTCTGGGACAAAAATATGAAATTGGATTCTCTTACATTCAGTATGTTCTGCCTTTGACTATTATTTACAACCCTAGTGGCACTGTTTCAAAAGTACATAGGGATTGTATGTTTAAATAATCAAGAATCACAAAAATAATATGTTACGACAAGAAAAAGTCACAGTGAATAGTTTTAATGTCTAATGAGATTTACCTTTAAACTATTCAATAAATTCTTTATTTAAATCTAAGCTAATTTAAAAAAACTCCTTTAAGCAAAGTTTTCGTCTAGACATACATGAAAGAAGGTTCTCAAGAAGTAAACAATAAAACTCAAAGGCTGAGCATGCATATTTTTCTCCTTTAAAATTTAATTTTAATGAAATTTCTACAGTGAGCTGCATTCAAATGTAATGAAAGCTTGCAACCAATTGTAGTAGAATAAAATGCATGTCAAATTTACTTGTTTTCAGTAATTCAGTTTTATTAATTTATAATTGTGGAAAAATTCTAAAATGATCTGTTCTCATGTAATTTCCCAATTGGAGACCTTTTTTAAATGTCAGAAAATAAAAGTAAAAATACTTAAGAAGAAATATCATTTTCTATGGCTTGGATAGTGGTACCTTAACCAACATTATAAGCTTATCAATATAATGGCCATAAATTTATTCCTTAACAAAGGAAGTGACTGTTTTATTTATCTAGTTACTTATTCTGCAATCTAAAGAACACTGGCATTTTATCAGGTGCATTATATAGTAGCTGCTTATTTTGAGCTTGTTTATTAAGATTATGCTGCTTTTTCAACTTGTCTAATTTCTTTTCTTTCCATAGTTTAAAATATTGATGGTATGCTTTAGTTTTTGGGTATACAATAAAAATCTTTCTGGTTCACTTATTTTCTTAGAGGTTTTCACAGTGTGTCACAGAGACTAAAATATTTAGATAATGATGATGATAGTCCATGGTATTCTATAGACATTATAGCACTGAACACTTTATCACTGCCCAATAGTACAGAGCTGAGTGTGATTCCTGCAGTTCCCACATGGGGAGAAAATATAATGTAAGTAATCAGGTTATCTAAGCATTCTAGTATTTAATAGCTCTTTTATAAACAGACTTTTTCAGTAGAGACAAACCTATGAATTCAGCAACATATTCTGTGAATTTATAGAAATAGAATGATGTACAGATTATATTAGTTTCTGAATTTTAATATGAACATTTCTGAAGCAGATAAGGCAAATACTACTCCCTTGTCATTTTTTTCTTTGCAATTTTTTTTTTTTTTTTTGGTGATACTGAAGTTATCATTTAACAGCAAGGCTACTGTTCCTGCCACTTGGGGCACAGGTGAGGAAGACGCACATAAAATAATTTCGGGAGGTATATCCTTGATGTTAGCTGCATAAGACCTCCTTTCGTTTGTTTACAACTTTCTTAGTGAGAAAAGCTGGCTCACTCTTTCCCATCCTTTTACCTTTCTGCGTTATAACACAGCACTGTTCTAACAAATATCCCACCTCATATTCCTTGGGGTTCTAACGCCCATCTCCATACAACATTACTGAGCCTTTGTGGATATTGGGTTAGTGATGATTTTTCTCCTACATGAAGAATAAACCCTGATATGGAGAATACTTCTGTGATTACTGCTGATGAGTGAGTGAACTTCCATTGGAAAGTGGTTGCCTTTATGATAGGAATTCAGGAATCACAGGAAAGACATGTGACTACCTAAAATACATCCATTTCTCCCGCCTAAATTTTGACATTGTGGAACAAGGCAACTCCTATTACTCAGGTAATTTTAAAAAGCTTTAAAATTGAAACATCTCTGGGAACACATTCTTCCTCAATTTATACTAAATGTAAATATGTGAAATCATGGAAAGAGAGGCAAGGAAAGCCAAATGGCATTGATTTTGTAATATTAAAGAAGGGAGGGTAAAGAAGGAATAAAAAGATTGAAATCAATCTACATCCTTAAAATTAAAAAAAATACAGTAAGCACAGTCTTGAGAGATCTGTTATTTCTTTTTCTAAGTTTTGAGTTTAGGGCAACTGGTTGATTTTCTGCAGTTGTTAAATAACTTGTCTATTTAATGATAAATCCCTCTAGGCTTCCCTTTCCTTGATCAGACCTTCAGCACAACTTAACAGCCAGTTGAGAACATTGGTTTGAAATCATACTGCTCTATAGACAGTAACCCAGTTACTACACTGATATGTATAAATGTATAGATTGGAAACTATTAAATTTTGTCATTGCCCTGATGGCCAGTGACTGATCAAAGTCAATGAAGGAGGAAAATAAAATAAGTCTTTGAATGACAGGAGAGCATTAAAAAAAAAATAGAAGACATATCTTCCAACTATTTATGACACAGCATTGTAATAATAACCTTTTTTTCCCTCTTTTTTTCTCTTCCTTCCTCTTCTCTCCCTCCCTCCCCTTTTCACTCACTTTCTGTCCCCTTCTCCTTCATTTTTCTTCAAAAAACAGTCACAGTCTACTGTAATTTCCTTTCTCTGAAGCTATAGGGAACTATTAAATGGCAACTCAAAACACCTGAAAAGTTGTTTCCTTTGAGGTTTGTTGATGTTTTTTTTTCGTCCTGACATGAACATGCCAAGAGAAAGTATCAAAATAATCCAGGCAGCAGACATTGATCTGCAATTTTGATGGTTATTAGTGGATCAGGTATCAACAGAAAGTGTGTAATTATTATGATCTGTGAAAATTAAGTCTCTTGCTATGTTCCTTACCTATCATTTAAGGTACAGCACATGGCTATAATGAGTACAATGTGTAGAGAGCTACATTTATAAGCATAATAAATAGGAATCAGATGCAATTATTCTTGATGTTTCACGGAGTTGTGCTGAGAACATGTGTTTAGCTAGTGATGCTTTGCTGAGTGCTTTTTGCTTGGGGCACTATAGCTTCCATTATTAGGTTTTAGATTATGGCTCGTTTTGTATTTAAGCTGTTGACAATAATAATGGTTATTGCTATCAAGATAATCTGCAAGTGACAGTAATTTTAATGCTCCTCTTCTTGGTTAAAGCATTAGAGTTCCACCCATGTACTTAAAAGTGTAACTCTCTGGTTTTCTTTTTATATATGTTCTTTGGAAAATGTTAAATACTTACAGGAATAATATGGTATTCTTTGTTATGTAGTGAATTTATTTCTATAATTTATGGCTGAAGAGAAGGACATTTTAGCCTTTCCTTTTCCTTTCTCCACCCAGAGTTTTCTTCTTCATGTTCAAAAATAAGTAATAGAAAGCTTGAGCCACCCCATGATATTATAATAGTAAATGTTTATATCTTAAAACAAAAAAGAATTTCCTCTCTAAAAGAAATTGTCTACAATTTCTAGGAAGCAATTTCTTTTGATATGAAATTTAGGAACCTCATGGTTAGTCCCAATAAGTAAATTAAATGTGTTTGGAGGATGAAAATCACTGCTTCCTCCCACATCTCCTAACCATAATTAGTGGTGTTAGAACTGGGGAAATATCTGATCTCAGTATTTTTTGTCTGCTAAAACAACACTGGTTTGCTAGAATATGTTTTACGTGTAATAAATTTGCAAGTTAAATAGACATGAAAAAAATGGCTAAAAAAAAAAGACTACAAATAAAGGAAAGTGTTTTTTTTTTTAAAGTTTCAATTTTAACAAAAACAAAATATCCTGTTATTGACTTTTTTTTACCTTTTCCTACTAACTATCATTTGGGTCACTGGTGAAGTCACTAGTGTAATAATCTGGAAATATGTAAATGGTGATTTAGAATCTTCATAAGGTGAATGTTCATAGTAAGTACAATTGAGCTTTGGCCTGTAGCTGGAAGAAGAAAGATTAATTCCCAGAAGGGAAATAAAAGTAAGAGATGATAGAAATGACAGGCCTGGTTTGACCAAAAGTATTAAGGATGAAAGATGGAAGATGAAAAAGCAATCTTAGGAGATGTCTAATACTAAAGTATTCTAAATAGGCTATTTGCATATTGAAGTCAGTATGTCACAGAGTTTTCTGTTAGCTTTTTCTTTTTTTCTTTTTTTTTTTTTTAGTTTTGCTTCATTTTTTAAAATACCAAATCAGACATGGTCATTTGGTAGGGGCATAGGTGTGAAGAGATAGGCCTACATTTACTGGAGCTGAAACCTAAGAAGAGTTTTGAGATACAGCCAGCTTAAATATGCACTGCTAATAATTTTTAGCATTTTCTTAATTTTTAGACACTCTCCTCTCATAATACATATATAACTACATGTGGTTATATATAATTATATATAGTCATATATATGCATTACACATAGAATGTATATACTGTATGTTATATCCATGTATATGTATTATATATTAATGTAATATGTATACACTTACATATAGTTATATATATATTACATATGTTATATTAGGATTAACATAGCTTCAAATTCTCAGCTCCTCATACATGGAGTATTTCAGCTTGTTTTTGTTTTAGAATATTCTCAATGTTAATAGTGCTAAATTTCTATGTAAAATGGTTTGATGCTGCTGACATTTAACAGACTATATTTTCTAATATGAAAATTAGAATATTGGATTCCAAGTCAAATTTGTGTCTTAATGTGATTTTGTAAGTATACATACATTCTATTAAATGTATTTAAAATATATTACAATCTTATAAGGTAAAGGACTAAAACAAAGATAATTCTAAAATTTAAACCTAATAATGTGCATGTGCATGCATGTGTGCATTAAGAGATAGAAGGATGAAATACAGAAAAAGGAAAAAAGAAAATGCAAGTGGGTGAAGAGGGAAAAACAATTCAGCTTATAAATCCTATAATTGGAAGAAGAGAATCATAATCATTTATTGAACTTAAAAACAGTTTGCGTTCAAAAATGTACTTACTGCCTCTAACGTAGATCATTTTTGACTTGTATGAGTAATTTGAATGATCTGCTTGAGGGACAGGTTGATTAATATTTAAAAAAGTGTTCTGAAAGTTAATTTTAAAAAGTTCAGTGAGCTTTCTCAAGTTGTTAATGGGGTATGACAATATAAGGTTGAGGATCTGAATATATATACTCGTCTTGCTCACTGATTCCTAATAAAGAGAAGTTTTAGAATATTTTAGAGGATTTTATAATGGAAAGTTTTAATTAAAACCTGAAAATAAATCACTTTTGGTGAAGTTGAGTACATTTAAAGTAAATGAATATAAAATGTCCCCAAATACTTTAAACTATAAATAACAAATGAGTTCCCGTAACTAAACAGTTTCTGTGGATATAAGCTTACATGATTTAAAAATGTTTTTCTGCTTACTTCTACCTGAGTTAAAATGTCTAGGCAAATACGTGATGTTAGGGCAATTAGTAAAGTACAATTGATCTAGCTATTTTGAGACAGACATAATAAATATGTGTTACTTAAGAGTAGACCTACAGTTTTTATCTTGAGCCTACTAAGCTATCATGAGTAATCTTTCATGAAAAAAAGATACAGATATTTGATCTCTTTCAATGGAAAGCATAAAGATACATCAATACAGTAATATACATAAAATGTTCAGATTTAGTGTTTTAGTAGTTTTTTGTGTTATCTAAGGTTCACAGGATTTACTAAGTCTTAGGCCAAGACATCTGAATAGGATTTTGGCCAGAAATCTATGCTATGGAAACATATATTTAGTTTGACAGTGAAAAAAAACATAATAAAATAAGGTCAGATGTGTGGATTCTATGTCAAATAGACTTAACCTAATTAATGTCCCCCACGAACATGGACTGACCAAGGTCATAATCATCCTTTAAAATTAACCTTAAATATCACATTTCTGCAAGCATTATTTAATGTCCTAGAGTTTACTAACCCCTTTTCCGGGCTTACTTGGCACTCTGTCCACCTCTTGCATAACACTTGCACGATATTGCACTTTGACTTAAATATCTGCCTCCTCACTAGACAGTTAAGCCCATAGATAGGAAAAGTATCTAGTACACAAATTTGGCAAATGTATAAATGGGTGATCAAATGAAATATATATGTCATGATATTAGGAGAACCACTCATTCTGTCTTTTGAAGATTGTCTCCTTCAGAATTGTGAGTCGCATAAGAAGGTCTCTGACTTTGTTATAGCACCAGGGTCAATGATTATGATGCTGGTCCAAAGAACCCAAAGCATGCTCCTCTTAAACCACCACTAACTTTAAATCCATATAGGCTGGTTCTGATTCCCTAATGTCTTGCGGCAGTATTCTGATATACATCTTCTTATGTACATTGGTAGGTATTATTTATATGTATGGAAATATGTGTTCTCATGATTCTATGTGTTGCTTGGCAGTTTTTCTTTTGGTTTTGTCTAGATTCACTCATGTGAAAATGTCTGACAATTAACACTGCCTGCTGGCTAGGGTGCCTCGTGTCTCCTCCACATGGTCTCTTATCGTCCTGTAGGCTAGACTGTCTTCCTTACATAGAGGTCTCAGGGCAGCACTCCTGAAACTCAGCAGTGCCCCTTATACCACATGCAGTTGGACAAAGCAAGTCACAACACAAGCCTGGATTTAGAGGGTGGAGATACAGATATCATCTCTTCATGAGAGAAGCCATAAAATAATGCAGCTATGTTTTCAATCTAGTATAGGATTCTATTACACACTTAGTGGTTTCCAGTACCTAACATCACATTCATTGTCTTAAGGTTGGCTGCTATTCATGCAGAGGGTAAACTCATATCATTTGCTGTCATTGTGCTTATTCTTTTTCCCTAGGGTTTCCCTTATTGACTTCCATGTATAATCTGTCATGACCAAGTCACCTTTCTATTTTCATAATTCTGGTTATTCTACTTTACATAGAAAAATGGGGCTATGGCAAAACATTTACTTATTTTTTACTGAACATTTTAGATGAATAAAACAATGTATTTCTCAACAATGTCTCATATGATTATGAGACAATGATAGAGAAAAAATCCTAAATAATAGTATAAAGCACTTGGAACAGGATGCCAAAAGGGTCTTTTTTTTTCCCCCGTTTTCTCATGATTTCCCTAAAGAACCAAAAGTAAGGAAAGCAGGACATATTATTCTTGGAATAATTACTCTAAAGACAGCTCCAAGGGATTGCCAGATGATTCTTTTAAGTTTACTAGGACATCGCCAATCCTGTTATCCTTATACTCAATAACCAAGCCAGTCTATAAAATGAACCTGAGAAGACACTTCACTAAAGTAGGGGGCACTTAGGAGGACTGTTTTGTAGGCATGGTAGCTAGTGTTGAGTTTCAGGAAAACACATCTAGCAGAGGGTGGAGGGCAGTGAGAGGGACGCTCCAAAAGAATCAATGAGTAAGGCTGCCAGTGCCAGTCAGAAGAGATTGGCTTTGTTCTTTCCATAAAGCTGACATGCAAAGGCATATCCCTGGGCTCCCACTGGACTGGAGCACAGTGGAAGAATTACTGAGAACTTGGAGGCTGGGGGATATATGAGAGTGTTGAGACAGACACATTTTGCCTGAAAAATTCTGGAAGTCCAAGGCTGCCTGGAGTAGTTCTTAACAGGAAGGAAAAGAGATAAAGTAGCAAAAGTGGAGCAGCCTGCACTTACACTATGTGATTTTCCATTGGGCTAGGTGGAAAGGGAACCAGGTTTGAGCCAACTTAAAATTACCCCACTCAAAAGAGTAACGAACAGAACTTCTGTAGGAGGAGGCTCTGGGTACACTGCTGGGAGCAGGAGGGGAAGGAGGTTGGAAGAGGTTTTAGGAAATTCCATAAAACAAGACCCACAGGACTTTGATGGACCCACAGATGTAGCTTACATGAGGAACTGCTTTGGAGCACCTACTATAAAGGGGGCGTCCATGGCCATATTACAGCAGAATGAGTGTTATAAACATCTTGCTTGAAACTGATCTTAGTTTCTCTATTTAAATAGAATCTCAATTTCCTGACTTTTCAACTTTTATGCTGCTTAACATCTGCTGTATTTTAAGAAATGACCAACAACACACTTTACTAAGACATAACTTAAGCAGGTCTGTCTCCTAGCTAAAGACAATAACTTGACACTATTGAGCTGAATAAACTGAACAATATGGCCATTCCCATATGAGGTTCAAACGTTATCATTTTAGATTCTTCTCTTTTATGTTGAGAGTCAATACATTTACAAGGAGTTATCAGACACAACAGCATAAATCTAAACACTGGGCCATAGCCTGGTGATAAAAATAAATTACATATTAAAATTTCTCCAGCTTTTCACTCAAAAGTGTATTCCATCTTTAGATGGATTATATAAGTACAGTTCCAATGCTTATATACCTCTCTTCCAGGAGTTATTTCAGAAAGTGTGAAGGATATTATCTCTTGTTGTTAGAGTGACCCAGGACAAAAGAATAGAAACATGAGTTTGGAATTACTTGGACCTTTTGTATAGTTTCCCCCTTTTTCTTCCTCTTTTTGCCTTGTCTCCCATGGCCACACTGTCCCATGTGTTATTCCATTCCTCAGCTGTCCCCTTCCTTTATGCTGCTTTTTAGCTGCCCAGATCAGCACTATGAGACACCTTATTCCCTTCTCTTCATCCAAGGACCAAATTCTCTTTTATACCTCTCAATGTTGCCCAACCTGCCATGAATCTCAGACCCTCTGCTCCTGGCATGGGCTTAGGCATTTTAATACACTGTGCTTGATAAGCTCACAAAGACACCAAAAAAGGTTCTATTCACAGATCAATACATAACATATTTCAATACCCCCAGGGACCATTTACTACACTTTAACAACATATAATGACTTCCATGATTTTTTTTTTGTTGTTCCAGGATTTTTTTTACATATTTATTGAGATGTAATAGACATACAATAATTACTCAAATTTCTAATTTTATCACCAAGTAAATAAATGCACAGACACTGGGTTTATCATTCTGTGAAAGCCAGATTCACAAGTGGTAGTCAGGGTGGCCCCCACGGCAAAGGAGCTATGACACTGGACTCCAACTCTCAAGAGCTGAGGGTTCATCTCCTGACTCGATTCAGAAGAGGTAATGACGGTCTGCCTGGAGGGAGCTTGCATCTCTGATTTAATGGGTGATAAAAGAGAGGAGAGCCAGAGATACTGAATTTTTTTGTAGAACAGTTGGTTACTATGTATATTTAATTCACAGAATCTTTTAATTCAAATGGATCATGGAGATCATTGAGTCCAACCCTCTTAAGTGCATGACTCCCTTCAACAAAATCACCAGAAAGTGGTAATTTGATCCTGCTTGACTAACTCTGCTAAGAAAAACTCACTAAATTTGTGAGGAAGCCTATTCAATAATTAGAGCTTTGTAATTATTCAGAATCTTTTCTTTATATATGACCAGTCTACTTCAGTACACTCAGTTCTCTCTCTCACACACACACTCACCTTTTATCTACAGACCTTCAAAAGGTACAGTTATATTTTCTCTGTAATTCTTTTAACCAGGCCACTCTCTGAATTAGTAAAATGACTATCTTTCCCCAAACAATGGCAGCAAAGGCTACATAAAATACGTTCAGCAATTGGTGCTCTGCATGGCTTGTTACATATAATTCCTAAAATCTCATTTTACCAGATAAAGAAACTGAAGTACAGAGAGGCAAACAACCTGCTCAGGATCACACATCACACAACTAAATGTTGGTGTGAAGATTTAATTCCAGGTATTCTATCTACATGGCCAGTACTCGGAGCCACTTCATTTTGCTGACAAAACAAAGAATGCTGTCCTTATTAAAATTTTTATGTAAGACTTTTCATTTTCTGGGAAATTAACTCAAAGTTCAAAAAAAAGGAAGACAAAATTAAAATAGGAATGAAAAATAAGAGTCTGTAATAAAGAAATGTAATAAAGAAATGATTTAATTCCAGGTATTCTATCTACATGGCCAGTACTCGGAGCCACTTCATTTTGCTGACAAAACAAAGAATGCTGTCCTTATTAAAATTTTTATGTAAGACTTTTCATTTTCTGGGAAATTAACTCAAAGTTCAAAAAAAAGGAAGACAAAATTAAAATAGGAATGAAAAATAAGAGTCTGTAATAAAGAAATGATTAGGGAAATACAATTAGTGTACATAAAATAATCAATAGGTATACCTGTTACTCCTCAATGGATCAGTATTTTATGAATGAATTCCCCCAAATATAGTTGAACTCAAAAGGAACAGAATGAGATTTGGGGAACTATCAATCTAGGCAAAGGGTAAGGAAGTGAGTAAGTAAATACATGAAATCACCACAGATCTATCTATGCTATAGTTTCTCCATGTTAAAAACAGGGAGCAATAGCACCTATCTCACAGTGTTATTGTAAGGATTAAATGAGTTAATATATGTAAACCATTAAAACAGTGCATGGCACAGATCCTTTCTCAGGATAATATAGAAATAGGATAATATTAAAAATTATTGCTCAGGGTCTGTGTGTGTCATTTACTTGGGGCTTAGCTGGCACTTACTTTCTGTCCATCACTTCACAATTGGTCCTCTAATCTTCAGTCTGAGTCATTTCCAAATGATTCTTTGTGATCGCATTGTAATTTGCAAGCTGATTTACAAGTCCTAAGTCTGTGGGAAATGCCATGATATTTTCAATCTGTTCCACTTAACAAATTTGCTGCACAGTAGGAAACCTAAGCCAACCATTCTTTCATGATATAAATTTACATAGAAAGGAGATGTCCACATCAGTCTTTTGAAGGTTGTGGGCTTCACCCTGTTAATTAATGGAAAAATGTCAAGAAGCAAATTTTAAAGCAGTATTATCTCTGTCCTTTGTCCCTTGTTGTTGTTTGTAGAATTTTAAATGCATACTGTGTAAGCACAAACAAAAAGTACATCACAGGGAAATGAGGTTTTTCAACAAATATATACACCACTTTTAGAATTCACCAAGATTAAGTATCTTGCTCATATCAGCAGGAAATACTTATTTGTTATCTTCTCTACCTTTAGGGATGTATATTAGGAATATAAACTGGTTAGGAGACCAGAGGTATTCTGTATTCCTAAGCTTACTAGACACCATGATGTCAGCTTCTACAACCATTTTATTGCATTTCATAACACAACTCAGAGTTGATATTTCTATTGCCATTTTTAATGAAGAGGAATGTGGTGGTTGGAGAAATTTTATGACCCTCCTGAGGCAGCACTTTCGGCATCTGAGATTGACTCTTACACCTACAGCTTCAAGTTCCTTCCAAAACACTTAAACAATGGGATCTATTGAAGACTTCCAAATAAGGAACATTATGATCAAAGAACAGTTTCCTTATAACCCTTCCTTGCTACATATACTTGCCCATTCATATCCTTTGTCTAATTATCTTAACAAAGTTTTAGATTTTTTTCTATACTGACATGGCTTTTACTTGGAAACAGCTATTAAAATAACATCTGCATCAGAAATTCACAGTACAAGTGAAAATCCTAAAGGCTAATATAATAAGATTTATATATTTTAGAGGTAAACTAAGGTCATCTGATATTTCATAATTAAAATTTAACCTTACACTTTCATCAACATCAAAATGAAACCAAATCAGAAAAGAAGTAAAGCTGTCACTGTTTGCAGATGACATCATACTATATATAGAGAATCCTAAAGATGTTACCAGAAATCTACTAGAGCTAATCAATGAATTTGGTAAAGTAGCAGGATACAAAATTAATGCACAGAAATCTCTGGCATTCCTATACACTAATGATGAAAAATCTGAAAGTGAAATCAAGAAAACACTCCCATTTACCATTGCAACAAAAGGAATAAAATATCTAGGAATAAACCTACCTAAAGAGACAAAAGACCTGTATGCAGAAAACTATAAGACACTGATGAAAGAAATTAAAGATGATACAAATAGATGGAGAGATATACCATGTTCTTGGATTGGAAGAATCAACATTGTGAAAATGACTCTACTACCCAAAGCAATCTACAGATTCAATGCAATCCCTATCAAACTACCACTGGCATTTTTCACAGAACTAGAACAAAAAAATTCACAATTTGTATGGAAACACAAAAGACCCCGAATAGCCAAAGCAATCTTGAGAATGAAAAACAGAGCTGGAGGAATCAGGCTCCCTGACTTCAGACTATACTACAAAACTACAGTAATCAAGACAGTATGTTACTGGCACAAAAACAGAAGTATAGATCAATGGAACAGGAGAGAAAGCCCAGAGATAAACCCATGCACATATGGTCACCTTATCTTTGATAAAGAAGGCAGGAATGTACAGTGGAGAAAGGACAGCCACTTCAATAAGTGGTTCTGGGAAAACTGGACAGCTACATGTAAAAGTATGAGATTAGAACACTCCCTAACACCATACACAAATATAAGCTCAAAATGGATTAAAGACCTAAATATGAGGCCAAAAACTATCAAACTCTTAGAGGAAAACATACGCAGAACACTGTATGACATAAATCACAGCAAGATCCTTTTTGAACAAGCTCCTAGAGAAATGGCAATAAAAACAAAAATAAACAAATGGGACCTAATGAAACTTCAAAGCTTTTGCACAGCAAAGGAAACCATAAACAAGAGCAAAAGACAACCCTCAGAATGGGAGAAAATATTTGCAAATGAAGCAACTGACAAAGGATTAATCTCCAAAATTTACAAGCAGCTCATGAAGCTCAATAACAAAAAAACAAACAACCCAATTCAAAAATGGGCAGAAGACCTAAATAGACATTTCTCCAAAGAAGATATACAGACTGCCAACAAACACATGAAAAATGTTCAACATCACTAATCATTAGAGAAATGCAAATCAAAACTACAATGTGATATCATCTCACACCAGTCAGAATGGCCATCATCAAAAAATCTAGAAACAATAAATGCTGGAGAGGGTGTGGAGAAAAGGGAACACTCTTGCACGGCTGGTGGGAATGTGAATTGGTACAGCCACTATGGAGAACAGTATGGAGGTTCCTTAAAAAACTACAAATAGAACTACCATATGACTCAACAATCCCACTACTGGGCATATACCCTGAGAAAACCATAATTCAAAAAGAGTCACATACCACAATGTTCATTTCAGCTCTATTTACAATAGCCCGGAGATGGAAACAACCTAAGTGTCCATCATCAGATGAATGGATAAAGAAGATGTGGCACATATATACAATGGAATGTTACTCAGCCATAAAAAGAAACGAAACTGAGTTATTTGTAGTGAGGTGGATGGACCTAGAGTCTGTCATACAGAGTGAAGCAAGTCAGAAAGAGAAAGACAAATACCATATGCTAACACATATATATGGAATCTAAGAGAAAAGAAAATGTCACGAAGAACCTAGGGGTAAGACAGGAATAAAGATCTACTAGAGAATGGACTTGAGGATATGGGGAGGGGGAAGGGTAAGCTGTGACAAAGTGAGAGAGTGGCATGGACATATATATACTACAGAACGTAAAATAGATAGCTAGTGGGAAGCAGCCGCATAGCACAGGGATATCAGCTTGGTGCTTTGTGACCACCTGGAGGGGTGGGATAGGGAAGGTGGGAGGGAGGGAGATGCAAGAGGGAAGAGATATGGGAACATATGTATATGTATAACTGATTCACTTTGTTATAAAGCAGAAACTAACACACCATTGTAAAGCAATTATACTCCAATAAAGATGTAAAAAAAAAAAAAAAAACTACCTAAGAATAGAGATTTTCCAGAGAGCTGCAAGTTCAAAAAAAAGGAAACCCTCCCTGTACTTGGAGAATATTTAAAGTGTTCTCCTTTAGTTTCTACATTAATGTAAATGTCGAATAGAGTCTGATAAGATGTTGAAAGGTAAAAGCCTAAAGAAACAGGTCATTTGAAGACTAAGAAGGTTAAGACTGTGCCACGGATGGAGAAGTTAACCAAATGGGCTACTTGAGAAACCAAGATGAATGCCACTTAAGACAGCCTCGTTGAGGACAGAATGGAAATTAAGTGATGAATAGATGATAAATGCCACATTTCTATGACTCTAAGACACCATCAACTTAATAACAACCTTTCAGAAGTGATGTGTCACAATTTGGGATATGTTAAAATATGCAACTCAGTGGTGGGGAGAGAAACCCTATTCTTAAAATACCTACCTGTCTTAAAAGGGGGTTGAAGTAGTTAGTGTGAAACTCAGCGTAGAGCTCATTTTTTCCAGCCCTTCTAATACATTTGTAAATACCCAACTCCTACATTAAATCTGTCTCCCCTTTAAAATACACAAAGTGTTTCCTATTTTCTTTACTAAACCTGACTGATTTAGGGCTTGGTACTAAACATTTTCTAGCAACAAATAGTGTTGAGCTGCTTTTCGTGGGAAAATGGTACACTATACCAGAAGTCGACAGCATAAGAAGGCTGATGAGTTTCTTATATTATCTTACCCGGAATGAAGTAGTGACCCGGAATGAAGTGCCTATTAAAGACAAAGCATTGGTGAACCAAGTGGCTGCTGCAACAGATCATTAGAGTAGGAATGGTGTTTACAAGTGCTGTGGGATGGACAGACAACTTTTGATGGCACTGGAAACCTACAGAAAGAAAATGTCCTGGTTGGGGTTTAAATTCTTGGCTTGAGAAATACACAGAGGTCCAAGGAGCTACTGTGACGATACTAATTAGTATAATACTAATTATACTAATAATTATTATAATTATACTAATTATTATACTAATTATACTAATACTAATACTACTTTTATCTCTATCATCACAGAAACTGATGTAGCTGGAAATCAGACACAAATTTAATTCATATTCTTCCAAGGTTTCCTATGTAAAACTTAATGTATTAACTGGGAAATGACTGAAGCTCTCAGAAATGAAATGAATGAAACATTGGGTAAATTAAGATGAATATATACAGTCTGATATTTCAAAACCAGTGAATTCTCTGGCAGGCAGAAGCAGCCTCTCACTCTCTATCCCTCAGGCCTCCAATCCTTTGAGGCTGGCCTAACTTGTCTTAAGGTCCCCAAATGATTATACCTGACATAACTAGGTTGTAAACAAATTCCATTTTCCTAAATGCTCTTTCTGTACTATATCCCATTTCTTCCATATTTTAAACTAAAATCAGATATTAGCATGATTAAAGAACCAAAGGCTTAAACATCCAAAGAGTTGTTGTAAGACTGTAATATATTTGTAGAATGCTGGAGAACATGTGTGGGAATAGATCCTAAGAATGAGGCACTAGGGAAAAAGGAACATAATGTTGGGTTTAATCTAATGTATCTACATGGATAACATTACCAGAAAATCTAGATTTCAAGATGTGGCTAGAGCAGTCTGTAGTAGTTGGAACTTTGGTTCATAGGTTAACTGAAATTTAAACCTAACTATGGCTTGTCAGAATGGCTATCATCAAAAAGAAGACAAATAACAAACGTTGGCAAGGATGTGGAGAAACCGGAACCCTTGTACACTGTTGGTGGGAACGTAAATTGGTGTACCCACTGTGGAAAACAGTAGGGAGGTTGCTGAAAAAACTAAAAATAGAACTACCATATGACCCAGCAATTCCACTCCCAGGTATATATCCAAAAGAAAACAGAAACACAAATTTGAAAAGGTATATGCACCCCAATGCTCATTGCAGCATTATTTACGATTGCCAAGGTATGGTAGCAACCTAATGTCCACCAACAGATGAATGCATAAAGAAGATGTGATTATAACACACACACATACACACACACACAATGGAACACTACTAAGCAAAAAAAGGAATGAAATTTTGCCATTTTCAGCAAGATGGACTTGGATGCCATCATGCTAAGTGAAATAAGTCAGACAGAGAAAGACAAGTACTATATGATATCATTTACATATGGAATCAAAAAAATACAACCAACCAGTGGATGTAACAAAAAAGAAGCAGTCTCACAGATATAGAGAACGTACTAGTGGTTACCAGTGGGGAGAGGGAAGGAGGAAGGTACAAGACAGGGGTAGGGAATTAAGATGTAAAAACTATTAGGTATAAAACGAGGTATAAGGATATATTATACAAAATGGGCAATATAGCCAATATTTTAAAATAACTATAAATGGAGTATAATCTTTAAAAAGTGTGAACCACTATATCGTACACCTGAAACTCATAATATTGTACAGTAACTATGCTTCTATAACAGAAAAATAAAAATGAAAAAAAAACACTAACTATGGTTATAATAAATGGATTTGAGAACCTAAAAATCGTATGTTTAGTGTGAATGAAGGAGTTCAAAGGTTTAGGTAGTAAGAATGCAACCCATCGCCTATTTATTTCCTGAGAAGGTAAAAAGGACAATTATTTTGCCAATGCACTAAAAAAATACACTGGTGAGGGGTGCACTAGCGTCCTTGAATAGCACCATAGTGTCTGTCCTCTATCTGCCAGGGATGAGGGTAAACAATGCTACCACTGAAATAGGCATCTCTGTTTCAATGTGCATGGGAGACTCTAGAATGTCAGAAGACAAATAGCAACTTAACCAGCAGGGGAATTGTGCATGTAATTTTTGTAATAGGTATTCAACAGGAAACAAAATCGGAATGATTATATCCATAAGGATAGCTGAGGTAGATAAGTAATCTGCAATTCTTAGGGGAATGTGACTATGTCCCGTCATACTATTACATCTAACAATTTATTCACAAAATTGTTACTTTCTGTCTCTGTGATTTAGAGGTTTTCTGCATTAGGGGTGTTAGTATTCAAGGTCAGAGTGAGTCCAAAGAGGTAACAATTGTTCTATCTGGTCTTTTCACTTGCCTATGCTTCTGAATCCACAGATTGATTTTTTAAAAGTAGTAATGTCAGGGTGGGGTGATTGCTTCTAACTATCAGAGGAAAATACCATTACTGCTACATATGGGAGCAGGGAGGAGTATCATGTATATTTCTTGAGCAGTTAGTTCTCTAGGAAATCTCTCATGAGTCCACAGTCAGTGACAAATTTAATGCGACTATCACAATGTAGTGATACTAAGTGCTCATACTTCTAGAGAATTAACAAATTGGAAAGATACCAAGCACTCATACTTCTTCAGAATAAACAAGTTGGTAGACTATCATGTAGAGAACCTTGATCAGTTGAGGTTCTAGATGCAGGTGAAGGGAACAACAAAGGGGTAGAAAATAAATGTTATATATGGTGATTCTGACTGTGCCCTCAAGACCATTTTCAAACATGAGGACTTTTACTTATAACGATGTTTTGTTTCTTGCTGTCTTCATCTTTGCTTTGTGTTTTTTCTTCCTTGCTTCTTCCAACATTTATATGTTTAACAACTTTTCCCCTCCCCCTCCAATGGCTTTATATACTGTATGTGTAGAGTCATTAAATTAATTATTTACTCTAAGTAATATGATATAAAGGCATTATTGTGAACAGAAGAGGGATTGACATCACTCAGAAATGAATAAATTTACTATTGGTACTTTGTGTAGCCCATTTGGGGGAAATGGTGAATGCTTTTATTTGATGATACATAATTTCTTACTTTAAGTAAGAATATGTTGTAATTGCTATGGTTGTAGTTTGGAAGCTTAAGTCAATGTAGTTTCCCTGGTGTACTAACTAGTGCTGTAGAGTTCTCAGTCATTTCTAAGGCTCAGTCTACGGCCCATTTCTCCATTCTTTCCAAAGATTGTGTAAGTACCTGATTTCCTATATTAAATCCCTCTCTGCCTAGCACAACTAGGGTAGTTTTCTTATGTTGGAACTTAGTTAAGGCAAGGGTGGACTTTGTTTAATGAAAATCCCCATTCTCCTACAGAGATTCACAATGGATTTAAATATGCAAAAGTGTGTTTTGAAAATAGTTTGGCAGTAGGAACTAGAGAAAGATTAATTACTCTGCAAAATGCAAAGAAAATAATTTGAATTCCTGGGTAATTTACAGAATAGAAATGACAGAAGAAATGAGTTAGTGAAATGGCATGAGGATGGAGCAACAATTTAGAGTGAAATGAACTAAAGAATAAATATTTATAGTGGAGGGATGGCTGAAGTAACTCATATAAGAGGCTTGTTTACAATCTGCATTGATATGT
This sequence comes from Leucopleurus acutus, assembly GCF_964270905.1. Classification (NCBI taxonomy): domain Eukaryota; kingdom Metazoa; phylum Chordata; class Mammalia; order Artiodactyla; family Delphinidae; genus Leucopleurus; species Leucopleurus acutus. The sequence goes on along the minus strand of NC_139145.1, from coordinate 109,007,399 downwards.
TTTTTTAAAAAACAAAAAACATTCTTATGATCCCTCTTCTCCACCACCTCCCCTGAAAATAAAAATAACTTCACTTAAGTCTGTTCTATTCACAAATGCCCTGTGAATCTAAACTTTTTAAGAAATTGAGACAAAGCTTAAAATTTACACAAAGAATGAAACAAACTCTCAAGACAGAGATGTAATACACAACCTTTTTGAGGCAGAAGACATTTGAACTTGAAGTGATTAAGAGAATATAGGCCCCTATAGCAATTTATAGAAATCTTGGACAAGGTTTAAACTTCCATATGGATGTTCATGGAAAGATGAATTCAGAATGATATACAAACATATTAGGAAGCATCATAAAATTAGGGAAATTTTATCTATTCTGTATTCTTCTGCTGTCTTTTCTTCAAATAGAGATCTTCATATAAATCTTCCAGTGAGAAATAATATTTAAACGGGTTAAAACAAATGTTCTATCATCTTAGCATTGATAAATTAAAAGACAACAAAAAAATTGTTTAAAAAGTATTCATTCTTTAACTCATGAATTCATGCATAAGCATTTTTGAATATCTACTTCTCTGCTATATGGGGAATAGGACAAGACTCTAGTGGTCTAAAGGTTCTACTGCTTATATAGAGGAGTAAGTAGGTAATTACAATATTGATGGAAGAACTAAGACAGAGGCCAATGCAGAATACTGGGGAAGGACCAAGGAGGAGGTCTGATACACCTCCTCAATGAGGATGATGCTGAACTGTCTTGAAGATTGAGAAAGTCAGCCAAGTATAGATGAAGGATGAGCCTGAGTCAACCAGACAAAACAGTGTTTGTAAAGACACAGGAGTGTGACAACTGCACATAGTTGGTAGGTTGGAGAACAAGGTCAAAGTTGGGACTATAGGATTGCTACAGATAATGAAAGAGTTTAGATTTTATTCATAAGGCAATAGTAAGCAATTAAAGGATTTATATGAGAGTAATATCAGGTTGTTGTATGAAAAATGCCTTGAAATGTATAAGATCAGAAACAAGGAGGCCAGTTAATAGCATATCATAATAATTCAGGTGTCATTAATAAGGGCATGAAATTAAGTAGACCAGTGATGATGAAGGTGGTTACCAATTCTAGAGACATTAATAAAATAAAACAGACTGAACATAATGATAGACAAGAGTGGAAAGGAAAGCAAAGAGCCATGGATAAATCCTAGGTTTCTGTCTTGTAGTTAATAGTTGATGCAATGATGGTAATAATAAATATGAGGTTACTGAAGTAAAAAAAAAAACAAGGAAAAACCAACTTCTTTTGAAATTATCTGTTACACTGGACTAAACCGTTAAACATAAAGCTCTTGTGTCCTTAGGGCTGGGAAAATATTTCATGGTAAATTAGCATGCAAACAATTACAGCTGCCTCATCTTTTTAAATACTTAATCCCAGCAGGCAAGTGTGTGTTTGCATGTGTAATAACTGTCCCCTCCCATTAAATCATTTTCTATAAGGAGCCAAATCCAGTTTTATTAGAGACAGAGTACTTACAGCTAAATGAGTTATAGGTGTGTCAATATTACATGCAACCACTAAAAGAACAGTGGATGTAGGTATATAAGAATTATTTAATGTGATTAGATGCATCTCATATAAAAAGATCCATTCATTCATTCATTCTCAGGGGTCATATATGTCAAAGTGTCTCCAGATTATTGCAAGATCCTGAATCAAAATAATTTAATTGGAATAGATTTTGATGAGGAAATGGCCAATAAATAGCATAGGCATTAAATGTTAAAGTTTTAGGTAGAGTAGACAAGAAGCCATTCACACTCCTTTTTCTATAATGACCTGTCCAGAGTTTTATTAATGAGAAAAATATCCTTAAAAAATGAAATTAGAGTGTGATGTCTCAGAAGAAAATAATTCAGTGTTTTGGAGAGTGTAAATTATTTACAAGGTAACAAAAATCAGTGACTCATGACACTCATTGGTGGAAAAACTGAACAAGAATCTGAGATCCTACTTTCTGCTTGTTCACAGCCTAAAATCTCCCTGGAATGTGAGAGATGATTTGAGGGATATACAACTTACCATCCTGCTGAATTCCAGGTGGTATAGCCTAGGATGCAGATTCAGGAGAAACCCAAGATATTATTCCTGTGAATAAGGTAGACATATGTTCTACTGGACAAAGAAATTTGAAGAGATAGGTGCATCAGTAGAGGCATGGAGACCTGAGGAATTGAGAATCCATAAGCTCCATTCTTCTTGCGAAGGTCTTGTCTTAAATTGTCTAACTTTATTAGAACTAATAAATGAATCCAGCAAGGTAGCAGGATAAAAGATTAATATACAGAAATCTTTGCATTTCTTTATACTAACAATGAAATATCAGAAAGAGAAAGTAAAACAAAAAACAACAAAAAAATTCCATTTAAAATCACATCAAAAAATACCTAGGAAAAAACCTAACCAAGGAGGTGAAAGACCTATATGCTATAAAACATTAATAGAGAAAAGTGAAGATGATTCAAAAAAATGGAAAGGTACCCCATGTTCTTGGATTGGAAGAATTAATATTGTTAAAATGGCCACACTACTCAAAGTAAACTATGGATTTAATGTGATACCTATCAAATTATCCATGACAGTTTTCACAGAACTAGAATAATCCTAAAATTTATATGGAACCACAGAAGACCCAGAATTGCCAAATGCAATCTTGAGGAAAAAGGACAAAGCAGGAGGCATAACTCTCCCAGACTTCAGACAATACTATAAAGCTGCAGAAAACAAAACAGTGTGGTACTGGCACAAAAACAGACATGTAGATAAATGAAACAGAATAGAGAGCCCAGAAATAAACACACACACCCATGGTCAATTTATCTTTGATAAAGGAGGCAAGAATATACAATGGAGAAAAGACAGTCTCTTCAGCAAGTGCTGTTGGGAAAGCTGGACAGCCTCATGTAAATCAATGAAATTAGAACACCCATACCATACACAAAAATACACAAAGATACCGTACCATACCATACCAAAAATAAACTCAAAATGGCTTAAAACCTTAAACATAAGACATGATACCATACAACTCTTAGAAGAAAATATAGGCAAAACATTTTGATATAAATCATATCAATGTTTTCTTAGGTCACTCTCTCAAGGCAATAGAAATAAAAGCAAAAATAAACAAATGGGACCTAATCAAATGTATAAGCCTTTGCACAGCAAAGGAAACCATAAACAAAATGAAAAGACAACCTATGGTCGAGGAGAAAATATTTGCAAACAATGCAACTGACAAGGGCTTAATCTCCTAACAAACAGCTCATATAACTCAATAACAAAAAAACCCAAACAACCTAATCAGAAATGAGCAGAAGACCTAAACAGACATTTTTCCAAAGAGGACATATAGATGGCCAAGAGGTACATGAAAAGATGCTCAACATTACTAATTATTAGAGAAATACAAATCAAAACTACAATGAGGTATCACCTCACACTGGTCAGAATGGCCATTGTCAAAAAGTCTACAAATAATAAATGCTGGAGAGGGTGTGGAGAAAAGGGAACCCTCCTACACCATTGGTAGGAATGTAAATTGGTACAGCCACTATGGAGAACAGTACGGAGGTTCTTTAAAAAACTAAAAATAGAGTTACGTATGATCCAGCAATGCCACTCCTGGGTACATATCTGGAGAAAACGTTAATTCAAAAAGATATATGCACTCCAATGTTCATAGCAGCACTATTTACAATAGCCAAGACATGGAAGCAACCTAAATGTCCATCAACAGATGAATGGATAAAGACGATGTGGTAAACATATACAATAGAATATTACTCAGCCATAAAAATGAATGGAATATTCTATTTGCAGCAATATGGATGGACCTAGAGATCATCACACTAAGTAAATCAAAGACATATATTACATGATATCACTTATATGAATCTAAAAAATAATACAAATGAACTTATTTACAAACCAAAACAGACTCACAGACATAGAAAACAAACTTATGGTTAACAAAGTGGAAAGGGCGGGGAGGCATAAATTAGGAGTACCGGATTAACAGATAAATACCAGTATATTTAAAATAGATAAACAACTAGGATTAACTGTAGAGCACAGGGAACAATATTCAATATCTTGTAATAACCTATAATGGAAAAGAATATGAAAAACAATATAAATGTTTAACTGAATCACTTTTCCATACATCTGAAACACAACATTGTAAGCCAACTATAGTTCAATAAAAGAAAATTTTTTCTACCTTTATGCAGTACAAGGAAAAGTTTAAGTTAACTAGAATTTCTACCTAGTTCCTCTTATATTGTAGTTCTATGTATTATTAATAATAATACATTTGAATTGCAGTTCAATCACTGGTCTTGTGAAATTTGACATGATAAAATGGCTTGCTTCTGCTCCATCCAGTTTTCTTCAGGGCTCAATGGAAGAAAGAGTGTTGAGCTATTCAGTGGTCTACAACATGAAGACTACTGGCCATTATAAGTGGTGGGAACGATTTATGACATGGAATGCATCAGAGAGCTAATATGTCAGAAATAGGAAAATTTAGCCTTCTAACTGACTGGTAGGTTAATGGACACCACACTTAGAAAAGGAATGGTAGATATTAGGGTGATGCATTCAATAAGCATTCTTCTGAGCTAGGCCAGGAGCATAGGGCCATGAGTGGATGGAGAAAGAAAAGAAATCGTATCCTCAATGACTTCGCGATTTGTTAGAAAAGTAAAATAATATAGCCAATGATTAAAATCAAGAGTTTAAGTGTGAAGAAGGTATGCACAGAGGGTTATAAGAACCCAGGTAAAGGGACATTTAACATCCAGTGGGCAGGAGAGTAAGCAGGGGCTTTCACGAGGATTGAAAACTTGAGTGATATCTTAGAGAAATGTGATATAAAATCTCACAGTTTATAGAAGTACAGACCTTTCTCATCGACAGGCAGATTTAATTAAAATTTTAAAGATATTTATGCAAACAGTGAGTAAATTGTACTTGAGAATGGTATCGTTACCCTAAAGATGACCTGAATTATTAGTTAATGCTTGTTTCCTTAAATTTTTCCCAATTTAAATCTTACTGAGGATCTAGATAGACAGTGACCAACCAGCCACTACCTCATACTTGATACTCTCCCTTGTTTGGGGGGCATCCAGATCCTTTGGTTTCACCTTCTACTTTTATGTTCTTTTATTCTTAAGTGTTCTCAGAGCCTGACTGCTTCTAGGGCTTCAGCCTTAGAGTTCATCATTTTGTCATCTTCTAACACCTCTTAGGCTTTTTTATTCATGTCAGGGGTTTTACTACCTATTTGTTAACAAATCAACTCTAAATTCTCTTGGTTTCAGGTCTTAAGACCATCCTGCTCAAAACTGAAATTTGCTTCCAACCTATTTTTTTTGTGTGTCTCTTTTTTTTTGCTGTGTCTCTTAATTGAATTGTTACTTTTCTGTGTGTCTCTTTTTTGCTGTGTCTCTTAATTGAATTGTTATTTTTCTCTCAGTTATTCTAGTAAAAACCTTTATACTGAATTTTCTTCTCCTCCTTAGCCCTCAAATACATTTAACAGTGTAAGATTCTCTCTCTTAAATCTCATTCCAACCTTATCCTCATCTTAATTCTCACTGCCATTACCTTAATTTAGGTCTTCATTATCTTTTGCTTAAAGAATTGGAATAATTGATTAGTAACTCTGACATCATTCACTTCCACCTATAATCCATTGTCTCTTCTTCCACAAGAGTGATCTTAATAAAAGTCAAAATGCTATTTTGTCTCTGGCTTGAAATCCTTGATCGACTCCCATTTATTTACCGAAGTGATAAACGATAAGTTCCTTAGCAACTCACACCAGGTCTGGGTCATATATCAACTGGCCACTGAATTTCCTTGCCAACCTTAGATCAAAACTTATCTTTGCCCCAGGCCCCACTGTGGTTTACACTCTATCAAATTTCAACTATACAGTATTCCCTTCTTCACCTTTTAGTATACACACCCTCTGACAGGGTACTTTTATTTATCACTTTGGCTTTGATTACCATTTCTCTGCTGATGACTCCCAAATCTCTATCTCCCTCCAGTACTTATTTCCTGGGCTGCAAACAAGGATACCCAAGTCACAGACATCTCAAACCCAACATTTCTAACAAACTGGATTTATAATCTTCATCCACAAATCTACTGCATATAGCACTTTTAAGGATGTATAGTTATTTTAGAGAAATCCACATATTATGGCAATACTTCATCTTATACATGTAGAAGCAGGCTCAGGAAGGTTAATTTGTCATGATGCTTGGTATTTCAAACACCTTAACTCAAACTAGGTTTAATAAAAAGGACAGGAATTGTGTCCTATAATTGAAAGCACAAAATCAAATCATGCAGGGCTCACTGAATCACTTTAGTCTACCTATTACTCATATATTCTCCATCTCTTGGTTTCTACTATTCAGTTTAGAGTTTTTCTGTGTTGCCTCCTTTCTCAGATAGATGTTCCCTTTTGGGGGTAATATGGCAGCGAAACGCTTCAGATTTGCATCATATTCTTTCAGCAGCCATAGATAAAAACAGAGCTTTTCTTTCCTCATGGTTAAAAAAAATCTCCCATGGAAAATGTTGCATATGTATCCCTTTCTGAAACAATCACTGTGACCACAGGGATGGGTTATAAGGTTATGTGTTATCCCAGAAGCTGGGAGGTGCAACTCCAACGGAATCACAGAGACTGAATAAGTGTTTGGGGTCATCCAAGAGCTGGGGGTGAGGAATTATGACACTGTTAACAGAAGGAGAGATGGATGCTAAGTAGGCAAAAGCAATAGCTACTCGTTCATAGTTACTCAGCAAGTAAGTAGTCAGGCAAAGACAGAAACTTAGGCTACTTAGTTCCTGCAGTATTTTTTTTACCCTCTACGATGAATATTGTCAGCTGTAACTTAGCAAATGGAGACACAGAGAGATGTAAGACACAGCCCCTGTTTCTAGGGAACACTAAATCTTATACTGTAGGTCAGGAGTTTCCAACCATTTCATCATCAACAATTTATAGTGTTACTTCTCAAGAAAGGTCCGGTTTAAAAAGCCTTATAAATGGCATTTATTATGTATTGATTGCATACAGGTATCTTATTGAAATAGTGCATTACATTTTATTATTCAGAAAATTTACCTAGGTTGAGGATTACCATATTTAGTGAAGAACACCAAAGGTTGGTAAGCTGGAACATTGCTTCTGCATATGAGATAGGTGCCAGCCCCATGTTTCTGCTGTGCCTCCTAGGTTTGCTTTTTATGCTCCAAAGGCATTCAAATTTCCAGTTCTCACCCCACTAGCCATCAGCCAGAATGTGGTATGAGGAACAATTTACAACAGTGTACTGTTGATTATTGGGGCTGTTTACAAATGTGCTTTTCCTTCTCCTTCTGGGTAGGAAGATACCTTTCCACCTTTTTAAAGTTATACATGGTCATGGGACTCCCTTTGGCTGACCAACTGTGAGTAGTGGCATGTGCCACTCCTTGGAGGAATTTTGAAAGGCAGCGTTCAATATCTTTCTTTTTCCTGATCCATCAGTCATGGAAAAATACATGAGGAGATGGAGTTTCCTTCAGCTTCCATCCCTAAATGAATTATGATGGCTAAAGCCATCTGTCAACCCACATCAGACTTGTAGCAAGAGACAGAAACACGTTTGTGGGTGTTTAGGCAGCGAGATTTTAGGGGATATCTATTATTACAGCAAAACATAGCCTATTCTGACTGAATAAAGATTCACTAAATCACCCAGATATGTACCTGCTTCCAAAGATATTTACAGTGCTAGAAAATGCCTGGAGAGACAAACCAAAAGAAAGAACATCTAATGGTGGACTTTTGGAATTTGAGAGAATTAAAGAATATTCATACTTGAAGGGTTTCACATTAGGCAAATACTCTTCTCCTTGCTAGCAAATAAAAGCAAAAGAAAACTAAAGAAAAACAGTCATAGAACTTGAATCTGGAAAGACAGTCCTGATAATTTATTTTTTTCTCTCTGAAGCAAACAACACACAAAGATATACCATTTTAAAAAAAATAAAATATGGAAACTACTAAGTATAAGGAGTTGTCATTTACAGGAACTTCTAATTTAGTGACATCCAGAATATTAAAATATAAAGTTCTGATTCCCTCTGCTTCTGTTCAAAATTCTGTCTGGAGGAAGAGAACATGCTAAACTGCCCTTGAGATGCTGTGAAGGGGAAATAAAACTTTATTATCTCTTTCTAAAGTTAGTTAGAGAAGGTTCTTCAGCTTGTCATAGGAAACTGGGAGGAAGGCTGAAGTTAATGAGCTGCTTGCATTGTGATGGGCCTCTTTGAAAGAAACTGTGCTTTCCACAGTGAAGCCATCAGAAAAAATGAATCAGCATGGCAGCAGGAAGCATCATAATTAATAAGGAACCCACAACACAATGCTGTATAATCTAACATGACTACACAAACTGTAGACAATAACAGGATGAGTCTTCATTTACAAAGCAATCTGTATCACTTTTCCTCCCCAGAAAATGAGAAAGTATCAATCTCTTCAGAAGCTTCAAATGCTGCAGAACAAAATAAACTTTGTAGAACAAAAAATAGTTTAAGAGATGTGGAGACAAATTTCAGACAGAGATTTAATCTCTGTATCTAAGATGCAGTAGACAGTGGACATTCCATTTACCATCTGTGACTGAATATTCTGATGCCAAACTTCTACTCTCAGTAGTACATTTAAGTGGCCTGTGGCTTATTATCTAAAGGCCTGGGAATTACAAATTCCCTCTAATGACTTGGTAACGGAGGTAAAGGACTGCTTTAAACATCTCTTGAGGGAATAACTAATTAATCAGGAGGAAAGTTTGCATTCCTTAAATTTGCATTCTGAGAATATAGGAAAGACAGAGCTCTAGGAGGTGAGAGTTCTTTTGCAACCTTTATTCAGGTGCCCTGGCTTATTTCCTTTTTACAATACCGATTTCTTTCCCTACACAACTTTATAAGTAACTGAGTCCTGAGGATAAACTTTACTCTAAAAGTAAGAAATCAAGGGGGACCTTCAAGATGGTAGAGGAGTAAGATGTGGAAATCACCTTCCTTCCCACAAATACATCAAAAATACATCTACATGTGGAATAACTCCTACAGAACAACTACTGAACACTGGCAGAAGACCTCAGGCTTCCCAAAAGGAAAGAAACTCCCTATGTATCTGGGTAGGGCAAAAGAAAAAAGAAAAAACAGAGACAAAAGAATAGAGATGGGACCTGCACCTCTGGGAGGGAGCTGTGAAGGAGGAAAATTTTCCACACACTAGGAAGCCTCTTCACTGGTGGAGACGGTGGGTGGCACAGGGGGAGCTTCAGAGCCATGGAGGAAAGTACAGCAACAGGGGTGCAGAGGGCAAAGCAGAGAGATTCCCACACAGAGTATTGGTGCCAACCAGCACTCAACAGCCCGAGCGGCTTGTCTGCTCACCTGCTGGGGCGGCCGGGGGCTGGGAGCTGAGGCTCTGGCTTCAGAGGTCAGATCCCAGGGAGAGGACTGGGGTTGGCTGCGTGAACACAGCCTGAAGGGGGCTAGTGTGCCACAATAAGCTGGAAGGGAGTCGGGAAAACATCTGGCACTGCCTAAGAGGCAAGAAACAATTGCTTCAGGGTGTGCGAGGAGAGGGGATTCACAGCACCACCTAAATGAACTCCAGAGACGCACAAGCCACGGCTATCAGCACGGACACCAGAGATGGGCATGAGATGCTAAGGCTGTTGCAGCCACCAAGAAGCCTGTGTGCAAGCACAGGTCACTATCCACACCTCCCCTTCTGAGAGCCTGTGCAGTCCACCACTGCCAGGGTCCCGGGATCCAGGGACCACTTCCCCGGGAGAACACACAGTGTGCCTCAGGCTATTGCAACATCACACCAACCTCTGCCGACGCAGGCTCACCCTGCATTCTGTACCCCTCCCTCCCCATGGCCTGAGCGAGCTACAGCCCCCTAATCAGCTGCTCCTTTAACCCCGTCCTCTCTGAGCGAAGGAAAGATGCCCTCAGGCAACCTGCAGAGGCAGGGCCAAATCCAAAGTTGAACCCCATGAGCTGTGCGAACAAAGAAGAGAAAGGGAAATTTCTTCCAGCAGCATTAGGAGCAGCAGATTAAATTTCCACAAACAACTTGATGTAGTCTGTATCTCTGGAATACCTGAATAGACAACAGATCATCCCAAAATTGAGGCGGTGAACTTTGGGAGCAACTGTAGACTTAGGGTTTGCTTTCTGCATCTAATTTGTTTCTGGTTTTATGTATACCCCAGTTTAGTATTTAGAGCTTATTATCATTGGTAGATTTGTTTATTGATATGGTTGCTCTCTTCCATTTTTACTTTATATATATATCTTTTTTTTTTTACTTTTTCTTTTTTTGTGAGTGTGTATATGTCTGCTTCTTTGTGTGACATTGTCTGTATAGGTTTGCTTTTACCATTTGTCCTAGGGTTCTGTCCGTTTTTTTTTCCTTTTCCTTTTTCTTTTTTAGTGCAGTTTTTAGTGCTTGTTATCACTGATGGATGTGTTTATTGGTTTGGTTGCTCTCTCCATTCTTTCCTTTTTTAAATTCCTTTTTAATTATTTTAATTTTAATATTTTTTATTTTAATAACTTTAATTTTTTTTCATTTTCTTCTTTTTTTTTCTCCCTTTTCCTCTGAGCCATGTGGCTGACAGGGGCTTAGTACTCTGGCCTGGTGTCAGGGTTGAGCCTCTGAGGTGGGAGAGCTGAGTTCAGAACATTGCTCCCCTAGAGACCTCCAGGCTCCATGTAATATCAATCTGCCAGAGCTCTCCCAGAGAGCTCCATCTCAATGCTAAGACCCAGCTTCATGCAGTGACCAGCAAGCTCCAGTGCTGGATACCCCATGCCAAACAACTAGCAAGACAGGAACGCAACACAACCCATTAGCAGAGAGGGTGCCTAAAACCATAATAAGTCCCCAGACACTCCAAAACACACCACTGGATGCGGTCCTGCCCACCAGAAAGACAAGTTCAACCCTCATCCACCAGAACACAGGCACCAGTGCCTTCCTCCAGGAAGCCTACACAGCTCACAGAAATAACCTGACCCACTGGGGGGAGACACCAAAAACAATGGGAACTATGAACTCCCAGCCTGCGAAAACGAGACCCCAAATTCCACCTGCCAAAAACAGTAAGTTAACCTAAATAAGAAAACAGAAATACACTGCAGGTAAAGGAGCAACGTAAAACCCACCAGAACAAACAAAGGTAGAGGAAATAGGCAGTCTACCTGAAAAAGAATGCAGAATAATGATAGCAAAGATGATGCAGAATCGTTTCAATAGAATGAAGACAAGAAACATTTAACAAGGACCTAGAAGAAATAAAAAGCAAACAATCATGAAAAACACAATAAATGAAATTAAAAATTCTCTGGAAGGAATCAAGAGCAGAATAACTGAGGCAGAAGAATGGATAAGTGACCTGGTAGATAAAATAGTGGAAATAATTACCACAGAGCAGAATAAAGAAAAAAGAATGAAAACAATTGAGGGAAGTCTCAGAGACTTCTGGGAAATATTAAACACACCAACATTCGAATTATAGGGGTCCCAGAAGAAGAAGAGAAAAACAAAGGGACGGAGAAAATATTTGAAGAGATTATAGTTGAAAACTTCCCTAATATGGGAAACGAAATAGTGAATCAAGTTCAGGAAGCGCAGAGAGTCCCATACAGGATAAATCCATGGAGAAACACACCAAGACACATATAAATCAAACTATCAAAAATTAAATACAAAGAAAAAATATTAAAAGCAGCAAGGGAAAAACAACAAATAACATACAAGGGAATCCCCATAAGGTTAACAGCTGACCTTTCATCAGAAACTCTGCAAGCCAGAGGGAGTGGCAGGACATATTTAAGAAATTGAAGAAAGGGAAAAACCTACAATCAAGATTACTCTACCCAGCATGGATCTCATTCAAATTCAGAGGAGAAACTAAAACCTTTAGAGACAAGCAAAAGCTAAGAGAATTCAGCAACACAAAACCAGCTTTACAGCAAATGCTAAAGGAACTTCTCTAGGCACAAAACACAAAAGAAGGAAAAGACCTACAATAACAAACCCAAACAATTAAGAAAATGGTAATAGGAACATATATAATTGATGATTACCTTAAATGTAAATGGATTTAATGCTCCGACCAAAAGTCATAGACTGGCTGAATGGATACAAAAACAAGACCCATATATATGCTGTCTACAAGAGACCCACTTCAGACCTAGGGACACACACAGAAGGAAAGTGAGGGGATGCAAAAAAAATATTCCATGCAACTGGAAATCAAAAGAAACCTGGAGTAGCAATTCTCATATCAGACAAAATAGACTTTAAAATAAAGACTATTACAAGAGACAAAGAATGACACTTCATAACAATAAAGGGATCAAAGCAAGAAGACGAAATAACAATTGTAAATATTTATGCAATAAATATGTAAATAATAAATATTATTACCCAACATAGGAGCACCTCAATACATAAGGCAAATGCTAACAGCCATAAAGGGGGAAATTGATGGTAACACAATAATAGTAAGGGACTTTAACACCCCACTTGCACCAATGGACAGATCATACAAAATGAAAATAAGGAAACACAAGCCTTAAATGATACATTAAACAAGATGGACTTAATTGATATTTAAAGGACATTCCATCCAAAAAGAACAGAATACACTTTCTTTGCAAGTGCTCATGGAACATTCTCCAGGATAGATCTTATCTTGGGCCATAAATCAAGCCTTGGTAAATTTAAGAAAATTGAAATTGTATTAAGTATCTTTTCCAACCACAACGGTATGAGACTAGATGTCAATTACAGGAAAAAAGTGTAAAAAATACAAACATGAAGGTTAAACAATACATTACTAAATAACCAAGAGATCACTGAAGAAATCAACAGAGAAATCAAAAAATACCTAGAAACAAATGACAATGAAAACACGATGACCCAAAACCTACGGGATGCAGTGAAAGCAGTTCTAAGAGGGATGTTTATAGCAACAGAATCCTACCTCAAGTAACAAGAAAAATCTCAAATGAACCTCCTAAGCTTACACCTAAAGCAATTAGAGAAAGAAGAACAAAAATCCCCAAAGATAGCAGATGGAAACAATACAGATCAAATCAGAAATAAATGTAAAAGAAATGAAGTAAATAATAGAAAAGATCAATAAAACGAAAAGCTGGTTCTTTGAGAAGATTAAACAAAATTGATAAACCATTAGCTAGACACATCAAGAAAAAAAAGGAGAAAACTCAAATCAACAGAATTAGAAGTGAAAAAGAAGAAGTAACAACTGACACTGCAGAAACACAAAGGATCATGAGAGATTACTACAAGCAACTCTATGCCAATATAACAGACAGCCTGGAAGAAATGGACAAATTCTTAGAAATGCACAACCTTCCAAGACTGAAACAGGAAGAAACAGAAAATATGAACAGACCAATCACAAGCACTGAAATTGAAACTGTGATTAAAAATCTTCCAAAAACAAAGCCCAGGACCAGATGGCTTCACAGGCAAATTATATCAAACATTCAGAGAAGAGCTAACACCTATACTTCTCAAACTCTTCCAAAATACAGCAGAGGGAGTAACACTCCCAAACTCATTCGATGAGGCCACCATCACCCTGATACCAAAACCAGACAATGATGTCTCAAAAAAAGAAAACTGCAGGCCAATATCACTGATGAACACAGATGGAAAAATCCTCAACAAAATACTAGCAAACAGAATCCAGCAGCACATTAAAAGGATCACACACCATGATCAAGTGGGGTTTATCCCAGGAATGCAAGGATTCTTCAATATAGGCAAATCAACAATGTGATTCACTATGTTAACAAACTGAAGGAGAAAAACCATATGATAATCTCAATAGGTGCAGAGAAAGCTTTCAACAAAATTCAACACCCATTTGTGATAAAAAAAAAAAAAATCCAGAAAGTAGGCATAGAAGGAACTTACTGCAACATAATAAAGGCTGTGTATGACAAACCCACAGCCAACATCATTCTCAATGGTGAAAAACTGAAACCATTTCCACTAAGATCAGGAAGAAGAAAAGGTTGCCCACACTCACCATTATTATTCAACATAGTTTTGGAAGTTTTAGCTGCAGCAATCAGAGAAGAAAAAGAAATAAAAGGAATTCAAATTGGAAAAGAAGATGTAAAACTGTCACTGCTTCAGATAACATGATACTATACATAGAGAATCCTAAAGATATTACCAGAAAAGTAATTGAGCTAATCAATGAATTTGGTAAAGTAGCAGGATACAAAATTAATGCACAGAAATCTCTTGCATTCCTATACACTAATGATGAAAAATCTAAAACAGAAATTAAGAAAACACTGCCATTTACCATTGCAACAAAAATAATACCTAGGAATAAACCTACCTGAGGAGACAAAGGCCTGTATGCAGAAAAGTATAAGACACTAATGAAAGAAATTAAAGATGATACAAACAGATGGAGAGATATACCATGTTCTTGGATTGGAAGAATCAACATTGTGAACATGACAATACAACCCAAAGCAATCTACAGATTCAAGGCAAGCCCTATCAAATTACCAATGGCATTTTTCACAGAACTAGAGCAAAAAGTTTCACAATTTGTATGGAAACAAAAGACCCCAAACAGCCAAAGCAATCTTGAGAAAGAACAATGGAGCAGGAGGAATCAGGCTCCTTGACTTCAGAATATACTACAAAGTGACAGTAATCAAGACAGTATTGTACTGGCACAAAAACAGAAATATAGATCAATGGAACAGGATAGATATCCCAGAGAAAAACCCATGCACATATGGTCAACTTATCTATGATAAAGGAGGCAAGAATATACAATGGAGAAAAGACAGCCTCTTCAATATGTGGTTCTGGTAAAACTGGATAGCTACATGTAAAAGAATGAAATTAGAACACTTCCTAACACCATACAAAAAATATACTCAAAATGGATTAAAGACTTAAATGTAAGGTGTGACACTATAAAACTCTTAGAGGAAAACATAGGAAGAACACCTATGACAAATCACAGCAAGATCCTTTTTGACCCACCTCCTAAAGAAATGGAAATAAAAACACAAATAAAGAAATGGGACTTAATGAAACTTAAAAGCTTTTGCACAGTAAATGAAACCATAAACAACACAAAAAGACAACCCTCAGAATGGGAAAAAAAATATTTGCAAACGAAGCAAGTGACAAAGGATTAATCTTCAAAATATACAAGTAGCTCTTACAGCTCAATATCAAAAAAACAAATAACCCAATCAAAAATTGGGGAGAAGACCTAATGGACATTTCTCCAAGGAAGATATACAGATTGCCAACAAACACATGAAAGGATGCTCAACATCACTTATCATCAGAGCAATGCAAATCAAAACTACAATGAGGTATCACCTCACACCAGTCAGAATGGCCATCATCAAAAAATCTACAAAGAATAAATGCTGGAGAGGGTGTGGAGAAAAGGGAACCCTCTTTCATTGTTGGTGTGAATGTAAATTGATACAGCCACTATGGAGAACAGTATGGAGCTTCCTTAAAAAACTAAAAATAGAACTACCATACTACCCAGCAATCCCACTACTGGGCATATACCCTGAGAAAACTATAATTCAAAAAGAGTCATGTACCACAATATTCATTGCAGCTCTATTTACAATACTCAGGACACTGAAGCAACTAAGTGTCCATCGACAGATGAATGGATAAAGATGTCACCCATATGTACAATGAAATATTACTCAGCCATAAAAGGAAATGAAATAGTGTTATTTGTAGTGAGGTGGATGAACCCAGAGTCTGTCATACAGAGTGAAGTCAGAAAAACAAATACTGTATGCTAACACATATATATGGAATCTTAAAAAAAAAATGTTATGAAGAGCCCAGGGGCAGGACAGGAATAGAGATACAGATGTAGAAAATGGACTTGAGGACACAGGGAGGGGGAAAGGTAAGCTGGGATGAAGTGAGAGACTGGCATGAACATATATACACTATCAAATGTGTAATAGATAGCCAGTGGGAAGCAGCTGCATAGCACAGGGAGATCAGCTTGGTGCTTTGTATCCACCTAGAAGGGTGGTATAGGGAGGGTGGGAGGGAGATGAAAGAGGGAGGGGATATGGGTGTATATGTATACATATAGCCGATTCACTTTGTTATACAGCAGAAACTAACAGACCACTGCAAAGCAATTATACTCCAATAACAATGTTAAAAAATAAATAAATAAAAACAAAAGTAAGAAATGGAAGAGACATAAATTGCAGTAACATCTGTTTTGATCCACCTCCGAGAGTAATGGAAATAAAAACAAAAATAAACACATGGGACCTAATTCAACTTAAAGGCTTTTGCACAGGAAAGGAAACCATCCACAAAATGGAAAGAAAACCCATATAATGGGAGAAAATATTTGCAAAGTGACAAAGAATTAATCTCCAAAACATACAAACAGCTTATGCAGCTCAATATGAAAAAACAAAACAAAATACCCCAATCAAAAAATGGGCAGAAGACCTAAATAGACATTTCTCCAAAGAAGACATACAGATGGTCAAGAGGCACATGAAAATATGCTCAACATCACTAATTGTTAAAGAAATGTAAATGAAAACTACAATGAGGTATCACCTCACACCAGTCAGAATGGCCATCATCAAAAAATCTACAAACAATAAATGCTGGAGAGGGTGTGGAAATAAGGGAACCCTCTTACACTGTTGCTGGGAATGTAAACTGACAGAGCCACTATGGAGAACAGTATAGATGTTCCTTAAAAATCTAAAAATAGAGCCAACATATGATCCAGCAATCCCACTCCTGGGCATATATCTGCAGAAAACCATAATTTGAAAGGATACATGCACCCTAATGTTCACTGAAGCAGTATTTACAATAGCCAAGACATGGAAGCAAACTAAATGTCCATTGACAGAGGAATGGATAAAGAAGATGTGGTTACGTACATACAATGGAATATTACTCAGCCATAAAAAATAATGCCATTTGCAGCAACATGGATGGACCTAGAGATTTTCATACTGAGTGAAGTCAGAGAGAGAAAGACAAATATCAAATGATATTGCTTATATGTGGAATCTAAAAATCGGTACAAATTGAACCTATTTACAAAAAAGAAACTGAGTCACAGGTGTAGAAAACAAACATATGGTTACCAAGGGGAAAGGGGGGGGAGGATAAATTGGAAGACTGGGATTGACATATACACACTGCTATATATAAAATAGCTAACTAATAAGAACCTACTCCATACCACAGGGAACTCTATTCAATACTCTAATGACTTTTATGGAAAAGAATCTAAAAAAGAGTGTATATATTGTATATGTATAACTGACTCACTTTGCTGTACAGCAGAAACTAACACAACATTGTAAATCAGCTATACTCCAATTTAAAAAAAAGAAATAGATTACCAAAAATATGGTGTGACTTCCACCTAGTTCAAAAGTTTATTTTTGTTCTATAGAAATAAATGGACAAAGATACAAGAAAACTGGATGAACATGAGGCAATTCAATTTATTGATAAGAATTAGCACTAACTGAATCATCTAACAGGGAACTCATGCTGGGAGATTAAAAATAAGAAAGATTTTCTTAGAAACAATGACCTTCATTATGGACTATCTATTACAGATTTCACTTTTATTTTAAAAAGTTTCACAGCACAGACTGTACATGAAATGCATTTGCAAATGGAAAAAAAACTTTTTTTTTTTTTTTTTTTTTGCGATATGTGGGCCTCCCACTGTTGTGGCCTCTCCCATTGCAGAGCACAGGCTCCAGACGCGCAGGTTCAGCTGCCATGGCTCATGGGCCTAGTTGCTCCACGGCATGTAGGATCCTCCCAGACCGGGGCACAAACCCGTGTCCCCTGCATCAGCAGGCGGACTCTCAACCACTGCGCCACCAGGGAAGCCCCAACATTTTTTTTTTAAATGGCCAGAATGTGAGAGGAGGTTTTAAATGCTGTTAAATTAGCTTTGATTCTTGTCAATAAGCATTAGAAAGGTGGGAGGTCAGAGAAAGTATGGTTTTAAATACCACATTTTAAATTTTCTTTCATCATCTATAGTTTCAGGATTCATTGTTTTTAGAGTTCCCTGTTATAAAATCCTTCTCAGGAAGAAAATTAAGGATTTCTAAAAATCTGTCAACCTTTAACTAACAAATTTCGAATTACTTCCAAGAAAACTGATATTCATACAATTTGAAGTTTGAAATAGGAATTTATAAATATTTTTTCTTGGTAAATTTGATACAGCCCATTTAACAAACTTACTACCTATTTTTCCATTTACAATTTTATTTCGTGTACCTGATGCTGATTTTTTAAAAAAATTGAGTGCATGTATGTGTAAAATTAAGTTACTTCTCTATGCTTTTCACATTACTTTTATAATTTCATATTTCCAGATTATTAGCCATTTCTATTTTGCATGTGAAACAAAAAGGCTGAGGACTCTTTCAGTGACTTTTTCTAAGCAACTGAACATAGTGTGAAAAGACTTTTGGAACCTCAATGTATACGATACAAAATTTATGATGCACTTATTTCTTTCCTATTTGAGTTTCCTTCAGATGTTAAGCTTTGTGCCATATATTTACAGGGTGAATCATTATTTTCATTGCATATTAATTATTGGATATTTCAGGAAAACAGTGATTTTGAATTGGGGGAAATGTGTAGAAGGTTTACATATAAAAATAATTTTTTAAATTATGATAAAAAACATAAGAAAATTAACCATCATCCCTTTTTAGTGTACAGCCCAGTAGTGTTACATATACTCACACTGTTTTGAAACAGAGCTCCAGAACTTCATCTTATAAATCTGAAACTATATCCAATAAACAACTCTCCGTTTCTTCTTCCCCTTAGCCTTTAGTAACCACCATTTTACTTCCTGCTTCTATGAATTTGACCACTTTAGATAACTCAGGTAAGTGGAATAATACCCTGTCATTTTGTGAATGGCTTGTTTCACTTAAAACAATGTCTCAAGGTTCATCCTGTTGTAGCATGTGACAGGTTTTCTCTCCTTTTTATGTCTGAATAATATTCCATTTTGTATATATACCACATTGTGTTTATTCATTCATCTATCATTGGACATTTGAGTTGCTTCTGCCTTTTAGTGATTATGAATAGTGCTGCTGTAAACATGGGAGTACAAGTATCTCTTCAAAACCCAGATGTCAAAAATGCTTTTGGCTATATACCCAGAAGTGGGATTGCTACACCATACATAGCTCTCATTTTCTTTCTTTGAATAATCTCCATACTATTTTCCACAGCAGTTGAACCATTTTACAGTTATCATCAATAGTACACAAGTTTTCCAATTTCCCCACACCCTTGTCAACACTTGTTATTTTCTGTTTTTTGATAGTATCTAGCCATCCTAATGGGTATGAAGTGATATCTTATTGTGGTTTTGATTTGCATCTCTCTGATGATTAGTGATGTTGAGCATCTTTTCATATGCTTGCTGACCATTAGTGTACATCTTTGGAGAAATACCTGTACAGACCAGTTAACCACTTTTAATCCAATTATTTGATTTTTTCTTGAGTTGTAGTTCCTTATATATTCTGGATATTTACTTCTCATGTATACAATTTGCAAGTATTTTATCTCATTCCATAGGTTGCCTTGTTCTATTTATTGTATCCTTTCAAGCACAAATGTTTTTAAGTTTGATATAGTCTCATTTGTCTATGTTTGCTTTTGTTGCCTATACTTTTGGTGTCATATCCAAGAAATCATTGCTAAGTCCAATGTTATGAAGGTTTTCCCCTATGCTTTCTCCTAGGATTTTTATAGTTTTAGCTGTTACATTTAGGTCTTATTTCAGTTTGAGTTAATTTTTGTATATGGTATAAGATAAGGGTCCATCTTCATTCTTTTGCATGTGGAGGTCTGGTTTTCTCCAACAAGAGTTTTTTGAAGAGATTGTCTTTTCCCTGTTAAGTGATCTTGGCACCCTTGTTGAAAGTCATATATATATATATATATATATGTGTATATATATATAAATAAAGCTTATATATATATATTATATATAAAATATGAGCTTATTTCTGGGGTCTCTACTATATTCTTTTGATTGATTTGTATGTCTTTATGCCAGTACCATACTGCTTTGATTACTGTTGTTTTGTAGTTTTTTTTGAAACCAGGAAGTTTGAGTCCTCCAACTTTTTCTTTTTCAAAACTGTTGTGGCTATTTTGGTCTCTTTAGACTCCATGTGAATTGAATCTGTAGATCACTTTGGGTACTAGTACTATCAACAATATTAAGTCTTCCAATCTACGCAACAAGGGATGTCTTCTTTCTTTCAGTAATTATTTTAGGTCAGTGTACAAATATTTCATCTCCTTAGTTACATTTATTCCTAAAGTATTTTATTATTTCTCATATTATTGTAAATAGAATTGTTTTCTTAATTTTCCTTTCAGACTATTCACTATGATTATACAGCAATGCAACTGACTTGTGTGTAAATTTTGTGTCCTGTAACTTTGTTGAATTTGTTTATTAGTTCTAATATTTTACTGCTTAAAAATGATAATTTTAAACACAAAATTTTAAACTATATGAATTTTACACTCATTTCCTTCTTTAACATAATTGCAATGGCCCTAATAGGTCTAAGGAATAAAAGAAAAATATACTTGGAAATATAAGACCATCACTAATACTGGGGAGCTAGTCTATATAATTGGTTTCCAGTTTCAAGTATCTTATATAGGCATTAATCCTCTAATCTATTAACTTCTTTAATTATACTTATTGTAATTATTTAATTTATTATCCAAAATAATGTTTCAGTGTGTGCTTAATAGTTACTGACAGTTTTAATCACATTTCCTAGATTTTTCAATTTTCAAAGAACAGGTGAAAAGAAAGACTGAACAACCTAATCCTGACAAAATGGAGAGCCACTACATAGGTACCTTTCATGTATTAATATAAATTGTCAATTCTATAAATCCTGTATTAGTAAGAACACTACTTTATTATCCCTCCTCCTATTGTCCCAATTATATATTGATAATTTGATTTATACAGTTGATGCAATTTTATTAATATACTACTGTATGAATGAAGAATGATTAATATACTATCATATGAGCAAAATTAAGGCATTTATCCATGGCTAGGAATTTACTTTTTTTTTTTTTCAAAACTATAAAATCTTTGAAAGATTTGGCCAGTTGCTTTAATTATCTGGGACATAATTAAATCAGTATTAATGAAGGGGGTTAGACTAGAGTGATTCATAAGGTCCCTTTAATATAGAATAATGTAAGATTATATAATCTCATAATCCATGATTAAAGAGCTGTCATATATAGAGTGTTGATTATACTAAAGGAGTCTGAAAATTACATATGTTGAAAGATTTAAAAATCACATTTATTAGAACAAAAGTATAAATTCAAATAAAAGGTAAATTTATGTTTTCCAGCATACAGTAAGTACTAAGTTCATTCCAGTGTCTTCCTGGAATGCTTTTAAAATAATTTTTTTTTCTTTTTTTTTTTTATTCCTGCGCCATGTGGAATCTTAGTTCCCCAACCAGGGATCAAACCCATTCCTCCTGCAATGGAAGTGTGGAGTCTTAACCACTGGACCATCAAGGAAGTCCCAAAATAAAAATTTCTTGAAAAATTACTTATTGATGGTCTCATCTACTCATTCATATCTGGAAACAGAAGTACTGGAAAGTGCTGGAAATCAGAATAATTGAATACAGATCAGTTATCTATAAAATGAAAAATTTAGGTCTACTTACATGTATCATTTCTTTCTACCTAAGGATTGACCTTACCCCAAATATTTAATTTGAGTTTCATAGCCCTAAATTTTTGTTCAGTGATATGTGTCAAAGCATCATTCCTAATGATTATTTCAAATTAGATTTTTTTAAAAAATATGATGGTGGTGAGGCCCCAAGAAATCAAAACAACCTTAGTAATAGGTGGATTCTGTCTACACTTACATGAATTTTGGCATCTTTATAACAACTGAACACTTCTGCATGTATATATTCACAAATACAGTATTTTTTTATTTAATGTTTTAAATTTGGAAATTAGGCAGGTACATTTGTTCTTTCAATATATGACATAGTGTATTTAGCAGCATTCCATAGTTCTTATGATTTTCATATAGTATACTCCACAGCATGGGCAGCACAGCATGGGCAATCAATCATCTACTCTGATTTCATTTTAGTAAATGTGTAATGCTTAACACAGACTCTGTAGTATTTAATAATGCATTCATTCATTCATCCACCCAGTATTCATATGACAAACACATTGAATATGCATAATATGCCAGGAGTTATACAAAGTTTCTTGATTTTAAGACACACACAGAAGTTTAACCTCTGCCTTCAACAAGTTTATAGTCTAGAGACAGAGAAAGAAAGACTTGGTGGAAAAGTTTTATGAAACTGTCTTTATTAATGATAAGATGGAGATTAATATAGCATACTGTAGGAGAACAAAGGAGGTACAAGCACTATTGGATGGGGGGATGGGAGGTAAAAAAAACCCTGCAGTGTATTTTTTCTCAGGATAGAGAAAAAGACACTGCAGGGTATTCTCAACAACATCTCCACAATAGACCTAATTACTAGTTTACAGTATTTACTTTTTTTCACACCCTTCAGTGTTAGCTGGTAGCATAAAACCAGAACTCACTTTGATAAAAGCAATTAGATGAAAGACTCAAATGGTGCAATATAAATCCAAAGCTTTTTAATCGTCTAGCCTGATCCAAGGATAAAGCTGAGTTTATCGAATGGGATAGATGAGCTGAAAATAGTGGTATATCACAAGAGTCAGAGCAAATTCCTTCTCATGTGGAATATCCTCCCAGTGGTAGGGGATGTATTGTCATCACTGATTAACATCATTTATGCTTTGTTTGTGTGGAACATGAAAGCTTCAGTTTATAAATGAAAATCTCCTCTCCTAAGTTCTCATGCTTCCAAACTCTAAGAAATAGAAACATTTCTAGTATTTCATCAGCTTTCATCAATATAAAAGGAGATACTCTCTTAGTAAGTAGGAAAAACCTATGGTCCCCATGCAGTCTCATTATCATGCAGTGCCAGGGAGAACTTCCCCTCATAAAATGCCTAAGCCTTGAAACAACCCAACTGTAAATACATAGAAAAGCCTAAGACCAAGGAACAGCGTCAAAAAATCAACTCTGGATTCATTCTCTCAAGTGAAACATAGCTATAAATCTTAGTATAATGAAAGTGTTGAAAATTAAGGAAATATTATTGTAGCTTTAACAATCCTATTTGTTTACTCACTTTATTCAATGTACCACTGCCAGGCACTGTGCCAAGTGCTATGATTTTGATATGAACAGAAAGACATTGAGCTTACATTGTATTAGATGGAACAGTCAATAATAAATAAAAAAACGAACAAAAAATAGACATGATCCTGACGATGACTATGGGGAAATAAATGCTGATTATCGTACAGACAGTTGAACATAATATTTTGAATATTGGTGGAAGTGTCAGCAAAGAAACTGATAACTTGAATAAAGGATTCCCGAGTTTCTAGCCTACAATTCAGTTTAGGCCAGGCCTAATTTTGTTCAGATCAAAAAACCTGCAGGTCTCTGGTAATTTGCATGACTGAAAAAAAGACTTTCATTATCTCTTTGAGCATGATAGGAAAAAAAAAATCAGCTGAAATTGTTCTCTTCGAGGTTGCTTCAGGCCAAACAGGCAAAAATAAGGTAATAAATAAGACTTTATATGAGTTCATGAAAAGAACTCATTGAAAGATGACTGTATTTCATTCCAGACCTTTTCTAGTAGGAAGTCTGCAAGGCAAAATTTTTGATTTTAGAAGATTATAACTCTGATATTAAGAGTCTGGTCATATTTGTGTTGTAGTTTAATGCAATTAAAGTGAGATATGAATTCATCTTTATTTTTTCTCTTCATCTCTTTGTAATGAGTCTTCAGTGAACATAATTGTTAATTTAAGCTTTATTTTACAAAGTGATACATCTATCAGTGTTTCAGTACCAATATACATTTTCTCATTTTCAAAGTTTCATTCAGATTCTGTAAAGAAAAAATAAATGTATGATTGTGTTTTGTGTGTGAATTCTACCAACATGAGTAGGGCCTGTGTCCTGATTTATTATGTATGAACCCATTTTGTTCTTGCATTACCCACATAGGAGCATTTTCTGTGCTTCATAATTGAGCAATAAGACATCGACAGCAAGTGCCTTCCTCTGTCTCCATAGAATATTTACATGAGTAAAGGCTGAAGTGCAAGTGATTTCAATCATCAGAGCAGTGCAATAATCTCAAACAACAACAACAAAAATACTTGTAGTCTCTTAATGATATTAAAAAATTCAAATAATAAAACTGGAAACATCTGCAACTACTGGATCGTTTCAGTGGGTATTAATTTGGGGATGCTGTTCTCATCAGCAAATCAGAAAATTTCGTTTGTGTCAAGAGTCCTGAAGCTATTCCACAATGAGAAGTTAGTTATTTCTCTATCGACATGCTCAAAGAAAATGGCTTATTCCTGCATTTTGCTTGATAGTAAAACTATGCAACTATATCCCAGGAGGATCCAATAACTTTGAACAAAGTAGAAAATCTCATTGATTATTTGTTTGTTTCCAAAATTGGAAGCTGGAGAATGAGACGCAGTCTCTGATAGAAAACACCCCATTTAAATCTTTCTTTGTGGTTAATAATATTTTTAATTATTTAAAATAATTGAGTTTTAAAGTTATTTTTAATTAAATTTAATTTTATTAAATACAAATTAGTTTTTAGTTCAATATTCATCTAGTTACCTGTAAAGACTGGCATCATTCTTTATACATGTTACATCTAGACCTACATATATACAAATTTAAGAATAATATAAATTAATTAATAATACCAAACATTCCTTAGCCATCATGTGCTACTATTGAGAATGTACATTCATTTGTTGTACCTTTAGAACCATAAAAGAAAGGCAAGAAAAATGGACACTCAGTTCTAATAGAAAATGACACTCCTTTCTGGAAGAGCCTACTGCAGTCGTACTCTGTGAAAGGAGGAATTTGAGACGTTAATTTGTCTTTTATCTATGCACTTCTCCCATTCAAGTCCTCCCTACACTCTGAAGCAGTGCTCATCTCCCACTTTGGCAGTGACATAACCTGCACATCTTCACCTCATTTGAATATGGTTGGCTTGTATTAAAGACACAGGACAGGAGATGCAGTGAAATGTTCATGGGTTTCTTTGAGGCATTTAAATACCTCTGATACTAGTAGCCCAAGGCAGGGTCTAAAAGCAAAACTTCCTAGGGAAGGGATTTAATTTGTCACAGCTGATTAGTATTATAGTTTTATAGTATTATAGTATTATAGTTTCCCTGGGCAGTGATACTTTCTTTTTTTAAATACTGCATGCACTTTAATTTCCAGTATAAAGCCTATATATAAAGATATTTCAGTAAACCTCCCTAATTTTATCATTCAAAAAAAGGATGAGATGAGAATCATAACAAATCTTGTAGTGACTTGGTCTAAACCAACTCTACAATAAACTGCATTTTATGACTCTGGAAAAATCAAAGTATTAAAATTGGCATTTCATATATTATTGGTGTTACAAATTATTAACTATATAAAACAAAGAAGAATTTATGGGATGAAAGGCCAAGGCCAATGAACTGAGAGTCAAGAAACCTTGATTTTAATCTCAGCTTTATAACTGGCTACTTAAATGATCTAATATTCTTAGGCAAAACGAAGAAGAAAACATGAAATCTAAGATTTTTTTTTAAACTCTACAAGCCTGTGAATATTTTATATTTTAGGGGTAGTGAGTTTAACAAGTAAGTATAAGGAAGAACCATTACTGACTTACATGTTGGCAGAGATTTTTCTCTTCAAAAAAGAAAACTGCTGAACCTCTTCTTCCAGAGGTGTGGTTTCCAAAATGGGGCCCCCAGATAGAGCATCATGTGCATATCTGAGAGCTCATTAGAAAAGTAAATTCTCAAGTTTGAGAACCACTGCTCCAGAATTACTGGAGAACCTTTTCTAAATTCATTCAGATTTAGAAAAAATTTAAAGAGAAAGTGATAAAATTTGATGTGAATGAATTATAGAAGATTTGGCAGATGTTGAAGTTGGAAGCTATGAGTTAAGTTTTTTTAAAGACACTAAGTACATTTCTGTTAACAGCAATAGCCAATCCTTCAGGTAATTCAAAATGGGTTTACATTGCCCCACTTGTCACCAAAAAACAAAATGTGGCAGAGTGAATGCAAAAGGAAAGGAGGCCTGGAGAACTCAGATTTAGGTATACAAAGAGGACCAGTACTCTTCAACCATTCTAGGAATAACAAGAGAAGAAAGAAGCCAATACTGGCAACATTGTTAGGGAAAGAAAGCAACATTTTCAGAGAAATAAATGACTCAGTTTTCAACAACAAAACTTTGAGAAACTGTATAAATAAAGCCCAAGAGCTAAATGATAAAGATTCTAAGGTAAGAGGCAGACTTCCAGGACACATGACTTCTAAGGGGGACAGACTTGTTGATCCCCAGACTCTGGAAGAAAACCATCTGGACTATCCCTCTTTAACCTCCTCATCTGTGTTCATCACTAGTTCAACTGAGAAAAACTAGTGACTGATACTGGACATCATGGTGTGTCATGGTACAGAATGTGTAGGAAACTCATTTTACTGTGTGTTTAGTCATTTGATGCTAATTGGGGAGCATTTTAATAAAGCCACAAATACATAAATACCTGTCTAGATATGGTTATTCATAAACATATGAATTGGATGGATCCTACCTGACTATTTTAGTTCACAGGTTGCATGAATAGAATAATGTAACAAGGCTTATTTCTTTCTTTCATGCTGCATGCTACATTAGCATCACAGTAGAGGAAAAGGACAAGTAAAAAATGCATTTATGCACTGAGTACTAAGAATAGAAAAAGATATTAAAATAGAGATAACTTTTAAGAAACAAAAGAATTAAAAATTTTGGAAAACACCAGTATGCCATTTATGAAATATTGATTAGAGCCATTTATTAAAAAACTTAGTGTTATTAAAAACTAGGTAATCCTAAAGTCATTCAGAAGAAAATGAGAAAGAAATATAGCATGGAAACATTAGAAAGGAATATGTAAAATATATGCATAATTTAGTTTTTAACAAAAAATGTTAGTAAAGGTAAGCTGCAGAAAGACATTTCTATTTTTTGAAGTACATAAAGAATAAAAGTTGATATTATTCCACAGTTTTCTTTTATTATTCAAAGTCCTATCAAACCAGACTCCCTTATAATTAAGCATTTCTCCAGACCCAAATTACTACTTAAAAGTAGTTAATTGTTCATTGATATTGAACTCTGGGTCAAAAGTATTATGCACTGTTTGAAAGTCAATATGCAAAATGTTTCATACAATCAAGATCCTACATACCAATATTTTGGATTGAGAATAAAGCATATTATCAGTGATGATGCTTTCTATTTGATCAAAATATTCTTATACAGCTCCATATTCATCATTTTGTAAAAACTCAATATTCAAATTCAGAGAAATGGTAAAATAAATCAATTGTCACTTCTCAGGCTTTCTACTATCATAACTATAAAGGATAAATTTCAAGTAATTTCTTTTAAAATATAGTTTATCACTGTAATTGTATTCATATTAAAACAGACATTAAAAAGATATCAAGGACTTCTGGTTTCCTGTCTGGCATTTAAGAAGCTTGGAAGTTGCTATTCTGTTTCAACAAGTAAAAAGTTGAACAAACTGAAAAATCAACAACTCTTCTTAGATCTCTAAGAGAAGTGAGGTCATAGCACACACCACTCCCCGCCACCGCTCCCCACCCCCAAACTGGAGAGACAGACAGGCAGACAAAGAGATCACAACTTACCAGAACAGAAACACATGAGCAGAAACCTCTCTGGAAACCAGAGCTGGGTAGGAAACCCTAAACTCTGACTGACTAATGGTTGGAGGCTCAATGTGGACAATGCTGAGAATAAAAGCTCCAGGAGGATCCAGTCACAGGGAAGACTCCACAATTTTGTGAGTTTTACCCCCATGAACTTGACCTAGTTCTCACAATGAGTATCAGAGAAAAATCCACTCTTGCTTCCAGTAGAGGAGGGAAAAATATTCATTTTGAAAAGTATCAGAACACTCTGTTCTTAACAAGGCTTGCCCTCAGGAGAAACTATTTAACCAGATCCTAACATCCTGGGGTTTTATCAGAGCCTAACTATACTGGAGAATGGGAAATGATCAACTCCAGCCCATTCTAGCTGTCTGGTCCAACCTAAAGGGAAGGGGGAGTGGGTATAGAGAAATGCTTATAAAGTTCACATTCCAGAGGCATAGGCTCACCAAAAGACTGAAACTTAATGCATAATGGTAATACAAGAAGAAGAATGAGAAAGAAACAGAAGAAATGTTTGAAACAATAATGACTGAGAGTTTCCTCAAATTAATGTAAGACATCAAAATACAGACCCAGAAAACTCAGAGAATATCAAGCATAAATGCCAAAAAAACCACATCTAGGCATATTATTTTAAAATGAAAGAAAATCAAAGATGAAAAAATCCTGGAGAAAAAAACACCTTCCTGTAGAGGAATAAAGATAAAAATTACATCCACCTTCTCCTCAGAAACCACACAAGCAAGAAGAGAGTGGAGTGAAACACTATTAAGAGGAAAAATCTGCCAACCTAGAATTCTGTAACCTAATGAAACTATTCTTCAAAAGTGAAGGAAAAACAAAGACTTCTCCAGACAAACAAAAATTGAATAAATGTATTGCTAGTAGACCCGTCTTGCAAGAAATGTTAAAAGAAGTTCTTTAGAGAAAAGCAAAATAATACAGGTCAGAACCTCAGAACTATGTAAAGTAAGGAAGAACACTGCAGAAGGAATAAATGGCAGAGAAAGAAAAATTTTATTTTCTTATTCTTAATAGGTTTAAAAGTTAAAAATCCGTTCAAAACAATAATAGCCATAATATATTCAACTGTAATATGCTTATGTATATATTCACTTATGTAGCCTTATGTATAAGTGATATGAATTGCAGCAATGGCACAAGAGACAGGAAGGAGAATTGGGGTTACTTTGTTTTTATAAGGCACTAGCTCTACCCATGAAGCAGTGTAGTGTCATTTGAAAGTGAACTTGAAGTAGTTGTAAATGTATATAGCAAACTCTAGGTCAACAACTAAAAAAATGTATAACTAGTATACTAAGAAAGGAGAAAAAATGGAATAATGAAATGTTCAATTAAAGTTACAAAAGATAAAGAACAAATGGAAAACAGTAACAAACACAGTAGATAGTAATCCAACTGTGTCAATAATTATTAAATAGTAATGATATAATGCACCAGTTAAAAGACAGACTGTCAGAGTGGATCAAAAAAAAAAAATCCCAACTATATGTCGTCTACAAGAAACTCACTTTAAATATAAAGACACATATTGATCTAAAGCAAAGGGATAGAGAAAGATATTCCATGCTAACACTAATCAAATGAATGCAGGAATAGCTATATTCGTTTTAGACACAGCAAACTTCAGAGTAAGTAAAGTTATCTGGGATAGAGAAAGGCATTACATGATAAAAGAAAGGG
Organism: Leucopleurus acutus; assembly: GCF_964270905.1. NCBI lineage: Eukaryota > Metazoa > Chordata > Mammalia > Artiodactyla > Delphinidae > Leucopleurus > Leucopleurus acutus. The sequence continues at coordinate 108,977,480 of NC_139145.1, read as the reverse complement.
ATCAGCTCTCCAAAACAGAATAATTCTTAACATGTATGCATCTAACTATAGAACAAACTATGTGAGGCAAAAACTGAACTGCAAGAAGAAATAGATGAGTCCACTATTATAGTTACAGACTTCAACATCCCTCTATCAGAAATTGACACAGCTAGCAGGCACAAAGTCAGTAAGAGCATAGTTGAACTCAACACCATCAATCAACTGAGTATAATGGACATCTATAGAATATTTGATCCAATAACAGCAGAATACACATTCTTCTCAAGCTCACTTGGAACATTCAATAAGATAGACTACATTCTAGGCCATAAAATATATTTTTTTAATTTAAAGACTATAAATCATACAATGTCTGCTCTCAAAACACAAGGAAGTTATAGTTGACCCCTGTACAACATGGGTTTGAACTGCACAGGCCCTCATAAAAGGATTTCTTTCACTATATACAAATTATAGCACTACACCATCTGTGGATGGTTGAATGCCGAAGGCCAACTATAAAGTTATACATGAATTTAACTTTGAAGAGAGTTGGGACCTCTAACCCCCACTCTGTTTAAGGGTTAATCATAAACTAGAAAATGGTAACAGAAAAGTAGCTGGAAAATCCCAACGTTTTTGGAGATTAAATAAGAACTTCTCCTTAGCACATGGAACAAAAAAGAAATAAATTTCAAAATACTTTGAACTAAATGAAAATACAAGTTATCAATTTGTGGGATCCAGTGAAAAGCAGTGCTTAAAGGGAAATTTATAATATTAAATGCTTATATTAGGGAAGAAGAAAGGTCTAAAAAAAATTCCTCTAGGGGCTTCCCTGGTGGTGCAGTGGTTGAGAGTCTGCCTGCTGATGCAGGGGACACAGGTTCGTGTCCCGGTCCAGGAAGATCCCACATGCCATGGAGCGGTTGGGTCCGTGAGCCATGGCCACTGAGCCTGCGTGTCTGGAGCCTGTGCTCCACAACAGGAGAAGCCACAACAGTGAGAGGCCCATGTACTGCAAAAAGCAAAACAAAAAAAAAAAAACAAAAAAAAAAATTCCTCTAAGCTTCCACCTTAGAAAACTAGAAGAAGAGCAGATAAAAGGAGATTAAAAAATTAGAGCAGAAACCATTGAAATTACAAAGAAATCAATAGGGAAAATCAACAAAAAATAAAACTAATACTTTGAAAAGATCAGTAAAATTGATAGGCCTCTACCCATGCTAAATAAGAAAACAGAAGTCACACAAATTACTAATATTAAAAATAAGGGGACAAGACTATAGAGCCTATGGACATTTAGAGAATAGAAAAAGAATACTATAGAGCAACTCTATGTCCACAATTCGATTTGATACATGAATGTAATAGACAAATTCCTTGAAGTACAAAGTCTGTCAAAACTCAAACAAGAAGAAATAAACTCTGAATAGGCCTATAAATACTAAAGAAATTGGATCAATAATTAATAACTTCCCAAGTCAGAAAGTACCTGATGGGTTTGCTGGTAAATTTTATGAAACATTTAAGGAAAACATTCCACTAACACTCTACAATTGCTTTAAGAAGACAGAAGCAGAGATAATACTTCCTAACTCATGCTATGAGGCCAGCATTGCCCTAATACCAAAACTAGTAAAATAGAAGAAAACTATAGATCAATCTCTCATGAACATACATACAAAAAACATGAATAAAACTTTAGCAAATTGAATTCAGCAAGAAAAAAATTAAACACCACAACAAAGAGGGATTTATCCAAATATGCAAGCCTGGTTCAGCTTTTGAAAATCAATTAAAGAAATTCATCACACCAACAGGCTAAACAAGAAATCACCTGATTATATCAATAGTACTATAGAAAGTTTTTGACAAAATTCAACATCCATTCATGCTAAAAATTCTCAGTAAACTAGAAATAGAGAACTTTTCAACTTGATAAAGGCTATCTACAAAAACCTACAGCTAACAATATTTAATGATGAGAAACTAGAAGTTTTCCCATTAAGATCAGAAACAAAGGAAGGATGCCCCTCTCCTAACTCCTTTTCAACATAGAACTGGAAGTCCTAGTTAACACAATAACACAAGAAAAGGGGTCAGAGGGAAGTTATAGAGCTTGAGAAGGAAGAAGTAAAACTGTCTTTATTCACAGATGACATGACTGACTATATTTAGATTATGTCTGAAAGAACAAATAAAACCTCCTGGAAGAAGTGACTGTAGCAAGGTTGCAGGATACAAGGTCAATATGCAAAAAGCCATCTCCTTCTTATGTACCAGCAATGAAAAAGTGGGATTTGAAATTAAAAACACAATACCATTTACATTAGCACTCCCCAAAATGAAGTACATATAAATCTAACAAATATGTACAACTTCTACATAAGTAAAAAACTCTGATGAAGGAAGTCAATGAAGTACTGAAGAAATAGACATTCCATGTTCACAGATAGGAAGACTCGGTCTTGTAAATATGTCAGCTCTTCCCAACATTATCTACAAATTCAATCCCAATCAAAATTCCAACAAGTTACTTCACGGATATCAAAGTGATTCTGAAGTTTATATTAAAAGGCCAAAGACCCAGAAGAGCCACCACAATCCTGAAGGAAAAGAACAACGTTAGAGGACTGCACCTACCTGACTTCAAGACTTAGTATAACACTATAGTAATCAAGACTGTGTGAAATTAGTCAAAGAATAGACAAATATATCGATCAGTAGAACAGAATAGATACCCCAGAAGTCAACTGATATTTGACTAAGAAGAAAAGTCAATAAAATGAGGCAAAGATAATTTTTTCAACAAATGGTTCTGGAACAACTGATCATCCACATGTAAAAAAATAAATCTAGATGCAGAACTTAAACCCCAAACAAAAAATAAACTACACATGGATCACAGATCTAAAGGTAAAATGCAAATCTGTAAAGCTCCAGAAGATAACATAGGAGAAAACCTAGTTAACCTTGGGTTTGGTGTTTAGATACAACACAAAATCACAATCAATGAAAGAAAATACTGATATGCTAAACTTTGTTAAAACTAATATGTTCTGCTTTAGAAAAGAAAGACTGTCAAGAGAATGGATAGATAAGCCACAGAGTGGGAGAAAACATTTGTAAAAGGCATATGATAAAGGACTGTTAACCAAAATATACATAGGACCCTTAAAACTCAACAATAAGAAAAAGAACCCGATTAAATAATAGGCCAAAGACTTTAAATGACACCTCACCAAAGATATACACAAGGCAACTAAGCATATGAAAATATGTTACACATGTAAAACCAAAAGTATGTTATACATGTTATCAGGAAAACGACATGTAAACAATGAGATACCTCTACTAACCTATTAGAATGGCCATAATCTGGAACACCAACAACACGAAATGCTGGTAAGGATGTGAAGCAACAGGAACACTAATTCACTTCTAGTGGGAATGGAAAAGAGTACATCCACTTTGGAAGACAGTTTAGCAGTTTCTTACAACACTAAACATACTCATTCCATATGTTCCAGTAAATGAGTCCCTTGGTATTTACCCCAAGGAGTTGACAACTTACGTCCACACAAAAACCTGCACATGGATATTTATAAATGTATGCAGTATTGCAAAACTTGGAAGCAACCAAGATGTCCGTTAGTAGGTGAACAGATACTAAACTGTGGTACATCCAGACAGTGGAATGTAATTTAGCCCTAAAAAATAAGTTTATTTTTTAGCCATGAAAAATATGGAGGAATCTTAAACGGATATTATTAAGTGAAAGAAGACAAAATGAAAAGGCTACACACTGTATGATTCCAACTATATGATATTCTGGAAAAGGAAAAAATATGAAAACAATAAAAAGAGCAGTCAGTGGTTGCTAGAGGTTGTGAGGGAGAGATAAATGAGTAAGTGCAGTACAGAGAATTTTTAGGGCACTGAAACTACTCTGATAACATAATGGTGGATGCATGTCATTATTGGTCCAAACCCATAGAATATACAACACCAAGAGTGAACTCTAAGATTAACTATGGACACTGAGTGATCACGATGTGTTTAATGTAGGTTCATCAATTATAACAAATGTACCTCTTGGGTGGGGGATATTGGAAATGGGGGAGACTATGCATGTGTACAGGCACTGGGTATGTGGAAAAGCTCTGTATCATCCGCTCAATTTTGCTGTGAACCTAAAAATGCTCTAAAACATAAAGTCTATTTTTTAAAAAGGATATCTAAGTAGTAGGTATAACAAAAAAAAAGTATTAACTACTTTTCTTTGAGCAGTATGATACGTTTCAAACCAATCTGAACTCTATAAAAAAGTAGAAAAGTTTATTTTAACTTCAGAAATAAAAGAAATGTAATATGAATGCATATTACAGTGGTGAAAGTATGCCATTTACTAGGGAGCTTTTAATTTCTTAACTCTTACAACCATGGCTAAAAACATAATAGTAAGTGTGTCATTACTAAAATATGAACTATCATCATCAGTCATCAAAAATAAAGTGAGCTATATTATCCAGATAAAACCACATTATTGATCCTTGTTTTCCACTTTGGAATGATGGTGACATTTGTAACATGGATGTAGATTTGTGACTTGAAACATACAGTGATAACTTTTGTCCCACTACACCAGTGAAAAGTTTGTCTGCTTGGGTACCTTTAAAATTTTTCTTTCAAATTTTTTATAGATACCATAGTGTCTATAATATATATTATTTTATGTGAAAAATTTTAGACACTTTCAACTTAAAGGTATACTCTTTAACAAAAGTACTTCAGTTATTTTGAAAATATCATAATTAAATATCACTATTACATTAAATATTTATCTTTATCTCCAATATATATAGCCCATCTCTTATACAATGGGAATTCAACTTACATGTTACAGACTAAATATACAAACCATGCCATGTGAGTTTTATATAATTCTAGATTAAACATTGGAGAATAAGACAGACAATAGCTATGGAAGCATTAAGATAAATTGCTTTTGGGCACCACAATAGGTAAAGGAGAAACTACTGGCCTCCAAGTTCCAAAGTAGTCAGAGGTAATTGTCATGATTGACAAAGAAAACATCTGTACAGTTATTTTTGAAGCTCTCGGGAATTATAATGGGTTTGAATAGAGGTCTGTATATGAATATATTTATAGGTTTAAAAAGCAGAATCCCTATCTCCTTCACTGGGCTAGTTGATATATTCTTTGTTGTGGCAGGACTCGTGTTTTAAATTATAAAAATGTCCTTGAAGTTGGGATTCAGAAACCTGGATTACAAACAAGTGCTTGGGATCATCAAGTTAACCCATAGTCTGATTACTGATGCAGGTAACGTTTATTGTACAACCATGTCTAGACTTTGGTTTCTGGCATAAATTAACTTCTAATCTCCCTCACTGGTGACTGAACAAAGACAGCAATTTTATGTTCATTTGTCTCATTGTGAAGTTCTTATTTTTATAAAAATATGAAAATTTATTTTCAGAAAAAGAATTAGAAATAATATTGAAGCTATTAGAGAAACCCAATCAATCTTCAATTCAAGGTGGAGTAAGGAATTTCATATTCCCTTGAAATCTTCTCAGTTTTATGATAATACTGAGTCTCTAATTCCTTTTGCTGTTAATTTCAGAAGTTTAAACCTGTAAATTAGAATTGCTTGACAAGCCCAACACTCCTAGACAGAGCTCAGCAATGTCTATTTAACTTGGTATAAGTATGGTTCTGGAATGGTTAGGAGACTTTTGTCCTTTCAAACACACCCAGGAACAAGCATTCTTAAGTGAAAAATAATGGAATTACTCAAAAATTTTCATCAGGACTAATGCCCAGGTTTACTGTTCTAAATGTTTAAAATGTAAATAATATAGCAAAAACATAGCTAAGTCGGGTGGAATACTTTAATAATCTATACATTTCTAACCAAAAAATATACTTCTTAGATAGTAGATACAGTAGTATGAACACACTTTAGGGACATGACAACAAGCTATGAAATGTGAAAATCGAGATAGATATGTTGCATTTTTCATTCTGAATGGAAAGCTTAGTTTAAAGACAAAGGAAAGTGAACAATGTAAGACCCAGAATAAGCAAGAGGTCTGGAACAACCATGGAGGATAATAAAGGAGCACACACAACTGAAAGGAAGAGGAGGGACTCTTAAATTACTTCTGGTAGCCAGACCACCAGAATTCACCAGATTCTTCCATCATGACCAATATAGTGATTGACTCAGGGCTTGTTTAAGCACCTATATTTGGGTATCTAAAACAAACAAGTAAAAATGGAATTATTGGGCTTCCCTGGTGGCGCAATGGTTGAGAGTCCGCCTGCCGATGCAGGGGATACGGGTTCGTGCCCCGGTCCGGGAAGATCCCACATGCCGCGGAGCAGCTGGGCCCGTGAGCCACGGCCGCTGAGCCTGCGCGTCCGGAGCCTGTGCTCCGCAACGGGAGAGGCCACAACAGTGAGAGGCCCGCGTACCGCAAAAAAAAAAAAAAAAAAAAAAAAAAAAAAAAAAAAAAAATGGAATTATTTCCTTTAAATATTCTATTTGTAAACAGTGCCCTCCCAGGATGCCTTTTGATGACAAGGAGATTTTGTGTGTGTGTGTGTGTGTGTGTGTGTGTGTGTGTGTGTGTGTAAAATGTATAGAAATCTATGCTTCATGTTAAATTATACATTTTGACTGGAATACCCTGTTCTGTCTCAATAGAGCGCAAGTGATGAGTAAGAAAATAATTGGTTTCCTAACTATGACCTACCAGCAATAGATGACCTTCCAATCTTAGTTTAATACATTAAATGTAGATTTTAAGATTAGTTCAAATATTATTTTATCCAGGGTCCTCAGTTCCTAAGTCCAAATGAATATCTCAAACAAAAGCATTAGATGCAGAGACATATCTCTGTGGAGTAGAGGAGGAAGGCAAAATTTTTCGTACCTATTCTGCTTACATAGAGACTATGTAATTCCTATTCCAAAATCTTTGAAGAGTAGCTATACTTTGGATCTTTCAAGGTCAATGCAGTATGCTTACCAGGGAAGTCACTAAAGTAGAAATTGGAAAGGTGATCAGCATAGAGCAAGGCTGGCATTTTAACCAGTTGAGAATTCCAGTATATAAACTTATAGGCCACACTAATTGATTAAAGTGTTTAGAAAGACCAACTGGCTGGTAATGACTGCAGAAAATTGGTGGCTAGAAAGAGGATGCACATATATATCAGATCACGGTTCACTTCTCTGGTCAAAAGCATGAGATTTAGGGTCCCTATCTATCTTTCCAGAACTATAAAAAATCTCCCACGGTAACATCAGTTTTAAATTTTTGTTCCTATGTCAAGCTATTCTGTATGTGAATATACATAGGTTTTCAAAGATTAAAAACATCCAATGAAAAGGGAGATTGTTGGAAAGATTACCAAGTTTACCTTGACCTATGGGGCACCCTCACAGAATTTTCATGTCCAGGCTTCCTCTGATTTAAGATACCTTTCACAGGTAAGGGCCTTGCAAATGGGGTTTCTATTTCTCCACAGAACAGCCTCTAAATTTCCTGGGAACTCCAGCAAGTTAATCTCTGCTGTTGCTGTTTTGTAGTAGGCTTCTCAAGTACTAGATAGGTAATCTAGGATGATTCATTCTCCTCCAGCTCTCACACATTCTGTTTGTGATGAATGTTCAAGAAATGCACTGATGCTCTGCCCTGATAATAAAGCTTTTGGACTGGTTTTGCAAATCTTTTACTTTAACCAAAGAAACCATAATACTCAGGTGTCAGAAAGCATCACAGTCAAATTAGATTGTCTAGAGCTGGAAAGTAATTTTTGCCAGTAAGATATAGGCTGATATAAATGAGGTGAAAGACAAATGAAGATACGCATGTTTTCTGTTTGAGGTGTATATTAACAATTTTGATGTAGTGTTTTCTTTGCACGGTTTTAAAAATGGACTTTTTAATGGTTTTAATCTAAGTTAAGGTTGGGAGGAGCTAAGGCAGATAAAAACAAAACATTTGAGTAATTGAGTAATATTCAGACAAGGCCAAGCAATGAATAAAGTGGTGAAATTCAATCAGATCTATGAAGAAGTAGAATAAATCTTTAAGGCTTTCCTTATTAATATTCATTTACACAGACTACACCAAGTACTTTGTATGTTTATGTGTCTGCATATCTATCAAATGCCTAAAGTCCACTAGTTCATCTCTATAAAACTAAAACTAGTTAATCTCTATAAGATATAAACCATTAAGTAATTCCTCCTTCAACTTTAAATTCTTTTCATTAATTTTCAGGCAGCTATTTGTATTAGTTCCCAATAGCATATGTGTTTGTGATCCTGGGAACATAGTAAGATGTTTACATTGCCATTCCTGTTTAAGGTTTGTTTATTAAACATTTAGTATGTGAGTGTAATGTGAAGATTTAAGGACAAAAGTAACTGAAACAGAAATGGAGCCTAACATTTAAGGAGCTATAAACAAAAAGGGGGTCTGAAAAAGTAACAGCACAGCAACAGTGCAACGGAGAGCTTAAAGAAAGAATGTATAGAGAGAACCTCCCCAGAAAGCGCCTTGTAATTTCTTAAAAAAGTGAGATTTATACCTGGGGAATTAAAATAATTAATATTATTATTATATTTAAATATTATTTGAACATTCTGATACTTCCTAATGATTTAAAAAACCACTCAAATGAGATCTGTACAATTCTTCAAATGAATGTTCTATAAATGTTTATCTATCAATATACCTCAACTGACATGTCAAATTTTGGATTGTGTTTCGAATTTAGGTTAGAAAGAGGAAGGCTTTTTGAGGGAACTGAACATCCTTAATTTTGAGTTAAAACCATTAGGAAAGATTCCATTCCACCTTTTCTTATATCAAGGATTATTCCTTTAATGCTAATAACTCTTGTGATTTAAACAATCAAGTATGGGATTTGCTGCATATTGGGTCACCTTATCTCAAAACCTTATTCTTTTTGTTGATAAACTTTGTACTGCTGTCAAGATACCATTTAAGATTAATACCAAAATTAATTCAAAAGATTACATACTGCTATATTTACTTTCTTCACTAAAGGGAAATGTCTTCTTTCATGTGAAGGGGTAATTCCACACAGCATTATATATTGCTTGCTAATGGAGACCTGGAAGGAAGCTGTTTTATCCTGGAATTTGAAAATAAATCTCAGTTTATGGCATTAAAAAGAGGTTATTTTTTTTCTTGCTATCATTCCACAATAGTTCATTACTGTAAAATAATTAAGTGAAATATCTATTTGAATTAAAGCAGATTAATATTGCTTAGTTTGAATTGTAAGCAAATTTCTTGATTTTAAGAAACAATATGGGTAAATAAAAAAGATAATGGACACTTCATTCAGATAAAAGGGGTAGGTCACTCCCCAACACTTCTCACCCCTTAATTTACCTAAATTTGTATTGAATTCAATGGTTGAAACCTCTGTGAAGATCTTCAGTATGTTTGCATATGTGTTCACATAAATGAGTAAAAGAAATAAGTATATCTCTTTTCAACTCAGTTTCATTAGTCAACCTTGGCTTATTATATTGATGTCCCAGATATGTTTTTGGTTATACTGTCACATTATCATCACACTTCAGACTCAAATAAGAAATGGTTTTCCGATTCAACACAGTTTCTTAGTTTCCTAGAGGTATATATATACACACATGCACACACATACACACATATGTGTGTGTATATGTATGTGTACCTATATGAAGCCTCATATATGAATTCATATATAATTACAATTATACTCAAAAGCATAATTTTGTTTCCTCAGAAAAGTGTCTAAATTGATAAAAAGAAGTTTTTTTTCTGTAATAGTTCATTATAAACCCATATGAAATCATATGGGTTTTGCAGAAAGATTAGATATGGCTTTTCTCTCAAAGTGTAGAGTAATGCATCACACCAATGGAAAAAAGAGATAAAGTCTCCCTTAATCTAATTTCTCATTTCAGGAAACCTATATGGAATTAACAGTTTATGCATCAATTACCCACTCAGGTTACAGACTATTGCCATAATCCCAGAAAGTCCTCACATGCTCTTTTTCAGTCAATCAGCACAGCCTCCACTCACTAGACAATCACTGTCTTGTTTTCTATTAGCATGGATTTCTTTCGCTTCTTCTAGAATTTCATGTAAATAGAACTGTATGCTGTACTGACTTCTCTTATCAACATAATGCAGTTGACTATCCATCTTTGTTGTATGTATCAGTTGCTTACTTCTGTTTATTGTTAAGAAGTATTCAATTACATGACAAGTTACAAATTGGTTGATCCTTCTCCTGTTAGTGGACATTTTGATTGTTTTCTGTTTTTAGCTAATAAAGCTGCTGTGAACTTTCTTGTGTAAAAGTTTTTCATTTCTCTTGGATAAATAATGAGTGCAATTGCTGGGTCATAGTTATATGTTGACACAAAGAAAATTTTACAGAGTGGTATCTTGTGGTTTTAATTTCCATTTTCTTGATGAATAATTATCTGAGACCCTTTTCATGTGCTTATCGGCCATTTGTATGTGTCTTTTTAAAACAATCTCTTTAGGAGCACGTCAAGATAGCAGAGGAGTAAGATGTGGAGATCACCTTCCTCCCCACAAATACATGAAAAATACACCTACATGTGGAACAACTCCTACAGAACACCTACCGAACACTGGCAGAAGACCTCAGACTTCCCAAAAGGCAAGAAAATCCCCAAGTACCTGGGTAGGGCAAAAGAAAAAAGAATAAACAGAGACAAAATAGGGACAGGACCTGCACCTCTGGAAGGGAGCTATGAAGGAGGAAAAGTTTCCATACACTAGGGAGCCACTTCACTGGCAGGGATGGGGGTGTGGGCAGGGGGGAAGCCTCGGAGCCATGGAGGAGAGCGCAGCAACAGGGGTGCAGAGGGCAAAGTGGAGAAATTCCCGTATAGAGGATTGGTGCCAACCAGCACTCACCAACCTGAGAGGCTTGTCTGCTCACCCACTGTGTTGGGCGGGGGCTCGGAGCTGAGGCTCAGGCTTCAGAGCTCAGAGACCAGGGAGAAGACTGGGGTTGGCTGTATGAAGACAGCTTGAAAGGGTCTAGTGCATCACAGCTAGCCAGGAGGGAGTCTGGGAAAAAGTCTGGACCTGCTGAAGAGGCAAGAGACCATTGTTTCAGGGTGTGCCAAGAGAGGGGATTCCTTCCCCATGTGCCACAAAAGGCAGAGTACCGCCTAAGCAAGCTCCACAGATGGGCGCAAGCTGCGGCTATCAGCTCAGACCCCAGAGACGGGCATGAAATGCTAACGCTGCTGCCACTGCCAACAAGCATCTGTGTGCAAGCACAGGTCACTACCAGCCACCCCCGCCACTGCCCCCAGGAGCTTGTGCAGCCTGCCACTGCCGGGATCCCGAGATCCAGGGAGAACTTCCCTGGGAGAACATACGGTGCACCTCAGGCTGTTACAATGTCATGCTGGCCTCTGCTGCTGTAGGCTCACCCTGCATTCCAATTATGACTACCATACGCCTCCCATTCCCCAGCCTGAGTGAGCAAGAGAGCACTAATCAGCCACTGCTTTAACCACCTCCTGTCAGGGCAGGGACAAACGCCTGAGGGTGACCTACATGCAGATGCGGGGCCAAAATCAAAGCTGAATCCCAGGAGCTGTGTGAACAAAGAAGAGAAAGGGAAATTTCTCTGTGCAGCATCAGGAGCAGAAGATTAAATCACCACAATCAACTTGATGAAGCCTGCATCTCTGGAATACCTAAATAGACAACAAATGTTCCCAAAATTGAGGCAGTGGACTTTGGGAGCAACTGTGGACCTGCGGTTTGCTTTCTGTGACTGATTTGTTTCTGATTTTTATGTTTATCTTAGTTTAGCTTCTAGTGTTTGTTATCACTGGTGGATCTGTTTATTGGTTTGGTTGCTATCTTATTTATTAATTATTATCATTTTTATTTAATTAATATTATTATTTTCCTCTTTTTTCTTCCTTTTCTTCTGAGCAGTGTGGCTGGCAGGGTCTTAGTGCTCTGGCTGGGTGTCAGGCCTGAGCCTCCAAGGTAGGAGCGCCAATCCAGGACACAGGACCACCAGGGACCTCCTGGCCCAACATAATATCAATCGGCGAGTGCTCTCCCAGAGATCTCTGTCTCAACACTAAGAGTCAGCTCCACCCAATGGCCAGCAAGCTCCAGGGCTGGATGCCCCATGGAAAACAACTAGCAAGACAGGAACACAACCCAACGCATTAGCAGAGAGGCTGCCTAAAGTCATACTAAGTTCACAGACACCACTGGATGCGGTCCTGCCCACCAGAAAGACAAGATCTAGCCTCATCCACCAGAACACAGGCACCAGTCTCCTCCACCAGGAAGCCTACACAACCCACAGAATCAACCTCATCCACCCCACTGGGGACAGACACCAAAAACAACAGGAACTACAAACCTGCAGCCTGCAAAATGGAAACCCCAAACACAGTAAGTTAAACAAAATGAGAAGACAGAGAAATATGCAGCAGATGAAGGAGCAAGGTGAAAACCCACCAGACCAAACAAATGAAGAGGAAATAGGCAGTCTACCTGAAAAAGATTTCAGAGTAATGATAGTAAAGATGATCCAAAATCTTGTAAACAGAATGGAGAAAATACAAGAAAAGTTTAACAAGGACCTAGAAGAACGAAAGAGCAGATAAACAATGATGAATAACACAATAAATGAAATTAAAAATTCTCTACAAGGAATCAATAGCAGAATAACTGAGGCAGAAGAATGGATAAGTGACCTGGAAGATACAAGAGTGGAAATAACTGCCACAGAGCAGAATAAAGAAAAAAGAATGAAAAGAATTGAGGACAGTCTCAGAGACGTCTGGGACAGCATTAAATGCACTAACACTCGAATAATAGGTGTCCCAGAAGAAGAGGAGAATAAGAAAGGTATGGAGAAAATATTTGAAGAGATTATAGTTGAAAACTTCCCTAACATGGGAAAGGAAAGAGTCAATCAGGTCCAGGAAGCACAAAGAGTCCCATACAGGATAAATCCAAGAAGAAACATGCCAAGACACATGTTATTCAAACTATCAAAAATTAAATACAAAGAAAACATGTTAAAAGCAGCAAGGGAAAAGCAACAAATAACATACAAGAAAATCCCTGTAACTTTAACAGCTGATCTTTCAGCAGGAATTATGCAAGCCAGAAGGGAGTGGCAGGACATATGTAAAGTGATGAAAGGGAAAAATCTACAACCAAGATTACTCTACCCAGCAGGTACATCATTCAGATTTGATGGAGAATTTAAAACATTTATAGACAAGCAAAAGCTAAGAGAATTCAGCACCACCAAAACCAGCTTTACAACAAATGCTAAAGGAACTTCTCTAGGCAGGAAACATAGGAGAAGGAAGAGACTTACAAAAACAAACCCAAAACAACTAAGAAAATGGTAATAAGAACACATATAATCGATGATTACCTTAAATGTAAATGGATTAAATGCTCCAACCAAAAAACATAGACTGGCTGAATGGATACAATAACAAGACCCAAAATATGCTGTCTACAAGAGACCCACTCCAGACCTAGGGACACATACTGACTGAAAGTGAGGCCATGGAAAAATATATTCCATGCAAATGGAAATCAAAAGAAAGCTGGAGTAGCAATTCTCATATCAGACAAAATACACTTTAAAACAAGGACTATTACAAGAGACAAAGACGGACACTACATAATGATCAAGGGGTCATTGATCAACCAAAAAGGTCACTGATCAACCAAAAAGGGGTCACTGATCAATCAAAAAGAAGATATAACAATTGTAAGTATTTATGCACCCAACATACGAGTGCCTCAATACATAAGTCAAATGCTAACAGCCATAAAAGGAGAAATGAACAGTAACACAATAGCAGGGGACTTTAACACCCCAGATTCACCAAAGGACAGATCTTCCAAAATGAAAATACATAAGGAAACAAAAGCTTTAAATGACACATTAGACCAGATGGACTTAATTGATATTTGTAGGACATTCCATCTAAAAAAAAACAGAGTAAACTTTCTTCTCAAGTGTGCATGCAAAAATCTCCAGGATAGAACATATCTTAGGTCACAATTCAAGCCTTGGGAAATGTAAGAAAACTGAAATCAAATCAAGTATCTTTTACGACCACAACACTATGAGACTAGATATCAATTAGAGGAAAAAACTTGTAAAAAACAGAATCACACGGGGGTTAAACAATACACTATTAAATAACCAAGAAATCACTGAAGAAATCAAAGAGGAAATCAAAAAATACCTAGAAACAAATGACAATGAAAACATGATGACTCAAAACCTATGAGATGCTGCAAAACAGTTAAGAGGGAAGTTTATAGCAATACAATACTACCTCAAGAAACAAGAAAAATTTCAAATAAATCACCTAACCTAAACACCTAACCTTACACCTAAAGCAATTAGAGAAAGAAGAAGAACAACAACAAAAAAACAAAAACTAAAACTAAAAAAACAAAAGTTAGCAGAAGGAAAGAAATTATAAAGATCAGATCAGAAATAAATGCAAAAGAAATGAAGGAAACAACAGCAAAGATCAATAAAACTAAAAGCTTGTTCTTTGAGAAGATAAAATTGATAAACCATTAGCCACACTCATCAAGAAAAAAAGAGAGAAGACACAAAAGAACAGAATTAGAAATGAAAAAGCAGAAGTAACAACTGCCATTGCAGGAAAACAAAGGATCATGAGAGACTATGATAAGCAACTACATGATGCCAATAAAACGGACACCCTGGAAGAAATGGACAAATTATTAGAAAAGAACAACCACTGAGACTGAGCAAGGAAGAAATAGAAAATATGAACAGACCAGTCACAAGCACAGAAATTGAAACTGTGATTTAAAATCTTCCAACAAATAAAAGCCCAGGACCAGATGGCTTCACAGGTGAATTCTATCAAAAAGCTAGAAAATAGCTAACACCTATTTTTCTCAAGCTCTTCCAAAAAATAGCAGAGGGAGGAATACTCTCAAACTCATTCTATGAGCTCACCATCAACTTTATACCAAAACCAGACAAAGATGTCACCAAAAAAGAAATGTACAGGCCAATAACTCTAATGAACATAGATGCAATAATCCTCAACAAAATACTAGCAAACAAAATCCAACAGCACATTAAAAGGATCACACACAATTATCAAGTGGGGATTATCCCAGGAATGCAAGAATTCTTCAATATATGCAAATCAAACAATGTGATACACCATATTAACAAATTGAAGGGTAAAAACCATATGATCATGTCAATAGATGCAGAAAAAGCTTTTAATAAAATTCAACACCCTTTTATGATAAAAACTCTCCTAAAGTTGAGTAGGGAACCTACCTCAACATAATAAAGGCCATATATGACAAACCCACAGCCAACATCTTTCTCAATGCTGAAAAACTGAAACCATTTCCACTGATATTAGGAACAAGACAAGGTTTCCCACACTCATCAGTATTCAACATAGTTTTGGAAGTCTTAGCCACAGCAATCAGAGAAGAAAAAGCAATAAAAGAAATCCAAATTCGAAAAGAAGAAGTAGAAGTGTCACTGTTTGCAGATGATGTGATACTGAGAGAACCTAAGGATGCTACCAAAATACTACTAGAGCTAATCAATGAATTTGGTAAAGTAGAAGGATACAAAATTAATGCACAAAAATCTCTTGCATTCTTATACACTAACAATGAATATACTGAAAGAGAAATTAAGGAAACACTCCCATTTACCACTGCAACAAAAAGAATGAAAAACCTAGGAATAAACCTACCTAAGGAGGCAAAAATCTGTACTCATAAAACTATAAAACACTGATGAAAGAAATCAAAGATAACATAAACAGATGGAGAGATATACCATGTTCTTGGATTGGAAGAATCAAAATTGTGAAAATCACTATACTACACAAAGCAATCTACAGATTCAATGCAACCCCTATCAAACTACCGATGGCATATTTCATAGAACTCGAACAAAAAAATTCACAAGCTGTATGGAAACACAAAAGACCCCAAATAGCCAAAGCAATCTTGAGAAAGAAAAATGGAGCTGGAGAAATCAGGCTCCTGGACTTCAGACTATACTACAAACCTACAATAATCAAGACAGTATGGTACTGGCACAAAAACAGAAATATAGATCAATGGAACAGGATAGAAAGCCCAGAGATAAACCCTCACACATAGAGTCACCTTATATTTGATAAAGGAGGCAAGAATATACAATGGAGAAAAGACAGCCTCTTCTATAAGTGGTGCTGGGAACACTAGACAGCTACATGTAAAAGAATGAATTTAGAACACTCTCTAACACCATACACAAAAATAAACTCAGAATGGATTAAAGACTTAAAATGTAAGGCCAGACACTATAAAACTCTGAGAGGAAAACATAGGCAGAACACTCTATGACATAAATCACAGCAAGATCCTTTTTGAACCAGCTCCTAGAGAAATGGAATTAAAAACAAAAATAAACAAATGGGACCTAATGAGACTTAAAAGCTTTTGCACAGCAAAGGAAACCATAAACAAGACGAAAAGACAACCCTCAGAATGGAAGAAAATATTTACAAAATAAGCAACTGACAAAGGATTAATCTCCAAAATATACAAGCAGCTCGTGCAGCTCAATATCAAAAAAAAAAAAACAACCCAATCCAAAAATGGGTGGAAGACCTAAGTAGACGTTTCTCCAAAGAAAATATACAGATTGCCAACAAAAACATGAAAAATGCTCAACATCACTAATCATTAGAGAAATGCAAATCAAAACTCCAATGTGATATCATCTCACACCAGTCAGAATGGCTATCTTCAAAAAATCTGCAAACAATAAATGCTGGAGAGGGTGTGGAGAAAAGTGAACCCTCTTGCACTGTTGGTGGGTATGTAAATTGACACAGCCACTATGGAGAACAGTATGGAGGTTCCTTAAAAAACTAAAAATGGAACTACCATATGACCCAGCAATCCCACTACTGGGCATATACCCTGTCATAACCATAATTCAAAGAGACATGTACCACAATATTCATTGTAACACTATTTACTATAGCCAGGACATGGAAGCAACCTAAGTGTCCATCAAGAGATGAATGGATAAAGAAGATGTGGCACACATATACAATGGAATATTACTCAGCCATAAAAAGAAATGAAATTGAGTTATTTGTAGTGAGGTGGATGGACCTAGAGTCTGTCATACAGAGTGCAGTAAGTCAGAAAGAGAACAACAAATACTGTATGCTAAAACATATATATGGAATCTAAAACAAAAATGGTTCTGATGAACCTAGTGGCAGGACAAGAAGAAAGACGCAGACATAGATAACGGACTTGAGGACATGGGGAGGGAGAAATGTAAGTTGGGATGAAGTGAGAGAGTAGCACTGACATATATACACTACTAAATGTAACATAGATAGCTAGTGGGAAGCAGCTGCATAGTACAGGGAGATCAGCTCGGTGTTTTGTGATGACCCAGAGGGGTCGGACACAGAAGGTGGGAGGCAGGCACAAGAGAGAGGGGATATGGGTATATATGTACACATATAGCTGATTCACTTTGTTATACAGCAGAAACTCACACAACATTGTAAAGCAATTATACTCCAATAAAGATGTTCAAAGAAAATAAAGAATCTGTTTATGTCTTATGCCCTTTTTAGGGGGAAGTGAAATTTTCAATCTCTTTATTAATGATCTGTAAGCACTCTTTATATATCCTGATATAACTGTTACAATGTCAGATATACATAAATATACATATAATCACTATGGTTATTTTCTTCCATTTGTTGTTTACATTTTCATTTTCCTCCATGGTGTTTTTTATGAACAGAAATTTTTACATTAAGTATGATTAGTCCTTTTTTCTTTTATGCTTCCTCTCTTTAAGAAATCTTTTCTAACGCTAAGGTTGTGAAAGTATGCTGTTTCTTTTGGAAACTTTACAGTTGTATTCTTCATATTTCTGTCTATATTCCACCTCAAATTAAAATTTTATGGTGTGAGGTATGGGTTAATGTTCATTTTATTCCTTTATGGATTGTCCAGGTTTGAAAATGAAAAATACAAATTATCCTTAATCTTTGTATTAGCACCTTTCTTCGAAAAAAATCCACTTACTGAATGTGTCAATCTATTTCTGCACCATCTGTTTTGTTACCTTGGTCTTATTGTCTATTCTTACAGAAATTTCATACTCTCTTGGTTTTTGTAGCTTTATAATAGATCTTAAAATTAGATACTGTATTTCCTAACTAATAAATGTACACACCCAAGTTTACTGGTTCCCAATCCATTGGCACCATGTCTAGACCACACGTCTCTCAGATCATCATTTTTGGTGGTTATTCTTGAAAAGCTGACTATATAAAATGATTTTAAAATTTAAGAAGAAAGAGCTTCAAAGATACGGACTGATACATAGATAAGCACATTGATTGGATCAATGCATGCCTCGATTACAGACAAAAGTTTGATTATATCAATAATAGACCCCAGGGCTTCCCTGGTGACGCAGTGGTTGAGAGTCCGCCTGCCGATGCAGGGGACACAGGTTCGTTGCCCGGTCCGGGAAGATCCCACATGCCGCGGAGCTGCTGGGCCCGTGAGCTATGGCCACTGAGCCTGCGCGTCCGGAGCCTGTGCTCCGCAACGGGAGAGGCCACGACAGTGAGAGGCCCACGTACCACAAAAAAAAAAAAAAAATAAAAAAATAATAATAATAGACCCCAGCAGAAGGTACTTCATCAGTTAATCATAGTAAAAGTAATTATGATGTAAGAAGAAGAAAAAGTTATTTTTAGTATTGTTTTGTTCCCTAGATTTCCTGTCCAAGGTAATTCTCTCATTTTGAATTCTAAAATGTTTCCCTTTCCTGGCTCTCAGTCCTCTACCCAAACCTCTCATTCCTCCAAAACCTGGTGCCTTTATTTTTTTTCCCTTCTCACAAATTTATCTTTAACTTCCCACCCACCTCAGTATCTGTTTCCTGTTCTTTAAATGGAAATATGTTTAAATCATGCATGCCTAAAAGCAAAGATAAAAAACTAACCTCTCTTAATAAAAACCCCAATAGTGTCCCCTATTTACTATCTTATCTCTTCCCTCCCCACAGTTATGCTTCTTGAAGTATTAACTTATATTCATTCACACTGTCTACATAATCATATGTCCTCAACTTACTCTGAAACGTTGGCCAATGTCCGTCTCTTCCTTTGGCTACATGGCTCCCACTTGGTTCTAGGTTTCCTTATTTCTCTTTCTATTCCTCCTCAGCTTCCCCCCACATCCCACAATTACTGGATTTTTCATTAAACCAAGTGCTTTGGAAATAAAAATATATGAGATTGGTCCTAAATAGGCAGTGAGTGATTTGAAAAACTGCCTGCCTAGATTTAAAGTAGTATGTGAAACACATCAATATATGAGAGGTCTTTTTTAAAAAGATAGTAAATAATAAGAAATTTGAGTTAAAAAAGTATTATAAACTGATCAAAAAATATTTAACTCTGCTATGGTAGAGACTTAATATATCTTTCCAAAAAGTTAAATTTTAAAAGTTAGAATTTTTTAATTAACGAGTCTAGAACATCATTATTAATTTAACATGCTTATGGACTCGAGAAAAGAGTCTAAATATTCAACACCCCACATTTTTGCCGATTTAACATACTAAACTTATTCATTCACTTAGCAAATATTTCATGAGAGTGTAGCTGGTCCATGAATTCTGCTATAACTGCAAATCAAACATTAATGAAATATGGTCTTGCTTTCAAGAAGTTCACACTCTAATGGAGGACCAAGTAATTTAAATGTTTAATATTGCATATTTGATGTTACATATTTAATATTACATTTACATAACTTACTTGTGACAATGTCTCAAGTGCTACAATAGATGTGGAGCACAGTAGAGGTCAACTAAATTTGTCAATTGCAAAAGGAAAGAAATTGACCTAGTTCTTGATGGATAACTAGTTTATCCTATCCAACTGAAAGGTCAAACAGCTATCAAAGCAGAGGACATAGACACAAGCATACATACGCATACACATAAAAGAGAAAGACAAAGAAGTAGAACTAGAAAAATACCTGTACTTCTGATCATCTAGAGTTTGGTTGATTATCAATGCAAGACATGTGTGTGCGTGATTCATATGAGTCAGGAGATGATGGTAGGGAATGTAGATTAATATCAAACTGTGAACAGGCTTACATACATTTTTAAGAATTTAAAGGTATACCATCTTATTTATTGAGGTATTTAAGCAAGGAAAGAACCAGAAAGCCATAAGATTTGAATTTTTGGTGGGAGGAGGGGATGAAAAGTCTGATAAGAATGTAGAAAAAAACTGAAGTTTTAGGAAACAAGAAACATGTGGATTCATCTAAAGTACATGTTTAAGAAATGGCTAAGCAGAGCCCTGCCTTTACGTTTATTACCTAGTGGTTTCAGGGTGGGGCCAGAGGACCTGGAGTTTAACAGTTTCTTTATGGCCATGTTGTTTTGGAAAAATACTGAGTTAGGAGATATTTTTAATACCTAGGTAAGAAGATGAGCAAATTAAATTAAAACAGTGAAAGTGGACATGCTGAAGGGGGCTTCTGTCAAATGTTGGTTCTGAGATGTAATTTAAAAACTGACATCTGATTTGATGGAATTCATTATATATAGATGATAAGAAAAATGGGGATAGGAGTTGGGAATTCTTCCAGAAAGTCTAAGTCACTGTGTATTCTTGGCAGGCTCTCTGATTTCATCTCTTAACAATTTCCCCACCTGCTCTGTTCTGGCTATGTTAGCCCATTGTTTCTCAAACACACTCCCATTTCAAGTTCTCTATATTACCTGTTGTTTGGAATTCTCTTTCCTGAGTTACCCCGTGCACACTCCTCAGTATCATTCAGATCTCTGCTTAAATGTCACTTCATCTGATACCTCTGTCACCATGTCACATAAAATAGCATCTCCATGCCTCTCTCCCAGTGTTCTGCCTTACTTTTCTGCATATCACTTAGTATAGCTTGGTACAAGGTTGATGTTTTAATAAACATTTGTTTAATTGATAAATAATTCCAATAGAAAGATATAAAAGCAAAAAATATTATAATTTATTTTTAACATCTTTATTGGGGTATAATTGCTTAAAATAATATAATCTTTAAGAACAAAGGGAATGACTCACAGATGTTGGCATTTCAAGTTCCTTTACAGGTTACAAGGGAGGTAATTTTGGGAAAAAGGGCATTTTCTACTTGCAACAGAAATAACATATATAGGCAGCCACATATTTGAAAGTTCCACTCAAAATAATTGTTGTATATTCTACTTGAAAAACAAATGACCTAAAAATATAAAAGTTCTCTAAAAAAAAACTACCTTGATTCATAAAAGCAAGATTCTAGGGATCATGTTTTGTGTTATTTTTTTGTATTGAAGTATATAGTTGATTTACAATGTTGTGTTAGTTTCTGGTGTACAGCAAAGTGATACATTTATGCATATACACATTTTTCATATTCTTTTCCATTATGGCTTATTAAAGGATATTGAAAGTATTTCCCTGTGCTATACAGTAGGTCCTTGTTGTTTATCTATTTTACATATAGAAGTTTGTATCTGATAATCTCAAACTACTAATTTGGCCCTCCCCCATCCCCTTACCCCTTTGGTAACCATAAGTTTGCTTTTATGTTTGTGAGTCTGTTTGTTTTGTAAGTAAGCTCATTTGTGTCATATTTTAGATTCCTTGTATAAGTGATATCATATGGTATTTGTCTGTCTCTGACTTATTTCACTTAGTAAGATAATCTCTAGGTTGATGCACGTTGCTGCAGATGGCATTATTTCATTCTTTTTTATTGGTGAGAAGTATTCCATTGTGTAAATATACCACATCTTCTTTACCCATTCATCTGCCAATGGACATTTAGTTTGCATCCATGACTTAGCTATTATAAATAGTGCTGCTCTTAAAACTGGTGTGTATGTTTTTTTTTTAACATATTTATTGGAGTAAAATTGCTTTACAATGTTGTGTTAGTTTCTGCTGTATGACAAAGTGAATCAGCTATATGCATAAGTATATCCCAATATCCCCTCACTCTTGCATCTCCCTCCCACCCTCCCTATCCCACCCCCTAATCCCAACCCTCTAGGTGGTCACAAAGCACTGAGCTGATCTCCCTGTGCTATACAGCTGCTTCCCACTAGCTATCTATTTTATATTTCTTATTGTATTTATGTCAATGTTACTCTCTCACTTCATCTCAGCTTACCCTTTCCACTCCCTGTGTCCTCAAGTCCATTCTCTACGTGTGTCTACGTGTGTCCCACCATGAGGTTCTTCAAAACTTTTTTTTTTTGGATTCCATATATATGTGTTAGCATATGGTATTTCTTTTTCTCTTTCTGACTTACATCACTCTGTAGGACAGACTCTAGGCTCATCCACCTCACTACAAATAACTCAATTTCATTTCCTTTTATGGCTGAGTAATATTCCATTGTATATATGTGCTACATCTTCTATATCCATTCATCTGTCAATAGACATTTAGGTTGCTTCTGTGTCCTGGCTAATGTAAGTACAGCTGCAATAAACACTGAGGCACATGATTCTTTTTGAATTATGGTTTTCTCAGGGTATATGCCCAGTAGTGGGATTGCTGAGTCGTATGGTAGTTCTATTTTTAGTTTTTTTAAGGAACCTCCATACTGTTCCCCATAGTGGCTGTGCTCTCCAGCATTTATTGTTTGTAGATTTTTTGATCATGGCCATTCTGACCAGTGCGAGGTGAAACCTCATTACAGTTTTGATTTGCATTTCTCTAATAATTAGTGATGTCGAGCATCCTTTCATGTGTTTGTTGGCGATCTGTATATCTTCTTTGGAGAAATGTCTACTTAGGTCTTCTGCCCATTTTTGGACTGGGTTGCTTGTTTTTGTGATACTGAGCTGCATGAGCTACTTGTATATTTTGGAGATTAATCCTTCATCAGTTGCTTCCTTTACAAATATTTTTTCTGAGGGTTGTCTTTTCACCTTGTTTATGGTTTCCTTTGCTGTGCAAAAGCTTTGAAGTCTCATTAGGTCCCATTTGTTTATTTTTGTTTTTAATTCCATTTCTCTAGGAGGTGGGTCAAAAAGGATCTTGCTGTGATTTATGTCATAGAGTGTTCTGCCTATGTTTTCCTCACAGAGTTTTATAGTGTTTGGCCTTACATTTAGGTCTTTAATCCATTTTGAGTTTATTTTTGTGTATGGTGTTAGAGAGTGTTCTAATTTCATTCTTTTACATGTAACTGTCCAGTGTTCCCAGAACAACTTATTGAAAAAGAGGCTCTCTTTTCTCCATCGTATATACTTGCCTCCTTTATCAAAGATAAGGTGACCATAAGTGCGTGGGTTAATCTCTGGGCTTTCTATCCTGTTCTAGTAATCTATGTTTCTGTTTTGGTGCCAATACCATACTGTCTTAAGTACTGTAGCTTTGTAGTATGGTCTGAAGTCTGGGAGCCTGATTCCTCCAGCTCTATTTTTCTTTCTGTAGGTTGGTTTGGCTATTCGGGGTCTTTTGTGTTTCCATACAAATTGTGCAATTTTTTGTTCTAGGTCTGTGAAAAATGCCATTGGTAGTTTGATAGGGATTGCATTGAACCTGTAGACTGCTTTGCATAGTATAGTCATTTTCACAATGTTGATTCTTCCAATCCAAGAACATGGTATATCTTTCCACCTGTTTGTATCACCTTTAATTTCTTTCATCAGTGTCTTACAGTTTTACGCATACAGGTCTTTTGTCTCCTTAGTTAGGTTTATTCCTAGGTATTTTATTCTGTTTGTTGCAATGGTAAATGGGAGTGTTCCTTAATTTCATTAATTTCTGTAATGATTTTTCATCATTAGTGTATAGGAATGCAAGAGATTTCTGTCCATTAATTTTGTATCCTGCTACTTTAGCAAATTCATTGATTAGATCTAGTATTTTCCTAGTAGCATCTTTAGGGTTCTCTATGTATAGTATCATGTCATCTGCAAACAGTGACAATTTTACTTCCTCTTTTCTGATTTGGATTCCTTTTATTTCTTTTTCTCTGATTGCTGGAGCAAAAATTCCAAAACCGTAATGAATAAGAGTGATGAGAATGGGAAACCTTGTCTTGTTCCTGATCTTAGAGGAAATGTTTTCAGTTTTTCAACATTGAGATTGATGTTGGCTGTGGGTTTGTCATATATGGCCTTTATCATGTTGAGGTAGGCTCCCTCTATGCCTACTTTTTGGAGCGTTTTTGTCATAAATGGGTGCTGAATTTTGTCCAAAGTTTTTTCTGCATCTATTGAGTTTATCATATGGCTTTTATCCTTCAATTTGTTAATATGGTGTATTACATTGATTGATTTGTGTATAGTGAAGAATCCTTGCATTCCTGGGATAAACCTCACTTGATCATGGTGTGTGATCCTTTAATGTGCTGTTGGATTCTGTTTGCTAGTATTTTGTTGAGGATTTTTGCATCTATGTTCATCAGAGATATTGGCCTGTAGTTTTCTTTTTTGGTGACATCTTTGTCTGGTTTTGGTATCAGGGTGATGGTGGCCTTGTAGAGTGAGTTTGGGAGTGTTCCTCCCTCTGCTCTATTTTGGAAGTGTTTGAGAAGGATAGATGTTAGCTCTCCTCTAAATATTCGATAGAATTCACCTGTGAAGGCATCTCGTCCTAGGCTTTTGTTATTGGAAGATTTTTAATCACAGTTTCAATTTCAGTGCTTGTGATTGGTCTGTTTATATTTTCTGTTTCTTCCTAGTTCAGTCTTGGAAGGTTGTGCTTTTCTAAGAATTTGTCCATTTCTAGTTTTTGTTTTCTTAATTTCAGTTTCGATTTTACTTCTAGTGATTGGTCTGTTTGAATTATCTATTTCTTCTTGATTCTGTTTTGGTGGGCCATATGTTTCTAGAAACTTGTCCATTTCTTCTAGGTTGTCCCATTTTTTGGCATATAATTGTTCATAGTATTCTCTTATGGATTTTTATATTTCTGTGGTATCAGTTGTTATTTCTCCTCTTTCACCTCTTAGTTTATTTGTGTCCTCTTCTTGATGAGCCTGGCCAGAGGTCTGTTGATTTTGCTTACCCTTTCAAAGAACCACCTTTTGGTTTTATTGGTTTTTTAAATTATTTTCTAAATCTCTATTTTATTTATTTCCTGATATTTGTTATTTCCTTCCCTCCATTGACTTTAGGCTTTATTTTTTTCTTGTTTATTTATTTTTTCTTCTTTTTCTAATTGTTTTAGGTGGTTGGTTAGGTTGTTTGAGATTTTCAAAACAGGAAGGCTGTACTGCTATGATCTTCCCTCTAAGAACTGCTTTTGCTGCATCCCATAGATTTTGTATAGTTGTGTTTTCATTGTCATTTGTCTAAAGGTATTTTTAAATTTCCTCTTTGATTTCATCGTTGAGCCATTCCTTTCTTAGTAGCATGTTGTTTAGTCTCCATGTAATTGTTTGTTTTTCTTGTTTTCCTTTCTGTGGTTGATTTCTAGTTTCATGCTGTTGTGGTCAGAAAAGATGCTTGAAATAATTTCTATTGCCATAAATTTGTTGAGGCTTGTTTTGTGTCCTAATATGTGGTCGATCCAAGAGACTGTTCCACGTGCACCTGAAAAGAATGTTTGTTCTGGCTTTTCTGTATCATTTAGGCTCTTTGTTGCCTTACTGATTTTCTGTCTGGAAGATCTGTCAATTGATATGAGTGGGGTGTTAAAGTATCCTAGTATTATTGTATTCCTGTCAATTTCTCCCTTTATGTCTGTTAGTATTTGTTTCATGTATTTATGTTCTCCTATATTGGGCACATATATGTTAACGAGTGTCATATCCTCTTCTTGTTTTGATCCTTTTATCATTATATAATGTTCTTCTTTACCTTTCTTTATGGCCTTTGTTTTAAAGTCTACTTTGTCTGGTGTGAGGATTGCTACTCCTGCTTTCTTGTCATTTCTGTTTGCATTAAATATCTTTTCCCATCCCCTCACTTTCAATGTGATTTGTGTTGAGGTGACCAGAGCATGCACTTGATGTTGAGCAGGGTCTCCTCTTTGCTCAGTGGTTGTCACAGCCCTGTGGGGGTAGAGTCTGCTCCCCAGTTGTTGAAGTAGATGACCTCAGATCTGTTTCTGAACTGTGATATGAGGTAGACAGGCCTGGAGTGTTCTTACTGGGAGAGGAGCTCTGAGCATTCCTCCACAGGAACTTTCCACTGGTAAATGTGCTCTACAGTGTTGCCTGTCACCTGTTGTGCAGGCTTACCAAGTACACTGTTTTGGCACTGCCCTCAGCCCCACCTGAATCATGGAAATTCAAGCAATAGGCCTGGGTGTCCCTCAGGCACTGTGCTTACAAAACCACTAGAATAGATCCATTGGTGCAAAACTGATGAGGTTAGACAATGGGACCACCATAGTTGTGCACCTGGACCCACAGCAAGAGTGACTGGATCAGCCCAGACCCTGGCCCTTCCTCCAGATGCACATGCCAGGCCCACTCCAGTCACAGGAGCACCAGTAATATGCTCAGATGCCCCACAGGCTCTGAGTTTACAAAGACCTTCGTGGTAGCTGCATAGATCTGTGTATGGCACAGCTTCAGGAGAAGACTCAGATTTCAGCCCTGCTTCAAAAGTCTGGCCACCCCTGCTCTCCATGTAGAGGTGGCACTATGCCAGTTCTGAGGATGCTGAGAATGAGGCTGCTGTGGCAGGCCCTGCCCTGCCCTTCCCTTCATATGTGCATGTTAACAGTGGGGCTTCAATGGCCCACCCAGGCTCCTTCCTGTGCACAGCTCCCATTGTGGCTCAGACCATGCTCTAGCCCCTTCAGGCTGTCTCCGCCAGCCAACCCCAGTTCTCTCCTCAGGTCTGTCCTCTATAGCCCAAATTTCAGCCCCCAGCCCCCAAGCACACCAGTGCACATTTCAGGTTGTGAAGTGCAGGGAGGTGGCTAGGACCGTCTATGCTGGTCTCTCTCTGTTCTGCCAGCTGCTGCATTCCTCTGAGCCTCTGAAGCTCCCTTTTTGTCTCAGCTGATCTCCCCACTAGTGAAGGGGCTCCCCCAGGTGAGGGAACTTTTCTTCTTTCACAGCTCCCTCCCAGGGGCACAAGTCTCATCCCAATTCCTTTTTAAAAATTCTTTCATCCTATCCAGTACGTGGTGATCTAGCAATTTTGGTTGTCTGAAATATGCCAGCGTTCAACAGGTATTCTGTTAGAATTGCTCTACATGTAGATGTATTTTAGATGTATT
Organism: Leucopleurus acutus; assembly: GCF_964270905.1. NCBI lineage: Eukaryota > Metazoa > Chordata > Mammalia > Artiodactyla > Delphinidae > Leucopleurus > Leucopleurus acutus. The sequence continues at coordinate 108,950,064 of NC_139145.1, read as the reverse complement.
TGTGGGAGGAGGTGAGTTCCATGTTCTGCCATCTTGATCCATCCTCCCTTAGTGTTATTTCTAATATAATCACTGTAACATAAAAGGGCCCTTCTACTGAATTGTCCATAAGAGTTAACATTTCAGCTTCAATCTGGGTCTCCCTTAACTAGGTTACATTTTTTCAAATTAAAATTCCTATGAATTTTCCATGAAATATGGATAGACTTGATATCACTTTTTTAAATAACCCCAAGACTTACTCGGTTTTCTAAGTATATCTGATTTGTGCAAAACTACTGACCTCAATAGTACAGATGACAAACTGCATTGTGAATAAAAGATACAGTGTGGTGATTTATTCTATGGGGCAATGAGCCAGAATTTTGCAATTTCACATTAGATTGTAGGCTACAATAATAAACCTCTTTTATGAAATGAAATAAATAGGACTGATGGAAAATTTTTAGAAAGGAAATGACCCACAAAAACTGAGACAGTACCTGCAAAATCTGTGTGATACATTTTGATATATATATATATGTATACACACACACACACACATATATATATATATATAGTGCAGCTGCTTTATAAAAAGCTAGCAATAAGAATGCTTTTGAGAGCCTATGTACTCTATATGGATCTATTTTCAAATATAGGATGCATAAATTGAACCTGGTTTTATGTGATTTGAACATACACAGAAAATCTACTCTCTGGAAACACTCTGAATATAAACAATATATTATAAATATATTGTTTTATATAAATATATAAATATATAATATATATAAATAACATTTTATAAATATAGCTCTCAAAGTGAAAGTCAGTTTTATAACATGAAAAGAAATTTCCATATAAGGCTATAGCTCTGAGAGTAAATTTAAGTAGTATCGTTAGAAAGAGAAAAAATATGTAAGGCAAATCCATAATCATTAAAAAAGTTTCAGGAATTCATTCTAATCAGTACAAAATATTTGTTTCCTTTACACAACCAGAATCATATGAGAAGATCTTAAAAAACAATAAATTAACTTGTATACTTTCCACTGAGAGGGAATTTGCAACAAGACAATTTAATAGTAAATACATTAACAGAAACTTTTTATGAGCCTGAGATATCATGAATACAGTCATGGGAAAGAGAAAAATCAGAAATTAGAAAAAGGAGCTGGATAGAAAAGTGAATAGCCTGTGTATTAATCCTGAGTCACTCATTTATTCACTCACTCACTTACTAAATATTCAACATATCACCTAAATATAATGGCCTTATACTTTCCACAGTCCTGCCACATACTAGTTCTACTTTCTTTGAAAGAAATTTAGATTATATATTTGCATATTTCTTCATGGAGACACTTCCACTTCTGACCATGATGAAGTAATTATAAATGGACTTGCCTTTCCAACATAAATAACTACAAAACTGGATAAAATCTATTTTTAGGTAACCATTTTCAGGCACTGGATAATAAGAAATACAGGACTGAAATTGCTGAGTGAAGGGGGACACATGAAATTAGTTTAAGCCATGTTTGAAGAATACCAAATAATGGAGGTTGGTTAGTGCACACAGCTAATGATGAGAAGTAAGTGGAGATTGATTGAATAACCTCATTTATTTTGTTTGAAGTAGCATAAGCCCATATTCAAGCATAAACATAAATACTTTTCAATACCAAATTTAAAGGGTGTTGTCATTACCATGGCTAATATTTTATGTTATTCGTGACACTCCTCCATTAGCACAGATAGATTACAAAGATAATGTCTTCCATTAGCACAGAGAGTCAATTGTCTATGGAATTGATTTTTTTTTTTTGGCAGTTTCATACTTACTCTGTTCATTGGGACAGTGAATAATGTAGCAGGTCCCTCTTTAACTGTTTTGTAAGTAAGCAGGCTTTAAATTCTTAAAATGATCAAAATATGTGGTTACAGTTTAAATTGTTTCCAGAATATCACACATTGGCTTATATTATATACGTTGCAATACAAAAGACTAAGAACTTCTAAATTCTTTCTAAGAACTATACACATTGACATCCAGTAACAGATTCTGATTTTTGCATTACAAGAAGTAGTGGGCATGGGAAAGAATGCTCTGGAATAGTGGTCATCACTATACAAGTGTGTCCATAGCATGTACACACTCACACTCTAAGTGAATTAGATATAGTATGCTTAAGTGATAAAGAGGGGTTTTTACCCCTCTTTGGCAGTTACGTAGATTCAACAAGCATTCTAGTTGCCTTTGAAAAAAAGTCTTCTTTATTTTATGTATACTGGGGAGAATATACATACATACATACACACATACTAACTGTAGATTACCTTGTAAATACATAGGAAAAATTTGATATGTATTTTAAAATGTATTCATAAGTACAGTTAACCTTTATTTTTCAACTTCCATAAAGAGAAAAACCTAGTATCATTTATTTTTTGGTACAATAAAAACTAAGCTCAACACTATCAGTCTAAAATATTTTTAAACTTATATTTTGTACCAGTCATTACCACAATTAATAAAATGTCAATCCCTGTACTCAATACATTCACTGTCTTCAGAAGAAGAGAGGTGCACAAGTAGATGTCATCCAAAGTGGAGAGTAGTAAGAGAGGGCTCAGTAAACATCTGGAAGGGAATCTAGCTAAGGGAAATGTCCTTTTGTGTGTGAAACCTGAACGTTTTTATTCTAATGGCTTGAAGGCAATGTTCATTAATGCTTAACAGTTTGAAGAGTACTTGTTGGAAGTTGGAGCAAAACTAAAATGCATATTTCTAAAAAACTGACTGTAACATGGTACTTAACATAGAACATAATTTCTAAAAGAAAAATGTTAAATTAATTGAATAACATTTTCAATAAAATGTCCAGCCTGGGAAATATTATTCAATTTAGTTTAGGCATATATTATCAACATGAAATATTGTTTTAAAGAAAAACACTATTGCTAAGTGATATTCCAACATAAACCATCTCAATTAATGTTCCATGCTAATTAGCAATAGATTGATAGATGTTCTGTGCTTTCATTAAAATAACCTTCTCTTGAATGTGACTTTGACTTTACAAAATGATACATAAAATTCTTGTCTGTACTTTGCAATTTGCTAACAAAAAGCTACAGCCTTTAATCATATTTATGCAGGGCCATTTTGTCCAGAACATTTCACTAGTACCAAGAAAAGAGATAAATAAGTTTGATAAGCTAAGTCCAGCATATGGCCCACCTAACACTGTAATAAGGTCATTAAATTTCTAACGAATTTCTTTTAAAAAGAGGTGGGGGTAGGATATAAGATGTTGGATGAATGAAGAAATGGGAGGACTTCTATACCTTTCACTGTGGAGGAAGAGAAATGACTTTTAGAACTGTTATTCCTAAAATGCAGATTGTATCATGCATGGGGGTGCCAGGGCTGAAGTGGTGACCACAGCTGACTGAGCTGAGTCAAGGTGCAGCTGGCCCTAGGAACTGATGGTGGTGTGAGGGAGTCAGAGCAGCCTGACCTTTGACCTCAATGGGAAGCTAGAGGTTTTTACTACCCCAGTGAGCAAGATTATTTTCTTCCTGCTCAGTCTAAGCAGGAGCTCCTACTGAGAGAGGGAGATCCAACTTGATGAGAAAGAGAAGTTTATCTTGTTCATTGCTGTATTCAGTCTATCACAAAGTGCTTGGCCCCAGGAGACTTGTAATTACTGACGCCTTCAGTGAAATAAAGAATCCCAACAAAATTTTACAGTAATGAGTTTCTGGATTTCCCCATTTATTTCCAATATTGACTGTGAACCAGATACTAGTATGTATTAGTAGAAATCTGAAGTAAATACACATGAACCTCTTTCAAATATATTCAGTGTTGTTCAAATCCTTAGTAAAGTATTGATTCTAGGTGATTAGACTCAGCACTTGACATTTCAATAAGATACTGAGTAGTCTTACAAAATAATTCTAGTCAGTTGTTATTTATTACCCTAAATAAATGAAAATATGAATTTTTTGGACTAGCTTCAACTTCCTAGCCCACCCTAAACTGGGAATAAAACTTTGAGCACCAACACTGAAGTTCTCCAGTCCTTTCCCTACAGACACTGTAGAAACTCTAGTGCCACGCCAGTTCATCCCAAATGGTTCTTAGAATCACTTTTGAGTGATTCTAAGATAGGTTGAGTTCTCTCAGACTCTAACTTACAAATATCCATTTCTTCCTTCTTAATCTGGTTCTATCTTTAAATACTGCTGATATCCAAAGTGGCAGGTCTGTTCCCAAAGTTCTCTAAAATTTCTATTTTTTTCCTGATACTAGAAGGACATGATGGCTGGTGCTCCTGAGCTTGCCAGTACCCATGGCTCAAAACACTGAAGTAGGAACAAGTTGAAAATTCCATTATTAATACTGTGTTTATCAGCAGCAGAATAATTGCTACCTCCTAGCTGTAATGCCTTTTGGTGTTCAGTATTCATGGAAATTTTAAAGAGAGATCTTTTGATTCACAGAACCTGGATTACTGGGTTTGACTTGATTCTACTGGCATTTTACAAATGCTGCTGGGTAGCTAACCCAGTCCTGCTTTTCTAGATCATCTGGAAGAGCTCATTAAATGATAAGCTTCACGTATTATGCTATGCATGATTTCTGAAATGCTGGAGAATTAAATCTCAGTGGCTCACTGCTCATCCACCCCACTTGATACTGTGGTCCTGGTTTGGAGTGACTGATATAAGTCAGCACCTTGACAGATAAAAGGCATTTGCTTAATTTAAATGACACGTGTCATGCTGCCTTTTGTTCTGAAGCACTATGAGGTTAATTGAACAGCTATGAAAAATTGGCCAGGCTAAAATTGCCTCTGCTCTAAATCAGAATTATTAATCCACTGGCCTTAATTTAGGCTTCTCCATTTTCTATGATAGACTGAATCATGCAGACTGTTCAAGGGAGAAATGCCAGTGATAATAATCTACTTTTTAAATTTTCATGTGACTAGGAATTTCAGCATAGTAAAATTGAACAGATTTCAAATTCTAACCATGGAAATATGGCTTTTATATCTAACTTATTTTTGCCATTATATGGTAGAGAAAATGTGAGAGTAAGTCTTATCAGCAACTTTTAATTTGCAAGCTTGCTTATGACCTTCAAAATCATTTCACACTAAACATAATCTTAGATTTCATGAATACACAGCGCCTTTCCATTTTATGTAGATAACAATGTGTTGCAGACTTCATATCTTATAGCAGAGTAATTAAGGCCACATCCATTGTGCTTCCATATAGTAAGTAATTACAGAGGTGATTGGAACATTTCTGTAGAGGATTAGCTTAATTTATCAAGCAGTGTTGTGAAATAAATGAGCAGAGACACCCTTCAGCTAAACTGTCTTCCCTTCTCTACCAATAGAATATGAATGGGTTGAATGGGATAATTTAAAACAGTCCAGTGAAGTTCATGCCCTTTAGTTAAGGGTGGCTCCCAAAGCTACCAAAGATGCAAAGTGTGGAGCACCACGGAAGACCAGGAGCCTATGGGGAGAGAGTACTATTTCCTACTGCATCTCCTCCATACAAATCTACTTCTTTCCCTTCTAAACTGTGTATGTCCAGTTCCTATATACAATTAAAGCATATTTTATGTATGAATTAGGTACTAAATTTGGGTGTTTTTCATAGTCAGAATTACACTTTGAAATCCCTTAAATTTGTCAGACACAACGTTTGAATGCTCAAAAGCATTAATTTCTTTCATTGTGTTAATGTGGTATTTGTTTATATTTATTATTTTACAGCTGCATTTCACGTATATGCCATATTTCAAAAATATGTTGTCTGTGTACGTAGGTTTTTTATCATTATCCAGAGATAAGGATTTTCTGGAAGACTCGAACTCTGGCACTTAATTTGTTTATAACTATATAACACAGGTTCCTCTTTCCCATACTTCTGTTAAGTCCCTAGTACAGCACAGAGTTCAATTTTAGCCGTGGAATTTAGCTGTGAACATGACTAGGGGCAGACACACTAATCAAGTCACAGGCATTAAAAACAAAAGTGCATAGTGAACTCTGTCTACAGATGCCATGTGATATTAGGAATTACCCATAGGTAATACTCCTACAAGGACAAGGAGGCTTCTTTGAAACTAACTGTATGAATTCACACAGAATTTTTAAGTGAATGAGGGCAAAAGAGAACCCTAGGCAAAGGAGAAGATTAATTTTTAAAATATGTTGTCTGTACAGATACTACCTCTATCAGTGTTAATGTCTACATTTGTTGGAAAACGAGACAAAAATAATAAAACAAAATACAAAAACAAAGCTTGACCTTATCCAGAGATTTACTCTAATTTTGTTAATGATTTGCCAGGCCTGGAGAGCCAGTAAGTTCAATAAATGATCTTCTGTTCAATTCTTGTTAAGTTTGTGTTTCCTGATTCATGATCAAGTTAAGTTTAAACAGTATTTCAGGCATTAGAAAATCACTGTTGTCTACTTGGTAACAATTGTGAAACTATGGAATATTTTATATTCTGTTTTGAATACATTTACATTTCCTTATTCAACAAAATTAATTCAACCCTATAATCAAGTTCAATATCTTAAATCAACTTTAGAACTTTATAAGGTACCAACAGAGAATTTGCTCAGCCTCTGGACTTTAGAGTCTTTTACCATAACAGATTCAATGGCATATGTATACCTGTATTTACTAAAACGGGAGAGAAACAATTTTCATACAGGTATTTCAAAAAATTATGCATGCTGAAGAAAAAGAAATTCAATCATATAGAAGGGGTAGGATTATCTGTAACTGCAGAAATTTATGATCAGATAGGGGCTGTTTGTGAGTAGAGATAATTTGGCTTTTTAAAATGCAGGATTTTTATATACACAGACAATAAGCAGTTAGGTGACATAATACAAGATTCTACATACAGGAAAAGAAGTCAACTATATATATACATAAAAGGAATGGAAAAATTAGGGAGGGAGGGGAAAGGGGAAATAAAGAAGTAAGGAATTCAAAACAACACTCCTGAGAGAAAAAAAAGTACAGCTGAATAAGAGGTATTTCCAAAAAATAAGATGTTCTTGGATAGAATGATTCAAACTTCATAGAATGTCTATGGTTCCCAACATTATTATATTAAATTATAAAAATTATTCAAGCACAAGAATTGCATTTCTTTCTGGAAACTAGATAAGTTGATTTTAAAATTCACTTGGAAGAATAAATATGCCTTGGGGACACTGTGGAAGATCAGTGGAAGAGGGTTGGAGGGTGTTGCATTACAGTCCTTAAAGTACATGAAAGAATATTATAAGGCTCTATAAATTAAAAGGTGTTCTTATAAACTAAAAAATTGATACATGGATAGACAAAACTATGGATACTCTAAAAATATTCAAAAATAGATCTAAATGTATAAGGGAGTTTATGATAAAGGTGGGGGATATTCATTTTAATAAATATGGCTGGGACAACTGTATATAAGATGGAAAAATATAAGATTGTATTAAATCCTGTCATCCAATAGTATAAATATCTAATGCATATGAAATCTAAAAATGAAATGTAATAAAACTAGGCAAGTACCATATACTGGTCTATTCAGGAAGCAAAGAACACTTTTCTATACCCTAAAGTTCAGAATTCATGAAGAAAAAGCTTTTAGCTACATAATCAAAAAATAAATTCATTCATTTAAAAAAAGTAGAATGAAAAATGACAAAAAGATGTGCTTGCAACTTGTATTAGAAACACTTAATAGCCTTAATATACAAAATGTTTCAAAATATTGAGAAGACCAATAACCCAATAAAAAAATGGACATATGTATAAATGCAGTTAACAGAATAAGAAATGCAAATACTCCCAAGAGTAAGAAAAGATGCTCAGTCTAGCTCATATTTATTATAAAGATACAAGTTAAAAATGCACTGATATGCCATTTTTCACCTGTCAAATTCAGAACATTCAACAAGTTTGATAACATACTATGCTTGTAAGCCTGTTTCATAGGTAACAAACTCTCTCAGTGTTGGTGGAAATGCAATGCGTTGAAATCTCCACTGTGTTTGCAATACCTAGCTAAATTATACATGAGCCCAATTTCTAGGAATCTAACATGCAATGGCAAAAATATGAAATGTCTTACACACCTGGCTATTCACTTATGTATCATTCATGGAACAAAAGACCAGGACCTATGTTACATCCACACAATAGAGTTCTATGCATCTTTTTTTTTCTTTTTTAATTTTTTTAAGAGCTAGTTTTTTTTATTATAGTTGATTTACAATATTGTATTAGTTTCAGGTGTAGAGCAAAGTGATTCAGTCATATATATATACGTATATATACATTTTTTTAGATCATTTTCCATTATAGGTTATTACAAGATGTCAAATAGAGTTCCCTGTGCTGTATAGTAAATCTTGTTGCTTGTCTATTTTATGTATAGTACATTGTATCTGTTAATCCCATATTCCTAATTTATCCACCACCGCCCCTTTGGTAACCAGAAGTTTGTTTTCTATGTCTGTGAGCCTGTTTGTTTTGTATATAGATTCACTCATACTTTTTTAGATTCAACATAAAAGTGATATATGATATTTGTCTTTGTCTGACTTACTATGATATTCTCTGGGCCCACCTGTGTTGCTGCAAATGGCAATATTTCATTCTCTTTTATGGCTGAGTAGTATTCCATTGTATATATGTATTACATCTTCTTAAACCAATGGTGTATTGAAAGACACTTGGGTTGATTCCATGTCTTGGCTACTACTGTAAATAGTGCTGCTATGAACATTGGGGTGCATGTATCTTTTCAAATTGGTGTTTCTGTCTTTTCTGGATATATACCCAGGAATGAGATTGCTGGATTATACAGTAGTAATATAGACCAGTCTCTGATGTATAATGGTGGTTAAATGTGCTTCTAGTGAGACAAGATGGATTGCAGCCAAGTGAACTTAGTTGTGACTGTTGAGGGCTATGTGACAACATCCTGCAACAGCAAGGCTGTTACATTCAGTCTTTCATCATCACATCCTTGCCACCCTGCACATGATAAAGTTAATGATATTGATACATGATAAATAGCTGTGTAATCTTCGGTGGAAATTCCATTAACTTCTAAAATGTCTCACTGTCCTCTTAAACAGAAAGGAGCATTGTACTGAAGGACATTTTTGTTTGTTTTAACATTGTTACTGGAATATGATTGCTTTGCAATGGTGTCTTAGTTTCTGCTTTATAACAAAGTGAATCAGCTATACATATACATATATCCCCATAACTCCTCCCTCTTGCACAACCCTCCCACCTTCCCTATCACACCCCTCTAGGTGGACACAAAGCACCAAGCTGATGTGGCTGCTTCTCACTATCTATTTTACATTTGATAGTGTATATATGTCCATGCCACTTCATCCCAGCTTACCCTTCCCCCTCCCTGTGACAAGTCCATTCTCTATGTCTGCATCTTTATTGCTGTTCTGCCCCTAGGTTCTTCAGAAACTTTTTTTTTTAGATTCTCTATATATGTGTTAGCATATGGTATTTGTTGTTCTCTTTCTGACTTACTTCACTCTATATGACAGACTCTAGGTCCATCCACCTCACTACAAATAATTCAATTTCATTTTTTATGGCTGAATAACATTCCACTGTATATATGTGCCAAATCTTCTTTATCCATTCATCTGTTGATGGACACAGGTTGCTTCCATGTCCTGGCTATTGTAAATAGAGCAGCAATGAACATTGGGGTGCATGTGTCTTTGAATTATGGTTTTCTCAGGGTATATGCCCAGTAGTGGGATTGCTGGGTCATATGGTAGTTCTACTTTTAGTTTTTTAAGGAACCTCCATACTGTTCTCCATAGTGGCTGTATCAATTCACATTCCCACCAACGGTGCAAGAGGGTTCCCTTTTCTCCTCACCCTCTCCAGCATTTATTGTTTGTAGATTTTTTCATGATGGCCATTCTGACCAGTGTGAGGTGATACCTCATTGTAGTTTTGATTTGCTTTTCTCTAATGATTAGTGGTGTTGAGGATCTTTTCATGTGTTTGCTGGCAATCTGTATACCTTCTTTGGAGAAATGTCGATTTAGATCTTCTGCCCATTTTTGGACTGGGTTCCTTGTTTTTGTGATATTGAGCTGCATGAGGTGCTTGTAAATTTTGGAGCTTAAGCCCACACAGTAACAGAATGTGCTTCTGCTTATAAAAGCAAAGATAAGCCCATGAGAAAGCATGGGCTTGTAGCTCCATGAAGGAGTTAATTGGAAACATGCTAAAGAAAGATTACTCTGCAAAGAAAGACATGCGGGAGGGAAGAGGAGGGTAGGCCACTGACCATGGACTGGCTACTCTGGGAAACAGAGAAACAGACCATGTTGCCCCAATATATACAGTTCCTATCAAGTCTAATGAAGGCAAAGGGTATAAATATGTAAAAACAAATACGGACAGTCCTATCTTAATGCCTGTATTCGTCCCACTTTTATTTTTGGATGTGCTTCACAATGAACAGCATTTTCCCATGTTTTCTAATTGATTATTAATGAATCACCAGTACACGTACATTATCATTGGATATCATTGGGTATCATTATATATCTGAGACATATGAATTTTATAGACATAGATATATGTGATAGGATAAACATTCAACACAATTTCATATAAATATATTCCCTGAAAACAAATCATATGAATAAATGAAGCTTGATTTGTACCATTTAAATATGTCTGCTTATTGATCTAAGTTTTAGCTGCTGATATTAACCCTGATAATATTAATGTATTTTAAAACCTTTTCTTCTTTTGAAAAAATACAATTCACCTATGAAGTACATACTGTTAAAAAGACAACAGGCCCAAAATAGATTATGCTTATGCCATGTTCCACATCACCAAACTAAGACAATTACAATTTCAGTCTCCAGAAATGGAATCTTAAACCAGGCAATCAAGAATCACCTGACCAGCACTAGTCAGGTAATCTGCCTAAGGGACCCCTACCATCCCCTAAAGGAAAATAACTTTGCAATAATCAACCTTTTTTTTTTCTCTTTTGTGTAGTATAACTTGTTTGTTCCTGCTCCTTTTTTATAGTTCCTCAGAGCTCCTTTCTATTTGCTAGATTGGATGCTGCCCCATTTGAATTGATTTTTGCTTAAATAAACTCAAAATGTTTAATATGCCTCAGTTTATCTTTAAAAAGTACTATATGATAGGGCTTCCTTGGTGGCGCAGTGGTTGAGAGTCTGCCTGCCGATGCAGGGGACATGGGTTCGTGCCCCGGTCCGGGAAGATCCCACATGCCGCGGAGCTGCTGGGCCCGTGAGCCATGGCCGCTGAGCCTGCGCGTCCAGAGCCTGTGCTCTGCAACGGGAGAGGCCAGGACAGTGAGAGGCCCGCGTACCGCAAAAAAAAAAAAAAAAAAAAGGTACTATATGATAGATCAGCCATTTTACATTTTATTGATGATGCTTTTAGAAACACTGTGGAATAGGTACCATTTTCTCTATCTTAAACTTAAGACATTAATATTTTCTATGGGAGATATGTTGCTGTAACTTGTCACACGATTTTATTATTTGTCCTAATTTTTATATAACATGATATATTCTGCCATTCCTAAACACTTTTTTCTACCAATGATACATTTCCAAATTAGTTGAATGTCTTAAGTTACATGCCATTTCCATACAGATTATGTATAGATGACATGGCATGAATGTGTCTTCTACAATTTAAACCAAAAAAACTAACAGTCCGTTTGAAGTTCTTCTTTCATTTACATCTTATGATTTTTAAAAAAATGTTTTCCTTTCCATCTTGTTTATGCCTAACATGGCATTTAAAGCTTCATGTTTCTCTGCATTCTCACAAGGCATTAGTGCTTACGCTATAATAAGTAACTACCCTAAAATAGTGATTCTCAGACTAAAGTCCCAACCATTTTAGAGTTCTGTAGGGTCCCTTTAAGGACTTCGAAATGAAGTAAATAAAGAAATAACCTAACCATGCTGCCTTCCAGTCCTAACTCCACCTGCTCTTGTATCAACCATTGCTGTTGTGCTTTCTCCAATATTTTATGTATCTCTTTTCAAGTTTTCATTTTAATGAGCATTCTGAGGCTAAAACCACATCCAGGAAAATTTTAACACAGATCACTCCAAAACTATTGTATTAACATCCAGAAAATGTTAACAGTTATCCTACACCTATTGTTTGAGCACCTATTCTTTGCTAAGCATTTTGCTAAGCATTTGGGAGAATAAACAGATAGCTCAGACGTAGGCCCTGACCTTGAGCAGACCAAAGTTTAGTACAAGAGGTAAGTGTTGTACACAAATTTCAGCAGAGGGAATTTTAGACTTACAGAGAAAAAGGCAGGAGAGGAAGAAAAGAAAGTTGGACATAAAGAGGCAGAGGGAAGAAAACAATTTAGATAAATAAACGCTGATAATTTTTTCTGCCATGAAACTCAAGGGACTTTTTCAGGGAAGTGAGAAGTGGACCTGAGTCTGCAGTCTTTTTGCTCTGTCTCAGTCCCCTTTTCTCTCCCAGGGTGAGCATTTTGCGATGGTGCAGGTGCTTCAAGTGTTTAGACACAGTATTGTTTTCCAAAGTATGAGCCTCTATTATATCAAATATACAACTAAGAATGAACAATGCATTCTAACTTTAGGAAAAGCTTGCTGTGTTAGAGTTAAGATTACTGAAAGACAGTATATTAATTACCAAACAGAATCTATCACCAAGCATCATTTTTACCTTATGCACGGTCTTTAAAACATAAACTCCACTGTCTATTGCAATGGAAGTGGTAGTAAAGTTTCACCAGATTGAGGTTGATCTCACTCTAGGGATGACTCAGAAGGTGAGGACTTACTCTGGAAGGGGGTGTAATAATGGAGGTCATGGCATGGATGTTAGAAAGGAGAAAAGGACATTTGCTTTGTGGCATGTCTGTGTGTGAAACGTACATGTAAGAAAACAAAGCGTCATAGATAGTAAACAGTAGTGTAGTAGTTCACTTTTGCTAATAGCAAGTGGGAAGGCAAGTATTAATAAAAATGTCTTCCCTGCTCTGCCTCGTTGGCCCCCTCACTTTTTCCTTTTTAATGCTGTCTCCCCTTCCTCTGATGGAAAACGAAGAGAGCAAAGTAGGTAACAATCCAAGAGGGGAAACTTTCTCGAGAAGAGATAATATGTGGCTTTGAAACCATGCCAAATACGGTTAAAAAACCCATCCTGAAACCGTGCCCCATAGGGTTAACAGAAACTCGTGACTAACAGAAATGCTTGAGCTTGTCTTATAGAAGAGCAGGTAAGGGAACAGCTGTTAAAAATCCGTCATCTCGTAAACTGGCTTCACTGACCAAACTCGCCTTAATTATTTTTTATCTCCTTGACCACACCTATAGGTAATGTTTCTTATGTATGGGCCACTATAGTAATGGGGAGGGTGGGCTTAAGATGTTTCCCAGAAACTTTGAGTTGGCTCCTGTTCAGTTCAAGTCAGCTAAGACTGGTTGGGACCACCAACCCTAAAACTCAGCCTGTGCAGGTGTCCTCTGAATGACCTTTTGATGTCAGAGGGCCAAAAACCCCACACTCAGATTATGCTAAGTGTCTCCATTTTTGAACATGCATCCCATGAAAAAGCATGTAACTCAGATATGCCTGCACAAAGCACCACTTAGCTCATCTTTTCCTTACCTCCAATCACCTTTCCACATGCGTAAGACCAGCCTGCTTCTTTATCCCTTAAATATCTCAAGCCCATTGACTTCTGGGAGGTGAATCTGAGATTTGTCTGCCTGTTTCCTCACTTGGCTGCCTTCTGAATAAACTGCTGCAGACTCTGGCATCTCAGCATTTGGCTTTGCTGCACCTGGTTTGGTAACAGTTTAACTCACTCCAAACCTTTGTTTTTCAATAGTAATCAGACGGTTTCTCTGCAGGTAGCTTGCCATGAGATTCAGGAACTAAAGAGCCCTGTCAGTGTACAAAAGGGTAAGGGTTCCAGTTCCCTTGCACAGATTTGAGAATGTGTGATAATTGCCCAGTACGAGCTGAAATCAACTTTTCACATCTACATTTTACAGTAGATAGTGCCTTCTCTAACCCTTTAAAAATGTATTAATGTGCATTGAAGCTGCCTAAATACCAGTCAGTATTTCAAATGTAAGACCAGGAAAGTAATTATGTCTTGTTGCATAGAATAAAAAATTCCACAGCAAATTTAATAGACACGTCAGTTTCCAAAATCACACCACCATTTTTGTGTGTGTGCACCCTGGCTGGCAATACTATTGAATGTGCACTCCAAATACAGGTGTAAATGGTGAACTGAACAGATAGACTATTAGGTGAGGGAATCTTGACAGTTTAATGCTGCATGTTACAAAACACTTAAAGAACACATTTCTTCTATTGGAGAAAATATCGTCTTCATATGACTTACAATGTCATGATCAGAAAAGTTTTTTTTCTTCTAGGTCAGAAAAAATAAAATCCAATAAAACAAAAAATTAAGCATGGGTCAAGGGCAGCTCTTCCCTTTAGTTCTACAGTAAAGAGGAAAGCAACCATGTCAAGTGAGAAAGTATAAATCATTTATTGGTCTAATGTGAGCTTTTCTTGCTAACCAGATTAGTTTCCCTAAACTGATGTTTGTGATCAGATGTATGTTGGTAACAGTCAGTGAGGAATAATGTATTCACAGAGTATGGGGCTAGTTAGCTCAGACGACTCAGTGAGAACATCTCTCTTCTGCAATTACATACAGTTGTGACTGAAAAGCTGTGCTAATCAGAAACCTAACTCAACTAGAAAAAGATCAGAACAAGTGGAAGAAGGTGTGCACATGAGAAGTCAATGTTTAAAATCAAGAAAGTAGGCAGCTGAAGAAGATCAGAACAGACAGGTTAGTTAACGGAAAAGTCTGAGGCAATATGAAGGATGAAAAGCTTTTTCTCTGGATACACACATTTTTGGGCAAGGGGAAAAGCTTAGTGAATATAGCTTTTTTCAAAGATCAGGACTCGTACAGTGTCATCATAAAGAAAATATATTTTCCCCACACCTGTTGTTGAAATCTGCTCGGTGGGGATAGATTTTTCCTGCTTCAGAATAAAACCTCTATCTAGACTCAAAGCTTATTTGCTCCCTTTTAGATCACAAGAAACCCCCAGGTAATTTTAGTAAAAAAAAAAAAAAAAAAAGTTTCAGTTCTGTAGTTATTACTTTCATTCCAGTGTAATAAAATTCTGGAATTATTCCAAGATAATTTCTCCTATCAAGTCTGGTATAGTCTGGAAATAGGAAAGTGAGGAAGAGAACAAACACAGCTTTTCCTGAGATCCAGCTTTATAAGGGAAAGGAAAGATCCCCAGTGCACTTGTACTAGTTTGAGTAGCTGCACTGTTCAATTGGGATATGTTTAAAACTGATGTTTTTTTCTGTTTTTTTTTTTTTTCCTGGAACACTATCACTAGGGGCCTATTCTCATTCCAGAGGTAAGAGGAAACTGTCACCCCCACCTCCTCCATGACAGTAAGGGAGGTTGAAATTCTTTTCTGTCTCCAATACAACTCTTTCATAATCCCAAGTGTTTGGAGCCAAGAAGCACAAAAAGAATCTAGACACCCCCTTTGCATATCCTGAATTGATGGTCCTGCACGTCAATTTGGGATGTGAGAGTATTTGTCATGTTATTGTTATGAGGCAAGCATCCCCCATGTAGTACACTGAAACTGAAATGCCAATTACCAATAAAACTCTCATCGCCTTCTTTTCTGATTTTGTTTAAAGATCCTTCTTAAAATGCATATACTTTGTTTGACTACACAGGGACATCACTTATATTTATTTCCCTTCGTATATTTCTGTTTTTATTCTCTGCCCCAGTACTGCAATGATGAATTCAAGTTCCCTCTGTGTTTTGCAAAACGCCTGCAGCAAATTGCTCATCAGAGAATCCTATGAAGATGCCTTCTACAGCTGGGGTCAGAGTGGTTTTTGAAACTTTCCTTAACTTAGAGGGAAACAGCCAAATAAAATCTTTCAAGCTGATTATTAGCTAGAAGATTCCTCCACTACTGTGTAAAGTTGTTTCTTATCTTCTTCTACCAGACACCACCTTTTTGAAAAAGTGAAGACTAACATTTTTCCTCTCGCTATTGCTTGGGTTTTGTTGCTCTTTTACTTATGATTGCTTAAGGTTTCCCTTCAGGTATGTGCAGAGCATGTAACTTGTTTTACGTACAAATTCTCTAAGGTAAAGAGAAATGTTGACTAAAGACTTATCCAATTATCAATCTATGTTACTCATGAAAATAAAAAAGAAAAATCCCTATCCCTCACTCATGCCTTACTTCACTGCAGTTTATTTTCTGTACATACAAATTCTGGAAACTGCTCCCACCAACATCAGCACCTTTACCTTTCTAAATCTTATCCTTCTTGGCTCCTCTATGCCAGTTGATACTTTTGGCCATTTGACTCTTCCTCAAAATCATTCTATTGATTCCACACCATAATTCATATATTGTTTCATTCATATTCTCTCTCCACACACACAAATTCTGACAATTCTCATTAGTCATATGAATTAGGTCCTTTCCCTCTGCTCACCTTGCAATATTGCTTTCTCTCTTCAATCCATGAAAAGTAACAAGTAAAACTCCTATTTATTATTAATCCACACACATGGCATCAATTACCACATTTATAGCAATAACTCCTGTGATCCTATTGTTGAGTGGCACTTTAACACTCATTCAAACTCTATTTTAGGAAGCTTTATTGACTATGAGATGAAAAAGCTAAATGTTACATTTTCCAGATTCCTTTGCAGCTAGATATTTGAATATGACTTAAGATTTATTGAACAGATAAGTACACTTAGGATCTCAAAAAGACTGAAAACAAGTGTGTTGATTTTCTCTTGCTCCTGTAATAAATTACTATAAACTTAGTGGCTTAAACCTTTAAGAAATGAATAAATTCCTAGAAATATACAACCCACTATGACTGAATCATGAAAAGTAGAAAATATGAACATACCAATTATGAGTAACGGGACTAAATCAATAATCAAAAATCTCCCAACAAACAAAAGTCCAGGACCAGACAGCTTCACTGGTGAATTCCATCACACATTCAAAGAATTAGTACCAACCCTTCTCAAATTCTTCCTCCCTCCACCCCCAAAAATAGAAGTGAGGGTTCTCAACTCGTTTCATGAGGACAGCATCACCCTGATACCAAAACCAGACAAGGGCACCACAAGAAACTCACAGGCCAACATCCCTGATAAATAGAGATGCAGACATCCTTAACCAAATATTAGCAAATTGATTCCAACAAACTTAGTTAAAACAACACTGATTTTTACTTTCATTCCACAGCAGCATTATTCAAAACAGCCAAAAGGTAGAAGCAACCCAAGTTTCCATCAAAGGATGAATACATAAACAAAATATAGTATATACATACAATGGAATATTATCCAGCCTAAAAAAGGAAGGAAATTTGGACATATGCTACAACAGGCATAATAACCCTTAAAGACAGTATACCAAGTGAAATGAGCCAGTCACAAAAAGACAAACACTATACGATTCCACTTACAGGAGGTAACCAAAGCAGTCAAGTTCATAGAGACAAAAAGTAAAATTGTACTTACCAGGGGTGAGAGGGAGTGAGGGAATGGGAAATTGTTGTTTAACAGGTATAGAATTTCAGTTTGTAAGACAAAAAGATTTCTGGAGACTGGTCACACATTATACTGTGAATATACTTAACACTGATAAACTGTACAATTAAATACAATTAAAACAGTGAACTTCACAGTTTGTATGTTTTACCACAATTAAAAACTTTACAAAAATTTAAAAGCATATTTGAAATACACACAAAGCCCCACAATTTTTTTTTTCTTACCTTAGAGCACTGTAGGTTGGAAGTCCAACGTGGATCTCGGTGGAAAAAAATCAAGGTGTCAGCAGGACTGTATTTCTGCCGGAGAATCTTTCCTCTAGAAACAGCTTCGTGAGACCTTCCCCTCCTCTGGTTTCTGGCTGCCTTCCTCCATCTTAAAGCCAGAAACAGGTGTATTGAGTCCTTCTCATGCTGAATCTCTCATTCACTGCAGCTGGAAAGGGTTCTCTCTACTTTAAACAACCCATGTGATTAGAGTGGTATCGGTTTACAATCTGGGGAGTTCCCTCTTAAAATCTGAAACTGGTCCCTGTACATGGAGGATGAGAGACCGAAGAAAGAGGCAGGTCACTGCGTATTGAGAGGTGGCAGTTTTAATAAGCAAAGGAACTTACATAGGAGGTTTGTCTTAGATGGCTGCAAGAAGAAGAGATGTCCGAATTTTCCTGCTAGAGTCTTGAAAGTTTATTTAGAGGTCTTAAGGGGGTACAGTCACATATTCAGTCTAAAAGTGAAGCTGTGGGTTATCATTAATTAAATCCATTTCACCTATAACCTGCCTTCACTAATAAAGGTCACTGTTAAGACCTGCACGTCCTCCAAGCAGCACGTAGCCTAAACAATAATTTGTTTGCCAGAGTTGTTTTCCAGGGACTTGAAGTCAGCTCTGTCTAGTTCTAGCTGAGCTGGTTGAGCATGGAGAGGACCACTCAGTGACCCTTTGATGCCAGGGGGCTGAAAACGCCAACCTTAGGCAGCCTAGTTACACCTGGGCAGAATGAGGATTAGTGATTACCACACCTTTTTCCAATCACTTTTCCTCATGCCCCCCACACCTCAGACCACCCTGCTTCTTTATCCCAGAAACACCCGAAGCCTCTGCCTTCAGGGAGGGAGATTCGAGAATTGTTCTCCCATCCCCCCGCTTGGCTGCCTTGTGAATAAACCCTCCATTTGCTGCAAACCTCAGGGTCTCAGCCTTTTAACTCAATGCACGTCAGGCAATGAAACTGGTTTGGTAACAGGTGGTCTCAACACCACCTTACCCTCTCAAGTCTATGTTCTTTAAACAGCTCCTAGGGTGGAAATGATGGGCAAAATGTACATTCCAAGAACAGGAGGGGGGTGAGGAACCGCTGATTGCCAGAGTCCAGCTCTCAGGTCAACCAACGGTCACCGCCTCTTGATGACCTCCTCCAACAATTGGGCCTACCTGGATAATCAGGACAATCTACCCATCTCAAGGTCCATACCCTACTTACAATCTGCAAAGCCCTTTTTACCATGTTAGGTAACAGGCCCAGCTTCCCAGTTTATCATTCTGCCTCTCACAGTAAGTTAGGAGGCAGACTGGGTAATAAGCATGTGTTTTGCTGCCTTGAGTGGTGGTCATACTAGAATGATTTTGTAGTCAGTATCTTACTGACCACTTGGTAGTCAGTAAAAGTGGTTTCTTGATTCCATAGATTCCTGATTATGGCTGAGTCACTTTCCCCCAGAAGTTCAGCCAGACTCTGTTCCTTTAGACAATTTTCCAGTTAGGTATGCAATCTAAAATAACGTGTAATAAATCTCTTTCTACAAAAATCAGCAACATTGGATTATATTATCTGAAACTGAACCCTGGTTAGTTTAACATCCACATCTACATTACCAGCCAGGGAACTTCCTGAAAAACACTGTGTCCACTTACCTGTTGGTTATCTACTCTTGGGAAATCCTCAGGAATTTCAAAAAACAGCATATGAAAAACTAAATTCAGGGCTTCCCTGGTGGCGCAGTGGTTGAGAGTCCGCCTGCCGATGCAGGGGACACGGGTTCGTGCCCCGGTCTGGGTGGATCCCACATGCCGCGGAGCGGCTGGGCCCGTGAGCCATGCCCGCTGAGCCTGTGTGTCCGGAACCTGTGCTCCGCAACGGGAGAGGCCACAACAGTGAGAGGCCCGCGTACCTCAAAAAAGAAAACAAAAAACTAAATTCATAATTTTACCCTCATATTTGGACCTATATCAGTTAAAGCTTTGATTTGAGTTCTCGGTGGAAACCTTGGGAATCATCCTAGAATGAACTACCTTTTAAAAATCTCTCATATTCATTTAGGATTCAAATAGTATTGAATCCTTTTCTCCATATCTCTCAAATTCATACCTGCCTGTTTATTCTTACTGTTCATGCTTCATCAACTCTTAACTAGATTACAATGAACACCTGTTAACCAATCTCTCAATCCCTAACAATCACTAAGGGTTCCTTTTTTGCCCAACTTGATTAAGATATAATTGACATATAACACTGTGTCAGTTTAAGATGTACAACGTGACGATTTGATATCAGTATACATTGCAAAATTGTTACCACAATAAGGTTAGTTACATCGCTCAATCTATCACCTCACATAGTTATGTTTGTGTGTGTGTGTTAGAACTTTTAAGATCTATTCTCTGAGCAACTTTCAAATATGTAAAAGTGTTGTTAACTATAGTTACCATGCTGTTCATTACATCCCCAGAACTTATTCATCTTGTAACTGGAAGTTTGTACCCTGTAACCACCTTTATCCATTTCCCTCACTCCTTTACCCACACTTGCAACCACCAGTCTACTCTCTGTTTCAATGAGTTTGGATTTTTTTAGATTCCACGTATAAGGAACATCATACACTATCTTTCCCTGTCTGACTTACTTCATTTAGCGTAATGCCCTCAAGGTCCATCCATGTTGTCACATATGGCAGGATTTCGTTTTTTTAATATGGCTGAATATTCATATATATACACACACACAAAATTTCCTTTATATATTCATCTGTTGATGGCCACTTAGGTTGTTTCCATGATTTGGCTATTACAAATAATGCTGTGATGAACGTGGGGTTGTAGATATCTGTTCAAGATACTGATTTATTTCAAATATATACCCAGAAGTGAGATTGCTGGAACATATAGTAATTCTATTTTTAAGTTTTTGAGGAAACTCCATACTGCACCAATTTACATTCCTGCCAATAGTTTACATCCTCTCCAGCATTCGTTATCTCTTGACTTTTTGACAGTGGCCACTCTATGAGGGGTGAGGTAACATCTCATTGTGGCTTTGATTTGCATTTCCCTGATGATCAGTGATGCTGAGCACCTTTTCATGTACTTGTTGGCCAATTGCATGTCTTCTTTGGAAAAAGTCTTTTCAGGTATTTTGCTCATTTTAAAATCAGATTGTTTTTGCTATTGAGTTGTATGAGTTTCTTACATATTTTGAATATTTACCTCATGAGATATATGGTGTGCAAATATTTTATGTCATCTCATAAGTTGCCTTTTAATTTTGTTGATGGTTTCCTTTGCTGTGCAGATGCTTTTTAGATTTACGTAGTCCCATTTGTTGATGTTTGCTTTAGTTGTCTTTCCTTTTGGTGTCATATCCAAAAAATTACTGCCAAGGAGTAATTGTCAAGGAGCTTTTCCCTATGTTTTCTTCTGAGCTCTCACCAAAGCTTCTTTATGAAGTGTGTGTTAGATTATATGATTCCTTTGTTACAATCTTTCAAAAGCATTATTTCTGTGTGCCTATACTAACTTACCCACCTGTAGCTTACTATTTAAACTTTCCTGACTTCTACAGCTTCATTTTTCATCATAGTTCCAAATGCAGCCCCTGCTCAAAACACCCTAAACTACCGTGGACCTCTGAAACACCATGCTTCCTCCTTTTTTATGACATGCAGTCACTTTTAGACATGATATCCCCTGTATTTGAAACTCTATCAACTCACACATGTGCCAGCTACCTAACTCTTTAATTTTCAGGCCTCAAATTCTTAACCCTTGATGTACATCAGAATCTTTATTTATTATTATTATTATTTTTGGAGTGGGTGGCTTGTTTTGTTTTTAACTATCTTAAGTTAAGGTATAAACCCTGCAAAAATTTTTCACTCAATTGCTTTATGTCCAGGAAATCATTACATTTTTAAGAAATGTTCCAAAAATGGTTCTGATACACAGTTATGACAGAGAATTAATGCCATAGTGGTTAAATAGATCAGATTTCAGAGAGAGACAGACTTCAGTGACTTTCAACAGGTCACTTCACTGTAAAAAGTTCAATCCAATTTCTTCATCTGCAAAAGAAGAAAACTAACACCTATACCACAAGTTTGTCTAAGAATAGAATTGCACTATCATTATAATTATCACAAATACTGAATACTTTTTAAGGATCCTAGAGGTCTAAATATATGGCCTTCCTCTGATTTTTCAATATAACTCAGAATAGATCTCTTAACACTGCATAGTATAAATAATATCTTGACTTTTGAGATTATGAGTTACATTTTAAAAACAATTAAAAAAAATTAGAACCATTTTAGGTTGATAGAAAAATTAAGAAGATAGTACAGAGCGTTCCTATGTGGCTTGCATCCAGTTTACCTTCCTATTAACATATTAGTATGGTACATTTGTTACCATTAATGATTCATAATTGATACACTATTATTAACTAAAGTTCACAGTTTATTCAGATTTCCTTAGTTATTTCCTAATGTCCTTTCTTTGTAGAGGATTCCATCCAAGACACCACATTACATTTTGTTTTCATGTCTCCTTAGGCTACTCTTGCCTATGACAGTTTCTCAGATTTTTTTCTATTTTTGGTGACCTTGACAGTTTTGAGGGGTGCTACTCAGGTATTTTGTAGAATATCCTTCAATTAGGATTTTTCTGGTGTCTTACGAGTAGACTGGGTTTCTGGGTTTTGGGGATAAAGACCACAGACACAAAGTGCCCTTCTCATTATATCATATCAAGGATACATATTATCAACATAATTTATTACTATTACTTTTACCTTGATCACCTGGCTGAGGTAGTGTTTGTTTTATTTCTCCATTGTAAAGTTAGTCATTTTTTCCTTTTTCCATATGATGCTCTTGGAAAGAAAGCTACTACACACTTAAGGAATGGGGAGCTGTGCTCCATTTTCCTGAAAGCATCATATCTACATATATTATTTTGAATTCTTCTGCATAAAATATTTTTCTCTTCTCTAATTTGTTTATTCAATCACTAACATATTGGTATCATGAATATTTATTTTATATTTTAGGCTATAATCCAATACTACTTTATTAATTTTGTTTCTGCCTAAATTCTTCCAGCTATGGCTACTGGGAGATTTTTCAGTTTACTCCTGTGTCCCTCTGACATACCCCTAACAACGTAATTTTTAAAAATCTCTTCTTCTCTTTCTGGAATTATAAAATACTCAAAGCTCATTTTTTTATGTTTCTTGCCCCAGTCCTAGACTCAGCCATTTCTCCAAGATGCTCTGATTCCTTTCATTGGAGAATGGTATTAGAAATCAAGTGCTGGTTGCTATGTGTGTTAACTGCTACTGGGGTGATATTTCAGCTGGCAGAGGGGATCACATTAGTACACACATATATTCCTATAATATATTTCAATAAACACTTCAAAACATATTTCTCTATATATTTCCATATGTATTTCTCCATATCTACATTAAACTAAACATGAGTTCATACCAATGTCTTCAACTCTAATCTGTTACCTACCATATTGCCATATGACTCCTCCCTTGCTTATTTGTAACCTCGCACACTGAGAGAAAGAAACCTGACTCCCACAATTTTCATTCATTTCCTTCCAGTATACATACACAGGGGTATCACAACTCTGTCTGTAATAGGGAATAACTTTATCAACTATGGTATAGTGCTTAGGTACAGTTTCTATTGCCTTTAGTCTTACTCTATTTACTTCCAAAGTTATGTAACTTCCTCTCCCCCCACCCATTCAGTGAGCCTGTTTCATTCATTTGTAATGTATTTATTTTGTCACATTCTGTATTCCACCCTTGAATCACCTCAACTATTAATTTAAAATAATTTTTGCATGCAGTAAGGTTAATGTTCTGTGATGGAAAGTTCTATGCTTAAGGTCTTGTATCCAGTATTACAAGATCATACAAAACAGTTTCACCACCCTAAAAACTTATATATTCAACTATTCAACCTTCCTCCATTAAACCTTCCTCCATTAAAGAGCAAAAACTGAGGGGGACCTTCAAGATGGTGAAGGAGTAAGACGTGGAGATCACCTTCCTCCTGAAAAGTATACCAAAAATACACCTACATATGGAAAAACTCCTACAGAACACATATGAACACTGGCAGAAGACCTCAGACTTCCCAAAAGGCAAGAAACTCCTCAGTAGGGCAAAAGAAAAAAAGAAACACCAGACACAAAAGAATAGGGGTGGGACCTGCACTTCTGGGAGGGAGCTGTGAAAGAGGAGAATTTTCCATACACTAGGAAGCCCCTTCACTGGTGGAGATGGGGATGGCGGGCAGGGGGGAAGCTTCAGAACCACAGAGGAGAGTGCAGCAATAGGGTTTCAGGGGGCAAAGCAGAGAGATTCCCGCACAGAGGATTGGTGCCGACCAGCACTCACCAGCCTGAGAGGCTTTTCTGCTCACCCACCGGGGCAGATGGGGGCTGGGAGCTGAGGCTCGGGCTTTGGAGGTCAGTTCCCAAGGAGAGGAATGGGGTTGGCTGCATGAACACAGCCTGAAGATGGGTAGAGCACCACAGCTAGCTGGGAGAGAATAAGGGAAAAAGTATGGAACTGCCTAAGAGGCAAGAGAACATTGTTTTGGGGTGCACGAGGAGAGGGGAATCACAGCACCGCCTAAATGAGCTCCAGAGACAGGCGCGAGCCGGGAATTTCAGCGTGGACACCAGAGATGGGCATGAGACGCTAAGGCTGCTGCTGCAGCCACCAGGAAGCCTCTGTGCAAGCACAGGTCACTATCCACACCTCCCCTCCTGGGAGCCTGTGTAGCCCATCAGTGCCAGGGTCCTGTGATCCAGGGACAACTTCCCCGGGAGAAAAAATGGCATGCCTTAGGCTGTTGCAATGTCACACCAGTCTCTGCTGCTGCAGGCTGGCCCCGCATTCCGTACCCCTCCCTCCTCCTGGCCTGAGTGAGCCAGAGTCCCCAAATCAGCTGCTCCTTTAACCTCCTCCTGTCTGGGTGAAGAACAGACATCAGAGGGCAACCTACATGCACAGGGGGGGCCAAATGCAAAGCTGAGCCCCTGGGAGCTGTGCAAACAAAGAAGAGAAAGGGAAATTTCTCCCAGAAGCCTCAGGAGCAGAGGATTAAATCTTCACAATCAACTTGATGTACCTTCCATCTGTGGAATACCTGGATAGACAATGAATCATCCCCAAATTAAGGTGGTGGACTTTGGGAGCAACTCTAAACTTAGTTTGCTTTCTGCATCTAACTGTTTCTGGTTTTATGTTCATCTTTGTTTAGCATTTGGAGCTTATTATCATTGGTAGATTTGGTTATTGATTTGGTTGCTCCCCTCCTTTTTATTTTCTTTTATATATATATATACATATATATATGTGTATATATATATATATATATATATATCCTTTTTCTCTTTTTGTGAGTGTATATGTGTACCCTTCTTTGTGTGATTTTTTTTCTGTAAAGGGTTGCTTTTACCATTTGTCCTGGGATTCTGTCTGTCTGGGTTTTTTGCCTTTTTTAGTATAATTTTAGCACTTGTTATCATTGGTGGATTTTTTTATTGCTTTGGTTGCTCTCTTCTTTTTTAATTACATTTTAATTTTTTAACTTTTAATAATATTTTTTATTTTAATAATTTTTTAATTTTACTTTATTTTATTTCATTTATTTTCTTTGTATTTTTTTCACCCTTTTCTTCTGAACTGTGTGGCTAACAGGGTCTTGGAGCTCCAGCTGGATGTCTGCCTAAGCCTCTGAGGAGGGAGAACCAAGCTCAGGACATTGGTCCACCAGAGACCTCCCAGCCCCACATAATATCAATCGGTGAGAGCTCTCCAAGAGATCTCCATCGCAACACTAAGACCTGGCTCAACTCAAGGACCAGCAAGCTCCAGTGCTGGACACCCCATGCAAAACAACAGGCAGGACAGGAACACAACACAACCCATTAGCAGAGAGGCTGCCTAAAGTCATACTAAGGTCACAGACAGCCCAAAACAAACCACCGAAAGCAATCCTGCTGACAAGAAGACAAGATCCAGCCTCATCCACCAGAACACAGGCACCAGTCCCCTCCACCAGGAAGCCTACACAACACTGAACCAACCTTACCCACTGGGAGCAGACACCAAAAACAATGGGAACTATGAACATGCAGCCTAGGAAAAGGAGACCCCAAACACAGTAAGTTAAGCAAAATGAGAAGACAGAGAAACACACAGCAGATGAAGGAGCAAAGTAAAAACCCACCAGAACAGAAAAATGAACAGGAAATAGGCAGTCTACTTGAAAAAGAATTTAGAGTAATGATAGGAAAGATGATCCAAAATCTTGTAAACAGAATGGAGAAAATAAAAGAAACGTTTAACAAGGACCTAGAAGAAGTAAAGAGCAAACAAACAATGATGAACAACACAATAAATGAAATTAAAAATTCCCTAGAAGGAATCAATAGCAGAATTAGTGAGGCAGAAGAATGGAAAAGTGACCTGGAAGAAAAAATAGTGGAAATGACTACTGCAGGGCAGAATAAAGAAAAAAGAATGCAAAGAATTGAGGACAGTCTCAGAGACCTCTGGGACAACATTAAATGTACCAACATTCAAATTATAGGGGACCCAGAAGAAGAAGAGAGAAAGAAAGGGACTGAGAAAATATCTCAAGAGATTATAGTTGAAAACATCCCTAACATGGGAAAGGAAATAGTCAATCAAGTCTAGGAAGCACAGAGAGTTCTATATAGGATAAATCCAAGGAGAAACACACCAAGACACATATTAATCAAACTATCAAAAACTAAATACAAAGGAAAAATATTAAAAGCACCAGGGGAAAAACAAATAACATACAAGGGAATCCAGATAAGGATAACTGATCACTCAGCAGAAACTATGCAATCCAGAAGGGAGTGGCAGGACATATTTAAAGTGATGAAAGGGCAAAACTTACAGGCAAGATTACTCTACCCAGCAAGGATCTCATTCAGATTTGACAGAGAAATTTAAAACTTTATAGACAATCAAAAGCTAAGAGAATTCAGCACCAAAAAAACAGCTTTATAACAAATGCTAAAGAAACTAGGCAAGAAACACAGGAGAAGGAAAAGACTTGTAATAAAAAAACCCAAACAGTTAAGAAAATGGTAATAGAAACATACATATCGATAACTACCTTAAATTCTCCAACCAAAAGACATAGACTGGCTGAATGGATACAAAAAGAAGACCCATATATATGTTGTCTACAAGAGACCCAATTCAGATCTGGCGACTCATACAGACTGAAAGTGAGGGGATGGAAAAAGATACTCCATGCAAACGGAAATCAAAAGAAAGCTGGAGCTGCGATTCTCATATCAGACAAAATAGACTTTAAAATAAAGAGTATTATAAGAGACAAAGAAGGACACTACATAATGATCAAAGGATCAAATCAAGAAGAAGATATAACAATTGTAAATATTTATGCACCCAACATAGAAGCACTTCAATATATAAGACAAATGCTAACAGCCATAAAAGGGGAAATCGACAGTAACATAACACATTCATAGTAGAGGACTTGAACATCCCACTTTCACCTATGGACAGATCATCCAAAAGGAAAATAAAGAAACACAAGCTTTAAATGATATATAAAACAAGATGGACTTAAATTGATATTTATAGGACATTCCATCCCAAAACAACAGAATACACTATCTTCTCAAGTGCTCATGGAACATTCTCCAGGATAGAGCATATCTTGGGTCACATATCAAGTCTTGGTGAATTTAAGAATATTGAAATTGAATCAAGTATCTTTTCTTACCACAATGCTATAAGACTAGATATCAATTCCAGGGGAAAAAATTTGTAAAACATAGAAACACATGGAGGCTAAACAATACACAACTAAATAACTAAGAGATCACGAAGAAATCAAAGAGGAAATCAAAAAATACCTAGAAACAAATGAGAATGAAAACACAACGATCCAATACCTATGGAATGCAGCAAAAGCATTTCTAAGAGGGAAGATTATAGCAATACAATCCTACTTCAAGAAATAAGAAAGGGCTTCCCTGGTGGCGCAGTGGTTGAGAGTCCGCCTGCCAATGCAGGGGACTTGGGTTTGTGTCCCGGTCTGGGAAGATCCCACATGCCGTGGAGCAGCTGGGCCTGTGAGCCATGGCTGCTGAGCCTGCACGTCCGGAGCCTGTGCTCCACAATGGGAGAGGCCACAACAGCGAGAGGCCCGCATACCCCCGCCCCCAAAAAAAAGAAACAAGAAAAATATCAAATAAACAACCTGACCTTAAACCTAAAGCCATTAGAGAAAGAAGAACAAAAAAACCCCAAAGTGAGCAGAAAGAAATAAATCATAAAGATCAGATCAGAAATAAATGAAAAAGAAATGATGATAACAATAGTGAAGATCAATAAAACTAAAAGCTGGTTCTTTGAGAAGATAAAAAAAACTAATAAACCATTAGCCAGACTCATCAAGAAAAAAAGGGAGAAGACTCAAATCAATAGAATTAGAAACAAAAACGGAGAAGTAACAACTGCCACTGCAGAAATACAAAGAATCATGAGAGATTACTATAAGCAACTATATGATGCCAATAAAATGGACAACCTGGAAGAAATGGACTAATTCTTAGAAAAGCACAACCTTCCAAGACTGAACCAGGAAGAAATAGAAACTATAAACAGACGAATCACAAGCACTGAAATTGAAACTGTGATTAAAAATCTTCCAACAAACAAAAGCCCAGGATCAGATGGCTTCATAGGAGAATTCTATCAAACATTTAGAGAAGAGCTAACACCTATCCTTCTCAAACTCTTCCAAAATACAGCAAGGGAGGAACATTCCCAAACACTATCTATGAGGCCAACATCACACTGATACCAAAACCAGACAAAGATGTCGCAAAAAAAAGAAAGCTAAGGCCAATATATCTTATGAACATAGATGCAAAAATCTTCAACACAATACTAGCAAACAGAATTCAACAACACATTAAAAGGATCATACAACATGATCAAGTAGGGTTTATCCCAGGAATGCAAGGATTCTTCAATATATGCATATTGATCAATGTGATACACCATATTAACAAATTGAAGGAGAAAAACATACAATCATCTCAATAGATGCAGAGAAAGCTTTCGACAAAATTCAACACCTATTTTTGATAAAAACCCTCCAGAAAGTAGGCATAGAAGGAACTTACCTCAACATAATAAAGGCCATATATGACAAGCCCACAGCCAACATCATTCTCAATAGTGAAAAACTGAACCCATTGCCTCTAAGATGAGGAACAAGACAAGGTTTTCCACTCTCACCACTATTATTCAACATAGTTTTGGAAGTTTTAGCCACTGCAATCAGGGAGGAAAAAGAAATAAAAGGAATCCAAATTGGAAAAGAAGTAAAACTGTCACTGTTTGCAGATGACATGATACTATACACAGAGAATCCTAAAGACACTTTCAGAAAACTACTAGAGCTAATCAATGAATTTGGTAAAGAGGCAGGATACAAAATCAATGCACAGAAATCTCTTGCATTCCTATACACTACTGATAAAAAATCCATAAGAGAAATTAAGGTAGCACTCCCATTTACCACTGCAACAAAAAGAATAAAATACCTAGGGAAAAAAACCTACCTGAGGAGACAAAAGACTTGTATGCAAAAAACTGTAAGACACTGACAAAAGAAATCAGAGATGATACAAACAAATGGAGAGATATAACATGTTACTGGATTGGAAGAATTAACACTGTGAAAATGATTATTCTACCCAAAGCAATCTACAGATTCAGTGCATTCCCTATCAAACTACCTATGGGTTTTTTTTCACAGAACTAGAAGAAAAATTTTCAAAATTTATATGGAAACACAAAAGACCGTGAATAGCGAAAGCAATCTTGAGAAATAAAAGTGGATCTGGAGGAAACAGGCTCCTGTCTTCAGACTATACTACAAATTTACAATAATCAAGACAGTATGGTACTGGTACAAAAACAGAAATATAGATCAAGGGAACAGGATAGAAAACCCAAAGATATACCCACACACATATGGTTACTTTATCTTTGAAAAACGAGGCAAGCATATACAATGGAGAAAAAACAGCATCTTCAATAAGTGGTGCTGGGAAATCTGGACAGCTACATGTAAAAGAATGAAATTAGAACACTCCCTAACACCATACACAAAAATAAACTCAAAGTGGATTAAAGACCTAAATGTAAGGCAAGACACTATATAATACTTAGAGGCAAATACAGGCAGAACACACTATGACATAAATCACAGCAAGATCATTTTGACCTACCTCCTAGCGTAAAGGAAATAAAAGTAAACAAAGAAGACCTAATGAAACTTAAAAGCTTTTGCACAGCAAAGGAAACGATAAAAAAATGAAAAGACAACCCTCAGAATGGGAGAAAATATTTGCAGAGGAAACAACTGACAAAGGATTAATCTCCAAAATGTACAAGCATCTCATGCAGGTCAGCATGAAAACAACAAACAATCCAATCCAAAATGGGCAGAAGACCTAAATTGACATTTCTCCAAAGAAGATATACAGATGGCTAGCAAATACATGAAAGGATGCTCAACATCACTAATCATTACAGAAATTCAAGTCAAAACAACAATGATCAGAATGGCCATCACACTGGTCAGAATGGCCATCATCAAAAAATCTACAAACAATAAATGCTGGAGAGTGTGTGGAGAAAAGGGACGCTTTGCACTGTTGGTGCGAATGTAAATTGATATAGCCCCTATGGAGAACAGTATGGAGGTTCCTTAAAAAACTAAAAATAGGGCTTCCCTGGTGGCACAGTGGTTGAGAGTCTGCCTGCCGATGCAGGGGACGCGGGTTCGTGCCCCGGTCCGGGAAGATCCCACATGCTGCAGAGCAGCTAGGCCCATGAGCCATGGCCGCTGAGCCTGTGTGTCCGGAGCCTGTGCTCCACAATGGGAGAGGCCACAACAGTGAAAGGCCCACGTACCGAAAAAAAAAAAAAAAAACTAAAAATAGAACTACCATATGATCCAGCAATCCCAGTACTGGGCATATACCCTGAGAAAACCATAATTCAAAAACATTTGTCTACCACAATATTCATTGAAGCTGTATTTACAATGGCTAGGACATGGAAGCAACCTAAGTGTCCATTAACGGATGAATGGATAAAGAAGATGTGGCACATATATACAATGGAATATTACTCAGCCATAAAAAGAAACGAAACTGAATTATTTGTAGTGAGGTGGATGAAACTAGAATCTGTCATACAGAGTGAAGTATGTCAGAAAAAAAAAAAACCAAATACCGTATGCTAACACATATACATGGAATCTAAAAAAAAAAAAAGGAATGGTTCTCAAGAACCTAGTGTCAGGACAGGAATAAAGATGCAGACATAGGGAATGGACTTGAGGACACAGGGAGGGGTAAGTGTAAGGTCAGATGAACTGAGAAGGGGCATGGACATATATACACTACTAAATGTAAAATAGATTGCTAGTGGGAAGCAGCCGCATAGCACAGGGAGATCAGCTCAGTGCTTTGTAACCACCTAGAGGGGTGGCTTAGGGAGGATGTAGGGAGACCCAAGAGAGAGGGGATATGGGGGTAAATGTATACATATAGCTGATTCACTTTGTTATACAGCAGAAACTAACACACCATTGTAAAGCAATTATACTCCAATAAATATGTTAAAAAAGTAAAAATTGAATTTTTTATAGTCACTAATTCTTTGCATTTTTCAGAATGTAACTGGAATGACATATTATGCAGCATTTGAAGACTGGCTTCTTTCACTTAGCAATGTGCACTTAAGATACTTCCATGATTTTCATGGCTCAATAACTTAATCATTTTTATGAAAGAATACAATTACATGGATGAATCATAGTTTTAAAAAATCTTGTTGAAGCACATGTTGATTGTTTCCAGTTTTTGATGACTGTGAAGAAACTTCTAAAAACATTCACACAGTTTTCTGTGTGGAAACCTTCTCAAATCACTTGGATAAATACCCAGGAGTGCAATTCTTGGACTGTATGGTAAAACTCTTCAGTTAGTAAAAAACTACTAATTTGTCTTCGAAAGGGGCTGTACCATTTTTATTTCCACCAGCAAGGAATGAGAATTCCTGTTATTCTGCATCTTCACTAGCTGTTGATATTTTCATATTTTTAACCATTTTAATAGGTATATAGTAATGTTTTATTTTTTGTTTTAATTTGCAGTTCCATTATTACAAATGATGTTAAGCACCACTTTTCATAAGTTTATTTGCAATCTACATATTTTCTTGTTAAGGTGTTTGTTCAGGTCTGTTGCCAGTTTTCAAATTGAGTTGTTTTCCTATTGCTGAGTTATAGGGGTTTTAATGAATACAAGTCCTGTAACATGTATTTTGTAAATATTTTTTTCAGTATTTAGCTAGTATAATGATTTTCCTAACAGTGTATTTCGTGGAACATATGTTTTTATATTAATAAAGTACAACTTATATTTTTCTTTCACGGGTCAGGCTTTTGGTGTTATATCTAAAAATTCTACACTAAACCCAAGGTCACCTAGTTTTCCCATGTTTTCTTCTAGGAGTTAAAATTTTATAGTTTTTTCATTTTCCATTGAGATCTATGATTCAATTCTAGAGAGCTTGATTTAATTTTTATAAAAGAGTGAACGCGGTATCTAGGTTTTTTAATATAGACATTGAATTTTTTCTACAACCACTTGTTGAAAAATTACCCTTTCTAATAAATTGATTTTTCTCCATTGTGATAAATTAGTTAACTATGTATCATTTTTCTTTTCTTTTTTAACATCTTTATTGGAGTATAATTGCTTTACAATGGTGTATTAGTTTCTGCTTTATAACAAAGTGAATCAGTTATACATATACATAAATCCCCATATCTCTTCTCTCTTGCATCTCCCTCCCTCCCACCCTCCCTATGCCACCCCTCTAGGTGGTCACAAAGCACTGAGCTGGTCTCCCTGTGCTATGCGGCTGCTTCCCACCAGCTATCTATTTTACATGTGGTAGTGTATATATGTCCATCCCACTCTCTTTGTGCTAGCTTACCCTTCCCCCTCCCCGTATCCTCAAGTCCATTCTCTAGTATGTCTGCGTCTTTATTCCCATCTTGCCACTGTGTTCTTCATGAAATTTTTTTTTTTTTAGATTCCATATATATGTGTTAGCATATGGTATTTGTTCTTCTCTTTCAGACTTACTTCACTATGTATGATTCCATATATATGTGTTAGCATATGGTATTTGTTCTTCTCTTTCAGACTTACTTCACTATGTATGATTCCATATATATGTGTTAGCATATGGTATTTGTTCTTCTCTTTCAGACTTACTTCACTATGTATGACAGTCTCTAGGTCCAACCGCCTCACTAAAAATAACTCAATTTCATTTCTTTTTATGGCTGAGTAATATTCTATTGTATATATGTGCCACATCTTCTTTATTCATTCATCTGTTGATGGACACTTAGGTTGCTTCCATGTCCTGGCTACTATAAATAGAGCTGCAATGAACATTGTGGTACATGACTTTTTGAATTATGGGTTTCTCAGGGTATATGCCTAGTAGTGGGATTTCTGGGCCATATGGTAGCTTTATTTTTAGTTTTTTAAGGAAACTCCATACTATTCCCCATAGTGGCTGTAACAATTTACATTCCCAGCAACAGTGCAAGAGGGTACCTTTCTCTCCACACACTCTCCAGGATTTATTCTTTGTAGATTTTGTGATGATGGCCATACTGACAGGTGTGAGATGATATCTCATTATAGTTTTGATTTGGATTTCTCTAATGATTAATGATGTTTAGCATTCTTTCATGTGTTTGTTGGCAATCTGTATATCTTCTTTGGAGAAATGTCTATTTAGGTCTTCTGCTCTTTTTTGGATTGGGTGTTTGTTTTTTTGATATTGAGCTCCATGAGCTGCTTGTAAATACTGGAGATTAATCCTTTGTCAGTGCTTCATTTTCAAATATTTTCTCCCATTCTGAGAGTTGTCTTTTCATCTTGTTTATGGTTTCCATTGCTGTGCAAAAGATTTTAAGTTTCATTAGGGCCCATTTGTTTATTTTTATTTTTATTTCCATTTCTCTAGGAGGTGGGTCAAAAAGGATCTTGCTGTGATTTGTGCCAGAGAGTGTTCCAACTATGTTTTCCTCTAAGATTTTTATAGTGTCTGGCCTTACATTTTGGTCTTTAATCCATTTTGAGTTTATTTTTGTGTATGGTGTTAGGGAGAGTTCTAATTTCATTCTTTTACATGTAGCTGTCCAGTTTTCCCAGCATCACTTATTGAAGATGCTGTCTTTTCTCCATTGTATATTCTTGCCACCTTTATAAAAAATGTGACCATATGTGTGTGGGTTTACCTCTGGGCTTTCTGTCATGTTCCATTGATCTATATTTCTGGTTTTGTGCCAGTACCATACTGTCTTGATTACTGTAATTTTGTAGTATAGTCTGAAGTCCGGGTGCCTAATTCCTCCAGCTCCATTTTTCTTTCTCAAGATTGCTTTGGCTATTCGGGTTCTTATGTATTTCCATACAGATTATGAAATTTTTTGTTTTATTTCTGTGAAAAATTCCATTGGTAGTTTGATAGGGATTGCATTGAATCTGTAGATAGCTTTGGGTAGTAGAGTCATTTTCACAATGTTGATTCTCCAATCCAAGAACATGGTATATTTCTCCATCTATTTGTATCATCTTTAATTTATTTTATCAGTGTCATAATTTTTGCATAGAGGTCTTTTCCCTCCTTAGGTAGGTTTTTTCCTAGATATTTTATTCTTTTTGTTGCAATGATAAATGGGAGTCTTTTCTTAATTTCACTTTCAGATTTTTCATCATTAGTGTAAAGGAATGCAAGAGATTTTTGTGCATTAATTTTGTATCCTGCTACTTTATCAAATTCATTGATTAGCTC
The DNA here is from genome assembly GCF_964270905.1 of Leucopleurus acutus. Lineage (NCBI taxonomy): Eukaryota > Metazoa > Chordata > Mammalia > Artiodactyla > Delphinidae > Leucopleurus > Leucopleurus acutus. The sequence continues at coordinate 108,915,028 of NC_139145.1, read as the reverse complement.
TAGTAGTTTTCTGAAAGTGTCTTTAGGATTCTCTATGTATAATATCATGTCATCTGCAAACAGTGACAGTTTTACTTCTTCTTTTCCAATTTGGATTACATTTATTTCTTTTTCTCCTCTGATTGCTGTGGCTAAAATTTCCAAAATTATGTTGAATAATAGTGGTGAGGTGAGCAACCTTGTGTTTTTCCTGATCTTAGAGGAAATGGTTTCAGTTTTTCACCATTGAGGACAATGTTGGCTGTGGGTTTGTCATATATGGCCTTTATTATGTTGACGTAAGTTCCCTCTATACCTACTTTCTGGAGGGCTTTTATCATAAATGGGTGTTGAATTTTGTCAAAAGCTTTCTCTGCATCTCTTGATTTGATCATATGGTTTTTCTCCTTCAATTTGTTAATATGGTGTTTCACATTGATAGAGTTGCGTATATTAAGGAATCCTTGCATTCCTGGGATAAATCCCACTTGATCATGGTGTATGATCCTTTTAATGTGCTGTTGGATTGTTTGCTAGTATTTTGTTGAGGATTATTGCATCTATGTTCATTAGAGTTATTGGCCTGTACTTTTCTTTCTTTGTGACATCTTTGGTTTTGGTATAATGGTGATGGGGGCCTAACAGAATGAGTTTGAGAGTATTCCTCCCTCTGCTATATTTTGGAAGAGATTGAGAAAAATATGTGTTAGCTTTTTATAAATTTTTGATGGAATTCACCTGTGAAGCCATCTGGTCCTGGGCTTTTGTTTGTTGGAAGATTTTTAATCACAGTTTCAATTTCATTGCTTGTGATTGGTCTGTTCATATTTTCTATTTCTTCCTGCTTCAGGCTCTAAAGGTTTTGCATTTCTAAGAGTTTGTCCATTTCTTCCACGTTGTCCATTTTGTTGACATATACTTGCCTGAAGTAATCTCTCATGATCCCTTGTATTTCTGCAGTGTCAGTTGTTACTTCTCCTTTTTCATTTCTAATTCTATTTATTTGAGTCTTCTCCCTATTTTGCTTGATGTGTCTGGCTAATGGTGTATCAAATTTGTTTATCTTCTCAAAGAACTAGCTTTTAGTTTTATTGATCTTTGCTATCGTTTTCTTCATTTCTTTTTCATTTATTTCTGATCTGATCGTTATGATTTCTTTCCTTCTGCTAACTTTGGGGTTTTTTTCTTCTTTCTCTAATTGCTTTAGTGTAAGGTTAGGTTGTTTATTTGAGATGTTTTTTGTTTGTTAAGGTAGAATAGTATTGCTATAAACTTCCCCCTTAGAACTGCTTTTGCTGCATCCCATAGGTTTTGGGTAGTCGTGTTTTCATTGTCATTTGTTTCTAGGTATTTTTTTATTTCCTCTTTGATTTCTTCAGTTATCTCTTGGTTATTAAGTAGTGTATTGTTTAGCCTCCATGTGTTTGTACGTTTTACAGATTTTTTCATGTAATTGATATCTAGTCTCATAGCATTGTGGTCAGAAAAGATACTTAATGTGATTTCTATTTTCTTAAATTTACCAAGGCTGGATTTGTGACCCAAGATATGATCTATCCTGGAGAATGTTCCATGAGCACTTGAGAAGAAAGTGTATTCTGTTGTTTCTGGATGGAATGTCTTATAAATGTCAATTAAGTCCATCTTGTTTAATGTATCACTTAAAGCTTGTGTTTCCTTATTTATTTTCAGTTTGGATGATCTGTCCATTGGTTAAAGTCAGGTGTTAAATTCCCCTATTATGATTGTGTTACTGTCAATTTCCCCTTTTATGGCTGTTAGTATTTGCCTTATGTATTGACGAGCTCCTATGTTGGGTGCATAAATATTTACAATTGTTATATCTTCTTCTTGGATTGACCCCTTGATCGTTATGTAGTGTCCTTCTCTGTCTCTTGTAATAGTCTTTGTTTAAAAGTCTATTTTGTCTGATATGAGAATTGCTACTCCAGCTTTCTTTGATTTCCATTTGCATGGAATATCTTTTTCCTTCCATTCACTTTTAGTCTGTATCTGTCCCTAGGTCTGAAGTGGGTTTCTTGTAGGCAGCATATATACGGGTCTTGTTTTTGTATCCATTCAGCCAGTCTATGTCTTTTGGTTGGAGCATTTAATCCATTTACATTTAAGGTAATTATCAATATGTATGTTCCTATTACCATTTTCTTAATTGTTTTGGGTTTGTTTTTCTAGGTCTTTTTCTTCTCTTGTGTTTCCTGCCTAGAGAAGTTCCTTTAGCATTTCTTGTAAAGGTGGTTTGGTGGTGTTGTATTCTCTTTGCTTTTGCTTGTCTGTTAAGGTTTTAATTTCTCCATCAAATATGAATGAGATCCTTGCTGGGTAGAGTAATCTTTGTTGTAGGGTTTTCCCTTCATCACTTTAAATATGTCCTGCCACTCCCTTCTGGCTTGCATAGTTTCTGCTGAGTGACCAGTGTTATCCTTATCTGGATTCACTTGTATGTTATTTGTTGTTTTTCCCTTGCTGCTTTTAATATTTTTTCTTTGTATTTAAATTTTGATAGTTTGATTAATATGTCCCTTGGTGTGTTTCTCCCTGGATTTACCTGTATGGGACTCTCTGTGTTTCCTGGACTTGATTAACTATTTCCTTTCCCATATAGTTTTCAACTATATAGTTGAAAACCATATAGTTTTCAACCATATAGTTTTCAACTATAAGTTCATCAAATATTTTCTCAGTCCCTTTCTTTTTCTCTTCTTCTTCTGGGACCCCTATAATTCGAATGTTGGTGCATTTAATGTTGTCCCAGAGGTCTCTGAGACTGTCCTCAATTCTTTGCATTCTTTTTTCTTTATTCTGCTCTGCAGTACTCATTTCCACTAGTTTTTCTTCCAGGTCACTTTTCTATTCTTCTGCCTCAGTTATTCTACTATTGATCCCTTCTGGAGAATTTTTAATTTCATTTATTGTGTTGTTCATCATTGTTTGTTTGCTCTTTACTTCTTCTAGTTCCTTGTTAAAAGTTTCTTTTATTTTCTCCATTCTCTTTACAAGATTTTGGATCATCTTTACTATCATTATTCTGAATTCTTTTTCAGGTAGACTACCTATTTGCTCTTCATTTGTTTGGTCTGGTGGGATTTTTCGTTGCTCCTTCATCTGCTGTGTGTTTCTCTGTCTTCTCATTTTGCTTAACTTACTGTGTTTGGGGTCTCCTTTTCGTAGGCTACACGTTCGTACTTCCCATTGTTTTTGGGGTCTGCCCCCAGTGGCTATGGTTTGTTCCGTGTGTTGTATAGGCTTCGTGGTGGAGGGGACTGGTGCTTGTGTTCTGGTGGATGAAGCTAGACTTGTCTTTCTGGTGGACAGGACAACATCCAGTGTTGTGTTTTGGGGTGTCTGTGGCCTTATTATGATTTTAGGCAGCCCTTTTGCTAATGGGTGGGGTTGTGTTCCTGTCTTGCTAGTTGTTTGGCATAGGGTGTCCAGCACTGTAGCTTGCTGATCGTTGAGTGGAGCTGGGTCTTGGAGTTGAGTTGGAGATCTCTGCGAGATTTTCGCCTTTTGATATTACATGGAGCTGGGAGTTCTCTTGTAGACCAATGTCCTAAACTTGGCTCTCCCACCTCAGAGGCACAGCCCTGATGCCTGGCTGGATCACCAAGAGCCTGTCATCCAAACGGCTCAGAGTAAAATGTAGAAAAAAAAGAAAGGAAAGAAAGAAGATAAAATAAAATAAAAGTTATTAAAATAAAAATGAAAAATAATTATTAAAATTTTTTTTCAGTAATAAAGAAAAAAAGAAAGAAAGAAGAGAGCAACCACAACAAAAAACAAATCCACCAATGGTAACAAGTGCTAAAGACTATACTAAAAACAACAACAACAGAAAAAAAAGTACAGAAAGAACCCTAGGAAAAATGGTAAAAGCAAAGCTATACAGACAAAATCACATACAGAAGCATACACATACACACTCGCAAAAAGAGAAAAAGGGGAAAAAAAAGATATATATATATAGTTGCTTCCAAAGTCCATCTCCTCAATTTGGAATGATTCGTTGTCTATTCAGGTATTCCACAGATGCAGGGTACAAGTTGATTGTGGAGATTTAATCCGCTGCTCCTGAGGCTGCTGGAAGAAATTTCCCTTTCTCTTCTTTGTTCGCACAGCTCCTGGGGTTCAGCTTTGGATTTGGCCCTGCCTCTGTGTGTAGGTCGCCTGAGGGCATCTGTTCTTCGCTCAGACAGCGCGGGGTTAAAGGAGCAGCTGATTCAGGGGCTTTGGCCCACTCAGGCTAGGGGGTTGGAGGGGGACGGAGTGCGCGGGGTGAGCCTGCAGAGGCAGAGGCCACTGTGACGTTGGACCAGCCTGATGTCCGCCTTGTGTTCTCCTGGGGAAGCTGTCCCTGGATCACGGGACCCTGGCAGTGGCGGGCTGCACAGGCTCCCGGGAGGGGAGTTGTGGATAGTGGCCTGTGCTTGCACGCAGGCTTCTTGGTGGCTGCAGCAGTAGCCTTAGCATCTCATGCCTGTCTCTGGGGTCTGCAGTGTTAGCCACCACTCGCGCCCATCTCTGGAGCTCCTTTAAGCGGTGCTCTTAACCCCATCTCCTCGCACACCAGGAAACAAAGAGGCAAGAAAAAGTCTCTTGCCTCTTCGGCAGCTCCAGACTTTTTCCCGAACTCCCTCCCGGCTAGCTGGGGTGCACTAGACCACTTCAGGCTGTGTTCACGCAGCCAACCCCAGTCCTCTCCCTGGGATCTGATCTCTGAAGCCTGAGCCTCAGTTCCCAGCCCCCACCCATTCCAGTGGGTGAGCAGACAAGCCTCTCGGGCTGGTGAGTGCTGGTCGGCACTGATCCTCTGTGCAGGAATCTCTCCGCTTTGCCCCCTGCACCTCTGTTGCTGCGCTCTCGTCTGTGGCTCCGAAGCTTCTCCCCTCCTCCACCCGCAGTCTCCACCTGCAAAGGGTCTTCCTAGTGTGTGAAAACCTTTCCTCCTTCACAGCTCCCTCCCACTGGTGCAGGTCCCGTCCCTATTCCTTTGTTTTTTCTTTTTTCTTTTGCTCTACGCAGGAACGTGGGGAGTTTCTTGCCTTTGGGGAGGTCTGAGGTCTTCTGCCAGCGTTCAGTAGGTGTTCTGTAGGAGTTGTTCCACATGTAGATGTACTTCTGATGTATTTGTGGGGAGGAAGGTGATCTCCACATCTTACTCTTCTGCCATGTTGAAGCTCCTTCCCCTATAGCAACTCATTTAATTTTCACAAGAGTAATTCTAATTTCCATCTTATAGATGAAGAAATTGAGCCTCAAAAAGGTTAAGTAAGCTGTCTGAGTAGTAGTGAAACAGAAAGGAAGGGGGCAGGACACAACCTTTAAAAGAATTATGTATCATTTTTCTTTTTCCTTTTCTGGGCTCTCTTTTCTGTTTCATTGACCTATGTGTATATTATTTTGCCAACACCATATGGTCAGGATTACTGTAGCTTTATATTATGTCATGAAATCTGGTAGTATTGTCTACATCTATAAAATCCTATGCTGACATTTTGATTGGAATTGCAGTAATCTGTAGATCAGTTCAGAAAAAAACCAACAGTATTGAGTCTTCTCTTCACTAAAACAGAATATCACTCCATTTATTTGGGTCTTCTTTAATTTCTTTCATCAAAGTTTTGTAGCTTACACATATAAATTTTGTACATATATTGTTAGACTTATACAGAAGTATTTCATTTTTGGTATATTATAATTGTGTTACTTTTAGTTTTTATATTCCAATTTATCTCTTCTAATAGAAAATCAATTGACCTTTGTATATTGATCTATCCTGTGACTTTGCTATACTCCTATAATCACTTATTACTTCCAGGAGATTTTTTTTTTTTGGTTGTTTATTCTTTAGAATTTTCTATATAGCCAATCATGTCACATTTGAAAGGTAAAATATCTGAAAACAATAGAAATAATAAACAATTGAAATGATGTAATGAGACTACAAATGATATGCATTATCACACATAGATCTTACAATGACGATTTATCCTATTTAATTCAAGGAGATAAAAGGTATATTGATAATTTAATCAGACATCTGGAAATATTAAAAAATAATCAAATGAAAATTATAGAAGTAAAGAAAAAGTAGAACTAAGCAAATGCTGTAATGGAAGATTAGCCACAGCTGGAAAGGAAATTAGTAAGCTAGAAGATAATTCAGTAGAAAATATACTGAATGAAGACTGAAGGGAATAAAACTTTAAAAATATTAAATACATGTTAAGATAGACATAGAGAATACTGTGGGACAATCCACCCTACGTACAATTGGAAGACTTGAAAAGAGAAGAAAGAGAGGGAAAGATAATGTGGCAGGCCTACTGAAGAGATAATGGATGAGAACTGTGTCTGTGAGGGCTGCCATAACAAAATACCATAGACTGGGTAGGTTAAACAACAAAAAAGTTCTCACAGTTTTGGATGCTAGAAGTTGAAGATCAAAGTGCCATCAGGGTTAGTTTCTCCTGAGGTCTCTTTCCTTGACTTGCAGATGGCCATCTTGTCACCTGTCCTCACATGGCCTTTTATCTGTGCTGGTGCATTCTTGGGTTCTCTCCCTCTTCTTTAAGGACTTCAGACCTATTGGATTAGAGATATACCCTCATGACCTACTTTAGCCTTAATTACCTCCCAAAGGCCCTGTAGCCAAATATAGTCACATTGGAGGTTAGAGATTCCACATACAAATTTTGGTGGAACACAATACGATCTATAACAAGAAGTTTCCAAATTTGTTAAAAAAAAAAGCAATCTATCATAAACAACATATTCAATGATGTATGCATAAGCACTCAACCAGATGGTAGTTTTAATTTAAATATATGATAATAATTAAATACAGATGGAGTAAAGAATCCAATGAAAACACAAAGATTGTAGACTGTATATAAAAATGAAATCAAACAATATACTACTTATAAGAAAAAAAACACAAGATTACAGAAAATATAGAAGGGTGGAAAACAGTATACTCATAAATACTAACCAAAAGAAAGCCGATAAAGCTATATTTTTATCAAAATAAAATTCAAAAAATTAACAAAAATAAATCACATATAAAAGTGAACACTTAATCTTGATAAAGAATTAAATCCAGAGAAATATAATACAATTTAAAATGTATATACATTTTTAGTAGATATATTCAGGAATAAGGTATAAACTTTGAAGAGCAACATTAATAAATTCCTTAACTTACATATATTATATTAATTTGAATATATTATTACATATTAATCTGCATATATTATGACATATATTAATTTACGTATATAGATTTCTCTGCCCAAGAGCAAAATGCACATGCTTTTAAAGCACATATGGGCTTTTTACAGAAATGATCATATGCTAGCATATTTCAGCAAAATTTAAAAGGCTAAATTTATACAGAGTATATTCTCTAAATGCATTGTCATTAACCCATAAACAAGTTTCCCATATGTTTAGAAATAAATAAGTATACTTTAAACAACATATGGGTCAAAAAAGAAGTCACGGTGGCAATTAGAAAATGCTTTGAGTTGAACGATAATGAAAAATACTACAAATCAAACCACTGAGGTAAACTAAAGCCATCCTGAACAATATATAGCTCTAGCTGGATATTGAAGGAAAGAATAAAGGATAAAAATAAATGGGTTATCTTAAGAAAAATTGTGAAAGTAATATGCAAGGAATGTAAGAGAAAGAAAATAATGAAAAGCAGAAATTAATGAAGTAGAAAATAAATGTACAACAGAAAGAAAAGAGTGATCAAGATAAAAGAGAGAAGGCACAAATAACCAGATTTAGGAATGAGAAGGGGAGTATTACTATGGATTCCACAGGATTTGGTTTTAGGTATAGGAACATATCAACAGTTTTAAGTCAATACATTAGAAAATATACATGATATGGGCAAAATCAAAGACACTGTATTTTATGGAAATTGGCACAAGAAGGAATAGCAAATCTTCATGGGCCTAGAACTATTTAAAAAATCACATCAGTTATCAATAAAGCCATCTCATCCTTATATCTATCAGCTCAGATGGGTTCACTAGCAAATGCAAGCAAAAATTTGTTTTTAACAAATTACAAATTTTACCAAACTCTTCCTGAAAATAAGAGGAATTTTAAAAATGTGTCTAGTAAAAGCCTGATGTCAATATTGGAAGAGAACATTTCAAGAAAGAAAACAATTATATACCAATATCATTAACAAATACAAATCCACAGATCTTAAAATATTAAGATACAAAATCCAGAAAAAAATGTAAAGTTAAATTCATAATAAACAAGTTGGATTTATTTCAGTCGAGTAAGGTCAGCATGACATTAGAAAATCATTTAACATAATTCACCACATTGATTGAATATAGTAGAAGTTATAGCTGATATTTTAATAGATTCAGGAAAACATTTGATAAAATAAACATATTCATTATTTTAAAAAACTCTGTAAAATAAGGAATACAAGAGACTGTTAATCTCAATAAAGATATCTACTGTTATATTTAATGATACTGTTACATTTAATATTTAATGATAAACTGTTATAGTTAATGATAAAATCTTAAAAACTTTTTCTTTGGAATTGAAAAGAAAGACAATCTTGCTCTCTTTCAATACCTTTATTCAACACCGAACAGATATTTTTAATTAGTACAGAAGGCAAGAAAAATAAATGGTTGAAGGATTAGAAAGACAGAAATACAAGAATTTATTATTTGCAGATGACATGATTGTATATATAAAAATCAAAAGAATCTGATAATTACTGAAATAAATGAGATTAACAAGTTTCTCCAGAAAAAAATTCAATATGCCCAAGTTATTTGTGTCACCATGCACCAATAAAAAATATTAGAAAATACAATTTTAAACAAAGTACAATTTATAATAACATCGAATAATATCAAATATCTAATCTAATTTGTAAAATTAAGTCTAACAAAATGTGTGCAAGACTTCTATGCAAAAAAATATAAAACATTAATGAAAGAAAGAAAACCTAAATAAGTAGATAGATATAGAACTGTAAAGATATCAATTCTCCACCCTCATCTGTTCATTTAATATGATATAAATAAAACTCCCAACAGGTTTTATTAAGGAGATTTAAAAATCAATTCTAAAATTTATAGGGAAATAAAAAGGGTCAATCATAGTCAAGACTGTTTTGAAGAACTAGGTAAGAAGATTTGTTCTACTGGACATTAAAACTTGCTAGAAAACAGAAGAAAGCTTAGCATACTGCAGTTAACCAGTGAGAGGAGAATCTGACCCATTGGTGTATGAGAATTGATTTGTAACAAAGTCAGCACTGCAGGACAGAGAGAGAGGATCCATCCTTTTAATTAATGGTGTTAGGAAAACTGGATATTCATATGGAAAAAAATGAGACTTCTAACACACAGCATACCCAAACTTCAATTTTAGTTACACTGCAGACATTTATGAAAGGTTAAATAATAAAGTCCCTAGAAGATAAAACAGGAAAATATCATCATTAACTACAGAAGATAAAGAATTCTTAAATAATGAGAGGAATAGTATTACTATAAAAGAAAAGGTAGCTTATTTTGACGACATGAAAACTAAGAATTCATTTCATCAAAAACACAATTAAGAGAGACAAAAGCAAGCCAGAGAGTGAAAGAAAATATATGTAAAACATGTAACTAATAAAGAATATTTTTTAAAAATCTTATAAATCACAAATGAAAAAAATGGGAATGAACTTTGAGTATTCGCTTTAACAAAGATACCCAGTGTCTATAGCACTTTGAGGAAGAGGATGCTCAATGTATAGTAATTACATGAAAAGCTGCTCATATTTTTCATAATCTAAAAAAATATAAATTGAAACCAAAATAAGAATTTACAACACAGATGGCTATACTTAAAAAATATTGATAGCACAAAGGGTTAGTGACAATGTAGCACACTGGACATACAGGTGCACTGCTGATGGAAGTGAAAAGTAGTATAGCTAATTTGGAAAACAGTTCAGCATCATCTAGTAAAGTTGAAGTTCCATATATTCTATGAGCAAATTATTGTACTCCTGGAATTTAACAAAAAATAATTGTTATATATTTTCTAATTGGCATAACAGAAATGTTCATAATTTATTTTTTGTACTAGCCTCCAAAAGGAAACAATCTAATGTCCAACAAGAATAGAATGTATAAACAAAATGTTATATTCTCACCATATTACTATAATTTAATGAAAATGAAAAGATTATCACTAAGCACAAGTTGGTCGAATGTCACAAATAAACTTTTTAAGTGAAAGAAATGAACTTGAAGGATTTCACTTACATAGTTTTAAAAACCAGCAATATGATTTATATTCATTGTGGTTGTATGTTTAAGAGTAAAAACATAGCAAATAAGGAAGGAGTTGCTTATAAAATTCAAGATAGTAATCACCTTTGCATGGTAGGGAAGAGTCTTAATTTGAAAAGGATATGAGGAAAGGACTGCTAGAAATATACTATCTTGTGACCTCAGTAAAAATTATACGAGTGCTCACTCTGTAATAACTTATTGATCTTTACATTTATATTTTATGCACTTTTAAAAATGTGTATATATTTCACATTAAAGAAACTTTAGGAACTTAAATAAAAGGGGGGATTTCCAAGATGAATAAAGGTCAAAAGGAAGAAACTTCAGAAAAAAAAGGTAAAGTTGGAAAAAATAAACTTCAAGAAATGGAAATGATGATATAATTTTAAGTTTAGACATAGTTCTAATAATAATTTAAAAACTGGAAAATAGATCCTGAAGAACCTATCCAGCAGCAGAGTAAGATAGACATGGAAATTACACAAGAGAGATTGAGAGCCATAGAAGATACTGCAGAAAGTAGAGGAGAGACATAAGGAATGAAAAATATTAAATATTAAATATTAAATATTAAATATTCTTTCAATTCAGGAATCTTGGTGAATCCCAAGTCGTTAAATAAAAAAGAATCCACATGTAGACAAATCACCTTGAAGCCTCAGAAAGCAAAAGATAAAGAAAATATAAATTTTAATAGTATCCAAAATGTAAGGGAGCTTCTTACATCCGTATCTATATGTATATACAATTAGACTTTCAGTTATAATTTCTTAGTAGCTAAAAATGTCTGATTAAACAAGCCAAGCCCATATGGTAAACTTATTAAGAAATGTAATACAAGCTAAAATATGATTATCCTATTTTCTAAGCCTCCAGAAAAAACAATAACAAAAGATAGTTACAACAACTTTGCTGCATTTCTTCATTATAAGAAAACTTGTTTCCTCTTGAATTGATGTACAATATTTACTTCTGTTGCTGACTCCAGCACTTTGTTCCATCTCATTAATTCAAGGAGTAAGAAACATCAAGCAACATCAGGAACATCATTAATCCAAAGACCATTTCTGGTTATGCTTAAATGAAGCTATTAAAGATATTTCAAGATCTGACTAAAATAGTTATTAAAAAGCCTAACCACTATGAGTCAATTTATTTTCCTAGGTAACTGTAACATCTTTGTCTTCAGTCATGTATTGATACATGTTTCTGGGTTTCATTTGCTATATTATTTCAGGCCAAGGTGAAAAGAAAATTTAAGCCACAATCAAAACACCTTAAAAATGTTCAAGCTAAGTTTAAGAATCCTTTCATATATCATAAGGTAGTCCTAGTAGAAGGCATGCTTTACTTAGCATCATTAGACAGTCTGGTGTATCTTTTCTCTGTCTTTTATAGTGTACATTAAAGGAAAAATTTGAGTATTCTTCTATAATTGTTTTATAAGAATCATAATAATATACCACTACTTAAGAATTTCAACACTGCACTAATGCTACATATGTGAGCAAACAGCATGATCTTTATGAATTAATTTTTATTTAAGTGCATGATACATTCTGTTTTTATATAACTTTACCCCCTCCTTGTAATTTTACATTTAAATGTGATTATTTCATTAATATCTGTCTCCCATACAAAACTAACAGCCTATGAGGGAAGAAACCTTATCTATCTCTCCACTGTAGCCAAATAAATAGCATAATCCCCAGCACACAGTAACTATCTGACAAATGTGTAATGAACAAAAACAAATATATTGATAGGAAAATAATTTTTAAAATATATTTTCTTTTATTCTGAATCTTTTCTCCATCCAGATTAATGATTAGTTTAACTTAAAAAGGTGGCATAGGAAGATATACACCTGTACCTACACACAAACACATACCTATATGCATACATGTATATTCTAAATTATCAGATGTGGAAAGAGTTGAAAATAACTAGGTCTAAACTAATGGCTCTTTCCAAACCCCGTTACCAGAGCACACTGACATTGGGGCTAAATGTATTCATTTTTTTACCTTTAGAATTTCCAATAATCCTTTTTCTATTTCTTTCTAACTTTTTTTATATGACTCAAGCATTAAGGATTTCTGAGGGATCACCCAGAATTATACAAGTTATATCTATAAACTAGACAGGGTTTTTATTTTTGGTTTATACTAGGTAATCAATCCCATTAAAATGAAATGGATGATTGTATTCCTAAACTTAGATCCAGTACTTTGTTTTATCTTGTCTTTTAGGAATTTTTGAGCAGTTGTAATTGCCATCTTGTATTTTCCCAAAGCTTCATTATAAAAATCAGTGAGGCTCATTTGCCACTTAGCATTGTAGAGACCCTGCATTTGTAATACGGTTCATGGATCCATCCTGCTCTGTATCAAAGTGATCAAAGGCACTTTGAATCTGGAGGCAGCATGCTACAGAAGGAAGAGAAACATCAACTGTAGTTGTTATAAGACCTTGAGTTCATTTCCAGCTTTGACCTTCAGAAGCTATTATAAGCATGTGTATTCTCCTGATGTTTCTGATCCTGGGATTTCTTATCTGTCAGTGGTGATATTTCCATATTAAGAAACAACACATAATTTATTAATAATTACATGCTAAGTATATGCAAGTTATTGTTCGGAGAACTCATTTTCCGAAAAAATAGAATGACTAATTATTAGCTGAGTGCAAGACTTTTAAAATGCAACAAAAGCAGAGTGTCATCTGGGAAGACACCATTGAAAACAAGATGAGGAACATCACAAAAACAAAGTCTGTTTGATCAAAGTTTTCTAAGGGAAAATTACAAAATTGTCTTGTTACAAAAATATCGCCATAGTATAATCTTGCATTAGGTTCACTTAGTTTACAATGGGACTGGACTGCCGACACTCTTTTTGAAGGCAAGAGACTTCTTGTTATTTCCAATCATATCACTACCTATTTTATAACATAAAAATATTTTAATAAAATTATAGAGCTTAAATAGTATAGAACATCTAATTCCAAACCTTTTTTTTAAACTAATAAAGTAACTGAGATTGAGGGTATTGATGGCTTTCTCACAGTCTCATAAATAGTTTCAATCAGAGAGAATGAACAACATAACTCTTCATTCCCTCCAGCACACTAGCACTGATCTCACTGATTTGCAAAAGTCTAGTTCCCTTCCATTCTCCAACTCCTGTTTAAAACAAAACAAAAAAACAAATCCTATCACCAAAAGAATAACGTGCAAAATTCCAATGACTGGGTCTTTTCTAATTTCAGAATCTTCCTGCAATGAAGTACCTACATTTCTATCTAGTCCTTGTGTTTTATGATTAATCGTGATATTTGTATAACCCTTGTATTTGATCTGTACCACTGGGGAAAAGACAGAGAAAAGTGTGTGTTTGTGACTGCTGGAAGACTTTGCCTGCTGCCTGTGATATGAAATGACAGGAGTAGCAAATAGCAATAGTCAGAAATCCAAAAGTGGGTAGAGACTTCGAAATTTGCCAGTGGATCCCACTACTTTAGTATTTATAATCCAATCTGCTGGAGTTTATGAGGCAGAAGAGTGAAAAATGTGAGACTCTGCTTAATGCTAAAAATAAGAGTACTTCATTCTGACTTACAAGAATTATAGGCCAATAAAGCTAATGTGAGAAATATCATCTTTTAAAATTGAATACCTGTTCATCTATGAGTTTGATCTTGTTTTGAGAAATAGATTTGAAATTTCAGCTACTTATATTTGCTTTCATTTTTTACAGTATATTTATTTGATGCTGGGAAGGGTAAAATGATCATCAAATTAGTCATCAAATCTAATGGACTCCTGAGAGGCAGTTTTTAGAAATATAAAATTTATTTTGCATATTTTCCAGTAAGGATTTTTAATAATGAGTTGTCACCCCTTCTCTTTATATAAAGAATGATCAAGCTCCAGTGCAAAAGGAAAATGGGGTGACTTGGAAATTTTGTGACCATTTCTACTTTCCCATTAAGAAAAAATTATATATTCTTATAATAAACCATATTAAAATCAAAGAAAATATTTAAAACTCATCACTTCCTAATTATTTAACTACATTTTACTATTATATCTGATCTTGGAGTTACTTACATCTCTCATATTGGAATGGTGAAAACACTGTATAATGGTGTGTTACTGCATACCTCTTCTCAAACTTAAATTCAGAGATGTCATGTTGGTGTCATGAAATTAGTCATGGTGGGAGTGTGTACAACATAGAAATTGTCAAGAGCTATAAATCAGTGGTTGGTTTGTTAATTGATTATTGTCACTTGCTTTAAAAAAGTGATGAGGAAAATTAAGTAATGAAGATAAAACTTAAAATGATGTTTTGTTTATAGCTGTTATATTGTTAATAGCACAAAAAGTTGAGGATATTTTCTTCCCGTATTCAAAAACTATCAACTGATTTACAAAGAAATCACTTATGTCATTGACCAATGAGAGAACTTCCAACATGGACATGTTGTCATTGTTTCACTTTTGTTTTACTCTAAACATAAACAAAAATATCAACCAGTATTCACGTCAGAATTATGCTTGTTTGTCAATGATGTGAGTGGAATTAAACAGTAATTAAACATTTACACAAAACCTGACTTTGAGATACTACTGTTGGTAAAAGAATGATTAGCGGATTTTGGAAGAAATAACAATTCAATCTAAAGTTATAAGTGTAAGAGAATTTTTAATAAATAAAATTGCATATTTTATTATTATTTATAGATTGTTTCACATTTCTTATATTAGCAAACTTTCTAATAAATTAGTATAAGTATATATACACACATTTTTCCCAGAGACCCAATTTTTAAACATTTATCAGCTTAAATAGTAAGTCTTAATATCAGATAATGTGATACCGTGCTGAGTTTTGGCTTTTATTTGGCAAAATGGGAGCTATTACAGTTTGGAATAGAAGAATGGCAAGATCTGACTAACAGTTTGAAAGAACCATTCTCTGCTATTGTTTGGAGAATAGACTGATGGTTATCACTTAGTACCATTTAGCCCTGATTTTTAGATAGGCACATAGGACTCCAGATAAAAAGCACATTTCTTAGACAATGCTTGTGGTAAGCTGTGCCTGTGTGATTAAATTCTGAATAACAGGTTGTGAGTGAAAGTAATGAACACATCATCCAGATTATAACCTTAAAAAAGAAGTATATTATGTTTCTGTTTTACAGATGAAAAACTGAGACAGGTGAGTTTAAGGAACTTGTCAAATGTCATACAATTAGTAAACAATAAACATGCAGTTTAAACTCAGGTGGCTTCTCTTTAGAATCTCTGCTTAAAGCTACTTTATTGTAGTGCCTTATAGTGTGTGGAGATTATTTTTACACCAATATATGTGAGATGGTTGTTTAAAATTAGTTAAGGATTTAGATTTCTAGCATATATTTTAAGCAGTAAATACGATTTTACTGGAAGTCAAGATGGGTGGGGTTAATAGACAATGGATGACTTGTTCTATGGATTGGAGACGGATGCAAGGTGTGCAGAATTGTCTTGTAAAGTACTTTGTATGTGTGTTTGTGGGTGTGCATTTGTACACACACATATATTCACACATATATATGTGTAGGTACACGACGTGTATGTGTGTGTATCTTATGCATCAGTGATACACTCGAAATTTTCAAAAATATATATACACCTAAATGGCTATTTTTAGTTTAGCCTACACTTAAGTTATTTAAAAACTACCAGAATACATAGTTATTTTCCTCCAAAACACAAAAACTTAGAAGAAAACATGGATCCTGATTTCTTGAATGATGAATAAGTGTCTCTGAATTCCAAGTCCTTTGCATTTGCTTTCTGTAGCCTCAGCATAATCACTGCCAACTGTTTCAAAATATGAAATATTTCAAGAAACTTTATCTAAAACCTGTCAATAACTTCATTTGCAGATAAGATGAAACCAGGAGAGCAGCAAAAACTGACAACATTTCTGAAAGAACAACTGTATTGTTATAAAATGCCAAAGTTTAAACCTTAAAAAGCATGTTAGGAGAAAGTTTTAAAATTACTATGGCTATCCTACTTTAATTTATTTTAATGCATGCCTCTCTGTTGTCACAAATGATTTTAGTGGGTAGACATTACTTGACATGCCTCTTTTAGCATCAGAACAGCAGTGAAGAATAGGTTACGTCAAAGAGAAAGTTATTGAAGGCACCCTCTTCTGTAAAACTTCAAATTGGATGGAGAAGTTTGAGAGAAGAAGAGTTCAATATTTCTTTAAAGCACTGAAACTGTTTTTATTGAATCATTGAAAAAGTAGAGCACAGACCCTGTGAAATACAGTGATGGTAAAATGCGTGAATTCCTAAGGAAGGTGGAAAGCAATTTTTGCAACACAGGACTGTTACAGTGCAGAGTTCAGAAAGCTGCCTCTGGAGTCAGATCCCACTAAAATCCTGGATTAGCCCCTTCTTAGTCATGAGGAATTGAGCAAGTTGCTTAAAATATGTATGTAAGCATCATTTAGGTAATTTTAAGAATTAAAACAAATTGCAAGTGAAATATTTAGCAGGGTTTCCAACGCATAGCAGAAGAACCCCCCATAATAAAGAGTGACATTGGAACTGGCAAAATTTTATGTAGTAGAATTAAAGTGTTCTTTTTTAAGTTTACTAAGAAAGAAGTTCTTCAAGAAATAGTAATAGTTGAGGATCTTAAAATACCTAGTAATATAAGGCACACTATGTTTCGGGATGCTGTTTGGGTTCAAATACAGAAGCCAATTGCCTTAGTAATAATCACTGTAGCTGAATCATAAAGTGTACTTTCTAGACATTTCTTACTAAATGGTCTGAATAAATGTAAATGGCTATGAGACTATAAGTTGAGTTCTACATGCAAGTGCAGATGAAATTAAAGTTTATATCATTTATTAAATTTTGAACTCTACTCTCACTTCTGTATGTCCTGTGGGTACTGAACTCAAAGTCAGAAATGTAGTCATACTCAGAGCAATGACCTTAATCCAGGGCAGTGTTTCCAATTTCTTTAAAGCACTAGGGTTTTGGATGAAGTAACTCAGGGCTCACAGAAGTGAGGATAGGAAAACACTTAGGGATGTTATCCTTACAGGCAACTTCAGTTTGAATGAACATATTTCTTTCCATGATTTTATATATACTATTTGCCTATGACTTTTCTCTTTAGAAAGTTATCACGAAAATATTATGAATGAAAAAAATCTTTTTTATTTCTTATTTTTCTCTAGCAATTACATATTTTTATATAAATATGCAGGTGTGTGTACACATGCATACACACATATGGAAATTGGAAAGAATGCCATAAAAGAATAAATAAAAACTAACAAGATTCCATTCTAATGCAAGGAAAATAAAACTTAAAATCAACTTAAATAAATAATGGATTTATTTATCTCACACAAAAAGAGGAAAGATGTAGAAGACCCAATGTTAGCGTAGTGGATTAAATTCTTAGGATCCAGGTCCTTTCCTTTTCCTACTCTGCTACCTTTGGCATGTGACCCTTAATTTTTATGGTCTGAAGCTAGCCACTCACTTCCAGGGATCACATCTCTAATCCAGGCAAGAAGAAGTAGGAAAGTTAAATGGGAGGGGGAATTAAGGGGGAAGTGTTCCAGCTGATTCCACCCACCTTTAAAGTGAGTTCTTGGAGCCCCACCAAGCAATTTCTGCTTATGGTTCATCTTTTAGAACTGGATCCTTGGCTACGCCAGCTGCAAGATTAGGGGAAAGTTAATGTTTTAACGTTTTACAATGTTATAGTAAAGAAAGACAAGGGAGACGTGGGCTGTGGATAATTTTGCATAACTTAACCATCACACCTGCCACAGTAAATTGATAATTTAGATGCTTCAAAATTATGGAAGTGTTTAATTACTTAGTCCTTGAGAATTGGAACAAATAAATTGTTTTATATTAGTTTTGCCAATATTAGTACAATTCAGGTATTGAATAACAAAATTAAATGAAAGGAAGGAAACAAAGACATTTCCTTGTATTTAGAGACATTCATTCTCAAGGACATTTGTAACAAACATTTAATATTTGTCAAATAAAATGACTGTAATATAATTTTTGAAAATTAAAGAAACATTTATTTTCCTTATTTCAGTAATTCTATAAGCTAAAGAAAGTTCTTAACACATGTCACTGAATACATTAAAGAATTCTCCAATTTCTTTGTTGTGATTAAAACCATAAATATTTAATCATGTAGAAAACATTACATGATGATCCATTTCTTCCAATTCTTTTCATAGATGAAAGTTCCTACCTGTGGAGCTCTCCAACAACAAATAATTTCAAAATCCCTCTGTAAATCACTCAGAATAATTATCAACACTAAGGCTTTGAATTCTCTCTGAGACATCCTTGGTCACAAAGAGTAAAGGCCCTACTAGCATTTACTACTTTTGGCATTACATTCAAAGTCTACAAATTGAAGAAACAGGCAGTGATTTATGTTTTTCTCATCTGCTCTTTGCATTACTAAATAAATTGAATATATTATGTGACATGTGGTAGGGAAAAGTGTATTCAACATGTCTAATTGTTTAGAATGAAAAAAAAAAACTTTGATAACCTCTGCTAGATTTGATGAAATAATAGCCTCTAAACTGCTGTGCAGGAGGCCAGGGGAGAGGTTTGTGCTGCTTCTGAGAAGGCACCACGTGGCAAGTGAGAAAAGAATGAAAATAAAAGATTTTGGGAAGTACTGAGTAACTTATGCCTTAAGGTGGGTGATGGGTCCTTTCAGAAACTTAATATCTGAAATACTTGGTGCGACAAGAACTCTTGTGAAAATTGGTTGAAGGGGTTTTGTACATAATAAAGTGAGAGGAAGAGAAAAACTAATGGCAGCAGAAGCCAAATGTGCAGGTTAAGGTTCAGTTCATATTTAGATAACATATATTTGAAGAAAATTGATTTTGCAAGTTGAAATTGTTTTTCTTTAGTAGTAAATAAATTGCATGATCCTGATCTGAAGATAACACAGCTTTTAAGAGCAGCAAAAAAGGTTTTTTTGTTGTTGTTTGAAGAGTTCTTTC
The DNA here is from genome assembly GCF_964270905.1 of Leucopleurus acutus. NCBI lineage: Eukaryota > Metazoa > Chordata > Mammalia > Artiodactyla > Delphinidae > Leucopleurus > Leucopleurus acutus. Next base: position 108,895,602 of record NC_139145.1, on the reverse strand, counting down.
ATTAAATTAAACAAATTAAATAGACTGAGCTGCAGCTCACTGTAGACCCCAGACTTCACAGGCTTCAGTATCAGATCTAAAGTTTAAAATTATGGTAGGAAATACATGCTGGAAAGTAAAGAAAGCACATTCTCTTAAATTAAAATTAGTGTGGTAGATTGAATAATGGCCCCTCTAAAATGTCCATGTCCTAATTCTTGGAACCTGTGAATATGTTACTTTATAGGATTGTACAGATGTGATTAAATTAAGGATTTTGTGATGATGAGATTATCCTGGATTATCCAGATGGGTCCAACACAATTATTGATACATGGGTTCTTATAAGAGGGAGGTTGGCAAGTCACAGTCAGACAAGAAGATGTGAAGATGGAAATAAAACTTGGAGAGGAGAGAAGATGCTATAGTGCTGGCTTTGAAGGTAGAGGAAGGGGCCACAAGCCAAGGAATGTGAGTGGCCTTTACAAGCTGGAAAAGGCAAGGAAATGGATTTTCTCTTGAACCTCCAGAAGGAACGCAGTCCTGTGGACACTTTGATTTTCAGACTTCTGACCACCAGAAGAGTGAGATAATAAATTTGCGGTAAAGTTTTAAGTCACTAAGTTTATGGTAATTTGTTACAGTAGCATAATACACATAATATTTTGAATCTTTGTAGAATAGTAAGAATTCATAACTGTGTGTGGTGCATCTTAGATTTCAAAATTTATTTGCTTTCCTCCCAAGGCTAGGTGTACCTGAATTGTGCACCATTTAAATAAAGGGTTTTCTTACTACTTTAACATATTCCCTCCCCTCCAACACGTATACCTTATTGGCATATCATTTTAGTGTTTCCCTTCTGGAAAAACTGAATCTTTTCCTAATTCCTATTTTTTGTTTTCTTCAGAACTACCATAGGTACTTCATCATTACTGCTACTGAGCATGGGTCTGTAGGAAGGATTATTTCTTTTTTTTTTTTTAATGGACAAGCTAAATACAGGTTTATTGTATTCTAAAGGTCAGTGCACAATTATTGGGGTTACTAAATGACTTTAATTTTTTATGGGACTTTCAGAAACTTGTAGTATATGTTCAGTCTGCACGTGCTATAAAAATGATTTAACAATTGGCAGTATTTCAAAAGTCTTAAAGAAAACAGTGCCTGGATAAAAAACACTGGTGAACTGTAAAATGTTTCATCAAGCCTAGGTTTCACCCAAGCTGTGAGGAGAAATTTCTAGGTTATAGAACAACTCTGTGATAGAAATAAATAGAAAGCAAAGGAACAGTATATGTGGCTGTAACCTGCGGGGTGATTTTACTTCTGCCATTAGTCTGTCTTTAAATAAGTCGAAAATGTAACAGAGTAACTATACCACTATAATTTAATGTTCTATGCTGTATTGTTTATTGATAGAATACAGAAGTAACAAAATTATTTTACTTCAAAACTTATTCTACAAAATTATTTCAATTTCTGCTAGCCTCTATCCATAATCTTATTTCTACTCAACAGCTTTTATTTATTGTTTACAGACTTCAGTACGAGTTCTATCCATAATTTTTCTCTTCAAGCCAAGAGATAACAACATTGAGTGGCAATTCAGACAATCCTAAAGACCCTTGGAACTACTCCACTACTGTTCTTAACGTGTGCTTCCCTGTGACAGTGACTATAAAGAACCAAGTTTATAAAAGAGCCACATTTCAGCAACCAGAAAACATGCACAGATTGTTCAAGTGTCTAAGAAACTATTCGTAGTCCCTGTATGTCTATTTTTTCCCTTTGTGTTACATTCGATGTTTAATTTCTTTTGCTATTTCCTTATGAGGTGAAGTTTGATTTCATTTGTGCAACATTTAAATATTATGGCTTGGTATTTGATCAATAAATCATGTGTTTATTTCACTATTATATATTGATTATACATATATTTTATGTATATATAAACATATGTGTTTATACATATATATGTTATATACATGCGTGTGTCATTAGCATTTTGTGCTCCAAGATAACTAAGTCCAAAGGCCATATGTTCATATAAGTAAACTCATAAATTTAAAATATATTACTTTTATTAATGAACCACAAGTCTATTAAAATATATATTGCATTAAGTTCTAAATAACATTCTCTAATGATTTCAATTATAGAACTTAAATTATATAATAAATACTAACAGTATTTTTTCTGCTACTCTGTCAGTAATTTAGAGATTATAAAAATCAAATATTCTAATTTGTGAGGACCAGAATCATGTTAGCAATCCACTACAAGCAAGTAAGGTCTCAGTAGCAAGAATAAACTGCCTTTTTTTGACAGGAAGCCACCACAATATTTACATTTTCCATCTCTTGGAGAGGTAAATGGAATTAGGCACATGCATTATTACTCAGTTTTATGGTATAAACCAAGGTAAAGGGGGTGATAGAGTTTATATGAGCAATTACACAAATACAAGTATGTATATCTGGTCATGAAAAAGAAACTGCTATTGAAAATATTCAAGAAAGGAAGAAATGATACTTTTTTGAACTTCATTCTTTTTAATTTGAAAATCATTTTATTTGCATCACTACATTTAATATTTAACAACAGCCCTGTGAAGTAGATGTCATTATCTGACTTCATGGAGAGGTTAAATGCATCTTCTCAGTTCGCTGGACCAGTAATTGGAGAAGTATAGACTTTATTACACTGGTCCTAAGTGCAGTGTTCTTTCTGGCCTTATGCTTTCATGGAAACTGGATTCTACTTTTATTTGGATTTCCCTCCATATTAGCCATAACAGAACCCCAGGAATTGCCCCTTTTAGGTCTAAAATTAATTAGAGTAGGCCTATTGCAAAGTCAGGGGTCTAAATGTTTAGACACTATCCTTTCTCTTTTCAAAGTGTTTGTTGTCTCTTTCAAAGAATCTCTACTAGCAAATTCATTCCCTCTGTGTGTGTGTGTCTGTAACAAAATCAAATGAAACTGGACACAGCATTTCTTATTAGAATGGTTGGCTAAGGCTCAACTACAAGATCTCAACAGGTGTGCTTAGCCAAATTGTGTAGTAACTTCGATCATCATTAAAATGTCATCAGAAATTTCTCTATTCTATGCTGATTTGTTTGCTTGGATCCATGAAGATAAAGGCCTGAAATGCATCTGTTACAGGCAGATATGTAATTGCACTGAAAAATATTATATGAAATGTAATAGGAGAACATAGGAAATACAAAGAAGAAAAAAAGTTGCTTTTGGTAAATGAAAAGTAAGTCTGAGAGAGTTCTGATATGTGTTGCAGAAGCTAGATGGCCTCTCATCATACCAATTTATTTGCCACACATACTCAGGCTAGCCTGTGTTTTCCAGCTTTTCTTGCAGTTGTCTGCAGCCACATAACAAGATTCTGATGAGAGGTATGTAGATAGAAGTGATAAGCACCACTTCTAGGTTTGGCCTGCAAAATCTCCCATGTCTGATCTTCCCTCTTTCCTCTTATATGCCAGCTGATTATGGATGGCCAGGGTGATCTTGGAAGATAAATTTGAAGAAGACGGAGCCCTTTTAGCTTTGGGCCCTTAATGTCAAGTGAGGTAGGGTACCCTTCCCCTTTCTACCTAATAAAAACAGGATACATATGAACTAGAAATAAACTTTTAGTACATAAAACCACCTAGATTTGACATTGTTTCTATTACAATAGTTTAGCATACCTTAATTGCACATGTATCAAATTGAAATTACTGGATTTTCTTCTTCTTTAAACAATCTATCTTTGGATTCCAAAATATCATATCCTTATTTTTCCCTCATATCTTCAGCCATAACTTCTTGGTTGAATGAAAAATCCTACTATACTTTCTGAATTTCAACTACTGGAGTGCCACAGTATTCAATCATTGAACAAAAACTCCCTAAGTGAGCTCATATATTGCAAAAGCTTTAAATATCATCTATATGAGTTTGACTCCTGAATATTTATCTCAAGTTTTAATCTTTCTGCTAAACTCCAGATTCATATATTAACCTTTTATTAACCTTATCCACTTCGATGTTTGGTAGGCTTCTCAAAATAATATATTCCAAAAAATTAAAGATAAGAAGAAAACATATCTGTCCCTCCCTCCATCACTCCTACTCATATACCTACACCTGATCCATTACTCTCTGCTTCAGTAAATAATACCACAATTCATCCACTAATTCAGGGGAAAACCTCAGGAGCTCTTCTTGATTTATGTTTCCCTCACATCATGTTATCAACTCTTAGAAACTTGTGTTGCCTCATCCTTTAAAATTCATCCTGTAAATGAAACACACATACACACCATACATGCCAGATAAATATATGGGACAGTATCAACACTATAGAAAGCTTCCTTGGGTTCTTTCTTATTCAATCCTCCTGAAAAAATAATCATTATTTTGACTTTTATTACCTTTTGCCTGTATTTATTTTTTATGCATTTTAAACTTATTGAGGTTTAAATTAATTGCACTAAACTGCATATATTTAAATTATACAATTTGATTAGATTTGACAAATATATATATAGACTGTGGAATTATCACCTCAACTAAGATAACAAATATTTGAATAACCCAGTTTTGTCTGTTTTTTGACTCCAAATTAATAGACTCATGCAGTGTCTACTTTTGGGGGGACATCTGGTTTCTTTCATTCATTGTTATGTTTGTTAGATTCACACACACACCCCTTGCTGTGTCTAAGCTGTGTAGTATTCTACTGTGTGAATAAACCATGATGCATTTATACATTCTACCATTGTGAAATATTTAGATTGCTTTCTATAAATGGCTATTATGAGTAAAGCTGTAATTTACTTTCCTATATATGTTTTTTGGGGGGTGGACATATGAACTCAATTCTCCTGGGAATATACCTAAAAGTGAAATTTTTACATCATGGTTAGCTATATATTCAGTTGTATTGAAATTGACACATAGTTTCCCAATGTTATTTTAATAATTTACACACTCACCAGCAACCTACCAGTTACTCCACACCCTTGTCAGCATTTGATATTGTAATTATTTTAAATCCTATCCATTCTAAAGGTTGTGCAGTATTATTTCATTTTAGTATTAGTTTGCTTTTTCATGATAGTTAATGATGTTTACACCTTTTCATATGCTTATTAGTCTCTTGAACATCCACTCTTATGAAGCATCTGTTATTAGTTTTTGGATCATTTTTAGTTGATGCTTTTGTTTATTTGTATAGATTTCTAGTATTTATTTATATAAAAGAAATGTAGAAAAATAAAAAGTTGGTATCAAAAGGAAAAGGTATTACTAATATACTACATGGTTATGCAATATTAGTCATTAATAATAATAAAATATTAGTATTTTATTATTAATACATTAGTTTAACCCCACTTGTGATATAATGATATTGGAAAGTGGTAGAGTGACAAGTGATATGAAAAAAGGCTAAGTCATTATCTACCATAACAAATAAGTAATGCCTAAAATTGATGAATCCAAGTACACCTATGCTATTTAGTAATGTAAAGACTAAAATTAAGAACAACTGAAATAGTTACTTATGGGGAACAGGATGGGGTGATACAAAGGGGTGAAATAGATAATCACATGTATTTGTTTTTACTTTGTAAAGATTATATTAAGGTTGTATGTTTTTATCTGCTTTAAAAATTCAATTATATAAAAAATAAGAACTAGTTATAAGAAAATAACTGATATTATTCTGGTTTAATGATTTAGAAATACAGCGTAAAAGTCCTCCAAGTAACATTTGATACCTGAGGGAAGACCCAAATGGTAGAGATGGGCTAGAACAAGAGAAATGATGAACAAAGATGACAGAATTAGTGACTGGAATGTGCCTTCCTGAGTTCATGTTAAATAGTTAAATATGAAGGTAAATAGTTAATAGTTAAATAGTTAATATGAATGTAATCAGTACAGCCCAACTGAATCTTGTCACTTAGGTTTATTTCTGAAAAGTTCTTGATCTGATATTGTTATTTTTGTTGTTATTACTATTTTATTTTAAAAGTTCCAGTTGGATGGGCTTCCTTTAATAAGACATTAATCATTAAGAAGAGTTCATTTTAGGATTCATAAAATTGTTACCAATTATTTTGAACTTTAGCTCGTGTTTCTTAAAAAAAATTAAGCTGTTAAGCTGAGAAAAAAAAACTTCATCTTTTTTCTTTTACTTATTTAATTTTACTATACAATTATATTTTGTTAAATCATGGAAACCTATTTCCTTGAGATAAATCAATATGTATAGTTATATATTCCACACTTACTCCTCAGACTAAATTTATGGCTAGACATTCCATATATGTATGTGAGAATCCATGTCCTTCTTAAAGCACTAAATAATCTGCAAAAGAGTTTTTTTTTTTTCTTCTTCTGTAAACTTGCCTCATTGTAAATGATTTTATTCTAGGTAATGTTTTTTTTTCCAAGTGTCTGGAGGTTACAACCTTACTTTTTGGAGATAATATATTGCTAGATCATTAATGTCACTTAACTGTTAAGAACAACAGAAATCTAATTACACCTGTCTATAGTGATACTTTACTTTGGCACCATAAATATCACTAATCACTTAGTGCTATCATAAATATCACTAAGCACTCCCTTGAATCCTAATATCTTGCAATTATTTTTTCCATTCCCAAATATATGTTCTCTAATGTGATCTAGATTATGTTCTAATTTAATTTGGTGATCTCAAAACCTGAAGAGAACACTAAAAATCTCATCAGGCTAATTCTATTAAGACTCAGCTTCTTTCCCTGATGCAACTTCCACCAAAGACCTACCACACAAATGATTAGGTCTCAGAAGGGAGCACAAGCCTACAGTTATTGCAAGGTTGTTGAACACACCAACCCTGGGGACATTCAAGTGAGAAAACTCAATTATAAACAGTTTCTTTGCCTATTTATCTTACACATGTACTGAACTTGCTTAGAATTACAGAATCTTCATTCTTCCCTTAGGTGAAGAAACACAGGGATTGTGCTTAACTTCCTGTACTGCTTTCCATTCTATACTCTTCCTATACCAGATGGCTACTGACCAGATGACCAGGAGAAACATAAATCCCAATCTGTTATCATTGGGACTCATTTCAAGATACTGTCTCAGTAGTTAATGACTAGTAGTCAACACTAACTGTGCATTAGAACCACATGGGGGGGGGTTTAAATTATATCACATCTTTTGCTGAAGCAAATACTTGAATAATTAAATAAGTTTGGGGATAGGGCTTCTATTCAGTATTGGTAGATTTTAGGCTGCAGTCAAGGGTGTGAACCATTGCAAAAACAGGTAAATTCCATTAGAATTAAGGGTCTCTCTTCAATACACTATCAAAACTAAATATATCCTACTTTTCATTCCTGATTTCTTCCTCTCCACTCAATAAGCAAGCCTCTAGGATCATTCATGTTTTCTCACACTCTGTTCTTCACAATGTATGTAACTCTGTTCCTCTGTCCTGAGTTACTATAGTTCCCTTCCTCCCAAATTCTCCTGCTAATAACTCCGGAATTATTAGTCAATGAGCAGTAAACTATCCTCCACCATCAACTCCTTCTTTGACTATATTTTGCTTTAAATGAAGTATGGCTGCCCATGTGGACACCATTTTGTCCATTGCCACACTTCATTTGCTGTGAAGTGAGTTTCTTGATTACTGCAAAGCTTTGTAGAATAACATGATGGTGGATGAGGCTTTCTGTAGGTCCATGGACAGTAGTTTTGACAGAAGTACTGTATGCAGGGAAGGCAAATCTGTGTGCAGAGTGTTTATTCCAGTAAGAACAAAGCACTGTCCCATCCTGCTGAAAGTGACCCAATGTAATCAACCAACCACTAGGTAACTGGTTGATTACCCCAGGAATGGTGCCATTTTTGGAACTCAGTGCTGGTCTCTGCTGCTGGCAGACAGGTCACTTAGCAGTGACTGTTGCCAGGTTGGCTTGGTGAGTGAAACTCAATGTCACTGAGCCCACCCATGCATTTCCTCTATCTCTGTTACCATGGCCACTTTGCTCATAAGCCCATTGGACAATCACAGGAGAAGGTGGTGAAAGAGGCTGGAAAGATAAGAAGTAGCTACTCCAAACATGTTGGTAAGATAATTCCATGTCAGACATTTAGAAACAAATTTGACAAAAATTCAGTGGCTTTCCACCTCAGTGAAATTTCTAGATGTCCTGTGGTGTGAGGCATGTCAATATATTCTTTTGAAAGTGAAGGATAAGTGGCTGTGTTTATCCTACAAATAAAAAGAGGGGTATGATACCTCATGGACCCTTTTGAATTTGGAGACAACATATTTCTTATTTGGGTATGCTTCACTGGCCCATTTCTTGAGTGACCCAAAAAGCTGGTAGTTTTCAGTGGGACCTGGAATAAGAGAAGTTTCTGCAACAGGTCCAGGATGCTGTTTCCAGATATTCTACCACTTGACGCCATATGATCCAGAAGATTCAGTGATGCTTGAAGTGTCAGTGGCAAATAAGATGTTGTTTGGTGCCTCTGGCTGGCCTCTATAAATGAATCATAGTTCAGACCCTTAGGATTTTGGAGGAAAGCCCTGCCATCCTCTGTCAATACCTATTCTTTTTTGAGAAACAGTTCTTGGATTGCTATTGGGCTTCAGTAGATGCTGGATGCTTAACTCTGGGCCACCAAGTTACCATGCAATGTGAACTTTCCATCACAAACTGGATGTTGTCTGATGTGCTAAGTTATTAAACTGAGTGTGCCCATCAGTTGTCCATTATCAAATGGAAGTATATTTATAACATTGGACTCAAGCAGACCATGAAGGCACATGTAAGTTACATGAGATAGTGGTTCAAATGCCTATGGCCCCTATTTTGCTATATTATCTTGTCTGTCCAGCTAGTACCCATGGTCTTATAAGTTCTTTACAACAAGTTGACTGAAGAAAACAAAATTTAGATCCGGTTAATATGAAGACACCATCTGAAAGTGGACAGCTGCAGTCCTATAGCCCTCATCTGGATCATCACTGAAGACAACAGTGATGGGAAATCCTTCCAGTGGGCTGAACTTTGAGTAGTGTACTTGGTTGTTCATTTTGCCTATAAGGGGACAGCCAGAACCATAAGTCTATATTGATCCATGAGCTATGGCCAATGATTTGGCTGGATAGTCAGGGACTTGGAAGGAACATCATTGGAAAACTGGTGACGAGGTGATCTGGAAAGAGATATGTGGATAGACCTGTCTGGATGGGCAAAGAAGGTGAAAGTATTTGTATCCTATATAAATGCTCATCAAAGGATTTTAATAATCAGGTGGATACATATGTAGGGGGGCTTTAGCTAGGCAAGTCTGAAATCTTTATAGCAGGCTGTCAGAAAGGTAAGACTGAAAAATGTCTGACACTGACACTGATATAGTTCACAGGTGGGATTTCTTCTTCCTTGGGGAAACCTCAGTTCTGCTCTTAAGGCCTTTCAGCTGATTGGATCAGGCCCACCCAGTTTATCAAGGATAATTTCTTAAAGTCAACTAATTGTAGATGTTAATTACATCTACAAAATGCCTTCACAGCAATATCTAGATTAGCTGTGATATCTAGATTAGTGTGATACCTAGGTTGATTAACTGGGGATTATAGCCTAACCAAGTTGACACATAAAACTGACCATTAGAACTACCTTAAAATAAGTAAGGAAATGTGATGATTATTACAAAATTCATTTTTGGACTAATAGAGAAGTTAATCATTTGAAATTATCCTGCAACAATTACTTTTATATTGTACTGTAGCAATTTTGCAATAGTGATAAAAAGAAACTATACATTTAGAACATTCTACAAACTTTTATGTATAAAAATGTCCACTAATTTAGAAAATTATGTGGGGAAAAAAAGGTGGACAAAACTTATAGGGCACATACCAGGATAAAATTAAAGTAAATTGTATATCAAACTCTATGATTTTCATCGGGCCAAAAAATATGTTTTGTAGTACAATGTTGTACATAGGGATTTAGGAGGAATGATTTATTATGAGTCCCTTACCAGCCTTTTTTTCTTCTCCCGTGCTTCTTTAATTTTTTTTCTTTTGAAGTAGTATAACATTAAAAAGAAGATTGATATTAAAAGTTGGCATATTATTCCATAACCCTAAAATAGCAATCACTTGATTTCTATTTATTACATTGCAGCTTTTTTTTTCTGCATGCATCTATATTTTATGTAGTTGAAATTTTATATCCCCCATCCTAATTATATCACAAGGCATATAATTGGAACAGCCTATCAGATGACTGGAGGAATGATAATGTTCTCAGTTTTGAATCATAGAAATAAATTACCAATAAAATGGTGACAGATTTATTCTTACAAGAAATAATGAAGGAAGGTGAATAAACAAAGAGATTTTTAGGCAGAAATGAAGTAAGTTGAAGAAGTTCACACTGGGACACTTTAAACTGTCTCAATCATCTTGTTAGAACTGGTGTGAAGGGAATTCCTCACCTAAGGAACACCATTAATATAGACTGTTGAGGGCTGGAGAAGTTGGAAGAAATAAAACATGCATTTGACTCAATTTTTTTCAGGAGATTACATTCTTTTGCTGAGGTAGCAAAATATATAACTATGGACAGATGAGAATAACATATCATACTTGTGACAGTTGTGTTATCTGGATGCCTGTATTCAAATTCTGATGCAAACACTTACTTAATAAATTATATTAGATAATACATGTTTTTCCAAAGGCCAGTTTTATTATTGGAACAATGGAATAATAAAAGTTTCTTATAATATCATTAATGCTTTATCTAAATCTTTTAAGGAAATCCACAGGGTAGGTCTAATTATTATCCTCATTACAGATTAGAAAGCCAGTAATCCCAGAGAGGATGAATAATGTGACCAAGTTTACAAAGTTTGTAAGTTGGGGTTTGAATACTGCCTATTTTGAGGGTCAAGCTCTTATCTACTATACTATATTACCCTTGACTATTATACTAAACTATATTGTCATTGACTATATGGTTGCTTGAGGGTCATATGCAGTAAATGAAATCATTTTATAAATAGTAAATTTCTGTAATATTAGTTATTTTCCACTGATACAGTCTTAATGGTTATTATTTGAAAGGCTTACATAATATTTTTATTAGATTGGCATTTCAAAATTTAAATAGCCATAACATTACTATAGTCATTGTTTCATTTTTTAAAAATAAATCTACAGTTTTATTAAGACAAAAACTGACACTGTTGGTATGAAGTTTAACATTTAAACAAAAGTTTTCACAGAAATCTAACACATGCCTAAAAAGATTTTACAGTGGAGTTCTAGATGCAGGTCTAGACGATGTCAAGAAATGATGGATCTGATGATTCAAGACAGTGTTTTGGGTTTTAGTTAATTCTTAGGATTAAAAAAATTTGTTTTGTTTTAAAGTGAACCACTGCCCCAGTATGAAAATTTAATCTTCTCCTGAGACCAGGGCTTCTGAAATCATTCAACTCTTGAAGTGATTCAGTGAACTTGTACTGTCAGTGACTGAACCCTGCCACCAATGGTTTCAAAGTTCAAAACACAGAGGCTCCAAGAGTTTTCCACCTGAAGAGCACTGACCCTTGTCTTTCCCTACTCTCTCATCTCCTATACCACCATCTGCCCTTCCTCAAATACTTCAGCCAGTGGCTTGGGTGGAGAAGCTCATATTTATAACTTCATAATTGGAAAAGAAAGGGTCTTCTTGTCAATTTCAATAATTAGCACCTCTAAGACAGGATGATCTGCCTGTGTATACACTCCAATAAAACTGTTCCTCCTCAACCAGTTTCCATCCCCCAAATAGCAGCTTTGGTAACTTCTTAACTGGCTTGGTCCTTTTTCAGAAACAGCATTAAGCTCAGTCAGGGAACACCTTGGCTTCTAAGTTTCAGGCATTCACAACTTTTAAACAGTCTCTCACAGTTCTCATTTAGGTTGCCAATGACATTCTTTGAAAGGATAAAATATTCTGAACACAGAACCGAATCATTAGTTGTTCTTTCCTTTGTTTCACCATTTCTGCCATCAGGCCCCAAATTTTAACAAAATTGATCCTAACCCATCTCCCTTCTTTCCCACTCCATCCCTCCCACCCCAAATAATACACCAATAATAGCCAACCACTACATACATGCTACGCTGTAAAAATGCAGAGTTAACACTATTGGGAAGAAGGCTGTGGGCTGTGGAGATACTCTTTGAAGATCTACAGTATTTTTTGCTCTCCCACATCCCATTCTGCAAGTTTTGTCCTTCATAGAAGGCCCTTTGCTTTTCTCAGCAAAATTCAGAATGGGTTGCCTTGAAACACTGACCCTCCTTCCCCTCCACTAGGATGGGTGTGCAAACTATACAGCAAGGAACAGCTTTAAAGCACTTGGGCTGCTGTAGGGCACAGAAGATGTCAATGGACATCTTTTCAAGCCACCTTTATGGTGTCAAGACAAGTAGAACTCCTTCTTTCCCCACTTGAAGCCCACATTCAGATGTGACAGAGATTGGTACTCAGGGGAGTTAATTCTTGTCATCTGTTTTGTCATCATCCTCTGAGGGGTAGGAATGCCACGTCAGCCTTTCCTCATAGAAGGTTATGACAACCTGTGGGCACTTGACATTGGCTTCCTTGGCAGGGACCAGGTCAGCCTCATCAGGTTTTCCATTTCATCAGGAACACAAGTTCTCCACTGGAGTCTGTAGCTCCAATAATCTCCTCCGGTTCCAAACCCTGGGCAAAGCCTAGTGGCTTTTCTGACTCTTCTTTCTTCTTCTTTGGTTTGCTCTCCTCCCCCTTATCTTCCAAATCAGGATCAGCTTTGCGCTTGCCTCCCTCTGATTTATGTCTCGTGTGTTGTTTTCTGACTGCAGCAATTCGGCAATGAGGTCGGGGCAGTCCAGGTTTTCTTCTGGCTCCCATGTGTCGTCCTCATCTGAGAACCCCGTCCACTTTAGGAGGTACTCCACTTTGCCTTTTACCACCCAACAGTCGAGAACTTTTTCCACCACATATTCTTCTTCTAGCACCTCCTCCACTTCTTGTTTTGTTTTTCCCCATAGTGCCCGCCAGCTTTCTGGTATAAAGGGTGATGCTTTTCAGGGCAGCGTCTACGAGCCCGAGAAGAATTGGTGTCGCGCTACTGGCGTGTTTTGTCGGGCCGGCCCGGGGGAGTGACAACCAGGAAAGCAACAAGCCGGTTGACCGCGGTTGAGCCCCTCACTGAAGCAGCGTACCGCAGGCTCCAGCTAATGGCCTTCCCCCATTGTTTCATTTTTTTTGCTAGGTTTTTAGATATTTATCATTAGAGATTGTTTAATTATTATACATGTGTATTTTTAAAAGCTTTAGTTCCTTTTGCTCTTTAGGTAAATTATTTCAAATCAATTTCAATATCAAAAAATAGAAATATGATTTTCCTTCATACATACTGCCAGACTATTCTCAAAAATAGCTACAAATATTTACAATACCTCCTGTGTTTAAATATGCTGGCTTCATCTCATAAACATTGTATACTACATAATTTTTAATATATTATTTTAAAGAAGAGCTATATTCTAAGACTGCTTTGTTTTAATTTCCTTGATTATTACTGCGTATTTAATTACATTATATGTTTATGGTATGTTTTGTCAGGTCATACTTATGCAAATACACCTATGTCATTATAGATGTTAACCTCATATTTGAGGTTAAAATATTTGATGACAGTTGTTTCTTTTAATTTTCTTCTTTTTCATTTTGCAAAAAATTAAAGTTTTTATTTGTAGCTGCCAATACTTTTTGTGTAGTTCATTTAATTGCATCAAGTTAGAATATTATCACCAGTATGACAATTATTCCATTATTTTTTACAGTGAATTTGTTAGTCCACTTGGACTTTCTTGTTACTTGTTATATTTTATAAATGCAATTCATGATCCAATTTATCATGTATATTTATACCTTTCCAGATTGAGATATGTTATGGGAAACCATGCAAAATTTTCCTCCCCCTAAATGTGGACATTTGATACTCTTTCTCTTTATTGTACTATATTATGCTATTTATTCTTGCTTGCTTTTTTTGCATTTACTTAGTTTTACTGGCTTCAGATCAACACACTTAGTATGGTTTTAACATCCTCTCCCTGTTCTGCTTAAAACTGATCCTGGTTCTGCTTATTTGTACAAACTCAAAAATTTGGGGGCCTGATCAAATGGGAAAAGAGCCTAAAGAAATGGAATATGATGTTTACTTTCTCTTCCTTTATTGCTTTCATGGGAGGTATGTGAATTCATGAGTCCTTTGAGTGTTGGCAGCTGACAGAGGCCTGTGTTCTCTTGGCTCAGTAAGGTAAAGGATGGCTAACAAGGTGGAAAATGGCTGGAAGAAGAGAGCGGGATAAACTCACATTTGAATGAGAAACCAGAATACCTATATACTGATTTAGACAGCTTTAAGGAAAATGATTTTCAACTATTTTAAAATGACCCCAGAGTTTGAGAAATTGGACATTGTTCAAATTAACAATGTTTACTCTTTGAATGACAATTATGAAAATGAAAAGGCAAGCCACAGAACTGGAGAAAATATCTGAAATGCTAAATCTGACAAAGGACTTGCTTCTAGAATATAGAAAGTCTTCTTGTAGCTCAACAGTAAGAAAACAATCAACCACATTTGAAAATGGGCAAAATATTTAAGATACTTCACAAAAGAATATATATATATATATATTCTTATATATATATATAGTTGTCCAATAAGCCCCTGATAAAATGTTAGATATCACTAGATATCAGAGAAATGCAGATTAAAAGCACAATGAGGTACCATTACACACCCATGATAATGGAGGAAAGTGAAGAGTCTGACAGTACAAAGTGTTGATGAGGATTTGGAGCAACTGTAAATCTCATACCCTGGTGATGACAATGTAAAATGGTATAATAATTTAAAAAGTTTACTTAGCAGCACCTTAAAATCTTAAACATATACCTAACTTTAGCCATTCACTTAAGTATTTACCAAAGATAATAAAAACTTCTGTTAATGCAAAGATAAGTTCATGAATGAACATAGCTGCTGTAAACAAAATAGCTCAAAGTTAGAAACAAATCAAATATCCATTAATGAAAAACTTACTTGCAATTTATTGTATCTCAGTAAAGTTGATTTAAAAATGTCCTAGAACACATTCTAGTTTGTTCTGAATTAAAGTGATGTGAGAGCCAAGCTTAACTCATATCCCAGCAAAAATGAAAAAGGTGAACACCGTTTTCTTTTCCTCTGAGTTTCTCCTTTTAAAATACTTTATAATACAATGCCAAAGGTACATGTATAATAGTCTTCCTGCCTATATTTAGACCACATACATGACGAAATAAGTAAAAACTTGTCTAAATGCATTTGAGTCTTTGTTTGCCTGATTCAGTACTTGGACTCAGTTTAATCATATCCCAACATGTGGCTAGGCAAGAAGCTCTAAAAACTCAATTCACATGTGAGATATCCATGCCCAAGCTACAAAGAGCTGAAATGACTGAAATGTCAATGTACCTACATCTGCATAACTTGTTTTCATGCACAGTGAGATTCCTATTAAATCCTTCTTCTAAAAGAAGTTAGATTTTGGCACAACAATTCCCTGCTGCTTTTTCATATGGCTCACTTTCCTTTACCATTATATTTGAAACTGCATCATTACGATTGCAGAACATGAACTTATGGTATGTGATGATGCTTTGAGGTAGAAGCAACACAAATGAGAGTTGAAAGCCATAATACTTCCTTATCCTTACCTTCTGTTTGGGGGCTGAATATATTCTTTCTCTTTTCCCGTCCATTTGCATGTGGCTATAAAAGGCCTCTGTGTTTTGGGCTTGGATCTTTATTTTTTTCTATTATAATTGGAAATACTATATTTTCATTTCTATTTCACTTCTAAGGCTTCTACTGCTGTAAAAATTCAGAGTTAAATCTCAGGTTGTATACAGAGCTTTTTCACAGACAACAGAATGAAATAATGTAAGTATTTTACATGACAAATAGCAATTTCCTTACAGCTTTCTTGAGAGGACTGTGAATTTCTCTAAAGGGAGAAATACTAGAGAAAATTTCAATAAAGGCCATATCCAAAAATAAAATTGATATCTATAATAAATCACCTTTAGTACTCTAGCACCAAACAATGTCTTGACTAAAGCTGGAAGGAATATTACCAGAGTGCTCCAGTGTATAATAATTTTGGTATTTTTCCTCTATATATAGTACTAAAATCCTCCTAGTATTTGAAGTTGTACTCTATATATTTCCTTTTGTAAAAGATAATGTGGTCTGAGATTTTAAAAAGTCAAATAAGCAAGATTTTATTTTCTTTGCACTGACTAAAATAAAACAACAAAAAAACGAATAATAAACTTATTAGCTATTTGATTGGCATGAAAACAACTTCCATAACAGAATTATTTTAAGTCTTCATATATCAAATTAGTAGAAGCACAACTTTCTCAATGTATAGCTTTTAGAATAGCTAACATATATTAAGTGCTTACCATAGAAACATACTTTTAGTTAGCAATTACTACTACTTGGCATTTTTATAATCTAATAGGGAATAAATCTGTTTTTATAAACTAAAGGAATTAAACTTGAACATCTGTGAAGGACATGTAGACTGGATTGTTATCAATTATAATATAATCTAAATCAATACTGAATCAGATAACTCTACATTGCTATTACCAATATCATTTATAGATGTAGAAATTGAAGCTTAAAGAGAGTAATTAACTTGGACAAGCTCACAGAGTACTTAAGTGGCAGACTAGAATTGAAATCCTGGCCTATCTGACCCCAGGACTCAGGACCTTTGGTTGCTAATTTTATATCCAAAGCTTAATTTGTCTCTGGAAATTACATCTATGCTCACAAAGGTATTAATTTTGTTCTTCATCTTTAACAATGTGTGTTTCATCTTTCAGGTCATGGGCTACCTTTGTTATTTAAACAACATAACAATAACAATGATATACCCGCATCATTGTTTATTAGAATCTGTGCTGAATGTTTCTTTTTTGTTTTTGTTTTTGTTTTTGCGGTACGCAGGCCTTTCACTGTTGTGGCCTCTCCTGTTGCAGAGCACAGACGCGCAGGCTCAGCGGCCATGGCTCATGGGCCCAGCCGCTCCGCAGCTTGTGGGATCTTCCCAGACTGGGGCACGAACCCATGTCCCCTGCATCGGCAGGTGGACTCTCAACCACTGCGCCACCAGGGAAGCCCTGTGCTGAATGTTTTAAAGAAATTATTTTATTCTGTACTAAAAGCTACCTTACTATTTTCATTTTTTTAAAAAAGATAACCAACATTTAGAGAGGTGAAAGTCCCAGAACAATGTTACACAAGAAGAATGGTTTTAGAGCTGGGATACAAATCAAGTTCATGTTATGCAAAGTTCAAACAGGCTTTCAACGACTAAGGCTTCATTGCCTCAGAGAGTGACCCACTGAAATGGTTTTTCCCAACTTCTCCTTCTCAGTTGCTCAGATGAGACTTCCTTTTCAGTCTAATGATACATGTTCTTATTTCTGCAACAACAGTATATCCAAATACATGTCTGAAATTTTGTTAATGAGAGGCTATATAGCATAGCTGTAAAGAGTATAGGTCAGGTCAGGAGCAGAGAGACCTGGGGTGAGTCCCATCTCCCACACTAGCAAATTAATTCACTAGAGGTAGTACAATTGGCTTGTCTAGTTTCTACCATGATTCTCTATTTCCTTCCCCGTATTTACTTATATCCCATATGTATTTCTCTTATTTTCTTCCAAGGACAACAACTTCTAGACCTTTAGACACTTGACCTTGGACCTAATGAAATATTCGTTGATTATATTAATTCTAATTTACCTATAATAATGGGTATCATTTACAGAGTACTTGCAATTTGCCAGGCTCTGTGCTGAGCACATGTTCTTCAATATTTGGTATTATCCTACCAAACACTTTAACAGGCAGGTACAATTATCATTCTCATTTTTTAGATGAGGAAACTCAGGCCTCAATACATTAGTTTTTCCAAGGTCTCACAGCTTCTATGTGGTGGGGTCTATATTTAACTTGAGATCCTCTGAATCTTCATTTTTAATGACTACAAACTACACAATGCTCAATGTTCTCATTTATATGTTATGTTCTACAAAAGCTTGGATTTACAGTCTGGGATAGTTCTATTTATTTTTAGATTCTATACTTAAGGTTTTATCATTCAAATATTCTGGCAGTTCAGCTAGTAAGAGAATAGAGCTCTGTTTGAACATTTAGGATGATACAGAGAAGGCCATTTTACTTAGGGGAAGCCTTGGAATTCTTCCAGGTATTTATCACCTTTTCCTGACCGACAGAAGAAAAGTGACTAATTCAGTTACCTACATTTTTTACCCTTGTCTGATTTGCTTGCTGAAATTTAGAGCTAGTCCATTCTGATAGCAAGACAGGCCATACATAGCAAAATCGATTTTCAAATAGTATTCTCCTGTTTGGCTAATATTGTAACTATTTGATTCAATGAAAAAATTAAGTACATAATGTTCTAGGAGGTTGAAAATATAATTAATATACATATGGCTAAACAAAAATTATCAAGTACACCCTAATGTATTTTCTTCATTTGTCACTTGACATTTACAAGGGTCAGATAAGTGCACTGATGTTGCCATTTCCATGTTTTCCTCCAATGTTACACATAGATTTCAGAAACTGAATTCATAATATTTATCTGTAACAGACATTAAAAAAGAAATCCTTTAAGAAATCTCTTTTCAGGAGAGTTAGTAACTATTTTATCTTATTTAAATGCAAGTTACATGTCTGAAAGCACCACCAATATGAAGCAGATTTAACTTCACTGACATTACAGGTCACCTACAGACATTCAGTTTTGTGTGTAAAAGCTAAAGATGAGATAATTCATTCAAAGGTGTATGTTTGGAAAAGGGCCCAGGTGAGATGCCTATAAATTAAACATTTGGCAAATTTCCTTAGATAAATGGAAAATGTCATTTTGGAAGTTTGGTTTGGTGGATTTTAACAGCTGCACTATAAACTGTAATTGCAATTTAAACAACTTTTGATGCCACTCTAGAAAGATCTTAACCTATTTAACCTGCCACCCCTCAGTGCTTGCAAGTAAGACACAGATATAATTTTATGAACTGCTGGAGAATTTTCCCCAATTATTATTTGACTCCACAGTCATTGTTACATGTAACTCACTCAAAAGTTAACTATGATCCATAGGTCTGTGGAAAAAAAAAAAAAACAGCTTAATACTTGAATGTATGAGTCTAAATTCCAAAGGTACTTATAGAAGAAAAAGCAAATAAATATATTTGATCACTAAAAAGTTAATCTTTTCAGACTAATATTCTATGCCTATTTTTTAGAAACTCTGAAGGCAGCATGTATTTTCAGGATCAATTTTGTCTACATGAAAATAGTATGTTATTCAGTAGTATTATATGAGTTATAACTTTTGGAAAAATAAAGTTTGTAATAATTATATTTCTTTTTCATTAGGAAATTAAAAAGCATTCTTTTGGAAAGAATACAGTAAATCTCATTCAAAAGTGTGAAAGCCAAAATAAACATAAACAATGCATGCCAATTTTTAAACTATACCATAAATAACATTTCAAATGTGTCAAAAAATCATAGACATAGAAATTTTAAAACACATATTGGATTACTCAGTGGGATAGGAAAATATAAAAGTAGTAGGCCCTTATGCCGTTATTTGGCAGTTTGCGTAATCTCAAAATTTTTAACTATCTTAATAACTTAAATTATACTATTGTGGCCTCTTTTCTTCTGTTAACTTTACTTGAGGTTATATTTTTCCTTAAAAAAAAACTTGGCCATATATAGATAGCAGAGTGTTTATCTTTTGAAAAATTATTTTTTTTCAAAAGAAAAATACTTTGGTCACCTTTTCCAAAACATTGAGTTTTATGCTAGTTTGAGGTATGCTCCATCCGAATTGCAATAGATAATTAGTGTGGAATACTGAGCTAAAACTGTTTGGAAAAAATACAAATATAATGAATACCAAAGGAATTCAGTAAAGTTTTTCTGTTATAAAGAAATATATAACAAATAAATTCATTATTTAATAGATGTTTTTTGAGCCAAATATTAACACCCAATATAAAGTTGTCTTGTTCAATAATGAATTTACATTTCTAAGTGGATGATACATATAATAAAATAATGTTCAACAAAATTGTTTTCCTTTCTTATTTAAAATTTCTAATGTTTAAAATTAAAGTATCATGCATATTTTCTTCAATCTTCATTTATACTTATAATGTTTTCCTTAGATTAGTAAAGACTAATGAGTGAAATTTTAGAAAAGACACTGAAAATCCTAACTGTATTGTTATGTACCTTCAATAGTTACTTAGTGAGAGCACATACAATTAATATGCTTTGTTACAAAAATGCCAAAATGGGACATGCTTCATAATAATAATGACTTTCATTTTACCATGATTGTCTACATTATCCTTTTCATTATTTATTTTAAAAATAAAAAGTCTAACATTTGCATTAAACTTTAGTGTTTTAAGTGTTTCCACAAAAGTTATTACTTTATTTACATTATTATAATACTTTCACTAGTAATTCTTATCTTGGTTTAACACATGGGGAAATTGAGTCTCAAAAATTTCATTCAAATATTAGTAAAAATGATCTGGAACTAAAATCTTGACCATCCAACTTCAATTCCTTGATCTCTTTTATTATTCCACTGAAGGGTGGCAGAATATGTCACCCCAAAATACATCACTCTGGCATGAAAATTATTTTGATTTAAAGGCACTTGAAAAGCAGCAGGTAAAAGAAAAGCACTCTGACCCCCCTTTTTCTTCTTGAGAGCAGGAAATAAAACTCCCATGTGAAATATGTCCTCCCTGTACCAGAAGGAAAGAAATATTCTTATTACCAGAGACAGGGAGTCCAGGCTGAGGGAATTCTGTACATACATTATTAAAATGACTTTTATCTTCCTTTCATCTCTACATATATTCTACTTTTCCACAATTGCTTCTCTTTGTTCAGCTTCATATATAGCACTTAGGTTTTGCCAATCCTTTGGGAGACTCCCAGGCCTCATAAAACTTATAAGAAATAAAATTGAATGCTTTTCTTTTGTTAATCTGTCTTTTGTTACAGATCCCCAGCTGAAACCTAAGACGGGTAGAGGAAATATTTTTTCTTCCCCTACACAACTCAAGACATCTTTTCAAAAGATGCTTACTCAATTGATTATTCTCCCTGATTAGATCTCTTTAGAAGACCAATAAAACCATAAACAGAGTTTAAATTGAATTAGTTCTGTGTATGGAAGAGGGATTTAGATAATTAAAGTTAATAAATTATGACAGGCAAAAATAAACACAAGCACATACAATTTCACTAGTGCCACTAAGGACCATATTAGCTATCTGATAAAAGTCACATATGCATATTACATACGTAAATAGGTAAAATGACAGCACAATATATATGAATCATGCCACTTAAATCTTAAGTCCCATGAATGCAATTATTCCTTAAAGGGAGAAATAATTTTAGTTTAGGAAAGCAGGAAACAATGACTTACAGAAAAATAGAGACAGAAACCCAAATATTCTTCACAACTCAAAGCTCTCAGCTTGTGTAGGGACTTAAGTTTAAGCCTGGTGCTGACTCTCTGGTGCACTCTGAAGGGATGAGCCAAACCCTTAGAGATGTTACATTTTTGACATTTCATTAGCTACAGAGCTTTCCTTTTTTTTCAGTAGAGCCAAGTAAGCGTTACAGATCCCATGACTCTTTTCAAAGTGAGTCAGAGGTGGCACAGGTGCCTTAGTCAAACAATTCCCTTGCCAATAACATAACTTCTAATTAGATGTGGCATAATAATTTCTTATGGAATATAGAAAAGACTGAACCATGTTTTTTCTCCCAGAATTAGATGAAAATTAAAAGTTTTTGAAGTTTATTTCAAGACAAGGGATTACCTTTTTTCAGCCCCTTTGTGCCATTTATCTTTGCCTACTGCAGCTGCATTGGAGGCTTACCTGGTGGTGCCATGGAATGTTCCCATAACTCTTAAGGTTCTGCGACCTTTTCCATACTCAATGAGACCTTGTGCTGAGTTCACTTAGAACTCCAGAGAATATAAAATTAATCTTTTTTAGATACTTATCAGTGAGTGTGCCAAACAGGGCCCTTAGAGACTAAGAGCCTGCCTGGACCACTTCCAATTATTAATGGTCCCTGGTAATTTGAAAGAAAATGAAGTGTGAAAACAAAGTTACAAAAATTTTAATATTTTATATTTAACTAACATGTAGTTAAACATAAACATACAAAATACAATGACTTAAATGTAACCACATTACATTTGAGGTTCTTCTTGAATATGAGACTTAGGCCAAATGGATTTTCTGGTCTCTCAATAAATTAGCCTTGATATGAAACTCCTAAAATACTCAAGGGTATGGAAAACCACAAAGTGTAGCTCCCATAAATGAGTATTTTTTTAAAAGAACACTCATTTAAATTCAGGTAGTACAGTGTGAAACTAACAGCAGAAACTCTGTAGTCAGAGTCAGAGTGACGAACGTGATTATTGGCTCTGCTACTTACTAGCTGTGTGAACTTGTATTTTGTTTCCTCTCTTGTATAATGGAAATAATATTACTTATTTCATAAGGTTAATGATTTAATATTCACAAAGTGCTTAGTAGAATTCCTTGGCATATATATTTGTTGTTGTTGTTAAATAAATAAAACAAAAAAGGTAGCATTGTATATTATGTTCATCAGTGTCTATATTAGACACTCCCAAAGTTTCAGTGGCTCAAGTTAATGTGATTTATTTATCACAGTCCCATGTGAGTTTGGAGGCTCTACTGAAAAATCCTATTCTGTAGTTAAACAGGGACCCAGCCTACTTAATTTTGTGGGTCTCTCATCCTTACGTAAGTCCCAGGTATCTTCTGCATCAACTGGCCAACAGATAAATGAAAAGAGTGTGTAGAGGTTGGCTTAGGATGTTTTATGAGAGGTGCATAATTTTACCCACGTTCCACCAGCCAGTCCTGAATGACATGGCCCTGAGCAAGAAGAACAAAGGCTGCAAACTGTAGTCTTTCTGTATACCCAGGACAAGGAAACAGGGTTGATTTTCATCTGATGAACCAGGAACATACATGATAACGGTCACATTAAGATTTTATCTACCTTAAAAGAGCTTGAAAAAACAGCACAATGGTACTTAACATTCATAAGGAATCTCAATTGAATTGGTGGCTTCCACATTCTTTTTTTTTTCCAATAAAGATGTGGAAGTCAGTCATATAAAGATGGATAAGAGTGGCAATTATTTATCTTTAAATCCACTGGAAATTATTGTTAGGTTGACCATGTAAAATGAACTATATCTAGTGTATTTCTGAAATCTGTTTTTCCTTTGGACAGACCTAGTTCCTTTCCTTTCCCCTCTGTTTGTTTTATGACCCTAAAAACCAATTTTCTCTAAAGGTCATTTTACCTCTAAATATTTCTTAAATCCATCTACTTCTTTCCACCTATTTGGCATAACTTGAGATCAAATTATCATTTTTCTTGCCTGGACCATTGCATTGACTTCTGAACTGATCACCTCACATCTACCTTTGTCTGCTTCCAATTTATTTACTGCAGCCATTTGATTTTTATCTCCTAAATCTTTTTACAATCAGTCCATTTCTTTAAGTCAGCTCCACAAAAGCTAATCTAACTGACTCACGTTTCCTTCTGTGCCATTCTCTTACCCGCTCTCCACCATACAAATCATCCTTCATTTCCAGGACATGCTGAAATGCTTCCTGTCCTAGGGCTTTAGCAAATGCTGTTCCTTATGTCCAAAGGTTCTTCTCCATACATTTTTAGGTAATTCCTACCATGTGTCAGATCTGAGAGATTGCTTCTTCAAAGATGCAGTGACCTGCACAACTACATATTATTTTGTTTACTTTCTCATGGCACCTTTAATTCTTGTTCATAGAACTTTCTTATAATTGTAATTAAATAATAAGTGGTGCACTTAGATATATATCTGTCTCCTTTACTAAAATGTTGCCTATAAGATTGTGTTGATCAGAACACCACCTCTAGCACCTGACAATATGCATTACAAAGAGGAGACACTTAATTTTTATTGAACAAATGTGGCTCATTTTAATTCTGCATCACCAAATAATTTCATTCATTATCAAATTATGCTTGATTTCTTACAATATACCAAGGACTGTACTGCATACTATAGATTCAAATTTAACTGAACGGCCCTATGGTCTTTGAGTTGCTGATAATGCAGTGGTGGGGCCAAAAAAGTAAATGAAAGATAATAAAATGTAACAAGAAGTATTTGGATACAAATTTCATGAGGAAACAAATAAACATATATAATTTTTCTTTTTTAATGAGGGGATTTTCAAGAAAAGGTAATATTTTGGTATTCTGTCCTTTTTCACCTCAAATTTTGGTATCTACCAAATTGGAGAGGGCCAGTATATGCACAAAGCCCCGTGAACTTAACTTCCAAGGGCATTACTGATTGATGAAAGGAGTCTCCTTTCTCTGAGCAAAGAAGAGTTCTATCTTGATGAAGACTTCACTGATTGCAAGGAAAAGAAACAAACTCAAACTGAGTAACTGAGAAATTCATTGTAGAGGTACCATGGACAGAACAATTATTTAGGTAGGTAATAAATATAATGGTAAAAAATTTTGACCCCATGCTTTACTCATACATTGAACTAATTGTCATGCAAATATCATTTCAAATCAACTAGGTTTCCATAAAGGTGACAACCAAAAATTCTCAAGAAAGACAATTCTGAGCTATAATGTATCCTATTTGTCTTCATGAACTGCTCTGTCTTATTGTTTTTATATCTAATATTTTAATTGTAAAACCTCTCATCCAATGATTTTCTTCATTATTTGATATTCCAAATTTACCAGGACTGACTCTTCATTGTGAATTCTGTCTCAAGAATCTTACATTCCCAGTTTTATATACTAAACAAGATAGAAAAGTTTTAATTATTGCATTTTATGTTTGCATAAGGATTACTGTTGATGATTCTAGAGTCTACATTCATATTTTATTTATTCATTCTATTAATTTTATGTATTCATTTTATTTACTCTCTCATTTATTTATTCTTTACATAGTACCTGCTATGTACTAGGCACTGATTCACTGGAGATATAACACAGAAAAATACTGTTTAATGTCCGTGACCCAGATAACTCTGCCATTGCCAGTGCTATTCAAAGTATCCCCTAATTGAAAATATGAAGAGAAAACTTAGAATTACCAATGATTTAAAGTGAAAAATAAGTGAAACAGCATGATATATGGGAACCAAACATTTGAAACAGAAGAACTTACCAACAAATAATATACTCACTGAAGGAAAGACCAAATCACTCAAGTGAATAAAATAAGTATCTTGGAAGTTACTTTGAGAGGATAATACATCCATTAAAAAACATAAGATGCCCTCCACTTTTGGTACTACAGGAATTGAGATAAGCTGAAAACACTCTAGCTACAACACCGTAAGACATTCTCCATAAAATATTAAAAACAGCCCCACAGATACACCAGAAATACATCTACGCGTGGAACAACTCCTACGGAGCACCTACTGAATGCTGGCAGAAGACCTCAGACCTCCCAAAAGGCAAGGAACCCCCCACGTACCTGGTTGGGGCAAAAGAAAAAAAATAAACAGAGACAAAAGGATAGGGATGGGTCCTGCACCAGCAGGAGGGAGCTGTGAAGGAGGAAAAGTGTCCACACACTAGGAAGCCCCTTCACGGGCGGAGACTGCGGGTGGCGGAGTGGGGGAGCTTCGGAGCCACGGAGGAGAGCACAGCAACAGGGGTGCGGAGGGCAAAGCGGAGAGATTCCAGCGCAGAGGATCGGGGCCGACTGGCACTCACCAGCCGAGAGGCTTGTCTGCTCACCCGCCGGGAGAGGACTGGGGTTGGCGGCGTGAACACAGCCTGCAGGGGGTTAGTGCACCACGGCTACCCGGGAGGAAGTCCGGGGAAAAGTCTGGACCTGCCGAAGAGGCAAGAGACTTTTTCTTCCCTCTTTGTTTCCTGGTGCACAAGGAGAGGGGATTAAGAACGCTGCTTAAGGGAGCTCCAGAGACGGGCACGAGCCGCGGCTAAAAGTGCGGACCCCAGAGACAGACATGAGACGCTAAGGCCGCTGCTACTGCCACCAAGAAGCCTGTGGGCAAACACAGGTCACTATTCACACCCCGCTTCCAGGGAGCCTGTGCAGCCCACCACTGCCAGGGTCCTGGGATACAGGGAAAACTCCCCCGGGAGAACGCACGGTGCCTCAGGCTGGCAACGTCACGACGGCCTCTGCCGCCGCAGGCCCACCCCGCACTCCGTGACCCTCCCTCCCCCCGGCCTGAGTGAGTCAGAGCCCCTGAATCAGCGGTTCCTTTAACCCCGTCCTGTCTGAGCGAAAAACAGATGCCCTCCGGCGACCTACACGCAGAGACGGGGTCCAATCCAAAGCTGAGCCCCTGGGAGCTGTGAGAACAAACAAGAGAAAGGGAAATCTCTCCCAGAAGCCTCAGGAGCAGTGGATTAAAGCTCCACAATCAACTCGATGTACCCTGCATCTGTGGAATACATGAATAGACAACGAATCATCTCAAATTAAGGAGCTGTGTGGATGAAAGGCTCTTGGTGCTGCAGCCAGGAGTTAGTGCTGTGCCTCTGAGGTGGGAGAGCCAAATTCAGGACACTGGTCCACAAGAGGCCTCCCAGCTGCACATAATATCAAACGGCAAAAATCTCCCAGAGATCTCCATCTCAACACCAGCACCCAGCTTCACTCAACGACCAGCAAGCTACAGTGCTGGACATCCTAGGCCAAACAACTAGCAAGACAGGAACACAACCCCACCCATTAGCAGAGAGGCTGCCCAAAATCATAATAAGTCCACAGACACCCCAAAACACACCACCAGACGTGGACCTGCCCAACGGAAAGACAAGATCCAGGCTTATCCATCAGAACACAGGCACTAGTCCCCTCCACCAGGAAGCCTACACAACCCACTGAACCAACGTTAGCCACTGGAGACAGACACAAAAAACAACAGGAACTACAAACGTTCAGCCTGCAAAAAGAAGACCCCAAACACAGTAAGATAAGCAAAATGAGAAGATAGAAAAACACACAGCAGATGAGGGAGCAAGATAAAAACCCACCAGACCTAACAAATGAAGAGGAAATAGGCAGTCTACCTGAAAAAGAATTCAGAATAATGATAGTAAAGATGATCCAAAATCTTTGAAATACAATAGACAAAATGCAAGAAACAGTTAACAAGGACCTAGAAGAACTAAAGATGAAACAAACAATGATGAACAACACAATAAATGAAATGAAAAATACTCTAGATGGGCTCAATAGTAGAATAACTGAGGCAGAAGAACGGATAAGTGACCTGGAAGATAAAATAGTGGAAATAACTACTGCAGAGCAGAATAAAGAAAAAAGAATGAAAAGAACTGAGGACAGTCTCAGACCTCTGGGACAACATTAAACGCACCAACATTCGAATTATTGGGGTTCCAGAAGAAGAAGAGAAAAAGAAAGGGACTGAGAAAATATTTGAAGAGATTATAGTTGAAAACTTCCCTAATATGGGAAAGGAAATAGTTAATCAAGTCCAGGAAGCACAGAGAGTCCCATACAGGATAAATCCAAGGAGAAACACGCCAAGACACATATTAATCAAACTGTCAAAAATTAAATACAAAGAAAGCATATTAAAAGCAGCAAGGGAAAAACAACAAATAACACACAAGGGAATCCCCATAAGGTTAACAGCTGATCTTTCAGCAGAAACTCTGCAAGCCAGAAGGGAGTGGCAGGACATATTGAAAGTGTTGAAGGAGAAAAACCTGCAACCAAGATTACTCTACCCAGCAAGGATCTCATTCAGATTTGATGGAGAAATTAAAACCTTTACAGACAAGCAAAAGCTGAGAGAGTTCAGCACCACCAAACCAGCTCTACAACAACTGCTAAAGGAACTTCTCTAGGCAAGAAACACAAAAGAAGGAAAAGACCTACAATAACGAACCCAAAACAATTAAGAAAATGGGAATGGGAACACACATATCGATAATTACCTTAAATAATACCGTAAATGTAAATGACTAAATGCTCCCACCAAAAGACACAGATTGGCTGAATGGATACAAAAACAAGATGCATATATTTGCTGTCTACAAGAGACCCACTTCAGACCTAGAGACACATACAGACCGAAAGTAAGGGGATGGAAAAAGTTATTTCATGCAAATGGAAACCAAAAGAAAGCTGGAGTAGCAATTCTCATATCAGACAAAATAGGTCATGAAGAACCTAGGGGTAAGACGGGAATAAAGACACAGACCTACTAGAGAATGGACTTGAGGATATGGGGAGGGGGAAGGATATGCTGTGACAAAGCGAGAGGGAGGCATGGACATATATACACTACCAAATGTAAGGTAGATAGCTAGTGGGAAGCAGCCGCATAGCACAGGGAGATCAGCTCGGTGCTTTGTGACCGCCTGGAGGGGTGGGATAGGGAGGGTAGGAGGGAGGCAGATGCAAGCTGGAAGAGATATGGGAACATATGTATATATATAACTGATTCATTTTGTTGTGAAGCTGAAACTAACATACCATTGTAAAGCAATTATACTCCAATAAAGGTGTTAAAATGAAAAAAAAATATTAAAAACATGCTGATATTGTATAGCTGAGCTGTCAGGGCAGTAAGGAAAGTTCATAGGTTTTCTCCAAAAGGGAGAAAACAAAAAGTCAGAGTGGTTAAGCATGTGCTGAAGTTTTGGTAGTGGTGGTGGCAGAAGTAACAATATGCAGAAAGGTTGGAAGAGGTTGCTAATCTCTTTAAACAAAGGGACTTTTTACCTTTAAATTTTTATTTTGACATAAGTTCAGAATCACAAAAAGGTTGTGAGAATAATACACATAATTCCCAAACACCCTTCTTTAAGATTCTCAAATTGTTGAAATTTACTTACTTATAATTTTCATTTCTTCAACAGTTCTTTCTCTTTTTCTGCACCCATTTTAGATGCATCATTTGAGGATTATTTACTGAAATTAATTGAAAAAGTAATGAACAAATTGTAAACTAACAAAAATCTAGTAAAACACAACAAGAAAAGACGAAGAAAGAATTAGGAAATACCCTAAGTTCCAATATGTATATTATGTATACACAATTCTCAATTCATTTATCTCAAATTTCCTCCTGAAAAGACACATATTTTGAATGAGGAGACTGTCACTTTGGAACCAAGTAGCCAAAGTTTTAAACACATGGATATCTGATAACACAGAGCATTACTCCATCTCAGAATTATGGGAAGCAATTTCATGAAATATTAGTTTTACATATGTCTGTGACTGTTAAACAGCATTAAATGTTTCACTTTGTGCATACCTACAGAGCCATTTCTAATATCTTTGGGGTACAATAAGAGTGAAATACAATCACTAATGTAATATTAAGAAAGAAATATGATCTCTACTTAATTATTAACCTAGGAAAAAATGATTGACTATACAAGGTAAGAAATCCCTGCTCAAATTTTACATTTGATTTAATTTGCATCAATGCTTCCATTAGTTTAAAAACATTTATCAGGTTATAAACATCTCTTGGGACTTACCCTATGGAACAACATGTCTTCTGAAATTGTTCTCTGTGATTAGTTGCTTCTTATACAGAATTCATGCTGACATAATTCCCTTAAAAAAATGTGTCTATAAACATACAGATTAGTTTAGCAAGAATAGCTATTTGCTTATCTTCACTCATCTGCATATGAATATATTTTTCATTTTTGTCTATTGTTTATCTATACCTGAAAATTTATTACAGTCTTTTTGATTCACTTGTTACCTACAAACTAAGTTACCTAGAGGATTCTAGCCACCATTTTATGCTACTTTATATTCATAATTTATTTGACTCTCTCTAGGTGATGAGTCCAAAAATAATTGAAAACATGTTTCTAATACTGCTCTACTTAAATGCAAAACAGTAAAGCAGAAGTTTTGAATTATAGTTCTAAGAGCAATGTTTCTGTGTTTGGTGTTCTGGAGCTGGGTCTATGCTGGTAATGCTAACAGAAGAGTGCAATTAGTTATTCAAGTGGTTTCCAAAACTGAGTATGTGTTATATTATGAAAGTAAATTTCAATAACACTTGCATTAATTAGAAAAACATTAAAAATATTCATTCAATTCATTTTACCTAGAAATACACTATCTGAATTTCAACATCATACTAATATTGCAGTTAGGCCTGTAAATTCTTCAAATACATAGCTGCAATTTTCTGAGACTAAATTCTATCTGAAAAGCAGACACCAATTTTCCTTTTTTCTTGGCTATATAGTACACAATAACTGCAGATATCCTTCAGTGATACAGAATATCCTAGCTTGAATAAAACATTTTAAATGCTCTATCAGAAGATATTAATGTCAAAAGTATATATTTTAAGTATAAAAGCAATTTCCAGAAAGCCCCTTTTATCAGTTTCCTATGGCTGCTATAACAAATTACCACAAATGGTGGCTTAAAACAAGGGGAATTTGTTATGTCGCCATTCTGAAGTCGAAAGTCAGCATCACTGGGCCAAAATCAAGGTGTCAGTAGGGCAGTACTACTGGAAGCTTTAGGGGAGAATCCCTCCCTTACCTCAACTAGCTTCTGGTGGCTACCACATTCCTTGGCTTGTGGTCCCATCTCTCAAATTTCAGCCTCTGTTGTCACATTGCCTTCTCTTCCATCTGTCAAATCTTTCTCTGCCTCTCTCTTATAAACAGACATGTGATTGTATTTAGGTCTACTAGGCTAATCCAGGATAGCCTAATCCAGGACATGTGATTATATTTAGGTCTACTAGGTTAATCCAGGATAGCTAATCCAGGACATGTGATTGTATTTAGGTCTACTAGGCTAATCCAGGATAGCTAATCCAGGACATGTGATTGTATTTAGGTCTACTAGGCTAATCCAGGATAATCTCCCCATCTGAAGATACTTAATTTATCACATCTGCAAAGTGTCTATTTGTCAGTAAAAGTAAGGGTCACAGGTTTCAGGCATTATGATATAGCTATCTTTGGGGGGCCATTATTCAGCCTACCACATCCCTTTATAGCAATCTTCATATTTTCGAAGTCTAGTTCCTCATACATATATGGTGATTAAAGTACTTATTTAACTCAAAGCTTCTTAATGAATTTTGAGTCATAATGTAATTTCCCAGGATCTAGAGCTATGCTAAGTGATACTTTCTAGGAGTTTTAAATAAAGTTTAAGCTACAGTGCCTAACTCTTCTTCAGGTATCTTTGTGTCTGAGAATGGTTTTTCTAGCATCTCTGTCTGAGAACAGTACCATCTATTCTCCTAAACCAGACATCTAAGACATCCCTCTCCTTCACTGCCCTCTCCTGTGCCCCTATCCCAAATTCCAATCCACCATTTGTCCTGGATGACCTTGACTCTAAATATCTTTCAGATTTTCCCATTTTTCTCTCTTTCTGCTTTTGCTACTCTGTCTCATTTGATCACTAACACTTGCCTGAGGTTCGGCAATAGCTTCTTTATTGGTCTCAATGTACTATCTATTGTCCTCAATCCACTCTCAACCCTGCAGTTAGAATTACCTTTTCAA
This sequence comes from Leucopleurus acutus, assembly GCF_964270905.1. Classification (NCBI taxonomy): domain Eukaryota; kingdom Metazoa; phylum Chordata; class Mammalia; order Artiodactyla; family Delphinidae; genus Leucopleurus; species Leucopleurus acutus. The sequence goes on along the minus strand of NC_139145.1, from coordinate 108,863,725 downwards.
AGCACAAAGATGATTTTGCATGAAAAATAAATCCATCCTCTGATTTTGGGATGAAGGTCAAAATTTTTAACATGGTCAAAAAGACTACTTCTGAAATTTGGCTAGTACCACTCTCAGGTTTCTGCAATTCAGTCCATAGCTTTGGGCTGGGGGAACTTTTCCCTGACCACAAGAAAGGCAAAGCCCCAGGGCACCTATGAGCTCAGCTGAAACTTTTAAATTTGAACAGAATGAAGTCTTCACACTCTGATTTAAAAACACTCTGGTTTGGGCTTCCCTGTTGGTGCAGTGGTTGAGAGTCCGCCTGCCGATGCAGGGGACATATGTTCATGCCCCGGTCCGGGAAGATCCCACATGCCGCGGAGCGGCTGGGCCCGTGAGCCATGGCCGCTGAGCCTGTGTTCCGCAATGGGAGAGGCCACAACAGTGAGAGGCCCGCGTACCGCAAAAAAACAAACAAACAAACAAAAAAAACCAGAGACAACAAACAGTCACAGAAGGTAGTGGAAATGCTAGAAAAGAGTAGTAAAGATGGACTCCTGAGTCAGCGAGAAGATCACCTTGTGTTTCCGACTTTGCTCTTCCAGAACAGCAAGCTCTACTACTCTTTAGGCTCTTGGGTTCTATGAGATCTTGCTGAACTTAAAATACTAAAAGTTTCCTGTATTTTTACCATCTTTTTTTCATTTACACTAAAACTTGAATGGGTGTTTATTAAAACCAAAATAGCAGTGGATTGGCCAAAAGATTAGAGTTAGAAAAGACAGAATATCTGTGGTAAAGTACATGGATTTATTGAGAACAAAATCTTTTTTATAAGGTAAATAGAACTCAATTTCCCATTATACATGTCTAAATAACACTAAAATAAGAAAACATTAAGATAAAGGAGTTAGAGACATCTTACAGACAAAGTAATTGTAGGAGTGATTGACAAATGCTTAAACTTTTTTTTTTTTGTACATGTGTACTGTCTCAGAGAACATTGGAAACATTCAGTAAATATTGTTTTTGTTAACATGATGATGCTGATAATTACGTGTTTCCTGAATTTAGATAATTTAATTGATCAGGGCAGGATACTAATGAGGTTATAGCTACAGATCTTATAGTTAGCTCAGTTCCATTTAAGTGCCTGTGGGCACTTAAATTGACTTCTCACCTCAGTAAGTCACCACTGCTGTGTATCATTAACTGAAATAGCAACTAAAGTGTGAGATTACATCTGTAAAACGACTACTTCAGAAAAAAATTATTCAAATCTTATACTTTACTTATGGGTCACTAGTTTCATCTTTGTGTATGAAAACTAGGATACTTTATATCTTTGATGATGAGACAGAGAAAAACAGCCTTTCTTTCTGTTTTTTTTTTTTTTTTTTTGGTCTCTGTGCATAGTCATATAAAAAACTCCTTTTTGAAATTATCCTGAAACATAAATTAATCCTTGTTTAAAATTCCAAAGACTAATTTCTATTCTGCAAGAATTACATCAACCATTTTAATTGTTTTGATTATCTGACAGAGCTTTTCCATATAATTGCAAGAAGAAGAGACATCATCTAACAAAGTTGCTCACGCAGTTAGAATAATTATCTTAATGTTATAAACTTATAGCAGATCCAGTGGAAATTATTAATGGCAGCAGTCAAATATTATATAAGTAAAATTAGATTTTTATGTCCACTGATTTGATTTGTGTTAATTTTGTATATTAAGGTGAAGGAAAGTAACAGAAAAGAGCAGAAATTATAATGAATTATATAATCAGAATCTAGTAAACAAAGAGCTGCTGGTTACATGGAAGAAACTGGAACTTTATACTCTTCAGAAATAAATCTTAATGAAAGGTTAATCTCAGGACACTTTCTGAATTCCTCATAAGACAGCTGTAGTTGATTCATCGGGGCTTTACCTAATGCTGGTCTCAGAGATCTTCACCAATATTTTGTGTCAATTTGAATATATTATGCATAGGTCAAATTCTCAGGTGTTACCTGCAGTTGCTTACGTGTATTAATCCCTTTTCCTACTTAATGAGTTTAGAAAGATACCCACATTGTTATACTGTATAAGGTACTCTTAAGTATGTTACTTATATATTTAAATTAATTATCTGAATAAAGGCTGCAGAGGTCAGCAACATGCCCAAAGTGTGATACAGCTAGTAAGCTGTGTACCAGAATTTAGATTTAGACCTTAGGATAATGACTCCTGAACCCCATTGTAAACTACTTGCTGTCTTTTATGTATACATTTATATACCTATATTTTACAAATATTAAACATAGATATCATCTAGAAAGTGCTATAAGATGGAAAACTCTGACTGCCATAACTAAAATGTTCAGATAATTCAATCTTTAATAAACCAACTCTAGCATTATTGTTAAAATGGTTATTTAAATATAGTATATTAGCTTAACATTAGAATAAAGTTTATTTCAAAGTTTTGTGTAGCATAAATTATGACTTCATAAAACTATTTGATTTGTTTAAACTTTAATTGTTTCCCTTAGATGTTTTCTTCTCTTCCTTTTTCTATTTCATATACATATAAACAGGTGTAGATATTATATATTATACACATTATTTAATTTCATCAAAACATAGGTATAAACGTAGATAGTATCTATTAAGATTTTTATCAAGCAAGTATGCTTGCTCTGAGGAGACATTTTTTTTTTAGCTTACTATGCCAATATAAGTTTTCTAAAGCAAAAATTGTGCACTTAGATGTCAAGCCATTGTCAAACACATTGAACTGTGAGTTCCAACTGTTGCTACATTCCAATCTTAGTGAGCCAGGCTTGAAAGCAGAGAACATCTTACAGATCTCCTTTGATATCTGAACTAAAACATTTTTTTCCAAACAGTGGGTAATAAATTTAGCAGCATTTAGACAGAAAAAAAAGCTGTTTCTAAAGTAATTACTCTTTCCCAAAATCTGAGGTAAGAAATTGAAGAAATTCATCCACCCAGTAGGTAGCATTTTGAGATCCCACTTTTCCATACTATTACATTTGTATGTACTTCTACATTATTAGCACAAATTTAAATGCCATGTATTCTTTCTGCAAGAATGGGCAATGCCAATGCTTTTACTGAATGATACCTACAGGTCAAGGCTGTTTTAAGGGTGATATATATATATATATATATATATATATATATATACACACACACACACACACACACACACACACACATATATACATATATATATATATATATATAAAACATTATTAATTTAATCATTACACAGCCATACTGAAATGTGTCTTAGACCATTCAGTCTGCTATAATGCGGGGACAAATCTCATTTATGAGGGCTCCACCCTCATAACTTACAAACCTCCCAAAGACTCCACCTACTAATACCATCATCACCTTATCACCTTTGGGGGTTAGGATTTCAACATGTGAATTGAAATTCACATGAGGGACACAAACAGTCAGACCATAGCATGTACAATTTTCATACATTTTCAGGTGAATAAATTGAGGGATAGCAAGATTAAACAAGAGGTCCAGCATTACAGTTAGTATGTGCTCTTTAAAAACTGGTGGGCTTACAATAGAGTGTGGCCTCTAAAATTTATTTCTGAAAACTCCTCATGATATTGAGGAATAAAGATGTAGATTCAAGGAAGATTGTCACCTTTTAAGAAAAAAATTGTACTAAAATTTTATTTTAATTTAAATAAAACTTAAAAATTTATTTAAAATTATTATTAAGTAATATATGTTTGGTATACAAATTAATCCACTGATAGGAAAAATCAGAAGTCTCTCTTTCCATTCTGACTCTAATAGTACAATTCTACATCTCAAATCCAATTATTTGATAAAATAGAAAAAAAATCCTTACTTTGCCTTATATTTGACACAATTTTTTAAAGTTTTATTGTTTTGCATAGTTTTTTAGATAAACTGTGTTTTTTTGGTTATGCTCTAGTTTTAATTTTTTGATGGCCTTATTCTATCACTTTCTCACTTTACATCACACTGTCCAAAGTAAACTTGTTAATTTTTTATTATTGTCAGCCATCATACAAAATTCTTGAACATAATTCTGATTTATCAGTGTAGTTTAGAAACTCACCTCAAAATGAATCACTGTGCCCATAGGATATCAGCTATAGGATTGGCTAATCAGCCAGTACAGTGCTGTGCTCACCACTGACCCAATCATACTGGCAAGGGCATTGGTATCAATGCCACCTGGAACTGGGGAAGAGGTCAACCCACTCAAAATTTCCTGGCTTCTTCAAAATGGAAAACATTTCATGGGAAATAATGTTTACCCCACTGTTTAGATTCAATTATTGACTTTTCACATTGAGAGGAGAGATGAAGTGAGTCTAATTTTCTTTTTCCTTCATAGGAGACTTATGCACAGAGTTGTACATGGTATTTTATTTATCCACAAAATTTTCCTTACATTCATTGGATATGACTAAATCTCCATTTTTAAAAATTGATATTCAAAGAGGTGGAGCTTTTAATGATAGAATTAGGTCTTTGGACATTTCGGGAAAGTTTTACAATAAATGTGAATACTTTTTCTTGTTTTAATCATTTTATCTCTTGTTAAAATGTGTGTGTATACGCACACACATATGCACACACACACACACACATATATATATAGGCATAATTTTCTATTGGCTGTTCATGTCATCCTTTTTCATTTAATTGGTATGACCTTTTAAAACTCTGTGGTAATTGTGTACTTTGGAAAATAATATCAACCCACTAGGTACTCTATTATAGTCTAGTGAAATGTTATGATAATCCACAATTCCACAATCACCCATCTACTGTCATTGTAAAAAATGAGTGAGCACTCCTAATTAAATAAATATACAGTGTATATTTTCATGTAGATTCTATATTTTCACATGCACTTAGATATGAAACACATACATAGGTACCCACAAACAAACCAGTTCATTGAACTTTGACAATTATACATTATTCTTTAATTTTGAAGAGTTTGCTCCTTTAAATATCTTATTATTTTGATAAATGGATTTTTTTGTACAAGTACTTTTAAATTTAAAAATAAAAGAATCCTTTCAAATAAATGTTTAAGAGATTTATAAACAAGAAACTCAACAATATTCCTACTAAATTGTCAAGTTAAACAGTGATTTATGAGAAAGATGTTCCTCAGATGAATAAGGGGAAAGAAGAATTCAACTAATATGATCCATAAAACTCAGTGTGGAGTCTATTAGGGCTTGAAGACTTTTTACTAGTTTAGAAAATGAAGCAGATGTTTCAGTAAACAGGAGACAATAAAGAGAATACTAAAAATATGCAGCAGCACAGCTGCATCTGTGTCACTTTTTCTGACCTGGTATTTTTTTTTTTTTGACCTGGTATTTTTGAGAAAATTAAGTCAATTTTGATTTTTCACTTGCTTTAATTATGTCCTCTGTAATTGTGACACTAAATTCAAATTTGTAAATCATAAACTTGGGACTTACGTGGCGATCTGAAATAGAAGTAACACACTTTTTATAAATTAATTGATTAGCCAAACACATAAATTGGCAAAATGAGTATGAAGATGACAATTTTCTTGTTAATAAAGATAATATAATCAATCAAGCTACATGTTTCTGGAAAGCAATAAATAATTTTCTTCCTGAAAGAGGGTCTCTTGAATTTTTAAAATTATTGCACTTTAGTTTCCTAGATATAATCCATGACTTAAAAATTTCTCTTGAAATGAAAGCATTCTTAGTTGTCATAAATATGTTCCTGGTTAAGCATTCCTTTTAAAATTTCTCCTGAAATATTATGCTGAATTCAAGACAAAGGAGTGCTAGTTGGTTGCTTTTATATAAATTCATTACCATAAATAATAGTCACCATAACTTTATGCTTATAGACCTCTATATTGTGTATGAGGCACATTCCTAAGATATTCAATTAGGCATATGCAAACACAATATTTTCTGATTTTAGTTCAAATAATTAGTAGAAAAGAGTTAAAAATATGACTTGTGATTAAAATTATTTAGAATTAGATAATGGTTTCAGTGTAATCTTTTCATTTGGATGCATGATGTAGTTAAAGAAAATATTATAAAATTATTAGAAACTAGTCTAAAGGAGCTTGTAAATCAATTGGTAGAAGGAAACCAAAGGATTTATTTACTATATAAATATGCTTTAAGTTATTTCATTTATAATTAATTTGATTCAATTACTTGAAATCAAAACAAACATGTTAAGGAATAAATTCCCTAATATAAATCATATGGCTTAAAATAGAAGAGCTAGAGAGATAGAAATACATTGCTTATGAGATATGATCAGATCTACAATTCCTTATCCAAACCCCAGGGGCCAGATGTATTCCAGAATTGGGATTTTGTCTGAATTTATTAAAGGTAACATTTTGCATGTATCTTATATTATGCTAACACTCAGTGGGGCCTGGAGCAGCTCCCCCTACTCAGATATGTTAATACTTCAAAATATATAAACAATATAAATATTTGATTTAAAAAATAAAAATAATCAGTAAATAATCATACATCAGTATAGGTTTAGTTTTGTCATTATATGAAAAATATCAGGGCTCTTTGGATCCTGGAATTGCAACACACACTAATTTCCCTATACATTAGGGTTTTCTTTGCCTTGGTGCTCTGAACAATGTAAATGTTCCTGGGCCCAGCCCTTTGACGCTATTGCCATGAGCACTTAACAGTGTTTTACGATCAAGGTGATATTTGGACTATTCTAAACTCTTAACTATTATTAAAATATTAGAAACCTCATTAAGCAGTTCTGAGAATATGAAGGATACTATGAGGTGAAGGAAAATATTCCCTACTACAAAAGGACAGTCAAACTCAGGCAGAACTTGGTCAGAGGCATTTACATTTATTTACATTCTATCGTCTCAGAATTAGTAAATTTCTTATCTGGAGTTCTTTTCCTGTATTTTCAACTATTTTATTGAAGTTGTCAGCATTACCTCTTTTTTAAATAATCACATGTTTCTGTGAACATATCTATATAGCCTATTCTCAAGTGTTTCTCAATCTGTGGATTGAATAAAATGCTTTCCATTTTCTTTTCTTTTCTTTTTTTTTTTCATTACATAGATAGTCTTATTCCAGATATGAACTGTTCTGGTAAGAAAATTCCTTTCTTTTCCTTGTCTGGCTTGTTCTCAGAGGAGTGAAACATCCAAAGCACATTCATTTAGGTGAATACAATACAACAGAAAAAAAAATGTGTTCTGTAGGTTAATCTCAGTATTCTCAAATTTGGGTAGCAAAGGATAGACCAAAATACATGATAATCACTGACTCCAGCATATGATATACCTGAAGCAATATATTTTGATTATGGAATTCAGGAGGGGTAGATGAATAAGAGGAGTCACAAATACAGTCTACCTACATCCAGTTAGCCTAAAAATTGACCATGACATTTCCAAGAAGAGAAGAGGTTACAGAACTGCAGAGGATTGAGGGCTGAGCCAAACTCCTTGAAGAGATTACGGGTCTCAGAAGTTTCAGTTTTTCACCTCTTGGCAGATTCACAGAGCTCTATGAACATTCAGGCCAGAAAACTACCCCTGTACTTGCTTTCAGGCCAGACTATCCTCTAAGCACACATCACCAAATCTTCATCTTTCTGAATGGCCTTGGATCCTGCATGTGTCTGGATGATCATCTTTCAAAGTAAGTTAACACTGAAGCCTATTAGTTCTATATTTGGGACATCTTTATGGAGCAGTAATGATAATAGCTGGCACTCCTTTTCTTCAAGGCTCACTGCAATCTATGAGCATTCTAACTTTATAGGTGAGAAAACATAAGCTTAGAGAATTAAGTAACTTGCCTTAGATCACACAAACTTACAAATGAAGCAGGAACTTGAAGACAAATTCTCTGATGTCAAGTACTCAGCAATTTCTTTCCATAATTCCACAGATAATTCAAAAGATACATTTTGATGAGCAGAGTCTTTCATTACCTCAAAATAATTTTCTTTCCATAAACTGTGGATTTTCATTTGTTTAAATCTGGCAAATGTCTTAGATATGATTTTGCTCCACCTCTGAAGAACAATCAATCAGTCAATAATTAAGGGCTTGACTGCAATTATGGACCTAAACCAAAAAGACTGAGGAAGAATCTCTGTGCACAGTTCCTGAAAATTTACTGGAAGCTTCACTTCCTCACACTCACATGTATTCATGAACTGTCCCTAAACCTCAGCCTTAAAGAAATACCTTTCAACCTGATAAATTTTAGAATCCTGCTACAAACTGGTATGAAATGAATGTCAGTCTTGAGATCTCTATTTTACTTGGAAAAGATGGGCTTACTCTGTATTGCAAAAGGGAGAGAGCAAATGAAGAGACATAATTTAATTTTATCAGTAAGGGGAAAGGGAGTTGTATGAACCTCAAAAGAAGAGAAAAACATGTTTGAAAATTGCTTGAATCACTTAAACTTTTTATTGTTATCAACACTAAAGCATATCTTCCATTAGAAAAACAGTAGGTGTAGCTGAATTGCTTTTAAATGACTTTCAATGATTCCTTTTTGAGAATCATTAGAATAATCATTAGAAGCATTAGAATAATTTTATTATAATTTCATGAAAATTTATTTTCATGTTTTATCTTCCTGTCAAACTTGAGGTGACTGATGAAAAGACTGTGTGAAGTAGAGTAATTTTGCTGTTGAAATTTAGAGATTCTCAGGAATTAACTAGGATTCTGTAGCTAGAACTTTGATCTCTACTTTTAAACTTTTAACATTTTTCTTAAAAGAAGACTTGAAGTCCATGATACTTCTATTAGACAATAAGATGGTAAAACTCTCAGAAGGTCAAAGATTTTAAATGGATAAAAATAAATGTTTTGGGAAAATTTTACAAGAATAGATTTCCCAAATTATGTTAAATCTTATAAAAAATGGAGTAAAACTTGAAATAGGAAAAATTTTTAAAGAATTATTGTTTTAAATTTTTAAAATATTCTTATAATGTTAATGAACATTATTAAATAAACTTGGAATTTATCTGTACTTATTGTTTCATTTACATTTAGAGCTGCAGTCAATTGTGCTGGACTGTGTTCGGAGAATTTCTCAGAATCCCTTTTAATGAAAATTCAATTGCCTTAAAGGAAAAATAAAAGCCTAAATCATCTAGTATCTAGTAAATTTTTAACCTTGATATAGAGTCTACTGCTTCCTAGAAGTCATATTTGGTAAGATTGCTACTATCTCAGGGTAAGGCAAATATCAGTTGAAGTACCTTCTTCCACATACATTTGAGATCTGCATGATTCCTATCATCTCCATGGTTTGGAGTCTGAGGTAAGAACTTGGCTTCACTTCCTTATTGTCATCACTGGCTTCGATTGCTTTATGGATCATCTTACCATTCCCAACAGTTTGTTCCTGTTTGATGTGATCTGTCACACTGTCCTGGATATGAAATATGGCCCACTTTATTTAATTTATATACCATCATCAACATAACAAGCAAGCAAACAAAAAATAAAACAAAACTAACTTATACAAATGATTACATTTTAGGTCTGGAAAAATCAATATGGGTGTTTCCATAAGAACACGAAAGCATAAATTTTAAATACTGAAAAGCTTAGTTTTTCAAAGTTCATTGGCCACCATTCCCAAGTTCTTGGATACCACCATGTTTGTTGGTTTTATCTACAGTACTCCCATTCCATTTATTCAATACATTCTTGAAAAAAAATTCTTTCCAAATGGAACTACAGTGCTAGGTAATTAAATAATATTTTTAATAATTATTATAATTATATTTCATAATAATTTAAAAATATAATATAATAATTATTAAAATGAAGTAATATGGTTTTGAACATCTATAATTTTCCTGTAGTAATGTTTTACAGATCCTGCAAAAGCTGTCTCTGCTCCCCAAATATGATGTAGTCATGATAAAATACATTAATTATGTAGTTGAAACATTATGCAGATGAAAGATATTGTCAACGAGTTTTATGAAGATGGTCCATGCTGTATATCAAATAATGGTTAACAATGAATGTGATATCTTTCCCATGTGGTCCACAGAGAATATAACTAAAGAAGACGTAAATGCTTTCTATCTTCCAGAGGGGATGCATGTATGTTATTACATGTTATATTATGTTGTGTTATGCTATGTTATGTTACATGTTGTGCTATAGTATGCTATGTATGCTGTGCTATGTTATATGTTATGCTATACTATCCTATGCATTACATTGTGTTACACTATGTTATCTCTTTCTCTTAGATGTTTGTCTTCTAATTCTATGGAACCCTCTCTAGGTGCACTGCTCGGCTTAAGGTGTCCTGAATTTGGAATAATTTCTGAGGTAGAAAGAAGATTGAGAACTGGTTCAGTCTAGGTCACTCATTTCTTCATCCTTCCTCTCTGATTCACATCTTTCCCCTCTGTCTTCCAGTTGGTGGCGAATTATATTCAGGTGTATAGATAGGGTATTGTTATTCATCCTTTCCCGTAGGATGTTAGCTATTCACACTAAATCTCAAGTCTAGTGCTGTTTTCTCTAGAGCTGGGTTAACTGTGCCAGGCAAAATTTCTATGCATCAGACAGAGTCTCTGGTAGGCATATGGTAATTGGGAGATAAACAGCTGTTATTGCCACAATATCTTCAGTGTAAGGGATTATGCCTGAAGGGAAATCAGGCTGACTAGGCAGTGTGTAGGGCCTGGTTCTATACACAGATATTAAGAAATTAGATTATTACCCTGGCTCCTTCAGGCCCTCAGTTAAGGATTCCTGCTTCCTTCTGAAGTGGTTGTCATTAATCTTTCCTATCCTGTACTCAGCACCTCTAAATAAGCTTTAACTTCTGCTTGACCAGGGCCAAATTTTCAGAATAGTGAATGCAATTAGATCTAAAATGCCATCTATAATACATGCACCATTATTATATGTACCATTAAATGAAAAGGGGAAAATCTCTGCCAATTTAATACTGATACAATGTTTCCTATCACAGTTTTTATTTTATTCTTATTGAAATACCTCTTTTCTTATAAATCACACTTGTGCAATCACAAAAAGAAAATTTAAGTGAAATAACTAATTAATTGATTTTAAAACTAAAACTTCTTTATATTCAGGGTCCAACTTTTTGAGCTGGGATCATCAGTGCATTTTTTTTTTCCATGTAGAATCATCCTCTATGGCTACACAAGCATTGGTGATTATTTCCTAAAAAAATGCTGCACTATTTTCTGTAGAATTATTGTCCAAGCAGCTAACGCTATTTTATAATTTTTGATACACCGGGGCAGGCAATAACAACTACCTAGCCTACCTGCTCCTGGATGACAACAATTATAAGTCATCTAAATTCAGATATGTTAAAATCTGAAAAAAAATGTATCCCTGAAATTATGCAACTGCATTTTATCTGGAATTTCAGATTCTCAACCACCATAACTAAAGGATGGACATTTCTGCTTCTAAACATCCAGGGTTCATCCCCATAAGCACTCCTGACCCAGCAATGGCACATTTCTAATAGTCAATGGAAAAATTCCATATATCACTGAGTCCTCAGTAGCACAGGTATATTTTGTCTGGGAAATCTTGCTTTCCTATAACCATAACAAGAAGATGAACGTTTCTGATTCCTTCCAGTCCTGGTTTCTGCCCCAACAAGCACTACTCACCCATGGCTGGAAAAATTTCCAGAAAACAGTGGTGTAATTCATTGTGTGATGGAATATGTGGTACCACAGCCCGCTACAGTCCTATGCATTCTTGGATACCTTCCCTGCTACATACACACACACTCACAATTATTTCAACACTTTCCATGTTCCATGGAGAGGTCTGTCAGCAGATTACAGAAAGTTACATTTTGCTCATGAGCCAACTGCCTACACCGGTAGCAAACTAAGAGGTTTAATAACTGACAAGTATCCTATGACAGAAGAAGGGAGTCTGTCATGCATATTCAAATTGACTCTGATTCCCCAAGTCTGAGCCTCAGAAATAAAACATGGTCCCTCTTTTCCTTGATTTCTTCACAGAGCATTTGTGTGTGTGCAGCCAAATTCTTGAAGATTTGAGAAGATGGAAGAAAAATTTCAAAATGTAATAAACAACTTAATTTGAATATTTTTCATTTTTATCCTGAGCAACATTTCCCTGGAATTAGGCTCTAGTCTGCTTCTAAGCTGCTCGACCCTCTCTCACTCTGCTCTCCATGAACTGTTTTCTTCTTCCTCCTCTTCTGTCTTTTACACTAGAATTCTTATTTCTTTCTTGCCCAGAGAAGTTTCATGATCTCCCCTCTGTTTCCTCAACTCACATATTTAGCCTTCAAAGGGTTCAAGGAGGTAGAAAACATTCAAATAGAAATGAAGGCCATGCATAGTTTTCAAAGCCTTCATGGAAGGATTAGGCTTGATCTGAAATTTTACGTACAGAGAAAAATCAAAAAAGTCAGGAAGAAATTCTATGCAGGAAGTCAGAAGAAGTAACAGAAGCATGGGGGAGAATTCTGCCTCACTCATTAGGAAAACTAGGTCTCTATAATTAGCTTTAACCAGTCAGAGACTTTACCTTTAGGCCCTTCTGCTTCACTCTGACATTCTTGCTTCTGCCACCACTCCTTAATGGTAAAGCAAATACACCCCAAAATCAATTTATGGGCCAGGTTGCATTAAGAAGCATCTTTTTAGCTCTGATTTCCTAAGCTTCACCTCCAGAGGTTCATATTAATAGCTGCTGGGGTTGATGCTGTGAATATATAATAATTTTAGTTTCGAGCTGACTTAGTGATCATCCAGACTAGTAAATTACTACATTAAAAGTGGTTTGATTTAACTACATGATCTAACATCTAAAACTGTCATTCTAAGAAAGAAAACATGTTTTTCAGAGAGGAATAAGTAACAATGCTAGATTAAAATTCTGAAAGGAAGGGCCAAAGGGAGGCACCATAATGCGGGCAGTTGGAGATATCAAATTTACCTTAAAGGGAAAGGATAGAGGAAAATAAAATTTGGGATGGAGACGTTGTTCCAAAGGAAAGGAACTGGGAGAGTAGCAAAATAAAATTTGTCTTATTTGTTGTTTTGTTTAGGTCCTTCCTGGAAAATACAAATATCTGTATACACTGGAATATCATCTCATTGCCACTGTTTATTATCAAGGCTAGAGGTACAATGGGAGTGAAGCAGGGGGACAGGGGGCACTTGGTTAGAGCTTGTCTGTTGCTTGTTCTGTGTGATACCCACAAATCTTTTGAAGGAAATAGAGCATCTTCTCTGATTAACCATGCATGTTTCTGCAAAAGATTTCTAGTTCTCCTTAGTTCTCTGTCCAAGCTCCTCTGTTTGGGGGAATTACATCCTTATAAGTTTTAACCTCAGGCTCTCTCTTTAAGAAATGTTTTTGATTCACTAATGTCCAATAGTGCTTGACACACAGTTGGTGTATAATAAATATCTTTTGCATGTATGAATGATTGGATAAATGATTGAATGTAACGCAAGCTCATCCTGGGGGAGAAAGGAAGGAAAGAAGAGTTTTACTCTCCCATTAAGCTCTCTAGAGTTGTTGGAATGGTCAAAACCAGATTTCTGATATCATGTCTTGGTGTATCATTTGAACCATAAATTAAATAAAATATCTAACTTTACCCAGAAGTCTTTTGCACATGTCAAGATTTTTTCCCCCATTTTTATGGGACATTAATAACAACAGTAGTATTAGTTACAGCTAATATTTGTATATTACAATAATTCAGTAATTTGCAAGATCCAAAAACTCATCTCTTACTTTGGCCATGCAAACTTCAGAGAAAATTCCTTTGTAATAGAAGAATGTTTGTAGAAGGTTCTATTCTCTTCTCTGCACACCTCTCTTAGGGGAACTGAGGCCAACCTTGGTCAACTAGTATTCCCACAGGGTACTGACCATTTCCAAGGATTTTAAAACAGAAACTTTCTCCATAATGGAACTTCCCAACTGAGTTTTCCTTCTGCTTAACCACAATTTGGCTACACACTCTATTGAGAACTCAGTCTTATCTCTAAGAAACTGCCTTGTTTTCAGTCTTTTGAACAATATATATTATGTGCACAGATAAAAGAAGACAATAACAGAAAACAGAAGCAAAACTTAATTCTATTCATAAATCAATCAATGTGCATATCTAAAGCAAATTGTATTTCCTCCTTAAATTTGTTCTGCTTAATTTTGTGCTGTCTATATTTCTGGTTCTACACCAAAAAATAATTTCAAGATCTAGGTATAAGGACTTTTAGTTGGAGTAATGGCCTCCTCAATTCCAAAACCTTATATGGACCAAGGAAGTAATTTTCCTCTTAAAGTAGACTTTAGGGGAGACAGTCCTGCTAACTCCATGGCCCAAACAATATATGATATATAGGTTTATGCCATCATGACTGATCAATAACTTCCTATTTAAATGGTTAACCCATATACCCTATCAGGTCATGTTTGTCAATGTAGTAATACTAAACAAGCAGATTTCAACAGCTCTGAGCAGCTCAGCTACCTGACTGTAGGAAGTCTAGTATTTAATATTGCTCTTTCTTAACATTTCCAGTAATTGCCTAGAGGTTCTTACACCTGTTCCTGAACAGGCCTGGTTGTTCTGTGAGGACATCAAGACTCATGAACCTTTTTACATGTCATAAAATATTAATGTTCCTGTGATTATACTATAATTGATCTTGTCTATCACCTATTCAGGAATATTTGGGGTTATTTTACATTTTTGATATTATAAATTGAGCCCAATGACCATTAGAACAAATATCAATCATCTAAGATGAAGAACTTTGAAAAGCTCACTTTGTTAATTTGTCCCTTCTTACCTGCCAAGTGGCAGGATCTCAGTCATCATCCTTCCTAGGCCCCTTTTGAACCAAGCAGTCCTGCTTTGTCCATTATTTCCCTGTTTTTTGCCTTGCCATCTGCTCTGTTTTGACATGACTGCTAATAACCCACCTGTGTGACCTTAGTGGTGACACTGTCTGTTTTGAGACTCTAGGCCATCTGCATTCTTTTGCTGTTACCTTTTGAAATTCTTCCTCAAGTTGACTGCCGATATCATGTCAATTTCTCCTTTGAATTCAATCACATTGTCTCATCTACATTTCCACTTTAAAATTTAAGAGATATTTTAGAATCTTGATTTCTTTCCCCCCAACAATCTTCTCCCCACAATATTTACCAAAGCAGTGAATGGTAACTATACCCTTCCAACTGCCTAGGTCCCAAACTTTGGAGTCATCCCTGACTCTCTTTCTCACATACCTCACATCCAACTGATCAATATATACTGGTACATCAATTCTCTAAAAAACATAAAAAATTTGTCCATTTCTCACTTTTTCATAGCTGCCACCCTGGTCCTAGTCACCATCACTCTTCATTTAGATTATTATAATATGTACCCAGTCAATATCCCTATTTCAATGCTTGCTCCTTCTACACTCTATTCTCAACATATCACTCAGAGTAATTCTGTAAAATTGTTAAAGAAGATCATTTTGACTCTTTTCAAAAACCTTCACTGTATATCTCGCATCAACAGCAGTAAAGGCTGAAGTCCCAGAAGAGTCTAAGTTGATCTCACATGGTTGAGCCTGTTTACTTCTTACCTCATCCTCACTACTCTCATCTACTCCGGAGCTGTATCTTTATCAACTTTATTGTTGTTCTTTGCACATTCCAAACAATGCCCCACTCGGGGCTTTTACATTTACTTTTTAATCTGACTCAAATATTTTTCTCCATTTTCTCCATATATCTCATACTTCATTCATATCTGCATTCGTGAAAAGAAACTGACCAAGTAAGACAAGATGGTGGAGTAGGAAGATCCTGGGCTTGCCTCTTGCCATGAAAAAAACAAAATTACAACTATGTATAGAGCATCTATTAATACATCTCTGAAAATGACCTGAAGTCTACCAGAAAAGACTTTCTGCAACTAAGGATAAAAAGAAAAAGCCACGTTGAGATGGGTAGGAGGGTAGAGACACAATCTGGGTGGGACCCACACCCCCAGCACTGTGTACCACAGGCAGGAGGAATTTCACAACCTTAAAAGTCCTCTCTGAGGAGTGAGGGCTCTGGGTCCCACATTGAGCTCTCTAGCCCTGGGGAGACCTGCAGTGGGAAGATGAGCTCCCATAATGTTTGGCTTTGAAAACCAGTAGGGCTTATATCTGGAAAAACTAGAATGCTGTAGGAAACTGAGAATCTGCTCTTAAAGGGCACGTAAAATGTCTCACACACTCTAAATCCCAGGGCAGAGGTAGCATTTTCAAAGGCATGTGGGTGGGAAGTGAAGGCGATTCACTGATTAATTTTAGGGCTTTTGAACAAGGGGCAGGTATCTATTGCAACTTTCTCTGGCTACAAAGGAATTATCAGGTGCCGTTTTTTTTTTTGTTTGTTTTGTTTTTGGCTCATTCTCTACCTAGCTGACTTGATGCTGGTAAGCACCATTTCCAACTCTTCTCATCTAACTTATGAACTACTCATCCCATCCCATGTTCACCTGTGAAAGCACCCAGCCTGTGCTCCTCCAAAGCAGACCCCCATCCTGTCAGGCCAGGCAGGCACCCTTGCCCTGCAGCAGAAACCCTCAAAAGCAGCACTCCACCCCACCACTCCTGGCAGGTGCCTTCGGCCAGCATTGACATCTCCTCAAATTGGCTTCCCCCTAGGGGCTGAACTGGCACATCAGTTGCAGCTAGGCCTTACAGTCAGATGCACTGGGGGTCAGTACCACATACTAGCATGCCCATAGCAACTGTGGTCTAGCCACAACAGGAGGGCACATGCAACTCACACAGGGGACCCTCCTCAAACACCTGGCTCCAGGGGCTAGAGAGGAACCGCACTACTGGGCCTCACAGGACACCTTGTACACAAAGTTACTCTTTCAAGACCCGGGAATGTAGCTGATCTACCTAATACATAGGAGCAAACACAGAAAGTTAGGAAAAACGAGGAGACAAAGGAAAATGCCCCAAACAACAGAACAAGACAAAACCTCAGAAAAAGAACAAAACAAAATGGTAATAAGCAATCTTCCAGATAAAGAGTTCAAAGGAATGGTAATAAAGATGCTCACCAAACTCAGGACAGAAATGGAGGAACACAATGAGAACTTCAGCAAAGAGAGAAAGCATAAAAAAGAACCAATCAGTGCTGGAGAATATGATAACTAAAGTGAAAAATATACTAGAGGGAACCAACAGCAGATGATGCAGAAGAATGGAACAGTGGTTTGGAAGAGAGGCTAGTGGAAATCACCCAATCATAACAGCAAAAAGAAAAAAGAAAATGAGGGTAGTCTAAGGGACCTCTTGGACAACATCAAGCTTACTAAGAAACATCTGCATTATAAGAGACCCAGAAGGAGAAGAGATAGAAAGAAAGGGACAGAAAACCTATCTGAAGAAATAATGACTGAAAACTTCCCTATCCTGGTAAAGGAAACAGACATCCAGGTCTTGGAAGCACAGAGAGTACCAAAAAGATAAATCCAAAGAAACCTACACCAAAACACATTATAATTAAAATGTCAAAAGTTAAAGAGAAAATCTTAAAAGCAACAAGAGAAAAACAACTAGTTACATATAGAAGAGTCCTCATAAGATAATCAGCTGACTTTTCAGCAGAAACCTTACAGGCAAAAGAAAGTTTCATGATATATTCAAAATACTGAAAGGGAAAAACATAATCAGTCTGTCTGGCAAGGTTATCACTCAGAATTAAAAGAGAGATAGAGTTTTGCAGACAAGCAAGCTAAAGCATTTCATCATCATTAAACCAACCTCACAAGAAATATTAAAGGGGCTTTTTTAAACAGAAAAGACCATAATTAGATATATGAAAATTATGAAAGAAAATATCTGACTATTAAGGCAAACATACAATAAAGGTACTGGATTAATCACCTGTATAGCTATAGTATAAAGATTAAAAGACAACACTAGTAAAATCTTATACATATCTACAATAATTAGTTAAGGGATACACAAAATTAAAGATGTAAAATATGATGTCAAAAAAAATGTTGGGGGCAATAATAAGGTAGTGCTTTTTGAATATGCCCAAAGTTAAGCAACTTAAAATAGACTGCTATATACACAGGTTGTCTTATCAGAACTTCATGGTAACCACAAACCAAAAACTGAAAATAGATATATAAAAATAAAGAGAAAGGAATATAGATATAAATCTGAAGACAGTCATCAAATCAACAAGGTAGAGAACAAAAGAAAGGAACAGAGAACAATGAAAACAAACAAAACAATCCACAAAATGGCAATAAGTATATACCTATATATACAAGAGACTCAATCCAGGTCTACAGACACACACAGACTGAAAGTGAGGAGGTAGCAAAAGATATTCCATAAAAACAGAAACAAAAAGAAAGTTGGGGTAGTAATACTTATATCAGACAAAATAGACTTCAAATCAAACACTGTTAATAAGACACAAAGAAGGGTATTACATAAATGATAAAGGGATCAATCCAACAAGAAGAGATAACACTTGTAAATATATATGCATCCAACATAGCACCAAAATACATAAAGCAAATATTAACAGGTATAAAGGGAGGTTGACTGTAATACAGTAATAGTAGGATACTTTAACACCCCACTTTTATCAACTGATAGATCATCCAGATGAAAAATCAATGAGGAAACACTGGTCTTAAATGATGTTAGACCAAATAAAATTAATAGAACATTCCACCCCCAAACAGCAGAATACACATTCTTTTCAAGTGCACATAAAAATTCTCTGGAGTAGAGCACAAATTAGCCCACAAAACAAGTCTCAATAAATTTAAGAAGATTGTCATCATATAAAGCATCTTTTCTGACCATATGGTATGAAGCTAGAAATAGCTACCAAAAAAAAAAAAAAAAAAAAAAAACTGGAAAAAACCCACAAAGACGTGAAGTCTAAAGAACATAACACCAAACACCCAATGAGTCACTGAAGAAATTAAAGTGGAAATTTTTAAAAATACCTTGAGAAAATGAATATGGAAACACAACAATCCAAATCTATCAGACACAACAAAGGCAGTTAAAGAGGAAAATTTTTTACCGATACAGTCCAACCTCAGGAAACAAAAAAAGCAACCAACCAAACAAACAAATAAAAATCTAACCTTATACCCAAAGAAACTAGAAAAATAAGGACAGACCTAAAGTTAGAAGAAGGAAATAATAAAGAGCAGAGAGGAGATAAATGAAATAGAGACTAAAGAAATAATAGAAAAGATCAAGAAAACTAAGCCTGGTTCTTTGAAAGGATAAGCAAAATCAATAAACTTTTAGCCATCGCCCTTTTTTTTTTTCATCAAGAGAAAAAGAGACAGGGCTCAAATAAAGAAAAGCAGAAATAAAAGAGAAGTTACAAACAATACCACAGAAATACAATGGATCATAAGAGGTCACTGCAAACAATTATACAACAACAAATTGAATGACCTAGAAGGAACTGATAAATTCCTAGAAACATACAATATTCTAACACTGAATCATTAAGAAATATAAAATCTGATGATGCTAATTATATAATATAATTGAATCAGTAATAAAAAAAACTTCCAAGTAATGAACGTCCAGGACCAGTTGACTTCACAGATGAATTCTATCAAACATTTAAAGAAACCTCAATACCAATTTTCCTCAAGCTATTACAAAAAATGAAGAGAAAGTTAACACTTCCAAACTCATTTTACAAAGCCAGAATTACCTTGATATCAAAACCAGACAGACACTACAAAGAGAAAATTATAGGTCAATATCACTGATGAACATAGATGCAAAAATCCTCAACAAATATTAGCATACTGAGTTTAACAATATATAAAAAGGATCATACATCATGACCAAATGGGATTTATCCCAGGGATGTAAGGATAGTTCAATATCTGCAAATCAATGTTATATACCACGTTAACAAAACAAAAGATAAAAATCATATGATTATGTCAATGGGTAAAGAAAAAAGCTTTTGACAAAATTCAACATCCGTTTATGACAAAAACTCTCAACAAAACTGGTATAGAGGGAATCTACCTCAACATAATAAAGGCCATATATGAAAAACCCACAGCTAACTTCTCATTGGTGAAAAGCTGAAAGCATTTCCTCTATGATCAGCAACAAGACAAGGATGGCAACTTGCCACTTTTAATCAACATAGTATTGGAAGTCCTAGCCACAGCAATCAGACAAGAAAAAGAAATCAAATTGAAAAGGAAGAAGTAAAACTGTCACTGTTTTCAGATGACATGATACAATATATAGAAAAATGCTAAAGATGCCACCAGAAAACTACTACAGCTCATCAATGAATTTGGTACAGTGGTAGGATACAAAATTAATACACAGAAATAAGTTGAATATCTATACCTTAATAATGATCTATCAGAAAGTGAAATTAAGGAAACAATCCCATTCACAATTGCATCATAAAGAATAAATAAATTGAGCCAAGGAGCTGAAAGACCAGTACTGAAAACTATGACATTGATGAAAGAAATTGAAGATGACACAAATAAGTGGAAATGAATACTGTGCTCATGGATTGAAAGAATGAATACTGTTAAAATGTCCATACCACCTAAAGTAGTCTATAGATTCAACGCAATCCCTATCAAAATACTAACAGCATTTTTCAGAGTATACAACATATAATCCTAAAATTTTTACATAACCACAAAAGATCCCAAATAACCAAGCAATCTTGAGAAAAAATAATAAAGGTGGGAGGCATCATTCTCCCTGATTTTAAACTATACTAAAAAGGTACAGTAATCCAAACAGTATGGTATTGGTACAAAACCAGAAACAAGGGTCAATGGAACAGAATAGAGATCCCAGAAATTAATCCACACTTACATGGTCAATGAATCTATAACAAAAAAGGCAAGACTACACAGTGGGGAAAAGACAGCCTCTTCAATAAATGGTGTTGGGAGAATTGGAAAGCTACATGCAACAGAATGAAACTAAAATGTTTTCTTACACCATATACAAAAAATAAACTCAAAATGGATTAAACAGTTAAATGTAAGATCTGAAACTACAAATCTCCTAGAAGAAAATGTAAGCAGATCTTTGACATCAATCCTAGCAGGATTTTTTGATATGCCTCCTCAGGCAAGGGAAACAAAAGCAAAAATAAACAAATGGGACTACATAAAACTAAACAGCTTTTTTGCATAGTGAAGAAAGACATCAAAATGCTAACCATCACCTGAGCCTTCAGCATGTCATAATCTTTTTGCAACAATAACATCAAAGATCTCTGATCACAGATCACTGTAACACATATAATAATAATGAAAAAGTTTGAAATATTTCTAGAATTACCAAAATGTAACACAGAGACATCAAGTGAGGAAATGTTGTTGGAAAAAGAGTGCCAATAGACTCGTTAGATGCACAGTTGCCACAAACCCTCAATTTGTAAAAAAAAACCCCACAGTATCTGCAAAGCACAATAAAGCAAAACACAATAAAATGAAGTATGTCTGTGCTAAATTCAAGAATCATTTTTATTCTAGATTTCTGGTTTGAATATTATTTCTTATTTATTAATATGTGTTTTGATCTTCCATCCTATTTTAACATTTGTCTGTTTGTTCTGGTGTTGTGTTTCAAACATCAAATCTGTTAAGCAGCATGGGCTTTTATAATAATCCTTTTTTTTAAAGGATGTGGACAATATATTCCTCCCCACAAAATAAAAGTATTGGATTAAATAATATTGACCTTGTCTTCTTTAGTGTATCATCCAGAAAGAAAGAGGAATAACTTATCTCAATGAACAGAGTGAAATATACTTTGGGGCACATTTTGCTAGTATCTGGAGTTTGATATCTTCTCCATAGGTTGCCTATTCCTAACTACAGGCAATAGCACATATCATCTCTTTCACATAAAGAGGTGAAGAATAGAGCACAGAGGCTCTCTCTGTTCTGGCTCCCCTGACTGCTAGAGATTAGCAGCTTAGATGAGTTTTTATTGTTGGCATGGTTGACTTCAATCATCACAACATTTAGCTTCAGTTAACTTTAACTTACTGAACCAAGAAAATAGATGAGAGGAAAAAAATAAAATAAATATTTAAAAGCAAACAACAACAGGCCAGCATAGTGAATGAAAATACATCCACACCAAAGCATGCAGCATCTTATTTTTCTGGGGACAAAGATTCTGCAAGCTTCTAAGAGGAGGGACTAGACAGCCCACATACAAAATGTTAGGGATAATAATGGCTTTAAAGTTCTCAATACAGAATTGCAAGTTAATGCAACAGAAAAATAATTTTAAAACATTTTGTAGAAAATGATGTCTAAGTAAAACTCTTCACTTAGCTTAACATTAATTATTATTAAAGCTAGAATGAAAATATTTTCAGACAGGCATGTGCTTCAACTGAAACAAGGCAGTAAACCTAGACAGAAAAAAACTCCATAAAACAGAAATCCATTTCAGGAGAGAAATAAATGAAGGAATATGAAAGAATACATGAGATACTGGTGAAGGGAAAATGATGACAAATGCATACCAGATTTAGAGGACATGTAGTTCAGTCTATAGAAAGTAAAAAAACCTCTTGGAGTTCTTCAAAAATTTTCACATTATTCAAGGAAATTAAATGGGAACATTTTTGATGCACAGTAATATAGACAAGAGATTTAGACAACTGGAAGAGAGTTGGGAGTTGAATTAGTGCCATGTTCATAAAAAAGCAAACAAAAGTTTATAAATGATAATTAAATCCAGGGGAAAATGTATACAGGAAATGAAAATCGACCATAATATGTCTATTCAAGACAGAAAACTATTTATAGAATCCAAATAATATTAGCAGATACTGTTGGTAGATAAATCATGATAAAGGCCTTATTGGGAAAGGGTGCAAGGATAGAGAAGATTGGGAGTAATAGCTTTTTTGTAATATGCCTTGCAGAACTTTCACACTCTTGTTTATGTAGCTAAGCTGCACATTCTTCCTGTTTGCCCCGGACTGTCTGTGTTATGTCTACAGTCTTGCTATAATTATTAATAGGACACCATTCTTTCTCAAACAATTCCTAGTCTGGCTGATAAATTATAGTGTCACCACAGCTTAAAGCAAAAGGTTTTATTTCTTGCTCATGTTAAATGTAGGGTTCACTGGTGTTTGCACTACTGCTCCTTGCTCTTTTTTTTTAAAGTAATTAATTTATGTATTTTTTATTCCAGAATCTAGGCTGAATGAACAGTTCCCAATAGGATATGCTCTAATTATAACAGAGGGTAAAGAGCAAGAAGGCAACATAAGAACATAATGGCTCTTAAAGTGTCTGCTGGAAAAAGATCCACTGTCACCTTGTTCACATTCATTGGCCAAGGCAAGTCACATGCCCAAGCTTCTTGTCACAAGTGAGGATGATAAAGAATGCATTGCTTGCCACATGGCAATAAATAGGATGTATAATCCTACTATGAGTAAAGGGGGTGCAAATAGTGGGGAATAATAAAATCTTTCACAGTATATAATGAAAGTAAAACCTGGAAAATATATAAAATCTGTACATAATGTAAGAATAATAGCTAACCAACTGCTGGAAGAACTTGGATGTGAAATAATAATATATAATATTTGTATTTTGCTTTTTCTTTACCCTAGGCTCAATATACATAATCACATTTGATCATTTTTAAGATGGAGATATTTTTATGTCCATGTAACAGGTAATGAAATTGACATTAGGTTAAATAACTTGATCAGGTTAAAACCTTGATACAAATAATAGGTGGTCTTATTACATATTTGGTTGTTTTGATATTTGTAGCAGTCTTGTTACTTCTTTCTATTATGTTCCTTGTATCTATGTGAAACAAAAAAAAGTGTAGATCCATGGGCTGCTTTAAAGTGAGTAAATCTGAAGTGGTTTGTAATGAGGTTGTATTTCCTTTTCCTTGGCCACAGGGTTGCATTTTATAAAAGCAATAATTCATCTAGATTTTGGTTCCTTGTGTTGTAAAAGTAAAATTTGGCCCTACTGCACAGTTGTGTTGATGGTAAGTAAATCATTATGGAATGAAAGATATGACAGGACTATGTAGTTGCTGTTTAATCCATAGACTCAAAATATCATTTTAAGACTTAATGATAAAAGTGTTTAAGTGTTGACTAAAATCAATCTTCTATAAGGATAAAATGTGCTATTTACATAACAAGGAGATGGTGGCATAAAGAAGAGAAATACATTATCACCATTATAGATTATTGTCCCCAAACTTATTTTCTATCCTTATTCATTCTCTTGAGCATTAATTTTATTTATTTATTCATTCAACACTGTTTTAATAATAACTTGTGCCAGTGAGAAAAACTTCCTGTGTTTTAAGAGCTCAAAATCATGTGGTGGAGGTGGAAATATATACAAGTAATTACTAAAGAGTGAGATAAGTGCTAATACACGTATTTGCAAAAGGCTAAAATGACACTTATGATGTGCCTGCAGATTTGTGACATTTCGGTCAAGCAGAGAGTTAGAGAAGAGTGTAAACCTGCCAGGTTGTTCTAAAGAGAAAGAGGAAGAGATGGGGGTGGAAAGCAGAGGTGAGAGAACATTCTTCTTCAGAGTTGAAGAAGGAATAAAGCCCAAACATATGTATCCTCTGCAGTTTTTTCTGAGTTGAACCTTATCAACTTGAAATTGTGTACCAGCGAATCTTGTATCTCATTATTGGTTCTGCTTTATTCTTTACTTTCAAATGCTAGATATAAAAGCCCATGCTTAAAGAATCTTTAAGTAGAAGTTAAATATGGACATAATAAAAAGAAACTAGGCAGGATAGATTCAATTCAGAATGAAAAGAGAGCACTGAAGACCTGAATGCCTGAGCAAGATATTAAAAAAACAGGTATAGAAGCAGCAAAAATAGGAAGGGTCAGAAACTCTGGTAACAGTAAAGGCATTGGAAAGATAGGTAGGGTCAACCACAATAGGGCTTCCAACGTGGAAGGGTAAAGTTTTCATTTATGTCAGGGAAGCTTTTGATAGTGAAGGAGCCTAGAATAAGCAAGAACCATATCTGCTGCATAAGATCAATGCCATTTTTAAAGCAACAGGAGACACTGAACTGAGTTGAACCTCCTTCTGTGATTCTAACATTCCCGCTGCTCAGCACTTCACAAGTGAAACAACCAAAATAACGTGGTTATTGCCTTGTCTCGGATTTATGTTCATTGATTTACTGGGGTTTTTCTACTTCCGGAAATATTAAACTGTAAAATACTTGACTTTTGTTAATAATTTATTAATGACAAAAACAACATCGTCCAAAACTAAATGGCATTTTTTATGAGCTGTAACTGTGTTCTTACTAAATCTGAATAAACAGTAAGCATGTCTGAGTATACCTATACATATATAGAAAGATATATGGATACATCTGTATATGTATTATAACATCTGCATTAAATTTGTGAAGATAATTATCTTGTGGCCCAAAACCAAAACAAAACAAAAACCAAAGAACAATAAAAAAAAATCAGAGAACTCAGCTGAAGAGATACATTTATAAAGACTAAGAAATGTTTCAGTTTGTAATTTTTGTACCATATGCTTTATATTTAAAAAGGGACCTGTTTGAGTCTTAACTTTAATCATATATGCACTGAATTTTTTTCTTCTCTGAATTATTATCTTTGATTTTGATTATTTTTTTAAACTTTAAAGAAATTTATTTGGTGGTGTTGAGATTTAGTTGCAGCAGGCGGGCTCCTTAGTTGCAGCTTGTGGGATCTTTAGTTGTGGCTCACAGGCTCCTTAATTGTAGCATGCGAACTCTTAGTTGCGGCATGCATGTGGGATCTAGTTCCTGGACCGGGGCTCGAACCCGGGCCCTTGCTTTGGGAGCGTGGAGTCTTAACATCTACACCACCAGGGAAGTCCTTTGATTTTGATTATTGATATGCAATCTAAACACATTGATCTTCACAATTCTTCAAACTGACTTAATAAAAGAGCAATCAAAGTGTAGTTTCATGATGACTAAATAATTATGTAGTAATTCAGCAAGTCTGATAATTATTATAGATTTGGTTCAAGGTTTCCATTTATTTTACTCAATATTAGTATCAGATTTAAATAATAATTCTGGCATATTTGGAAAGTAAACAATTATTTATTTTCTATATTTTATGTAAACTAATTAAAACAAAAATTTTATCATGCTAAAATAAGTTTTATTTCATGCTTTCTTCATTTTTTTTTAAATTAATTTTTATTGGAGTACAGTTGCTTTCTTTCTTCATTATTAATTGGCAACTAAAATGCCTTGATTGAACTTTAATGTAAAGTTTAGTTTTATTTAATAGATAATTATGGGGATGGAATTTAAACTTTATAAAAAGCAGGTCAGATAACATATGAAATACAAAAGTTCAATAAATAAATCCAACTCACAGAAGAAGGATGCACTGCTTTCATTTACCAACAGCTATAATAGTTACTATGTCAATATAACCATAGGTCAGAATTCAATGTTGATCAAGTTCTCTATCAAGCAAAATTTTGTTATTATAATATATAGATATTTACTTCCTTTTATGGTTTGAAATAGAATTAAGCTAAAGGCATACCACTTAGTCATTTTAGTCAAAATTTCTTGGATTAGATTGGTTAAATATCATGATAGGGTGTGGCAGATGTGTGAAAATAAAATATTTTAATATATACAGTGAAAAATCTATATCTTCAATGTGCTATAAAGTTAGACATTTAATGATATGTATTCAAGCTATGTGTGTGCATATTTTTCTTGAACACTTAAAATATAAAATTTTGCAAAATTAAAAATTTTATCACTGATAGTTTGAATGCTTAATATAGTTATCAAATAAATATTAATAAGATAATTCAAACCAAAAATATTTCAGCTAAATTACCTATGTGACTTCATATTGTATTGGTTCTATCTTGAACATTTGTCTTTTTCATAATTACCTAACAGTAAAAAAAAATCCTACACATTAGAATATCTAATCTAGAGAGTTAGGTGAATAAGTGATGAATTTAATCAAGGTTTCCCTTAAACCTAACCCCCCAGAAAGGTAAAATAATTCGTATTTTCATAGAAATTACCTCAATTGTGCCTTTTAATTTGTATAGTCAGTTGAAGGTTAAATTCTGTATTTAACATTGGCAGGTTATTTGCAAATATGAAAAATGAAACACTGTAAAAATGAACTTGAAAGTGAAATTTTTTTGTATTTTATTTTGTTTAAAATATGCACAGGGACTTCTCTGGTGGCGCAGTGATTAGGGGTCTGCCTGCCAATGCAGGGGACACGGGTTCAAGCCATGGTCTGGGAGGATCTCACATGTCACGGAGCAACTAAGCCTGTGCGCCACAACTGCTGAGCCTGCGCTCTGGAGCCCGCGAGCCACAACTACTGAAGACTGCATGCCTAGAGCCCATGCTCCGCAGCGAGAGGCCACTGGAATGGGAAGCCCACGCACCACAATGTAGAGTGGCCCCAGCTGGCCGCAACCAGAGAAAGCCTGCACACAACAACGAAGACCCAATGCAGCCACAAATAAATAAATTTATAAAATATGCACACAAATATATTATGGTACAACCACAATAAAACACTTCTAGCAACTGTGTGAGATGGAAATCCATAATAGATGGGAAAGAGTGTGCCATTTTATACAGCTGTGACCCTGTGACTGTGTTTCACCCTGAGGATAGCTTACTTACTGAAAGGGGGAACAGGGAGATGAGAAACGGAGGAGTGTTGAAAAGGGAAGAGAAAACTCAAGGCAATAAAGTGGGAAACACTTGGGAGTCAGAAAAACTGGCTCTGAGTGCAGTTTTACCTAATATGTGTGTGAGCTTTACTAAGTTATTTAGCTTCTGTGAATGTTGATTTTCTCATCTGTAAAATGCAGAAACTAATACAACCTTCACACGATTATTATATGGATTGAATAAAATAATTTATATGAATAGCCTACTCTAAAGCCAGGTATATTTCATTAAATGGTTGATTCCTTTTCCTTTTGTTTCTCTTTTTCTCTTCCTTCCCCTTTCTCTACCCACTTTTCCTCCTCCTCTTTCTCCTTCATCTTCCTCCTCTACCTCTGCCTCTTTTATTCTTCTCCTCCTTTTCCTTCTATCATCATCACTACTGCAAGGATGGGGAAAGAAAAGACAACAGCTGCTGCTGAGGTTCAGAGTTTAATGAAAAGTGAGATTTTAGGGAGCCAATTGCTTTGTGCTAGGATGATATACTGTTCTGAAATTATTTGGGGACAGATTAAAAACTTTAAATCTATGCTCAATAATGCTACCTAAGTCAAAACAGATAGCATAAAGGCTAATAAGGAAAATGATCAGTATTTCTCAGATGTTAAAAAATTAGCAAGTTATTTATAAAGAACGTGCAATTCAGAATGTATCAAAAATATTCAAAAATATTACTTAAAGGAATTGGTCTTGTTCCCTGTTGCACATTTCATGGCTTAGGTGTGGCAAATGAAGGTAACGAATGTGTTAAGTATTTAATTATATTTTTCTTTTTAAGTAGTATGCTATTACACAGTATCTCCCTAGTTTTCTTAGTTTAATACATGACATAAATCAATCACTTTGCCTCTGCTATACTACTGAAATGCCACTAATCATTTGATTAATAACTAGGTTGAAGGCAGAATACAGAATAGACATGTAAAGATATCTATGACTTTTTCCAAGTCCAGAAAATGTTCACATTACTAATACACAGTAATATATTATATTATTTGGACAATGTGGACAAAATGCAAGTTATAATACTATTCATTTAGCATGATAACAATTATAATTGGCTTACATTTTTCTGAAAACTAGTTCTATTCTTCTTGAAATCTCACTGGTTTTTAAAATAATAAAGTTGTGTTGTGTGTGTGTGTACTCATAGAAAATTTAGAATGTAACAAAAGTTGTAAGATGAAAAATAAAAATCTATATGTTGCAAGCAAGATACAAAGAGTAAACACTTGGTGCACACCTATCCATAGTACTCACGTATGAATCTATGTACAAATATTTACAAAATGGGATCATAGTGTCTGTACCATTTTGTACCCTGAATTTAGCATCACACTGTGTCATGTGATCCCCTAATGCTAGTGAATGAACTTAAATAATAGAAATAACATTCACACAGCATTCCAGAATGAGAACTCAGGCCAATCACAAAATTTTTCCATATTAATCAACATTTGTTTCCTGTTTAATCTGGAAAGATGACTATGTCAGATGACTGGCATTTTATAGGAAAGAAGGAAGGAAGGAAGGAAGGAAGGAAGGAAGGAAGGAAGGAAGGAAAGGAGGGAGGGAGGGAAAGAGGAAGGGGGGGAAGAAAGGTAAATTTCTCTAAAATTGGGAGAAGGTTCTTTCCAAAGACCTCTTTTTGGGTTAAGCCTAATTTTTCTTGAATATCTAAGAGTATATTTTCAAAAAATGTCCATCTTCATTCAGTAGCAACTGAGTTCAATATTCCTATAAGTTTCCATACTACAATTGTTAAACAAATGTTTAATATTCCACAGCTTTAGCAGAGTTTTTAATATTCCACAGCTTTAGCAGAGTTTTTATTTTATCCAAAAATCTAATCACTTTCAAGATTTTATTTTCCTTGCTTAAAAGAGAATTTTTCTAAAAAATTTGAGTGTGCTTTTTAAATTATTAATATCAAGGTGTACTTTAGGAATGCAACTACAAAAATAGATCCAGACAGAACATCTCTGGGTACTAACATAGTGCTTTCCTTTCAGGTTAAGAAAATGAAAAACACTGATTCTTCAAAGCCATGTTAGAAAAGGTCAGATATTGGCCCTTTGTAGTTTGAAGCTTTTTATTTTTTGTTCTGCACTTGGCCTATTCCTGTAAACATCTATTGATAGCAAATAATCTATTTACAAATTATCTACTTTGGTTATGGACTCTTACTTAAAATAGATATGAGGTTCAGTAAGCTTTACATGATGCTCTTAAAAATTATCTGCTTGACCTTAACCATATCTATATCAGTTAAAAGAGTTGATATCAAAAAGTTGACAAAATAAAATTGAGTGACTAAAATGTCAAGATTTAACAATGAATCACTGCCAAATAATACCAAGAAATTCTATAATAATAATCTGTACCCAATTAAGAGTAACACATTTCTATTGATTTTTTTTATATTGATATTTCAGAGGGTTATTTTGGTCATTTTCAGATAATAAAAATTCCCCACACAAAAGTTTCATTTCAGTGATTGAAGAGTCCTTTTCTCTGACAGGTAATGGCTTGCTTTTTTTGTAATTTCTGAATCTAATGGTGCATCTGTATCTCTTTATGCCAAGATTGATTAACCTTGGAAGAAAATAATCTTGTGTTATGGTTCTTTTCAAAATGACCTAGTTGGACTTTCTCCTGGTGTCTGCATGTGGTCCACGGGAAAATATAACTATCTTTCTCCTACTTCCACTATTCTGCTCTCATAGTCCAGTCTAGCCAGTGTCTTGGCTGTGCACTTTTCAAGGGTGAATAAGATTTCAGTCAACTGTGGTCCCCCAACCAGGATGAACATTTGTTAACTGTTCCAAGGAGTTTTTCAATTGGCTTGCGTTCACCCATTGGAGGAAGTGAAGGATATTTTCATAGCACTCCAACAACATTCTCCAAACAAATCATATCTTTCTTTGGTCAGTTTCAACACATCAAACATTGTATACCCTTGAGGTAGATATTGGACTAAGATTTGAAAGATGAAAAACATTAAAACAATTATTTATAGTTTTTTTATAATCTAGCCCCTCACTTTTATATTGTAAAAATACTTGTCTCCTATTATCTTTCTCTTGAACCCTATTTTTTTTGAACCCTATTTTTAACTGTTACACAGCAAAGCTTGCTCCCCGTTTGGGATGTGGTTTCAAGTTTTCATTGAATAGACAAGGAGGAGAAGCCCAGATCCTTTAGTGATCAGGCCCTGCCCAGCCAATGAGTGAACAAATACCCAGAGGCCCTCTTTCTGACCAGATCTCCCATGTTGCATGGCACATTCTTACCCCTCAGAGTAGAACCTCTCTTCCAAAGTTCCTAAATTTAAAGAGGGGCTGACTTTTATTGGCTCTTTTGCTTTGGAGAACTCAAATAAAGCAGAGTATAATTACTATTATAGACTCTATTACTTTTTTCTTAAGCAAAGTTTAGTAATACCAGGGATCAAAACATTTCAGTGGCTGGGTCATGGTGACCAGTACAAAATAACCTCTAAATTGCTTATTCAAAAAACTACCTCCAAATATATTCAACTTGGCTCTGAGTTTATGAAGGTGTGATAGAAGAAAAATATTCTTTGGAAATTTTCCACATAATTTACTCTAATAATTGATATGTCCACATTCTTCACCTATTCTCTGTCATTTCCTATTGGGCTCAAATCTCACTCAGAATCTTTACTGGCTGAAAAATAGAGCTTGGAAATAAAACTTTTAAATAATATGTTTAGACTTTATAAAAGTCAATGATAATTTGGTTATTGTTCTATCTATAGAGCCAAAACTTTTAAATATAGGACAGAGTCAAAATATTGGGGTTCCAAATCCCACCTGAATTTCTATATATGCAATAGCATTTATTCACCATGTATTTCAGCTATGCATTACTAATTTATTACTGCTTCACAAATTACCCAGAAACATTACTGTTTAAAACAATGAGTATGATCCTACCATTCTGCAGATCACGGATTTAGGCATAGTTGAAGTGGCTCTTCCGGTACAGGATCTCTCATAAGCCTGCAATAAAACTGTTGGCTGGGACTGCAGTCATCTCAAGGCTTGACTGGGACAGGATCCACTTCCGAGATCAGTCACATGCTTTTCGACAGACCTCAACTTCTCACTGGCTGTCGGCTAGAGATATCAGTTCCCTACCACTTGGATCTCTCCATAGGGCAGCTGACAAGACAAGAAAGATATATAGCAAGAGAATTGACATCCCATCGCTTTTGCTGTATTCTATTTTTTAGAAGTGAGTTACTAGGTCTAGCTTTCACACTAGGGTAGAGGATTACCCAAGCTTATGAAAACTAGGAGGTCAGGCTGATTGGGGGCCATTTTAGATGCTCTCTACCATGGTTAAACATTTATCATTCATCAGCCTCCAAAACAGTAGTGTATATTTTTATACACCAATGGAAAATTTTAGTCTCAAAGTTGCATAGTATCTATGTTAAAATTCTATCTAGAATTTAGCTATTAAATGATTCCTCCTTGTCCATGTAGATGAGGATATGTGAGATGACTATTGGTTAAGTGGAAAACATTTCCATTAAAAAATTTGACTTACAGAAACATCTTGCCATTTATGAAGCAGAAACATTATTAAAATTTTGATATCCTCAAATAACACATTAAAATCATTTGCTGATTTACCACATTTATGTTATCCAGTTAAAAAATTAAACAACAAAAAACAAACAAATAAATGGAGTGTTTTTTATGTAGCAGTTTCCTATTGCTGCTATAATAGATTACCACAAAGTTAGTGGATTGAAAACCCACAAATTTATTATCTTGGTTTTGGAGGTCAGAAGTTCAAAATGGGTTTCACTGGGTTAAAATCAAGGGTTTGGCAAGGCTATATTCTTTTTTGAAGGCTCTAGGCTAAAATCTGTTTTAGTGTTTTTCCCCTTTCAGCTCCTAGAAGTTGCCTGAATTCCTTGACTTGTGCCCCTCTTCCATCTTAGAAGCCAGCAATGGCTGGTTGGGTCTTTCTTACACTGCAGCATTCTGACACTGACTATCATACCTCCCTCTTTCACTTATAAGGATCTTCAGATTTTATTAGGCCTACCTAGATAAACCAGTATATTTTCCTCATCTCAAGTTCTGCTGAATAACAAACTTAATTCCACCTGCAACTTTAATCTACCCTTGTCATGTAACATAATATATCCATAGGCTCTGGGAATTAGGATGTAAATAACTTTGGGGGCTATTATTCGGCCTACCATATTTTGAAATGTTGGATTTAACTGAAGCAAGCTTGGTATACATTTACACATTTTCAATATACACAGTACATTGTACAATTCTTTTAGCAACTTCAGAGCAGATGCATGTTTATTTGTTAAATGAATAAATCAATACATATTCATCAGCTCAAGTTGTTATACCTGCCATACAAAGTCAAAGGAGGCTGAGTCTTCTCGGCTAAGAGAAGAGAAACACAGGTACTTGACACTTCCTACTGAAAGTCCTCTTGATTGCATTTTCTTAGTTGACTGCCATAATTCCCAAATGAATGCATGTCTACTCTTTACTCTCCCTCATCTTCCAACCCAATTCTTTTAAGTCCTATCATTTCCAACCCTTTACCTCCATTCTCATTTCCATGGCATACTCAGACTTCTTCAGTTCATAATCCTTAATCTCTACCTTTTCTGCTTCGAATTTATCTTTTATGCTTTGTCAGAAATAAATTTTCAAAATTTATATATATGACTGTAATAGTCTTCTGCTTAAATTTTATCAATGGCACTCCATTTATTATAAATTCCTGAGCCTGGCATTTAGGGCTTTTCACAATTTGACTTTATTTTTCCATCCTCATTTGCAATTACTCCCCTGGATATATCCAGTATTCTAATCCCCCTGACTCATTTGTAGTTTACACAGCACGTGTCTTTATTCAAGGCTGCTATTAGTTATGTCCTTCTTCTCTCCTGATTCTTAAGTTCCTATAATTACCCAGGAAAACTCTGCAAATTCTTCCCAGTGTCCCTTACCACTCCCCAATCCAATGTAAGTGAAATCAGTCCCTGTCTTGCTATTTCTTCTACATTTATTTTAAAATCTTTATTAGAACAATGGCCTCTTTTTTACTTTTTTTTTCACTTTGGCCAAAATGTGTGTAGGTTGGTACTTAACTATCTTGCATTAAGAGTCCTGATTTGAAGTCAGATGGTGCCCTGGCTATGTGTATACATAGCATATGTGTAGATATTAAAATTACACTTGGCTTGGAAGAAAAGGGCACTGAGTAGTGAGAAGAATTCCTCACCAAGGCATGTTATACAAATGTATAGAGCAAGGTGTTGCACGTTTTTGAGCTTTTTCATCTCTTTGTCACTCTCCTCAAAGTAGACCCTCAAGATGTTCCCTTTCTGGGACAGATGCTTCCCTGAGGGCTGGAGACTCTTATCCTCAGTGTGAGGTAGCCACCCAGTACAGATCTTATAAATGAGCAAATAAATGATATTAAATGAAAAATATCTCAACCTGACTATTCTTTTATGCTTTTGTCCCAGACATGCACTGACCCATTATTTACAGCAAACTTAGACCATAAATCTTCACATTTACATATCCTTAGAGTTCTGTGAATCAGACTTCACCTGAATAATTTTAAGAGACTCCTGGGGGCAAAAGAGATGGAAAATTACATGTTCATCCAGAGACTAGATTACATCAATTATTAT
Source organism: Leucopleurus acutus (assembly GCF_964270905.1). Taxonomy (NCBI): domain Eukaryota; kingdom Metazoa; phylum Chordata; class Mammalia; order Artiodactyla; family Delphinidae; genus Leucopleurus; species Leucopleurus acutus. The sequence goes on along the minus strand of NC_139145.1, from coordinate 108,829,104 downwards.
TACTGGGCTCAATTCTCCTGCTACCAGTGTTCCCTCTGTGACCATTTTTATTCCATAATTTTTTTATTATTATTATATTTTTAGTTTGCTGAGTTCTAAGCATGCCCTATAGTGTAGTACATGACACAAAGAATTCACCATTTCTTTTCAGGGTTTTGCAATGTAAGTCATTAAGTTCAATATTTAGTTTCTGGTGTTATATACACATAAATATAAAACACACTATACATACATATAGTACACACACATACATAGGCACACACACACATAAATGTCAATAAATGAAGAGATTACAAACTAGTGTGTGCTAACAAAAAAGTGATTTATAGCTGTCTGATAAGAATTATTTAACAGGAAACATATACGACAGGTTGCAATTTTAAATCATACTAAGTTTTTCTTTTTCTGATTTTCATACAGATCTCAAAGAATTAAAGAATTTTATGACTCTCTATATACGACCTTTGGCACCACTGCTGCATATTCCCAAAGTGCCTCATGTATTAAGCAGTCTCCTCTGATAGCTTGGAACTAGAAAACAACTCAAAGGCTTTAGTAGATTGTTGAAAAGGAACAGTAAACTAGTATACATGAAATTTTTGGAATCTTGATCTAGGCTGAATGCCTATCACCCTGTTAGAGGACAAGGACTTATATAAATGGTAGGCCAAGAACTATGCCATTTGGCAGAGCTTTTACACCTTAATAGGCTAGTGCAGGAGCTCATGACTGGTGTATCTGTCTAACAATATGCTTTATTTTCCCAGTGATTAATAGATTCAAATGAACTTTATTTCAGCTAGTTTAAACGTCAGGCAAATAAAAGTAGCAGGCCAAATGACTAGAAGCAGATGGAGACAGAAAGAAGCTGAATTACTAGACTGGCAATCATCAAAGCCAGACAGACCCCAGTTTTTTCTGTTATAGTATCCTGAACTGAAATCTCATCCTGTCTGAGGCCTGGCTTTTTGACTACTGAGACATTGTGCTCTGTTGACCTAATTCCCCCAGAAATTAGTATCATATGCCCTAAATACTTAATGTAATCTGAATGTGGCTCTACTGTTTACCACATGAAGAAGCTAAAGGCAGGAAACACAACAGGTGAGAGGTGGAGACAGAAGAAGAAAAAAGAAACAGGGGGAAGGATGGAGGGTGGAAGGAAGAGGGAGAGGCTGTGAGCAGGCAGGCTGGGATAATGGATGTTTGGGAGAGTCCATCAAAGGAAATGAGGATGCAAACTCATAAATTGGGACATTAATTTATTTCAATTACACAAGTCATTTTCAACACTTTTTGTAAAGTACTCTTTATTGAAGTATAGTCGATTTACAATATTATACAAATTTCAGGTGTACAGTATAGTGATTCAATATTTTTATAGCTTATACTCCATTAAAAATTAGTACAAAATTATGGCTATATGTCCTTGTGCTGTACAATATATACTTGTTGCTTATCTATTTTATACATGGTAGCTTATATCTCTTAATCTCATACATCTATTTTGGCCCCCCTTCCTTCTCCCCACTGGTATCCACTAGTTTATTTTCTTTATCTGTAAGTCAGTTTTTGTTCTGTTATTGATATATATATATATATATATATATATATATATATATATATATAATTTTTAGATTACACATATAAGTGATAACAGTATGTGCCTTTTTCTGACTTATTTCTCTAAGCACAGTACTCTCTAGGTCCATCCACCTTGTTGCAAATGGCAGAATTTCATTCATCTCTTGATGGACACTTGGGTTGCTTCTATATTTTGCCTATTGTAAACAATGTTGCTATGAACATCAGCGTGCATGTATCTTTTCGATTTAGTGTGTTTTCTTTTTTTTTCAAATATATACCCAGGAATGAAATTGCTAGATCATTTGGTAGTTCTATTTTCAGTTTTGTGAGGAACCTCCACACTGTTTTCCACAGTGGCTGCACCAATTTACATTCCTACCAACAGTGCAGGAGGGTTCCATTTTCTCCACATCCTTGCCAACATTTGTTATTTCTGTTCTTTTTGATGATAGCCATTCTGACAGGTGTAAGGTGAAATATCACTGTGGTTTTGACTTGCATTTCCCTGATGACTGGTGACGTTGAGCATCTTTTCATGACCCTATTGTTCCTATGCATTTCCTCTTTGTAAAAATGTCTATTCAGTTTTTCTGCCTAATTTTTAATCAGGTTGTTTCTTTTGATGTTGAGTTGTATGAGCTGTTTATACATATGTTAGATAGTAACCCCTTATCAATCATATCATTTGCAAATATCTTCTCCCATTCAATAGGTTGTCTCTTTGTTTTGTTGATGACTTCCTCTTCTGTGCAGAAGCTTTTACATTTAATTAGGTCCCATTTGTTTATTTTTGCTTTTATTTCCTTTACTTTAGGAGATAGAGCAAAAAAAATCACTGTGATTTATGTCAAAGAGTGTTCTGCCTATGTTTGCCTCTAGGAGTTTTATTGTACAGTAAGTCCCCTACATACAAAGCTTCAAATTGCAAACTTTCAAAAATGCAAACATGCGTGCGCATGTCCAACCACGTAAGTTAATTCACATGTCTGGCGTACATTGTCACGTGCGTGCATCCTCTACAAGTGGTTGTGCTTTTGTGTACTTTACTGTACAGTACTGTTGCTGTGCAACACGAGGAGCTTACTAATGAAGATCTGATGGAATTGAAGGTCCAGAGAAAGGGCAAAGAGAGACAAGAAGAAGAAGAAGTAACAGAAGAACAGAAGAGATTCACGACGCAGAAAATGACAAGAGGATTTTCTTTATTTGAGGAGGCACTATTAGTTTCTGAGGCACAGGACCTGAACGCAGAATAGTACACAAAGGTTGCAGCAGCCATTCAGAATGCAATCCAGTGCTACCGTGTCATCTATGATGAAGAAAGAAGAGCATCACTGGATCATTTTCTCAAGAGGATAGATAGAACTGAATTCAGCAAGGAATCAGAACCTGTGCCATCAACGTCAGGCATGAGTGAAATTGCAGCTTGCCCTCTGTCTCCTATTGCCAATGATCCTTTAGCTCTACCATTTCCCACCTCCTCTCCCTCCTCCAGTCAGTAACTCCTCTTGCCTGTTCACTCGATGCCAGCCCCTGTATGCCGCTGTTGTACTGTACTACTGTACTTTTCAAGGTACTGTACTGTAAGATTAAAAATCGTTTCTTTATTTTTATGTTTGTTTTTTATGTATTATTTGTGTGAAAAGTACTATAAACCTATTACAGTACAGTACTATATAGCCAATTGTGTTAGTTGGGTACCAGGCTAACTTTGTTGGACTTACGAACAAATTGGATTTATGAATGTGCTCTCGGAACAGAACTCCTTTGTATGTAGGGGACTTACTGTATCCACTCTTACATTTAAGTCTTTATTCCAATTTGAGTATACTTTTGTATATGGAGTTAGAAAATGTTCTAATTTCATTCTTTTACATGCAGCTGTCTGGTTTTCTGGCACCACATACTGACTACACTGTTTTTTCTCCATTATATACTCTTGCTCCTTTGTTGTAGATTAATTGACCATGAGTGCATGGGTTTATTTCTGGGCCATCTATCCTGTTCCATTGATCTTTGTGTCTGTTTTTTTGCCAGTATCATACTGCTTTGATTACTACAGTTTTGTAGTATAGTCTGAAGTCAGGGAACATGATTCCGTCAGCTCTTTTCTTCTTTCTCAAGATTGTTTTGGTTTTTGGGGGTCTTTTGTGCTTCCATCCAAATTAAAAATTTATTTGTTCCAGTTCTGTAAAAAATGGAATTGGTATTTTGATAGAGATTGCACTGAATCTGTAGATTGTTTTCAGCAGTATGGTCATTTTAACACTATTGATTCTTCCACATCAAGAACACAGTGTATCTTTCCATCTGTTTGTATCATCTCCAATATTTTTCATCAGTGTCTTACAGTTTTCAGAGTATAGGTCTTTTGCCTCCTTAGGTAGGTTTATTCCTAGCTACTTTATTCTTTTTGATGCAATGATAAATGGGATTGTTTCCTTAATTTCTCTTTCTGATACTTCATTGTTACTGTATAGAAATGAAACAGATGTTTGTATATTAATTTTGTATCATGCAACTTTACTGAATTCATTGATGAACGTTAGTAGTTTTCTGGTGGTGTCTTTAGGATTTTCTATGTATAGTATCATGTCAACTGCAAACACTGACAGATTTACTTCTTCCTTTCAAATGTGGATTCCTTTTATTTCTTTTTCTTTTCTGATTACTGTGGCTAGGACTTCCAAAACTATATTGAGGGGGACGAGGGGAAGACGGCAGAAGAGTAAGAGGCGGAGATCACCTTCCTCCCCACAGATACATCAGAAATACATCTACATGTGGAACAACTCCTACAGAACACCTACTGAACGCTGGCAGAAGACCTCAGACCTCCCAAAAGGCAAGAAACTCCCCACATACCTGGGTAGGGCAAAAGAAAAAAAGAAAAAACAGACAAAAGAATAGGGACGGGACCTGCACCAGTGGGAGGGAGCTGTGAAGGAGTAAAGTTTTCTACACACACTAGGAAGCCCCTTCGCGGGCAGAGGCTGCAGGTGGCAGAGGGGGAAGCTTCAGAGCCGCGGAGGAGAGCACAGCAACAGGGGTGCGGGGGGCAAAGCGGGGAGATTCCCGCACAGAGGATCGGTGCCGAACAGCACTCACCAGCCCGAGAGGCTTGTCTGCTCACCCGCCGGGGAGGGCGGGGCTGCGAGCTGAGGCTTGGGCTTCAGTCGGAACGCAGGGAGAGGACTGGGGTTAGTGGCGTGAACACAGCCTGAAAGGGTTAGTGCACCACGGCTAGCCAGGAGGGAGTCCAGGAAAAGGTCTGGAGCTGCCGAAGAGGCAAGAGACTTTTTCTTCCCTCTCTGCTTCCTGGTGCACGAGGAGAGGGGATTAAGAGCGCTGCTTAAAGGAGCTCCAGAGATGGGCGCGAGCCGAGGCGCTTTTAGCCCAGAGACGGGCAGGAGATGCTAAGGCTGCTGCTGCCGCCACCAAGAAGCCTGTGTGCGAGCACAGGTCACTATCCACACCCCTCTTCCGGGGGGCCTGTGCAGCCCGCCACTGCCAGGTTCCCGGGATCCAGGGACAACTTCCCTGGGAGAACGCACGGCGGGCCTCAGGCTGGTGCAACGTCAAGCCGGCCTCTGCCGCCGCAGGCTCCCCCGCACTCCACGCCCCTCCCTCCCCCCGGCCTGAGTGAGTCAGAGCCCCTGAATCAGCAGTTCCTTTAACCCCGTCCTGTCTGAGCGAAAAACAGATGCCCTCCGGCGACCTACACGCAGAGGCGAGGCCAAATCCAAAGCTGAGCCCCTGGGAGCTGTGAGAACAAAGACGAGAAAGGGAAATCTCTCCCAGCAGCCTCAGAAGCAGTGGATTAAAGCTCCACAATCAACTTGATGTACCCTGCATCTGTGGAATACATGAATAAACAACGAATCATCCCAAATTGAGGAGGTGGACTTTGAGAGCAAGATTTATGATTTTTTCCCCTTTTCCTCTTTTTGTGAGTGTGCATGTGTATGCTTCTGTGTGAGATTTTGTCTGTATAGCTTTGCTTCCACCATTTGTCCTAAGGTTCTATCCGTCTGTTTTTTTTAAAATCTTTTTTCTTAATAATTATTTTTAATTTAATAACTTTATTATATTTTACTTTATCTTTCTTTCTTTCTTCCTTCCGTCCTTCCTTCCTTCCTTCCTTCCTTCCTACTTCTACTAATTCTTTCTCTCTACTTTTGCTCCCTTTTATTCTGAGCTGTGTGGATGAAAGGCTCTTGGTGCTGCAGCCAGGAGTCAGTGCTGTGCCTCTGAGGTGGGAGAGTCAAATTCAGGACACTGGTCCACAAGAGACCTCCCAGCTCCACATAATATCAAACGGCGAAAATCTCCCAGAGATCTCCATCTCAACGCCAGCACCCAGCTTCACTCAACGACCAGCAAGCTACAGTGTTGGACACCCTATGCCAAACAACTAGCAAAACAGGAACACAAACCCACCCATTAGCAGAGAGGCTGCCTAAAATCATAATAAGTCCACAGACACCCCAAAACACACCACCAGACGTGGACCTGCCCACCGGAAAGACAAGATCCAGCCTTATCCATCAGAACACAGGCACTAGTCCCCTCCACCAGGAAGCCTACACAATGCACTGAATCAACCTTAGCCACTGGGGACAGACACCAAAAACAACGGGAACTACGAACCAGCAGCCTGCAAAAAGGAGACCCCAAACACAGTAAGATAAGCAAAATGAGAAGACAGAAAAACACACAGCAGTTGAAGAAGCAAGATAAAAACCCACCAGACCTAACAAATGAAGAGGAAATAGGCAGTCTACCTGAAAAAGAATTCAGAATAATGATAGTAAAGATGATCCAATATCTTGGAAATAGAATAGACAAAATGCAAGAAACAGTTAACAAGGACCTAGAAGACCTAAAGATGAAACAAACAATGATGAACAACACAATAAATGAAATGAAAAATACTCTAGATGGGATCAATAGCAGAATAACTGAGGCAGAAAAACGGATAAGTGACCTGGAAGATAAAATAGTGGAAATAACTACTGCAGAGCAGAATAAAGAAAATGAAAAGAACTGAGGACAGTCTCAGAGACCTCTGGGACAACATTAAATGCACCAACATTCGAATTATAGGAGTTCCAGAACAAGAAGAGAAAAAGAAAGGGACTGAGAAAATATTTGAAGAGATTATAGTTGAAAACTTCTCTAATATGGGAAAGGAAATAGTTAATCAAGTCCAGGAAGCACAGAGAGTCCCATACAGGATAAATCCAAGGAGAAATACGCCAAGACACATATTAATCAAACTGTCAAAAATTTAATACAAAGAAAGCATATTAAAAGCAGCAAAGGAAAAACAACAAATAACACACAAGGGAATCCCATAAGGTTAACAGCTGATCTTTCAGCAGAAACTCTGCAAGCCAGAAGGGAGTGGCAGGACATATTTAAAGTGATGAAGAAGAAAAACCTGCCACCAAGATTACTCTACCCAGCAAGGATCTCATTCAGATTTGACGGAGAAGTTAAAACCTTTACAGACAGGCAAAAGCTGAGAGAGTTCAGCACCACCAAACCAGCTCTACAACAAATACTAAAGGAACTTCTCTAGGCAAGAAACACAAGAGAAGGAAAAGACCTACAATAACAAACCCAAAAGAATTTAGAAAATGGGAATAGGAACATACATATCGATAATTACCTAAAATGTAAATGGACTAAATGCTCCCACCAAAAGACACAGATTGGTTGGATGGATACAAAAAAAAGATCCATATATATGCTGTCTACAAGAGACCCACCTCAGACCTAGAGACACATACAGACTGAAAGTAAGGGGATGGAAAAAGATATTACATGAAAATGGAAACCAAAAGAAAGCTGTAGTAGCAATTCTCATATCAGGCAAAATAGACTTTAAAATAAAGACTGTTAGAAGAGACAAAGAAGGAGACTACAAAATGATCAAGGGATCAATCTAAGAAGAAGATATAACAATTGTAAATATTTATGCACCCAAAATAGGAGCACCTCAATACATAAGGCAAATACTAACAGCCATAAAAGGGGAAATCGACAGTAACACATTCATAGTAGGGGACTTTAACACCCCACTTTCACCCATAGACAGATCATCCAAAATGAAAATAAATAAGGAAACACAAGCTTTAAATGATACATTAAACAAGATGGACTTAATTAATATTTATAGGACACTCCATCCAAAAACAACAGAATACACATTTTTCTCAAGTGCTCATGGAACATTCTCCAGGATAGATCATAACTTGGGTCACAAATCAAGCCTTGGTAAATTTAAGAAAACTGAAATTGTATCAAGTATCTTTTTCAACCACAACGCTATGAGACTATATATCAATTACAGGAAAAGATCTGTAAAAAATACAAACACATGGAGGCTAAACAATACACTACTTAATAATGAAGTTATCACTGAAGAAATCAAAGATGAAATCAAAAAATACCTAGAAACAAATGACAATGGAGACACGACGACCCGAAACCTATGGGATGCAGCAAAAGCAGTTCTAAGAGAGAAGTTTATAGCAATACAAGCCCACCTTAAGAAACAGGAAACATCTCGAATAAACAACCCAACCTTTCAACTAAAGCAATTAGAGAAAGAAGAACAAAAAAACCCCAAAGTTAGCAGAAGGAAAGAAATCATAAAGATCAGATCAGAAATAAAAGAAATGAAGGAAATGATAGCAAAGATCAATAAAACTAAAAGCTGGTTCTTTGAGAAGATAAACAAAATAGATAAACCATTAGCCAGACTCAACAAGAAAAAATGGGAGAAGACTCAAATCAATAGAATTAGAAATGAAAAAGGAGAAGTAACAACTGACACTGCAGAAATACAAGGGATCATGAGAGACTACTTCAGACAAGTATATGTCAACAAAATGGACAACCTGGAAGAAATGGACAAACTCTTAGAAATGCACAATCTGCCAAGACTGAATCAGGAAGAAATAGAAAATATGAACAGACCAATCACAAGCACTGAAATTGAAACTGTGATTAAAAATCTTCCAACAAGCAAAAGCCCAGGACCAGATGGCTTCACAGGCGAATTCTATCAAACATTTAGAGAAGAGCTAACACCTATCCTTCTCAAACTCTTCCAAAATATAGCAGAGGGAGGAACACTCCCAAACTCATTCTACGAGGCCACCATCACCTTGATACCAAAACCAGACAAGGATGTCACAAAGAAAGAAAACTACAGGCCAATATCACTGATGAACATAGATGCAAAAATCCTCAACAAAATACTAGCAAACAGAATCCAACAGCACATTAAAAGGATCATACACCATGATCAAGTGGGGTTTATTCCAGGAATGCAAGGATTCTTCAATATATGCAAATCAATCAATGTGATACACCTTATTAACAAATTGAAGGAGAAAAAACATATGATCATCTCAATAGATGCAGAGAAATCTTTAGACAAAATTCAACACCCATTTATGATAAAAACCCTGCAGAAAGTAGGCATAGAGGGAAATTTCCTCAACATAATAAAGGCCATATATGACAAACCCACAGCCAACATCATCCTCAATGGTGAAAAACTGAAAGCATTTCCACTAAGATCAGGAACAAGACAAGGTTGCCCACTCTCACCACTCTTATTCCACATAATTTTGGAAGTTTTAGCCACAGCAGTCAGAGAAGAAAAGGAAATAAAAGGAATCCAAATCGGGAAAGAAGTAGTAAAGCTGTTACTGCTTGCAGACGACATGATACTATACTTAGAGAATCCTAAACATGCTACCAGAAAACTACTAGAGCTAATCAATGAATTTGGTAAAGTTGCAGGATACAAAATTAATGCACAGAAATCTCTGGCATTCCTATACACTAATGATGAAAAATCTGAAAGTGAAATCAGGAAAACACTCCCATTTACCACTGCAACAAAAAGAATAAAATATCTAGGAATAAACCTACCTAGGGAGACAAAAGTCCTGTATGCAGAAAATTATAAGACACTGATGAAAGAAATTACAGATGATACAAATAGATGGAGAGATATACCATGTTCTTGGATTGGAAGAATCAACATTGTGAAAATGACTCTACTACCCAAAGCAATCTACAGATTCAATGCAATCCCTATCAAACTACCACTGGCATTTTTCACAGAACTAGAACAAAAAATTTCACAATTTGTATGGAAACACAAAAGACCCCAAATAGCCAAAGCAATCTTGAGAAAGAAAAACGGAACTGGAGGAATAAGGCTCCCTGATTTCAGACTATACTACAAAGCTACAGTAATCAAGACAGTGTGGTACTGGCACAAAAACAGAAAGATCAATGGAACAGGATAGAAAGCCCAGAGATAAATCCACGCACATATGGTCACCTTATCTTTGATAAAGGAGGCAAGAATATACAGTGGAGGAAAGACAGCCTCTTCAAAAAGTGGTGCTGGGAAAACTGGACAGGTATATGTAAAAGTATGAGATTAGATCACTCCCTAACACCATACGCAAAAATAAGCTCAAAATGGATTAAAGACCTAAATGTAAGGCCAGAAACTATCAAACTCTTAGAGGAAAACATAGGCAGAACACTCTATGATATAAATCACAGGAATATCCTTTTTGACCCACCTCCTAGAGAAATGGATATAAAAACAAAAATAAACAAATGGGACCTAATGCAACTTCAAAGCTTTTGCACAGCAAAGGAAACCATAAAGAAGACCAAAACACAACCCTCAGATTGGGAGAATATATTTACAAATGATGCAACTGACAAAGGATTAATTTCCAAAATTTACAAGCAGTTCATGCAGCTCAATAACAAAACAACAAACAACCCAATCCAAAAATGGGCAGAAGACTTAAATAGACATTTCTTCAAAGAAGATATACAGACTGCCAACAAACACATGAAAGAATGCTCAACATCATTAATCATTAGAGAAATGCAAATCAAAACTACAATGAGATATCATCTCACACCAGTCAGAATGGCCATCATCAAAAAATCTAGAAACAATAAATGCTGGAGAGGGTGTGGAGAAAAGGGATCACTCTTGCACTGCTGGTGGGAATGTGAATTGGTACAGCCACTATGGAGAACAGTATGGAGGTTCCTTAAAAGACTACAAATAGAACTACCATATGACCCAGCAATCCCACTACTGGGCATATACCCTGAGAAAACCATAATTCAAAAAGCGTCATGTACCAATATGTTCATTGCAGCTCTATTTATAATATCCCAGAGATGGAAACAACCTAAGTGCCTATCATCAGATGAATGGATAAAGAAGATGTGGCACATATATACAATGGAATATTACTCAGCCATAAAAAGAAACGAAATTGAGCTATTTGTCATGAGGTGGATAGACCTAGAGTCTGTCATACAGAGTGAAGTAAGTCAGAAAGAGAAAGACAAATACCGTATGCTAACAAATATATATGGAATTTAAGAAAAAAAAAAGTCATGAAGAACCTAGGGGTAAGACAGGAATAAAGACACAGACCTACTAGAGAATGGACTTGAGGATATGGGGAGGGGGAAGGGTGAGCTGTGAGAAAGCGAGAGAGAGGCATGGACATATATCCACTACCAAACGTAAGGTAGATAGCTAGTGGGAAGCAGCCACATAGCACAGGGAGATCAGGTCGGTGTTTTGTGACCACCTGGAGGGGTGGGATAGGGAGGGTGGGAGGGAGGGAGATGCAAGAGGGAAGAGATATGGGAACATATGTATATGTATAACTGATTCACTTTGTTATAAAGCAGAAACTAACATACCATTGTAAAGCAATTATACCCCAATAAAGATATTAAAAAAAACTATATTGAATAAAGACTATTTTTAAGAGAAGACGATAAAGACATTTTAATTTTTCTACCATGATATTAGTTTGTTAGTTTTTCTACTACTTACATCAATATTAAAATACGGAATTTCTAAAAATTCACTTATTTCATGAAGATCTGAAAATTTTGTCAGAATAAAGCCACTAATGTTATTTCATTCAAGCATTCATTTAAGCAGTATTTATTGTGTACCTATTTTATGTCATGCTGTGTTCTAGATAGTTAGGATATATCAGTAAAAACACATATGAGTATCTCTCTGTCTCATGGAATTTTCATTCTAGTGGAGAAGGAATGGATAATAAACAATAAAAAAAGAATAAATAAATTATATAGTACTTCAGAATGTAAGAAGTTTTATGACAAAAAAGTAGAATAGTGCATGGTAAAAAGGTGGCATTACTATTTTATAAAGAAATATAGATGAAGACATTACTAACAAAACATAAATGCTGACCATTTATTACTGAGCATTCATTATGTGGTCTGGGATACATGGAATAAAATGATAATCAAAGCTTATTAGAACAAATTTCATTAAAAATCCAGTTGTATAAATACATGTACCCATTATAAAGTGAACCCATTAAAAATAATCACAGAATAATCCTAGTTTTTAAGTACACTTATTAAAGAACAAGTTAAACCCCTAGCTGTAATGCAGAAACCTATTTGTGAGTCAATCATAAACTATGGATTTTGTACTTTTGATTTGGATTAAATTCAATTAACAAATTACCATTTTATATGAAGATATTTTATAACTAACATTTGAATAAGTTGAATGTTACTTAATTACTTCATATTTTATATAATTAAAGTAGCTTCAAAACTTCTTTCTAACAAAAAGGAGAATTCCAAACAATGTTTTTAGGAAATGAAAACATGTAAAATGGAGTATAGTTACACCTATTTAAAATTTAATGTAAAGTCACCTTTATCAATTCTCTTTGATATATTGTGTAAACCACCATTTACTACCACCACAGTAGCACCCCTAGCAGTAGTCATATCATTGAATATTTGTATATATAAATTAAAAATACTCAAATTTATATTAATACTAGTAGTTATTTTAAAACATTTGTTACCAAATAGCTTCCTTCACCACTCCACTCCTCACAGTACCAAATATCGTAGCATAGCTTAATAAAAAGAGATTGCTGAGAGTAGCTGTGTGTGATATGACTGACCTCCATTTTATGTAACTGGCAATTTCTTTAATGGAAAGTGCTTAGAAATGAACAGTAATTGATTCTGTTTCTTTTCTATAGTGGGCAATAAGTTTTCCAACTTTGATTACTACTGCAATCTTAAAGACATATTCAAAACTCCTGAGAAAACAATGCCACTAAAATCACAATTGTCTTTTACAAAAGCAAGTTACATATTATACCTGAGTCCAATTAACATAATTAAAACAATATTTAAATTTTACTTTAAAAATTGGCCCAAGATCAATTTCTTTATTCAAGTATTTCAAACAGATTCTCCATGAAAACTTGTTTTTATTCTTTCAATTCAGTGCTTTATAAAATGGCAGCAGAATTCTAGAAGACATATATTACATTCAAAATAAATATTTTAAAAGGTGTAAATGCATATTTCATATGCCTTAATGACTACATGAAGACGTTTCTTTGGTAGTATTTGGAATTCACATCATATAGCTATGTTCCATGTATTATTTAAACATTTTAAAATTACAGTTAATTTCTGTTCTAAGATATTTTGTTCTATATAAGAGCTGAGAGTATTTTAAAACTCAAGGAATGTTACTGAAAATCCATTTTTATTAAAAGGAAGAATGACCTAAATCACTGATATAATGATGCTTATATATATCTATATATATTCATAAACATAGATATATCGTCATAATTATTAACAGAATTCAAGATTTCACACAATTTTTAGGCAATAGTTTTGTGTTTTTTATGTAGGGTATTCCTGGAAGTATGAGAACCATTAAAAACAACATAAATTATATATTTCAGATAAAGAAAAAAATAGATTATTTTGTAGGTACTTTATCTTAAAACTGAACTTTCAAAAGACAATATCCAAGCACTTATTTTTGCTTCAAATAAATCTATCCATTCATGAAACAACAGTCAACGAAAATGTAGAGATCCTTAATCAAATTGGCATGAATACATTAATCAAGAAAGTACTTTATTAAATCAGTGGCTATGACAGTAGAATGAAAATGAACTTTTCAGACATGTTAAGTAATGAAATTGTTAGAGGTAATACTATTCTCACATCAATCTATATACCTTTTTTAACATGGAAAAATGTTTTTCTTTTGGAAAGTTTTCCTGCTTTCTAGAGTTGTTAATCCATAAATGTTAAAAAGCATAAGACAATGTCAGCTTTCACTTCTCTTTGTATTGTTTTAAACTCAGTTACTAACATTGATCCAACATTGAACACACAAAAAAGCTTTTATTTGCCATCATATATCGGTTCTGGAAGATTTCCATTGCAAATTCACTTGACTTGCCTTCTGAATAAAGATAACAGTAACAATAACACCCACAAACATGTGCAAAGCCCCTGCCCATAGGCTAAGTGTTCATATGTAATATTTTAATCATCATAACAACCTTGCTAGGCAGATATTATTATTAGATTCATTTTACACAGGTAGAAACTAAGATATAAATATATTAAATAACTTTCCAGTGTTTCATACCTAATAAATGAAATAAGGGAACTTGAATTCAAATCTATTGGGTTGCATCAACTATTTTCTTAAAAAAATTTGAATCTACCTTTATATAAGCAAGTATAAATGAGTCCAAAGAAATCACTGAATATGTACAATGTGCACAGTTATCCATTTCATACAGATTCTACATCGCTAGGAAAATGTTATACCAACAGTTAATATTGGAGCTTGAATTAAAATTCAAATTGTCTGTAACATATTTAAAAAAATATTTATTAAATGACTCAAGACCAAAGTTGCATTTGTTTTTATTAATAGAAGCTGGGTTGAATATTTTGGTAGGCTTCACTAGGCAGAAAAAATATTTATCATTAAAAAGACAAACTTTCCTAAATATATTGATCATTTGGGGTGAGCACATATTCATCAATCGAAATATGTCTTATACATATAAAAAGTGCATCACATTGGAGGATATAAAGCACTGTATTTTTTTAGTTTTGGAAGTCCTAGCCACAGCAATCTGAGAAGAAAAATAAATAAAAGGAATACAAATTGGAAAAGAAGAAGTAAAACTGTTGCTGTTTGCAGATGACATGATACTATACATAGAAAATCCTAAAGATGTCACCAGAAAACTACTAGGGTTCGTCAATGAATTCAGCAAAGTTGCATGATACAAAATTAATATACAAACATCTGTTGCATTTCTATACACTAACAGTGAAGTATGAGAAAGAGAAATTAAGGAAATAATCCCATTTATCATTGCATCAAAAAGAATAAAGTAGCTAGGAATAAACCTACCTAAGGAGGCAAAAGACCTATACACTGAAAACTATAAGACACTGACAAAGAAACTGAAGATGACACAAACAGATGGAAAGATATACTGTGTTCTTGATGTGGAAGAATCAATATTGTTAAAATGACCATACTATCCAAAACAATCTACCGATTCAGTGCAATCCCTATTAAAATACCAATGCCATTTTTTACAGAACTGGAACAAAAAATCTTAAAATTTGTATGGAAACACAAAAGACCCCAAATAGCCAAAGCAGTCTTGAGAAAGAAAAACAGAGCTGGAGGAATCAGACTCCCTGATTTCAGACTATACTACAAAGCTACAGTAATCAAGACAGTATGGTACTGGCACAAAAACAGAAAGATAGATCAATGGAACAGGATAGAAAGCCCGGAGATAAACCCACACACATATGGTCACCTTATCTTTGATAAAGGAGGCAGGAATATAGAGTAGAGAAATGACAGCCTCTTCAATAAGTGGTGCTGGGAAAACTGGACAGCTATATGTAAAAGAATGAAATTAGAACACTCCCTAACACCGTACACAAAAATAAACTCAAAATGGATTAAAGACCTAAATGTAAGACCGGACACTATCAAACTCTTAGAGCAAAACATAGGAAGAACACTCTTTGACATAAACTGCAGCAAGATCTTTTTTGACCCACCTCCTAGAATAATGGGAATAAAACCAAAAATAAACAAGCGGGACCTAATGAAACTTAAAAGCTTTTGCACAAAGAAGGCAACTATAAACAAGACGAAAAGACATCCCTCCAAATGGGAGAAAATATTTGCAAACCAATCAACTGGCAAAGGATTACTCTCCAAAACATATAAACAGCTAATGCAGCTCAATATTAAAAAAACAGAAACCCAATAAAAAAATGGGCAGAAGACCTAAATAGACATTACTCCAAAGAAGACATACATATGGCCAAGAAGCACATGAGAAGCCGCTCAACATCACTAATTCTTACAGAAATGCAAATCAAAACTACAATGAGGTATCACCTCATACCAGTAAGAATGGACATCATCAGAAAAATCTACAAACAACAAATGCTGGAGAGGGTGTGGAGAAAAGGGAACCCTCTTGCACTGTTGGTGGGAATGTAAATTGATACAGCCACGATGGAGAACAGTATGGAGGTTCCATCAAAAACTAAAAATAGAATTACCATATGACCCAGCAATCCCACTACTGGGCATATACCCAGAGAAAACTATAATTCAAAAAGACATATGCACCCCAATGTTCACTGCAGCACTATTTACAACAGTGAGGTCATGGAAGCAACCTAAATGCCCATTGACAGACGAATGGATAAAGAAGATGTGCTACATATACACAATGGAATATTACTCAGCCATAAAAAGGAACAACATTGGGTCATTTGTAGAGATGTGGATAGACATAGTGACTGTCATACAGAGTGACGTAAGTCAGAAAGAGAAAAACAAATATCATATATTAACGCATATATGTGGAACCTAGAAAAATGGTATACAGATGAACCGGTGTGCAAGGCAGAAATAGAGACAGATGTAGAGAACAAATGTACGGACACCAAGGGGGGAAAACGGATGGGGTGGTGGGGGTGGTGGTGGGATGAACTGGGAGATTGGGATTGACATATATACACTAATATGTATAAAATAGTTAACTAATAAGAACCTGCTGTATTAAAAAAATTTAAAAAACTAAAGCACTGTTCTTTTTAAAAAGCTTCTATAATTTTTCTGTAGGTTTAATTATAAATCATAACATAGTTATGGCATCATTTTAATCATTATGTGTGCTAAATTCATAATTATGAATCATATATGCAGGTGAATCACACAAAATATTTAATCCTCAGTTTATTTGATTTATTCATTTATTCATTAACTAGACAAATACTTTAAGGATCTCCTCTTTCCTATGATTATTCTATCTGCTGAGGATATAATGAAAAAGGTAGACTGGCTCCTCATCCTTGTAGAATTTACACTTTAGTATGTAAGAAAGGCAATAAACAGGTTAAAACATTAAAAAAATAAATAGATATATTTTTTTATTTTTTTAAAGTTGTTTAAAAAAAAACAGCTTTAGAAATCAATGGGTTATTTGTAAAGGCTTCTCAAAGAAACTGACAGTTCGAGGAGAACTAAAGAGCAGAAAGAACTTACCAGGCAAAGAGTGGTGGTAAACTTATTTCAGGGAATATTAAACTCAAAGGCTCCAAAGTGGGAAAGAGCTTGATATGTTCTAGACTGACAGAGGGCCAGTGTGATGTTGCACAGGGAGAAGGATGAAGCATGGTATGGGATGTGCTTGAGGAGAAAGATAGGAGCCTGTCATGCTGAGACTCATAGGCCAAAGTAAGTAGTGTGAACAGAAACCATTGATAGGTTGTTAACAGAGGAATTATACATTCTGACTTATACTGTATAAAGATAACTCTGGGTCCTTTGTGGGAAATGGATTGGAGAGGAACGGGTAGAAGTGGGGAGAGGATGGGACCAGTTCAGAGTCTATTATGATAGTTCATTACATAAGACGATGATGCTTGAACAATGGTGGAGCTAAGGGAGTTAAAAAGAAGTGGACACATTTGAGCAAAAACCTGCCTAGCTTTCTGGTGCAGCTTTTGATTTAATAATAATAATAATAAAAACAACAACAAAAATCAAGGGAATTGATTTCAATGAGGATCAAGGGAAATTGTGCCTACCTCAGCTCCCCATGGCATAGGCTGGCTGAGTATTCTGTTGTTCAGCTGCTTAGACTAAGTGACTGCTTTTTCCCAGTAGCTGTTGAGAGTGTGTGCAATAGTCTGAGAAGCAGGTGAGGAGGAGGAGGTGGGGGGTTTGCCCAGTTTGGCACTTGGCCCTGTTATTGCTGAGGTTCCTGTTGTCTGCCTCTGAGGCCCAGATCCCGCCAGGCCTCTAGAGTGCTCTAATTAGTACAACTCCTAATAGATAGAAAAGAAACATCTGGCCTGAGAGCAAAACACATTGAGAAGTCCATTTCTAAGTAAAATTAAAGGATTACTATGGCTGCTGAAAAAAAAAAGAAAAAAGAAAAAGTTCAAGAAACTCTCATTTCCTTTGAGTTTCACTATATCACACCCTTGCAGATTTTCTTCCATCTCTCTAACTGCTCCTTTTCAATTTCCTTTGAAGGCTTTTTCATTTCCACTCTACCTCTAACTATTAAAATTCTAGCTCTCAACTCTAGTTACCCAACACTTTTGCCCTAGGCCTTCTCACTCATTTCCAAGGCTTCAAATATTTATGTGATAAATGTCTTATATCTCATTCTGAGTAATCTGAGTTCCAAATCAGTTTATTCTGCCTCTTAACACATCCTTCTTAAAAAGATCTCAAATATAGTATGTTCAAAACCGAATTCTTGCTCTTCTTCACATTGGAGTGATTTCTTCTCTCATTAATGATACTTCAAACCATTTAAGTTTCAATTCAAGCCAGATATGTTCGTTTAAATCTTAAAACTTCCCTCTCCACTGCTCAACTATAAAGAAACCATCACTAAATCCCGTCAATTCACTAACCTTAATGGGGTCTATAAAATGTGGTATTCTTCCTTGACCACTTCTATGGCTTCTTCTTGTCCAACTCCCTTACTCAAAACTTGCCAGCCATCTGGTCTGCTTTCTGACCTCCAATGCTTCAAGCACTTTCATGATTCAATCCCCACCCCCCAAATGCTGTACTCTGCCTGAAATATTCTCCCCCTCTTCATCCTTGCTTCATCTTTGATGAACGTTTATTTCTACTCAGTGTCCAGAATGAACCACAAATATCACTTTATCAAAAGGGTCTTATGCAACATCTCCTCAATCTAAGTTATGTTTTCCTACTGCGTTTTCCCAAAGCACTCCTCATTTTTTCCCCCGAAAAACCTTTATCATTGTTTGTCATGACACTCTTGTTATTATACTTTAACATAAACTATTTTGCTAACTAGTATCTTCATGGGTCCTAGAGCTACTGCAGAAGATCTGGACTTCCAAGGTAAGTGCAATAAGAATTACTACTTTATTTTGTTTGCAATATGGAAGAAATCTTTTTTTAAATAATAATTCCTAATAAAATGAGTTAACAAAATTAACTATCTTTTCAGTTAATAAAGGTAAAAATTAAAGCAGCTTCAAAATATATTGAACAAACTGAACTGCAGCAATATAACATTATAATACATGTGATTAATGTAGTTTCTGAAGTTTTAGCCAAATTTTTTAAAAAAAGATTTCACCCGGAAGAGGAATTATTGAAAATTATAAAAGTGTTTTAGCCATTGCATTTTATCACTTCATATTCCCTTCAAAATATTGTATGCAAATATTTGAATTATTTTCATTGATATAACCTTGAGCAAATGGTTGTTCACTAGTGATATGTCATTTCTTGTGTGGTATAGTTTATTAGCTTGCTTAGAAGGTATGCTTGAAATTTAGAATTGGATACTTAAAAATTTTTAAGAACACAGAATTTCCTAAACTCTTGAAATTTAGCATTGCAGTAGGTTGAGATAATCTTAGGCAATTATTAAATTAATTATTTAATAGGTTATTTAAGTAAAACATTTTTAAATAGGAGAAAATGACAATAAAAGGGAAAGGAAAAATTCTTTATTTTCAGTAGAGAATATCTACTGAAATAGGTTATTTTAAGCAATACTATTTTTTCCCTAAAATTATACAATTTTACTTAAAATATATTTAAATATTTTCTAAAATATGTTGAAATTTTTACCATACTAAACAATTATTGATTTATGATTATTGTCTAATAAAGCTTATAACTTAAACAACAATCTAGTAGTATCTACGAGGGTAAATATTATCTTGTTTTAGGGAATTCTTCACTTGTTCATTGTTTTATTTATTTTACTCCCTAAAGTAACTGAAAATGAATAATTTTATGCAAGTCCAAAGTTATATACATTTAGATATGCAAAACTCAGTAGATGAGAAAATAGGGTATTCAGAGCAACATTTTCTCATCAGCTTAACCTTCATATTTTTCTTCTCTTTATTAAGTACATTTGAAATTGTATGAAATCTGAGTTTCTTTGTAGTAATATGAAAATGTGGTTTGGAGAATGGACACTACATCAGTAATTAAATGATTGTGTCTATGTAATTCCTTGTAATTTCTTCTATAGCATTTATTTCATTCTTTATAAGATTTATTTCTAACCAGTTAAGTTTCACAAAATATAGTATCTGTAAGAAGTTCAAAGATTCTTCACTCTTTCTACCATATCAGGAAAATCGCCTTGAAAAGACCATGATAAAACTGCCAGGATTTAACTAAGAGCCCAACTATTGTTTTCTCCTCCTCTCCTCCTGTTTTCCTGAAAATTAAAATCCAGTTGCTCTGTCTGCAAAGCAGTTTTCCAGATGTCTCCAAGACTAAGTGAAAAAAACAACAGATGAAGCATAAAAATGGAAAAGGCTTGAAAAAAATGAAAGCCAGAAAAATGAACCAGGTTGAGCTCAATGTACTGTGTACAATCTTGCCTTAATTTTCTTACCGACACCTGTTAGGATCAATATAAATGACAAAACTCAGATCATTAGTCCTAAAATTAAATTCTATTAAAGAAAATATCACACAGTGTAGCTTTTTTCTTAATACTCAGTCATTCAGTTTCAGTAGTGCCAAGTCATTAAAAAATAATTTTAAAGGTCTGTGCAAGCTGAGCCACAGATATTTGTTTTTTCTAAGATCTTAAAAATACATTCTTCAGTAGTGGGAAAGATGAACAATAAAGACTTCCTGCAGATAAGAAAATAAACAATTAATACCACTACATCAAAAGTGATCAAGGTTTTATTAGAAAGGGCCAAAGAAGACAGAAAAGCCCTAGAGAATTTTCCAGCTCTTCCTTAGCTATGGATAAATATTATAGAAAAAGAAAATGCAGGGACTGCTGACAAGTTATCAAAACATATCATCAACATCCAAACAAATCCTTCTCTTTTTCACAGGATTATTGATTTTATAATTTGAAATAAACTATAAAATATTACTCATTCAAATATATTTGAGGTTATTTTCTCTAATAAACTGCTAGTTTATTTTTCCTAAAGAAAATTCCTTGAATCAACTTTCCCACTTAATATCTTTATATATTTTCAATTAGCTAATATTTTGAATTCTTTATACATAGCTCCTGCCTTTTTTATTCTCTGTGCCTAAATTTTCTTCCCCAATCCCTGCATATTGTCTCCTTCTTGACAGTAGGCCTTCCTGATCACCTTATTTATGTTACACCCCTCCCATAACTCATTATATTATTTCACATTGTTTTCCTTATAAGAGATCACCATTAAAAAAAAATAACTTGGTTATTTATATTTGCTATTTATTTTCTGTCTTCTCTCTTATGAGAATCTCTTGGCCAAAACGGCAAGAATTTGTCTGATTGAGTTGCTAAAACCTGGTGCTTTGAACATCTTCTTACAGATAATAAGCACTTAATAAATATTCATTTAATTGAAGCATTGATTTTCTGTGTGTGAAGGAGAACAGTGGAGGCAACATTTCATTATTTGATGTACAACTTTTGATGACAGTTTTAACTTTATTAATGCAACTTTCAATTTATATTTATTTTATTAGCTCATTTATTAATATTGATATTAATGTTTGTCTTGCCTCTTCAACAATATTTTAATCCATTTAAGCATTTGTCTTCTAGTTTTTAAATCCTTCTCAGGAACATTAGGGCTCTGTGTATAAAGATGGTGCTTAATAAGTGTTAGTTGAAACTGACAGAAAACAAGAAAGAATCAAGAAAGCATGAAGAAAGAAAGGAAGGAAGACAGGAAGAAGTGCAACAAAAGTGTTAAGCAATAACTTTTATTTTTTTAACTTTTTTTTTGGCCCCTCAGCTTGTGGGATCTTAGTTCCCTGACAAGGGATTGAAACTGGGCCATGGCAGTGAAAGCACTGAGTCCTAACCACTGCACTGCCAGAGAATTCCAATAATTTTTAATATAGAATATGCACTTATAGAGGTTTATTCTAAGGAAAAAAGTACAAAATAACACTTATTTAAGAGGTAAGGTTTATTTTCTTAATTTTTTTTAAGTGGAGTCTTAACATCATTTATTTATGTACTGAACCACTAAAGTCATCTTCATCACATAACCTTAAAATGAGCAGAGACCAATATAACACGACTATCAGATTACAGTTAGATGTTAGAAAACCTATGCTTTATCTTATACATTCCTAAACAATCATGCACAGCTTTCTTTTGTTCCAGGGGTCATTCAAGCATATAATAAGAGTTCCAGCAAGTTGAAACCTCTTGTACCTGGTTCTTTTCAGGAAGTTGTAAACCTGCTGCAACCAAGTCAGTAGTTGTCAGCAAGTATATTAAAAAATGCCATCATTCCAACTCTCGTTAGCAAAAAGCTCTCCATCTTCAGTCCCTTCCATTAAGTTTCATTAATGGTTTGCATTTACTGTTTTAATATATATTTTTAAATTTATTTTTGGTTGTGTTGGGTCTTTATTTCTGTGTGCAGGCTTTCTCTAGCTCTGGCGAGCGGCGGCTACTCTCTGTGGCAGTGCACGGGCTTCTCATTGCGGTGGCTTCTCTTGTGGAGCATGGGCTCTAGGCGCGAGTGCTTCAATAGTTGTGGCACACAGGCTCAGAAGTTGTGGCACACGGGCTTAGTTGTTCTACGGCATGTGGGATCTTCCCAGATCACGGCTCGAAACCATGTCTCCTGCATTGGCAGGCGGATTCTTAACCACTGTGCCACCAGGGAAGTCTCTTCATTTACTTTTTTTTTTTTTGAAACTTAAAAATATTTACTAATTCATTTATAATAGCAATAATCAACCTATTACGTGTCAGCATAAATCACGTTTTTAACAGAAAATATCTATAGTTTCCAAAAGAGAAAATATGTGAGAAGAATGGCACTGTTTTACATTAAGTTCTTTTTACATAAATTTACATCACATTTTTTTTATTAAACAGAAAGTCACAAAAAGTATAATCATCTTCATCAGTTAACTCAGTCCCATGTAATTAATTTTTTTAATCTTAATCTTCTGTTAGCACTTTTATGAATTCATCAGTTTTCCATGAGAGTTCTGAAAATGCTTATTCATTCAGTTTAGCAGTATAGGCAGTTACCAGAAATCTGTACTTGTCAGTCTTTTCCATATATTCCTTGAAGATGAAAACCGTTTATAGGAACATTTTTGCAAAAGCATATCTGTAAATGACAAAAGACTTAAAAATGATCACAAAGATTTGATGAAAGTTCATAATCATGCAATTGACAAGAAAATTTAGTCATTTATGAGATATACTTTTTTTTTTTTTTTTTTGCAGTACACGGGCCTCTCACTGTTGTGGCCTCTCCCGTTGCGGAGGCTCCAGACGTGCAGGCTCAGTGGCCATGGCTCACGGGCCCAGCCGCTCCGCAGCATGTGGGATCTTCCCGGACCGGGGCACGAACCTGTGTCCCCTGCATCGGCAGGCGGACTCTCAACCACTGCGCCACCAGGGAAGCCCTGAGATATACATTTTAAAGTAATAACTAGAATTATGACTTATAACATTACACCAGAACACATACGATTCTTAGGAATTTCATGTAATGTCTGAAACATATATATTAACATATTTCCATACAAATAACCCAAAGTTTAGTATTAGTTTTTTTAATTTTTAAATTTTATTTTACTTATTTTTTTATACAGCAGGTTCTTATTAGTCATCAATTTTATACACATCAGTGAATACATGTCAATCCCAATCGCCCAATTCAGCATACCACCACTCCCAACCCCCACGGCTTTCCCCCCTTGGTGTCCACACGTTTGTTCCCTACATCTGTGTCTCAAATTCTGCCCTGCAAACTGGTTCATCTGTACCATTTTTCTAAGGTTCCACATCCATGCATTAATATACGATATTTGTTTTTCTCTTTCTGACTTACTTCACTCTGTATGACAGTCTCTAGAACCATCCACGTCTCAACAAATGACTCAATTTTGTTCCTTTTTATGGCTGAGTAATATTCCATTGTATATATATACCACATCTTCTTTATCCATTCATCTGTCAATAGGCATTTAGGTTGCTTCCATGACCTGGCTATTGTAAATAGTGCTGCAATGAACATTGGAGTGCATGTGTCTTTCTGAATTATGGTTTTCTCTGGGTATATGACCAGTAGTGGGATTGCTGGATCATATAGTAATTCTATTTTTAGTTTTTGATGGAACCTCCATACTGTTCTCCATCGTGGCTGTATCAATTTACATTCCCACCAACAGTGCAAGAGGGTTCCCTTTTCACCACACCCTCTCCAGCATTTGTTGTTTGTAGATTTTCTGATGATGCCCATTCTGACTGGTGTGAGGTGATACCTCATTGTAGTTTTCATTTGCATTCCTCTAATAGTTAGTGATGTTGAGCAGCTTTTCATGTGCTTCTTGTCCATCTGTATGTCGTCTATGGAGAAATGTCTATTTAGGTCTTCTACCCATTTTTGGATTGGGTTGTTTGTTTCTTTAATATTGAGCTACATGAGCTGTTTATATATTTTGGAGATTAATCCTTTGTCCATTTGCAAATACTTTCTCCCATTCTGAGGGTTGTCTTTTTGTCTTATTTATGGTTTCCTTTGCTGTGCAAAAGCTTTTAAGTTTCATTAAGTCCCATTTGTTTATTTTCATTTTTATTTCCATTACACTAGGAGATGGATGAAAAAGATCTTGCTGTAATTTATGTAAAAGAGTGTTCTTCCTTTCTTTTCCTCTAAGAGTTTTATACTGTCCAGTCTTACATTTAGGTCTCAAATCCATTTTGAGTTTACTATTGTGTATGGTGTTAGGGAGTGTTCTAATTTCATTCTTTTACATGTAGCTGTCCAGTTTTCCCAGCACCACTTATTGAAGAGACTTTTCTCCATTGTATATCCTTGCCTCCTTTGTCATAGATTAGTTGACCATAGGTGTGTGGGTTTATCTCTGGGCTTTCTATCTTGTTCCATTGATCTATGTTTCTGTTTTTGTGCAAGTACCATATTGTCTTGACTACAGTTGCTTTGTAGTATAGTGTGAACTCAGGGAGTCTGATACCTCCAGCTCTGTTTTTCTCCCTCAAGACTGCTTTGGCTTTTCGGGGTCTTTTGTGTCTCCATACAAATTTTAAGATTTTTTGTTCTAGCTCCATAAAAAATGCCATTGGTAATTTGATAGGGATTGCATTGAATCTGTAGATTGCTTTGGGTGGTACAGTCATTTTCACAATATTGATTCTTCCAATCCAAGAACATAGCATATCTCTCCATCTGTTGGTATCATCTTTAATTTCTTTCATCAGTGTCTTATAGTTTTCTGCATACAGGTCTTTTGTCTCCCTAGGTAGGTTTATTACTAGCTATTTTATTCTTTTTGTTACAGTGGTAAATGAGAGTGTTTCCTTAATTTCTCTTTCAGATTTTTCATCATTAGTTTATAGGAATGCAAGAGATTTCTGTGCATTAATTTTGTATCCTGCAATTTTACCAAATTCATTGATTAGCTCTAGTAGTTTCCTGGTGGCATTTTTAGGATTCTCTGTGTATAGTACCATGTTATCCGCAAACAGTGACAGTTTTACTTCTTCTTTTCCAATTTGTATTCATTTTGTTTTTTTTTCTTCTCTGATTGCTGTGTCTAGGATTTCCAAAATTATGTTGAATAATAGTGGTGAGAGTGGACATCCTTGTCTTATTCCTGATCTTAGAGGAAATGCTTTCAGTTTTTCACCATTGCGAATGATGTTTGCTATAGGTTTGTCATATATGGCCTCTATTATGTTGAGGTAGGTTCCCTCTATGCCCACTTTCTGGAGAGTTTTTCTCATAAATCGGTGTTGAATTTTGTCAAAAGCTTTTTCTGCATCTATTGGGATGATCATATGGTTTTTATTTTTCAATTTGTTAATATGATGTATCACATTGATTGTTTTGTGTATATTGAAGAACCCTTGCATCCCTGGGATAAATCCCACTTGATCATGGTTTATGATCCTTTTAATGTGTGCTAGTATTTTGTTGAGGATTTTTGCATCCATATTCATCAGTGATATTGGTCTATAATTTTCTTTTTTTGCAATATCTTTGTCTGGTTTTGGTATCAGGGTGATGGTGGCCTCAAAGAATGAGTTTGGGAGTGTTCCTTCCTCTGAACTTTTTTGGAAGAGTTTGTAAAGGATGGGTGTTAGCTCTTCTCTAAATGTTTGATAGAATTCACCTGTGAAGCCATCTTGTCCTGGACTTTTGTTTGTTGGAAGATTTTTAATCACAGTTTCAATTTCAGTGCTTGTGATTGGTGTGTTCATATTTTCTATTTCTTCCTGGTTCAGTCTTGGAAGGTTATACCTTTCTATGAATATGTCCATTTCTTCCAGGTCGTCCATTTTGTTGGCATAGATTTGCTTGTAGTAGTCTTTTAGGATTCTTTGAATTTCTGTGGTGTCTGTTTTAACACCTTTTCATTTTTAATTTTATTGAGTCCTCTCCATCATTTTCTTGATGAGTCTGGCTAATGGTTTATCAATTTTGTTGATCTTCTCAAAGAACCAGCTTTTAGTTTTATTGATCTTTGCTATTGTTTTCTTTGTTTCTATTTCATTTATTTCTGCTCTGATCTTTATGATTTATTTCCTTCTGCTAACTTTGGGTTTTGTTTGTTCTTCTTTCTCTAGTTTCTTTAGGTGTAAGGTTAGATTGTTTATTTGAAATTTTCTTGTTTCTTGAGGTAGGCTTATATAGCTATAACCTTCCCTCTTAGAACTGCTTTTGCTGCATCCCATAGGTTTTGGATTGTCGTGTTTTCATTGTCATTTGTCTCTAGGTATTTTTTAATTTCCTCTTTGATTTCTTCAGTGATCTCTTGGTTATTTAGTTATTGGTTATTTGTTTAGCCTCCATGTGTTTGTACTTTTTACATGTTTTTCCTTGTAATTGATTTGTAATCGTAGTGGTCAGAAAAGATGCTTGATATGATTTCAATTTTCATAAATTTACTGAGGCTTGATTTGTGACCCAGGATGGGCTCTATCCTGGAGAATGTTTTGTGCACACTTGAGAAGAAAGTGTAATCTGCTGTTTTTGGATGGAATGTCCTATAAATATCAATTAAATCTATCTGATCTATTGTATCATTTAAAGCTTCTGTTTCCTTATTTATTTTCATTTTGGATATCTGTCCATTGGTGTAAGTGAGGTGTTAAACTCTCCACTATTATTGTGTTACTGTTGATTTCCTCTTTTATAGCTGTTAGCCATTGCCTTATGCATTGAGGTGCTCCTATGTTAGGTGCATATATATTTATAATTGTTATATCTTCTTCTTGGATCGATCCCTTGATCCTTATGTAGTGTCCTTCCTTGTCTCTTGTAACACACTTTATTTTAAAGTCTATTTTATCGGACACGAGTATTGCTACTTCAGCTTTCTTTTGATTTCCATTTGCAGGGAATATCTTTTTCCATTCCCTCACTTTCAGTCTGTATGTGTCCCTAGGTCTCAAGTGGGTCCTTTGTAGACAGCATATATATGGGTCTGTTTTTGTATCCATTCAGCAAGCCTGTGTCTTTTGGTTGGAGCATTTAATCCATTCATGTTTAAGGTAATTATTGATATGTATGTTCCTATGACCATTTTCTTAATCGTTTTGGGTTAGTTTTTGTAGGTCCTTTACTTCTCTTGTGTTTCCCACTTAGAGAAGTCCTTTAGCATTTGTTTTAGAGCTGGTTTGATGGTGCTGAATTCTCTTAGCTTTTGCTTGTCTGTAAAGCTTTTGATTTCTCCATTGAATCTGAATGAGATCCTTGCTGGGTAGAGTAATCTTGGTTGTAGGTTCTTCCCTTTCATCACTTTAAGTATATCATGTCACTCCCTTCTGGCTTGTAGTTTCTGCTGAGACATTAGCTGTTAACCTTATGGGAGTTCCCTTGTATGTTATTTGTCGTTTTTCCCTTGCTGCTTTCAATAATTTTTCCTTGTCTTTAATTTTTGCCAATTTGATTACTATGTGTCTCACGTGTTTCTGCTTGGGTTTATCCTGTGTGGGACTCACTGTGCTTCCTGGACTTGGGTGGCTATTTCCTTTCCCATGTTAGGGAAGTTTTTGACTATAATCTCTTCAAATATTTTATCTAGTCCTTATTCTCTCTCTTCTCCTTCTGAGACCTGTATAATGCGAATGTTGTTGCATTTAATGTCCCAGAGGTCTCTTAGGCTGTCTTCATTTCTTTTCATTCTTTTTTCTTTACTCTGTTCCACAGCAGTGAATTCCACCATTCTGTCTTCCAGGTCACTTATCCATTCTCCTGCCTCAGTTATTCTGCTATTGATTCCTTCTAGTGTAGTTTTCATTTCAGTTATTGTATTGTTCATCTCTGTTTGTTTGTTCTTTAATTCTTCTAGGTGTTTGTTAAACATTTCTTGCATCTTCTCGATCTTTGCCTCCATTGTTTTTCCGAGGTCCTGGATCATCTTCTCTATCATTATTTGGAATTCTTTTTCTGGAAGGCTGCCTATCTCCACTTCATTTAGTTTTTTTTCTGGGGTTTTATCTTGTTCCTTTGCTGGTACATAGCCCTCTGCCTTTTCATCTTGTCTATCTTTCTGTGAATGTGGTTTTTGTTCCACAGGCTGCAGGATTGTAGTTCTTCTTGCTTCTGCTGTCTGCCCTCTGGTGGATGAGGCTATCTAAGAGGCTTGTGTAAGTTTCCTGATGGGAGGGACTGGTGGTGGGTAGAGCTGATTGTTGCTCTGGTGGACAGAGCTCAGTAAAACTTTTATCTGCTTGACTGTTGATGGGTGGGGCTGGGTTCCCTCCCTGTTGGTTGTTTGGCCTGAGGCAACCCAACACTGGAGCCTACCTGGGCTCTTTGGTGGGGCTAATGACAGACTCTGGGAGGGCTCACACCAAGGAGTACTTCCCAGAACTTCTGCTGCCAGTGTCCTTGTCCCCATGGTGAGTCACAGCCACCCCCTGCCTCTGCAGGTGATCCTCCAACACTAGCAGGTAGGTCTGGTTCAGTCTACCCTGGGGTCACTGCTTCTTACCCTGGGTCCCAATGCACACACTACTTTGTGTGTGCCCTCCAAGAGTGGAGTCTCTGTTTCCCCCAGTCCTGTTGAAGTCCTGCAATCAAATCCCACTAGCCTTCAAAGTCTGATTCTCTAGGAATTCCTCCTCCCGCTGCCGGACCCCCAGGTTGGGAAGCCTGGCTCAGAACCAGTGAAGGCTCAGAACCTTCACTCCAGTGGGTGGACTTCTGTGGTATAAGTGTTTTCCAGTATGTGAGTCCCCCATCCAGTAGTTATGGGATTTGATTTTACTGTGATTGCGCCCCTTCTACCATCTCATTGTGGCTTCTCCTTTGTCTTTGGATGTGGGGTATCTTTTTTAGTGAGTTCCAGTGTCTTCCTGTCAATGACTGTCCAGCAGCTAGCTGTGATTCTGGTGTTCTCACAAGAGGGAGTGGGAGCACATCCTTCTATTCTGCCATCTTGGTTCCTCTCTTAATTATTTTTTTTAAATGCAGGCATAGGTTGTTCACAATATCGTATCAGTTTCAGATATATGATACAGTGATTCAAAATTTTTATAGATTATACTCCATTTAATACCCCAATTAAAAAAATTATTTTATATTGGAGCATAGTTGATTAACAATGGTGTGTTCGTTTCAGGTGTATAGCAAAGTGATTCAGTTATACATATACATGTATCTATTATTTTTCAAATTCTTCCCCATTTAGGTTATTATAGAACATTTAGCAGAGCTCCCTGTACTATACAGTATGTCCTTGTTGGTTACCTATTTCAAATACAGTAGTGTGTACATGTCAATCCCAAACTCCCAATCTATCCCTCCACCCCCCCATCTCCCCCTAGTAACCATAAATGCATTCTGTAAGTCTGAGTACTTCTGGTTTGTAAATAAGTTCATGTGTATCATTTTTTTAAAAAAAATTCCACATATAGGCAATATCATATGATTTTTGTCTTTCTCTGTCCTACTTATTTCTCTTAGTATGATAATCTCCACGTCCATCCGTGTTGTGGCAAATGGCATTATTTCATTCTTTTTATGGCTGAGTAATATTCCATTGTATATATGTACCACATCTTCTTTATCCATTCCTCTGTCGATGGGCATTTAGATTGCTTCCATGTCTTGGGTATTGGAAACAGCGCTGCAATGAACATTGGGGTGCATGTATCCTTTCGAACCATGTATTTCTCCAGATATATGCCCAGGAGTGGGATTGCTGGATCATATGGTAGTTCGATTTTCAGTTTCTTAAGGATCCTCCATACTGTTCTCCATAGTGGCTGTACCAATTTACACTCTCACCAACAGTGTAGGAGGGTTCCCTTTTCTCCACACCCTTTCCACTTTATTTTATACATAGTAGTTTGTACCTTTTAATCCCCTACCCCTGCCCCTGTCTTGCCCTGCTCTGTTTCCCTATCCCCACTGGTAACTTCTAGTTTGTTCTCTATATCTGTGAGTCTGTTTCTGTTTTGTTATTTTCATTCATTTGTTTTAATTTTTAGATTCCACATATAAGTGAAAACTTATAGCATTTGTCTTTCTCTCTGACTTATTTCACTAAGCATAATACCCTCCAGGTGTATCCATGTTGTTGCAAATGGCAAAATTTCATTCTTTTTTATGCCTGGGTAGTATCCCATTTTATATATATATATATATATATCCCACATATTTCTTTATCCATTTATCCGATGATGGACACCTGGGTTGCTTTCATATCTTGGTTATTGTAAATAATGTTGCTATAAACATCAGGGTGCATGCATCTTTTTGAATTAGTGTCTTCATATTTTTCAGATATATACATAGGAGTGGGATTGCTGGATCTTATGGAAGTCCTATTTTCAGTTTTTTGAGGAACCTTCATACTGTTTTCCATAGTGGCTGTACCAGTTTACATTCACACCAACAGTGTACTAGTGTTCCCTTTTCTCCACATCCTCACAAATGTTTGTTATTTGAAGTCTTTATAATGAAGGTCAGGAAGGTGATATTTCATTGTAGATCTGATTTACATTTCCCTGATGATTAGTGATGTCAAGCAGCTTTGCATGTTCCTGTTGGCCATATGTATGTATTTTTTGGAAAAATGTCTGTTCAGGTTTCCTGCCTATTTTTTAATCAGGTTGTTTGTTTTTTGATATTGAGTTGTATGAGTCTTTATATATTTTGCATAGTAACTCCATACGGGTATATCATTGGCAAATATTTTCTCCCAAATTATAAGTTGTCTTTTTGTTTTGTGGATGGTTTTCTTTGCTGCTCAAAAGCTTTTACATTTAATTAGGTACCATTTGTTTATTTTTGCTTTTATTTCTTTTGCCTTGGGAGGCAGATCCAAAAAAAGTATTGCTACAATTTATATCAGACTGTTCTGCCTATGTTTTCTTCTAGGAATTTTATGGTTTCTGGTCTTACATTTAGGTCTTTAATTCATTTTGAATTTATTTTTGTATACGGTTGAGAAAATGTTCTAAGTTCATTCATAAGGCTTATTTTTGAACTTTCTGTTGTATACTTTTTCTCTATTCCTTAAAGAAGTTTAATTATTGTAAGGAAAAATTAACTATTTTCTTTGATGCATAGTCTATGAATTTGACTCATTTATAAATTTGTGTAATAGCCACCACTATCAGGATACAGAATGGTTTCATGTCCCTTAAAAATCCCTCATGAGGCCCCACTGTAGTCAAACCCTCTCCTCACCACTAATGCCTGGAAACCACTTATCTGTTCTCCTTCCTTACATTTTCTCCCTTTACAGGATGTAATATCAATAGGTTAATATAACTATTAACTATTATATAACTAGTAACTATTTGAGACTTGACTTTTTTCACAGAGCATTATGTGTTTGAGACTCATCCATGTTGTGTTTACCCACAATTTGTTCCATTTCATTACTGTGTAGCATTTCACCGTATGGATATATAAGAATATATGTCCCATTGAAGGATATATTGGCTAATTCCAATTTTTGGCAATTATGAATAAAGCTGTAAAAACATTTGCAGGTAAGTTTTTATGTGAGCATAAATTTTCACTTTCCTAAGGTAAAAAAACTAGGAGCAGAATAGTCATATTGTATAGCAAATATATGTTCAACTTTATAAGAAATTGTCAAAGTGTTTACTTTGTATCATTCTGCATTACCAGAAGCAATGTGTGCAGCTGATGCACCATATCCTCACTATTAGTTAGCAATACTAACTCTGTGTGTGTGTCTGAGTGTATGTGTGTGTTTTTCCATTCTAAGACTTGTACTGTGGTATTTCACTGATGTCGTAATTTTTCATTTCCCAAATGGCTAATGGTGTTTAGCATCTTGTTATGTGCTTTTTTGCCATCCTCAATATCATCTTTGTTGAAGTATCTTTATATATATTTTGCCCATTTTTAAATTGGACCGTTTGTTTTCTTATTGATAAGTTTTGAGAACTCTTTATATATCCTACATAGAATTAGCATGTTTGATATCTGACTTGCACATATTTTCTTCTAGCCTTTTGTCTGTCTTAAGATTCTCTTAATGCTGTCTTTGGCATAGCAAATATTTTTAATATTGATTAAGTCCTGCTTGCCATTTTACTATTTTATTGATACTCTATTTGATATCACATCTAAAAACTCTTCACCTAACCCAAGGTCATGGAAATGTTCTCATGTTTTCCTCACAAACGTTTTGTAGTTTTACATTTTATAATTCAGTCTATAATATGCTGTAATTTTTGTATTATATGTGAGGTATAATAGGTCCACTTAAAAATAATATATAAATCTTCAAATGTGTCCACTGTTTTCTATTGACTGCCTTTACAGTTTTGTTAAAAATTAATTGACCATATTTGTTTGGGTCTATTTCTAGAATCTATTATAGACCTATATGTGTATCATTCTGCAAATACCACATTTTCTTTACTATTACAGCTTTACTGTAAATCTTAGAATCAGGTAATATGAGTCCTACAACTTTTTCTCTTTCCCAAAATTGGTTTGGCTATTCTATGTTTTTGCCTTTCCACATACATTTTAGAATATCTACAAAAATCTTAGTGGGATATTTTTAGGAATTGCATTTGGAAAAAATTGACATTTTTAGTATATTGAGTTTTTCAATTCATGGTATGTCTTTACAATTAATTAGGTCTTCCTTTATTTCTTTTTTTTTCAGCATTTTGTAGTTATCAGCATGCAAATCAAGCATATGTTTTATTAGATTTATATCCACAAACTTCATTTTGTTGGAGCAATTGAAAGTAATATTTTAAAAAATTATTTCCAATTGTTGATTACTAGTATATAGAAATATTGTTGAAATTGGTAGCTTGTCCTTTTTAAACTCACTTATTAGTTTTAGGAGCTCTTTGGTAGAATTCTTGGAATTTTCAACTTGGAAAATCTTATCTGCAAATACAGGGTTTTCTTTTTTTCTTCCTCTACAAACTATAATGTGTTTTTCCTTATTGCAGTGGCCAGGACATTAAGAACTATGTTGAATAATAACAGTGAGATTGCATATCCTTGCCTTGTTCATGATACTAGGGTAAAAGAATTTAGTTTTTCAACCTTGGATGCTATTTGTAGGTTTTTGCTAATGTCCTTCACTAGGTTCAGAAATGTCTTTCTCTTCCTAGTTTGTCAAGTGTCTTTCTTATCTTAAATAGATGTTGAGTTTTGTCAAATACTTCTGCAGCAATTGATGTGATAACATTTTAAAAATTATCATTTAGTTTATTAAAATTGTGGATAACTTTAATTGTTGAAATCTGTAAAGGCCTTTTATTTTCCGGATAATCCCCATTTAGTGGCAACTGATTTCATGTATTGCTGGATTAAATTTGTTGATGTACTGTTAAGAATTTAATTCCTGTGTTCATAAAGGGTATTGGTCTGTAGTTCTCTTTCCTTTAATAACTTTGATGACTTTGGTATCTAGGTAATGCTGACCTCATAAAAGGAATTGGGAAGAGTGTCTTTCTCATTTACTTTTTGAAACTGGTTATATGTAACTGTCATTTAAAAAAATACTGCATAGAATTTGCCATCAAGACATCAGATTTTCTTTTTCAGAAGGTATTTAATTATGAAATAAATTTCTTTACATATATAGCACCATTCAGGTTATCGGTTTCTTCTTGGGTGTGTTTTGGTAGTTACTGGCTTTCAAGAAATGGTTGGTCTATTTTATCTAAGTTGTTGAATCTATGCACATGGAGTTGTTCATAGTATTCTCCTACTTTATATTCCTAAACGTAGTATTCCTTTTCATATCGGTGGAACATAGCGATATATCCTCTCTTTCATTACCATAATTATTAGTTCATGTCTTTTGTCTCCTTGTTGTAGTTGTTTATCAACTTGGCTAGAGTTTACCAACTTTACTTATCTGTTTAATGAGCCATCTTTGGGTTTACTGATTTTCCATATTGTTCATGATTTTCTATATCATTGATTTCTGCTCTTTATTATTACTTTTATTTTCCATTTGTTTGGGGTGTATTTTGTTCTAGTGTCTGAAGGTAGAATCTTAGATTGTTGATATGAGATCATTTTTATTTTCTAATATAAGCAAGTAACACTATGAATGTCCCTTTAAAATATTCTTAGCTGCATCTCACACATTTTGATATGTGTATTTTTTTTGTTCACTTTGAACTATTTCTAATTTTCCTTGAGATTTTCCTTTTACCAATGTATTATTTATGGGTCTTAGTTATTTTCCAAGTAATTGTGAGACTTTATTTTTTTGTATTATTCATTTTTAATTTTGTTATGGTCAGGGAACATAATTTGTTAAGGTTTGTTTCATGAACAAAGATAAAGTTAGCAACATCCCATGTACACTTCAGAATAAGTATTCTATTTAATATCCTAAAATTATATAATTATGAATGAGTTCAAATCTGTTGACTGAAGTCTTCTCTATATTTATTAATTTTCTATCTATTTTAATAATGTACTACTTTGAATATAGCACTGAAGTATCCTACTGTAACTATGTATTTTCTCTTTTCTCCTTTCAGTTTTATCAGTTTTGCTTCATATGATTTGAAGCTCTATTGTTAGGTTTATACGTATTAAATTTTATATATATTCTTGGTGAAATTATCCTTTTGTTATTGTGCAATGCTCAGGAAAGTCTACTTTTATGAAGTCTACACTGTTTGATGTAAATATTTTTACATTACTGCTACTTGTTTTTGATTAATGTTTGCATAGTATATATAGTTTTCTGTCCTCCATTTAATCTATCTATAGCATTATATTTAAAGTGGGGAACAACAAGGACCTACTGTATAGCACAAGGAATTATATTCAATATCTTGTAATAACCTGTAATGGAAAAGAATCTGAAAAAGAATAGGTATATACATATACATATATATGCATATATATGTATATGTACAACTGAATCACTTTGCTGTGAAACATTGTAAATCAACTATATTTCAATAAAAAAATTAAAGAATAATGAAGTGGGTTTTTAATATACAGCTTGTAGCTGTGTCTCTTTTATTTGTCTAATCAACAATCCCCATCTTTCAGTTGCTTTGTGCATACCATTTACATTTCATTTAATTATTGATATATTTGACTTTAGATCCACCTACCTTGAAGCGTTGAATGCTATTTTGAATAGGAGGTGCAGAAATTGAGGCTATCCCCTGCTATTTCTAATAGAATTCTTAGATATAATAAAGGTATTGTGGATTAAACAGTGGTTAGAATCATCAGGCAGAGAATGACATACCCAGAAGCCAGTTAAATTAAGATGCTCATAACAATTTAAAAGATCCACACCAGGGAGTTTATTTTTGTGAGGAAGTCTCCAGGGACTTCTTTTGAGTTCAAGATGGGAGATATGAGAGAGAAAAAAAATACAGAAAATGCACCACTGTTGTGTTTGTACTTTGCATTCTTGTTTCCTTCCCCAATCTACATGCTACCATTGATTTTTCAGAGACCTCAGAGAGTTGCTTTATGTATTCTATTTTGGCTTTGGTAATCAGGGATGCTACATTTAAAAATAAAAATAAAAGATCCCAAGTTAACTTTTAATTTCAAAGAAACAAGGAATATTTTGTTATTATAAATTTGTCCAAAATACTGTAAAGGATATGATTTTACAAAAAAAAATGTTATTTACCTGAAATTAAAATTTAACTAGATGCTCTACATTTTGTCTGGGAACCCATGGGAGAGACAGAGTGAAGTGAAATTACACCATCTTAGAATTAGAACCAAAGATATGTATTGAAACTATGCTTATAATAACTGAAATGTAAATACCAAAACTTTTAAACAGAAGTCTTTAGATAAATGATTTTTTGGTATATTCATTTAATAGAATAATATGTAGTCTCTAAAAAAAGTAGTAAAAGAACATTTAATCACCTGCTAAAATGTTCACAATTCATTGCCATATGAAGAAGTGCTTTCCCCGTAGATAGATAGATATTATGTTCTCATTTACATATTACATAATTATTGAAGGATCAATCCATGAAGAAGATATAGTGATCTTAAATATGTATATACAAAAAACCAAAACATCAAAAAACTGAATTATAAAATATGTGAAGCAAAAATTATAAAATTCAAATGATAAATAGACAAATCCACAATTAAAGCTAGGGATTTCAACATCCTTCTCTGTATATGTGATAAAAAATGTCATAGAAGTATATACATACACACTGTACCAATGTCTACCTCCTGGTTTTGAAATCATATTCTAGTTATGCAAGATACAAGATGTAATGATTGGATAGAAATTGGGTGAAGAGCTTCTCTGTACTATCTTTGCAACTCCCTGTAAATTTATATTCAATTCTCATTATTCCTGAGCGTTATTTCTATAAATTCTCCCTGAGATCTGAATTAACAAATGCTAAACAACGCTCCTAATGGAAACACAGGGTTAGGCTTCTGTGAACATTTTTTTATAACATTTTCATCAACTGATCAATACAAAACCTTGCTTTATGTGTGTTTCTGTTTAAAGACATCGTGGTTACAATGGCTTTCTTTAAAATAATTAATTATATCAACATAAAGTATGGGCTTTAATAATAAAACACTAGGTGAGAAGGATTTAGTGGTTTCCTGACCCTGGGTAACATGACCATAAATTTCTTTGGCTTTCAGCTTCAGAACAATGCTATCTACTGCAGTTTTTTTTTTTTTTGGCCGCACTGCTCAGTTTGCGGGATCTTAGTTCCCTGACCAGGGTTGAATCTGGGGCCCTGGCAGCAAAAGCGCTGAGTCTAACCACTGGACGGCCAGGGAATTCCCTCTACTACACTTTTTAATCAGTCTTCATCTTATGAATCCACAAATTTAGCCACTTTTCCACTTTTCTCATAACCTCATCATACATTATAGATGTTATATTACTACTTTCCAGATTAACTTCACATACAGATTGGCAAAATCCTGTTCCTTTTTCTGTACGTAGCATGTTGTTGATTCATTAACACTGAACTCATGACCACCAGCACCATAACTCATATCTGATCCAAGCTTATGTAACACTACAAATTTTCTCCATAAGGCACATCACAGCCTTCTGTGCTTAGGAAAACTAGACAGGACTTCAGCATGCTACACTTGGGGGCCAGTTTAAACAGTGAAACCACCAGCAAAAAGCATAAAAATGCAAAAATCATGGTGCTGAACAGGTATGAAAAGGACACTTGTTTATACTATGAGAGCTGAAATGAGAAGGCAGGGTGTCACCTTGTTCAACCTTAGCTGGAAAAGTGTGCATCTGGGGACTCAAGGCTTTTGTTACTCTGTGCGTATCTGTGGATGATGAAGAAAGCATTGTGAGTATTGATTTTGGGGTTACAAATAATGTTAAGAGAGTAGAATGGTTGTTACCAGGGCCTAGGGTGAGGGGGAAATGGGAAGATGTTGGTTAAGGGGTACAAAGTTTCAGTTATGCAAGAATAAGTTGTGGATAGCTGATGTATAGCATAGTGAATATAGGTAACAATATTGTGCACATGAAATTGCTAAGAGGGTAAATCCTAAGTGATCTCACCACACACATACAAAGAAACTATGTGAGATAATGAAAATGTTAATTAACTTGATTGTGGTGATTATTTCACAATGTATACATATATCAAATCATCAAGTTATACATATTAAATACACACAATAAAAATATTAAAGAGTGGGTAAATTAGCAAATACAGAATCTGCAAGTAGTGAGGGATGACTTTATTTCATATTGCAGAGCTAAACAAATTTTAGAAATTAAAAAATAAGTGACTAGAGCTTGCTGTGTGTGGACATCTCAGTGTCATTCAATGCACAGAAATGCAAGTGGCCTCCTCTGGAAATGTGTTGTACATACTTAGCACAATTATACACAGCAATCACGGAAACTACATATTCCAGAAGGTGAACGGCACATAGCTAGGCTATACTTGTATCTCCTAAGTTGAAAGCATCAGAGAGAGACCTCCTGCTATGGGGACTGCTGAGCTACAAGGGTAAAGAAACAAGTCATTGCATATTAATAAAAAATTCACAGATGCATTATTTTGGAATGTGCTCGGAAATAAAGCTAACACTCAAGGAAAATTCAAAGGAAATCCTAGACAATTCATGTGTTCCAGTGTTAACTGCTTTTTAAAATGAGCTATTATACTGTTACTAAATAGCTCTTTTCAATGTTTATTTTTTTTAAGTTATTAAAAAGTGATTAGTACTGGTAGAGTAGATATTAATGAACTGTGGCAACTGTGGTTTAACCTTAGAAACTAAAAGGTAAGCAACATATGTGCATCTTCTACGGATTAAATTAAGCAATTAAATGTGTTTTTCTAAGATGCTTGTCACTTTCAAGTAGATATTTATTACAAGGAAAATAAAATTGGAATAAGAGAAATGATATTCAATTAGTGGACATGTTTATGTTGTAAATGAAGCATCAGGAAAAAGGAAAAGTAAAATGACCTTTATATTTGGCTTAGAGAACAAACTATATGAAATAACAAAAATAACCTCCAGCAGAAATCAGTGATGCTTTTTAATCAGTTACTGATGTCAGCATGGCTATAATGAGTAGGAAAGAAATTTAAGATAACAGTCATTAAAAAAAAAAGCTCTTACTAGTTGCCAGTGTCTTTATCCACTTAGTTTGTTTACACACCCAGGTGAATAAAGGAAATTATGATTTGCTCTTTTAAGACAGCTTTTAAGTGCTTGGTAACATTTTGGGGAAACACTCTTCTGTAATGGATTAAATTAGCTACAAGCCCTGGGTTTACTGCTGATAATTATCCTACCATTGCTTGCAAAACACACCTGTGGTTGATTCCATTACAATTATAAGGAAAAGCCTTCCTGAAGATCAATATTCCATTTATATGCCCGCTTTTCAGCTGCTGAGTAGGTGTAATTAATTAAGCTCAGTGTCACACAATTTTATTTAATGGATTTAAAACAGGACATCTTCAGGTCACAGAGAACAGATAGTGGTTTCACAATGCAAAGGTTAGCATTAATGCATTTTGGTTAATATATTAAAATAAGTTAGTAATAGCAAGAAGTCATCCCTTGTTAGGTAACTTACCCAATCATAGCCGAGTGAAAAGAAAATGTTCTCAGTATATGCTTATTTCAACTGCTAGGCCACTGATTTCACAATGGTGATAATTATATATCTGTGTCTATACTTACCTGAACTACCAAAAGAACTTGAACTTTTTCAATTTATATTTTGTTCTTGTTAGTTAAAAACAATATGGATGTGTATTTTATACCTATACTGTATAACTCTTGAGTAATGAAGATTTATAATTTGAAATAGAGTGAAGACCAGTCTGAATTAATGGAAACTAAGCTATAAAATATTTTTAAAGGGATGTGGTTTTATTACTGTTCTGTACTTTGAACAATGCTAATCACTGGATCTACTGACACCAGAGTAAATGAGAATAGCTTTTGAATTGTATGTAATGTTCTAGGACATTATAAGTATTTAAAATATTTTGTTCTTCAAAAAGTAGGCTTAGTAATTTTTATAGGATTTTATGAAAACCATTAATTTGCATGGTGTAATTCTTTCCTCAAATAGTAACAACAGCTACAATAATAACTAAAACACTCAAATAGCGTGTACAGCATGTCAGCCACTTCTAAGGGTTTTACATTTTTCATTTATTTAATTCTCACAGAAACCTCATGAGAGAGGCACTATAATTCATTTTAGAGTTGATATTAATTTTACAATTGAAGACACTGAGGCACAGAAAGATTACATAACTTTCCCAAGGTCAAAGAACTAATTAGTGGTTATTTCAATATACAAATCCATACTGCCTGGCTTTAGAGCTCATGCTTCTTGTCTATACTTCCTCTCCCAAACAGTTAGTAATATTGCTAGTAAATTTTATATCCTGGGCAAGAACTGGACTTCCATTTTTATACTTTTTATCCTAACTCATTTTCATATTTGATATTTATATAAATATCAATAATAGCATGAAGATTGGTAAATCTTAAACTATTCAGAGGGAGAGGCTACCCTGTAAATATGATGGGACCCACACTATTTTACAAGAAAAAGCTGTGAATATACACATAAATACGGACATTCACACCACATTTTTTATACAATTTAAGGTGGTTCATAAGCTGCTTGCGGCACCCCCTATAGACCCCAGTTAAAAAAAAAAAAAAAAAAAAAACTCTTTCCTATGACCTACTCTACTGATGCTGTTTTTATTTAAAATTCTGTTATTTTGTTACTTACGGGTACCACTTTGCATTCAATTTGATTTTTCAAAATAATTCATTAACATATTTATCTTGATTATGTAGGGGGTTTTGTTTGTTTGTTTGTTGGTTTTGTCTGTTTGTTTGGTGTTCTCCTGCCCAGGACTTGGGATAGATGAATGAGGCACTAGAGTCCCAGCCACACATGCCAAACTTTGAAAACATTGGCAGTTTTATTGTGTCTACTGAAGGCAATGCGACCTGACTTCTCAGGTCCCCTGGCTCTTTGTGTATTACTAATCATGTGAATATAAATAGATTAAATATATGGTCAATTTATCCCTAACACAATAAACTAAGAGCTCAGTGATAAGTTATTACTCCAAAATTCCTATCCTGAAATAATAAAATATTAAATGAAAATAAACCCATTTCATAAAATAATGTTTTTATAATAGAATTTAGATGTTTAAGATGGCAAGGATATTCTGTCTTTATTCTGATGTATTCTCAGTTTCCAGAAAGGAAACAAATCCTATGTAACATAATAGATTTGGGATTACTCATATGTTTCAGAACATGATATTTTTAATGCTTATTAATGATTACCTATGATAACAACTATGAATAACTCTTGATCATCGCCACTTCCGCCATTCAATTATAAAATATTGTATAACAAATCACTGGCACTGTTGGTAAGACTTAAGCACACAGGCTTTTGTCCATGACATGCCATCTTTAAGTCCAGATCCTGCTTCAAGATTTCTACCCCATTATCCACGTACTATGCCTTATAGTGGATGAGAAATTAATCTATTAATTTTAATGTTTGAGTGTGAATTATTTCATAAAGATATTATTCTGTGACAGCAATTTGAAAGAAGAAAATAAAATGAAATTAGAAGTCTTGGAGACAGACTAAATTATTAGATGATGGGGAGCCATGTAGTCTTGGTGAGGTTATTACAGAGGAAAGATCTGGAGAGACAAAGGGACAGTTGGAGGGGGTCTTAAACTTGAGGAGCACACACCTGGAAAAGATCTTGGGATAAACAAGGAGAAAAATGCTGTAGTTGTTTCTAAATACATAGGTTCACTGAATCATTGTTAATGGTATGCATTCATTTAATAGTATAACACTTATATTTATAAAACAAGATTACAAAGGATACCTTTGATAGTCATTTAAAGAAAAAGGTGGCATTAGTTATTTATGACTGCAGGATGTAAACTCAGGAATAACATTCACTAGAGGATAGTAGAAACTTATGAAGTAATCAGAGATTTTATTTAACTTGGAGAAGCCACCAAAATATTAAATGCCGGAAAACTAACATAACTTGAAAATGAAATATAAATCTCAAAAGCCCTGGCATTATTATAATAGGTATATAATTTATACTCGGGAATCTTGGGAATACTGATTTTTGTATATTCACTAACATTCTTTTATTTATTATAAATCCAAATCTATTTTGAATGTATCCATAAATAGGTTGTGAGTGTATGTGAGAGAGTGAGGAGAGAAGAAAAAGAGGGAGGGGAGGAGGGAGGGAGGTGGGAAGGAGCAGAGAGCATAACCCTCAACTGAAGATAAACACAACTTTGATTTTATACATAATTTTCTAAATTGGCTTGATTTTCACGCACTTATTCATACATCAGGTACTTACTGATGGATCTTCAAATGATCCAAAATTCCCCTGCCTAGATCATTTTGGTTTGAACTCACATTATTTTATTTTTTCTGCTGAAACTGGTAATTAGGATTTGTTTAAAACTTTCTGATCACTTTATATAAAGAACCAAAAGAAAATCATTTAACAATTGTAAGAACCACGTGGAAAAGAATATTCTCTGTGGTAACTGGTACTGTTGTGGTTTGCTTTGGAGAGAAATTTGAGAGGAAATGATAGGTGCCATTTCTGAATGGAAGCTCAAAGAACTGACAGGTGCTTCACAAGATGTTTTCCCTCTGTCACAAGACTGGTGATGTCCCACACAAGGGTTGCTTGCTCAGTCAAGGTGTCAAACTAAAGACATGAAATCATGCAGCAGGGCAACAGATGACACATGATGGTCATATTGCTTTAGGGAGAAATGAACCTTGGTTGTTGTAAACCACTGAGATGTGGGAGAAGTTTGCCCAGTAGTATAACTTAGCTAAAATTGACATATTGATTCCTCAATATGTGAAAATCTGTACTTCTTTTTAGGCCATACAAATGAAAATATTCCAGAAACTTGATTAAATTATCAAGTAATGGCTAAATATTCTCTGAGAAGTTTTACTTATACTGATCTTAAAGTAATTTCTAACTGATTGTAAAATGAATGCCAAAACATTTACTCTCTATGAAATTGCCTAGAGATGTTGGTCATCTTAAACACTACAGACTGGCCACCATTACAAATATTACAAAATGTTGTTTTCATCTTGACAAGCGAATTTGGACAGGCAGAGGGTTAAATGAAGTGGAAAGATCATAAAAGGGGGAAAACATAGTGGAATCAGAGAATATGAAAAGAATCAGGAAATAAACACTGCTTCTCACATGTTGATGATGGCTCACTGTGACAAAAATTTAGGTAAGTAAATATTTTATGCATTTCTTGCCCCTAGAATCTAATGTAAAGTTTGTCTGCATTCATTTTTCTGACAAACTTGTAAACATGGTTGCAAAACCAAACATGTATATACATAAATGACAGATAAAAAGCTGAAATTCAACATACTAGTCACTTAACACAACTAACATATGACTGAGCATTTATTATGTAGAAAAGTCAGTGAGTGAGATTTTGTCTGAGAGACAAATAGATCACATTATATCCTGAAGAAACAACATCTAAATGAATTATTTTGAAA
Organism: Leucopleurus acutus; assembly: GCF_964270905.1. Taxonomy (NCBI): domain Eukaryota; kingdom Metazoa; phylum Chordata; class Mammalia; order Artiodactyla; family Delphinidae; genus Leucopleurus; species Leucopleurus acutus. The sequence goes on along the minus strand of NC_139145.1, from coordinate 108,785,468 downwards.
GTGCCAAAAGCAGTAAAATTTTCAGAGAGGTGGGAGTTGAGTCTGGGATCCACAGCAATGTATGAATGATGATAGAAATATTATAGCAGGTGTAAATTTGGCAGAACCCCACTATTCTGATAATAAATCTTACTCTGATAGATGTGGATCATTTTTAAGAGAACCATATACCTGGAGCTATTATGAGCTATTATGAATAGTTATTGCAAAGTATTAAACAAAAGATATTCATATATAAAATAAATACAATTACTAAAAAATCAATCTAGAGAAGTAAAAAAAAAATATTTTTAAGCGTAAGGTGGCATCTTTTGAATTCCTACAAAGTTTTCTGAACATTTCATAAGTGTACACCTGCTGGATTAAAAAAAAGTCCACCCTCTATAAATTATGAGTGATGGATTTAGTTTTACTTGATATAGTGGATAGAAGAAGTTCAAAATTGCTGTTTTCCTAACTGGCCAACTTTGAAAATAATTAATATGAAAGACAGAAAAATGTATTATTTTCATAGTATATATATTGAGAAAGAAAGTTTATTTTTGACATTTTAATGTTTTCCTACCTCAATATTTGTGCTATTTTAAAATCAGTAACATAATTTAGAAAAATATAAAGCTATTTAAAGGTTTGCAGAAAATGTTGGGATATCCCATAGATTACATAGCAAGATATCACCAATATTATTTTGAAGTTACAATACCAATGTACTTGAAGCTATGACTTGACGGTATCTTGGTAAGCGGCCTCTGAACTAAAGTAAAAAGCATGGGAAAATGGGTCTTGACAGAGCTGATTTAGAATATTTCCACATGGTGATCTCCATTTTCAACCTAATTAAAATTACAACCCAACAGATGGTAAGACTCGTACTGCTGTCTAATGGGATATCACCAGCCACATCTTTAAACTTTAAGGACCATTTCAGGTCATTGCTTATGATATGGACTCTGACAGACTGACCCTCATCAGGTACTGAAAAGGAAAAGTACAAATAAAAAATTGAAGGGACAGTAAATTAGAAGCCACTCTATTCTCAGATACCCTTAGAGCTAACTTCAACATTGATGGAAAATGAAGGTTGATGGATGACAAAAGTGTCATATTATTGGTGTGAAAATGCATGTATTTATTTATTAAACATATCAGATGTCTAACCCTCTCTGCCACATGTCAGGGTATGATAAGTGAAGATCACAGCTGCCGTCTGTGTAGTCCTTAATTTATTATTTTCTTCCAGATGTACCTTTTTGATCACATAATTCATTGAAGTGCTAGATAAGCTACAAAATACCTATTAAAAATAAAAAATCTACGAAAATATATATTTTCTGTATAAAAATAGCATAAAAATTTAAAATATACCTATTTTACATTTTTTTCCCATAGTACATCTTGACAGGTAAATAAAATAGGTTATTAATAGTATTTATAGGATACAAATCTATACTAATTCAATATCTTTTAATATATCAATACATGTAAATAAATACTGATTTATAAAGAAATTATCTTTACTACTCCTTTAAGAACCAAATATATCACCTTGTAAACACTTTGTTTTTAAATTTCCAATGTCAATGTATAATCTGATTATTTGTAAATATTTTTTGTAAGGTTTTTATGCACCTGAGGACAAACTATCTGAAAATGAAAAAGTACAGTTTTCACCAAAACATCATTTCCATTCTGCAAACCCTAAAATGGTGATGTGGAATAAGGGATAACTGACACATCTTCATTTATCATTTTTATTGCGTAGACACTATTTCCAAAATAAATTATGCCCAGATTAGAGGTGATTTAATACATTAAATTATCTTGCAGCCTGGCCTTTCTAGATTTATTTGTTCTGTGTCATATGGATACATAAAATGCACAATTGATAAGGATAATTCAGCTAGTGGTAGACTATTCTTTATTGCCAGTGTATAAAATGACAATACTCATAATCCCCAAATTACCTCTCATTACCTATTCTGAGATGCAGCCAGACCAACAACTGCAATTACCTAGAAAGATTAACTGTATTTAATTGCTCAGTTGAGTGGAGTCCCAATTCTGCCCTGAGGGTTGTCATGTGAAAATCCCAGCAGATCCTGTGTTTAAGTGAAATGTTCTGTTCTGTGATTTCATGCCAGCTAAGGCACAAATGGATATTTTCACTGTAATGATTGAGATGGACCATGTTTTTCCTCCCTGGTGATTTGAAATTGTAGGGGCTATTAAATTCCTTTTTCTTAATTGTCCTATTTAGCTTCCCTATGGAAGAAAAATAAAGCCTAATACAAGCCAGTCATCAATGGAAAGCACATAATGTGAATAAAAGATCATTTATATGCTGCATTTTGCAAATATGATATTAGTCATTACTTTAGGTTCTGCTCAATTATAAAGGATTCCAGGAAATGGGGGTGCCTGAGGAAAAGAACATATATGTGTAGTAGTTTGAATTAAATGTAGATATTGAACTTTCTAAGCTTGCCACCAAGAGATTTCACCCAAAAATGTATAGAATCTTGCTCAGATAGAAGGAAACTAGGTCTGCTAGATTTATAAAGGAATGAAAAGAAAGGTACTGGTAAGCATGTAGATCTATCTAAACAAATATTCACCAAATAAAACAAAAATAATAATGCTATATAGGGTTAAAAATAATGTAAAACTAATATATTTAATAACTGGAGTATGTAAAAAAGATGGGGTTGTAATTGAAATTAAGGTCCTTGTATTTTTAGAGGGGAGGATTGAAAGATAAATGACTTTAGATTTTGAACATCATGAGAAGCAAAGATTAAACATTAATGTTTAGATTTTGAACACTTAAATTTTCTATGATAACTAATAAATAGAATATATATAACTCCTAACATAGTTAAGGAAAACCATGGAATGTTAAAACAAAATCAATCAATGTAAAAGAAGGCAGGAATAGAGGAAATAAAGGCACAGAAAGGCAAAGTACATGGAAATCACAAAAAAGTGATGATATAAAGAAAATAAAAATGTAGAAAATAAAAATGCTCTAGTTACAGAAAAAAAATGTGCAGAAAAAGAATAAAAAAGAAAAATCCAGTGACGTAATGTTTACCAAAATCTATATTTAAAACAAGAATAAAAAACTGTTGGAAGTAGAATGATGGAAAAAGTTATACCAAACAAAAACTTTCCAAATTAAAGCTTGAGTGTTTACCAGAAGAATGAGGATGTTAGAGCTGGTAGACAAAGATGAAGACACGGTTCCAAGTGGTGAGAAAGTACGCCTATGAAGGAAAATGGCTCTTTTTCTGTTTCTTTTCTTTTTTTTTTTTTAAATCTCTCCTATAATCTACCACTCCTGCAAACTGAATCCATATCTCTAAACAAAAAGCTGCCTGGTGTAAGATTTCTGTGTCTGCACCTCTAGAGACAATACTATTTTAAATGTGCTGATGTTCTCAAAAAAGGGGATCACAGAGTACCGAGCTGATATCCCTGTCCTATGTGGCTGCTTTCCACTAGCTATTGATTATGCTTCATATTTGAACTCTGTATGTAATATTGTCAATTAGGAAGATATCCTTCCAGTTTAACAAGTATTTTTGGATTTCTGTTTGATTACTATCCTTTAAAGTAAAAGGGAAAAAAGTGAACTTCCTAAACCCCCCAAGATCAGTTAGTTTAAGCCTACTTTTTTTTTTTTTACTGGTATCTCTAGAAGAAATTGTGAGGAAGTAAGAGTCTATTTCCTTTAGGTAGAATTTTCTTCCTATTTTATGTCCTGCTCCTCAATTTTCTGTTAGGCCATTAAGTGTTTCTTCAGCTCCTTCACAGTATCTCAGTCTCTGCTTTGGAAATGATACAGATAATGCACTAAAAGAGAAACATTAATCATTGTTGTATAAGTTGCACATTAAAGCCTTTGCTTCTTTTAACACAAGGAAAGGAGTTTTGCAAAATTTCAGGCAACATTTTTGGTTGGAGTTCTACAGATTATACCACATTAAGTGGAAATGAGTAACACCCTCTCATGGGATAAACTAAGTTCCTTTTCCCACCAATAATTTTGCCCCTTCCCTGAAACCTTAGGGAGAAAGGACCCTCTGCCAATAAAAGAACCAACATAACACTTATCACAATTTTGCTTTTATTTGCTTTCTCTTTTTCGTTGAACTTGGATGCTGTCCAGAATATCTTAAAATCAAAATATTGAATTCTAAATACCCTATAATCTACCCTATAATTTAAGTAGACTATAAATTCCAAGAGGGCCAGAGATGCATCATTCGAAATTGGAATAGAGGACCTCACAATTTTTGAAAAATATAAAATTTTAGAAATCAAGTCCATTCATTAGTACCACTGGTAATCAGTGGCCTAGTTTGCTAATAAAACTGTCTGCAGTTGAGATGAATATTTGATTTTTGTCAAGTTGTTATTTTGAACTTTCAATATTTTTATTCTGTTTTGCCTCAAAAAACACACCTTTATATAGACCAACTAATCCCTTCTACGGCAATTTATAGAACATTTAAAAGAAGAGAGATATTAAGAAGGTCTGGGTGTATTTTCATACACATTTAAAGAGTTATCTTTGTATTAAAAATTCCAAAGATGCCAAATTACTCCCCCAAATTCCAAGATTACCAAAGCAGTAGCATTTATTATTAAATTCATACTTTCAAACACACCCTCCAACTCTGTGCCCCCAAAATACTACTCCCTAGAAAGAACTTAACACTCACAACTTTTACAAAGATCTGTATCAAAGTGTGCTATGTTGCATTTCCCTCATACTTCATGAGAAATAGTTTTAATCAAATAGTAAGCTTAAAAATCATTTCATAGTTTTCCCCAGAATCTTGACATTTCAAGTTTTTGAGACTCCTGCTTCTTTTAAAATCTGACCTTTTCTACCTAAATATCATATTTCTGCATTGCATTTTGATAACTCAATATGTTTTTAAATGAACAGTTTGTGCTTTCGACTTGAATGTATACAGAGCAACATGGCAAGAGCAAGCTCCCTTTTTTAATTTAAATTATTTTCATGGCTTTGAGCAGATTCTAACCTTTAAAACAGCCTGGATGCAATTTCTGATTACCACCTCTACTATTTAGCCTAGTGATTCAGCAGAGATGAACTCTTTCCCCTACAGCAGTGGGTAAGCAAACATTTCCTTATCTGACCCAATTGAGAAAAAAATAATAAAAGTATTTCCAAACCACATTTCCTTTCATTTGACATGAAACATTTTTACTGATTTCTGTGGTACAGGGATACAGAAAGTGTCTGAATGCACAAAACATCAAAAAGAAAACTAATCTTTTATTAGAAAATAAGATATTAATATTTAGGAGTATTTGTGATTTTCAGCATGGATGCTTACCCCTTATATTTGTATAGTACTTTAGAGTTCCCAGAGAACATTCATATACCTTATATTACCAAAAAATGTATGAATTGGATATTATAATATTATTTTGAGTAAATATAGTCAGAACCAAGAAATGTGTGACACAAACTAATAGGAAAAATTAACTCAAAGTATAGCGCTGGAATCATGTATTTATATTCTGTGATATATTAACTCTGATATCCCATAAATATTCATTCTACCACCGAAGAAGAAGGAAGGCCTTTTTCATAAACAAGGAAACTATTTTTAAGAATATCTATGCTCTGTGACTACAGAAATCTTAGTTTCTTAGTTTTTATTGGGTTCCAGTGCCTAAGTATTTCTAGACCACAATCTTCTAGTCACTAGTGAAAGGGCTCTGGTTTTTGCTCCAGACACTGTAGATAACCTAGTTACTGGCTTTCTCAGTCTGCCCATAATTCTTTACTCCATACACAGGAGCAGATTTCTCCCTTAATTCTACAAAACTCTGCTTAGTCCCAGTTGTAATTCTAAACCAAACTTTAGTGAAAGTTTGGAGATAGCAGGAAGAAATTACAGCACAAAAAAGAAAATGTTAGCAACAGGCAGGGGCCATAAATTCTGGACACCACAAAAGATGAGTCTTTACAGGGTGAATTTTTTGGCTCTCTCTCGTCTTATTGTCCATTCTCCTGCTGTCAGATGGCAAGGGCCAGTTTATCTCCCTCAATGGTGATGTTCTGAACCTCACTTCTACCTTCATCTTCTCTAGATTACTGCAATGATGGAGGAAAATGTTATTTTCTACTCCCAGGCTCTTGCTCACCTCCAATCAAAATCTTAATAAACTTTAGAAATGCAAATAGTCTACAATTAAGATAAAGTTTTAAATTATTATGCAGAGTACTTTAGCTTGAATTACTCCGTAACAGCTTGCAATTGGGCTTTTCTTTTGCAAAAATAAAATGCCCCGTGACATATTCCATTAAAACAAAAAACCATTTTTGCCTGGAAAAAGATTAAAAACCACTGCTGACAGCTTTAAAATATCATTTTTTCCTTTTGTGGCAGTTACTGACAGATGATCACCAAGGTCATTACCTAGTTCAAAAGGAGCTTTGACAAATATATACATCCACGAAACTACCACCACAATCAAAATACGAAACATATTCATCAGCAAACGGTTCTCTGTGCCCCTTCCCCAATCTCCACCCGTGACCACTGATCAGCTTTCCCTGCTGGGTTGTGCTAGAGCTGGATGAGCTAGGCAATCCCAAACTGCACCAATGCTGGTGATTTACCTGCTCTGTGCCTAGGCTACCTGGCTTGGGGTAAGTACTGACAGGTAACAGGAAACCACGACAAGCTGTGGATCTTACAACTCCCATTGTTTTGGGCCTCAGCCCTCACATTTCCCAAAGGACAATGTTCTCCTCAAGTTCTGCCTCATTCTCATGAGTTGGCTTCAGATTTTTTCTTTCAGTTTTATAGCTTTTCTTTGTTGCTGCAAATCTGCATTTGATTTCAGATTTTGGACTTTTCTTTAAAATTACGTGTACCCAAAAAACCTCATCCCTATTTTACTGTGTTATCCTTTTTAAGGAAGAAAGGCAATGCATCTTGCCCCAAACTGCATTACCTGAAATTGGATAAAAATGAAAATATAAGACCTCATCCCTCAGTTTCTGGTAAAAGATGAGAATGCCCTGGATAAGGGACAAAGATGTTTTAAGCATTAACTACAATAATGTAAAACAGTCAAGGGGAAGGCAATAGTTCACATTAAACTTAGTGACATTTATAATGGGTGAAAAACAGGCAAAGTGTGCAAAAAAGGAAGGCTGGAGACAAAAGAGACACACACCATTATGCAAACCACAAAACCCAAACAGCTTTGATCCTGTTCCTTTCTCAAAACCTCAAAGCCTCTCAAAAGAAGTTCTTTTCTAGTTGATTTATTTTCTGACCATTTATTCACTTCCTAGCTCCTTAATCATCTCATGTAGATTTTGTGAAGAGTCACAAATTCTGTGGAACAGTGAAATGGTTAAGAAACAGGCTTTGAAGTCCTACGTATCTGTGTTTGCATCTAGTTCCTGTTACTTAACAAATGACTAAAACAGTAACTCAATCCCGCTAAGCTGCCATTCCTCACAGGCAAAATCAATACAATATTTAACTCATATGGTTATTATGATAATTAAATAAGATAAATGAAGGTAAATTACTTGCCACAATTGTTGGTACCAGTAAACAATAAATGGTGCTATTATTTATACATCCAATCTCTTTCCTCAGTCTTTTTCCTCTTGACTTCTCAAAAACATTCAACAATAGAGAATTCCTTGAAACTGTCCCCATTTCTGGGCATTCAGTGTATTATCTCCTTGTATACCAGTTGGGAAACACTGGTTTAAACAATCAGAAATACAGGCTTTACTGTGACATTCAACATATTCCATGAGCCTTATCTTTTTCAATATTATTTCCTAAAAACACTCTTCATGAAGTTTGACTCCAGTCCAATTAAATGTTTTTGATTTTCCAGATACACATCTCTAGTTCTCCTAGATTTTTTCATTTCTTCGTTCTAATCCTTCTGCTTGGAATTATCTTGTTTCATCATTGCTGTATTTTCCATAGTCTGAGAGGAATTCCTATACTTTTTTAATAAGCCCAGAATTTAACTGTATTAGAGAATATTATTGTGTATTATTTATTACAATCATAAGTGACTGGATCATTACATAAATTGTCCCTTTTTTTTTTTTTTTCTTTTTTTTTGCGGTACGCGGGCCTCTCACTGTTGTGGCCTCTCCCGTTGCGGAGCACAGGCTCCAGACGCGCAGGCTCAGCGGCCATGGCTCACGGGCCCAGCAGCTCCGCGGCACGTGGGATCTTGCCGAACCGGGGCACGAACCCGTGTCCCCTGCATCGGCAGGCGGACTCTCAACCACTGCGCCACCAGGGAAGCCCCAAATTGTCCCTTTTAAACTTTTTTTAACTTTATGGAAACCATCGTAACAGCTAACGTATTAACTAACATTTTAATTTGAGGATTGTAAATATGCTTGGAACTAGAACAATTTGATTTGCATTTTCTCTAAGCAACAAATATCAGGATCCTAATATGGATTGTTGTTTTTCAACAGAGGTGAAACAAATTAATTAGTAAGTGACATTTCCTATGACATGTTTTAAGCCTAGTTTGTCACTGGTAATTCAAACAGAAGGTAGAGTGGTTTTAAACCTTCCTGATAGGATAACACTTTACTGTGGTTTGTCAATTTTTGCTTCTCTTCCTGTTTTCAAACAGTTCATGGCTCAGATAAAAAACCAAAGTTTAGCTGGAAAAATAGTGTGGATCAGTTAAGGTATCAGAAGTGACAGAACAAAGATAGAATCTGTGATAGTGAAGCCTGTAATTTCTAGGGGTACTTTTAATCTTCTCCTCTTAACTTGAGGTATTTTGAGCACATTTCCTAAAGACAAGGGCAAGTAATTTTATGTCTCTTTTTATGTGCCCTTAGGATCTATAAAGATTGCTAAGAAATTATCAACTAGGTGTTAATAAACCTTTTCTAAACTACAACTTACCTATATATGCATGATCTCTAAAACTCAATAAATGCAAACATTTACTAGAATATTTAATTTATAACCACAATATCTTTTCCTAGGGTATTTTAGGTTAAATATTACTTATTTCTACTAAAACATCCTATTAACTTTTTTTTTTAATTTTTACTCCTTCTACATGTTTGTTTTATCTAAATTAGCATTTTTTTTCAGTGATGGAATGGGATAAATTCTCATGAAGAGATGTATAAGTTCATGCCATCTGACAAGCAGATTTCAATACGGAGAAAATCACTCAAGAGATTTATTAGGCGAAATGCCTGTGGGGGGCAAAGTAAAAGGGCAAGAACGGAGGTGGTGCTGCGACAGCTACAGGACTGCGGTGTAGCTCTGACCCTTGTGAAAGGGAGAGGGAAGGAAGGAAGGAAAGTGGGGAGGACGGTCTTAGAATGCAGTGCAGTTCCAGGGTGTTCAGCAAGGCTGACGGGGAATCTTTAAGGCCAAGTTGCCAGGTAGAGGAATCCTGTATCTCACTTAGTATCCTTGCCATGCTCAGTCATCACCATGGGGAGAATATCTCAGCTCAAACATGTAGATGGATCTCAAAATCCAGAAGACTGGTCTTTGATCAATTATCCTCTTTTATGTCAAATATTTGAAAAAAACATTTTTTATGGCAGCCACAAAACTCAAATTCAAAACTCAAATTCAAAAAATTCAAAACTCAAAATTCAAATTCAAAATTAAAGAAAAAATAAGAAATTATACATAAATTTGTTAAGTGAGGGCGTACTGTGAAAGCACGGCCTCACTATGTGAACATTGTTATTTATGACTTGTGTACATTTACTGTTGTGTTATTAGAACATCTCAGTTTTTCCATAGAAAATACAATAAAGTGCTTAAAATGAATGGACCCTTTACGTCTATCTTTGAGGGCAATGAAAAAAACATTTGGACAATCACTGTCACAAACCACTGCAACTGGTGGAAGAAAAAAATCAAAGTATAGATAGGAAGGTAAATACAAAGGATCATAAGAGAATACTACAGGCAACTATATGCCAGTAAAATGGACAACCTGGAAGAAGTGGACAAATTCTTAGAAAGGTACAACCTTCCAAGACTGAACCAGGAAGAAATAGAAAATATGAACAGACCAATCGCAAGTACTGAAATTGAAACTGTGATTAAAAATCTTCCAACAAACAAAAGTCCAGGACCAGATGGCTTCACAGGCAAATTCTATCAAACATTTAGCGAAGAGTTAACACCTACCCATCTCAAACTCTTGCAAAAAATTGCAGAGGAAGGAACACTCCCAAGCTCATTCTATAAGGTTGCCATCACCCTGATACCAAAATCAGATAAAGATATCAAACAAAAGAATATTACAGGGCTTCCCTGGTGGCACAGTGGTTGAGAGTCCGCCTGCCAATGCAGGGGACACGGGTTCGTGCCCCGGTGCGGGAAGATCCCACAAGCCGCGGAGAGGCTGGGCCAGTGAGCCATGGCCACTGAGCCTGCATGTCCGGAGCCTGTGCTCCGCAACGAGAGCGGCCACAACAGTGAGAGGCCCGCGTACCACAAAAAAAAAAAAAAAAAAAAAAGAATATCACAGATCAATCAATATCACTGATGAACACAGACCCAAAAAGCCTCAACAAAATACTAGAAAACAGAATCCAACAACACATTAAAAGGATCATACACCTTGATCAAGTGGGATTTATCTGAGGCCGCAAGGATTCTTCAATACATGCAAATCAATCAATATGACACACCATATTAAAAAATTGAATAAAAAACATATGGTCATTTCAATAGATGCAGAAAAAGCTTTTGACAATATTCAACATTTATGATAAAAACTTTCCAGAAATGGGCATAGAGGGAATCTATATCAATATAATAAAGTCCATATATGGCAAACCCACAACAAACATCATTCTCAATGGTGAAAAACTGAAAGCATTTCCACTAAGCTCAGAAACAAGACAAGCATGTCCACTCTCTCCACTATTATTCAACACAGGTTTGGAAGTCCTAGCCATGGCAATCAGAGAAGAAAAAGAAATAAAAGGAATCCAAATTGGAAAAGAAGAAGTAAGACTGTCACTGGTTGCAGATAACATGATACTATACATAGAATATCCTAAGGTTGTCACCAGAAAACTACTAGAGCTAATCAATAAATTTGGTATAAAGTTGCAGGAAGCAACATTAATGCACAGAAATCTCTTGCATTTCTATACACTAACAACAAAAGATCAGAAAGCGAAATTAAGGCAACAATCCCATTTACCATTGCAACAAGAAGAATAAAATACCTAGGAATAAACCTACCTAAAGCAGAAAACTTGTAGTCAGAAAATCATAATATAGTTATGAAAGAAATTGAAGTTGACATAAATAGATAGAAAGATATACCATGTTCTTGGAATGGAAGAATCAATAATGTGAAAATTACTATACTACCCAAAGCAACATACAGATTCAATGCAATCCCTATCAAATTGCCAATGGCGTCTTTCACAGAAGTAGAACAAAGAATTTTACAATTTTTATGGAGACACAAAAGAACCCGAATAGCCAAAGCAATCTTGAGAAAGAAAAACAGACCTGGAGGAATCAGGCTCCTGACTTCAGACTATCCTATAAAGCTACAGTAATAAAAACAGTGTGGTATTGGCACAAAAACAAAAATATAGATCAATGGACAAGTATACAAAGTCCAGAGATAAACCCACACACCTATGGTCACCTAATCTATGACAAAAAAAGAAGGAATATACAATGGAGAAAAGACAGTTTCTTCAATAAGTGATGCTGGGAAAACTGGATAGCTACATATTAAAGAATGAAATTAGAACACTCCCTAACACCATACACAAAAATAAACTCCAAATGGATTAAAGACCTAAATGTAAGGCCAAACACTATGAAACTGTCAGAGGGACTTCCCTGGTGGTCCAGTAGTTAAGAATCCACCTTCCAATGCAGGGGATGTGGGTTCAATCCCTCGTCAGGAAACTAAGATATTGTGTGCCATGGGGCAACTAAGCCCACACACCACAACTACTGAGCCTGCACACCACAACTAGAGAAGTGTGCATTCCACAACGAAGAGTCTGCACACTGCAATAAAGACCCAGTGCAGCTAAAAAAAAAAAAAAAATTTAGAGGAAAGCACAGAACACTCTTTGACATAAATTGCAGCAAGATCTTTTTGATCCACCTCCTAGAGTAATGAAAATAAAAACAAAAATAAACAAATGGGACCTAATTAAACTTAAAAGCTTTTGCACAGTAAAGGAAACCATTAACAAAACAAAAAGATAACCCTCCAAATGGGAGAAAATATTTGCATATGAAGCAACTGACAAGGGATTCATCTCCAAAATATACAAACAGCTCATGCACTCAATATCAAAAAATCAAACAACCCAATCAAACAATGGGTGGAAGATCTAAATAGACATTTCTCCAAAGAAGACATACAGATGGCCAAAAAACACATGAAAAGATGCTTAACATCACCAATTATTAGAGAAATGCAAATCAAAACTACAATGAGGTATCATATCACATTGGTCAGAATGGCCATCTTCAAAAAATCTACAACAATAAATGCTGGAGAGGATGTGGAGAAAAGGGAACCCTCCTACACTATTGGTGGGAATGTAAATTGGTACAGCCACTTATGGAGAACAGTATGGAGGTTCCTTAAAAAACTAAAAATAGAATTACCATATGACCCAGTAATCCCATTCCGAGGCATATGCCCAGAGAAAACCATAATTAGAAAAGATGTACGCACTCCAATGTTCATTGCAGCACTATTTATAATAGCCAGGGCATGGAAGCAACCTAAATGTTCATCAACAGAGAAATAGATAAAGAAGATATGATACATATATACAATGGAATGTTACTCAGCTATAAAAAAGAACAAAATAATGCCATCTGCAGCAACATAGGTGGACCCAGGGACTGTCAAACTGAGTGAAATCAGACAGAGAAAGACAAATCTCACATGATATCACTTGTATGTGGACTCTAAAAAAAAGGGTACAAATGAACTTATTTACAAAACAGAAGTAGAGTCACAGATGTAGAAAACAAACTTACAGTTACCAGAGGATAACTGGGGAAGAGATAAATTGGGAGATCGGGATTGACATACACACACTAGTATATATAAAATAGATAACTAATAAGAACCTACTGTATAGCACAGGGAACTCTACTCAATACTCTGTAATAACCATGGCAAAATAATCTTTAAAAAGAGTTTATATATGTATATGTATAATTGAATCACTTTGCTGTACATGTGAAATTAACACAACATTGTAAATCAACTATACTCCAATAATTTTTTTTTTTTTTTTTTTGGCCACTCCTTGCAGCATGTAGGATCTTATTTCCCTGACCAGGGATTGAACCTGTGTCCCATGTATTGGGAGCTCAGAGTCTTAACCACTGGACCAACAAGGAAGTCCCTAAAGTTTTTAAAAAATTAAAAAAAAAATACTCAGCACCCAAACACACACACACAAAAGAAGTAATGAGACCAAGTTGAGCCCTTAAATTCCACTACAAAGAAAGCAAAGAGGGATTAAAACATAACCTAACCTAAAAAACACACAATAGTCGCAATAAATGTGTGGTTCTGTGATAATTCCAAAAAAAGAGTAAAATCTTGCAAGAATTGTCTGTGGTTCATTATACATCATGTCAGAGTCTTATAAGCTATCACCTAAGAACACCATTGTTCACCCTTCAGGGTCTTAAAGTTTCACTAGAGAGAGTTTTGAATCTGCTCTCTTTTAAATACTGGAAGCTGTGATTTTTGGTTCTAATTTGTAATTTTAAGCTAAAATGTAGTGAGCTAACCACAAGTGAATATACTTAAAAGATTGTTCTACACATTTTTTATGTTAGTTTACATATAGAATTTCCAAGGAAAGCTAAGTACAATTAGTAACATGTGGCCAATGAGAAAATGGTCTCAATAATATTCAGGAGATATGACATGTTTTATATTCTTGCTAAATGTAATCATAAATTATGTCAGGGACAAAGACAAGCTGTTGTTCCTACTAGAAGAGATGAAAGGTACTTAGGAATGTCTCACTACCTTCTGAAATCTTCATATCACAATGAAAACATCCATGTATATATTTGGTACAATTAACATTAGAGTTATATTCCTCATATTTGCTATTTATGATTGACTAGAATCTTTATCACCATACATTTGATGTATTGATGTTGATTGACTGTTTGTAAGACTACATCTACTTTCCAACACTGCCCCAGTACCAGTTGTGCATAGTGCTCTGAGCCACTGGTTATATTTTAAACGCTGATTGACCAAATGGTATGAACTATCATTGTAGATCATGAGTCTGTATGAGAAAATAAAATCCACAAAATGAGACTGCCTTATCATGAAAAGTACGAATATCTTATTCCTCATGATTTTTCTTAGTAATACTATTCACTCATTTTTTAAAGTGAAAATTGTTATAATAATGGGAAGGCAATGAACTAGGCAAAGAGTGAGAGGGTTGATGATTTTTTGCACTGTGGGTTTAACTTTGGGCACAATAACTATTGCTCTGACCTCTGTATTCACAACAATTCACAGATGGCCCCCAAGATGTTCCAGTACTGGCGAACAGGTTGGAGGCACCTCCTACTTTGATAATATGTGTATTTAAATCAGGATGTAGCTGATTCACTTAAAAGTGAAAATTTTATAATTTAAATTTGGACAAAATTAGAAGAAAAAGGTAGTAGTATAATCATGAGCTACATTACAGATCTCCTTTCCCTCCTTTGTTAACAAACCTGGAGAATCTTAAGAGAAATTAGGTGGATTTCAAGTGGAAACATTTTAGTTTGATAAAAGCTATTTTCTATCTAATTACAGTTAATAATAATAACTGGGATCTTCTAAGATTTAGGTAGGGACAAGTATGCCTTAATCACTTTACATACATTTTCTGGTTCAATACTTAAAATACTCTATTATTTTGTCCATTTTGGGGGGTGAGGAGACTGAAATACAAAGGGTGTCCAATGCCTTGCCTAAGATCTTGTTAGCAGGAACAAAACAATCTGCCTAGAGCCTATATGTTCAAACACTTACTTCACTGTCTCACTTGTTGCCACTGAGAGAATGATCCCTACAGAGAGGGTGTCTCATGAATGAAATTATGCAGTCAGTGTCTGTATCACTAACTTTAAAGAATTTGTGGGGGAGGGGATTCCTGAATTTGGTAAGAGAATGTACAAGATGGACTCAAAGCTTTTAAGGTTCTAAATTTTATAAATTTACTCCATTCAGTAACATGCTGCTAAACAAAAACACAAATAGAAAACAGTTTGGTTTGAAGTAAAATTACAGACTTGCTTAATCAATGTTATTCTTGCTTAAGCAATGCTATTAAGCACCATTAGTCATATTTTATAAAGTTGAAAAGCCTTTGGCTACACATCTATTAGAATGGCCAATATCCAGAACACTGACAACACCAAATGCTGGCAAGGATGTGGAGCAGCAACTCTCTTTCATTGTTGGTGGGGATGCAAAATGATACATACAGTCACTTTAGAAAACAGTTTGATGGTTTCTTAAGACACTAAACATACTCAACATAGAATCCAGTGATTATGTTCTTTGGTGTTTACCCAAAGAAACTGGAAACTCAGGTCCATACAAAAATCTTCACATGGATGTTTACAGCATCTTTATTCACAATTTTTAAAATCTGGAAGCAACCAAGATGTCCTTCAGTAGGTGAATGGATAAACTATGGTACATCAGAAAATGGAATATTACTTAGTAATAAAAATAAATGAGTTATCAAGCCATGCAAAGGCATGGAGGAGCCTTAAAGTGATATTACTAAGTGAAAGAATACAATCTGAAAGGGCTAAAACTGTATGATTCCAACTATATGACATTCTGGAAAAGGCAAAACTATGAAGACAGTAAGAAGGTCAGTGGTTGCCAGGAGTTAATGGGAAGACAGGGATAAAGAGCAGAGTACAGAGGATTTTTAGGGCAGCTGAACTATACTTTATGATACCACATGTTGGATAGATTTCATTATATGTTTGTCCAAACCTATAGAATGTACAACACCAAGAGTGAATCCTAATGTAAACTCCGGAATTTGGGTGATTATGATGTGTCAGTGCAGGTTTATCAATTATAACAAATGTACCATTCTGATGGGCATGTTGATAATGGGGAAAGACAGGCATGTATTGGGGCAGGAGGTATATAGAAATCTCTGTACCTTCATCTCAGTTTTATTGAGAACCTACTTTAAAAAATAATTTTTAAGAAAGAAATAGCTTTTGGAAACACTTGCTCTCATGTGCTACAGAGGAACAGCAACTGCTCTTGCCTTCTCTCTGTTTTGCAGACCCTCTTTTTATCCCTCAGCTTTTTCCTAATTACTACAGTTCCCTACCTGTCAGATGCAGTTGCTTACCCTTAATCAGTTTCAACCTGGTTCTTTCTTCTTACCTTGCTATAACGCCAGTTGCTTAGAATTTGGATCTGATGTGCTACAACAGGAGCAGAGGGATAGAAGGAGACATGAGGAAGAAAGAAAAAAGAAAAGAAATGCATCACTATTTTGGGATACTACATCTGCCTGTTCCTGACTCAGAGCTCTGAAGCAGAATGAACATATAAAGAACTTGACTTATATATCTCCTCTTCCTCTTACTGTTGATAAACCTCTTCATTCATTTTCTCACTACAGCCCTCAATAACCTTGAGTAGCAACAATGAGAATAGTAACAGAAGAGATAACAGGGAAAACCTCTTCTAACTTCTGCGGCTTAATTCCCAGGATCCACATTCTGTTCCTTAGAATTCCTCTTAATATTTTTTCTTTTAGATACTTAATCTGTTAAATAGAAACTTAAGAACTCACCTGGGATCCTAATGACCATAGTTTAAAATGCCAAATACATTTTAAATTCCAAAATTGTGAGCAGCATTTTCAAACACAACCAGTTTCCAGTTGAGAAAAGATTGCAGCTACATTACATACACACAGAGACACACATTTTTCTGATTGAGCTGTATCTTACTTATGTGGTGTAATCTAGCCTATTATCTTGCATCTAAGGTTGTCTGGTCCTAATACCCTGGAAGAAAAACGAAGTATGAATTTGAAGATAAAGAAAAGATTACTGGTCTTATAAATATATTACTTAAAACAGCTCATCTACAGCTGATAAGAAATCATGATTTGAAAGTTGCTTATCTTTACATCTGTCTTGTCTTTTATTTTATGAAAAAAATAGGAAAGTTATGAGGAAAAAGTTACAGAATACACGATAGAAGAATTATTTGGTGAGATTTCATGAACAGAAACTCTTGTTGGATATGAAGAAATATATCTATGAGGAAGAACCCATCTCCCACTAGCAGATCTCACCCCGCCGCCAACACACACACACCCTCCCCCGTAGAACCACAACATGGGCACTACTCTCACTTTAAGAAAGAACCTAGTCATTTGGTTGGGAAATTTCCACATACCAATACATTTGGCAAGAAATAGGAATGGCATACAACTGAGGGTTTGTTCTCACGTATACTGCTTATGAATGGTGGATTATTTCACTAAGTGAAATTTTTTTTAAGACTTGATTCTCAGAGAAATAACCTAGCTTAAAAGGACCAAAGGAGAAATGTTTTAAAGGATTATATACTATTTGAGCTGGGAAGAAACATCTTACAGCCATCAGCTCTGGCTTAACAGGTAAGAAAACTGACATGCAAAGACATAATTAATTTTTCCATGTATTCATTTCTAATTATTACAAATATGAATGCCTAAAAGATTAATACATTTGATTTCATAAAAATTACAGCTGTGCCACACACAAAAACAAAATCAAAACAAAAGTTAAAAGATAAATGACAAGTGAGACAAATATTGACAACTTAAAGGAATGCTTCCCTTACTACACAAAGAAGGGGTTCAAATCAATAATAGAGAGATGAATAATTCTGTGGAAATGAAGCATAGGACATGAGCACACAGCTAAAACAATTAAATAACCAATTAATCTATGAAAAACTATCCATTTATTGTTAAATAAATTAAAATACAAAGAAATACCTCTGTTAATCTGTCAAAACAAAACTGTTTAGAAGTTGGATAGCATCCATAGTTAAAGGGTTCTCAGAAAACATAATCAGTGGTGTGTTGGAGACAGTTTTACTGGCTCACGAGAGCTAATTTTGCTCATTTTTGCCCAACTCTGACTTGAGTGATATCATGTTGATAGCTTGAAACTGTCATTGGCTGGAAGAGTTTTACCACAGAATATGTCAATCATTATCAATAAGGGCATTTTTTTAAAGCCAGAGAACCCATTGTTAAACGTTTACCAGCACACCACTATGTGTACTCATACTTTAAAATGAGAATTTAATTGATACAACTTCTGCATAAGAGGGCCACATATAAATTTATAACTAAATTTTTAATGTGTACATATTGACATATCCATTTCATTTTAAGCATGAATTCATCCTTAAAATACACTTAGACAGATGTAAATGTCTATGAATAAATTTGACCATGGTTTCTTTTTTATAAATGCCAAAAACCAATGAAAACAACGTAATGTCCAGGGATAGAAACTGACACAAAAAATTATGAAACTCTAGAAAAAGGGAAAATTTTGCATTTACTTAAAAAGAGTAAAAAAGTGTTACATATAATAATATGAAAATGCATATCAAATATAATCTAAAATGGAAAAAACTAGTTACTAAACAGTAGATATAGTATGATTTCTTTGTGCTAATAAAGTTGTGTAACAAAAAAACCAAGAAGATATTTGAAAGCATACCAAAAATGTGTTAACATTGCTTGCCTTTAGAAAGGGGGACTAAATGTCAGGAGAAAAAAAAAAAAATATATATATATATATATTCATACACATATATCTTTTCTTTTTCTAATACATATAATTTTACACATGCACATATATATCTGTTTATATATAATATACAATATTCTCTTAATATGTACAATTATATATGTATGTGTATATATATAGTACAATATATATGAAATATTCCTTACATACATTCCTTACAATACAATATATATGAAATATTCCTTACATACATATTTAAATTTTTAATTTTATCAAGCATCACTTTTAAAAGGAAAATATTGTTTTAAATAAGATTAAGAATTAAATAGGATGATGGTCTAGATTTTGAGTAGTGTTATTTTCATGCCTATTTGCTTTAGTATGATTGCTCAGTAGGGGCTGGAGGTGAGGTCACCCTGCCAGCAAGGTTTACTCTGAAAGCAGAGACATTATTACTCTCAATCAATCTGGGTAAAGAAATATAGAGCACTTAGAAATCTCAGAAGGCTGGCCTCAGATGGAATATGGAGAAGTTTATCTTCTCCCTTAATAAAGACTTTGTGATGGGGTGGAAGAGGTAGTTTATTGAACTTGTCATGAGCAGAAGGGTGTAATTAAATTTGTACATCTATGTTTAGCTAGTGACAGTATAAATAATTACAACATTTTGGCTAACTAGTTGGCAATATTCATTAAGTGCAAAAGAAGTTTTAGTGCTAGTTGACCAGGACTTTTATTTCTAGTATATTCCCCCTAATAAATAATCTGCAACAGGAAGAAGCTAAGGCACAAAGATGTTCAATTATAACATTACTACTTGTTTTAATGAAAAAAACAAAACAGAATTTAACTGTTCAGCAATGAAGGAATTCTAAACAAAATGAAGCATATACTATCAGTGGAATAAAATACAGTAATTAGAAATCTTCAGTATAAAGAGCTTAATAACATGGTACTTGATAGTTCTTACATGTCTCAATGCATCTTCTAACTCCACCTAATCTGACCCTGAGCCAGTGTTGCCTAGCTCAGAAAATGGTACCATCACCACAAATCTGCACAAATCTGGTGTCATTCTTTCATCTCTCCGCATAAGAATCCCCCACAGTCAATTCATCATTGTATCAGTTAGTGTTATCTCCTGTATATTTTTCAAATGACACACATTTCTTCATGTTCACCAGGAATATAGCCCATACTATTTTAAGTTTCCCAACTGGTCTTTTATCATCTTAGCTCCTATGAATCTGTTCATCACATGTAGTCAAAAAAATTTCTCAAAACAAAAATCTGATAAAACCCTCATTGTATCCTCTTTGTTCTTTGGATTAAAACAAGACATAAATAACTATATATAATTACCATATTCCCTGTCACCAGGGGTTTTACTGAAGTTGTTTTGTCATTTTCACCTACATCATCTTAACCTAATTATCTTTCAGTTCCCTCTTCAGCAAGAGTTTACAGAGGAAACACCACATTACGGCTAGAACAGATCATACCACCTTGTGACTCTCCTTTGGGCACCTGGCACAACTGCAATATTACAATTGTTTGTAGGGATTTCATATCTGTGCCTGCCTTCCATACTAGATTGTCATTCCCATGAGAGCAGGGACAATACTTATTTTGCTCATTATTTTAGCCTCAACTCCTAGCAGTGTATCACAATATAGTAGGTACTCGAGAATCATTTTTCAACATAAAATGAATAAATAAATGAAATAGTAGATAATGTAAAACCTATGTGTTATTTATGTGTAAAAATGAAAAATTAATAAATGAAAAATAGGATACAAATTAATAACTAACAGATTTATATTTTCAAAATATAGAAAAGGGATTGGATTGTTTTATATATATTGCTAGGAAGGATAATGTTAATAGTTGTAGCTCATATTTATTAAGTTTTAGTACATGTCAGGTGGTACATAATTATATATTATATACATTTATTTATTCCTCACAGCAAAGCTATACATTAAATAACTAAATATTAAATGATATATTATTATATCATTGAAGACACTGAGGTATAAAATTGTCAAATGATTGACCTTAAATCATAAGGCTCCTAGTAGATCTGGAATCAAACCCAGGTTGTTCTGACTTCAAGGATCATGTTTTTAATTAGTTTGCTACACTGACTTTCATAATTAAGGTTCTGACATTACAGGTGATCTTGATGCTCCCTGTTTCTCAGATGTTCCATAATGCAGTCATAACAATAATAATGAATTAATAATGCTTCTCCCACCCTTAATCAATGTTTATTTTTGCCTTATCTCTCCAAATAAAGTGGTTATTATTAAATAAATAAGATATATGCTCCTAGGACTTTTGTAATCAGAATTATATCACAAAATAAAATTGTTTGAACAAACTTTGAGTTCAATATATGATCAATTTGTATGAAAATAAATAGTGGAGACATATTTTCATTTTTGGAAACTTTAGATGTATTAGCAGTGAGGCATAGGTGTAGAAATATTCACTTGGCTTGCTTCAAAGTTATGGACATCTTTCAAATCATTTAAAGAACATATTTTTACCTAATTGGCGAATTAACTATTTACAAATTAAAAAGAAAGCTTTTTAGATCCTTGATTTACATTTTGTAAAAAGTTGTCTCAGTTGTCATGTATTGTGAACTTCTTGGCTCTAGCACTGTTTGTGAATACTGTAGCTGTGTGCATGTGTGTGTGTGTGTGTGTGTGTGTGTGTGTGTGTGTGTTTGTTTTGGGGGATAGCTGGAAATAGAAGAGAGGTAATATATACATTAGTGTTGTCAAACTGTTGACTGAGG
The DNA here is from genome assembly GCF_964270905.1 of Leucopleurus acutus. Taxonomy (NCBI): domain Eukaryota; kingdom Metazoa; phylum Chordata; class Mammalia; order Artiodactyla; family Delphinidae; genus Leucopleurus; species Leucopleurus acutus. Next base: position 108,763,787 of record NC_139145.1, on the reverse strand, counting down.
CTTTCACTTCAGTATTTATATCAAATTTGTAATATGTTAGAAATTTATTTTCATTTTCTTACTGCACGGACTGTAAAATTAAGCAAAGGTATACAAGGAACACACTGCTGATGTTACTAAACTTGAATTAAGCCAACAGCTCCTTAGCAGCTCTACACCCTTCATACTCAATAAACAAAACTGTGACTGTCAAGTCTGTGTTGAAAAGAAGTGGGGATGGTTATTGAATCTACTCAGGGGTATGCACACTTGCTTACATTTCTTTGGGTACTACTTAACTATGCACACTTTGACTAAGCAAAATTGGTCCCTCTCCTGGACCAGTATTTAATAGCTCACTAACCCTCCAGTGAGTACCACAGATTTTAGAAAGCCAGAGAAGTTAACTTTTCCCTACTATAAATACGGAAGATACTCTATAATTGAGAAAACTTTTCTTTCTGTAATCCTAGTCTAACACAATATTGAAATAACCCAATCTATTATTAAGGAGTTGTAAATTTTGGAAAGCTATTTTCACTGCCATGTGGAAATGTCTATCGGTTATGCATTACCCAAAAGATTCAATTTAGATATAAAAAAAGAAAAAGTGAAATCAAGTGTGTGTGGACATGTGTGTCCATTTAAGATACCCACATACATTCTCATTTTTGGACTATTTTCACTGTGTTCATTATACAAACATAAACTTAAGTTGTCCTAAAAAATTACAAAGAATTCATAACATATTCCAGAATTTCTAATTTATTTATAAGAAATTTATACTTATGATTAAGTATTAAAATATGAGAAAAATCACCCTATTTGAGATAGCTTCCTTGGTCTAGAGTCTCTAAGGTTTTATTCCCCTTTTAATGTTTATTTCTTGTTACTATTGGGTTTTATCTTGCAAATTTATCATATTTTCACTTTTAATTAATGATATTTTATTATTGCTTCTGGGGGCTTTTTAGGCAAGGAGGAATTAATAATAAACACTAAGTAAATATTTCTAGGGTGAAATGTGCCAATAAAAGAAGCCATTTTTTCATCTTCATTGTGCAGAGAGAGCTGTCCAAATCATACTGTGTTCAGTGAGATCTGCTGAGAAAGGACTTACCAAGCAATATTAATGTTCTACTCAGCCTTTGGGTCATTTTTCAGCAAATAAAGATGAACACCAAAGGTGAATGCTACAGTGTGTATAATAAGCACAAGGAGACTTTGTGAGCCTGGGTCAAAGCAAAAATTGCATGGATGAAGTTGAAGAGGTGGAGACTATTGCTATAGGGGACAGAAACCAGCACCATCTGATTTCAACTGTGCTGAAACAAGGGCCAGACAGTTTTTAATAGCTGGGGTGAGGTGGTTGGAGGGGAGACAGTAGGCCATTTGTTTTTACTAATTTGCCTACCCAAAGGAAAAGAAAACTTTCTCATATATTCATGAAAGGAGATCATTTTATAACTTGGAGCAAGGCAGCCGCTGATGTTAGGCTGCTACTCTCCCTGAGACTGACAGATATGGGCCTATACTCCTTGATGAATGCATTTCAAGGGGATAGCTCCCCAGTCCTTGAGACAATCCTGAGTCGCAAAACTGGCAAGAGGTTTTTTAAAATTTTACATCTCAAAGGAGCAAAGGAATAATTCACAATTATATGTTTTCTAAAGTAAATTCTCTAAAGAAAGAGAGGTCAGGGCTTAGAGTTTGGAAGAAGCTGGTCTAAAGTTTAGTCAACCTGAGGGAAATACTAACATTATTTTAGTTACATGTCATTTTTTCCACCTGCCTTACAATGTTCATATATCTCATTTATCTTTTTCAGACCTATGCTGATGAATGAAGCAAAGGCTCAGAGAGCTTGGCATTAGCCCACGATCATATAGCTAGTTCAGTTGCAAATTCAAAATGCTCTTCCCTAACATGACTATTTCTTCCTCTACTGGAGCAAATTCCTGGGACAGATGTAACTGTCTTCTTGTGGAACAATATACTTTTTATTCTTAATTTTATCTGTTTCCTGATTGTGTTCACCCTCCTGGGAAAAGAGGCATGGGACTCACTGCTTTATTTATTATTTCTATTAAACATAGCTTCCTGGAGCCAGCAGAGAGCAATGAAAGTGTCTCTATCTACACAGCACATATTTACACTTGAGCATTTTAAGCCAGAAAGGTATTACAACATAACTTATCTTCCCTTTTGCTCAGAAATCAGGAATAGTCTAGCTGCTCTTGAGAAGTCCTTCCATTAACGCCTGAGTCAGAAGAAAGGTTGCCAGCCAATGAATCAGCACAAGGGTCTCAGGAGGTTTTTTTGTTTTGTTTTGTTTTCTCTGTGGTACGCAGGCCTCTCACTGTTGTGGCCTCTCCCGCTGCGGAGCACAGGCTCCAGAGGCACAGGCTCAGCAGCCATGGCTCATGGGCCCAGCCGCTCCGCAGCATGTGGGATCTTCACGGACCAGGGTACGAACCCGTGTCCCCTGCATCAGCAGGCGGACTCTCAACCACTGCGCCACCAGGGAAGCCCTCTCAGGAGTTTTCGAAGGGCTCTCTGACAAGTACTCACTTAGACCAACAATGCACAGCTCGGTGGATCTGACAGGATAAGAGGACAAGCTGCTTCCCATGTTAAAGCAAGCATAAAAATAATGAGCAAAGAAAGTTCATAGATACCATTATGATAGTTGGAGCTAAATAATGTATGGCATTAATGGCTTGAATTTAGCACAGCTTCCTATTAAAACCTCTTCTTTCCTTGAGGGATCAGGAAACAATAAATTACGAAACCTTTGGTACATAAAGCATTAAAGGCAGATGGGTGACTTTACTTTTAATTTGTGGGTGGATGAAATTCTATCAAAAATCTAATGAGCTTTAACCATCCAGATAGTTGTAAATTAAATAATTTTTAACTTGGCTTTTATAACTTTACAACTTCAGAGCCCTCTGTTTTTGAATGTGTAAACTTTTTGTGAAATATAACTTTGAATAATTGTCTTTCTTCATAATTATATCATGTGATTTCATGGATAATCAACAACTGGAATGCGAAACAGTCACTACAGTCAAGTGAACTAAACATTTTTAACTACTTAGGCCCATGAAGCACTCCATCACAGTGTACCTAATGGGTAGCGTAAAATATCTGAACAAGGATGTATATTATGGCTAAATTTTTTATTTTTAAACCTCTTTTGTGTTCATTGTGATTAACAAAATGCCTGGTAAACAAATGGACACTCAAAATGCATATTAACAAATAAAAGAAGGAAATAAAAAGAAAATGCTTTTTTTTTTTTTGGCGGTACGCGGGCCTCTCACTGTTGTGGCCTCTCCCATTGCGGAGCACAGGCTCCGGACGCGCAGGCTCAGCGGCCATGGCTCACGGGCCCAGCCGCTCCGTGGCATGTGGGATCCTCCCGGACCGGGGCATGAACCTGTGTCCCCTGCATCGGCAGGCGGATTCTCAACCACTGCACCACCAGGGAATTTATTTATTTAACAAATATTTATTGCATACCCAGTCTGTCACATTCTCTTCAAAGCACTTTGGGTACATTAGGGAACTGGCAAAGAGTCAATGCTATGTTCCATATTTTGACACAGATAGTGTCAATACTGTCAACAAAGTAATGTTTCTGAGTTTTTAGAATGAATTCCATGGTCCTATGGAAAATTTACTTTGTTACCCATGGGAATGGGAGGCGTTAGTTTACTAAGCTACCATATAATATAATGCAAGTGTGACTTTTACGAAAAAATGATGGACAATGTTAAAGGAATTCCTGTTATGTAAATATGGCTAAAAGATTGAATAAATGACTAAGCTTCACAGTCACTAGCAGAATTAAAGCAGTAGAATTTCACTAATAGGTTAGGTAGGGTTTAGAATAAAAGTAAGAAATGTTATATAACTTTAAATCAAAGAAAATTTTGAACATAAATTCTCATATTACTTTCTTTAAATCATTATAAAATTCTACTTACTGTGATGGTTATGTGCATATTTATTTGAAGGTTTTTTTTTGCTTTTGTTTTTTTTTAGTTGTAATTAGGTTTCCCATTCCTAGGTAAGTATAAAGGTAATTAGAGTAAAACTAAAAGGGTTATACTAAGTCAATAACTATATGTAAAATAATTTAGAATTTGTGAAAATATAAAAATACTATGATCTAATGCAAAATCAGTTATGGCTCATCCAAGCTATTTAGTTTATACCTCAATATAATAGAATATCAGCATGTAAATATCATAAATATAAAACAACTGAGTCATTGAATTCAAATTAGGATTTTTAAATCCAAAGACTAGATAATTATGAAGCTGAATGATACACCTCCATGTAAAATTCTAAGTAAATCCTACAGAATAATCTCTGAGTACAATTTTGATAGAAAATAAAATTGGGTTAGCACAAGGTTTCAGACATGTGATAGTGCTTCTATAGTCTTTTATCTCCTCTTGATGACAGAGAAACCCTAAGATCATCACTTTGTCATAATTCAATTACTCTTGAAACCTTTTCTTAAAATCATGAGTTACCTGGTCGGGAGACTACAGCTTTGAATAGTTGGGTAGGCAAAGCCAAGTAACTTGCTTTTGCTATACACTAATTTTTCTCATTTATAAAATACATACTAAATAGAACTTAATTTAGAGGTTTCTATTGGAATTACATAAATAAATTCTTAATACAGTTTCTGGAAGTTAAAAATGGGTCAAGAAAAGGCAACTATTATTAAAATTATTTACATGAACATTATTGTTAGTATTAGTTTTATCAATTTACTTTTTCTAATGAAAACCTTAAGACAGAAGCATATTGAATTATAATCCATAGAAATTGTTTTAAAAATATAAGAATTGTTAAAACCATAGGAACTGCTTAAAAACAAGTTCATATATTAGCGAGTCTTACTCTACTTACTTTCTTGAAACCTAATGACTCCTAGCCATCCTGAAATTTCTATCACCAAAATAAATAATAAAAATGCAAGACAGCAAAGTCCTGCAATATATTTGAAAGGAACACTAGAAAATTAATTGCATGTGCTTCTACCTTTTATTCCCACCCCTTCAAAAAATAAAAAGTTTTAACAGAATTGTTCATTTTATATAATTTTTTCATGAATTATTCCACCATTTTTTTCTGATCTCAGTGTATTTCCTGAAAAAGAGTGGTTTTATAATTTTTTTTAATGAAATGGACGTTTGTTGGTCATAAATTTAATCTCTCATCCCATTAGAAACAAAATTTGGTAGGTTTGAGATATGAAAGTTAGACTGCATGCATACTGGAGTATTTATAAATACAGAATAGCTAGTAGCAAAATTGCCATAATTATGTTTCCAATTGCAAACTCATGGATCCTTTTTAAATGTGCAATCATTGGTTCAATCAATGTTTTTAAGCAATTTCTATGTGACGTACCTTTTTGTAGATTTATTACTTTCTTATGTATCAATTTGGAAGTAAGGTGAAAGAAGTAACTTTGGTCTTGATGGGTAAAAGAACGGTTGGTAATGATAATCCATGGTTAGTGGATTTTAATGTCAGAGTTTGAGTTGTCTTTAACTTCAAAAAACAATGGCCAATTTTATATTGTTTCTAACTCTATAGTCTAAATTAAAACTTTAGTATTCCTTTTATTGATCTTTGTATTACTTTATATCTACACTTCATGATATAGAGCAAAAATCAACTCCTTCATGAGAATTTCTCTGGTCACATTGCTCACCTCTACAAGCTGAATCAACCTGCTCTTTCTCTTATGATACATATCACTTCCAATACCGGAAACTTTCAAAGACAGCCAGAAAAAGCATACTAATGGGAATTTGAGGTGGGACTACACCATACAGTCAACATCATTTTTTATTTCTTTTAAAATTATTTTACAATATTTAAGAGATAAGAGATCAGATCTTACTTCCTCCTCCTTACAGGCCATGATGCTTTGATGGGGTTCAGAAATGTATATGACAAAGGGGAAAAAACACTAAAAAATGATGAGAATGCATCACTTATTTTTTCCAGAATCCATACAGTGAATCATTTTATTGCACTGAAGAGTCACAGTACCACCAGGTTTCACCAGTGTTAATACCTTTTATTAAAATTGTCTGAATTTACTCTAAAACAACTTGAAGGTTTCTTGATTGTGTTACCTTTGTTTTTCTTTGCTAAAGATAGCTGCTTTGGAGCACACAGAGCTAGGAAACAAAATACCTTAGATACAGTTTTTACACCTGTTCTGGAATGCTCAATTTATAGATTTGCTCTGTTCCTGTTAGTAGTGTCCTTCATACTACCCCCTCCCCATGTGTTTATGAGAATGAATCAGCACATGAATGTTAAAGTACAGTTGATACATTTTCTGTCAGGAAAAAATATTAAGCACTGGAGGTTCCCAATAAATTACTATTACATGTTATTTACCATACAAAACAAAACAAAAAAGCCTCTCAAATACTCTAATTCTGTCTACTAAAGGAGTCATTTTTTAGAGATGGTAGTGAAATATGTAGAAGAAAAGTAAATAAAAGACGTATAAATGGAAAATCTCAGAGAAGAGCAAAGAAAGTCACAGGTACAGCAGCAGAGCGTTAAAAATGATAATGGTTGCCAAAGACTATAGAACACTTTGATATGCTGTCTTTTTAAAAGATTATCTCTCTAGATACCCCTTGTTGTGATGTCACTGGGCCAGCCTCGTCACTACTCATCTCAAATTATATTTTTATTTAGCCACTTTGTACACAATGTGGTATAAGAAGGACAGCCATACTTTAAAAATAACCAAATAAACTGAGTTCCTCCAGAGATTCTTAAGTAAAATTTATTAGTATAAAATATAGGCTAGATATTTGTCTATTTAGCCTTCTCCCTGGACTTTTTTTCCACTTAATATCTTATTCTTTCTTTTTAGAGTGTATCTTATATATTTCAATTTGTTCTTGAATTGATTTTATGGAATAGAAGATTTTTTTTTATTGTGCAGAAGTCATCACCTGGAATCGTATTGATATAACAAAAATAATATCAGCTGTTACTTATGATATGTAATTATTAGCCTCTGTTAAACAAGCACCTAATTTTATTCTTCCCAAGAATTCAGTGGAGTAGATATATTTACTTCCATTCAACAAAGAATCTGAGACTTAGATAGCTTAAATTCCTGTCCATCATCTCCCAAGTGTTAGTGGTAGAATTTAACTGTAGAATTTAATTAGAAGAGAACCTGTTTAATACATAGGTGCTTATTAATGTTTGTTTAATAAGTGAAGGACTGAAAGAATGAGCGCTAATCTCACATATCAGTTTTACTTTGATATTTGATTTTTTGTTACATTTTGATTACTAATTTTTTTCTGCCAAAGATGTGGTATGGGAAACTGCCTAATGCCACAGCCCGTGCTTTCACTCTGATGCTACACTTTGCACATATATGAGTTGCATATATATGAGTTGATACTGTGCAATTATTTTTTCTAGCAGAAGTTCTGAAATTCAATGCAATAAGCTTGAAATGCAGTGTTTAATTCTTGAAAAGTTTAGGGACATGTCTTGCTAAATTTCAATAACTACAATACAGTATAATTAAAATGGCCATAAGTTTTTAAAAAGCCATTGTCTAATTACAGGAGTGTAAATCTAATTCAGAAAGTAATGACTAAAAGGTGTCATCAATTTTATATTACTTTTTAGACTTCAGAACCATAGAAATGAATGCGATCTTAGAGGACAGATATTTCAGGCTCCAATACAATGGAACAATCCTTCTAAAATACTCTTGACAGGTCCAGTTATACACTGATTGAAGACTTCCACTGATAAGGAACTCACCACTTTGCAAGGCATCCTATTCCATTTAAAAAGACCTTAGCTCAATTAGCGAAGGAAACATCTCAACAACGTCATCATCATTATTATTATTCTATTTTTTAAAAAGTAATCTCAAGGGCATTTGGGGGATAAAAGTGTCTATATAAGTATTAAAAATTTCCATTCCAAAAAAATTTTTTTAATTAAATAAATAAAAAGACCTTAGCTACTGTCCTTAGTTTTTCATAAGCCTATACCCATAATATGAAATAATGGAATAAAGAGTATGAGTTTCACCTATCTATCTATTTATAATGAATACAAGATATAGCTCTGGACAATTATGCAAGTTGTGGAATGATGTGTGCATTATGATAACTTTTTCACTTTTCAATGTGGTAAAATATATATAAAATAAAATATACATTTTAACCACTGAGAGTACAATTCAGTGGCATTGAATACATTCAAAATGTTGTGTAACCATCAGAACATTAACATATTTTATGTTGTGGGGAAAATGTGATAGATGTGTCCTTGTACTTGAATGGTGTAGTAGCTTAACATTCTCCTAGAATACAGGATAAAAGAAAAAATATGTGAACAAGTTGAAACATGACAATACATCTAGAAATCCTTACTTTCAGAAAAAAAAATTATGTAGAAATTTCCCTTTGTTGAAGAAGAAGCCAAGTCCACAACTGAAAAGGCCTATGGAATAATGAACAAGATAAATGAAAAATGATATCTAGAATGACTATGATAAAATTTCAGAACTCTAATAAGGCAAATGTAGCATCCCCAGAACATAAAGTTCACAATGGCTGATACTTTCTTTTTATTGTTCAACTCTCTCTCCAACTTAAAGAGGAGTACACATAATTTAAGTGCTTATTAATAATGTTTGTTTAATGAATAAAGGAATAAAGAAATGAGTTCCAATCTCACATATTAGTTACATTTTTATATTTGATTTCTGACATAGTTTGATCATTGATTCTTTAGGCCAAAGACATGATGTTGGAGGGTGGGGTTGAATAATGGAAGCTTCTAACAAAGATAAAAAAAAAATCTAAAAATTGAACATTCCTATAACTTATCTGTATTGCTTTGGTAAATACTCAAAATACTGTTTTTAAATTGAGTATTCATATGGTAGAGCAGGGTGGTGAAATGGGGTGAGGCAAAAAGTATCATTTGAAGTCAAACCATTTCACTACAAAGATCCACTTAATTCCACATTAAGTACACTCTAAGTTGTAAAGGGACAATTTTGAAATGGTAGTGAAAATATCTGTAACTGAATTTTAGTAATGATTTCACACCTTATCCTATGGGTACAAGGATATTTCAATATCCACAAATCAATCAATGTGATACACCACATTTACAAATTGAAGAATAAAAAACATATGACCATCTCAATAGATACAGAAAAAGCTTTAGATGAAATTCAAAATCCATTTATAATAAAAACCCTTCTGAAAGTGGGCAAGAAGGGAACATACCTCTGCATAATAAAGGCCATATATGACAAAACCACAGCTAACATCATACTCAATGGCAAAAAGGTGAAAGCATTTCCTCTATGATCAGTGGACAAGGAAAAGATATCCACTCTCACCACTTTTATTCAACATAGTTTTGGAAGTCCCAGCCACAGCAGTCAGAGAATAAAAAGAAATAAATGATACGTAAATTTAAAAAAGAAGAAGTAAAACTGTCACTGTTTGCAGATAATATGATGCTATACATAGAAAATCCTAAAGATGCTACCAGAAAACTACTAGAGCTCATCAATGAATTCGGTAAAGTTGGAGGATACAAAATTAATATACAGAAATCTGTTGCATTTCTACACACTAACAACAAAATACCAGAAAGGGAAATTAAGGAAACAATCCCATTTACCATCACATCCAAAAGAATAAAATACCTAGGAATAAACCTACCTAGGAAGGCAAAAGACCTGTACTCCAAAAACTAAGACACTGATGAAAGAAGTTGACAATGACACAAACAGATGTAAAAATATATCATGTTCTTGGATTGGAAGAATCAATATTGTCAAAGTGACAATACTACCCAAGACAATCTACAGATTCAGTGCAATCCCTATCAAAATACCAATGCCGTATTTTATAGAACTAGAACAAAAAATTTTAAAATTTGGATGGAAACACAAAAGACCCCCAAAAGTCAAAACAATCTTAAGAAAGATGAACAGAGCTGGAGGAATAGCATTCCCCAACTTCAGGCTATATTACAAAGCTACAATAATCAAAAGTGTATGGTACTAGAACAAAAACAGACATATATATCAATGGAAAAGGACAGAAAGTACAGAAATAAACCCACACACTTACGGTCAATTAATCTATAGCAAAGGAGGCAAGAATATACAATGGAGAAAAGACAATTTCTTCATTACGTGATGCTGGGAAAACTGGGCAGCTACATGTAAAATAATGAAATTGGAACATTCTCTAACACCATATACAAAAGTAAACTCAAAATGGATTAAAGACCTGAATGTAAGAATGAAAACCATAAATCTCCTAGAAGAAAATATAAGCAGAATATTCTTTTAACATAAATTGTAACAATATTTTTTTTAGAATTATCCCCTAAAGCAAAGAAAATAAAAGCAAAAATTTAAAAATGGGACCTAATTAAACTTAAAATCTTTTGCACAGCAAAGGAAACCATCAACAAAACAAAATGACAACCTTCTGAGTGGGAGAAAATATTTGCAAATGATATGACCAATAAGGGATTAATATTCAAAATATATATATAACAGCTCATACAACTCAATATTAAAAAAACCAATCTGATTAAAAATGGGCAGAAGAACTGAATAGACATTTTTCCAAAGAAGACATACAGATGACCAACAGGCACATGAAAAGATGCTCAACATTGTTAATAATTGGAGAAATTGTGAAAATCAAAACAACAAGATGTTACCTCACACCTGTCAGAATGACTATTGTCAAAAATACCACAAATAAGGAATGTTGTCAAGGATGCAGAGAAAAGGGAACCTTCATACACACTTCGTTGGGATGTAAACTGGTGCAGCCACTATGTAAAATAGTATTAAGGTTTCTCAAAAAAACTAAAAACAGAACTACCATATGACCCAGAATTTCCACTCCTGGGAATTTATCCAAAAAAAGAAAACACTAATTCAGAAAGATATATGCAACTCAGTCTTCGGAGCAGCATTATTTACATTAGTAAGGTATGTAACCTAAGTGTCCATCAACAGATGAATGGATAAAGAAGACATGATGTGTATATATACAATGGAACACTACTCAGCTTTTAAAAAAGAATAAAATTTTGCCATTTATAACAACATGGATGGACTTGAAGGGTACTATGCTAAGTGAAATAAGTCAGACAAAGACAAATATGGTATCACTTACATGTTAAATCTAAAAGATAAACTAGTGACTATAACAAAAACAAAGCAGACTCACAGATCTAGAGAACAAACTAGTGCTTACCAATGGGGAGAGGGAAAGGGGAGGGGCAAGAGAGTGGTAGGGGACTAAGAGGTACAAACTGCTATGTATAAAATAAGTAAGCTACAAGGATGTGTAATGCAACACAGGGAATATAACCAATATTTTATAATAACTATAAATGGAATATAACCTTTAAAAATTGTGAATCACTGTGCTGTACATCTGAAACTTTCATAAAATATTGTACATCAACTATACCTCAAAAAAAAACACACGACCAGGATTGACCCTCACCCAGGACCCCAAAATACTTGTACCCTCAAGCTCACACATTCACATTAACAATAATGCACAAAATCCAAGCCCATTTGCCCTCACTGGAGCCCCAACATGCATATATTTGCACAGCCCAGGGATAACCCCCCCACCATGCACACATACATACACACTCAAGTACACACATTCCAAAAACTAACCCACAAATATCCATATGCACACACACCTCAACCCATACACACACTCACACTTAAATTCCCATGAAGTCCAGGAAATGACCCACAAAGAGCAATACATACCTAAACCCCCTAGAGGCCCCCACAGCCACCCCTCTCCCTCCTCATCCCCTAACAGAACAGTCCCTGCTCTTCAACACCAGTCTCCTAGAAACTGCTGGAAGAACACAACTCTGAAGACAGGCAGCCCCAGGTTCCAATCTTGATTCAACCAAGTCTGCTTCTGTCCAAGTCTCTATTTCCCTATCTGAAAAGCAGAGAAGATGATAAAGCCAACCATGCAAGATTGTGGTGAGGATTATGGAAAGTGGCTAGTGCCCAGTAGGCACTGAAGAGTTATCAACTATTTATATGACTATTTGCTCTCTTCTTACTTAGTTGTCTTGTGTCAGTAGATAGGGTTAGAGATCCAAATGCAGAGTATGGAATCTGGCTGGGACCAAAGCAGCTTACGTGGCAGAGTTCTCCAATAGAGGTAGTATATAAAGAAGTACTGTGGGCAGTTGGGTGGGGAAAAACAGGCCCATGCTGAACTAGCCTTAGTTGGGGAACTTTAACCCCCAAAGCCCTCACTCTTTCCTCACTATCTCTTCCCCATCCTCCCTAGTTTCCATGTTCTCTCCCATATATATTATACTTCTTCAGAGGACATCACATGTTCAGTGTACCTGATCTTCACATACCTCCACTGGCAGTGTAGGGCATCTGCTCCTACCCCTCACCAACCTCTCTCCTGCCTCTTGAGGACAGCCAGCTCCCTAAGGGTAAAGTCAGTTGTCTATCTACCTGAATCAGTGCTCAGGTGCATAAATGTAAAGCTTTATAAATGTCTCTTTCATCTTTAAAATATAGACTCTTAAAAGTTACAGTAGGCCAGAGATTTCCAATTCTAGTTATGATACTCCTGAATAGCCCCCATGTGATACACATATCCTCAGTGGATTTTCATGAAAAGTGATTCTAATTAACTTTAGTTTATTATGTCTAGCTACCTTACCATGTGGTGCTTCTGCAGGAAAAAGGGGTAGTACAAAATAACCTCTATTTTAAGATAATAAATTCACCTTTAAAAAACTTAATGGTGAGAACTGGATGCTTTCCTTGGAGATGAGAAACAAGGCAAGGATTACCCCTCTCAACATTCCTACTCAATACCATACTGGAAGTCTCAGTTAGTACACTAAAATAAGAAAATGGAATACAATGTATACAATTGTAAAGGGAGAAGTAAAACTGTCTTTGTATACAGATGACAGTTATATAGAAAATCGCAAAACAAGAATTCCACAACTAATTAATAAATATATCAAGATCACAGAACACAAGTTTAATATCCAAAAGTTTACTGCTTTCCTATATGTCAGCAATCAGCAATTGCAATTTGAATTTTAAAAATACAATTGACAATATCACAAAAATGTAATTCTTAAGTATAAATGTAGCAAAATAATCCTGATAACAAAAAAAAAGCAGACAAATAAATAAAGACAGTCTCATTTTCATGGATTGAAAAATCCAATATTGTTAGGATGTTAATTCTTTCCAAAATAATCTATAGATTCAACTAAATTCCCAATAAAGTCTCAGTAAGCTGTTTTTTATATGTCAACAAGCTAATTCTAAATTTTATATGGAAAGACAAAAGACCTAAAATAACCAGCACATTACTGAAGAACAAAAAAAGTTGGGGAAATCACATCACAGAATTTCAATATTCATTATTTCAAAGCTACAGTAATCAAGACAGCATGATATTGATGAAAGAATAGATACACAGATAAATGGGACAGAATAGAGAGGACAAAAATAGACCCACACAAATTCAACTTTTCTTTGACAAAGAAACAAAGGAAAACCAAGGGACAAAAGACAGTCTTTTCAACAATTGGACAAAAGACAGTCTTTTCAACAATTAGTGCTGAAATAATTGGACATTTATATGAAACAAAAGAGAATCTAGATACAGAACTCATCTCTACACAAAAATTAACTAAAAATGGAATATATACCTAAATAAAAAACACAAAACAATAATCTTTCTGGAAGATAACAGGAGAAAATCTACATGACCTGGTTTGGTAATGAGTTTTTAGACACAACAACAAAAAGCATGGTCTACGAGAGAAAAAATGGTTAAACGGACTTTATTAACATTAAAAACTTCTCATCTGCAAAAGACATTGTTAAGGGAATGAAAAGACAAGCCACAGACTGGGAGAAAATATATCTGATAAAGGTCTTGTATTCAAAATGTATGAAAACCCTTAAACTCAACAGTAAGAAAACAACCCTATTAAAAAATAGGCAAAAGATCTGCACAGACATGTCTCCAAATAGGATATAAAGATAACACACATATGAAAAATTGTTCAGTATTATTTGTCATTAGGGAATTATAAATTAACACTAGATAATACCTAGTAGAATGACTGAAATACAAAAATACAAATTGCTGGTGAGGATGCAGAACAGAAACTTTCATTAATTGCTGGTGGGAATCCAAAATGTATAGCTAGTTTGGAAGACACTTCAGCAGTTTATTGCAAAGCAAACATTGTCTTATCATATGAGCCAGTGGTTTCACTCCTAGATATTTACCTAACCTATTTGAAAATTTATGCCCACACAAAAACAGTACTAAAATGTTTATAGCACCTTTATTCATATTTGTCAAAACTGGAAGAAATCAACCCAGCAAACTTCACCTTCAGTGATATTATTCAGTGATTAAAATGAAATGTTACCAATACACAAAAAGACATGGACTAATCTTAAGTGTATATTGCTAAGCAAAAGAAGCTACTGTATGATTTCAGCTGTATGACATTGTTCAAACGCAAAATTACAGAGATGATAAAAAGGTCAATACTGACAATGGTTCAGGGGGAGAGCTGGTAGATTGAGTGGGTGAAGCATAGGTAATTTTTCAGTGTGGTGAAATTATTCTGTATGATACTTTAATGGTGGATACATGACACTAGGTATTTTTCAAAACACACAGAACTTTAAAAAAATTATTGACGTAGAGTTGACTTACAATGTTGTGGTAATTTCTGCTGTATAGAAAGTGATTCAGTTATACATATATATATAATTTTTCTTATTCTTTTCCATTGTGGTTTATCCCAGGATACTGAATATAGTTCTCTGTGCTACACAGTAGGACCTTGTTGTTTATCCATCCTGTATATAATATTTTGCATCTGCTAATCCCACACTCTCTTCCTTCCCCCACCACCCCCTTGGCAACCACAGGTCTGTTCTCTGTCTGTGAGTTTGTTTCTGTTTCATAGATATGTTCATTTGTGTTGAATTTTAGATTCCACATATAAGTGATATCATATGGTCTTCTGTCTTTCTCTTTCTGACTTACTTCACTTAGAATGATAATCTCTAGGTCCAATCATGTTGCTGCAAATAACATGATTTCATTTTTTTATGGCTGAGTACTACTCCATTGTGTGTGTGTACATATATACACACATATAGGTATATATATGCCACATCTTCTTTATCCATTTATCTGTCGATGGACATTTAAGTTGTTTCTATGTTTTGGCTACTGTGAATAGTGCTGCTATGAACATAGGGGTGCAAGTATCTTTTCAAATTATAGTTTTGTCTGGATATATGCCCAGGAGTTGGATTGCTGGATCATACAAAACACACAGAATTTTATATCACAGAGTGTGAACTATATTGCACATAGGGTCTTCTTTCCAAAGAGTATGGAGTGGAAAGGCAGAAAAAAGGAATAACTTTATCATGTAGAAACCTGACAAACACTACTTCCACCAGGTAAACAAGATTCTCATTAGCAGTGATAAGTCATGTAGATAGCACGTTCCCTGATATGCTGCAATGAGAATGGAACTTTACCTCTGTGGTCTTACTTCCAAAAACTTGTAATTTGAGGCTAATCATGAGAAAAATATCAGACAAATCTCAAAGGAAGGGCATTCCACAAAGTACCCTGATTCCTCAAAACTGTCAAAGTCATCACAAATAAGGAAATTCTGAGAAACTGTTGCAACCAAGATGAACTTAAGGAGGCACAACAACTAAATGCAATCTAGATGAAATCCTGGAACAAAAAAATGATAAGTAAAAACTAAGGAAATCTGAGTGAATTATGGACTTTAATTAATAATTGAGCATCAATATTGATTCATTAATTTTAACAAAATGCATTAATTTTATTAACAAAGATGTTAACAGTAGAACAGATGAGCTTAGGGTATATGGAAACTCTCTACTATCTTCTCAATTTATTGTAAACCTAAAACAGTTCTGAATGGTAAAGTCTATTTTTAAAAAAGACAGTTACTGAATATACTTGTAGAAATCATATATAAAATCTAACAGATGAAATTATGCATTATAAGACTATTCCATCATTATTTTTAAAAGTTTATCCTAGGACTACAAAATAGTTAGCCAATAAAAATATATTGATATTACAGACATAAGCATATCTAACATAAAGAGGAAATTTTATTATTATTGCAATAGATGCTCAAAAACATTTATCAAATTCAAAATTTTCCTTAAAAGAATCTGAATGGTCTAGTAATTCTCTTTTGACAAGATTTAAAAATAATAATAAAACAAATGAGCAGCCTGTGTAACACTAAATGAATCTAATTATAGTGAATATCAAGGGAAGTACAATATCACTGTAATGTCAAAGTTTGTTTTTGAAGTACTAGCTAATATGCTCAGACACATACATTAAAAGTTAGAAAATAAACTTCAGTTGTCTAACAGAAAATAGAGTTGTCTAAATATACTAAAATCAAATGAAAATTATTAGAACTAATATGATAATTTCATGGTTATATTGATTTCCTAGGGCTGCTGTAACAAAGCATCACAAACTACGTGCCTTAAAACAACAGAAATTTATTATCTTAAGGTTCTAGAAGCTAGAAGTTCAAAATATGTAAAAGTTTTGGCAGGGTCATACTTCCTCTGCAGCATCTAGGGAAGGATTCTTCCTTGCCTCTTGCATTTCTGCTAGCCTCACGTGTTCGTTGGTTTGTGGCAGGGAAATTGCAATCTCTGTCTCTGTCATCACGTGGCATTCTCCTCTCTGTGTCTGCTTTCTCTTCTTATAAGGGTATCAGTCATACTGGATTCGGTCTCCTAATCTAGTATGAACTCATCTTAACTTCATTACACCTGCAAAAACCCTATTTCCAAATAAGTCACATTCACAGGTACAGGGAGTTAGGACTTCAACATATCTTTTTTAGGGACACAATTTATCCTGTAATAGTGGTATAAGAAACATTAATAACACAGTTTTCTTATACACCAAAACTAAACAATTGAAAGCATATTTGTATGTGAGTATATGTACCTGTGTGTGTGTGTGTATATATCTGTGTATGTATATAGAGCATATAAAAACAGATCATAGGGCTTCCCTGGTGGTGCAGTGGTTGAGAGTCCGCCTGCCAATGCAGGGGACATGGGTTCGTGCCCCGGTCCGGGAAGATCCCACATGCCACGGAGTAGCTAGGCCCATGAGCCATGGCCACTGAGCCTGCACGTGCGGAGCCTGTGCTCCGCAACGGGAGAGGCCACAACAGTGAGAGGCCTGCGTACCGCAAAAAAAAAAAAAAAAGAACATATTTATATATACATTTATAAATATGCATCACAGATAATACATAACATATATTTATATGCTATGTACTTTTATTTAAAAATATAGTGTCTCCATCACTCCATAGCTCTGTGTCCTCAGATGTTCTCAAAAATCTCTCAGTGCTGTTTTCACAGCTATAAAATGAGATAATAATAATATAAGCATCAAGGGGCTATAGTAGTGATTAAATGTGCTACATTTAAGAACAGGGCCTAGCATAGGGCAAATTCATGATATTATCTAATAATTAATTATAAAGAATGCAAGCCCTATATACAAGATCATACAAAATTTTACCACAGTATATCAAGGAATAATTTATTGAATAAATGTTCTTGTTTAGGAAAAATAAAATTGTGAAGATAAACAATTTCCTCAAAGTATAGATTTCTAATGAAAATTCAATTAAAACCCAGCTTCTATTTAAGGAAGAACCTGGTAATGATGATCATTATGTCATTTGACACAAAACTGTGTAAGAACTATAAAGAAGTTTCTGAAAAATAAAAGTAATAAGAGCAGTACTGTAAGAAATTAAAACCTAATTTTTAAGAACTATATAAATTAAGCAGCATGATAACAGAGTATGGATTTATCAGACTTTTGTACTTAAGTCTCATTTGGATCAGTGGATGAAGAATTATACAATATTGCTTCTGAGAAAATCAATTATATATTTGAAAAACATTAAGTTACAGTATGAACTAACATTCAATGGGAAAATAATTTTCAGATGGAAATGACAACTAACTATGTGAAAATAAAAACCCTAACAAATCAAAGACAAACATTAAATTCTCATGGTGGGAAAATACGTGATAAAGTAGTTTAAAAATATTTACCCAGTAATTCCAACTTTTATAAATTTAACAAAGAGAAAAAATACTTTTGAACTAAAATATTTATTGAACTTTAAGAGAAAATAAGTAGAAGTAAAGTAAATGCCTAATAATGAGGAAAAGTTTAAATAAATTTAGTACATTAATATAACTGAATTACATTGAATATTACATAACCATTGAAATACATTTTATAAAATACTGAGTGAATAAAAGCATCTTCCTCATACAATTGTAAATGAATTAATGAGAATTAAATTAATGTATTAAAGTTTTCTTTCCATTCTTCACAAATAAATACATAAATAGGTTTGGAGAAATACCAATATAAATATATAAATCAATGTAATTATTTGTTTTAACTATATTCTATAATAAACTTCCATTATTCATATAATCCTAATATAAGAGTAATTTTTTGAAATTTAACATAAGCAATAAAAATTTGATTTACCAGTTCAAGACCCCTTTCAAAAATATACTGCAATTCATGTTCATCTATACCAAATGCGTTAGAATGGTTCTTTATGGTAGCACCCTATAGGCAATCTGCCCTGTTTCCTTTAAAGGGTAATATTTTTCCTCCACTAAATCACAGGCTTTTTACATGACTAGATATGCCATCTAAAATTATGCCAATTTAAATGTTTCTTCATAAAGTCCCAACATTCTGTAGGAATATCAGACAAGAGTAAGTAGAGCTCTTTCACTGTATAACCAGCATTTTATGCTGTATTATAGTGGAGAGCACTTTCTGTCCTTCACTCAGTGTTGAACTTTATGGACCAAAGTCAGTTATGAGCCAAATCCCGTGAGCTCAGTATCAATCTCTAACTATTGATGCTCATCCAGATCTTACATATAGCCACTTACTCTCAATAATGAATAATCACTAACAAAAAACAAATACAAAAAGTCTGCAGAATTCAACAAACTTGAAATAAAGGTAAGGTTTGACAGCTGGTTTATGTCCTTAATACATTACTAGTTTACTGTGGGAGAAAAACATCCTAGAACACAAATTTTATGAAATGCAATATACCTGGGGTAGTAAATAAGAAAACAAAACTGGGGAATTCCCTGGTGGTCCAGTAGCTAGGACTCTGTAGTTCCACTGCAGGGGAAGGGAAGTAATCGATCCCTGGTCAGGGAAGTAAAATCCCACAAGCCACTTGGTATGGACAAAAAAAGGAAATGAAAAGAAAAATGAAAACAGTACTAGCAGAGAAAGTGTCAAAATATAAATTAATGAAATGTTATATAGGAAAGAAAAATAATAATATACCTATTTTAGGTCATTTCTAAATATCATGTATTTTCAGATCAGAGAAAGTAAAATATGGCAATACTGCCTCATGAAACATGATTAAAAATACATTATTGGCTTAAGCAGTGCTTAAATCAAACATGTGAGAAGAGTCTTCAAAGATTTGCTATTACCAAAATGGGAAGACTTTATGGACCCTAATTTAGAAGAGAAGTGACGGAATTAATTTTTTCAGTACAAGTGAAAATACTGTTTACTGAATTAAATATCATAGAGAAATGAAAGGGGTCAGAGATAAAAAAAGGATAAATATTACATTAGACATTTTTAAAGTACTTTTTCACAATTCAGTTGAAAATTAGTATCTGGAATAGGGGTTTGTTTTTCACCTCAAATCTTTTTCTACAAACAATTTGTTTTCCATTACTTGCTTGGTGAACTTAGTCAATGATAAATTTTCAACGTATCAGTTTCTTCATCCATAATAACTATTGCCCTGAGTCATTGTCCTGAGGTGGGCACTACTGACATTTGGGGCCAGACAGTTCTTTAAGGGGCTACTCTGTGCATTGTATGATGTTTACCAAGAGCATCTTGGTCTCTACCTACTAGAAGCCGGTGCACACCTCCCCGTGTATTATTCTATTATGTGGACTCTCAATTACAATTGTCATTAGTAAATTTCACAGAACATAAAAGTTATATGACAAGGCATTTCTAGAAGACGAGCAATATTAATCTGGAAAACCAGAAATACAAAGTGTATAATATTTACCCTTAGAAACACAGCATTATCTTTATTTTGTTTCACTCTATATACAATTGTACCTTGGACAGGGGCAAGCTTCTTATATCACACGCATTTTTTTATTCAACATTAAATAGGGAAATGATCCAACACTTTCCTGCATTTAAAATTATCTATTAAATACAAATTGGCAGATTGTTTTATTTACTTTTCAAAGACTGAAAAAATAATTACATGGAACTTTCAGTTATTCCTTATCTGGCTGGTTTAGTTTTTAGTATGTTGTGCTGTATTAAATGTAAGAATATTGTGTGATATGTTTTTTCTCATTTGCTAACATTTACTTATTCTGTTTAATGATTTTCTGTATCTGTTTTCTAAGTGACATTTAATAATATTCTATATTCTTCTCCATATCTCTGCTGCAGAGTATATTTATCTTTAATTATTTCATAATTCTTTCCTACAATTATGTTGAATGTTCTGTGTTCTTAGAAATTGCTTTTTGTAGGAGAAGAACATTCTTCTCACTTTTAATTATGTTGTCTCTTAGAAGACTATTTCGCCCTCCCTCCAACAGTTGGAACACTTGTTCTCAATGTACCATATGGTTGCCACTAGATTTTTGTTTTATTTCTTCACATTTGATTAACATTCCTGTAGTGTTATGATTAGTAAATACATTAGCTTCTGTCATGTTGTAAGTTTAAATTATTGACCTCTAAGCAAACACTTATGAAAGTCCCTTTATCTTTCTTTTTGATATAAAATAAACAACTCTCCTAAGGAAATGCATACTTTCTCTGTAGGTGTCCAAGAATAAAGCAATTATTTTGGAGGTATTTTAATTACAACTTCCAGCACTAATTAAGAATCTATATTAATGAAGAATTCCAAACCCAGAATAAGAGACTTAGTTTTTTCTTTCATTAACTTTTCGGTATTCTTAACATTAATTATGGTTGCATTTATGTGTGTGTGTATATATTACATGTTATATATATATTATATAAATGTTGATTATTTATATGTATATATTTATATATAAAGGACTTTCTGTAACTATGTTTTTTATTTAAAATCACCAGGCTTCCCTGGTGGCGCAGTGGTTGAGAGTCTGCCTGCCAATTCAGGGGATACGGGTTCGTGCCCCAGTCTGAGAAGATCCCACATGCGGCAGAGCGGCTAGGCCCGTGAGACATGGCCACTGAGACTGCGCTTCCGGAGCCTGTGCTCCGCAATGGGAGAGGCCACAACAGTGAGAGGCCCACGTACCGCAAAAAAAAAAAATCACCACTATTCTGAGTAAATTCTTTACGAGAGTACCAATTCACACTTTCTCTCTCGTTTTCCCTCTCTCTCTCCCCACCCCTCCTGCCCCCCTCTTTCTTTTATATGCTCACAGATATGTATATATACCATTAATTGCTTTGGGGAGTCAACTTTTTTTGTTATACAAGACTTCATTTTCTGATTATTTTTTTCAAGCATGGGTTACTTTGTAATCAGGAAACATGTTACCTTAGATAAAAATGTGAAACATTTTCATTGCAAACAACAGAAGTTTAACCAAAACTAGTTTAACCTCATCTGGGAATTTACTGGCTCACACAATAGGAAAGTCCACCTACACAGTGTGGCTTCAGAAATGGCTAGATTTAAGGTCACAAATGATGGGTCAGTTCCCTGTTTCCCTTAGCTTATTTCTCCTCTCTGATAATTTGATTTTCAAATATGCCTGTCCCACGCTCTATGTAATAGGAATTCTAGTAGAAGACGATGTTGGCAAGCATCTTCTCAGATACCCCTAGGATACTTAGAACTCATTGGAACTTTCCATCTGCCAAAGAACTGGACCGCCAAACTATCTTCATTCTGTCAGATATACTAAGTCTTGCAAACCTGTGGTACTCAAACTGTGAAACTGATGATGAATAGGAGAATGTCATCACACTAATATCTTACCACTCCTCAGAATCATTAAATCTCAATGTACTCTGCTGTTTTGTGTTTATAATGTGTAAGTTTGATACTTTGCATGCAAAACCATGGATCTTCCTTGCAAAATGTTATGAAATACATCAAGGTAGATTTAACAAAGGATTTCATTCCTAAGACTTTCCCTGTTGTTGAGTGAATGACTAAGTGAATGGATATAAAAGAAAATTTCAATCAGCTGGAATTGAATTTGAGTGAAGGTCCTAGTTTCCTTAAAAATTAACCAGAAATCCTTTGGTTTTGATACTTTGTGAAACTAAAGTAAATGTAATTAATAACTTTATAAACTAAAATGTATTAATGTCTTTCTGTTTAATCAGGGATTAAATAATGAGACTGAATCTCCTAGATGTTCATAGAACCTTTCTGTGCGCATTACCATGAATCTGAGAATCTGTGATTAGCATTCACAATTTACATGTAAATGTAGAAGGTGTTGGATGTTGTGTAGCTCATACAGTAAACACATACTACAGAGATCACACTCCTATAGACAAGTGGTTATATCAGTTTTAAAAATTCTTGTAATTTAAATAATTCTGAAGTCATTTTTTTTTGACCTGATAATAGCACTTTAATAGTCTCCTTATATCAACTTCTGGGTGGGAGTTTTAGTGTAAAATGCAATTAGAATTCAGGGAATTATTTAGAGTCTCTAAAAGAGCAAATGGAATAGAATGTGAGAACTCCAAATAATTAATATAGAAGGATAAGCTATCATATGACTATAATAATAACATAATGAACTGGATAGGACTCAGTAAATTATAGAAATTAATTGAATCCTACATTTGTGTACACAAATGGAATCAGCACATGTCAGACAGGCAAAGTAATTAATGTCTTCTACTTGAAACTGATTAATCCTCTTTTGAAGCTGAAGAGAGCTCAGAAGAGAACAAATAAAGTGTTCAAAGCATTTTAAAAATAAATCGCAGAGTAATTTTTTTTGATTAATAAAAAGATATTTTACAGAGGAACTTCAGTTAAATGTGCAACAAAGAAGTGTCAGTATTAAAAGTAGATGCAAAAAAAATCAGAAAAATCTCACTTCAGATATGACAATTAAATTTCAAAATGGGAATAAAGTACTGCACTATTAATGAATGGAAGGAAAATCAACAAATCAGACAAAAACAAAACACACAGTGTTAAATGGTAGGAGGCAAGAAGACCTGTCCTTCATTAGATGACATCATTTTATGTTGTAAATATATATGAAATTTGGGTTAAAACTGTTAGAACTAAGTTTTGTATGGCAGTCAGTGCTTGAGAAGTCTGGGGCAACATAAATTATTCTAATTTAGAAGGGAGGCTTTGACCAAGATCCTGTTTCCTCCAGAGTTTCTGAGATGCTGACTTGATAACACCCATTAACATTCACACAGAGATGCTGTCTGATAAATGTAATTCATGTTCAGTAACTACTTCCAGATTATGTCTGAAAGATGAATGAAAAAAATTCGACAAATCTTTGGTGTCTTAAAAATCCAAATTAAAATTTGGCTGATTTTCCTAACTTTTCCATGCTAAGTAATGGTTCCTAGTTTTTATTTTATTGCTAGCATTTATTATTTTTAAATTAATGACTAAATGTCCTTAAAATGTCTGAAGGTCAGACATCTCTCTAATTTTGATTTTTGTCCTTGTTCTTGCTATTAAAGGCCAGAATTATATTTGCTTCAACTCAATAATTATTGCTTTCCCTCTCTAAGGAGCTTTTAAAGCTCAAGGCCCTGGACCTAGTTTTTTATTAGGATTTAACAGAACAATGGCCATGGAAGTTTTTTTGCATATCTTCAAGGACTTTAACTGTAAGTACAGAGAAAATCCCTCAGTATTTAATGAAATGCACATATTTAGAAAGGGGCAGGAGGGGAATATATTTTATACTAAACACAATTAATTGCTTAGTTCATCTTCAAAAGTTTGAATGAAATATCTCCATAATTTAACATTTATTTTCATTGGATGATATAATAAATAATGTATTATGCATTATTAACTAGTTATCTTTTGATCCAGATAAAAATGTGCAAGAACTAGAGAATAAGGTTTATCCATAAAGTTGACTATAGAAAAATAAAAATAATCTTCACATAGAAAAATGGCATAAATAATTCAATTAATACTCTTAATAATGTTGTCTAAGAAATATCAGGGGTTTTAATTGTTTTTTCTGAGCTTAAATATATCACATCAAATTTTATTTCTTTTTATGTCCTTTTGTAAATACCTTTCATATATGACAAAAAGTTATATAATATCTTTCTTTATAAAAAATAATATCTAGGGCTTCCCTGGTTGCGCAGTGGTTGACAGTCCGCCTGCCAATGCAGGGGACACGGGTTCATGCCCCGGTCTGGGAAGATCCCACATGCCGCGGAGCGGCTGGGCCCATGAGCCATGGCCGCTGAGCCTGCGCATCCAGAACGAGAGAGGCCACAACAGTGAGAGGCCCGCATATCGCAAAACAAAAACAAATACATTATACAAAACACAGGTATAATACCTTTATTAAACCAAACAAACTACAGTATTTGATATCCTTTCCTCTTACAGTCAACAACTCAGCCCAGTAATTTTTAAGGTATTAGCTTTTATGTCCTAAGTGGAGAGTTCTAAGACTAGTGTACTTATTGGTATAGAGAAGAGCTATTTGGCAGTATTTAGATTATTACAGGTTTTCCCTTCTGCAGATATGAAAACAATCACCTATAAAAGTTACTGGAAGAAAAGAGCTCACTATAAATAATACAGTATAAATCTTAATATTTATCAGATATACTATATTTTTGTACACTTATAGGAGGAGATATGCCATTTAAAACTTTTGCCATCCTTGTTGTGGATACATGAAACAGAAACATGATTCCAAATAGCTAAACCGTACAAAAAACACCATTCCATTATTTAAACCCCATTTTCACCTATCCTCTCATGGCTAGAAAAACACCTCCGTAGTCCCTGATTCTCCTTACACAAATAAATTACATGTGTATTTTTTAAATTCTCTTTTTTCACATAAAGAATGTTATACTGAAGATATTCTTTTACACATCACTTTTTTCACTGAAAAATGTATCTAGAAATCACTCGACTTTTCTTCATTAAGGTGTTTATTATTTTCTATGACTGCCATACCACTCTTTTGTATGGATGTATCATAATTATTCAACTACCCTTTTATGTAAGGGCATATGGCATTAATTTGTTCCCAATGTTCTGAAACTATAAATATAGTAATGAATAAGTATGAATGCATTTACTTTTTCATGTTGGATATCTATAACAGTAAATTTCTATAAAGATTTTTGGGGTCAAATGTAAATGCACATGTAGTTTAATAAGATGTTGCCAAATTCTCCTTATAAAGTTTATACCCACCTACATTCCTAATAGCAGTGAATGATAGCACTTATCCCCAGATGTTTGCTAAGAGAGTATTTTGTTACACATATCAAATTTGCCAATCTTGTGAGAAATGTTATTTGAGTTACTTGAAATTTAAATTTCTTTTATTGTGAAATTGAACATCTTTTTCATATGTTTAAGGGTCATTTTTGTATCTATTCTGTGGTTAGCCTCTTCATTTCTTTTCTGAGTTTTGGTCTTTTTAAAAATAATTTAATTAATTATTTAAGTATATTAATAATTCTTTATGTATTATTAGTACTAGTTCATTATATGTGATATTATCTTTCAAACATAGTCTCAGTTTTCAAGTATTTATTCTATTTTTTATATTAACATACAAAAATTGAGATTTTTTGGTATACAATTCTTAGAATTTTAATATATGTGTAGATTTGTGTAACCACTATTGTAACATACAACACTTTCATCAGCACCAAATCTCCCTTGTGTTGCCTCTGTAGTCATAATGCCACATAAATGGAGTCATAAGCTTTGTAACTATTTGAAACTGGCTTCTATCACTCAGTATATTTTTAAAGATTTATCCAAATGAATTATATATATTGAGATCATTTTTATTACAGATTAGTATGGGTGTACCATGGCTTATCAATTCAGGCACAGAAGAACACCTGCTTTATTTGCAGATTTGGGTGATTATGAACAGGGCTGCTATAAACATTTGGGTAGAGGTGTTTGTGCGAACATAGGTTTTTTATTTTTCTAGGGCAAATATATAGGAGTGAAATTCCTGGGAAATACAATTAATATGTTTAACTATGTCAGAAACTGCCATATTACAGTCCAAAGTGGCTGTACTATTTTGCATAACCACCACCAATTTATGTAAATTCCAGTAGCTCTGCATTCTCACTCACAGTTGGTATTAACAATATTTTTCATTTTAACATTCTGATAGGTATGGAATAGTATCTCATCATGGTTTCAATTTGTGTTTTTTTAATAGCTAAGGATGTTGAACTTGTTTCATATGCTTATAATTGCTTTTAGTATATCCTATTTGATAAAGTATATCAAGTTGTTGATCTTTTTTTAAATTGGGTCATTTGTTTTCCTACTATTAAATTTTGAGAGTTCTTTATATATTCTGGATAAAAGTCTTTTTCCAGATATGTTATCAGAAAATATTCCCTCCCAATTTGTGTCTTGATTTTAAAATTATTTTAGTATCTATTTTCTTTTACCTTTTTCCATGGCATTTCTTGGCATGTATTTTATTTTTATTAAGTAAAATTTATCAATCTTTTCTTTTATACATTTTTATTCATAATTAGAAAGCATTTCCATATATTACAACTAAGGAGGAATTCACCTACGTTTTCTTCTAAAACTTGCATAAAAAAAAGTGAGGTAGTTTTGATTTGCATTTCTCTAATAATTAGTGATATTGAGCATCTTTTCATGTTACCTCTTGGTCATCTGTATGTCTTCTTTGGAGAAATGTCGGTTTAGATCTTCTGCTCATTTTTTGATTGGGTTGTTTTTTTGATATTGAGCTGCATGAGCTGTTTGTAAATTTTGGAGACTAATCTCCTGTTGGTTGCATCATTTGCAAATATTTTCTTCCATTCTGTGAGTTGTCTTTTCATTTTGTCTGTGGTTCACCTCACATCTCTCAGAATGGCCATCATCAAAAAATCTACAAACAATAAATGTTGGAGGGGGTGTGGAGAAAAGGGAACCCTCCTACACTGTTGGTGGGAATGTAAATTGATACAGCCACTATGGAGAACAGTATAGAGGTTCCTCAAGAAACTAAAAACAGAGCTACCATATGATCCAGCAATCGCACTCCTGGGCATGTTATCTGGAGAAAAATATGGTTCAAAAGGATACATGCCAAAAAAAAAAAAAGGAAAAATGTCCCCCAATGTTCATTGCAACACTGTTTCCAATAGCCACTACATCGAAGCAACCTAAATGTCCATCAACAGAGAAATGGATAAAGAAGATGTGGTACATATATACAATGGAATATTACTCAGTCATTAAAAAGAATGAAGTAATGCCATTTGCAGCAACATGGATTGACCTGGAGATTATCATATTAAGTGAAGTAAGCCAGACAGAGAAAGACAAATACCATATGATATTGCTTATATGAAGAATCTAAAAAAAAATGATACAAATGAACTTATTTTAAAAACAGAAACACTCACAGACTCAGAGAATTAACTTATGGTTACCAGGGGGAAGGGTTGGGGAGGGATAGATTGGGAGTTTGGGATTGACAGGTACACACTACTGAATTTAAAATGCATAACCAACAAAGACTTACTGTATAACACAGGGAACTCTACTAAATATTCTGTAATAACCTAAATGGGAAAAGAATTAGAAAAATAATAGATACATGTATATGTATAACTGAATCACTTTTCTGTACACCTGAAACTAACACAACATTGTCAATCAACTATGCTCCAATATAAAATAAAAATTTTTAAAATTTGGGGTATAACTGACATATAACATCATACTAATTTCAGTTATAAAATGTAATGATTCAATATTTGTATACACTGCAAAATGATCACCACAATAAGTTTAGTTACCATCCATCACCACATAAAGTTACAATTTGTTTTCTTGTGATGAGACCTTTTAAGATTTACTCTCTTGGCAACTTTCAAACATGCACTACAATATTACTGACTATAGTCACCAAACTGTACATTACGTCACCATGACTTATTTATTTTATAACTGAAAGTTTGTCCCTCTTGACCCCCTTTTACTATTTCCCTACCCTCAATGTCCCTTCCCCCATGGAAATCACCATTCTGCCCTCTGTATCTATGAGTTTTGTTTTATTTGTTCATTTATTTTGTTTTTAATTGTACATCTAAGTAAGGTCATATGGTATTTGTCTTTCTCCACCTGACTTATTTCACTTAGCATAATGCCTTGAAGGTCCCTCCATGTTGTAGCAAATGGCAACATTTCATTATTTTTTTTATGTCTGAGTAGTATATTTTTATATTTAGAGCCCTGAGCTCTTTGGTGTTTACCCTTGTATAATGGTCTGAGATTTGGATCTAATTTTATCTTTGCCAAATGGCTAACCAGTTATCCCAATAACACTTATTAAAAAGCTTACTGCTTCTCAAAAAGATTTGAGAAACCATCCTCATCACATACTAAAGTTTCATATTTTTTAGCGTAATTCTGGGTTTCTAATTCTATTTCCCTTGTTTGCATGTCTATTCATGCATCAGAACCATATTTTTTAATATGAAGGGTCTATATTTTAATCCCTTGTATGCTTATTCTCCTTCAAAGATTTTCTTTTTTTTAAATTGTTTTTATGTCTACTTCTGCATGATTCTTTTTCCAGGTATACTTTAGTGTCAATTTGTCTATGCTATAAAAAAGATTTTTGGTTCTTGGGTTATCAGTGTGTTTCTGTCTTTGTTTTCTTGCATCTCTTGCCAATTTTGCTTTATAAAGATTGCTGTTGTGGTATTTGATGCACAGTTATTTTACATTTTCATTATGAATTTTGGCTTTAGCCGTAAATGATGCCCTTATTTTTTGTTTAATGGTTTTAGCTCTGCATTCTACTTTGATATCAGTATATCTACACTTGCTTTACTATGGTTTCCCTTTGCCTGCTATACATCTATTTATTCAGTTTTATCTTTTTGGGAAGCTTTTTTTAAAGTGTTGTTCTTCTAAGACATATAGTTGTTTCTTGTTTCGTGAATCAAACTGAAAATATTTTTAATAGGTGAATTAGTTTATTTCCATTTATTGATAAGTAGTGTATTTGTCTCAACTGTCACATTGTTTTGATATAATTATTATATATTTTGTTATATTTTCTATTTATTTTTCTATATAATGTTTTCCTTTGCTTTTTTTACTTACTAAATTTGTTTTGGCATTTAGCCGGGTTTGTACTTTTGTTCTATTGGTTACCCTTGCATGAACACATATTTAATATTCTTATTTTTCCATTTTCTTATTTAACATTTTACTAATTTTTCATTGGTTTATAATAGTAAATTAAATGGTATATACTTAAATGGTATATCTAATACCAGTATGGCAATCATTAAGCATATGCTAATTTTATCTTCCCCTATTTCCTTCCATTCTTTTGTTGCAGTATATTGTCAGATATACAACACATGACATCCATCATATAAAATATTTTATTCCATCCTCATCTATGCATTCATTTTCATCTTCAATCTAGAATTAAATATATAAAATATCCACTGTCACTACTTTTGCAGCAAATAATAGGTTCCTCAGGAATGGCTCATGGGTGCACAACTCTCTAAGCTCTTGTGTATTTAATCCTTTTATGCAACCTTGATAGAAAAAAACCTTGGCTGGTTATAAAATCCTTGGTTCACAATTATACTTCCTTAGTTTTTTGAAGATGTTGATCTGTTTCTCAAACTGCTTTTGCTGTCTATAAACACATGTGCTGGAACATGGCCAATAGCTTGATGGGACATCTTATTTATATTTCCACTTAAAGGAAAATTGAATTGAGGATGTTCTAAGTCTTCCATTTATGCTAAGAACATGGATATTTATAGTTTTATTTGTCGTTTTTATTTTTCTTTCTATTTTGGGGGTGTAGGGAGGACAAGTTGCACGATCTCTCTTCACACCATCACTATTACCTCAATCATCTATTACTATTATAAGAAGACAGAAAGTATATAACTGGTATTATTTTAGTAACAAATATAGAGATAGATATAAAATTTCTAGGTCTTTGTCAAATGAGCAGAGTGTTTCTTATTGTGACTTGCTGGAGATAGTAACACCACTGGTTGTTTCTTGCACTTATACAGCAATAAGGGCAATGCATGCCTGGTAGCTGGGCTTAATAAATGTGTACTGACTGAATAAATCCTATCTGTTGCTACATTTTTAGTCGAAGGCATAAACCTAGGGTTTATTCATGTGACAATAATTCAGAACACCAGAACTGATGCTTGGAAAATGTTCTGTCTTTTTCTTGGCTGTGTGCTATCAGATATATGCCAAAAGCCTGACAGTCACTGAGAAAAGGGAAACATGGAAGTCAATGGCTGATTCTGTTCCCAGTTTGTGCTATATAAGGGTCTTTTTTTTTCTCACAATGATGCATAAGCCTTCATTATACAACTAAGTGCTTTAAGGCAACATCCCTCAATTTGGACTATTCCAAATCCCAAACTACTGCAAGCAGTGGAAAGACCACACAGCATTTAAGGTAGAGGAATAACAAATTTCTATCATATTGCTCTTTCAAAGCCTTGTTACTCAGTAAAGAATGGTGTTCAGATGAGCAGCTTAGTAATACCTAAGGATTTATCAAAATCACAAAATTCAGGTTGCTTACCAGACCTACTGAATGAGAATCTGCATTTTACTAATACCCCAGGTAATTTATATGCTCATTGAAGTTTCAGAAGCACTACATTATATGGATTGAAAATTTTTTTTCTAAAAAAAGAGAAAGAGGGAAAGAAAGAAATTGGGATTGTTTAAAACAGAATTGAATCTTGTCAAAGTATATTTAAACAACAGCAATCAAAATGATGACATGACCAAGGTAGAGCAATTCAGGCACTATTTGCATCCTCAAAAGTCAGGCAGCTGAAAAAGAAATAAGTTTTTCCTATCTACATATTATTTCCTACCATCTATAATTATACATTCATTGAGACTCTTAGAAATCCATAGAAAACATGAGATTTTTATTTTGGACTTACAAACAGCAAGCAGTATGCACTTGAAACATTTACTTTTTGTCTCTGAGCATTAATTTTCTTATGTGGGAAATAAAATGGCTGACTAACACTTATTACTTTGACACAATATGAACCTTCACACACGAAAAAGTACTGCCAATTCAGACCATATTAGAAATGGTAAAATTCTTCCTTTCTTCCCTCATTCCTTCTTTCCATATCTATCAAAACAAATTCTCAAGGGTAGTGAACATCTAATTTATCTTTAAATCTTCAGAACCAAGCAAAATAATGACTCATAGCAGGTTCTCAAACGATGCTGGTTCATTGAATTGATATCAGGCAATCACTAATATTGGAGAATTTAGGCCTTTCTTATTCAGTAGATACCTGGTGGTCTCTTTTTAGTGATAACTTTTTTCTAGGTGTTAATTCAGCTCTGGATGTTTACTAATAGTTTACAACAAGAGAAGATGTAAAAGAGACATCGTTTTAGCTTAAAATTATTCATGCACAATTCACTCCATTAATTTTTGTTTTCTTTTAAAGAATCCTTCATTTTGTGCAAATGTATAACAAATGTCTTCAATGAAAAATATTTATAAAAGATGTGACTTTGCTAAGTTATGTTACTTGCCTATATTTAGACAGTGCAAATACATTTCCATTCCTAATTGATTTGCTAAGTCTTAAATAAAAATAAACATTACTTGAAGAAATCACTACATAAATAAAAACATAAATCTTTAAGATGCTAATTGTTGAACTCTATCCAAATATTTGCTAGTATAGATTGTTTCTGGAACCTAGATTCAGCTGCATGTAGAATGGTAAGTATCAATACCTTGGGACCTATAGTCACACTGAATTGTTAAAGAGCTATATTACACATCCAGAAAGCAAACTAATTTAAATTTACATGTGCATGCATCTGTATTGATATTTCAGGGTTATATGGAAAATGCCTAACTTAATTCTAATACGGACACAGATACTAAGACATAGAGATTTAATATAATGAGTTGTAGGGTCATCAATTGAAATAACCTAGAACCACTAATTATTCTCTCGTGGTTGTAGGCTTGAGGTCCATCTGCTTCTTAATATTCTGAAAATAGGTAAAAATACAGCAGCACCTTCATTTAATCTTAAAAACATCAGATTTCATTTTTCAACATAAAAGTAGGACACTCAGAGTAAAGGATAAATTATTTGGAAATTTACAAATTATTTATTATTTGGAGAAAGAGAGGAAACTACTAAAATACACTTTTTCTCCAACTTTGCAGTCCATACCAATACCTCTAGTAGTGGTACTGAATTTGATGGTTCAAACAGACATAATCAGAAATGCTAATGAGGCAAAAAGAAGAAAAACTGGATTCTTAAGTAATAATTGCAATGTATTTTTATAATATAACCAAAATCAGCATTCAAAAATAATTCACATTTTAATTAAGTTCTTTAATATTTGCATGCAAGTCCAGTACAACTTGATCTTCAAAGACATACTGCATCAGTATTCTCTAAACATTACTGAGGAGAGGTTTAATAATTTTATGGTTATTATAAGGCTGGAAGTTATAGTTAATTACTTTTTCTCTCTTGCAAACTATTAATCGTCTTCATGAAAATAAATTAGTCCTTTTCCATATGCATGTATTATCACCAAGCCCAGCGATTTACTGATTACAAGGATAAAACTGAAAGGATAAGAACTGAAGCTCACATTAGAAATTCAAACGTCTCTCCTACCTCCACTTCCCACCCCTTTTCCCTGAATCTTTTACTAGGTAAAAAAGTTTAAACCTTTGGGGGATTTGTTGTTTTTTTTTTGTTCTCACTGGTATCTGAAATCTCACAAATGGAGAAACTAATGATACCAGATTGAATGCTTATGTTTAAGTAACATTTTAATTAATTTTTTTACTATAAATTTTAAATCATGGCAGAAAAATTTTTATGACTTCATCGAGATTGAAAATGCACTTCTCCTTGCTCTCAGCTTTTCACCATAACTGCTATATTTTGGCTTCTTCTGACTGCTTTATTATTCCACTTTCTTTTGGCTAACTTAATATGTGTGCATGCATGTTGGTGCTTAAACAACAAAATAATCAAAAGATGAAAATCAAGATTGAGTTGCCTGAAACTACTGTTCATCTTAAGTTAGAAAGTCATGAACAAGCATCCCATCTCTAAATGTGTTGTGGGGCTCCTACTGAGAGCAAAGAAAAATATGCACCTTTGAAAAGGCAACTAAGAGTCTGGACGCAGCTGGAACAACATGATTATTCTAATGAAAACCATGAAAAAAAGGAGATGAGAGAAAGAGAATATTTTTTGTTGTTGTTTTCTTTAGTCAAAAAGAATATGGCTCATCCTGCAATGTATAAAGCAGCCCAGTTTTTTAAATACATATTTTGAAAAATGTATTTCAATGTAATTGCTTTCCTTAGCAATATATGGACTTTTATTCATTTTATTTATTCATTTATTTTTTAATGGAGTATAGTTGCTTTACAATGTTGTTAGTTTCTGCTGTACAGCAAAGTGAATCAGGTATATGTATACATATATCCCCTCCTTTCTGGATTTCCTTCCCAATTAGATCACCACAGAGCATTGAGTAGAGTTCCCTGTGCTTTACAGTTGGTTCTCATTAGTTATCTATTTTATACATAGTAGTGTATATATGTCAATCCCAATCTCACAATCCATCCAACCCCCTCCTTCTGCCCTTGGTATCCATATGTTTGTTCTCTATGTCTGTGTCTCTACTTCTGCTTTGCAAATAAGTTCATCTATACCATTTTTCTAGATTCCATATATACGTGTTAAGATAGGATATTTGTTATTCTCTTTCTGACTTACTTCACTCTGTATGACAGTCTGCAAATTCTTCAGTAGATATAAATCAATCAATGTGATACACCATATTAACAAACTGAAGGGTAAAAACCATACATCATCTCAGTACATGCAGAAAAATCTTTTGACAAAATTCAACACTCATTTATGATAAAAACTCTCCAAAATGTGGGCATAGAGGGAAACTACCTCAACGTAATAAAGGCCATATACAACAAACCCACAGCAAACATCATTCTCAATGGTGAAAAACTGAAAGCATTTCCTCTAAAGTCAGGAACAAGACAAGGATGTCCACTCTAGCCACTATTATTCAACATAGTTTTGGAAGTCCTAGTCACAGCACTCAGAGAAGAAAAAGAAATAAAAGGAACCCAAATTGGAAAAGAAGAAGTAAGACTGTCACTGGTTGCAGATGACATGATACTATACATAGAAAATCCTAAGGATATCACCAGAAAACTATTAGAGCTAATCAATAAATTTGGTATAAAGTTGCAGGAAGCAACATTAATGCACGGAAATCTCTTGCATTTCTATACACTAACAACAAAAGATCAGAAAGCAAAATTAAGGCAACAATCCCATTTACCATTGCAACAAGAAGAATATAATACCTAGGAATAAACCTACCTAAAGAAGCAAAAGATTTGTAGTCAGAAAACCATAATATAGTTATGAAAGAAATCGAAATTGACATAAATAGAAAGATATACCATATTCTTGGAATGGAAAAATCAATAATGTGAAAATGACTATACTACCCAAAGCAACATACAGATTCAATGCAATCCCTATCAAATTACCAATGGAATCTTTCACAGAATTAGAACAAAGAATTTTACAATTTTTATGGAGACACAAAAGACCCCGAATAGCAAAAGCAATCTTGAGAAAGAAAAACAGAGCTGGAGGAATCAGGCTCCCTGACTTCAGACTATACTACAAAGCTACAGTAATCAAGACAGTATGGTACTGGTGCAAAAACAGAAATATAGATCAATGGAACAGGATACAAAGTCCAGAGATAAACCCACAGACCTATGGTTAATTAATCTATGACAAAGGAGGCAAGGATATAAAATGGAGAAAAGATAGTCTCTTCAATAAGTGGAGATGGGAAAACTGGACAGCTACATGTAAAAGAATGAAATTAGAACACTCCCTAACACCATACACAAAAATAAGCTCAAAATGGATTTAAAGACCTAAATGTAAGACTGGACACTATAAAACTCTCAGAGAAAAACATAGGCAGAACACTCTTTGACATAAATTGCAGCAAGATCTTTTTTGACCCACCTCCTAGGGTAATGGAAATAAAAACAAAAATAAACAAATGGGACCTAATAAAATTTAAAAGCATTTATACAGAAAAGGAAATCATAAACAAGATGAAAAGACAACCCTCAGAATGGGAGAAAATACTTGCAAACAAAGCAACTGACAAGGGATTAATATCCAAAATATACAAATAGTTCATGTATCTCAATATCAAAAAACAAACAACCCAATCAAAAAATGGGTGGAAGATCTAAATAGACATTTTTCAAAAGAACACATACAGATGGCCAACAAACACATGAAAAGATGCTTAACATCACTAATTATTAGAGAAATGCAAATCAAAACTACAGTGAGGTATCACCTCACACCAGTCAGAATGGTCCTCATCAAAAAATCTACAAACAATAAATGCTGGAGAGGGTGTGGAGAAAAGGGAACCCTCTTGCACTGTTTGTGGGAATGTAACTTGATACAGCCACTATGGAGAACAGTATGGTGGTTCCTTAAAAAACTAAAAATACAATTACTGGTTTGCAAGGCAGAAATACAGACACAGATGTAGAGAACAAACGTATGGACATCAAGGGGGAAGAGGGGGGATGAATTAGGAGACTGGTATTGACATATATACACTAATATTTATAAATTATAAAATAGATAACTTATAAGAACATGCTGTATAAAAGAATAAATTAAATTAAATATAAAAATGTATAAAAAGTAATAAATGTATGTTATAATACATGAGATCCCAAAAGACTAAAAAAAAGAAAAAAAAAGCAAAACTAAAACAACTAACAAAAAAGAAACCAAAAAAAAAAAAAATGCTAGGACCAACATCAGAATGAAACAAAACATAATAAAATTAATAGTAATAATTATGTTTCCCTGGGCTCTCTCTGCTGTAAGTGTCCTTGCACATGCTGTGAGCCACAGCCCACCTCTGCCTACCCAAGAGGCTCTTCCCTGCCTCTGGGCTGGTCTCTGGACCTGCTGTGGGCCCTGTGGGGACCACTCAGACTCTGATCTGGCCCAATTCCTGCGTGTGCTGCCCCCAAATTCCACAGCGGCCAGAGCTAGATAGTTTTCAGTTGTGGGAATGCTCATTGTCTACTCAGATATTCCACAGATGCAAGGTCTACCTAGGTGATCACAGAGATTTAATCTGCAGCTTATACAGCTGATGGAAAGATTTTCAATCTTCTTCCTTAGTCACCCCATCCCTGGAGTTCAGCTTTGGTTTTATCCCCACCTTTGCGTGTGGTCCACCCACAGGAGTCCAGTCCTGAGGTTGCCTTGGAGCTCTTGGGTCTGCCCCTGTGAGGACAAGGCGCAGAGATGGTATGACTGCTTGGATTGTGGGAGCCCTGGCAGCGCCAAATGTCCAGGGAAGTCGGTGGCCACAGATGCAAGAGATATGGCCCTAATGAGGGCCTTTTCTTCAGCCCAGCTTAAGGCACGTGAGGGCCAGCCCTGGCCAGGGCTTTTTTGGTGCCTGGCAGGAGGTGTACGAGGGCCAGGCCTGAGAGGGCTTTTTTTTTTTTTTTTTTTTTTTGCCCTGCAGCCAGCGTGTGAGGGCCAGCTCTGAGGAGACATTTTTTATTGCCTAGCAGCCAGCACACAAGAGCCAGCCCTGAGCAGGCTTCTTTTATTGTCGACAGCAGACGCTGGCATGTGGGGAGAGAAAGGCTACAATAGTGGTTCCTCCCCCTACGTGTGACTCAGCAGTAGCGCCTGCTTCCATGGCAGTCTAGTCTTCCTCCATAGGCATTCCCTGCTGCAGATTTCCTCCCTCCCATCCCTTCAGTTAGTCTCCCCACAGCCAACAGCAGTTCTCACTCTGGGCCTGTTCTCCAATCCCCATGCACCAGCTCCCAGTCCCCTTGCACACCTGTGAACAAACATCCCAGTCCAGGGCATGTAGGGCCAAGGTATGGACCGTCTGTGTATTTCTCACTGTCCTGTCTACCAGAGATCAGCCACTTCACCCTGTTCCATCAGCCTCAAATGCTTCCCTTCTGTCCCAATCAATTTCCCCAGTGGAGAGGGGGTTTCCCCATTGGGGAGGGGGCTTCCCTGAATTCAGGAATCTCTCCTTTGCTTCAGCTTCCCTGCCCTGGGGTGCAGGTCCCGTCCCACTTTCTCTTCTCCTCTTTCTCCCTTCTTTTTTTCCATCCTACCCAGTTATACAAGGATCTTTATAGCCCTTTCCATTGTCCAAGGTCTTCTGCTAGTTTTCAGACCGTGTTCTGTGAGAATTGTTGCATCTATAGATGTATTCCTGATGCATTCGTGGAGAGACATGTGCTCCACTCCCGCCAACTCCTCCACCACCTCGAATCTCAGTTTCATAGTCTTTTAGTAATAATTTTCCTTCAGCCAAAATCTAGCCTTAACAGTAAGGTTATGCCAGTAACCTTGAAGGAAGAGGCTACACAATTCTTGAACTTCTTTCAAGCCATCTCTAACAAAATGACTCAAAACTGAGCTGCATTAGGTCCATCCACGTCTCTGCAAATGTCAAAATTCCATTCCCTTTTATGGCTGAGCAGTATTCCATTGTATATATGTACCACATCTACTTTATCCATTCCTCTGTTGACGGACATTTAGGTTACTTCCATGTCCTGGCTACTGTAAACAGTGCTGCAATGAATATTGGGGTGTGTGTATCTTTTTGAATTATGGTTTTCTCCAGGTATAAGCCCAGGAGTGGGATTGCTGGGTCATATAGTAATTCTGTTTTTAGTTTAAGGAACCTCCATACTGCTCTCCATAGTGACTGTATCAATTTACACTCCCACCAAGAGTGCAAGAGGGTTCCCTTTTCTCCACACCTTCTCCAGCATTTGTTGTTTGTAGATTTTCTGATGATGCCCATTCTAAATGGTGTGAGGTGATACCTCATTGTAGTTTGGATTTGCATTCTCTAATAATTAGTGATGTTGAGCAGCTTTTCATGTGCCTCTTGGCCATCTGTATGTCTTCTTTGGAGAAATGTCTATTTAGGTCTTTCGTCCATTTTATGATTGGGTTGTTTGTTTTTTAATATTGAGATGCATGAACTGTTTAAATATTTTGAAGGTTACTCTTTTGTCCATTGATTCATTTGCAAATATTTTCTCCCATCCTCAGCATTGTCTTTTCATTTTGTTTACAGTTTTCTTTCCTATGCAAAAGCTTTTAACTTTCATTAGATCCCATTTGTTTATTTTTGTTTTTATTTCCAGTACTCTAGGAGTTGAGTCAAAAAGGATCATGCTGTGACTTATGTCAAAGAGTGTTCTGCCTATATTTTCCTCTAAGAGTTTTATAGTGTCTGGTCTTACATTTAGGAATTGAATCCATTTTGAGTTTATTTTTGTGTATGGTGTTAGGCAGTGTTCTAATTTCATTCTTTTACATGTAGCTGTCCAGTTTTCCCAGCACCACTTATTGAAGATACTGTCTTTTTTCTCCACTGTATACTGTTGTCTCCTTTGTTATAGATTAGGTGACGACAGGTGCACGGGTTTATCTCTGGGCTTTCTATCCTGTTCCATTGTTCTATCTTTGGATAGATAGAACAATGCTTTGTAGTATAGTCTGATATCAGGGAGTCTGATTACTCCAGCTCCATTTTTTTCCCTCAAGATTGCTTTGCGTATTCAGAGTCTTTTATGTCTCCATACAAATTTTAAGATATTTTGTTCTAGTTCTGTAAACAATGCTATTGGTAATTTGAAAGGGATTGCACTGAATCTGTAGATTGCTTTGGGTAGCATAGTCATTTTCACAAAATTGATTCTTCCAGTCCAAGAACATGGTATATCTTTCCATCTGTTTGTGTCAACGTTGATTTATTTCATCAGTGTCTTATAGTTTTCTGAGTACAGGTCTTTTACCTCCATAGGTAGATTTATTCCTAGGTATTTTATTCTTTTTGTTACAATGGTGAATGGGATTGTGTTCTTAATTTCTTTTTCCGACATTCTGTCATTAGTGTATAGGAATGCAAGAGATTTCTGTGCGTTAATTTTGTATCCTACTACTTTCCCCAATTCATTGATATGCTCTAGTAGTTTTCTGGTGGCATCTTTAGGATTATTTATGTATAGTATCATGTCATCTGTAAACAGTGACAGTTTTACTTCTTCTTTTCCAATTTGGACTCAATTTATTTCTTTTTCTTCTCTGATTGCCACAGCTAGGACTTCCAAAACCACGTTGAATAAGAGTGGTGAGAGTGGACACCCTTGTCTTGCTCCTGACTTTAGAGGAAATGCTTTCAGTTCTTCACTATTGAGAATGATATTTGCTGTGTGTCTGTCGTATATGGTGTTTATTATGTTGAGGTAGGTTCCCTCTATGCCCACTTTCTAGAGAGTTTTTATCATAAATGGGTGTTGAATTTTGTCAAAAGCTTTTCTGCATCTATTGAGATTATCATATGGTTTTTACCATTCAGTTTGTTAATACGGTGTATCACACTGATTGATTTGCATATATGGAAGAATCCTTGCATTCCTGGGATAAACACCACTAGATCATGGTGTAAAATCCTTTTAATGTGTTGTAGGATTCTGCTTGCTAGTATTTTCTTGAGGATATCTGCAACTATATTCATCAGTGATATTGGTCTGTAATTTTCTTTTTCTATAGTATCCTTGTCTGGCTTTGCTATCAGGGTCATGCTGGCCTCATAGAATGAGTTTGGGAGTGTTCCTTCCTCTGCAATTTTTCGAAGAGTTTGAGAAGGATAGGTGTTAACTCTTCTCTAAATGTTTGATAGAATTCACTTGTGAAGCCACCTGGTCCTGGACTTTTGTTTGTTGGAAGATTTTTAATCACAGTTTCAATTTCATTATTTGTGACTGGTCTGTTCATATTTTCTATTTCTTCCTGGTTCAGTCTTGGGAAGTTACACCTTTCTATGAATTTGTCCATTTCTTTAAGGTTGTCCATTTTATAGGCATAGAGTGGCTTGTAGTGGCTCTTATAATGCTTTGTATTTCTGTGGTGTCCACTGTAACTTCTCCTTTTTCATATCTAATTTTATTGGTTTGAGTCCTCTCCCTCTTTTTCTTTATGACTCTGGCTAAAGGTTTATCAATTTTGTTTATCTTTTCAAAGAACCAGCTTTTACTCTTGTTGATCTTTGCTACTGCTTTGCTTGTTTCTCTTTCATTTATTTCTGCTCTGATCTTTATGATTTCTTTCCTCTACAAACTTTGGGTTTTGCTTGTTCTCCTTTCTCTACTTCCTTTAGGTGTAAGATTAGATTGTTTGAGATTTTTCTTGTTTCTTGAAGTAGTATTTTATTGTTATAAACTTCCCTCTTAGAACTGCTTTTGCTGCATCCCATAGGTTTTGGATCATCATGTTTCTGTTGTCATTTGTCTGTATTTTTTTAATTTCCTCTTTGATTTCTTCAGTGAGCTCTTGGTTATTTAGTAACGTATTGTTTAGCCTCCATGTGATTGTGTTTTTTACGTTTTTTTCCCTGTAACTGATTTCTAATCTCATGGTGTTGTGGTCACAAATGATGCTTGATAAGATTTCAGTTTTCTTAAATTTATCTATGCTTGATTTGTGACCCAAGATGTGATCCATGATGCAGAATGTTCCATGTGCACTTGAGAAGGAAGTGTAATCTGTTTTTGGATGGAATGTTCTACAAATATCAATTAAATCTATCTGGTCTATTGTGTCATTTAAAGCTTCTGTTTCCTTATTTTCTGTCTTCATGATCTGTCCATTGGTGTAAGTGAGGTGTTAAAGTCCCCTACTATTATTGTGTTACTGTCAATTTCCTCTTGTATAGCTGTTCGCATTTGTCTTATGTATTAAGGTGCTCCTATGTTGGGTGCATATATATTTATAATTGTTATAACTTCTTCTTGGAATGATCCCTTGATCATTATGTAGTGCCCTTCATTGTCTCTTGTAACATTCTTTATTTTAAAGTCTTTTTTTTCTGTTACGAGTATTGCTACTCCAGCTTTCTTCTGATTTCCATTTGCATGGAATATCTTTTTCCATCCCCTCACTTTCAGTCTGTATACATTCCTAGGTCTGAAGTGGGTCTCTTGTAGACAGCATATAGATGGGTCTTGTTTTTTGTATCCATTCAGTGAACCTCTGTCTTTTGGTTGGAGCATTTAATCCATTCACATTTAAGGAAATTATTGATATATATGTTCCTATTACCATTTTCTTAATTGTTTTTTTTTTTTTTTTTTTTGTAGGTCCTTTTCTTCTCTAGTGTTTCCCACTTAGAGAAGTTCCTGTAGCATTTCTTGTAGAGCTGGTTTGGTGGTACTGAATTCTCTTAGCTTTTGCTTGTCTGTAAAGCCTTTGATTTATCCATCAAATCTGAATGACATCCTTGTCAGGTAGAGTAATCTTGGTTTTAGGTTTTTCCTTTCATCACTTTAAATATATCATTCTACTCCCTTCTGGCTTGTAGAGTTTCTGCTAAGAAATCAGCTGTTAACCTTATGGGAGTTCCCTTGTATGCTATTGTTTTAACCTTGTTGATTTTAATAATTTTTCTTTGTCTTTAATTTTTTTCAATTTGATTACTATGTGTCTCGCTGTGTTTCTCCTTTGGTTTCATCCTGCTTGGGACTCTCTACACCTACTGGAGTTGGGTGGATATTTCCTTTCCCATGTTAGGGAAGTTTTCGACTATAATCCCTTCAAATATTTTCTTGGGTCCTTCCTCTCTCTCTTCTCCTTCTGGAACCCTATAATGCAAATGTTGGTGTGTTTAATGTTGTCCCAGATGTCTCTTAGGCTGTCTTCATTTCTTTTCATTCTTTTTTCTTTACTCTGTTCCACAGCAGTGAATTCCACCATTCTGCCTTCCTGGTCATTTAACTGTTCTTCTGCCTCAATTATTACTTCAAGTGTATCTTTCATTTCAATTGTTGTATTGTTCATCTGTTTGTTCTTTAATTCTTCTTGGTGTTTGTTTTTTAATTCTTCTATGTCTTTGTTAACGTTTTCTTGCATCTTCTCAGTCTTTGCCTCCATTCTTTTTCCAAGGTCCTGGCTCATCTTCACTATCATTATTATGAATTCTTTTTCTGGAAGGTTGCCTATTTCCACCTCATTTAGTTGTTTCCTGGTGTTTTATCTTGTTCCTTCATCTGGTACATAGTCCTCTGCCTTTTCATTTTGTCTATCCTTCTGTGAATGTGATTTTCATTCCACAGGCTGCAGGATTGTAGTTCTTTTTGCTTCTGATGTCTGCCCTCTGGTGGCTGAGGCTATCTAAGAGGCTTCTGAAAGCTTACTGATGGGAGAGACTGGTGGTAGGTAGAGCTGGGTGTTGCTCTGTGAGGCAGAGCTCAGTAAAACTTTAATCCACTTGTCTGCTGAGCTCAGTAAAACTTTAATCCACCTGTCTGCTGATGGGTGGGGCCCTGCCTGTTGGTCGTTTGGCCTGAGGCAACCCAGCACTGGAGGCTACAGCCTCTTTGGTGGGGCTAATTGTGGACTCTGGGAGCACTCACACCAAGGAATACTTCCCCAACCTTCTGCTGCCAGTGTCCTTACCCCCATGGTGAGCCACAGCCACCCGCCTCCTCTGCAGTAGATCTTCCAACATTAGCACGTAGGTCTGGTTCAGTCTCCTATGGGGTCAAATGCTCCTTCACCCTGCGTCCTGATGCACACACTACTTTGTGTGTGACCTCCAAGAGTGGAGTCTCTTTTTCCCCCAGTCCTGTTGAAGTCCTGCAATCAAATCCCACTAGCCTTCAATGTCTGATTTTCTGGGAATTCCTCCTCCCGTTTTCAGATCCCCAGGTTGGGAAGTCTGATGTGGGGCTCAGAAGCTTTATTCCATGGGTGGACTTCTGTGGTATAATTGTTCTTCAGTCTGTGAGTCACCCACACAGCGGTTATGGGATTTGATTTTATTGTGATTGTGCCCCTCCTACCATCTCACTGCAGCTTCTCCTTTGTCTTTGAGCGTGGGGAATATTTTTTGGTGAGTTCAAGTGTCTTCCTTTCGATGATTTTTCAGCAGCTAGTTGTGATTCTAGTGCACTCGCAAGAGTGAGTTAGTGCACATCCTTCTACTCTGCCATCTTGAACCAATCATTTACATTTCTATTTTTAGTTTGCTTTTCTTTTGTGTTCTTTTCCCTTAATTTTTTTCTTCATCTTTTCTGTTAACACACACACACACATATATATATACACACACACACACACACACACATATATATATATATATATGTCCATTTCTACTTTGCTTTTCTGTTGGCCTGTGTTTTTTCCCTTTTTATTTTATTATTATTTTTTAATCATTTTTATGGGTTTGTCCTGTTTCCTTGCTTTATGCTTCAGTTGGCACACTGTTTTGGTTTTGTTTTTAGGTGATATGTTTTTGTTAGCTTTAATCCTAATTGTTAGATTCCATTTTTGTGTTCTTCTATTTGTCTGGTTTTTCTCTTGCTTTTTGTTTTATTTGACACTGTTTCTGTTTCTTTTACATTTGTGTGTGTTTCATTGTTTTTGTTTTTGTTTAATTTTGTTTTTACCATTTCTCCAGGGCTTTGTCTTTTCTTTTAATATATTTTTTGTTTTGTTTTTTGCTTTTTATATTTCTGTTTCTATGTTGCTTTTGTCTTGTCCTGTGTTCTTTCCCCTTTCTCTTTTTCTTCCATTTTAAAAATATTTTTGTAGGTTTGTGGGGTTTTATGCTCATTTTTCAGTTGGCACTCCGCTTTGGTTTTGTTTTCCGGTTGTGGGGTTTTGTCAGCTTTCTTCTTAATTGTTTAATTCCATTTTTGGGTTCTTTTGTTTGGTTGTTCTCTTGCTCTTTGATTTATTTGATTCTGTTTTTGTTTCTTTTGTGTGTGCATGTTTCCTTGTTTCTGTTTGTTTGATTTAAATTTTTTACCATTTGTCTGGGGTTTTGTTAGTCTTTTTTTTTCCTAATTCTCTAATTGCTGGGACAAGTGACTTGTGGGGTCCTGGTCCCACAACCAGAGGTCA
Source organism: Leucopleurus acutus (assembly GCF_964270905.1). Classification (NCBI taxonomy): domain Eukaryota; kingdom Metazoa; phylum Chordata; class Mammalia; order Artiodactyla; family Delphinidae; genus Leucopleurus; species Leucopleurus acutus. The sequence goes on along the minus strand of NC_139145.1, from coordinate 108,719,199 downwards.
GGCCTGAGGCTCTGGAGTGGAAGCACCAAGTCCAGGATGCTGGACCACTAGAGAATTCCTGGCTCCAGGAAGATTAATCACTGAGAGCTCTCACAGAGGCCTCTATCTGAATCCAGGACCCAGCTCCCCCCACTGCCAACAGCTCCCAGCACTGGAAGCCTCACACCAAACAACAAACAAGACAGGAACACAAACCCACCCATCAGCATACAGACTACCTAAAGTCATACTAAGCTCGCAGACACCCCAAAAAACACCACCTGACACGGACCTGCTCATCAGAGGGAAAACTCAGCTCCACCTACCAGAATGTAGGCACCAGTCCCTCCCACCAGGAAGCTTACACAAGACACTGGACCAACACCACTGCAGGGGGAAGAAAACAGAAGCAAGAGGAACTACAACCCTGCAGCCTAGGGAAACAAGAACTCAAATACTGCAAATTAGACAAAATGAGAAGACAGAGAAATATCTTACAGTAAAAGGAGCAAGATAAAAACCCAAAAGATCAAATAAATGAAGAGGTAACAGGCAAACTACCTGAAAAAGGATTCAGAGTAATGTCAGTAAAGATCCAAAATCTAGGAAATAGAATAGAGAAAATACAAGAAATATTTAACAAGGACCTAGAAGAACTAATGAGTAAACAAACAGTAATGAACCACACAATAACTGAAATTAAAAATACTCTAGAAGGATACAATAGCAGAATAACTGAGGCAGAAGAACGTATAAGTGAGCTGGAAGAAAGAACTGTGGAAATAACTGCCACAGAGCAGGATAAAGAAAAAAGAATGAGAAGAATAGAGGGCAGTCTCAGAGACCTCTGGGACATTAAGAAAACCAACATTCGAATTACAGGAGTCCCAGAAGAAGAAGAAAAAAACAGTCAGAGAAAATATTTGAAGAGATTAGAGTTGAAAACTTTCCCAACGTGGGAAAGGAAATAGTCCATCAAGTCCAGGAAGCAGAGAGAGTCTCATAGAGGATGAACTGAAGAAGAAACACGTCTTATTATTCATACTAACACAAATTAAACACAAAGAAAAAAATATTAAAAGAGGCAAGGGAGAAGCAACAAATATCATACAAGGGAGTCTCCATAAGGTTAACAGTTGATCTTCCAGCAGAAACTGTACAGGCCAGAAGGGAGTGGCAAGATATATTTAAAGTGAGGAAAGGGAAGAACCTACAACCAAGATTACTCTACCTAGCAAAGATCTCATTCAGATTCAACGGAGAAATCCAAAGTGTTACAGATAAACAAAACTTGAGGGAATTCAGCACCACCAAACCAGCTTTACAACAAATGCTAAAGAAACTTCTCTAGGCAGGAAACACAAGACAAAGATAAGACTTACAATAAGAAACACAAAATAATTCAGAAAATTGTTATAGGAACATACATATCAATAATTACCTTGAATATAAATTGATTAAATGCCCCAACCAAAAGACAGGGACTGGCTGAATGGACACAAAAACAAGACCTGTATATATGCTGTCTACATGAGACCCACTTCAGACCTAGGGACACATACAGACTGAAAGTGAGGGGATTGAAAAACATATTCCATGCAAATAGAAATGAAAAGAAAGCTGAAGTAGTAATACTCATATCAGACAAAATAGACTTTACAATAAAGACTGTTACAAGAGACAAGGAAGGTCACTATATAAATATCAAGGGATCTATTCAAGAAGATATAACAATTGTAAATATCTATGTACCTAACATAGGAGCACCTCAATATATAAGGCAAACGCTAACAGCCACAAAAGGGTACATCAACAGAAACACAATAATAGTGGGGGAATCTAACACCTCAATTACACCAAGAGACAAATCATCCAAACAGAAAATAAGTAGGAAACACAAGCTTTAAATGACACATTAGACCAAATGGACTTAATTGATATTTATAGGACATTCCATCCAAAAACAACAGAATACAGTTGCTTCTCAAGTGCACATGGAACATTCTCCATGATAGATCACATCTTGGGAAACAAATAAAGCCTCAGTAAATTTCAGAAAATTGAAATTGTATCAAGCATCTTTTCTGACCACAACACTATGAGACTGGAAATCAATTACAGGAAAAAAACTGTAAAAAATACAAACACAGGGAGGCTAAACAATATGCTACTAAATAACCAAGAAATCACTGAAGAAATCAAAGAGGAAATCAAAAAATACCTAGAAACAAATGACAATGAAAACAAAATGACCCAAAACCTACTGGATGCAGCAAAAGCAGTTCTAAGAGGGAAATTTACAGCAATACAATCCTACCACAAGAAACAAGAAAAATCTCTAATAAACAACCTAAACTTACACCTAAAGCAATTAGAGAAAGAAGAAAAAGAAGAAGAACAACAAAAACCCCCAAAGTTAGGAGAAGGGAAGAAATACTAAGGATCATATCACAAATAAATGAAAATAAATGATGGAAACAATAGCAAAGATCAATAAAAGTAAAAGCTCGTTCTTTGAGAAGATAAACAAAATTGATAAACCTTTAGCCAGACTCCTCAGGAAAAAAAGGGAGAAGACCCAATTCTACAGAATTAGAAATGATAAAGAAGTAACAACTGACACCGTAGAAACACAAAGGATTATGAGGGACTTTTATAAGCAACTGTATGCCAATAAAATGGACAACCTGGAAGAAATGGAGAAATTCTTAGAAAAGCACCACCTTCTAAGACTGAACCAGGAAGAAACAGAAAACATGAACAGACCAATCACAAGCACTGAAATTGAAACTGTGATTAAAAATCTTCCAACGAACAAAAGCCCAGGGCCAGATGGCTTCAAAGGTGAATTCTATGAAACATTCAAAAAAGAGCTAACACCTGTCCTTCTCAAACTCTTCCAAAATTTAGCAGAGGGAGGAACACTCCCAAACTCATTCTACGAGGCCACCAACACCCTGATACCAAAACCAGACAAAGATGTCACAAAAAAAGAAAACTACAGGCCCATATCACTGATTAATATAGATACAAAAATCCTGAACAAAATACAAGCAAACGGAATCCAACAGTACATTAAAAGGATCATACACCATGATCAAGTGGGATTTATGCCAAGAATGCACGGATTCTTCAATATACGCAAATCAATAAATGTGATACACATTAGCAAACTGAAGGGTAAAAACCATGATAATCTCAATAGATGCAGAAAAGCCTTTGACAAAATTCCACACCCATTTACGATAAAAACTCTCCAAAATGTGGGCACAGACGGAACCTACCTCAACATAATAAAGGCCATATATGACAAACCCACACCCAACATCATTCTCAATGACGAAAATCTGAAACCATTTCTTCTAAGATCAGGAAGAAGACAAAGGTGCCCACTCTCACCATTCTTATTCAACATAGTTTGGGAAGTTTTAGTCATGACAATCAGAGAAGAAAAGGAAACAAAAGGAATCCAAATTGGAAAAGAAGAAGTAAAACTGTCACTGTTTACAGATGACATGATACTGTACTTAAAAATCCTAAAGATGCAACCAGAAACTCCTAGAGCTTATCAATGAATTGGGTAAAGTAGCAGGATACAAAATTAATGCACAGAAATCTCTTGCATTCCTATACACTAACAATGAAAAATTAGAAAGAGAAATCAAGGAAACACTCATATTTACCATTGCAACAAAATGAATAAAACACCCAGGAATAAACCTACCTAAGGAGGCAAAAGATCTGTATGTAGAAAACTATAAGACTGATGAAGAAATCAGAAATGATACAGTTGGAGAGATATACCATGTTCTTGCATTGGAAGAATCAACATTGTGAAAATGACTATACTACCCAAAGCAATCTACAGATTCAATGCCATCCCTATCAAATTACAAATGGCATTTTTCACAGAGCTAGAACAAAAAATTTAACAATTTGTATGGGAACACAAAAGACCCCAAACAGCCAAATCAATCTTCAGAAAAAAAAATGGAGCTGGAGGAATCAGGCTCCCTGACTTCAGACTATACTATAAAGCTACAGTAATCAAGACAGTATGGTACTGGCACAAAAACAGAAAGATAGATCAATGGAACAGGATAGAAAGTGTTAATAAACCCATGCACATATGGTCACCTTATATTTGACAAAGGAAGCAAGATAAACCCATGCACATATGGTCACCTTATATTTGACACAGGAAGCAAGAATATACAATGGAGAAAAGACAGTCTCTTCAATAAGTGGTGCTGGGAAAACTGGACAGCTACGTGTAAAAGAATGAAATTAGAACACTCCCTAACACCATACACAAAAATAAACTCAAAATGGATTAAAGACCTAAATGTAAAGGCCGGACACTATAAAACTTTTAAGAGGAAAACATAGGCAGAACACTCGTTGACATAAATCACAGCAAGATCTTTTTTGACCCACCTCTTAGAGTAACAGAAATAAAATCAAAAATAAACAAATCGGACCTAATGAAACTTGAAAGCTTTTGCGCAACAAAGGAAACCATAAACAATATTAAAATACAACGCTCAGAATGGGAGAAAATATTTGCAAACAAAGCAACTGACAAAGGATTAATCTCCAGAATATATAAGCAGCTCATGCAGCTCAATATCAAAAAAAAAACCCCAAAAAACAAAAAAACCCAACTCAATCCAAAAATAGGCGGAAGACCTAAAAAGACATTTCTCCAAAGAAGACATACAGATTGCCAACAAACACATTAAAGGATGCTCAACATTGTTAATCACTAGAAAAATGCAAATCAAAACCACACCAGTCAGAATGGTCATCATCAAAAATCTTCAAACAATAAATGCTGGAGAAGGTGTTAAGAAAAGGGAACCCTCCTGCTCTGTTGATGGGTATGTAAATTGATACAGTCACTGTGGAGAACAGTATGGAGGTTCCTTAAAAAACTAAAAACAGAATTATCATATGACCCAGGAATCCCACTGCTGAGCATATACACTGAGAAAACCATAATTCAAAAAGACACATGTACTACAGTGTTCATTGCAGCACTATTTAAAATTGCCAGGACATGGAAGAAACCTAAATGTCCATCAACAGATGAATGGATAAAGAAGATGTGGCACATATATACAATGGAATATTACTCAGCTACGAAAAGAAATGAAATTGAGTTATTTGTAGTGAGTTGGATGGACCTAGAGTCTGTCATAGAGTGAAGTAAGTCAGGAAGAGAAAAACAAATAGCGTATGCTGACACAGATATGTGGAATCTAAAAAAATGGTACTGGGCTTCCGTGGTGGTGCAGTGGTTGAGAGTCCGCCTGCTGATGCAGGGCACACGGGTTCGTGCTCCAGTCTGGGAAGATCCCACATGCCGTGGAGCGGCTAGGCCCGTGAGCCATGGCCACTGAGCCTGCACGTCTGGAGTTTGTGCTCCGCAACGGGAGAGGCCACAACAGTGAGAGGCCCGTGTACCACAAAAACAAATAAACAAACAAAAAAAAACAATAGTACTGATGAACCTAGTGGCAGAGCAGGAATAAGACGCAGACATAGAGAATGGACTTTAGGACAAAGAGGGGAAGGGGAAGCTTGGACGAAGTGAGAGAGTAGGACTGACATATATACACTACCAAATGTAAAATGGATGGCTGGTGGGAAGCTGCTGCATAGCAAAGGGAGATCAGCTCGATGCTTTATGATGACCTAGAGTGGTGGGATAAGGAGGATGGGAGGGATGCTCAAGAGGGAGGGAATATGGGGATATTTGTATACTTATAGCTGATGCACTTTTTTGTACAACAGAAACCAACACAACATTGTAAAGCAAGTATACTCCAATAAAAAAGAAAAAAAAGACTATGAAACTAAGTTTTGTAATAGGGGATTGTCAGTGTGGTAATGCAGCCCTGAGTTTGTGCAGCATCCAGTTTTCATTAAGTAAACTCACAGGAATAACCTTGTATCAGCTAATTTATATTTTAGATATACTATGTATATCTAATACAGAAGGATATCCTCATGGATGATGAAAATAGACTTCTTTTATATTTTTTATTTTTTAATTCAGATACCTTTTCAATTTAAACAAGTCACCTCATGGTATTTTCCAAATTTGTAAATTCAAGTGCGGCAACATTCATTTACACACACACCCGACAGATGAGTATAGATTGGTTCCTTTTCCCAACACTGATCACTTAATTCTTTATGGATCTTGAGGAACACTGTGTTTAAGAGATTCTGTAGTTCTTTTCTAGATTTTCTTTTTTACTTAAATAAAGCCTTAAACAGTGATGAACTTACTTATGGGCAGAAGTTTCCCTATTCTCTTACCAGAAAACTAGGTTCAATTATTTTTCTTATTCAGTCATTTACCAGAAGGAGAGTTTTCTTGACATGTTTGTTTGAAATCTATAATGCTGTCATCTACATCTACGTCTTTGCCCTAGGCATATACCATATTCAAAGGCATTGCTGGCCAAGTAGATGAGGGAGAATAAAGAGGTACATGGATGAGTGGACCCTATTCCTCAGGCTGATTATAGGAGTTTTTTAAGCTGTAACATCATTGCCCAGCATATACACATCATATTGCATGTGAAAGGAAAGGAAAAGAGCACTACATCCTGTGCCATAAATACTCCTCTGCTGTAAGGATTTATCCCTCTTTTCTCTGGAAAAGGATATGTAGGGAAAAGTATTTGATGTTTATTAAGTACTAGATAGCAGCTACGAAATGTGCTAGATACTTTCTCTAGTTTATAAACATGTACTTTAATATACAGAGAAACTCAATAAAGCAGGATTTTTAATACTAATTTTACCATTGAAGAAACTTGGGCACAGAGAATGTTAAAGGATTTTTTGCCCATACTCAAATAACAGGAACTCTTCAGAGTTACTGCATGAGTGTGAATGTATGTACACTGAATTGTAATGAATTACAGAGAGGGTTACCATGTCTGGGCATTCCCAACAAATTGTACAGGTTGAATCTTTATTGAACGCAGGTGGCGTTTCTGTAGTTGTCTTATATCTTGAGAGATACTCAGTGGGAGTCACTGCCTGGTGCAACAAGTGTTTATTTCTTTGGGTTCTCCTCAGGACTCTTTTTTTTTTTTTTGTGGTACGCGGGCCTCTCACTGCTGTGGCCTCTCCCATTATGGAGCCCAGGCTCCAGATGTGCAAGCTCAGCAGCCATGGCTCACGGGCCTAGCCGCTCCGTGGCATGTGGGATCTTCCCGGACCAGGGCACGAACCCATGTCCCCTGCATCGGCAGGCAGACTCTCAACCACTGTGCCACCAGGGGAGCCCCTCAAGGACTCTTAAGATGGTTAAATCCTTGCAGCAGAGGAGCATAGTCTTGTATATAGAAAATCATAAGGAATACATTAGAAATTATTACAAATAATAAATGAATTCAGAAATTTTACAGAATGTAAGATCAAGACACAAAAAGTCAACTGTATTTCTATACACTGTTAGTGAAAAACCTAAAATGAAATGAAGGAAATAATTCCATTTACAATAGCACCAAAAAGGGTAAACTATTTAGAAATGAGCCTACCCATGACGTATAAGATTTTTACAATGAAAACAACAAAAGATTCTTGAAATATACTAAAGGAGACCTAAATAAATGGAAAGACACCATGTGTTCATCATAGATTGGAATTAATATTGTTGAAATAACAATACTTCCCAAACTAATTTATAGATTCATTGCAATCTCTACCAGAACCCCAGTTTACATTTATTGTAGAAATTCACAAGCTGATTATCAAAATACAGAACTACAAAGGACCCAGAAGAGCAAAAAATAGTTTTAAAAAAGAAGAACAAAATTGGAGGATTGTATTTCTCAATTTCAAAACTTACTACAAAATTACAGTGATGAAAATTGTGTAGTACTGACATAAAGATAGCTATAAAGATAAATGAAATATAATTAAGAGTCTTAAATTCTTAAGTTTATGGGCATTTTTGGAGAAAGGGTGCAAGAAAATTCAATGGAAAAAGACTATTCTTTTCAACAAATGATACTGAGACAAGTGGATATCACATGTAAAGAATTAAGTTCAACCCCTACCTTACATCATACACAAAATTACTCAAAATGCACCAAAGACCCGAATACAAGAACTAAAACTGTTTTTAAAAACTATGAAGTTCTTAGAAGAAAACCTATACATAAATCTTCCTGACCTTGGGTTAGGCAACAGTTTCATAGATATGATACCAAAGTGTCAAGCAACCAAAGAAAAAGTAGATAAACTTCATCACAATTAAAACTTTGGTGCTTCAAAGCACCATCAAGAAACTAAAAAGACAATCCACCAAATGACTTAAATAAACTCCATTTAGTGACAAAAGATAGCACTTCAATGGGGTATCCCATTAGCAGCAGCCCATTTTTTCCAAGTTAATATATACCCTGGAATTAACCACTAAAATCACAGCATAAGGCAAGGCCTTTTGAGCTTGGGGTGACACTTGATTATCAAATTTAGGTAGTGGTTTCTATGAAAAGAATACCTGGAATAATTAAAGATGTGAAAATGCTGCCTTTATAAAGTTATGGATGCTGACTGAGGGATGAAGTGAAGGGAAATATATTCTTTCTCTTCACTGTGATTTTTTTTTTTTTTTTGCGGTATGTGGGCCTCTCACTGTTGTGGCCTCTCCCGTTGTGGAGCACAGGCTCCGGACGCGCAAGCTCAGTGGCCATGGCTCACGGGCCCAGCCACTCTGCGTCATGTGGGAGCTTCCCGGACCGGGACACGAACCCGTGTCCCCTGCATCGGCAGGCGGACTCTCAACCACTGCGCCACCAGGGAAGCCCTTCACTATGATTTTAAAAAGCCCCCTTTGAGAATATGGAGTGGAGAAAGTATTCTAAGTTTTGCAAATCAAAGGTATACGAAGTATAAATATTAAGATTCATGGATTTCTATTCAGTGAAGCACATAAACAAAGTTAACAGATGGGGTGACAGTCTGAACTTTAATATTTACAACATCTACAACTGACAAGGGATTAGGATCAGGAGCATAGGAGGAACCTCTGCAAAACAACTGAGACACAGAAAACAACAGGAAATGGAGCAAAGAACACGATTCATAATGAGAAATTCAACTAGAAAATTCAGGTTAAGTTAAAAGTAATAAATTCAAAGTAATGGAAATTCAGATTAATATAATAAGATAATAATTTCAGATGACCTGGCTGGCAAAAATTAAAAGATAATACCAATGTTAGAGATCTGGGAAAATTCACTGGCTCATGGCAAAATTGTAAATTGGCTATAGTCTAAAAAATTAAAAAAGAAAGATTCAAAACTTGGTGAAATTAAGTAGCACACATTAAGGTCCCAGAAATACAGTCCTCGGCAATTACCATCAGAGAATACCTTTTCTTGGTGCATAAGGGAATAAGAATACACTCATTTTCATGGTGATAGAACAGAAATATAGAGGAAACCTAGATATCCATCTTTAGGGGAAATAAGTAGGATTTTATGGATATATCCTCTGGAATTCTATGCAAGAGTTAAACTATAGCAATGAGTACATACCTTAAATAGGTGATGTTGAATCTTTTCTTTGCCAATAAAGTAGAAAACCTTGTTTTCATTTGTTTTTTTAATTTATTTTGTTTTGCTTTTTTGTGTTCCTTATCTTCAACCTAAAACACTGAATTGTTTTATTGTTATATTTGACTGGCATATTTTTCATAACTATTTTTACTTCCTTTATGCTTGTCTTCATTTTTATAGTGCAATAAAATATTGCTAATTTTATAAATTTTTCCTGTTTTTAATAATTTAATTACTGTTAAATGCAAATTTATTAATGCCCTTTAATTTTATACTTTCTATTTTACCTGCTTTATTTTTCTACCTTTTTCTAAACTTTTGCTATGCTTCAATTTTTCTTCTCTTCTGCATATTTTAGTTGACTTTTTTACTCCACTTTTTCCTCTCCTAGCTTGAAAGCTATATACTCCATTTCTATCAAACATGTTGTTAAAATTTCAAAATGAATATTCATTTACCCAGGTTCAAACATAATTACTATCACTTCCCTCCTCTTGAAAAATATAACAATCTTAAATGCTTCTGTGAACTATGCTTATTTGTATCCTGTGTTAAGTTTACCTTGTTTGCTTTTTTACTTCAATAGTTACACATAATTATGATAGTGTTTTACTGTTCATATTCAATCCATGTTTACTCTTCTTTCTTACCATTTATCATGCATTTCAGAAGTATTGTAGGTACCTCTTTCCATTTGCCTCTTTCCTGAGGACATGCTTTAGAATTTCGTTATTGTTAGTTTTTAGTTTGTATTTTACTTTTGACCATAAATAACACTTTCTTGTCTAGAAAAAATAAATTGGTAATTATTTTCTTTGAGCATTTTGAAGCTATTACAGTAAGTTCCCTATATACATACGAGTTCTGTTCCGAGAGCACATTTGTAAGTCAAACAAAGTTAGCCTATGTACCCAACTAACACAATCATCTATATAGTACTGTACTGTAATAAGTTTATAATACTTTTCACAAAATAATACATAAAAAACAAACACAAAAAATAAAGTATTTTTAATCTTACAGTACAGTACCTTGAAAAGTACAGTAGTACAGTACAACTGACATACAGGGGCTGGCATCAAGTGAGCAGGCAAGAAGAGTTACTAACTGGAGGAGGGAGAGGAGGTGGGAGATGGTAGAGCTGAAGGATCACCAGCAATAGGAGATGGAGGGCAAGCTGCAATTTCACTCACACCTGACATTGATGACACAGGTTCTGGTTCCTTGCTGGATTCAATTCTATCTAACCTCCTGATAAAATGATCTAGTGATGTCTGGGTAGTAGCTCTTTTTTTCGTGTCATAGATGACACAATAGCACTGGATTGCATTCTGAATGGCTGCTGCAACCTTCATGTATCATTCTATGTTCGGGTCCTGTGCCTCAAAAACTAACAGTGCCTCCTCAAATAAAGAAAATCCACTTGCTATTTCCTGCAAAGTGAATTTCTTCGGTTCTTCACTTACTTCTTCCTCTTGTCTCTCTTTGTCCTTTCTCTCGGCCTCCAATTCCATCAGGTCTTCATTAGTAAGCTCGTGCTGCACAGCAAGGAGTTCAATGAAGTTGTCCTCTTGCAGATCTAGCTTGAAATAAAGATGCTGTACTACTGTACTCTATACAGTACTGTACAGTAAAGTACAGAAAAGCACAACCACTTATAGAGGATGCATGCATGTGACAATGTACGCCAGACATTTAAACTAACTTATGTGATTGGACATGCATACACGTGTACATATCTTTGAAAGTTCACAACCTGTAGGTTCGTATGTAGGGGACTTACTATTTTTTTTTTTTTGGTATACTAAATTGTCTCTTCATTATGTCTAGCTTGATATGGGATTAATTTTATTTATCTTTGTTGGGATAAATAGTGATATTAAAAACATGAATATTCACAAGGATAAAACCAATATGGTCATCTCAATATATTCAAAATATTCAACACCTATTTATGAATTGTTTACAAAACAGTAGTAACACTAGGGAAGGAGTAAAAGTCCTTAATCTGAGAAAGAACATTGTGAAAAAAATACAAAAACAAAAAAGAAGACCACAGCTAACGTTATCCTTAATAGTGAAAGATTACATGCTTTCCCTGTAATATTGGGAAAAAGAAAGATATCCACTAACACTACTTCTCTTTAATATTTTTCTGGAGGCTCTAAAAAGTGCAATTAGGCAAGGAAATGAAATAAAAGACTTGCACTTTGGAAATAAAAATCTTTTTTTCACAAATGAAACAATTATGCACACAGAAAATAAGGAATCACAAAACAACTTGTAGAACTCATATGTGAATTTAGTGATACAATTTATTAAAAAATAATTGTTTCTATATACTAGCAATAAAAATTGTAATATAAAATTTAAAATAATACCACTTACAACAGCATCTCAAAATATGAAATAGCAATAAATTCAGCAAAATCTATGCAAGACCCTTTGCACCTAAACCTATAAACATTGCTGAGAGAAATTAAAGAAAACCTACATAAATGGTAAGATCTATCATGTGTTTGGATTGGAAGTCATAGAATAATGTTTAGGTAGAAATTCTTCCCAAACTAATTAATACATTAAATATAATTCCAAACAAAATGTAAGAAGTAATTTTGGAGAAACTGAAAAGCTTGCATTAATATTTCATATCAATATGCAAAGAACCCAGAAAAGCCAAAACAATTTCAATTTGGTGGGGGGAATAAACTGTAAGACTGACATTACCTGATTTTGAGACTTACTGGAAAGACAGAGTAATAACAACAACTCACTTAAGGATACACATATAGAACAGTAGCCTACAGTAGAGAGACTGAAGATAAACTTACACATATATGGCCGATTTATGATTTACAATGATGTCGAGGCGTTGGAACAAATGAATATCCATATTTTTTTTTAAAAAGCCTTAATTTTCATCTCACACCAGGTACAAAAATTAAATTTAAGCCATTCACAGACCTAAATTTAAAATGTAAAACTATGAAACTTCTACAAGAAAATAAAAGTATTCCATAAGAAAATCTTTGTGACCTTGGAGTAAGCAAAGGTATCATGCATAGGACAGATAAATCACAAACCATAAAAAGGAAATTTATAAATTGGACTTCATCAAGATAAAACCTTTGATAGACAGTGATAAATAAAGGAAAAGGAAATCCACAGACCAGAAGTAAAATAATATTGGTTCATATAGATATGACAAAGAATCATGCTCAAGAATATAAAAAGAAGCTTTAAAACAATAATAAAGAAAGAGAAATAAATTAAAAATGACCAATTTAAATTAGAATTTTAAAATGACTAAATTATCTTAAGACATACTTTACAGAAGATATAAAGCTAGCTATTAAGCACATGAAAAAATGTTCAGCATTATTAGTCATCAAGGGAATGAGAATTAAAATCATAGTAAGATATTGCTACAAACACACAATAGAAAAATTTAAAGTGACTGATAATATCAAATGCTGTCAAAGAGAAGAAGTAACTGGAAACAAGCCTCTGGAAAACAATTTGTCTGTTTCTTACAAATTTATATGTACAACCCAGTAACTCCATCCAAGAGAAGCAAGAACATAAATTGTTTTTTATCCTTGATAGTCAGAAACTAAAAACATCTCAAATTTCTATCAAAGGTGACTATGTAAACAAACGTGTGTGTGTCTGTGTGTATGTATGTTTGTTGTACACTCACAGTGGACTCCTACTCAACAATAAAAATTTAAAATAACCAACTACTCATACATATAGTTTGGATGAATCTCAGAAATAGTATGCTAAGTAAAAGAAGTCAGACACAAAAAGGCACAATATCAACTTCAGTTTTTATGAAAACTGAATACCCATAATATATCTGCTTGTTTATTGTGAATGGTCTGCTTGTCAGATAGCTGCTGTTATTTCTGCTCAATTTCAAGGAGCGCTACTTAGCTCTGTACCTGCTTCCTAGATTTCTGCTAATACACCCTACTAACCTTACTAGAAGGGCCTACACAAAATATGTTTAACTTTTTATTCCCCTTTAGTCTTGATGCTTTGAACAACTTGGATATAGACAGAGCAATGACCGTACTCTGTCTCATTTTCTGTCCTTAGCAATCTAAAACCAGGTACAAAGACCCTTCATAAGCAAGCTTGTTAGAATTTTTGCACACATGTCTGATTTAACAACAACAAGAAAAATCTGACTTTGAATAAACATTTATTATAAAAGAAAGTAGCTGTTAGCTCACCTAAATTTTAACAAAATGATTCATTCAGATTTTAATAAATATTTAGTAGTAAGTTAGTAATAAAAATTAAATATCAATAGGTTATTGAAAATATACTTATGGCAAAATAGCTGTATCATGAAAAGCTCTCCTATGCAGAATTAATTCTATTATACAAACTAATCATTTTCATAGATTTTTTATTAATGTGAGTTGAATTTAGATAACGATGAATAACAATATAACTAATGCAGTATATTTAAGGCTACAGCTTCCGAATCTTTAAATTTAGCAAACTGACTGAGCTAAACACTGAAGACTCAGAACTATAATGGTAACAGGTTTCTCTCAGATAATAGAAGATTGAAGGGAAAATAAAAACAAATGTGTAACACTTCAAAAAAATCCTTGTTGACACAGAGCCAAACACTCCAGAATTCAGTGACTACTGTCATATCCAGAATCAGTCTCATTTGCTTACCTCTGAAATATTAACCCCAAATTTACTACAGCTCTCCGAAAGTAACTGAGAAGACATAATTAGACTATATTCTACATAGACACATAGATATATTTGAAGTTGATAGGGAAAATAAGAAGTACCTAGTAAAATCAACCTTCTGATGTAAGATGAACGTATCACGTGGTATATGAATATGAGCATTTGAAAGAACATTAAAAATAGATCTTTCTTAACATATAAAATCTATTCAGTCTAAATAGAAGTGGGATTTAAAAAGATGAGTTGTCAATAGAAAGAAGAGAAGACACAGTATGAGGGGCAAGGGATTCAACAGTCAGAAACTGAACGTTTTCCAGACTGAAATGTAGGATAATTTTGAATCCCTAGGTGTTATGTCTGTGGGAGGCACCTAAGTATAAAATATGCAAAGCAAGTTTGATAAATAGAGGGAGAGATTGTAATGTTCTAACCATATCATTATTAGAAGACCAATGGTCTTCAGATCCAGAAGAAGGTGAAAGTGGATGGGGAACTTCAACATTTCAGTAAAAGCAGCAGCATCCAGAGTAAGCTACATACAGTAAACAAAAAAGAGAACAGAGAGTAGTGGCAAGAAATTTAGGAAAACCCATAATCTTCCTAAATTTTCCTAAAATTCTTTTAGGAAAAAATTTTTTAGGAAAAAAAATTTTTTTAGGAAAAAAAATTTAGGAAAATTTAGGAAGATTCTCCTTCCTGGAGCACTTGCATAGTAAGGGTTGTGTGAGACCACCTCTTGAAGGGATAGGGACGTCAAGACCTAGCACATCAAACTGAGTAATACCTGTTCATCACCTCTAACCCCACCCTACTCTGTCTCAGCCTGGCTACATCAGTAAAGAAGGAACACCCAGGTATTAGTAGATTGTCGTTCCTCTTCTTGAATCCATGCATTTTATAAATGTTCCATTATCCAGCATGAAGCATGAAAATACAAACAAACAGGCAAAGAAACACACAAAAACAACACCAACAACCAAACACAAAAGACCAAAACTGCAAATGCGCATTGTGAGGAAAAATAAAAACAAACCTTCAAACACAATGCAGGTTGACCTTACTACCAGGAACTTAGGATATTTTCACATCCCCGTCCTACCCCCTCCACTTTGTTCTGCTAGTCCTTTGCTTCATTCTGCTAGTTATATGGGTCCTTGTTTCTCTCCTTCCCACTTCATTTTCCGAGTTTCCTACTACCACCCACTCTGTGTGATAGAAGTCTCAGGAGTAGAACTCCTCCCTTCCAATAGATGACTACCTGGAAATGTAGTGAATTCTCTAAATTTGCATTTAGATGTAATCTCTAGTCATTAAGCCACAGTTTAGGCTGCTATTTTGTCCCAAATACCTAATAATTTCCCCTTTCTTTAAGACAGGTTTACCTCTTTCTCATCATTTCACAAGCTTTTAAAAGACAAAATCTTCTTTAAAGATAATGACACCCCACCTCCAGTCATTATGTCCTCTTTCTGTTATGGTAGCAGTGCAGAAAGCAGATATCCAAGCTAGCCTATCTTTCCCAATCTAATGGAATAGAATCCCATAAATAGAATTCATCCTAATTTAGTTAATAATCCATTATTCAATACTATATATTGATGCTTATTCAGCACCAGGCACTCCGTCAGGTATTGGAAACACATTGTAATGAGATATGTACAATCCTTATATTTAGGGAGTTCCATATTTTAAAAGATGAATAGGCATTAAAAAATAATAACCAAAAATATTTAAGGGACAATTACAGTGGATGATACAGAGAAACAAATACAGGATGGTGAAAAAATTACAGATGGTAAAAATATATTTTCTAGAGAGATAACATTGTTGAATCTAATTTTTAATTCTATATGTTTAAATTACTTACAAAAATTAAGTATGGCTAGTCAGTAGCAGTATACTTTTGCCATATTTACATAACACAGTGTGAACTGAAGAGACAGCAAGTATGTGGTAAAGCTTATCAATATATCCTGTAAAATTGGAAAATTTAGCTCTAAAATAAATGTATTGAAACTGCTGGGAAATTTGTCAAATATTGTTTTTGTTTTTTGTAAATGTAGACAAAATAAGAGAAATGTAAATTCCCTATTTGGTGCATAGTATGTTATCCAAATTTTATCCAAGCAGCAATTTTCAGTGTTCCCCATGTTGCCATCTATAGTAGTATGGAGTCTAAATGAAAATTTGAAACAATTTTGATATTGTTTGCTTGTTGCATCAATTTATCCCTATTATTTATCTTCTAGTATAAAACATGTTGGTAGATACAAATTCCTGATGACAAACCTTTTTCTTTCTTTAGGCAAAATTTAAGATAAGTTAATTAAGTGATTTTTCTAAACATTCTATTCTTCCTCTATATTGCTGTTTGTTTTTTAGATGTAAAAATTGCTTTCAATTATGGCTTGTATATCACAACAGTACATAATGTATAGTTATAATGAGGAAATGATGGCCTTGCTAACAGAGCCTGAAATCTCCTAGTATTAAGTTTCACACTCCATCCTTTATAGCTCTCATGTTTAAAAGATGTGACAAGACTCCATTCTTTCATGTTTTTCCCCCATAATGGTTATATGGTTTAAATTTACTGTTTAAGGGAATATCTTAGTTGCTATTTATGCTATTTATCCATGTATATGGATATATACATACACATATATGCTAACTGTACCCAAAACACAATTGCACAAATACACAATGTATAATTATATACTTCATGTGTTTAGAAACCAGGATTTGTAAATAATAAATGTATTTGATAAGAACTTACAGAAGAGGCAGAATTTCTTCTGTAGGTGTCTTTGTTTCCTCTTGTTGTCAGCTAACCTATGAATATATATGAAAATTATTCAAACCAAGCAAACAAAGGGATTCAACAACATTGACTAATAGAAGCATACAACAGGAGCCTCATTTAATAAATATATACAGTGGTTATTATCTCTGCTTATACATCAGCCAAAATAAACTTTGGTATCTCCTTAGAAATAAGTAACAGAACATTTCTAGAACTATATTTTAAAAGCCTTCCTACATTACAAATTAAGCTCATTACATTGTAAAGCAGTTTACTTGATGAAGCATACTGTACGTAACTCTAATGTCCTGTATTTACAATTTTCAAATATTTTATATATGTTATTTCATCTAGTCTCTGCAGAGGTATTAATAAGTGAGAAAGGATTTGCTATAATTCAGTTATCATAGATCTCAACTGAGATAGCTAATGTCCAGTTATTTCATCCTTTGTTTCTCTCTTAATTTCATACAGAAAGTTCTTAATTTGCTTGTCAGTATATCTCTGGTGCCTGAATCAGACCAGGAACATCACAGAAACTCATATGCTTGTTGAATGAGTAGATGAATGAGTCAAAAAGGTCTTTTTAAAGTCCCACAACTAATTGCACTATATCAGGGCTCTCTGTGCAGTATGACTGATTATCTATTGATCCATTCACTTTCTATATAAACAAACAGAAAAGTTGGTTGAGGCCAAAAATAAACATAAATAAAAATAGTATTCCAGTATTCTTAAAAAGTAATAAACTTGGAGGGCTTCCCTGGTGGCGCAGTGGTTTTGAGTCTGCCTGCCGATGCAGGGGATACGGGTTCGTGCCCCGGTCCGGGAGGATCCCACATGCCACGGAGCGGCTGGGCCCGTGAGCCATGGCCGCTGAGCCTGCGCATTCGGAGCCTGTGCTCCACAACGGGAGAGGCCACAACAGTGAGAGGCCCGCATACAGCAAAAAAAAAAAAAAAAAAAAAAAAAAGTAATAAACTTGTTTGATCCAAAAGTCATTTCCATACAGCTAGTTAAGCAGTTGCTTCCTGAGTAAAGTGCTGTTCTATTTTGCTGCCGCCACGTTTCACAGAACAGTTTGAAAAGTGTGGCTGAAGTACTCATATGGCAATGTCAAATATATTGAAAAAAAACCAGGTCCATATGGAGGTAAAATTACCCCACTCCTTTTGCTTTATTGATGAAAATAACTTCTACACTTTTACTCAGGTAAAATTTAAACACAGTGAAATATAGACATTTTATTTCTACAGTTCAACAAGATTTAATGACTGCATACACACACCATCAATGACCTAATTAAGAGGCAGAACATTTCCATCACTCCAGGGAGTTCCCTCATGATCATTCCACTTAGCTCTCATCTCCCTAGGATATCAATGTGATGATTTCTATCAACAGAAATCAGTTTTAAGTTTTGTTTTTAAATTTGGTATCAGTGAAATAATATATTACATATTATTATGTACCTGATTTTTCTTACTCAACATAAATTTTTTGAGATTCATCATTTTTCTGAATTTGGTAAGTATTTTTTAAATTGGTGAGTAGGGTTCCATCATATAAATTTAGAAAAATTTATCTTCCCATTCTCTTATTGATGGACATTTGGGCTGTTCCCAGTTTGAGGCTATTAAAATAAACTTATAATGCATATGCATTTATAATTTTACTTCTTACTTAATTTGCTTTTAATTTTTTACTCTATTTAGTTTTTTAATTTAGAGATTTAGAAAATTAATTTAAACTTTTCTTATTATCTAATAGAAAGATTTAAACCAAAAAAAAAAAAAAATCCCTTTAAACATTGCTTTTACTACATTGCACAAATTGTAATACATTGCATTTTCATTACCATTCAATTGAAAATAATGTCCATTTAAAAAATATAAGATATATTTAGATATGTGTTGTTTAATTTCCAAATACATGGATATCTTCTAGATAATTTCTTGTTACTAATTACAGATTTTTCTCCTGCTTGGTCAGTAAATATGTATTCTGTAACATAGCAATTGTTTTCTGAAATTTATTGAGACTAATTATATGGTCCACCTTATGTTCACTTTTGTTGAAAATTTCATGTTCACTTTAAAAAATGATTATTCTGCTATTGTTGGGTGATGTGTTCTAAAAATATCAATTAGGGCATTTGTTTTTAGTGCTACTGAAATCATCCTTACTGATTGTTCTGAATGCTTTATATGGCTACTCATTTTTAATAAAGTATGCATGCTTTATTAAAAATAATTTCCAGAATTTAGAACTATGTGGATTATTTTTTATTGGTTTTTGCTCTTTGTATTTTTCTAATTTTGGTATTAAATATCACCTGTTTTATTCCTGATATTGGTTATTTGTGTTTTCTCTCTTTTTCTGATATGTCTCAATGTTTATCATGATCTTCTCAAACATGTAACTACACTGTTCACTACTTTTCCTTATTATTTTATCTTTTCTATTTCATAGATTTCTTTATTTTTTATACTTTGGAGTTTCTTTTGTTTTTATTTAGCTTCTTTAAAAACTATATTTTGAGCAGTTTTGGGTTCACTGTAAAATTGAGAGGAAGGTACAGAGATTTCCCATATGTGCATGAATAGCCTCACCCACTATTAGCAACACACTTGCCACAGTGGGACAGCTGTTAAAACTGTGAACCTACACTGGTAGATCATTATCATCTGAAGTCAACAGTTTATATTAGTTTCACTCTTCATTCTATAGCTCTGAAGAAATGTATAATGAATGCATTCACCATTATAGTATTACACAGAGTAGTTTCACTCCCCTAAAAATCCTCTGTGCTCTGCCTATTATCCCTTCCCAATTCCAACCCCTGCTGACCACTGATCTTACCGTCTTCATAGTTTTGCCTTACCCAGAATGTCATATAGTTGTAATCATACAGTATGTAGCCTTTTTAGATTAGCTGCTTTCACTTAGTAATATACATTTAAGTTTCCTCCATATCTTTTCATGGCTTGATAGTTTATTTCTTTTTAGCACTACCATAATACTCTATTGTCTGTATGTACCACAGTTTATCCACTCACCAACTGAAAGGCATTTTGGCTGCTTCCAAGGTTTTGCAATTATGAATAAAGATGCTCTAAATATTTGTGTGCAACTTTTTTCATGAACATAAGTTTTAAACTCCTTTGGGTAAATACTAAGGAGCATGACTGCTGGATCCTATGGTAAGAGTATGTTTAGTTTTGTAAGAAATCTCCAAACTGTCTTACAAACTGTCTGTATCATTCGACATTCCCACTGGCAATGAATAAGAGTTTCTGTTACTCAAATCCTCTCTAGCATTTGGTGTTGTCAGTTTTCTGGATTTTGGCCATTCTAATAGGTACATAGTGATATCCTATTATTGTTTAAATTTGCAATTCTGTGAATACATGTGATGTGGAGCAGCTTTTCATGTGCTTATTTGACATCTGAATATCTTTGCTGAGGTGTCTCTTAAGGTCTTTGGTACATTTTTAAATCAAGTGTTTTTTTGGTTAAGTTTTAAAGGTTTTTTTGTATATTTAACAATCCTGTATCAGATATACCTTCTGCAAATATTTTCTCTCAGTCTGTGGTTTCTCTTCATTCTCTTGGTAGTATCTTTTGCAGAACAGAAATTTTTAATTTTAATGAAGTCTAGCTTATCAATTCTTTCTTTCATGGATTGTGCCTTTGGTGCCTCATCCAAAAGGTCATTACCTAACCCAAGGTCATCTAGATTTTCTCCTATGTAATCTTCTATGAGGTTTTATAATTTTGTGTTCTACATTTAGGTCTAGAATCTGTTACAGGTAAATTTTCGTAAAGGGCAAAAGTTCTGTGTCTAGATTTATTCTTTTTAAATTTACATATGTGTGTTCAGTTATTCCAGCACCATTTGTTGAAAAGACAATCTTTGCTCTATTGTATTGCCTCTGCACCTTTTTCAAAGAGCAGTTGACTCCATTATGGGGATGCTATTCTGTTCCATTTATCTATGTTTCTATTGTTTCCCAATAACACACATGTTGATTACTGTAGTAAGTCCAAAAGTAGGATAGTGTCAGTCATCCAACTTTGTTCTTCTCCTTCAAAATTATGTTGGTTATTCTGCATACAAATTTTAAAATCAGTTTGTTAATAAGTAAAAAATAATTTACTTGGATTTTAATTAGGAGTGCATTAAATCTATATATCAATTTGGGAAGAACTGGTATTTTGACAATATTAATTTTTTCTACCAGTATAAATGGGTTATCTCCCCATTTATTTAGTTCTTCTTGGATTTCTTTCAACTGAACTTTATAGTCTTCCTCATATATGTCTTTTACATATTTTGTTAGATTTATACCATAGTATTTCATTTTTTTGATGCTGGTGTAAATAGTATTGTGTTTTTTATTTCAAATTCCACTCATACATTGCTGATATATAGGAAAGTGATTTTTTTTTTTTTTTTTGGTATATTAACCTCATTCTGTAACCTGGTTCTAATTGCTTATTAATTCCAGGAGATTTTGTTGTTGATGCTTTTGGATTTTCTACAAAGGCTCTCATGTCATCTGTGAACAAAGACAGTTTTATTTCTTTCTACACAATCTGTATATTTTTTTCCTTGTTTTGCCTTATTGCATTAGCAAAGACTTTGAGTTCAATATTGAAAAAGTGTTGAGAGGACATTCTTGCTTCATACCTGATCTTAGTGGGAAAGCTTCGAGTATCTCACCATTACGTATGATGTTAGCTGTAGGATAATGTTCATCAAGTCGAGAAAGTTCCCCTCTATCACTAATTTACTGAGAAATTTTAACATGAATGAGTGTTGGGTTTTGTAAAATACTTATGCATTTATTGATATGATAATGTGATTTAAATTTAGTCCATTAACATGATGAATTACATTAATGCATTTTCAAATGTTGAACTAGTCTTAAATACCTGGAATAAATCCTTTTTGATATGATGTATAATTATTTTCATAAAATTTTTGAATGGGGTTTGATAATATTTGTTTCCGGATTTTTGCATCTATGCTCATGAGAGACATCGTTTTGTAGTTTTCTTTCCTTATAATGTTTTGTCTGTTTTTTATACTAGGCCTCATAGAATGAGTTAAGAAGTACTCCTTCTGCTTTTACCCTTTGAAAGAGAATGCAGAGAATTGTTATAATTTCTTCCTTAAAAGTTTGGGAGAATTTGCCAGTGAATCCATCTGGGCCTGGTGCTTTCTGATTTGGAAAATTATTAATTCAATTAATTTAACAGATTTAGGCTATGCAAATTTTCTATTTCTTCCTGTGTGAATTTGGTAGATTGTTTCTTTTGAGGAAGTGGTCCATTTCATTTAACGTACAAAATTATAGGGATAGAGTTGTTCAAAGTATTTATTATATTTTTAACATCTATGGGATCTGTAATGATGTCCCCTCTTTTATTTCGGCTATTAGTAAGTTGTGTTTTCTCTTTTTTCTTAGCCTTGCTAGAATTTTATTGATCTTTTCAAAGAGCCAACTTTTGGTTTCATTGATTTTCTCATTGATTTCCTATTTTCAATTTTATTGATTTTTGCTCTAGTTCTTATTATTTTTCTTCTTTCTTTCACTTTGGATTTAATTTGCTCTTTTTTTTTTTTTCTAAGGTGAAAGTTTAGATGATTAATTTTAGATCTTTATTTGTCTCCAATATATGCACTCAATGCTATAAATTTCTAAGTACAATGTTGACTGCACCCCACAAATTTTGGTAAGTTGTGCTTTTATTTTCATTTAGCTAAAATATCTTTTAAATTCTCTTTAGATTTTTTTTTCTTTGACTCTGTGTTATTTAGAGGTTTGTCATCTAATCCCTATGTATTTGGGGATTTCTTAGTTATCTTTCTGTTGTTGACTTCTACTTTAATTTCATTGTGATCTGAAAGCAGACACTGTATGATTTATTGCTAAGGTATGTTTTATGGACCAGAATGTGGTCTACCTTGGTGCATATTCCTGTGACCTTGAGAAGAACCCACCCCTTTATTATTATGTAATGCCCCTCTTTATCTCGGATAACTTTGCTTTGAATTTTGCTCTAAAATTCATATAGCTATTCCTTTGATTAGTGTTAGCATGGTGTATCTTCCTCTATCCATTTACTTTTAATCTATATGTGTCCTTAGATTTAAAACAGGTCTTACAGACAACATATATTTGGTTATTGTTTTCCAAATCACTCAGAAGTTCAAGTGATTATTTATATATCTGGATTAATACCTACCATATTTGTTACTGTTTTCTAATTGTTGCTCTTGTTCTTTGTTCCTACCTTTGTCTTATACATTTTCTGCTCTTTTTTTTTTGGCTGTGTTGGGTCTTTGTTGCTGAGCGTAGTCTTTCTTTTTAGTTGTGGCGAGCGGGACTGCTCTTTGTTGCGATGCACAGGCTCCTCATTGTGGTAGATTCTCTTGTTGTGGAGCATGGGCTCTAGGCACAAGGGCTTCAGTAGTTGTAGCACATGGGCTCAGTAGTTGTGGCTCATGGGCTCTACAGCGCAGGCTCAGTAGTTGTGGCACACAGATTCAGTTGTTCCGTGGCATGTGGAATCTTCCCACACAAGGGTTCAAACCCATGTCCCCTGCATTGGCAGGTAGATTCTTAACCACTGCACCAACAGGGAAGCCCTGCCTTTCTGGCTTTAATTGAATGTTTTATATGATTCTATTTTCTCTCTTATCTTAGTATATCAGTTAGACTTTTTTTTAACTTTTTTTAGTTGTTGCCCTACAGTTATATACATTTACAACTTATCCAAGCCATCTTTCATATAACACTATGCCGCTTTGTATGCAGTGTGAGCACTTCATAAGAACCAAATGATTCTAATTCTTCTCTCCCAACCCTTGTGTCGTTGTTATATATTTCACTTATATATAATCATTCATAAGCATACATAATCAACTACATTGTTGCTATTATTATTTTGAACAAACTGTTACCTGTTATGTAAATTAAGAATAAGAAAAATACAAGTTTTTATTTTACTTTCACTTATTCTTTCTTTATCATGCTTCCTTTCTTTATGTTAATCCAAGTCTGACCTATATTATTTTCCTTCTCTCTAAAGAACTTCTTTTAATATTTCTTGCAAAGCTATCCTACTAGCAACAAATTCCTTCAATTATTATTTTTTTTTAACCTGAGAAAGTCTTTATATCTTGTTCACTTTTGAAGCAAAATTTCACAGGGTACACAATTTGAGGTTGGTGAATTTTTTCTTCTCTCATCTATTTTATCCATTAGAGCCCTTAGCATATTAATCATAGTTGTTAAAATCCCTATCTGATAATTCCAACATTCCTGCCATGTCTAATTATGATACTTGCTCTACCTTTTGAAACTGTTCTTTGCCTTTTAGTATACCTTGTAATTTTTTCTTGACAGTCAGATATGATGTACTGAGCCAAGGAACTACTATAAATAGGTCTTTAGTAATGTGGTGCGGGGGAAAGGGAAGCATTTCATAGTCCTATAATTAGGTTTCAGTCTTTTAGTCAGTCTATGCCTACAGACTGCAAAATTTACAAGTGTTTCTTAGTTTTTTTCTCCTCCTTTATAGGTGGTACTGAATCGCTAGAGTGGGCTGGAATTGGATATTTCTCCTCTTCTAGCTGATTTAGTCCAATAATACCCCAGCAAGTTAGTTTCTGGTTAACTAGTTTTTCCTGAGGGTATTTCTTGTTAAGAAGAACCGAGTTCTCTGGTTTATTTCAAAATTATCCAATTCCCTCCCCACCCTAATATTTATTGTGAGAATCTGGTCAAGCTCCTGATGGTAAAATTCACAAAAGCATGCCCTCTCCCCTCCCATGACTGGGTCCCCCTGGAGTTTTTAAATCACAGAGTTGTCCACACTGAGCCTCCAGTGTGGCTCAGCTGATTACAGTTCAGGTTTCCCGCTGGGCACTGTTCCTACAGATGTTTCTACTACAGTATGTTGTCACTCTCTGTAACCACTTGTCTTTTTCACCAATACTGGGAGTCAGTGGCTTGCCCTGTGACCTCACTACTCTTAAGGATCTAAGAAGAGTTGTTCATTTTTCAGTTTTTTTAGCAATTTTACTTGTTAGGAGGGAGTGTTTACTTCCAAGCTCCTTACACACTGAACTGGAAACCTCTTCCCCTTATTTAGTTTCTTAAAGCGGGTGCCAAAGTCAGAGTCACTTATTTGAAATATTTCTTTCTTTCTAATTAATATACATCCTTAGTGTTATATGTTGCAATCTAAGTACTGCTTTAGCTACATCCCACAATTTTCAAATGATTTGAATCCTCTTAAATTGTTTTATAGCCCAGAATATGTTCTATCTTGGAACATGTTCTGTGTGCTCTGAGAAGAATATACATTCTGCTGTTGTTGAGTGCAGTGTTCTAGAAATGTCAATTAGATCAAAGTATTTAAGTTTTACTCAATTTCTCTCTAACGTCACTGATGTCCTGTCAACTCTTTCTATCAATTATAGAGACAGGTGTTGAAATTCCTGGCTCTAATGTGGAATTCTCTATTTCTCTTTATGGATCTATCAGACCTTGCTATATGTATATTGTAAGTGTGATATGATATGCAAAAAAGGTTCAGCATCCTCTGCCATCCTGATGAATTAACCCATTTATCATCAAAAAATCATTCTCTTTATCTGTGATATTCTTTCCTTGAAAATTATTTTGCCTGATATTAATACAGCCACTCTGACTTGTCATCAGCATCATCATGGTGTATTTTTTGCTTTATTCTTATTTTATTTGTGTATTTATATTTAAAGTTTACATAAAATAGGCAGCATATAGTTGGGTCTTGGTTTTATATACAATCTGCTAATTGCTTCTTGAAAATGACATTGTTAGATAATTTACACTTATGAGATTATTTTTATGGTTGGGTTTTAAATTTACTATCTTGCTATTTGTTTTCAATTTGTCCCTCCTTTACCTTTTTTCCCTGATTTTGTATTAATTATTTTTATGTTTCTATTTTATTTCCTTTATTGGCTTATTGTCTGTAGTAGGCATAAATCTTTTATGACAATGAGCTATGCCCTTGCTTGACATTTGCCCCCTTGAGTAGAGGCAGGACTTGGGAATATGCTATCCCTCCCATGATTATGATACATTAGAAGGAACATGTAAAAGAACTGTGCATTTTCTAACTAAGTTCTCATAATCAGT
Source organism: Leucopleurus acutus (assembly GCF_964270905.1). Lineage (NCBI taxonomy): Eukaryota > Metazoa > Chordata > Mammalia > Artiodactyla > Delphinidae > Leucopleurus > Leucopleurus acutus. Next base: position 108,692,908 of record NC_139145.1, on the reverse strand, counting down.
TGACTTTGAGTTAATCAAAATGAACTCCTCCTGGGTAGATCTGACCTGGGTAATCAGATGGACTCCTTAAATGATGGTCTAGAGGTCAGAGAGATGCTCTCCTGCTGGCTTTGAAACAGCAAACTGCCATGAGTTCTGTTGCTGTAAAAAATGTTTCTGGAAACAACCACATGTTCTTGAAGGAGGATCTTGGGCCTCAGATGAGAATGTAGTCCCAGATAATATCTTGAATGCAGGCTTGTGGGACCCTTGCAAAGGAACCAGCTAAAACATGCCTAGACTCCTAACCCAAGGAAAGTTGATAATCGAGTGAGATAATAAATACATGTTGTTTAAAGCTACTAGATTTGTGGCAATTTGTTATGTGGGAAGAGAAACTTAATACACTGATTTTAACTCTGTTTTATTTACAGGTCTAATTTAGAGCTTAGAATATGCATTTTTCACTTATCACAGTTTATTATGAAATGATACTTTATCATTTCATGTATAATGAAAGGACATTATGACAGTATATTTTGGATTTCTTCTTTTCTGATCTTGTTCTGTTGTTGTCCGACATTTTACTTCTCTATAACGTCCACAATACAGATTTATTACTTTTGTTTTAGACAGTCAGTTATCACTTAAAGAGCCTTAAATGATAATTTTAATAAAAATCTTTAATAAAAATCTTTATATTTACCCATGAATTTACCATTTCTGGTGCTTGTCATTCATTGGATTTAAACCATTTCCACCTGGTACTATGTTCCTTCTACATAAAGGAATTCTTTAGCATTTCTAGTAGTGCATTTTGGCTGGTGATATATTTGTTTAGCCTTCATATAACTGAAAAAAACATTTATTTTATCTTCATTTTTGAAATATATTTTTCCTTGGTAAAGAATTCTAGGCAGAGATTTGTTTTTTTACTACTTTAAAGATATTTTCCATTGTGTTTTTGCTTGTATGGTTTCTAAAAAGTGATCTGCTCTCATTCTTATCTTTGTTTCTCTGTATATAGCAAGTCTATTTTCCTCTGGATACATTTACAATTTCCTATCTTTTACTCTTGTGCTTAGGTTTGTTTAGCTTCTTGTGTATGTATGTTTATAGTTTTCACCAAGTTTGAAAAATGCTAGCTGTCATTGCTTCAAATTTGTGTCTGTCTGCCCTCTCTTCTTCTCTCTTTCAGGGTTTCCACTGATATCTGATGTTATCTCCCAGGTCACTGATACTCTTCACTTTTTAAATTTTCTGTATCTCTTTCCCTGTGTTTTATTTTGTATAATATTATTGTTTCACCTTCAGGTTCACTAATCTTTCTTTCTACAATGTCTAATCTTCTCTTAATCCCATCCAGTGTATTTTTCATCTCAGTCATTGTAGTTGCCATTTCTAGAAGTTCAGTTCGGATCTCTTTTTTTATCTTTTATGTCTCTACAGGTCTTTCTTTCCTCTATTTTCTTGAGCATATGGGATACAATTATAATACATCTCCTAATATCCTTATTTTGTAATTCTATAATCTATTACATATGTGGGTCAAATACAGGTGATTAAATATCTTATTACAGATAATATTTTACTGCTTTTTATGCATGCCTGGTAATTTTTTATTGGATGCCCAACATTGTAAATTTTATCTTTTTGAGTATAGGATTTTTTTATTCCTATAAATATTTAGAAATATGCTGAAATAATCCATACTTTTTTTTTTTCTGTAAAAGAACCTTACCTCTTTTAAGGATAATTAAGCAGAGTAAAATATATTTAAGTGACAATCATTTTGGTGTTATTCCTAAAACTGTCTATTGCTTTACAAAGACAAGACCTAAACTCCTTGAAATTAATTGTTTTGGGTCTTTTGAAGAACATACGTTTCATTGAAACGTAAATTGTTCACAGTAATAACCATGAGAATTAAGATGCATAGGATGAGATTGACACAGGTATCTTTGATTTTACTCATTGATATTTTAACTTTTTCAGTGGTAAAATCATTTTTGTATATTATCAAGTACAATAGCATAGTACTCATTTTAGAAATAAATTAATTTTTACAGTTTATCAAACAACTTTCAACTGCACATCACAGAAAATGCAGCTAAAAATGGGTTAAACAAGAAGGAAACTTGTTCTTTCATATAAAATAATCTCATAGGTAGTGCGCTTCTAGCATTAGTTATTTCAACATCTCCATATCATCAATATGCAGATTCTTTCCACCTTTTGTTCTCCATGTTAAATGTGTTGATGATGCTCTTCCTCATAAGCACAGAAACAACAGCTCTCCACTACTGCACCAATCATGGCAACATCATTTACAAAAAATCCATTTCTCTGTTTTTCTCCCTTCTCCTACTCCTCCCTATCCCTACTGCATCAATGAAAATCTCATCTCTGGTTGACCCTCAGTCTCTAGAGTTCCTATTATTCTTGTTTACCCTGCTTCTGCTTAAATGTAGTGATCATTATCTGGTTCTCTACTCCCACTACCCTACATTTCTATTTCTCCATCTATCAGACCTTATCCTGTCCAAATTTTATCTTTCCACTCTACACTCTTCAGCTGAATTTCTCTACACATAAGCATGACATAAAATAGTAACAAAATAGTTCTTTCAAAGTCCTAAGACTTTATGGGGCTGTAAGAAATTAAGTCAAACTTATAGTTCTCTCCTTAGGATTGGGTTGCTTGAAAGAAGACATTTGATAAGCCAAATGTCCAAGTGGCAATTAAAATATTTTGCCGATGACATCACTGAGTTCATAAAGTGTCCTTGGATGACACTAAGACAATTCTTAATCATATGTTATAATGATGCCTGATGGGTCAGATTTGACATTTATATTAATGGTTCAGAGCATTGAAATGTTATTCTTCTTCGCTATGATACAAAATAGATAACACACTTATTTAGAATATATGAAATAAGTGCTTCATACATTTTTTGAAGGGATTAATGAGCTTGATGTTCTCCTACTCTTTTAGTAAAATGAATGAGGAGACCAAAAGAGGAAGTGAAAATTAATGATGTTACTGAGGACAGCCTACAAATGTTGCAATGTATAAAATCATTTACACACTCTGATTATTAAGAATTTGGTGATAAATTATTTGTTTGATTTCAATAAGTCATCACACTGGAGCAAGAAACACTTATCTAAATAATATATTCAATATTGGGCACTTAAGTGAAAGTTGAAAAATAAAACTAATTTGGGAGATTACATAAAATTTAACTACATAAGTTAGGATTTGTTATTTCTATAAGCCAATTACTGTATATTAAAAATAATAAAATTGCTACAACTTTGTAATGAGATAAACTTGAAATAAATTTTCTATGAAAAATAAATAACCATGAGCATTCAGCAACCTAAAATAGGGACTGCACTTTAGGAGCAATTCAGCTAATAGATATATATGCTCACCTTTATGTTTACTTTTCTTTCAAATGGTTGCTTTTTTGAAAAATTTAGATTTAATGATTGATTTTATTATATTTTGACTTCAATAATTATCCATACACCTATCACAAAGATATTTTAAGATATTTAAACAAAACAAAGACATATTTAAACACTAATTTTAAAATATTTGTACTCCTAGTCAATCATTGAAAATGAAACTGCCAATGTACTTTTAATTTCTCACAATTAACTTTTAGGAAACCATGTGCTTTCCATACACAATATTGTTGCAGTATGTTCTTGTGAAAAAATTCTTCTAAAAAACAAATAACCATCTCTCCAATTTAATTCTTTTGAGAGAAATAGAAAATGACATAATAAATATGTGGGAGGTAAGAGTATAAACAGAGGGCTAGGAAAGGGTGCAGTTTTGAAAAGTCTTAGGAAAGCAGAGTAAAAATAATATTATATAATAGTAAACATTAACTTTATCACATTTACAAATAATATTACTCAATATTGCAATTCATGTTTGTTTTCTTCTGCAGGTAAAGTTGATTTATACCTTTATTTTGATTATACCCATATTTCTACAGAAATCATATACACTGGTATGCTTTACAGAAAATTACACACACAAGTCAATTCAATAAAAAAGTCATATGTTAAAATGGTGATTATAACACAATAATAAACAAGTTGAAGCAGACATTTAATATAATTTTATCAAATATGAAAAGCAAATTGTTCAAATATATACAATCACAAGCATGCACACTTTAAACATTAATTACACAAAATGAAATAAGATATGTTTTATGTTCAAAAATTTAGAAAAACTTAAATTTGAGCAACATAAGAAAGTACTGCAAAAGTCAGTGAAATTAAAAAAATTAAATTGACGAGATTAAGCAAAAGTTTAGAGATTTTGGGGCATAAAGGTGCAATTTTCAGATATGATAAAAACAGGTTTTATTTTACTGAAAAAATGCTAATGTTTGAGAAAATTATTAAATATGTAATACTTCTTTACTCTGTATAATTCCATATATTCAATGAAAAAGATGTTTGTAAAAATAATAATTTAGAAACAACCAAATTCCTATTTCAAGTCATATAAGCTTCTCATGGCAAAGTGGCATAATGAATATTACATTTGTTAAGATTTTTATTGAATATTTATTGGTTACTTGTTATACTTCAGGTATTCTTCCAAACTTTGAATGACACTGGATACAATAATAAATAACCAAATACCTGCTCTCATGGACTTTACTCTCAAAGGAGCAGACAAATATATGAACAAAAGAAAAAACAGATAGTTAAAAGCAGTGTGACAAGTTCTAACTATGCATTCTAAAATGATAATATATGTCACTGTGAAACAATAATGTGTTCATGAACTAATATAATATGAAGTTGAAAGGCAACACAGTCTAGAATTTCTCAGAGATTACTATTATGTAATATGATATGATACTGAATTTGAATTTCATGATATATGATATTGAATTTCAAGTGATATGAATGGCTTTAGTGTTTATTACATTACTTATAAAGAATTGCTTAAATTCACAGTTGAAAATTGAAAATGTGGAATACATATAAATGTTGAGATTGTAAATGGTATGATAGATTACTGAACATCTTATTTAATTATTATTGTGGGCATTGTAACATTACTAATAAAGCAAATTCTCGTTAAGTAATCTAGCCATGTATATTAACTGGGAATTTGGGAGAAGTATCCTTATGCATGCACTGCTCTATTAACATGTTATGACAGTCTTTTAATTAAATTCAAAGACAACTTGTATTTTTACTATTTAAATCCTAGTATGTGTTTTCTGCTGTTGGCAACACAATGATGTCAAACAATGAAATGCCTTGAGAAGTGTTAAGAGGTGGTAGCACTTTACAGTTTGTCAGACTGTAAACACACTTAAACAGCGAGTTCATGGAAGCTGCCCTGTGAGGACAGCAGGGGAGACATTGTCATTCCAGTCCTTGCTTATTAGCTTCACAACACCACCTGCCCTGAACATACCTGCTGAGAATGCTGGGGTCATGGAGGAATCAAAAGGCCACGCTTCTGGTTTCGGTACAGCTTTAGAGGAGATAAAGAACTTGGATGGAAATTTGCTCTGTATATTTTCTCAGCAAAAGAAAAGCAAATCTTCTAAAACCCTGTATAAGAAGTGGAAAAACAAAATAAAAAAGAACATTTAGTCTGCAGCTAAAGTAGGACAAAAGCACAACTTATAGTCATAAGAGTTGAAAGTCAGTAAATATATTATGGTTCTTTTCCAAAGAGCTCAACTGGGATAATGGTTCTTCAGTAATGTGTAAGAAATAATAGTACTTATGATTTTTAAAAGCGTCATTTAAGGTGGTTAGAAAGCAAGGTTATAACGTTGAATTAAAGAATAAGACAAACAGCAAGCTTTTGAAATCATAAATCTAGGATACAATTTTGAGGAGTGAGGTTGATTTGTTTTGAGTGGGCTATTGGTGAGTATAGGCAAAGCATCCTTAGGAACTGAAACCAAGGCTCATAAGACTTGTTATAAATTTTATATGTTCCAAACCTAGTAGGGTCCAAAGTGAGGAATTTGTTTGCATTTTGTTGCAATACCAATTATATTAACAGTTGTTTAAGGATGAATGTTCCAAACCAAAGGCATCTGTTTTATATTTTCAGCATCATTTTTTTCTACCCACATATGTCAAAACAATTCTGAACAGCATGCTTTACAAACTGCTAGTAATTTCTTTAGAGAAATAACTTCAGAAGCAAAAGTAATTAACTAATCAAATAAAGTTTGTATAAAATTAGAAGCTATTCAAGTAGAACAAAATTTTTTGTTAAAAGCTAGTAAAGAGGGAGCACAGTTAATTTGTTTAAATTTCTTTCCACAAATATTAATGCTCTTTGTACTAAAATGGCCTATGTATTCTTATCCAGATATTAATAGTTGTCAGAGTAGAACTGTTTCTGTGATGGAGAATAAAATTTTCACCTCTTGTATCACGTTTTTGTATGAATTTTAAGTTTACAATTTTTTAAAAAATAAAGAAATAGACTCAGGTATCAGCATGCCATATATGTAGAACCAATGCAAAATTATTACTCGGCATTCTCTAAGGCATGTGATTTTCCTCTATTTCCCCACAATGTAAACTAAACTGCCAACGTGCAGGGCCCAGGGAACAGGAGCACTATTCTGTGGACAACTGTCATCAGACGTACTTATTAGTGGAAACTCACTAAAATGGGTCATTCTCTCCACACCCAAATCAGGAGATCCAGATCATGTTAAGCTGCTGAGTCCACATTTTAATGCTTTTAGAGATCTGTCCAACATTTGGAATCCTCTCTTTTCTAAATAGGCTGATTTATAGTCATTGACAATTATCCAGTGAAAAAGTCTTCTAGACCATGTGGTCATCTGTTTCCTATCCACCTCCCCTTTAAGACTCCAGGTACCTCTGGGAATCTTGAGGGAAAATCCTGGAAAAGAAACAGACTCTTGGCAAAAGAAATTGACTGGAATTGGTCTTTGTTGTTGTTAATTAAATTTTATTTTTTATTGAAGTATAGTTGATTTACAATATCATGTTAGTTTCTGGTATACAGCACAGTGATTCAGTTATATATACACACACACACATATGTAAATATTCGTTTTCAGATTCTTTTCCCTTATAGGTTATTATAAAATATTGAGTAGAGTTCACTGTGTTATACAGTAGGTCCTTGTTAGTTACCGATTTTATATATAATAGTGTGTATATGTTATCCCCTGCCCTTTCTCCTTTGGTAATCATAAGTTTGTTTTCTATGTCTGTGAGTCTCTTTCTGTTTTTTAAATAAGTTCATTTGTATCTATTTTTAAGATTCCACACTTATACAATATCATATATTTGTCTTTGTCTGGCTTATTTCACTTAGTATGAAAACATCTAGGTCCATTCATGTTGCTGCAAATAGCATTATTTCATCATTTTCATGATTGAGTAATATTTCATTGCCTATATATACCACATCTTCTATATCCATTCATCTGTGACAGACATTTAGGTTGCTTCCATGTTTTGTATTGTATTATAAATAGTGCTGATATGAACATTGGGGTGCATGTATCTTTGCGAATTGCAGTTTTGTCCAGATATATGCCCAGGAGTGGGATTGCAGGTTCATATGGCAACTCTATTTTTATTTTTTTAAGGAATCTGCATACTCTTCTCCATAGTGGCTGTACCAATTTATATTCCCACCAACAGTGTAGGAGGGTTCCTTTTTCCCCACACCCTCTCCAACATTTATCATTTGTAGACTTTTTGATGATGGCCATTCTGACCAGAGTGAGGTGATACCTTATTATAGCTTTTATTTGCATTTAAATCCATTGCATTGTTATACACTAACAATTAAAGAACAGAAAGAGAAATTAAGGAAACATTCCCATTTGCCATTGCATCAAAAATAATAAAACACCTAGGATTAAACTACCTAGGATTAAACTAAACTACCTAAATCCTAAAATAGCTAGGATTAAACTACCTGTACTCTAAAAACTGTAAGACGCTGATGAAAGAAACTGAAGACAACACAAACAGATAGAAAGATATAGCGTGCTCTTGGAGTGGAAGAATCAATATCGTTAAAATGACTATACTACCCAAGGCAATCTACAGATTCAATGCAATCCCTATCAAAATACCAATGGCATTTTTCAGAGAACTAGAGTTGACCTTTGAATTATCCAAACACCGCACTTGCATAGCAAGGAACTTGGAAGGGAACCTCCACCAACTAAGTCTATAGAGGTGGTCATTTTGAAATACCTATAACAAATTACACGATATAAATGAAATTAATAACTTAAACCTAAAGAGCATTTTATATTTTATTAATTAATTAAATACAGTTTGCACCATGTTAATCCACTGTAGCCAGTGATGCAATGAATGTCATTTTTTGAGATATAGAAACAGACCTATATGATTATAATATAGTATTTGTACTACATCATATAGAGGAATAGCTATTTGACTCAAAATATATATTACACAAACAGAATCTAATACAATACATTAGACAAGTAGAAACTCGGGTATTGTATAATTTGATTATCCTTGCAGCCATTCAGGGAACATAAATGGGCATGAAGTCAATAAAGTGAGTAACTTTGAATACCTTGAATACCAATGATGTAAAACCCCAAAGATTTTCACAGTATAATTGAGACTTTTTAAGTGATACCAAAATTTTTGTTACAAGTTACAAAAAACTAAGAATCTATTTTAAAATGTACTTATAAGAAGTTTATGAGATTTTTGAATTAGTGATAATCAATTTTATTCAATATTATTTTATCTGTGATTATATACTCTAATCTCTATCAATCACCCCACTCTTTCCATTTTTCGTAAGTGCAAAGGTAGAGTATGTAGGAAGTATGGAGAAATTTTATAAAAATAGAATGCTCTTTTTAAGGAATCTTATTAGCCTTAGGAAGAACTGGTGTGGAGAACAGAAGAAATGCAAAAAGAGTAGCTAACAATCTAGCTCCCAGATATGTATTTTGATGTCTATTTGTCTTTTACGTTAAAAATACATTGAATGGGGGCTTCCCTGGTGGCGCAGTGGCTGAGAGTCCGCCTGCCGATGCAGGGGACACGGGTTCGTGCCCCGGTCTGGGAGGATCCCACATGCCACGGAGCGGCTGGGCCCGTGGGCCATGGCCGCTGAGCCTGCGCGTCCAGAGCCTGTGCTCCGCAATGGGAGAGGCCACAACAGTGAGAGGCCCGCGTAACGCAAAAAAAAAAAAAAACATTGAATGTTATTTTTAAATTACAGTTTTCAATCTATTGAACATTTTATTTTATTCCAAGGTTTTAATTTTGACATAATACTAGATTATCACCGAACGTTTGTTCTAGCTAATATCACAAAGATGGTGGTTAATTATAGTTGATAATTGTCACACATTTAAAAAAGAAGATAAGTTGTAAGATTCATTTATTTTAGCTCAAGTCTAATTGGTTATTAAAAATCACAGGTATATTTTTATTTTTATAGTATTATGCATTATCTACATGTAACTTCATCCTTTTATGGTAATTTGGCCATAATTTCCCTAAGTATTCAATAGTACTTGTCTAAAGCAAGTACTATTACTTTTATCTTCAAATTCCAAGCTGCAGATTATGTTTTCATTCCAATCCTATGCAATGCAATGAGTAGCAATTTCTATTGCTAAAGAGTATTTGTAGATTATGAAAGAGTTATAATCATATTAAATTCTCAAACTGTCACAAATGTTTAAAAGATGTAGAAACCTCACATAGTCTCAGAAAAGATAGGATTACCTCTTTTTTTCTCATACAGGAAACATTTCTGTAAATAAACAAGTCTTTCGTAATGTCAAGCAATTGCTTTGGCAAAAAATGATATTACAGCATAAAAATTTAATTCAGTTCATAGAAGACTGTTAAGCTTGACAAGTTTTATTCCAAAAATAAAAAGAGGTCTGTCACTGTAGATTTCCCAGACTCCAACAATCTTTCACACAATATATTATCTGTAATCTCATTGAAAATAACCATGACTACATTCTACCATGCATAAAAATATATATTTATGTTTATACTTTATTCCTATATGCCAAGTGAATCATTCTGTGTTTGTGACTGGTTTAAATTATGTAATTTGTGAGAAATAAGGAAATCCTGCAATAACATAGTGCACAGATTGTTTTAAAACTGAAATGCTGCTATAAGGAGGCTCACACAGCAAGACGTCTTTCCTTGTACAGTAAGAGACCCACGTTTTGTGAAATACACTCCTGCACAGGCTTCTAACATCATGATCTCTTTTATTTTTAACCTTTCAGAAAGCCACTCAATATCTACAGATTCTATGAAGCAGAAGTCATGCTGATTTCTGAAAGGTTCAAAAAAATTGGGGTCCAACAGGGTTCTTCTCTGACCAAATTTTGTGCTGAATCCACTGCAGCAAATTCCCGTGTGTGTGAAGTCTTCAGTGAAGAATGAATCCAGTTTACTGCTAAAGCAGCCCCTCCTTTCCCCACCATCCTCTCTAACCCTTCTTCCACATGTTAGGGAAAGGAAAATTTTTCTTTTCTATCATCTTTAGCAGAATGACAAATTCCCCAATCCAGTGGAATCTACTCTTTCATTTAACTGTATCAAAAACATATTTGTTGTGTTATATAGGCTCAGGGCCTCAGTAAAACAGAAAATCACACAGCATAGTAAAACCTTCCCTTCCCTGATCTAGGAGTTATGAGACCTGCTATTGTTATATAGCTCTGATACTATCCGTTTATCTCTCTGGGCCTCAGTTTTTTCACCTGTATAATTACATAGTTGAATAAGATAATCTGTCAGCTCCCAAAAAGATTATCTGATTCTAAAATAGAACAATTTTTAACCTGAATCAGTCAGTATTTTCTCTCTGGTTTCCTACAAACTAAAAGAGTTGATATACCTGCCAAAGCCTAATTTACCATGAAACACATTACTTATTGACCTTAGCAACTTAGTAATCACAAACCACTGAATGTATCTTCTACTAATACTCTATTTTTATGTGAAATAATCTTATTTTGTTTTTGGCAACTCTGAATGTGTTGTTCAAGAAGATACCTTCATTGGGGCTTCCGTGGTGGCGCAGTGGTTGGGAGTCCGCCTGCCGATGCAGGGGACATGGGTTCGTGCCCCGGTCCGGGAAGATCCCACATGCCGCGGAGCGCATGGGCCCGTGAGCCATGGCCGCTGAGCCTGCGCGTCCGGAGCCTGTGCTCCGCAACGGGAGAGGCCACAACAGTGAGAGGCTCACGTACAGCAAAAAAAAAAAAAAAAAAAAAGAAGATAACGTCATTGAACAAAAATGCCTCCCAGTGACAATGGTTTCTGTTCTTTGTTTTCTTTTCTAAATACTAATTTTTAATATATTCAAGAAAATGGTAAAATAGGTTGATCCTGTACTGATATGGTAGTTCTCCTCTTCCCTTTATTCCCATCAAGGTATCTTTATTCTTCTGATTCATATAAGCTCACAGCTTCCTCAGATACTACCTAAGAAAACTACCATATCCTCATCCATAGCCTGTGTTTAGATTCACACATCTCGCACTCATCATTTCAAAAAGCTGTCCAAAGAACTAGTACTGTTAATAAAACCATGCTTTGTACCATTACTCTTCCCACCAACATTATGATTTAGTAAAGATCACTGGATTGATTTCTTGGGCAAGTTAGGAAAAAAGTTCAAATCTGAATAAACCATAGCATTCTATAAACAGATATTGCAGATAGTAACACAATGGATGACAAGGAGGGAAAAATGCAAACTAGATGTTTAGAATCAGCAATAGAGAAAAAAAGGAAGACTAGAATGCTATTTTAAAATTCAACAATTGAGTGATACTCTGTAAATACTGGATACAAAATAATACCGATGAAAAGCAGGGTAATTTAACATGCAATAATTAAAAAGAAGCTAAACTGGTACATGGAGAAGGGTAAAGTAAGTCCCCTTACAAACCTTCAAAGTGCAAACTTTCAAAGATGTGAAAGTGCATCTGTATTTCTAATCATGTAGGTTAGTTCAAGTGTCTGGCATACATTGTCACGTGCATGCATCCCCTACAAGTGGTTGTGCTTTTGTGTACTTTTCTGTACAGTACTGTATAGAGTACAGTAGTACAGTATCTTTATTTCAGGCCCAGGATGTCTGGAAGCATGCACAAAAGCAGCGGTGATGTAGTTGGTACAGTACTACCCAGACATCACTGGATCAGTTTTGCAAGAGGGTAGATAAAATTGAATCCAGCAAGGAACCAGAACCTGTGCCATCAACCTCAGGCGTGAGTGAAATTGCAGCTTGCCCTCCATCTCCTATTGCTGACCATCCTTCAGCTCTACCATCTCCCACCTTCTCTCCCTCCTCCAATTAGTAACTCTTTTGTCTGTTCATTCGATGCCAGCCCCTGTATGCCAGTTGTTGTACAGTACTACTGTATTTTTCAAGGTACTGTACTGTAAAATTAAAAATGTTTTCTATATTTTTTGTGTTTCTTTTTTATGTATTATTTGTGTAAAAAGTATTATAAACCTATTACAGTACAGTACTATATAGCCTATTGCATTAGCTGGGTACCTAGGCTAACTTTGTTGGACTTACAAACAAATTAGACTTACAAACGCACTCTCAGAATGGAACTTGTTCATATGTAAGGGACTTACTGTATTCCTGAAACAATGAAAAAAAAATGCAGTAGGTGTTGGTTTTGCTCAATTGATAAGGGACATAGCTTTCAATAAATGTATACACTAGCATTTTTCAGTGTAGGAAGTACACACTTCAGAGAAAAACTGCCCAAAACATTTGAACTGAATAGGCAATATTATATTTCAGGAAATGGAAAGGTCACTTACTCAAAGACATAAAATAAAACTGCATTGATGGCTAAATCTAGGATGCTATATAGTCAGAAAATTGTCATATTAGATTACTGTTAAACACATACAGCTCCCCCCAACACACACACACACATGCATGCTGAAATGGACAAATGCCAGTTTGCAGATGGAGTTAATAGCAAAAGTAGAAAAAAAGCTTAACTGAGAGCTTGAGTTATAATAAAATTAACTTTTAAAGCATATTTTTAGCTTCAAATGCTTGCTAATATTTAAAATTCTTTACTTTTATAAAGTTAATAAGAAACGTTAGAAAAGATTTGAATTTATATTTCCTTTTTTGTGGTAAATGTCTTTCACTAACACTGTTCTTTAAGCTATTTTGCACCTCAATAAAAATATCTTATGCAGAAACTGTATTAGTGTTTTAAGCCCTGAGAATACAATTCTCTTCCTTCTGGCAGTTACTCCCTGACCACTCACAGATGACAGCTTCATTGTGCCTGATCTGACTTACTTAACCAAGAGGATCAAATTATAAATAGGTTTATATTGATAAATTCTACTCCTTTTTTTATGTTACATTTGTCAAAGAGAGTTAAATTAAATAAAAATGCATGCCATATCCAGTATAGAATTTTTAAAAATATAATTACTTTATTATTTATATTGCTTCCCATATAACTCAGCCATATTATAAAATAAGCAGTGTAAATGGATTGATTAGTGTTTCCTGTTCATTGAGAACATGAGCAAAAATAATATCCATTACACCTTAATATCACAGATTAATTGCTAATATTAACCACGATTCACCCTGGTTCACATTATCTTCTTTACTTGATTTCCTTCATTTCAACTTATATCCTGTCAACTTCCTAATTATATTTTAACACTAACTTCTTTTTGAGCATCTTCGAGTATTATCGATTCTTTACTTAACATCTTGACCCAGATTACCCCTGCTACTATACCCACACATATTCAACACTGACCTTCTCACTTTTCCATCAACTCATATATGTTTACTTCTTTGTATTTCTCATTTCACTTTTACTCTTATCATCCACTTGTTTTTGCATATCTGTTTGTAGTCATGACTCTCTCACTGAACTTTAAATTTGCAAAGGGAAGCCTACCATATTCATTTCTATGTTACTCATTCTATTGCATAGTAAAGAACGCAGACTCTGGAACCAGATTGCCAACGTTCAGCTATGTATTTTAATAGTGCTGTGATATCTGACAAATTATTAGCCTTTGTGTTAGCTTCCTGATCTGGAAAATGGGAACAATAATAGTTCTACCTTACAGGGCAATATTCAGGATAAACTGAGATAACACATGCAATATAAACAGAAAGCACTCAGTAACTGTTAACCACTAATTATTATTACATTTAGTATTATTATTCTATCTCCATACCTGACCGAGTGACTAAACTATATGTATGGAATGACTAAATCCATTAATGCAGGCAAACAAGAACTAATTTACAATATCCCTAAAATGTCCTTGACACATTACTGTAAAAATCTGTGTTTAAAATGAGAGATATGTGTTACTTCAGATGTAAAATTATTGAATTATCAATTGTTTACAAATACTTTACAGTATAGATGTTCTCTGGTATAAGAAAATTATTTGGCCAAATCCTAAAGGTATTAATCATATATTTAGCGGTTACTGAAACTATAATCTTTACAATTCCATCTAGAATAAGAATTAAGTTAAAAATTAGCTTGGCATACAATTTTCCCAAACATATTTATTGTTTACATCAAAGAGGTTCTCGGGATATATTCTCCAAAATATTGGTACAACCAGATAGCAAGGACTTAGAAAATAGAGCTCTCTGGCCAGTAGTTTTGAGAGATTAATGTGTTATCCAGGTAAGCAGATATCTTCACTGTAATACTTATCAGAAATTTTAATATAGTAATTTGTATTATGAAGACCTAGAAAGAGATATGCATGAAATAGTTTTTCCTAAATTTATTTAGGCTTTATTCTGAGAGCATCACTTAGGACTAGCAATCTGTCAAGCAAACTAAAAAAACAAACAAACAAACTAAAACCCAGTTATTTTAAACTTTTATGTATTGCCTGTTGCTTTAGTTTGGTTTGGTTTGACTTCCACCTGCATAGTTGATTCAATTCTTTACATAAAAGGGAACAGAATAGATAGGAACACAATTCTCCTAATGGCACTGGACAGTCTGTCACCTGTCTATTCTGCTAATATTCTTTCTTGGATTTTGTAGAGTCAGTCAGTGTCACAGTCTTGATTTAGGAAGGAATAAGAAAATGAAAAGTTGAAGAAGTAATGAGAAATTTTCTAAGGACTTCTCAGTTTCTCTCCTTTCTTAGTATATTATAGATGAGACTGTGTCTAACAGGATTGTCAAAATATTTTGTGTGGGGTCAGATGAGAGAAGGGTCCCTTAGAGAACTTGGAGTGAGGAAAGTAAAGTAGTTTACTTTCCTTAATAACTAAGATAGTGTCATTTATATGTCTTCTTTTGTTCAAGGAGAAAGTTGGATTCAAAACTTAAACACATGTTTATTCAAGTATACCTCATAAAAAATTCAAGAATTAAACTCATCTGCCTTATGTAATTAAAATTCGAGGGGTACTTATAATATAACTGAATTATAAGGTGCCCTGTGAGCTTTACCACCTTGAGGGAGAAAGCCATAAAACTAAATAGCTCTTTGGCTGACTGCAAAATGAATGAGGCCTCTATAATTCATTATTAGATGACCCCAGGATCCTTAAAACTTCAATAAACAGTCAGACTTCTTAAAATCTTTTTCTTTTTTAATCTAAGTTAAGCACATGCTTAACTTCCTTGTTTTCTTTGGAAAAAACTATATGAGCTTTCCAAATGACCCACATTATTTGTATCTTATTTTTTAAAATTATTTTTCCACTTCAGCTCAGATTGGCTTGTTTTCCATTTTTACTTTTTAATTACCTTTTTCACATTTATGAATATCTCTCCAGGAAATTTTTAATAACAGTAAAAATATAAACCAGCATTTATTACACCATAGGTGTGTGTATGCACAAATGCTTATGTGTGTTTAATACAATATTTTTTGAAGGTATATTAATAAGGACAAAAGATGAGAGAGAAGTAGTGAGAGCAAGAGAAAGAAAGAGAACAAAAGTAAAACACACAGGACAGAACTGAATTGTGGTCATTTTGAACCTTACTAGATTCTCATTCTTGCATTTATGTGTTCATTTTGTAGAAAGCAGACAGCTAACAAGATTCCCTGTGACTGTTAATCAGTGTGTACTGCTGTAGCTCTAAAAGGAGAAGGAAAATGTCACAGATATTTACTCACTTGATGTATTCTCTCTATCTTTATCACCAGAACCATTTTTTTAATTAACATAATACTTCACTGCAACATGACACATTCACTGTAGATACTGGAGACTTAAATATACCAATGGAGAAAAAAGATTGATTTCAGATGATTAAAGGAATATTCTTTAAGAAATAACAGATTTAGTGAGTAAGCATTGTGAAAACTATATTAGTTCTTTCATATTATTAGGTCAAAAACAAATCACCCTTACTATTATATTTCAATTTCTATTCTCTCCTTTTCCATTCTTCATACCTCAAATGGATTAACCAAATGAAACTTTCACAGTCACTAAGGCACTCCATCAAGATTCCATTTAACAGTATCAATGCTCTGTTTTGTTTCTTGGGGAATCTGGTTAGCTTTCAAACAGGCCCTAATAATCAGAATGAGGTTTACATGTGGGCAGATTCAATTCAACATTTTATACACCAATAACAATACTAACTTGCTGTAGAAGTCTCCATAGATCTTTTATTCAGATGTGGCACACATTTATTTTCATTTTAATTGTTTTATAATCTTAATTTTCTAATGTATAAGTGCTTGCAGCTCTATTTATTCTAAAGCATCATGGATCTATCTGTGCTAAATATATAACCAGTATGCTGTAACAGAGAAACAGCAATGATCTTAGAATTCCCAACGCAGTGCCTTTAAAGAGATTTTACAAAGAAGATGATAATCTTATGCCTGGTCAATATAATGAGTAACTGCCAGAGTTATCAAATTTGTCATAGGAAGTTCTTTTTTAAAAAATTAACAATGTATGAAAACTGCAACCTAAGTGGAATTATACAGCATTAAAAAATGCACATCTTACTTCTTCCTGGTCTTATACTAGCTCATTTGTTTAAAGTAAGGTGAATTCCTTTTAAACTTGTTTTGCTTAATGCAGGTATCAGTTAAGTTTCTCTTTTGGTTATTGTGAATAGAGGTTATTTTAATTGAATCTAGAGGAACATCCTTGATACATATAATCTTATTAAATAATATCCTGACAAAAGACTAGTTTTGTGGCAGAAATCATGACCTTAACTTTCTGAGTGAAGTAATACATACACAGATAGATAGATAGACAGACAGACAGACAGACAGATAGATAATAAGCAGGCAGACACCAAGTGTAATTTCAGTTTACTGGATTAGCACAAAGTAAGCATCTATTACAAATATTCAAAACTCTCTAGAAACACCCCTTTTGCTTTCACTCAGTACATCCACCATTTTCTCCAGAGGGAAACCAATGCTTTGGTTTCAATATCTTCTTTCTTTTACTATTTTTTGTTATAGTCATCCATGTTAGAGCTCATGGTTATAGTTTTTTTTATTTTGGTATACTATTATACATACCTGCATGCACATCTTAATATAAATAAGATAAACAAAATAAATTTGTTTATTCTGATGTTGGACATTTGAATTGTTTCCAATTTGAAGTGATTATAAAGACTGTTATGAACATTTTTCTACAAGTCTTTCACTGAACATATGGATACATTTCTGAATATGGCATAACTGAGTCTTACATTATATACGTTTAAGTTCAGTAGCTGTTACCAAACTGTCTTCCAAAGTGGTTCTATCAGTTTTCTGGTAATAGCATGTTATGAGAGCTTCCATTGCTTAATATCCTTGCACATTTTTGGTATTGCCAGTGTCTTTAATTTTAGTCATTTTAGTAGGCATACAGCAGTATCTATTGAGTATAATTTGCATTCCCTTAAGAAAAATGAAATAGAGCACTCTTTATATACCACTTTACCACTTGAATAACATGTTTCTTCAACATCATATTTGGTTGTCTTTTTTTTTTTTGACTGATTCATATGCTTGCTTATTCGTTTGTATTATACCCTTGAGAAGAGTCATTTGTCAATTACAGATACTGCAAATATCTTCTCCCATTTTGTGGCCTTTCTTTTCTTTCTCTTAGTGGTATCTTTTGATATACAGATGTTCTTAATTTCAATGCAATTAAGTGTATTAAATTTCTTTTTTTGTTGTTGTTTGTTCCATTTGTGTCCTGTTTAAAACATTCCCAACCCCATGATTGCAAAGATATTCTCTTCAGCATATTTCATTATCTCAACTTTCACATTTTAATCTATAATCAAATTTGAAATAGTTTCATGTAAGGTATGAATGGTCAAGCTGTGATTTTTACAATAGATAGTCAGTTGAAACAGCATCATTCATTGAAATGACCATGCTTTGCCCCACTATACTATAATGTGATTTTGGTCATAAATAAATTTCATTTAACTATGGATCTATTTATTGATTCTCTTCTGTTTCCTTATTTGTCTATTGTTTCACTAATACCACCCTTTCTTAATTCTTAGGGCTCTATAAGTCTTCATATTTGATAGTCAGTATTCCCACCTTCTTCAATAATGTCTTTTGTTTTTCTTGTCACTTTGTATTGTATAAGTTTTCCAACTTTTTATCGATGTAAATATCACATAAGTGTACAGCTCAATAAATTTTCTTAAATGAAACACACACCTCTTACCATACAGAACAAGAACAAAAATACTTCCAGCACCTCAAAACTCCCTGACTTGCTTCTGACCATTCATTATACTCTCTTGCCCAGAATAATCATTACTCTGACTTTTAGCAGTATAGTTTAGATCTGCCTATATTTTTTCTTTATATAAATGGAATTATTCAGAACTCTTCTGTGTCTGGCTTCAATTGTAGAACATTATATTTGTGAAATTCATTCAACTAGCTGAATGTAGCTGTTTACTTGTATTGCACTACAGTGTTTCAAATATACCAAAATGTATTATCCCCCCTATTGCTGAAGGATATGTGGGTGTTTTCCAGTTTTTGTCCAGTATAAATAATGGTTGCTAGAAATATTCCAGCACATGTATTTTCATGACCTATAGATTCATTTTTGTTGTACATGTAAGAGTAGAACTATTCAGATATAATATACCCTATTGCTCTGCTTATCCACTGTTGCATGACAAATCACTGCAAAGTTTGAGATTTAAACAGAAACCATTTGCTCATTATTCTGAAGTCTGGACTGGATACAGATGGGCAACATTTCTGCTAGTGTTTCTTCCTCATGTAGCTGCATCTAATTGGTTGGTTGGGGCTTGGTTAGCTAGAATAATGGAACAGCATGCCTACTTTCTCCATGTTACAGACTTCTTTCCATGTAGCCTCTTCATATGGTCTCTCTACCCATAAAGATAAATGAATTTCTTAAACGTTGCTCAAAGTTCCCAATAGTGCAAAACACAGGAGTTGCCAGACCTTTTTAAAACCGAGGTCCAAACCGAGCACTGCATCACTTTTACATTTTATTGGCAAAATCATTTCATAGGTTCAGGCCAAATTGAAGAAAATGGAACTCCACAAGAGCATGAATACCGAGAGACATGGTTCATTAAAGGCCATCAATATAAAATACTACTCCCTCTACCATCACAGTTTTTAATGCAGATTGCTCTGTAATTTCCCATTCTTATACTGTGCTTGTTAGGTATTGAGATTGAGGTTATGCTGGATTCATAAAAAAGCAGGAATGTGTTCTCTGTTTTTCTATTCCCCGGAACTGTTCACGCAATATCGTTGTTTTTATCTTTCTTAAATATTCAGAAAAATTCACCAGTAAAGCCATATGAGCCTGGGATTTTCTCTGTGGGAAGATTTTAAATAAATGATTCAATTTGCAGGCTAAATACTGGCCTATTTCTTTGTCAGTTTTTGCAAAGTTACAGTTTTGAAATGATGTTCATTAGTTCATGAGATTTATGCATCAATTTTTATCTTCTCTTTATGTTGATGTCTATTAATAGCTCCTTTTTCGTTTATGATATTGGTAAATTTTTATTTATGTCTTTTTTATGGTTTGCTAAGATTTTATTAGTTATTAGTCTTTTAAAAGTACCAACTTTTGTTTTTATCAACTTTTTTCTCTTTTTTTGTATATTCATGGATTTTGGCTCTGTCATTATTATTTGTTTTTACTTTCTTTGAAGTTGAAGGACGTGATTTTATTAGCTTCTTGAAATGGAAATTTAGTTGACTGATTTTAAGCCTTAAGTGTTTTCATTTTGATGACTTAGTATTGTTTAATTGCATTTACTTGGGGTTTCTAGTTATTCTTCTCCTTATTGATTTTAGCTGCGTTATACTGCATTCAAACAACACAGGCTGAATTATTTCAAACATTTAAGGATTCTGAGGCTTTATTTATTGCCCAGCATGTGGTTTAATTTTTTTTTTTTTTTTGGTAAATGTTCTAACTATACTTGAAAAAGCATAAATTCTCCCAATTTTGGATGTAATTTCGTATACGTGCTCATTGATGAAGTTTGTTTTCATCTTTAATACTGTTTCTGTTTGTTTGTCTATTTCCCTAGCAGCTACTGAGAGAGGTTTATTAATATCTTCCATTATCTTGGCAATTTCTCTATTTCTCTTTGCCATTTTTGATTTTTTGCTTTCTGTATTCTGAAGGTGTTACAGGGTGCATACATAAGTGGGATATATTTCTGATGGCTTAACCTCTTTATCATTATGAAATGCCCCTCTTTATCTCTAAAAAAGTCTCCTGCTTTACAGACTCTTTGATAAAATTACAGCTTCATCAGCTTTCTTTTTGTGATTACATGGAAACTTTTTACTTCCTTTTAGTTTCAAACTATCTGTGTACTAATTTTTATGGAGTCTGAATATCTAAGTTTTTTATTTGGATCAGACACCCCTGGGGGGAAAGCAGCCCTCAAGAGTTAGCCCATTTTTCTGGATTTTTCTCTTCTCCTGAAGATTGGCTATGATTTTTACTAAAAAAATTGTATTGATTTTATTCTCATGGGGGAGTGTTTCCAAATTACTTAGGCAACAACTACCAGAAATAAATTTTATTTTAATCCTTTCAAATATAATACTTTACTTAGCTGGTAATCTAATGCTATTTTTTTAAAATTATAATCAGTTTCTTTTTTTTTTTTTTTTGTGGTACGCGGGCCTCTCACTGCTGTGGCCTCTCCCGTTGTGGAGCACAGGCTGAGCGGCCATGGCTCAAGGGCCCAGCCACTCCGCAGCATGTGGGATCTTCCCGGACCAGGGCATGAATCCATGTCCCCTGCATTGGCAGGCGGACTCTCAACCCCTGTGCCACCAGGGAAGCCCAGTTTCTATTCTTTAAAAAATAAATTCAAAGGATAGCATACACACAGAAAAGTGTACATATCATAAATTGAGTGAATTTGCACATTGTGAATACAACTTGTAATTCCACCCAGATTAAACAATAAAACATCACCAGTACCCAGTATACAATCCAAAGTCCATATGCCCAAATGAAAATATAAATATTATATTTTAGAAGAAGCATATTTCGATCTCATATTAATATTAAAAAGTACACAAAATAATACATAACAACAACAAAAAAAACAGTTGCACCTATAAACTGTTTTTGTGTTCTAATATCCATTCTTTCCTTCTGCAACACATCAATACAAAGAAACACAAATGCCCACATTCGTACATATTCAAATTTAAAATTCTGCCACATGATAATTCAATTAGTCAATAGTCACTTTTCTTTTTCTCAGTTGACACAGTTCTAAGATTTAATTCATAATATTTACTAAATTGATTAGTTTGGACATTAGATTAACAGGCATTACTAAAATAGACAAACATTGCTAATTTTTTTAAAGCACCTGAAACAACTTAATACCGACCCTCAAAATTTATATTGTAAGGATCTGCTCCAAATGCCTAAAAATCACCTATTTTTATGAGAATTTAAGGGAGAAATTAATTTCCATGCATGGTAGAGTGCAAGGACATGGTATGTGCAAGGACATCCTAACCTAAAATAATGAGAAGAGCCAGTATCAAATTTATAATCAGACATCCAAAGCAATATTTTAGAAAAAAATTTTAATAGTAGAGGCTGATTCTTTTTTAAAGGAAACATCAAAATTCATCATTTACTAACATTTAGAGATTTGCATGTTAAGAGTAAGTATTAACTCAAGAACAAAGACTTTCATAGTGTCTAAAAAGTTTATCAAAAGTCATAGAAAAAGACGTAAGGGTATTCATTTCTAGTCTGCATATTATGATAGCAGATTTTGCACTGACCATACATCTTAGAGTTATCATCAGGAGAGCTTATCCTCATACTTGTTAAAATAAGAGTATTGATTTTAGAGTATTGTTATTGATATACATAATTGTTCAAGAAGAAAGTTAATGTTATATGAAACTAACTATAGAGTTACAAAAAACTATATCATAGCAGATTCACTAATAAACACACTAAGTTAGGTAGCTACACACTTATACTTTGGAGCTAAGGAAAAATTTCAAAAGAAATGAAAAAGTATGAAACTTTAGGAAATTAAAGTTAGGATTCACAGTAGCATGGCCCAAATCTAGGAGAGTTGAGATTTTCTAAAACTTGGAGATCCTGGCATAACAAAACATACACACAGACACATAAACACATCCACACACACACACACACACACATATCAAAATATTATAAAGACATTTACCTAGTATCACTAGAAAGTGAGTTACAGCTAAGTGTGTCAGTAAGCTATCATTGTCCTGGTAGTCATGATTGAAACGTTTTCCATTGGTCTTTTTCATTTCCTATGCTAGTTTCCAGGGCCCCAACACATTTGAAAGGCAATAACAATGCAGAAGATGCAGGCAAACCACTGAACTCTGTAACAAACTCGGGATTTTCTTGGACCTTATAGTTTAGCTTTGAAAAAATATTTATTCATGGGGAGAATACTTTTTCTGCTTTTATTTAGTCTGTGTATATGTCCAGTAGGATGTCACTGCTAATCTTCCCAGGGTGAAGCATTCAAGCAAAATCTGGATATATATCTGTGAAAGGGAGTCTCAGTGAAGTCAGATATTTGATTAAAGGACCTTTAAGATTTCTCCCCAAACTAAGTTCCATTTATTTCATGAGGTGAATGTAAACAAATCTATGTTCTCTGTAACACTGTATTTTACTCAGCAGTCAATAAAGTCCCATTATTTACCTGAAATTGTGTGATATCAGAATATCATACTTATAAGATATACTTGGATGTCATCATCACTGACTCTGTATTATAGGCAGGGAGAAAAATTAAAAAGTAAAATTAAGTATTTGCAATTACCGTACTTGTAATAATGGACCGAAATTAAGAGATGGAGATGGAAAAAGTATAAAATGGTATAAAAAACTCACTCTATAGGGTGGTTATTTGAGAAAATCTCTCAGAAGTAACATTGAAGTTTATGTCTAATGGATAAAAAGTCCATTAGAGTGGACGTAGAACAATCCAGGTAAAAGAAAAAGCATTCAGATTGGCCCTGTGCCTGAAGAGAGTTTGATGTGGTTGATGAACTTAATGATCAGTTGGGCTCGAGCACAACACTTGAAGAGGACAGTCATAAATAATTAAGGTGAAAATTGTGTAAGGGCCAAATTATGGCAAGCCTTAGTGAATCATCATAAGGAGGCCAGATTTTGTTTTAATTTCAGTTTCAATGGAAATTAAAAAAAAAATGAGAAACCTACACACCTATCAGAACAGCCAAAATCCAAAACACTGACAACACCAAATGTTGATATGGATGTGGAACAACAGGAAGTCTCATAAATAATGGGAAGGCAAAGTGGTTCACTACTTTGGAAGACACTTTGAAGGTTTCTTACAAAACTAAACATACTCTTACCACACAATCCAGCAATCGTGTTCCTTGGTATGTATCCATAGGAGTGAAATACTTATGTTCATACAAAAACCTGCACACAGATGTGTGTAGCAGCTTTATTCATAATTGCCAAAACTTGGAAGCAAACAAGATATTCAGTAGGTGAATGGATAATCTGCGGTATATCCAGACAATGAAATATTTAGAGCTAAAAAGAAATGAGCTGTTAAGTCATGAAAATACATGGAGGAACCTTAAATGCATATTAGTAAGTGAAAGAAGCCTATCTGAAAAGGCTATATATTGTATAATTGCAACTATATGACACTAGAGAAGGCAAAACTCTGGACATAGTAAAAAGATCAGTGGATGCCAAGGGCTTGGAATTAGGGTGGGGGAGAAGAGGGAGGCATGAGCACAGAGGATTTTTAAGGTACTGAAAATGTTCTGTTTTATATTATAATGATGGCTACATGTCATGATACATTTGTCTAAACCCATAGAAGGCACAACACCAAGAATGAACCCTAATGGAAACTATAGACATTGGGTAATTAAGATATGTCAATGTAGGTTCATTAATTGTAACAACTGTACCACTCTAGTGGGGGATGTTGATATAGGGGAGTCTATGCATGTGTAGGGGCAGGGTGTATGTGGGAAATCCCTGTATCTTTCTTTCAATTTTGCTGTGAACCTAAAACTACTCTAAAAATATCAAGTCTTTAATTTAAAAAATTGTAACTAAAAGCTGTTAAAGAATTTTAATGGAGACATTAACATGATCTAATGTACATTTTAATGGCACTTAAGCCTATCTGATTCTAAGAATCTCTTAGAAAGTGCCAGAATTTTATAAGCATTTTATATTTTCCTGCTTCCTCAGTCTTTCGAGAATGGTCTTGCTAACATAAAATCATGAAAAACCGCATCACTTTCTTCCTTTTCATATGCTGATAAGACATGATTGGAAAACATTATGCTATTCTGCAATTTTGGCTTCATTTCACAGCCATGCTACAACTTCAGGTGTAGCTCAAAATTGCTTGACTTTTATTCATTTTAGGTTACATTTTATTCAAGCCTTTCAAACTTAAGTAAAGCACAGATAATGAAAACAAATTCTAAACTTATAAGAATTTTTCTAATTAACCCTAGGATTCCACAGATACCAGTTTGAGAAATATTTCTCCAAGAAACTGAAGTATGTATTCCATGATACAATGTCACTGGATAGAGGAAACAGAGATCACAGTCCAGGGCAGCTGAGGAGGTTGAAATTTGAGGGTTAGGATAATGGACAGGAAAGCATTACAAAGAGAAGAAGCTGGACAAATCTGCATGTGGCCCTTTCTGTCTTTGGCCAAATCATAAGCTCTCTATATGCAGGGTGAGACCCTGCAAGGTCTGGAGGAAAACATCAACTGGAGACCAATTCTTCAGATTATAACTACTTTACTCCTAGTGAGAAAGCTACTCTGGAACCTGTCCCAAGTAGGCCCCAAATAAACCTTGACAGAACAATCTGATCCAACAGTAAATATATTGCCTGTAAGAATAAAACCCTACAATCTTTAAAAAAAGAAACCAAAATCTAGTATCTCAATAAATAGGCATAAAAAGGTCACAAATTTTCAATTACAAGTTCACAAGACATATGAAGCAGAAAAAAATGAAACCCATATTGAGGCAAAATCTGTCAATAGGATGAAACCAAAGACAACTTATGTGTTGAAATTAACATCCAAGGAATAAAGATCAACCTAATGAGTGAATATATGGGCAATATTATAAACTAAACAGAAACTGTTAATGTAACCAAATGAAAATTCTAGAACTGAAAAATAAAGTATCTAAAATTTAACTATATGAATTTAACAACATATTGAACACTACAGAATAAAAGATTAGTGAACTTGAAGATATAGCAAGTGAAATTATGGAATGTGGAAAAAGAAAAATAAACGAAAAAGAGAACAGGTCTTCAATGACCTGTGGGATAATATTAGATAGTCTAATATGTGTATGTGGAATCCCAGAATTAGAGGAAAAAAATTGTGGAGGAGAAGAATATTTGAAGAAATAATGGCTGAAAATTTTACAGAACTAACTATATGGAACTTATTCTACATTTTAAAATATAAATACCTATTTCATATTTAAGTATAAAATATAAAAAGTATAAACATAGATTAAAGTAAATGTGAAGGTACAACTATATTAAAATCAGAGTAGATATTTATAAAATAAAAATACACAGACATGTGATAGGTAAAATTAAAAACTGGAAAAATATACAATATGTAAACAGTAAATATAAGAAAACTTATTTGCCTATTTTAAAATCAGGCAAAGTACAATTCAAGAAAAATAATATCAGAGATAAAAAGTACATTCCATAATGATAAAAGGTCTTTTCATCAGAAAGATATTAGTCTTAAATATGTGTAAGATTAAATATAGACCTTCAAAATAAAGAAGTAAATCAGATAAAGTTGGAGATTTCAGCAAAACTCTCAATAATTACTAAAAGAAATAAACAAAATAATCCTAGAGTTTAAAAAAAATTGAAAAAGATAACCAACCTAACCTTACTAGTATTGTAGAGCAGTATGCCAAAAATACAACAGATATTCTTTATAAATGCATATAGAACATTCACCATGATATATCATTTGTTGAGCCGTGTAACAAGGTTTTTTTTTTTGTGGTACGTGGGCCTCTCACCGTTGTGGCCTCTCCTGTTGCGTAGCACAGGCTCCAGACGTGGAGGCTCAGCGGCCATGGCTCATGGGCCTAGCCACTCCACAGCATGTGGGATCTTCCCAGACTGGGGCACGAACCCGTGTCCCCTGCATCGGCAGGCGAACTCTCAACCACTGCACCACCAGGGAAGCCCAACAAGTTTTAATAAATTTCACAATCTTAAAAAAGTTATTTAACCCTAATAAAATTAAACTAAAAATCAATAGTAAAAGTCATCTTTAAAATCCCCAAATATTTGCAAATTAAATATCTCTAAAAACTTTTGTTAAAAAAGAAATTAAAAAGGAAAATATAAAATATTTGAATTGAATGAAGTATAAATATACCACATCAAACTTTGTAAATTCCAAATAATACAGTGGCTTGAAAAATTATTGTATTAGAAAATAAGAAAGCCTTAAAATCAATGATGTATTTTCCACCTTAGAAAAATTAGGGAAAAAAAAGACACATTAAAAACAAAATGGCTAAATGAAGTCAAATTAAAATTATAAATGTGGAAATGAATAACTGAGAAAATGGACAAGGAGAAAAAAAGGAAAACAATGTGTTCTTTAAAAAAGATTAAAGCAATTTATAAACCATTATAGGAATTATTAAGACAATAAAAGAGAAAAAAAATTACCAATAAAGGGAAACAAAGAGAGGACATCACTTCAGATCACTAAAAGTATAACAAGTGATTGTAACCAATAGATATATACCAAAAACTTGCATCTTGGATAAAATGGAAAATCTCTAAAAAAGACAAATATTGCAGGACTGATGCAAGAAAAGAAAAATGTAGTCTTTCTCTGCAAAATAATCTTGGAAAAGAAGGATTATGGAGGAAGGATAATACTACCTGATTTTAGATATTCTACCTCATTTCCACTCACTCTAAAGCTATGGGAATTGAGACAGGCTGGTAATAACAGAAGCATAGGCATAAAGACCTATGGCACAGAAAAAAGATTAGAAATAAACTCATCTAATCAACTGATTTTCAATGAAGTCATTGAAGAAATTCATAGTATAAGGGTTTTCTTTTTGCAAAAAATGGGGCTAGAACAACTTTATATCAATGTGAGATAAAATAAATTGATGCTACCTTCAAACATATATAAAAATTAATCTGAGATGGACCACAAACGTAAACGTTAAAGCTAAAATTATAAACCCTGTAGATTAAAACATAAGAAAATATCTTCATTTAGCAACATTTCTTAAAAATGGCACAGAAAGCAAATTTGTAAAACAAAAATGCTAAATTGTATTTCAACAACACCAAATCACTTTTCTCATCAAAATAATATTTTAGAAAATAAATAAAGTGATATAGAGAAAATATTCACAGTAAATATACTTGACCAAAAAAAAAAAAAAAAAAAACCCTGTATACAGAACATATATAGAACTCCTAAACTCAACAGTCAAAAAGACAAAAAAAAAAAAAAAATAAAACAAGATCACTTGCCATCTGTTTAAAAAAGATGATGCAGAAATGGACAGATGTTCAATACACATCAGAAAAAGTGTTCAATATCATTAGTCAACAGAGGAATAAAAATTAAGACTATTAAATTAAGTTTTATTAAGACTACTAAATTAAGTGATATACCATTACAGGTCTGCCACGTGGATAATTACAAAAAGACCAAAATGACCAGATGTTGGCAAGTATGTGGAACAATCAATGGAAGTGTAAAATGATACAAAAACTGTGACAACTGTCCTAGCAGTTTCTAATAAAGTTATACATTCACCTATCCTGTGATCCAGTGAGTCTATTCCTACTTAACTAACCCAGGATAATAGAAATGTAAGTCAACAAATATATTCTTATATGAAGGTTCTTAAAAGCCATATAATCAGAATAATCAAAGTTGGAAACAAACCCAATATGCTTTAACATAAATGGATATTATAAAAAAGAAATTTAAATATTATACAATGCCAATAGAAAAGAGCTACAAATACACCCAATAATATGGATGAACTTAAAAATATTTTGCTAGAAATACATATGCTACATTTATGACTCTATTTCTAGAATAACAGGCACACAAATCATTTGTGTTTAAAAATCAGAACAGTGGTTTCTTCTGGGGAGTGATCAGAATTGACTGGGAAGGAGCATGAGGAACTTTCTGGAAAGATAACTTTATCTTCATAGGGCTGTAAAATTCATCAGTGTACACATCCATATATTTGTCAAAACTTGCTAAACTATACACATAAGATCGGTTCATTTTAATCCTTGTAAACTATATATATAAATATATAAAATTATATATATAATTATATAATTATATATATTTATATATAAATATATAAAATTATAAAAATATAAAATTCCTTGTGGGACGATTTATTTACCTCCCCAGTATATTTTGTGAGTATGTGCTTGTTGTGTTTCCCTATATAATTGGTGTCTACTTATTTATATTTGTGAGCTCTTCAGGGACTAAGATACTGTGTTAGTGCCTAACACACTGGATAACTGGTGCATGCTTATCAAAAGAATAATTAGATTTAAACTAGAGAATTCAGAAAGGAATACCTCATACTGAAAGAATGAAAAGAAAATCAGGCAGGTAGTCCTTTAAATAGCATTCCTTAAGCACACACTCAGAATCATGACTTGCATTTTTCTGGGTATCAGAGGTTAAAAAAAAAAAAGCTATAGGTTGTGCCTCAATGAGTTTATAATCTAGCTGGGGCTACTAATTACAGTAAACAAAATTGTAAGATAAGAGCTATACGGTGGTCTGCACAAAGCATAATGAATGCAGATATATAAGCTTATCAGTCTCAGAGGGAAAATGCAATAGATTTTGCAAGTCTCATTAGAACTATTCACTGATGTTGCAGTTCTTTTTCTGGGAGAAGGCCACATGAAAGGATTGCATTTCTCTAATCTCTTGAAGGTAAGTGTGGCCATGTCAATTATACCCATGTGCTTGATGGTGCTGCTGAGTCCCACTATGTCCTTACTGATTTTCTTCTTGCTGTCCATTTCTGACAGGGGGGTGTTGAAGACTCCAACTATGATAGTGGACTCATCTATTTCTTTTTGCATTTCTATTAGTTTTTGCCTCAAATAGTTTGAGGCTCTGTAATTAGGTACATACATGTTAAGGACTGTTATGTCTCCTTAGAGAACTGACCCTTTATCACTATGTAATGTCCTTCTTTATTCCTGTTAACTTTCCTTGCTTTGAAGTCCACTCTGTGAAATTGAGATAGCGCTTCTGCTTTCTTTTGATCAGTGTTACCATGGTATATCTTTCTCTAACCATTTACTGTTTATATGTGTCTTTACATTTAAAGTGGGTTTCTTGTAGACAACATATAACTGGGCCTTATTTTTTGATCCACTGTGAATCTTTGTCTTTTAATTGGTAGATTTAGGCCACTGCTACTGAAAGTGATTATTGATAGATCTGGTTAATATCTACCACATTAGTTACTGTTTTCTATTTGTTGTCCTTGCTCTTTGTTTCTATTTTCCATTCTTTTCTGCCTTTTCTGGTTTTAATTGAACATTTTATATAATTCTATTTTCTCTCCTTCCTTAGCACATCGGTTATACTTTTTACATTTTTAGTGGTTGCCCTAGAGTTTGCAATATACGTTTATAATTAATCCAAGCCACCTTTCCAATATCACTATACCACTATACAAATAGTGTGAGTACCTTATAATAACCAAATAATCCTGATTCCTCCCTCCAATCTCTTGTATCATTGCTGGCATTCATTTCACTTATATATAATCATTTATAAGCATATATATATATACATATATACACATAAGGTGCATACATAATTGAATACAGTTTTGCTGTAATTTTGAACAAACTGTTATCTGTTAGTCCAGCAGTCCCCAACCTTTTTGGGACCAGGGACTGGTTTCGTGGAAGACAATTTTTCCATGGATGGGGGCAGGTGATGGTTCAGGAGGCAATGTGAGCAATGCGGGGGATGGTTCAGGCTGTAACACGAGCCATGTGGAGCGATGGGGAGCGGCAGGTGAAACTTCGCTTGCTCACCTGCCTGCTGCTCACCTCCTGCTGTGCAGTCCAGTTCCTAACAGACCGCAGACCAGTACCGGTCCGCAGCCTGGGGGTTGGGGACCTCTGTGTTAGTCAACTAAGAGTAAGAAAAATAGATGCTTTTATTTACTTTTGCTTATTCTTTCTTTGATGCTCTCTGCTTCTTTATGTAGATCCCAGGATTCTACTGACATGTTCTCTAGCTCAGAGACTCTTTCCTCAGCCACCATTCAGTTTACTGACAGGTCATCACAGGGATTCTTCATTTCTGTTACAATATGTTTTAATCTCTAGAGTGACTTTTTGGTTCTTTCTTAGGATTTCCGTCTCTGCTTACACTGTCCATCTGCTCTTGCATGCTGTCTATTTCATCCATTAGAGCCCTGAGCATATTAATCATCGTTGTTTTAAATTCTCTGTCTGAAAATCCAACCATCCCTGCCATATCTTTTTCTGACAGTTGTTCTGTCTCTTCAAGCTGTGTTTTTGTTTTTTTTTTTCCTTTTGTACACCTTGTAATTTTTTCTTGATAGCCATACATTATGTAACAGATAAAAGTAGCTGCTATAAATAGGCCTTTAGTAATGTGGTGGTGGTGAAGTGTTGGGGGCCAGGAAGCATTCTATGGTCTTATGATTTCAGTGAGCCTATGACTCAATCTCTCAGTGAGCCTATGACTCTGGTCTGTGAATTCACAAGCGTTTCCCAGTTCTTTGTTTAATTCCCCCTTGGAGGACAGGATAGCTAGAATGGGTTGGAGTTGGGTGTTCCCCTTTTCCCATGGGGAAGGCTAGAGCTGGTTGGAGATGGATATTTCTCTTCCCCCAGGTCAGTTAGGCGCTGATAATTTTCCAGCAGGTTAGGCTCTAGTTATGTTGCTTCCCCTGAGTTCAGGCCTTGTTAAGAAGAGCAGAATACTCTGGCATATTTCAAAATAGTTTCTTTCTCCCTCCCCCTGCTAGAAGCATGAGGGGATTTTTCTCAGATTTTGACTTTGGGAATCTGGTCAAGTTCCTGGAGATAAATCTACAACATTGTGTCCCCCAACTCCACAACCCATGAGTTTTTAATCTCAGACTTGTCCAAACTGAGCCTCCAGCAACTTGGCAATAACAGTTCAGGGTTTCCTATTCTGGCACCGGTTCCCATGGTAGTTTCCACTTTGAGTCTGCTCCAGTAAGCTGTGACTCCCTGTATACACTTGTCTATCTCTCCAGTCTTGGGGGCAGCAATTTTCCCTGTATCCTACTAACTCTTACGTATCCAAGAAGAGTTGTTAATTTTTCAGTCTGCTCAGCTTTGTACTTGTTGTTAGGACAGAGTGGTGACTTCCAAGATCTTACATGCAGAACTAGAATCTTGTAAGTATCATGTGTGGCTTTATGAATTGTTTTGCCAAAGACATTAAATAAATAAATAAATAAATAAATAAATATTTTATATATATATATATATATATATATAATATATATACAAATATATATATGTAGTTTCCTGGTAGCATCCTGGTTCAGGCAGAGTGTGACTCATCAAGCTTACTCTGCCTGTCCAAGTGATCATGACAGCCCACGTTCAGTCGGGAATCCAAGAAAAGATTCTTTGAGTCTCTGTATTAGTTTGCTGTAACAAAATGCCACCAACTGGGTGGCTTAAACAACAATTTTTTTTTTCACACTTCTAGATGCCAAACCTGTCTAAAATCAAGGTTTTGACAGGTTTGGTTTCTCCTGAGGCCTTTCTCCTTGGCTTGCAGATGGCTTCCATCTTGCTGTTTCTTAAGATGGTCATCCTTCTGTAGATGTACACCCTTGGTGTCTCTTCTTATGAGAACACTAGTCCTGTAGGAGTAGGACCCACCCATGTGACCTCATTTAGCCTTAGTTACCTCTTTAAAGGCCCTATTCCAAATACAGTCATATTCTGAGGTGTACCTTGAACATATGAACTTTTGGGGAACAAAATTCAGTCCATAAAGTCTCCAAAGTGGTCAGGGATTCACTGCCAACCCATAATAGATAAGCAGCATATAAGAGAAATAAAAATATGTTTCATTAAACCACAAAGATTTTAGAGTTGCTTTTTAAACTGTAATATAAACTAGCCCATTTTGTCTCATGTAGAATGTAGTATACAGAAATCGAGTGGTATTGTACAAAAATCTAAAATATGTGGCATTGGATTAGCAATCTTCCCACAGACAGGAAAAACTGATATCCAGAACCTAGAAAGATAGTGCTCTTGATTAATACGGTGGCAAAATATTTTGTAAAATTCTCATCTGCCATGATTTGAATAACAGATAATTAGTGTGAATTTCTATCCAAGTTTGCTCAGTACATTTCTAGTCTGTATCCATTGACCCAGTATTACTCTTAGTGGTCTTCCCTTTCCTCTCAAAAGGGTCCTGGTTTGAGCAGTATATCATATAATCACCTTACAGAAAATTTACTTCATAAATGTTTAGCTCTATTAGACAAAGTTAGAAAATAGAATATTAGTTCCTTACTATGTAGGAATTACAATAAACAAATGTAGTCAGAAAGGAATCATTTACTTTTCAAGCAGAAATGAAAGAAACTAGACTGATTCCAGAAATTCATGGCCTTGAAATACCAGAATATCCAGTTATTTTAGACCCATTCAAGAATATATACATTGGAGAAATGCCTTGATTCACTAAAGCCCAATGGAAGGGTCAAATTAAGAGTAAAAACATTGCAACCATTCTTAAAAACTGAATAAATAAATAATATTCCTGAGAGAAAAGGCCTGTGAGTGTGACATTGAGTAAAATCTTTCAATTGGATTATCAAATGAGAGAAATGAAACTAAACTAATGGCTTTTTTATAAAAGCCTTATAGTCTCAAGTTAACCAATCTAATTTAAGAGAGAGAAAGGCAAAAGCATAGGGTCACAAAACCTCAACATATAGCAAATGTAAAAAAAAAAAAGGGAAATGACTGGAGTTAAAGAGAGGAGAAGCCTACTAAGTATTTGAGAGATGTGTTCTGCTAAAGAAATCAGAAGTAGAGAATAAAAAACAAGACCTAAAATAGCCCTGGGATCCGCAACCACTTTTTGGCATGACAAACCAATGATGGTACATGCTTCAAAACTCATTTTTTAGGTATCTAAGGAGGATGTGGAAAAGAAGGAATTCTACTGGGTATAGAGCCTAGGACCATATTTGAAACTTATGTGGAAACTACATTGCATCCCTATCTTTGAGTTTGATGCTGTGACTAGAATAAAACTTTAGTCTGATACCCTTTGGAAGAAGGTGAGTATATTTTTCAAGCAAAAATATATACTGAATATATGATGATACATGGTCATCCTGTGGTAGACATTAAGGCTCATTCTAATTATCTTCCTCCCCAGAATTTGACAGCATTGAATTCTGTCTATATGAATTTTGGCATGCCATATAACTTTCATTGGCCTATAAAATATTATTGGAAGTGACAAAGCATTTTAAATATCCATACACACTAAGATTTGTGTGCTTGTGAAATTATCTATTTATTATAACTTCCTTGAACTGTAATTGCTAGATCTGAGGGAATGCACATTTTCATGGCATTAAGTAAATACTGTCAAATTACTCTCCATAAAGAGTATACTAACATAATACCACATGCAGTGCATGACTACCTGTTGCCCTGCATTATATCTAATATCACTTTGTGTGTGATTGTGCGTGTACACATATCTTTATCAAGATAGCAGGCAACACCATGATCTAATTTTTCCTAAGTATTCACTTTTTTTTACTGAAGTACACATTTATATATATAAATATGTAACATATATATATATATATATATATGT
Source organism: Leucopleurus acutus (assembly GCF_964270905.1). Lineage (NCBI taxonomy): Eukaryota > Metazoa > Chordata > Mammalia > Artiodactyla > Delphinidae > Leucopleurus > Leucopleurus acutus. The sequence goes on along the minus strand of NC_139145.1, from coordinate 108,658,337 downwards.
ATGGGGCCAATTGTATTCTTTTGTGAATTGTTATTCCTTTGCTTTGTCTATTTTTCTATTGTAATAGTCTAGTTAACAGCACACACTTTTACTATGATGACAGTCAAGTGTTTAATTCTCGTATCTGTATTGTTACAGATTATGTGGCCTTGGGTATTTTACTTAAAAGTTCTATAAGCCTCAGATCATAGTCACTCAGAGACCCGGGATGACAGATGTTCAATCTTAATACATGATTCAGAGTCAACAAAGCAGGGAAAAGGAAAATGGCAAATTGTATATTAGCTCTTAGAGCTTCTACCTGGAAATGTATTTATCACTTCCATTCATATATATAGATCAAATCCACATAGAAAGCCAAACTTTCTTTCAAAGTGGGGGAGGGATGTACAATCTTATCATGTGTGAGGATTATTTCTGATCAGCCCCCATAACTACCACAATCTGCCTTTGTAATGTTCAATCAGGCTCAAAATCCAGGGTTTCTGGGTGATGTGCTATATAGTCTTTTGATAGTAGGGTAGCAGCTGTAGTATCTACATCAAGTCTTGTGGTGGACTCTCTGGAATAAGATACCTATTTACTAAAATGACAAGCATCACTACAAAAAAAAATGTCTTAGATCTTTCTGCTATCCCAATGAGACCAAACAGTATAAAGCAGAAAGATACAAAAAAACAAAATTTTCTCTAGAATTAGAAATATTATGTGGGTCTATGGGTTTACTGCTCTAAGAGTAGAGAATGTTTCTTGATTAGCCTTTTATCTGTTCCCTGGGATCAGTGTCGATTTTGATTTGGGACCCTGGCTCCTCCCTCTCAAAATTTTTTCCTTGGCCACATCCACTTTGGAGGTTGAACAGCACTTTCCAACCCTCATCCTGCACACAGATATAGAATAATCCAAGTTTCGTTTAGTCTGGGCTAATGTTTCTATTGACACCAGGATTTAAGCTCTCTCAAACTTTGTTGGCTTCTTAGATATTTGATTCTAGTTAGCTGTATATGCCAAAACACAACACACAATTTCTTTCTAGACAAAATTCTCATATTTTCTGTATTTTTCTTCCTTAGCTTTATCTTACTCTCCTCTCTATGTAATTTTAGTTAGCATTTCAGATTTTGATCACACACACACACATATATGCACATATATTCTCTTTTCCTTAAACCTTTTATATAACTGAAAGGTGCCACAATCTGAGTTGGATCGTTACTCTGAAATTCATTAGTCCATTCAGAGTTTTTAAAAATTAGTGTGAAGGCCTTATTCTTGATTTAATCCTTCTGTAAGATTTAGTCTTAATCAGCTTTTATAGCTCAAAAGCCTATCATCTATCTATGTATCTCTCTACTTATTTACTTATTTTCCTGATTGTGGTTGAGAAGCAATTTCCTCTTCCATGCTGGCAAGTGGCTTTTCTCCCACACTCAAATAAGATTTAATAAGGGAAACTGGGCACAACGTATATGGAAACTCTATGCTATCTCTGCATTTTCTGAAAATCTAAACATGCTCTAAAATAAAAATGTTATTTAAAAAAATATATAAATTTGGACTATGTAAAAAATTACATTCTATTGATAGAATTCAGAGGTAAGAAATGAAACCTGTTTTTCTGCTAGTGAATTCAACTTATTTATAAGTTCTTATATCCACTGATGTCAGTGGAAAACATTGGCCTTTTAAGTAAGTTGGAGTCTTCTTTTAAAATTTAGTTTCTTTTGGGTTAATTGAATCAATTCAAGTTTCTACCCCTCTCCTTTCCTTTTGCTTTCCTCCTTAGATGGCTCTGGATACTGAGTTTATAATGATAGTGGGGTTTGAACTCTGGTTAATGTAAGGATACCTAGGATCTCACTGGCTTTCACCAAGAAAATACCTCCTTCTGGGTTTGTTAAGTCATGAAGTCTTCTTTGTTATTATGAAATGGCCCCCAAATCCATTTTCAAACCATTGGCTATACACCTTGTATTTAAGTCAGCTTATCTGATATAAATACAATCACATCAAATTTCTTACACTTTTATATTTGTATCCTTTTATTTTCAACTTGGGTCTTTATAATTAAACTGCCTCTCTATATGATATATGTAGAGAGAGAGAGATACCAACCACTGCCTTATAATCAAACATATTAATCTAATTACATTAAATGTAATTACTAATATGTAAGGTCTCAATCATCAGTATTGCTATTTGTTTTTTATACATCTCTTCTGGTTTGTTCCTCCATTTCTTCTACCTTTTGTTTTTGTTGTTAATCTCGGTTTTTTGTTTATTTGTTTTTGTTTGCCTGCTTGTTTTAATATTTTTTCTAGTTTCTTGGCTTATCAGCTGTATATTTTTAATTACTTTTATGCTTACTCTAGTGATTCCAATATATATCTTTAATCTATCACATTATACTCTATATTAATATTACCCTCCTTCTCTCCAGTATAATAACAGCACTATAATTTAACCAGCCTCCCTTATCTTTGTGTATTATTTTTATTCACTTTAGTTCTATTTCAATACATTGTTAATATATTTGCTTTCATCAAACAATTAAATTTGGGGGGATTCAGGACAAACATTTTTTATATTTATCCACAAATTTATCAATTCCAGTGCTCTTGGTGTATATGTGTGTGTGTGTGTGTGTGTGTGTGTGTGTGTATAACTGTCTTCTTTGATTATCATCTAAGAACCAGCTAACAGAATATATTTACAGCTTCAGGCCCCATAGCTTTCTCTTAGGGAACTCTGAGTCTGGTTTTTATCATCAATGAAGATAGCTTCTGGGAAAATGGAGAAAACTCTCTTATATTAGTTTGAGGTCTCCCTTTTAAAAAAAAAAGACAAGTTTCCCTAAGTTTTTCAAGTAAGTCTAGTGAGTCCTGCATAAGACAAAAAATATGCCTTATGCAAATAATGTCCCTCTGGATTTTTAGAAGTGTAGACCTATTTAAATTTAAGATTGATAAGCTATTCTATGTTGAACTGAATATCTACTGCTAGACATTAGTTCCACTATCTAAGTGTAATTTAACTCCACCACTACAAAATCTGTGGGATACCAAAATAATACAATTTCAAAAATCATAACTGGAATGTGTTAAATTATGTTCTCAACTCTCAGAACAATGATTGTCGTAGGAACAGATTCATGTGGTGCCATTTTCTGTTTCATTACAGTCTCTGTCATAAGAAGGATGTGGTAGAATTCTAATGTCTCATATATTCCTATAAATTACAGGATTCTACTACACAGTGGTGACCTTTTCAGTGTTCTGTGATTTGATTGGCTACTCATTGCATTTTTCCCTTGCCTGGTGTCCCACTAACCTGTAGGGAAGAGATAGAATGAATAGCCAGTTAAAGTGCAGAATACTGAAAAGGTCAAAACAGTACAATATGTTATTTCTACTCTGAATATATCAGATACTAACCAGATGTTGTAGTTGTTCTATAAGGACAAGGAGAAGTATAGTTGCAGGGGAAAAAAGGAGCAAAAGACAATCACTTTACATTTCAGTCGACAAATTACCAAAGACATGTTTTTCTGAATAACTCAAATTATTTTCAAAATTAAAAAGTTAAACCCCATTTCAAAAGCAAATACAAAGTATATTTAGTTTTGACATTTAAATCAGTCTCTTTGGAAGCTGTTTAAGTATCTGTCACTAGATACCTGAATAGATGCAAAGAAAACATCACTTTCCAGCAGCTTTGGTCTTCTTTTTTTTTTTTAATACTATGTAACTTTTAATTTGTTCTAATATTTCATTGGTATTAACTAACTATCACGACTGTATAATCTTTACGAAAGAAAGTATAAGTAACAATATAGGGGCCATCACATATTTTAAAAATTTAGTCATCTTCCTTTTTCAGAATTTTTCCACTGCCAGAATACTAAATTCTAACCGTTAAAAGGATATGTAACTACCATCATTATGATAAAAACTCTGATTGTTGGTTTTTTATATCATGGTAGCATTGCACTCCATGTACACTTCTGCTACTTATCTTATGATTTCATTTATACTCACTTACTGTCCCCAGAAATAAACTGGCTTTAAGTTGATAATTATGATCCAGACTTATGGATCGCCCATCAAAAACAACAAGTATCAGCCAGAAACTCTACTTCCCCCAAATAAATTTACCTTGAATGTTTACCATCTTTAGTCCAACTTTATGACTCTTTTAGTCAATTTGTTTAGACATTTAAGTGCACTCTACTCATTAGAATTTTATTTTACACAGAAATCAATTATTCCAGAATGTGGTAGAAACAACCTAATAACACCTGGTGTTGACAAGTTAGATCAGAATTTGTCAGCAATAGCTTTACCCAGATGTAGATTGAATATCTGTTCCAGCCAGATAAGCATTCAGGGGGAAAACATTAATCTTACAGACTTTTAGTTTCTTTTATCATTTTTCTATGGCTATCTTTTAAATATAAATTTTATATATATATATATGTATATATATATATATATATATACATATATATATATATACCGACCCATCCTTCTACTTGGCCAGTCTCTTTCTTAGTCTTCCTTTCCATGATTTGCTAATTTTTACTTATCACACAATAAAGGGATCTTGGTATGACTGTTCCAATACCACATCTGCACCATGTCAGAAAACTGTATTTAAAAATATGGGCTTCCCTGGTGGCGCAGTGGTTGAGAGTCCGCCTGCTGATGCAGGGGACATGGGTTCGTGCCCCGGTCTGGGAAGATCCCACATACCGCAGAGCAGCTGGGCCCATGAGCCATGGCCATTGAGCCTGCGCGTCCAGAGCCTGTGCTCTGCAACGGGAGAGGCCACAACAGTGAGAGGCCTGTGTACCGCAAAAAAAAAATAAAATAAAAAAATAAAATAAAAATAAATATTTCATTGTCAACTCTTGGAGACTTGTGTTTTTCAAAAAAGTCAGGACTTATCTCCATAGAAATAGTGGGATAATCAAATTATTAAGTTTTAAACACCAGGGCTTGAAGTAAGTTTCTATGTTAGCATTTATATTTCTAAGGGGTAAGGGTAAGGATTTAGAATGAGGAGAATACTAATCATCAATAAAAATATGTACTACCATCACCTACATTAGTAAGATATTATCAGATGTAAAATATTTATTTCAGGAGAGAACACTGGAAGATGAAGTGAATAGGGAAAACATCAATGGAAGTACATCAGGAATTGAGTATTGGAGGAATGATAGATGAAATGAAAGAGAAAAAAACCAAGTTATGCACAGTGAAAAGAAACTAAATCACATAAAGTTGAGAAATAGCAAAGCCAACAATTAATAACATTAATAAAGGGTAGTAGGGGATAGTGAGGGAACGGTGTGGGAAAAGCAGTAAAGTTTGAGATTTAATTGTTAAAATAGGAAGTTTGGCATCCATTATATAAGTAACAGGGATCACAGGCATGGGGTAAGTATTGGTATGTAACATCTATTAGGAGTCAGTTTTATAGTATAGGTATGAAGTAAACAGAATCCTAATCTTAGTCTGGCAAAAGTATGATTGGAGAGGCAGTAACATGTAATACTAATACAAAAAAAGTACTAATTGATGACTGAAAGAATACAAAAGTTGAAGGAGAAGATTAAAAATGGATTCATAATAATGGATGAGTAATGTGGCAGAAAGGAGAGGTTGGTATGCAAATTGTTTGATGTGTTAACAATATTTTGGCACTCTTTCAGAATTGTTTGGCGAAACCCGCTCTATTCTTTCATTCATTCATTTAGATTAAGTGGCTGAGGACCTTATCTGTGCCAAACAGTACTACACAGGTCACTGGACAAGGGAGAGATCACAGACAGTATTGCAGGAATAGCATCATGAACTCTACCTTCAGTCTACCTTCAGGTATTTGGAGAAAATACCTGTTCCTATGGAACTTACCTGTTAGTAGGGGAAACTGACACCAAACAACTATAGAAATAAAGAAGCAATTAATATAATGCCAAGACAGTACTGAGAAGAAAAATGAGAGCAAGGGATAGACTGAATGGGGAGGGGGAATATTATTTTAGATTAAGTGATCAGAGAAATATCTCCAAAGCAATGTTATTCTAACAAAGACCAGAAATGTGTGGAACATTAGTAATGTGAAGATCTATAGCAAGAGATTCCACAGAAAGAGAAAAGCAAATAGAATGGTCCTGGAGCCAGAATGAGTTTGTGTGATAAAGAAACAGCAAGAGTCTGTAAAAGGAGCACTAAGAGGGATTAATACTGGATGCTTTGGAAGAAGAAAATACAATTATTTCATTTGTGATAAAATAATTCTGTTAATTTTTACATACTAATATGCAAGTATTAAGTTATTCCTAAAACAATATTTGTAGCATTATAAATTCTATAAATATTCCCTTACCAACTTTTTGCTTATGGGAATATATTTTTATTTCCTCCTAAGTATTTCGGTGTTTAATATTCCTCTTAGATTATTGAAACAGAAATAATGTCATCTGTCACTGACCTGGGAAACTCCAATTCTGGAGTTTCTATGTTCCTGAATGGAACTGTATACTTTCTTAAACTATACTTAAATCTGATGTTAAGATTGCTGTTGCGTGTGGAAAAAAAATTAGTCAAAAGAAAATCTTTGGAAAGTGGACTATTTGATTCAACCAAAATAATACAGTTTAGCTTCTCATTTAGTCACTCAGTTTTCCAAATGATAAAAACATAATTTTATTACAGAGGTTAACAATTTAATATAGAAGATATTTGTGATATATGGAGGCACTTTACTATTCCCTTATAGATCAGCTTCCAGCTTATACAATTTGGTTAATGGCATCATAATTCATCTAAGTTTTAAATCTTCTTATTGGATATTGTGCCCAGTTTCCCATCTTCCCTCTCCATATATATATATATATATATATATATATATATATACACACACATACATACACATACACACACACATATATATATATATGGCTTTTTAACTTTTTATATCTTAAATAATGCAAACTTCATTGGCTTCCCACAGCCTAATAAACTGGTTCCAAATTTTAGACATGTAAGAACTACCTGTCAAAACCAGATTTTAATCTGTTCTACTGTGTGAGTATCCCAGAATTTGTATGATATATTTCAAATAAAATGGATGGATTGCAAGTCCCCAAGCAAAGTGTGTGATGTTTTTCCTCTATTTTTGTTTTAACACAATATGAATTTCCTTCCTTTTTTGTGAATGTTAAATTCTTCTATGCCTTTGAAGATATAGCTTGTCTTTCAGTACATCTACCCCTTGACATTAGGGGAGCCTACAACATCAAAGTAAAGTAAATTCTGACAGTATAAGAAAATGACACTTAAAATAAAGGGATAGGTAATTAGAAAGTAGTTATTGGAAATTACAAATACTATTGCCAAAATGAGAAATTGAATACAAAGGATAGCTGATAAAGTCAATAATATCTTCCTGAATATCAAGCAAAATGGCAGAAAATATCAGAGAGTGTAAGAGACAGTACAATCCTGGAGTTACAAAATATGGTTAAAAACGATTCCATTATGTAAGAGCAGAGAAAATAAAAGACAGTATTTATTTTAAAAAATAATAAAAATGCACAGAGTTAAAGAAAGAAGGTCATCAGAGTTTAGTAGAGCTCACCTAGTTCCTATAGGAGAAAAAAGATGAAGTTCAAGATACCTTTCTGAAATTTCAAAGTGCCAAGAATAAAAGAAAACAGATTTTAAAAATTTCCAATGACTAGGAAGAAAAGTTCATCAAGAAAGTAATGAGTATTAGATTAGCAATGCACTCATCATTACACTGACCATAAAGGCAAAAGAACAGTGTTTTCAAATTATAAAAAATAAAAATCAAAATAAAAAGAATTTAGAATTCTCTACCCATAATCAAACATAAGGAAAAAATGAAAATATTTTCAGATACATGGAATGTGATAGTATCTGGAAGAATTCATTTGTGCATTTTACTTTTCTACACTTCCTAGGAAGTGATCTTTCTCCTAGTAAACCAGAGACATTCAGGTTGTCTCAGTAAAAACTGTGATTGTATTGCAGAAATGCAAATTTTGCCAATATGATAGATATGGTATCTCAAGGCTGTTTTAATTAACATCTCTTTTATTACTATATGATCGAGTATATCTTCTTTTACTTGAATTCATTTTGAGTACCTCATTTTTCTGTTAAGTATTTTGTTGTTGTTTCGTTTTCTATTTTGACTTCTCCAAACTCTAGTTATACTCTAGATTTTAATTCTGTTTGTAGGTTTGGATATAGATAGTCCTCTCTATTAACAATGATTCCTAAATGTTGACGATAAAAATCTATTGCTTTTGCCTTATTTTTTCTTCTTAAGATTTTATCTAACAATTGCTTCCTATTCTATGATCACAAAGACATCCCTCTATTTTTTTCTATTAATTACAACACTACTATCATAACCTCTAAATCTCTTCCACATGGACTCCTTTGTATACTATATTGATTAGGTATCCAACTATAACTGTATCTGTATACCAAGCCATTTTTTCCATTATTATCAAACAATCAGGCTTTTTATGCGGTGCCACATTTACCTTTTTTCATATATGAAACTTTAGTTTATTGCTACGCTTTTTAATTAACATGGTCTTGAGTTATGCCTAAATATTTCGTAAGTTGAATCTTTTTGTACCAAATACAGTCTTTGCTGTAGTTTTACAGATTTCATTACCAATTCATGTATTTTCAAAATTAATTTTAGAATCTGTCAAATTCCTCAAAGAATACTAGTAGAAGTTAATTGAATTCCATTAATTTATGGTTTAATTTGAAGACTCATAATGTTACATTACTTCTGTTTGTTAATATGTTATATATTTTCATTAGTTTATGTATTATTTTACATGTAATACAAATTTGATGGTCTTATTTTGGGTAATATTCATCAGTTTACAGGTCCATTAAACAAGAAGTATATGATTCCATATACCTTGCAAATATAAGGTACACCTTTTTCTATTGATGCCTCAACTAGATGAATGTAACTGACAATTTCTGTCAAGATACTAGAGCACAGAAAAATCCGGTTAATCAGCAGCATTTTTAGACTTCTTCAATTCCAGAGAAATCTATTCACATCTGGGTGTGTTTCACATTACATAGACCCATAAAGTGATCTGTTGACAGAATTAATGAGCAAAAGAAGGTAGCTTCAGGAATGTAATTATTTATTAGTTTGATAATAGTTTTGTCAAATCGTTCCAAACATATCCTAATGATTAGTGAAAAATCAGTTGTACAAAATATAAGCATTTTCTTTTCTATAGTGCAATTTTTACAATAAATAATGTCTAGTTCCAGCAAATCTATGTTAATGTTGAATTTGGAAATAAGAATTAGGGCATTTATTTTGCCTTTTGCTAGAATAATTATATCACCTGTCTTTATTTTGTATAACAAATTGATATAATGATTGTCTCACTGTGATAAAATCTCATGATTATCTCAGTGATAATCACTGACAAAAAAATTACTAAATGAAAAATCTAGCTGTTGCCTTGCAGACTTATAGAACAGTTATAATCCAAACAACATAAAACAATTACTCTTTCTGTTACTGCATTAACTTATACAGGCACAATATTATTATTCATTTACTGAGATAAATTAACTATGACTGCATGTTAATAAAATTTAATTTTAAAATACTAGGAACAGGAATCTAAAATATGTTTTGAATTCCCTCTGAGGGCACCTCTCACTACAGTAGATAACTTGGAATCACAGAGCACGAGATTAATACGTTTTCATCTTTTAGACTGCAATTAGGTAACTGAGATGGCTGTAACGGTGTCATTTTATCAGCTAATAATTTCTTTGATCATGTATATTTTTCCACATTGGCTCCATAGGGTCTTTTGGTCTTTGTTTTTTTTTCTTTGTTTTCTTTCTTTTTTTGGTAATGCTATATCTGTACAATCATGTTTCCTTTAATTCTTGCTCATGTTTAAAGTGGACAGCGCAGTGCAAACCATTCATTTACTTTTATATGATGCTTGGCTTTCTTTGCACCTTATCCAATACTTGTTTGTCTCCATACCTAAGCTGTAATTTGAAAGAAAGTTGTGTATTTGAACCTTTTTCTGTAACATACCGAAGAGGGTAAAACTGGGCAAAAACAGCTTTTGTGAAGGAACTTAGTTTCGCTTTCTTTTCTGAGGCCTTACTGAATGTTCTGTTCAAGGATTGGCTCTTTGGGTTGGGAGTTTGAATCATATTCACATCTGATGATTCACTTTGGATGCAGCTCGTTCCCTGATTCTTATGTGAAGCATTGTAGACTCTATTTTTATCAGAGTGAGTTATCACTACTTGTCTAATGTCCCTGGTTTCACATATCTTTTCCTCAAAGCCATTTGGCTTCCCTCAAATGAAAATAAAAAGAATTTTCCTTAGCTCTCTACCCTCAAATTTTGGAGCTATTAATGAGAATTTTCAAGACACTGTCCATTCACATTGCATTTAGTTGCCACGTCTCCTCAGTCTTCTCCTATTGTGAGAGCTCCTCAATTATTCCTTGTCTTTCATGACCTTGATAATTTATGAGTACTGGACAGTTATTTTTAATATTTTTTATATAGGTTTGTTTGGCATTTTACATTATTAGAATGAGGTTTTGCATTTTGGGGAAAATATCACAGAGGTGATATGCCCTCACTACATAATATCAGGAGGTACATGATACTATCATAACTTATTGCTGGTAATGTAAATCTTGATCACTTGACTGAAGTGGTATCTATCAGGATTCTCCAAGGCAAAATTTCTATTTTTTTCCTTTGTAATTATTAAATATTGGGGGAGAGATACTTTGAAACTATAGAAATATCTTGTTTCTGCTTAAACTTTTATCCACTAATTTTAATATCCATCAGCAGATCCTGTCTGTGGCAATTATTATTCATATTTTAATAATGATTTTCTAGTTCCTTATTGCTTCTACATTACTAATTAGAATGCTTCTGTAAGGAACTGTTGTTCTTCCTCATTTAATATTTATTTGCAGCAATATGGACACATGGATATTTATTATGTTATAGTCCAATACTACTGCTATGTATATTTTTTAATTTTGTGGCCATTGAGAAGTCTTTCAGGTTGTCTATATGATGTTCTTTTTTTTGTTGTTTTTTTTTTGCAGTATGTGGGCCTCTCACTGCTGTGGCCTCTCCCATTGCGGAGCACAGGCTCCGGACGCACAGGCTCAGCGGCCATGGCTCACGGGTCCAGCCACTCCGCGGCACGTGGGATCCTCCTGGACCGGGGCACGAACCCTCATCCCCTGCATCGGCAGGCTGACTCCCAACCACTGCGCCAACAGGGAAGCCCCTATGATGTTCTTTTAATAAGTTCCCATCTTTCCCTTCTCTCCTTCCTTCCTCCCTCCCTCCCTCCCTTCCTTCCTCCCCCCTCCCTCCTTCCCTCCCTCCCTTCTTCTCTCTTTCCCTGCCTCCCCCTTTCTTATATAGCAATTCCTTACTTTATGGAATCCAAAGGATGGTTCAGGTTTATCTTGTATTTCCCCTATACCAGCCCTGGAATGACTGTTCTTCAAGGCGCCCTGGTTCCTTTTATTAGAAAACGGTATTTAGAAACAATTATCTAGGTGCTACGTGGTGTCATTGCTTCAAACTCCTATGAATGAATAAAGCTAGGGAATGTATGAGTGTATACTAAGCATGCACAAACACACAATTATATTTCTATCGATTTTCCCTAAATATATATTTTAAATGAGTCCATAAAAATTACTCTGACTCTAATTCAGGAGCAGTGAGCTCAATCTAGCTTTCTCCATTTCATTATTTCTTAATTTCATTTTCTTACAATGAGAAATGTAATTTTCATTTTCTATAATATATTACCTATTTGTTCAATCTTAAGATACAAACTATAGTTTCAGGACACAGAAGCCATACCTTTGTGAGGAAAAAAATAATTTTCAACTAGAGTAAACTGTTTGCATAAATTTCTTTTTGTCTTTAGTCATATTGCATCCCGTCAAAACACAGTTTTCCCATGTTTCTTAGGTCAGCTCCTTTCTTTCCATCTCCTTCAATGTGGTTATTTAGCTCATGTATAATACAGTTAGATTCACTTGTCCAGTCCTTGTATTAAATATTAGTCAGCTTGGGCTGCCATAACAAAATGCCACATACTGGGCAGCTTAAACAACAGAAATTTATTTTCTAACAGTTCTAGAGATTAAAAAGTTCAAGAACAAGGTGCTAGTCAATTCAGTTCCTGGTGAGAGCTTTATTCCTGGCTCACAGATGGCACTCTTCTTCCTGTGTCCTCACATGGTGATGAGAAAGAGAGCTCTCCAGTGTCTCTTCTGATAAGGACACTAATCCTATCAGATTAGGGCCCTACTCTTATAACCTCTTTGACCTTAATTGCTTCCATACTCCAATTACACTCACACTGGGGCTTCAACATAGGAAATTTGGGGGCATACAATTCAGTCCATAGCAATCCTAATATCCCCCAACATCCTAGTTGATATTTTAAAGACATTTCATACGACAAAATTCACATTTTGTGCTGTATAGTTCTATGGATTGGAGCAAACACATAGAGTCTTGTATCTGCCACACTACTTACAAAGAGAATAATTCCCACAAAAAAATCCCCCCATGCTACCCACCTCTTCCCTACCAACCAACTCTTGGCAACCACTGACCTATTTTCCTTCCTATAGTTTTACCAGTTTCCAGAGTGTCATGTCAATAGAATCATACAGTATTTAGCCTTTTATGTTTGGCTACTATAACTTAGCAACATGAATACTGTATATCTCCAATTTTTAAAAATTTATGTCAGTAACTTATAATTTCAGATATACCAGATCCTACACATATTTTGTTAGATTTTTACCCAAGTATTTCATCTTTTTTCTAGTGTCATTATAATGTTTTTTCCATTGTGAATTTCACTTGTTTATTACAAGTACATAGGAATAGGGTTGATTTTTCTATGTCTGTATCGGGTCTTGCTCAACTAATTAATTAGTTTAGAGAGGTTTCTTTGTGAATTCTTTTTACATAAAAAATATTTTACCTAGAAAATTATAACATGAAAACAGATCAATTTATTTCTTCCTTTCTGATCTGTATGCATTTTATTTATTTTTCTTGACTTAATGCACTGGCTTGTATTTCGAATACAATGTCACATAGTAGAGGTGAGAGGACATTTTTACCTTGCTCTGAATCTCAGGAAAAATTCACTCAGTCTTTCTTCATTAAGTTTGATATTAGCTATAAGTTTGTTTTGATAAGATTATAATCTTATCTTGATAATCTTATAAGATTAAGAAAGTTCCCTTTTATATCTACTTAACCGAAAGCTTTTATGATGAATATTTTCAAATTCTATCAAATGGTATTTCTGCATCTTTTAAGATTATCATATGTTTTTTCTCCCTAAGTCTTTAAATATGATGAATGACACAGATTATTGAGTGTTGAATGAGTCTTGTTTCTCTGAGGATACACTCCACTTGGCTGGATATTTTTATTTTTATATATTGCCAGATTAAATTTGCTAGAATTCTCTGAAAGATATTTGTTTCTATATTCATGAGGGACATTAAGGGTTGCTCAGTTCTTTTCTTGCAATATCTTTGTCTTGTTTAGGTATTAGAGTTAGGCTAAGCTTATATAATGTGTTGGAAAATGATTCCTTTTCCTTAATTTTCTGTAAGAAATTATGCAGATTTAATATTATTTTTATTCTTAAATATTTGGTAGAACTCAACACAATCAGTCCCCATCTGGGCTTGGAGATTTATTTTTAGAATAGTTTTAACTGCAAATTCAGTTTCTTTATTTGACATAAGACCATTCCTATATCCTATATTTTTTATTTTTTCTTAAGTGATTTTTGGAAATATGTACCTTACAAGGAATCAGTCTCTTTCACCTCCATTGTTCAACTGATGGACTCAATCTTTCTTATTCTCTTTTAAATGTATGTAATATATGTAGTATTATCCCTTCTCATGCTCAATATTGGTAATTTCTGTCTCCTCTATTTCTTGCTAGGTTAGTTTATTTAAAGGTTATCAATTTGACTGATATCTTCAAAATACCAGATTTTAGATTTATTTTCTTTATTAGTTTGTAGTTTTAATTATTCTCTGCTTTATGTTTATTACATTCTTTATGTCTACATATATTTTAAAATTTCTTGTAGTTTATTTGTTGGCAATAAATCCTTAAATTTTTGTTTGTCTGAGACAGGCTTTATTTAACCTTCATTTTGGAAAGATATTTTCAATGCATGTAATTCTTGCTTTTCCTTTTGCATTCATCACTTTAGAGATGTCACTCCATCAGCTTCTGCTTTATGTGGTATGAACAAGAAGTCACCTGTAATTCTTATCTTTGTTCATCAGAATTTAGTGTTTCTACAGTATGGTACTGGCACAAAAACAGAAATACAGATCAGTGGAACAGGATAACAGGATCCAGAGATAAACCCACACGCCTGTGGTTACCTGATCTATGACAAAAGAAACAAGAATATATAGGGGAGAAAAGACAGTCTCTTCAATAAGTGCTGCTGAGAAAACTGGACAATTACATGTAAAAAAAAATGAAATTAAAACATTCTTTAACACCATACACAAAAATAAATTCAAAATGGATTAAAGACCTATCAATAAATAGAAGGCCAGATACTATAAAACTCTTAGAGGAAAACATAGGCAGAACACCCTCTGACATAAATCACAGCAAGATCTTTTTTGATCCACCTCCAAGAGTAATAAAAATAAAAACAAAAATAAACAAATGGGATCTAATTAAACTTAAAAGCTTTCACACAGCAAAGGAAACCATTAAAAAAAAAATGAAAAGGCAACCCACAGAATGGGAGAAAATATTTGCAAATGAAGCAACCAACAAGAGGTTAATCTCCAAACTATACAAATGGCTCATGCAGCTCAGTTTCAAAAGAACAAACAACCCAATCAAAAAATGGGCAGACGACCTAACTAGACATTTCTCCAAAGAACACATACAGATGGATAAAAAGCACATGAAAAGCTGCTCAACATCACTAATTATTAGACAAATGCAAATCAAAACTACAATAAGGTATCACCTCACACTGGTCAGAATGGCCATCATCAAAATATCTACAAACAATAAACACTGGAGAGGGTGTGGAGAAAAGGAAACCCTCCTACACTGTTGGTGGGAATGTAAATTGGTACAGCCACTACGGAGAACAGTATGGAGGTTCCTTAGAAAAAGTAAAAATAGAGCTATCATATGATCCAGCAATCCCACTCCCCAGCATATACCCAGAGGAAACCATAATTCGAAAAGATACATTCATCCCAATGTTCATTGCAGCACTATTTACAATAGCCAGGATATGGAAGCAACCTAAAGGTCCATCAACAGAGGAATGGATAAAGAAGATGTGGTACACATATACAGTGGAATATTGTTCAGCCATACAAAAGAACGAAATATTGTCATTTGCAGCAACATGGGTGGACCTAGAGATTGTCATACTAAGTGAAGTAAGTCAGACAGAAAAAGACAAATATCATATGATATCGCTTATATGTGGATTCTAAAAAAGTGGTACAAATGACTTATCTACAAAACATAAATAGAGTTACAGATGTAGAAAACAAAGTTATGGATACTGGGGGTAAGGCTGGGGGGAGGGATAAATTGGGAGATTGGGATGGACATATACATATTACTATATATAAAACAGATAACTAATAAGGGCCTATTGTATAGCAGAGGGAACTTTACTCAATACTCTGTAATGGTCTATATGGGAAAAGAATACAAAAAAGAGTGGATACATGTATATGTATATGTATAACTGATTCACTTTGCTGTACACCTGAAACTAACACATTGTAAATCAACTATACTCCAATAAAAATTTTTTTAAAATTTTTAGAAAAGGAACTTAGTGCTTCTGTTTTCTCTTGCTGTCTTCATCATTTTCTTCTTGTATTTTCTTAGAAGTTTAAATATGATATGATTAGGTTTGTTTTGTTTTATATTTTTTATCCTATCTGATATTCTCTGAATTCTCTGCAACTGAAAATTTGTGTTTATTATTAGTTTTGAAAAATTCTCAGCTAATATTTCTTCAAATATATCTTCTTTCCAGTTCTATCTTCTCCTGGGATTATTACACTTATGTTACAACATTTTATATTGCCCCATAGACTGGTTATTTTGTTCTTTTTTTAACTATTTTTTCTCTTTTGTATTTATATTTAGTACTTTTTAAAGACCTATGTTCAAGTTCACTGATTTTTTTTCTTTGTCTGCATTGAGTCTACACATTGAAGACACTCTTCATCTCTGTTGCTATTCTTTTTAATTTTCATTTTACTGTTTCTTACCACTTCCAAAATACTATTAACATTTTATTATTATTTTCCTTTTATAAATCTCCTTACATCACAGAAAATTTTTCATAAATAAATTTTAAAAGAAGAATATAATGACAAATAGTATCTGTGTCAGTTCTCTGAAACTGAAGGTCTTCATAGAAAACTGGCCACAAAGTTCTCAAGGATTTACTGAAGAAATTTTGGTTTACTTTTTTTTTTTTTTTTTTTTTGCAGTACGTGGTCCTCTCACTGTTGTGGCCTCTCCTGTTGTGGAGCACAGGCTCCGGACGCACAGGCTCAGCGGCCATGGCTCATGGGCCTAGCCGCTCCGCGGCACGTGGGATCTTCCCGGACCAGGGCACGAACCCATGTCCCCTGCATCGGAAGGTGGACTCTCAACCACTGTGCCACCAGGGAAGCCCTACTATTTTTTTTCATCCTTTTAGTATTCAAAAATTCTAGTATGACTTCTTGCCATTTTCAGTTTTTAAATAATTAAATCTCCATCTTCCCTATAAAGATATTCGTCTGGTACAGATTCATCAAAACAGGAGTGGAGGAAAGGACCACTGGGGGACTGCCTGACATTTCAGGAAGGAGCTCCACCTATACAACCACAGGAAGAAAAGGAATCAAACCAAATCTAATCTTGCATGTTTTCTATCTTTAGCATGTCTGTCATATTAACTATAGTTTTTTTAAAATTTCCTGTCTGCCAGTGTCCTACCTGTGTCTAGTTTTGATGATTGCTTTGTCTCTTATGAGTGTGTTCTTTCTTGCTGTTTTATATGCCTTATAATTTTGTTATTATTTTTGTTGTTGTTGAAAGCCAGTCATTTTACATAGAATAGTAGAGAATAAGATGAATAGTTTTCATGCTTGGAAATGGACAGGCCTTTGCTTCTGCTCATTTAGCATAGGGAGATGTTTAGGTGAACTACTTAGGAATTGGTCTGGATTTAAATTTGTTGCTGCTATTGTTACCCTCAGTGTACCACAGCCTTTAAATTCTTGTAGGGATATCTTTTTTTTACGGTGGGGCTTGGTTTACTGGAGCAATGAGTATTTGCTTCTGATTTTTGTATCTACCTTTTGCATTGTGCCTCAAAAAGGGTCTCTTTGATTGCTCCTGCTCTTCTCTCTCTCTCCCAGCAGTTTTCTACTGTTATTTGTTATTCAAAGCATGTTACCTAGGGAGGAGTTGGTGATGAAGGGGAGGGTGCTTTTTCTGTTGCTTTAAGCCTGAATCTTAGGTAATCATGTGTCTGGGTTTTAGATGTGTGGCCTTTTTGTACCCTCTGCCCCTTCCCAAACTATAATTTTGGGCCCAACATATTATTTCACACTTCTCCTGAAGTAAGGTTTATTTTTTTCCCTCTATTCCCTTTCCTCAAATGTAATGAATTTTCATAAAGGCATTAAGGGAAGCAGTGCTCATTGCCCTTTCCTCCACATTTTAAGGCTCTTGTTGAGAAGTAGAGATAGGATTGGGCAAAATTTCCTGTATCTTCTAGAGGGCTTCTATTCCTCTTCCCTAGATCTGCATCAGAATGCTCATTTCTTACGTTTTTTAAGATCTTCTCTGTGACTCCTCAGTGTGGTCTACAGAGAAAGAACCTCCAAGATGATATAGACTCCCACAGTTTTTTGAGCCTCCTATAGGCTTCATAATGTCCTACTAACTCACGCTTGGTCTTGGATGAATTGTCAATTATTTTAGCTAAACTTTTTTTTTTTTTTTACTGCCATCTAGCTGAGTCTACCCAAAGGGAACCACTTCTCACATCTTTTCTCTACCTGCCAGTGTCATCTCTCTTTAAATTTTTGGTCAGTTGATTCCTCTGCAACTTCAGCAATCCAATGGGTTAAAAAAATCATTTTTCATTTTGAGACTGACAGCCATGTTCCTTCTGTATCTTGAGACTCCAAAGCTGCAGCTATAAATCCTGTGCTGGAATTTTTTTTATAGTAGGAACTGTTTTGCTTGGTTGCCATCCCTTATTTCCCATAATTCAGTTGACTAAAGCTAATTAACTCTCATGGTTACGGACATGACACAGGATATTATTTATATTTTATGGCAAACTTAATAAGATATTGAAGAAAATAGCCAAAAATCTAGCTTATATCAAATTCTTGAAGATGTTAAAGTTCAGAAAACTGAATTTATATTGCTTTTTGCCACATTCATGCTTTTTCAGATTTAATAAATGTGTATACAATTAAATGCAAATTTGCATTAAAGATTTACTATTATGTTCTTTAACTTTATTGAACAATGGTCACTCCTCCCCTTCCCCTTAAAAGGAAAAAAAAAAATGTCCTAGGGAGAACTGGCCCCTGTAATTCAACACTGAACAACTATTTCATACAGTCCAACAACCACCTAGCTCATATACTGTTAAGATTCACTCATGTCAAATATATAACTCAGGAACCTTGAGACACTGTTCTAATAGCTCTAAGAAGCTTCCAGAATTTGTAGCTGTGGCAAAGTGATGTTAAACAAACTAGTATCTTATAAAGGGAAAATGACTGTAAAGTGACAGTACAATGCATGCAAAGTCCAGAAAAGGAAAGGATCATATATTCAGAAAGCCTCATTTTAGGATCTGACAAAACAATCCAGAAAGCAAGAGAATTATATTTACACAACTCATATGTTCAAAAGAAATTTAATGCTTGATTTTTTCTTATGGTTCTTTTTTTTTTTAAGTCTTTATTGAATTTGTTACAATATTGCTTCTGTTTTATGTTTTGGTTATTTTGGCTGCAAAGCATGTGGAACCTCAGCTCCCCAACCAGGGATTGAACCTGCACCCCCTGCACTGGAAGGTGAAGTCTTAACCACTGGACTGCCAGGGAAGTCCCTCTTATTTGTTCTTGATCATAAAGAGTTCTCCTATCTTATAACGTCACTCAAAAAAACAAAAAAATACTCTGCATGTATTTTTGTACACACACTCTGTGTGTACACTGGTACATCATTGATACTGTACTTGGTTTCTTTTCAGAAAAGAAGAGTAATTCCTTCACTTAGGTATTCAGTTTTCTCTAAGACAGCACTTTTTTCAAGTTTTTTTAATATAAAATTGTTTTTGTGTTATTGAAAACTCCATTTTGAAAATGCAAAAACAGCACAAGAAATCAAAAGACAGCACTGATGTGAACATTTGCTTCCCTAATATGCTGGAAAGATATAATAAGCTAGGTGACTGTGAAAATTCCTAGATTCAAATAAAGTAGTTGACATTAAAAGATGAATGATTTATTTTATATTAAAATTAAATTGTACTTTACCACCTGCATTATTGAGTTCATGTAGAATAGCTTATTATTCAATATATTCAGTCTATATAATTGTTATATCTATATCTAGATCTGTATTTTATTTATTTCTATTTCTATGACTTTAATATCAAGTTCTCAAATTAAACATCAGTTTTTCTGCCTGTAAACACTAGTAATTCTTTCTTGGTTCTGTTTCCTACTCATGATTACCACATGCAAGTATTTGTTCCTTGTGTTTCAACTGGTGGATTTTGTTTGTTGGTTTATTGATATATCTATAAAACTTCTAACTCTCAAAAAGAAGTGCCTGTGACATAAAAACAATGTTATAAAGAATGGAAACACAAAAGACCCCAAATGGCCAAAACAACCTTGAGAAAGAAGAACAGAGCCGGAAGTATCACACTCCCTGATTTCAAATTATACTGTAAAGCTAGAGTCATCAAAACAATATGGTACTGGCACAAAAACAGATACATAGATCAAAGGACCAGAATAGAGAGCCCAGAAATAAACCCACACACATATGGTCACCTAATTTATGACAAAGAAGGCAAGAATAACAATGGAGAAAAGACAGTCTCTTCAATAAGTGGTGCTAGGAAAACTGGACAGCTGGAAAAGAATGGAATTAGAACATTTTCTCATACCATATACAAAAATAAGCTCAAAACGGATTAAAGACCTAAATGTAAGACCTGAAACCATAAAACTCCTAGAAGAGAACATAAGAAGAATGCTCTTTGACAAATCATCACAGTATTTTTGTGGATCTGTCTCCTCAGGCAAGGGCAAAAAAGCAAAAATAAACAAGTGGGACCTGAGTAAAATTAAAAGCTTTTGCACAGCAAAGGAAACTATCAACAAAACAAAAAGCAACCTACTAAATGGAAGAAAATATTTGCAAATGATATGACAAATAAGGGGTTAATACCCAAAATCAACAGCACATATAACTCAATATAAAAACAAACAAACATCCTAATCAAAAAGTGTGCTGAAGACCTGAACAGACATTTTTCCTAAGAAGATATACAAATGGCCACCAGGCTCATGAAAAAATACTCAACATCCCTAATGGTCACAGAAATGCAAATCAAAACCAAAATGAGATATCACCTCACACATGTCAGAACTCCCATCATCAAAAAGACCACAAATAATAAATGTTGGAGAGAATGTGGATAAAAGGGTGCACTGTTGGTGTGAATGTATATTGGTGCAGCCACTATGGAAAACAGTGTGGAGGTTCCTCAAAAAATTAAAAACGTAACTACCATATGATCCAACAATTCAATCCCTGGGTATTTATCCAAAGAAAACAAAAACTCTAATTAGAAAAGATATATGCACCTCTATGACCATTGTAGCATCATTGACAATAGACAAGATATGGAAGCAACCCAAGTTCCCATCAAGAGATGACTGGATAAAGAAGATGTAGTATATATGTATATGATGAACTATTACTCAACCATAAAAAATAATGAAATCTTGTCATTTGCAACAAATGAATGGACCTAGAAGGTATTATGCTAAGTGAAATAAGCCAAAGAAAAACAAATACTGTATGATTTCACTTATGTGGAATCTAAAAACAAAAGAAATAAACAACAAAAGAGAAACAGAGTTATAAATACAGAGAACAAACAGGTGGTTGTCACAGGGGAGGGGTGTAGATAAGGAATATTAAGAGGTACAGACTTCTAGTTGCAAAATGAATGAGGCATGGGTATCAAATGTACAGTGTGGGGAATATAGTCAATAACTATGTAATAACTTTGTACGGTGACATATTGTAACAAGACTTACTGTGGTAATCATTTTGAAATGTATAGAAATACCAAATCACTATATCTTGTAACAGAAACTAATATAGTGTTGTAAGTCAATTATACTGAAATACAAACAACCAAACTCATAGAAAAAAAGATCAGATTTGTGGTTACTAGAGGTGGGGGATGAGGGAAGGGGAATTCAATGAAGGCAGTCAAAAGGTACAAACTTCCAGGTATAAGATAAATAAGCATTTGGGATGTAATGTACAACATGATAAATATAATTAACACTGTTGTGTGTTATATATGAAAGTTAAAAGAGCAAATCCTAAGAGTTCTCATCACACAAAGAAAAAATTTTTTTCTATTTCTTTAATTTCATATCTATATGGGTGACAGATGTTTACTAAACTTATTGTGATAATTATTTCATGATATATGTAAGTAAAATCATTATGCTGTACACCTTAAATTATGTCAATTACATCTCAAAAAAACTGGAAGAAAAAATACAAACAGCATAGAAAAACCAAAAAATATAGTTTTAGTTTGAGAAAAAATTTTCTGCTTTAAACTTGCCAAATGAACTATATTTGGTTTAGCAAATATTGAAGAATTTTATTCCCTGAGCACATTGAGCACTACCATGGGTAATGATCTTCATTAAATAAAAAAAGAGAAAGCTATTCTGAGAGAAAAATGAATACTTTCTAAAATGTTGATTTCATATCTTGAGTAGATTTTTCTTACCCTTAAATAACTGTTAAACTTTTAAAATACAATGTCTAAGTTCAATGTCCAGGAAGTCTCAAGAAAATGATGCTGATGTATGGTGGATAGAGCATGAAAAAAACCCCACAATATCCTCTCTCTCTGGGAAAATTATTGCTCCAGGCACCACCCTGACCTTTTCCTAAAGTATGTGCTGTACTTCTATTAACATCATCACTTGCGTCATGGCTGAGGATTTGTGAAGTAGATATAATTATATTTAATTAAAATAAAACCTTGTTCAAAGAAATGATGATTTTATCACCTTTACCCAGTGTTCTACAATAAATAACATGCTATTTGGATAACTCTACATAGCTCTTCATATCTATACATATTTAATATTCTGAAGCTTCTCTTAGTTCCCCATGTCCCTCATATTTCCATTCTTTTTCTTAAATATTTCCTTGGAATTCTAGGATTATTTTTCAAATGTTCTGTACTGAACTAATTATGTTTTCTCCAATATCAATATACTATTCAGTGCTTCTTTTACAACTTTTAATTTAGAAGTTAGTAATCTTACTTTGGTATGATATGTTGTAAGCTCACTTTATCTCCCTCTCTTTTCATTCCAGCTTTACAGATATTCTGCTCTCAAAGTGTTCTTTGGAGTATAAACCAAATAGTGATCTTCCTTCACCTAAGTCATATCTTCATCATCTCAAGCAGAGAGTCATTTCATGTTCAATAAAACTGACATACTTAGGAAGAGGGGCCCCCATCATGGGCCCCACACTTTAAAAGTCCCCACTTTGGCCTTCCATCCAATATGCCTCTACACATTTAATGAGATCTATAGGATGTCTCTTCAACATAATGCTACAGATATATGGGAACCCAGCATTCCACGCTGAAACAGGGATTACGTGAGTGGACGGACATGCCTGTACCAGGAACAAAATAGAGGCAGGAGTGGGAAGATAAGGGGCAGGTACAGGCACTACCTTTTGTCTTTTGTAGAACCCCAACTGTCTAAGTATTTCAAGTTGGAATTTGGATTTCTTAGCCTTTATGGAATTATATCTTTTCAACAGAGGAGATAAGCTATATTAACATTTTATTAACTTGATTTAGGACTCTGAAATACTTAGACTTATGATTTATACACTTCCATTTGTACTCCTGGTTTAGGTCCTTTAAAAGGTAAAGACTACCATGAAATTCAGACATGTAGATATCCCAGGGAGCCTAGGCATCAGCATAAAAATTGACTGCTCATTTGTATGTTCCCTGAAGAGGTGTAAAGACTCTGGAATCTTCACAGCAATATCTCTCACAGGGACTCACCTCATGGTGTGATGGCTTCTTAAAGGATGGGTAAGTAAATACAAATACACTCCTCAGGAGTGGTATGCTACTTTCTTGGAAGAAGGTACAGAACTTCTTCTGTGTAGCTGACCTACACACTCTAAGTGATACTCTCTGAAAAATTTCTCCATTGCCTATGTTTTCTGTAATATTACCTTGGGGTTCTACTTTCTTCTTCAATCAGTATCCTCTCACATATAGGAGATATTATTTTATATTTGTCTTCCAACTATTTTTAGTCTTGCTGTATGACTGATCTTGTTACCTCTACCCCTAACCTGTGATGATGAGGAAAAGCTTAGAGGTTGTTGAATATAGGTCTCACTTTGAGAAAAGAATCCACTTTGATTAACATTTGGGATAGACAAGGTATTTCAAAAAAAGAAGAAATGATATCATGAAATTCTTTTAGTTCTGGCACTATGTTTAAAAAATTGCTATTCTTTGTAGTACAAGGCTAAGACAGACAAGGAATATTTACAACCCAGTGAGCTAAATAAAGATCCCTGTTAACTGATTCATCTGGCTGGAGCAAAGGTTCTCAGTAAGATTAAATGGAATGACTATGCCCTCTTCTTTACCCTAAGGTGCAGATTCTTACTCTATGCTTCCTCATTTTGAATATAAAGATAAGTGCTATGAAATGTCAAACTTTTTTATCACAGCAACCCCTAAATTCTATGGAATATAGCTGATAATTTTGGCTGGTTGTTAATAACTATTTTTATAAGTTAGTAGTAATT
The DNA here is from genome assembly GCF_964270905.1 of Leucopleurus acutus. NCBI lineage: Eukaryota > Metazoa > Chordata > Mammalia > Artiodactyla > Delphinidae > Leucopleurus > Leucopleurus acutus. The sequence goes on along the minus strand of NC_139145.1, from coordinate 108,634,015 downwards.
TTTTTTTCCTATTTCTCTTTCTTTGTTCTTACTATCTACATATACTCCACAATACATCTGGCAGGGAGTTGGGGAGTGGGAACACTTGAGACTCTTGCATCTCAGCAGCTACTTACAAAAAGCTAATATTAAAGTTTCCTCTAACAATTTTCTACAGACACACACATACACACACACATACACACACACTGTTTCTTCTACACTGCATTCCTGGAAGGAGTGAGAGAATATAAATGGAGAAAAAACACAAGATCATATGCCAATAAATTACCCTGCCATCAAATTAATGCATATGTTAGTCATGGAAAATACCTAAATAATCATCAAACCATATCATATGCTATAGGGAACACTTGAACTTAAGCTCACTCACTTTATTACTGAGGTATATATGAAGCACTACTGAGTAAGGAACATACCAGAAGACTATTTGGATAAAAAAAAAAAATCTGGAGTCTACAGAGAAAGAACTCACTATAAGTAGAGAGAGTATGGGGCACATGACTAGGTCCAAAAACAATTACTTAGCATGAAATGGATGGAATGAGCAATTTTGAGCAAACTATTGAGCCTGTAACTCAGAGTATTCTCTCTTATGAACATGGAAACAAGCTTAAGTCTAGGTGGAAATATCTTTTTTTTTTTAACACTACTTTTTAAAACACTACTACAAAGCATTGACACACAGGGAGACCAATAGAGATGTTTCATGTACATCTGTATATATTGTTTGTTACTTCTTTTGGCCAAACAATCTCTGAATGCTGCTTTATGTGGGAATGTCCAAGTTGATGAGTCTTGGTGAGGGAGCAATAAACACCTCCACCTCTGGAAGCTAAAAAACTGCTATGAACTCATCTTCTCAACTTTCTCTGCACCTAAGACACAAGCACATGACCTAAGCTCTTTTACTCAGACATATACATCAGACTAACATGATGACATGGGATGAGGAATAAAGATATCTCTCGGGTTTCCCTGGTGGCGCAGGGGTTGAGAGTCCGCCTGCCGATGCAGGGGACACGGATTCGTGCCCTGGTCCGGGAAGATCCCACATGCCGCGGAGCGGCTGGGCCCATGAACCATGGCCGCTGAGCCTGCGCATCCAGAAAGATATCTTTTTCTCGCTCCTCTCCTCTCTCTTCTCCTCCTCTCCTCTACCTTCCCCCTACCCCCTCCTCCCTCCCTCCCTCCCTCCCCACAGTAGCAGTGGCTGCAAAGTTTAGTTACTTTTGCATAAATGGAAGCAATGGAAACCTGTAGCATCCAGTTGAACTCAGCAACAATATTTTTCTCAAAGATATATTTTTAGTGTTGCTTTGGAAATTTTTTGAAAATGTAACCTTGGGCCTTGTTCTTCAAGACTCTCAACGAATCTGTGAGATATCCTTTCAAGTTCTTTTTCTGCTTAATCACCCAGTCAGCCTTCAGTGATTGCAAATATGAATCCTAATTGATACAAGATTGTAAAACAGAGGTGAAACTTAAGGATTGTTCTTTCTTTATTAGACAGGATTAAGTGTTGTCTGGTATTAGCACACTACAATTTATTCTGAATCAGTAAAAGAGACAGACAGCTAGTGGTATTAATGCCCACACTGGTTTGAAAACTAGTGGACAAATCTACGATAATTTGGTACAGCAATGCTTGCAGTGTCCTCCAGTACATTTTGGTAGCACTGGCAGTTCCTGGGAGAGCCTTTTGCTCTAAGAAGTTTTAGGGAATCCCGCACGAATTGACACCAAAAGTAACAGGTAATACAGGTGGCTTTGAAGGCAAAGGGAGATGGTGCCTTTGTTTTAATGGGTACTAGCGGCACTGAGATACCTTTCTGTGACTTCCAAAATGCCCGCATCTAGAGTAAAAAAGGAAATTGCCAAAAAGTGGATAGAAGTTAACAGAACTTGTTCACCATTAAAGAAATGCTGATAAATCCCTGAAATATGTGGATATGAGGGTGAGTGGGACTTCGAAGAGAGACAAAGAGTTCCACTGGCTTCTCTGGTGGGTACTGGACCTACAAAAATACTCTTTATTACCAAAAACAACCTGATTTTTTTATTGATTATAAACACCCTGTAATTAATAAATATATATAGAGAAATTTGGTTGGGAAATAAAAGTCATTAAAGATCTGAAGGATGTCTTCCAACAAAAAATGGCTTCTGAGCAAAATTTTATTGTGCTAAAGGGCATTCATTTCCTTTAGAATTATTTATAAACAAACTTTCATATCTTTGTGCTACATACAAAGTGTACAAGGATGAACATAAACATGTGTGCTAAATGGGCTGTCAAGAGATGGTAAGAGAACTGAGGAAGTGAGAACTCTAGGAAACATTCAGGAAGGTAATCATATAAAAGAGTACATGACGGAAAACTGAAAATAGCTAGGTGGACAAGGAAAAGTCTTAAAACTAAAAAAGAGAATACAAACCTTCAAAAGCCTTGATTGGTTTTGTCGTCAAAATGATTCTTGAATGTGGAAAAATTCATAATTGTATGAACTACAGAATACATTACATTACATTGGGGATTTTGTATAAAGGTCTAACACAGATTTTTTATTGTTCTATTCTGCAAACGACTTTCATCAGACTTGCTTCTCATATGAATAATCTCCCTGTCTCTACTTGCTATTTATTGGATTGAATAATTGGTATTTTGATGACTATTTTGAAAGTGCAAGTTCTAGGGCTTGACCGAGCTGTTCCTACTGCATTCAGGCACTGAATTTCTGTGGAAGTCTTTCCCATTTCAGATTCTAATTCAGATTACAAATTTAAGTTTTGATATAAAGAATTATGAATAAGACAGCTCTGTATAGATTCATAACAAGCTACCCCATAGGCTAGAATGGAAAGCTAACAATATCTTTCAATTAGAACCAATTGGCTATTAAAATTTTGGCAGCTAGAGAATACAAAGCAGACTGTAGAAAATAAGCCCCATGAGGGCTTTATTTGACATAAACACAAGTTTCTCATGTCATTCTTAGTGTGTAGCTATTGTGATTTCAATTACTTTTTAGTACTTGTATTTTTTCCACCAATTTTCTATTTAAAAACTGACATTTTCTTAAAATTTAATGTGTTATATTGTATTTTAACTTTCTATACATTTGGGACGTTTTATTTTATGGCATATGCCTAAAACTGTATGCTAAAATAAAAATATTTTCTATCTTTTAGCATTTATCATATAATGCTGAAAATTTTAAAGAATTTTTCTTTTTAAAAATGTGTCTAACATATGCAATTTTTGTAATAAAAAACTGTCCTCAAATGTAAACTTATCAAAATTTCCCTCAAAGTATACCCATCTACTAGTCATGCACTACTAATTGCTGAGTTCTTGTGTACTTTATAGGTGTACTGGAAGAAAGCAATAAAAGAAAACGTATTTATCAGTGAAAGGATGTCTCATTTTTAATGAAGGGATGTCTCATTGTTCTTCTACTTTTGGAATAAAGAAATGTTTTCAATCATGCAAATCCTGCATGAAGCTAAGAAAATTTTTATATAAAGGTGTCAAAGGAGGTTATCAAGAAGACAGTGACTGCCGGTATGACTTGCCTGCTGGACCCGGACAATGGGAAGCACCTCACCCTCTCCCTGTCCTTGAAATATGTGCTTTATTGCCTTCCTCTTGATAAAAGCTGCCCAAGGACACAGCCCTGAGATAACAATGTGGTGTGGAGACCATATGGACTGTGAACATGACTGAAACCAGTTAAGGCCTCAATATAAACTTTTAAGATCTGGCAGATGGGTACAGAAATCTACTAGTGCTGGGGGTGCCCAAGACAAGCCACTTAAGTAAGTTCCCTTGCTTATTAAACCTGCCACCTACCAATCTGGAGGGGTCTTCCTTTTTCTTCAGTCTTTCCCTGCCCTCTGTACAAAGGGAAAGTTTTAGATCACACTCAGGAAGCTCCGGAGGAGGTTGCAAAGCAACGAAAGGATAGAGAAAATAAGCATCTTTCTGTTCATTAATTCATGTGGTCACTCATTCACAAAAAGAGGTATTGAGGACTTGCTAGGCAATTGTGCTAGAACTCCCCTGGAGTCTGTATTTATTCCCATGACTCTAAGATAACAAGGCAAGCATCAGGAATAACAAAGGAGAAAGATAAAAGGAGTCTGGGTCCTTAAATTATGGAGATCCACAATCGCAGTGGTGAATAACCAATCTCTAGACTTTTTTTCTGTAAAAAAAATAAAATTCTATCTTGTTTGAGCTGCTATTACTTGGCAGGTTAGTTGTGGCAAACAACAAACGCTCTCATATGCAGACTACTGTAAAACAAAAACAAAAATTAGGAAAAGTGTTGAATAGGAGGAAAAAAACGAATCTATGGAGTGATGAGATGAAACAAAGAGAGTAAAATTTTAGAGAAAGAACTAAAAGAACCCAATGACCTTGACATTTTTGTTATCTTTTTCCTGTCTTCTGGGCAAGTAAGGGTATATAAGGAAAAGAAGCTTTGGAGTGAGGGGACTAGAAAGCCCACTGATTGAAATATTAGAGTATATATTCTACTGAGAAGATATAGCAAAGTGGAACTCAGATCTGCTTATTTTCATTGCTGGATAAGAGCAGGCTTGATCATCAGAGAAGAGCAAAGACTGGAGAAAGACTGGAGAAAGAAGAGACCTTCTGCCAAAAACCAGTGATCCTGAGAGAGGACTCTGAGTGACAGATGAGAATATCAGCCCCAGCTACAAACACCTCAGTCTATTAAGACCCAAACTTGGAACAGCTAACCTGTACTCTATTCCTGACCTAAAGAAACGGTAATATAATAAATTTATGCTGTTTTAAGCTGCTAAAGCATTAAGCTGTGGTAATTTATCAGATAGCAAAGGAAAACTAACATATTAAACAACTAGATCTAAACAAACAAAAATAACATTCCAGAAAAAAACATGCTAAGTAAACTTACTCTTATGAAATTTAAATTGATTGAATAATATGAAATTTTAAAGATTTCCTTAGTCTCTTTTTGCAAATAATTAATCTGTACTTCATTTATTTCAAAAGCATGCAATACTATATTGTCTTTTATCAAAGAATCATAGAAAATTGAAATGCATTTAGTGAAGATTTATCTTTACTGGTAGATCTAAATGAATATAACAAAATTACCTGTCTTTCTTAATATATTGCATGTCCCTCATTTTCCATCTACACTTGGATATACTACACTATATAATATCACTCTTCGACTTCGAGAACTACACTTTAGTGAGCCACCTTATTAGCTAAAGGGAGAGTATATTATTCTCAGAGGTTTTGGGTCAAGAAAAGATGCTACAAATCACTGAAATTAAATTTAATTGAAATCATACGTAACTTATTCAAGTAATTTCATACTTTCGTTCTTTCAAAATAATCTCAAAACAATTTGGATATATAAAAAATTTAGAGGTCAGATTGGTTCAAGATGGTGGAGTAGAAGGATGTGCGCTCACTCCCTCTTCCGAGAGCACCGGAATTACAGCTAACAGCTGAACAATCATTGACAGGAAGACACTGAAACTCACCAAAAAAGATACTCCACATCCAAAGACAAGGGAGAAGCTGAAATAAGACAGGAAGAGGGGTGAAATCACAAAAAAATCAAACCCCGTAACTGCTGGGTGGGTGACTCACAAACTGGAGAACAATTATACCACAGAAATCCACCCAGTGGAGTGAAGCTTCTGAGCCCCACATCAGGCTTCCCAACCTGGGGGTCCAGCAATGGGAGGAGGAATTCCCAGAGAATCAGACTTTGAACAACAGCAGGATTTGATTGCAGGACTTTGACAGGACTGGGGGAAACAGAGACTCCCCTCTTGGAGGGCACACACAAAGCAGAGTGTGCATCAGGACCCGGGAGAAGGAGCAATGACCCCATAGGAGACTGAACCAGACCAACCTGCTAGTGTTGGAGGGTCTCATGCAGAGGCAGGGGGCGGCTGTGGCTCACTGAGGGGACAAGGACACTGGCAGCAGAAGTTCTGGAAAGTACTCCCTGGCATGAGCCCTCCTGGAGTCTGCTCTTAGCCCTACCAAAGAGCCTGTAGGCTCCAGTGCTGGGTCGCCTCAGGCCAAACAGCCAACAGGGAGGGGACTCACCCCACCCATCAGAAGACAAGCAGATTACAGTTTTACTGAGCTCTACCCACCAGAGCAACACCCAGCTCTACCCACCACCAGTCCCTCCCATCAGGAAGCTTGCACAAGCCTCTTAGATAGCCTCATCCACCAGAGGGCAGACATCAGAAGTAAAAAGAACTACAATCCTGCAGCCTGTGGAACGAAAACCACATTCACAGAAGGATAGACAAAATGACAAGGCAGAGGACTATGTACCAGATGAAGGAACAAGATACAACACCAGGAAAACAACTAAATGAGGTGGAAATAGGCAACCTTCCAGAAAAAGATTTCAAAATAATGATACTGAAGATGATCCAGGACCTCGGAAAAAGAACAGAGGCAAAGATCAAGAATATGCAAGAAATGTTTAACAAAGACCAAGAAGAATTAAAGAACAAACAGACATGAACAAAACAATAACTGAAATGAAAAATATACTAAAAGGAATCATTAGCAGAATAACTGAGGCAGAAGAACGGAAAAGTGACCTGGAAGACAGAATGGTGGAAGTCACTGCCGCAGAAGAGAATAAAGAAAAAAGAATGAAAAGAAATGAAGACAGCCTAAGAGACCTCTGGAACAACATTAAACACACCAACACTCGCATTATAAGGGTCACAGAAGGAGAAGAGAGAGAGAAAGGACCCAAGAAAATATTTGAAGAGATTATAGTCAAAAACTTCCCTAACATGGGAAAGGAAATAGCCACCCAAGTCCAGGAAACACAGAGAGTCCCAGGCAGGATAAATCCAGGGAGAAACATGCCAAGACACATAATAATCAAATTGACAAAAATTAAAAACAAAGAAAAATTATTAAAAGCGACAAGGGAAAAATGACAAATAACATACAAGGGAACTCCTACAATGTTAACAACTGATTTCTCAGCAGAAACTCTACAAGCCAGAAGGGAGTAGCACAGTATATTTAAAGTGATGAAAGGGAAGAACCTACACCCAAGATTAAACTACCTGGCAAGGATGTCATTCAGATTTGACTGATAAATCAAAGGCTTAATAGACAAGCAAAAGCTAAGAGAATTCAGTACCAACAAACCAGCTCTACAACAAATGCTAAAGGAACTTCTCTAAGTTGGAAACATAAGAGAAGAAAAGGACCTACAAAACCAAACCCAAAAGAAGTAAGAAAATGGTAATAGGAACATACATATCAATAATTTCCTTAAACGTGAATGGATTAAATGCTCCAACCAAAAGACACAGGCTCGCTGAGTGGATACAAAAAACAAGACCTGAATATATGCTTTCTACAAGAGACCTAATTCAGACCTAGGGACACATACAGACTGAAAGTGAGGGGATGGAAATAGATATTCCACGCAAATGGAAATCAAAAGAAAGCTGGAGTAACAATATGCATATCAGAAAAAATAGACTTAAAAATAAAGAATGTTACAAGAGATAAGGAAGGACACTACATAATGATAAAGGGATCAATCCAAGAAGAAGAAATAACAATTATAAATATATATGCACCCAACATAGGAGTACCTCAATACATAAGACAAATGCTAACAGCTATAAAAGAGGAAATTGACAGTAACACAATAATAGTAGGGGACTTTAACACCTCACTTAACCAATGGACAGATCACCCAAACAGAAAATTAATAAGGAAACACAAGCTTTAAATGACACAATAGATCAGATAGATTTTTTTTTTTTTTTTCTGGTACGTGGGCCTCTCACTGTTGTGGCCTCTCCTGTTGTGGAGCACAGGCTCTGGATGCACAGGCTCAGTGGCCATGGCCCACGGGCCCAGCTGCTGCGTGGCATGTGGGATCTTCCCAGACCAGGGCACGAACCTGTGTCCCCTGTATCGGCAGGCGGACTCTCAACCACTGTGCCACCAGGGAAGCCCCTACCAAATAGATCTAATTGATATTTATAGGACATTCCATCTGAAAATAGCAGATTACATTTCCTTCTCAAGTGCACACAGAACATTCTCCAGGACAGATCACATCTTGGGTCACAAATCAAGCCTTGGTAACTTTAAGAAAACTGAACTCATATCAAGCATCCTTTCTGACCACAACACTATGAGATCAGAAATCAATTACAGGAAAAAAAATGTAAAAAACACAAACACATGGAGGTTAAACAATATGTTACTAAATAACCAAGAGCTCACTGAAGAAATCAAAGAGGAAATTAAAAAATACCTACAGACAAATGACAACAAAAACACAATGATCCAAAACCTATGGGATGCAGCAAAAGCAGTTATAAGAGGGAAGTTTATAGTAATACAATCTTACCTCAAGAAACAAGAGAAATCTCAAATAAACAACCTAACTTTATACCTAAAGTAATTAGAGAAAGAAGAACGCACAAAACCCAAAGTTAGTAGAGGAAAGAAATCATAAAGATCAGATCAGAAATACATGAAATAGAAACAAAGAAAACAATAGCAAAGATCAATATAACCAAAAGCTGGTTCTTTGAGAAGATAAACAAAACTGATAAAGCTTTAGCCAGAGTCATAAAGAAACAGAGGGAGAGGACTCAAATCAATAAAATTAGAAATGAAAAAGGAGAAGTTACAACGGACACCACCAAAATACAAAGCATCCTAAGAGACTACTACAAGCAACTCTATGACAAAAAAATGTACAACCTGGAAGAAATGGACAAATTCTTAGAAAGGTATAATAAACTTCCAAGACTGAACCAGGAAGATATAAAAACTATGAACATACCAATCACAAATAATGAAATTGAAACTGTGATTAAAGATCTTCCAACAAACCAAAGTCCAGGACCAGATGTTTTCAAAGGAGAATTCTATCAAACATTTAGAGAAGACCTAACACCCATCCTTCTCAATCTCTTCCAATAATTGGTGGAGGAAGGAACACTCCCAAACTCACTCTACAAGGCCACCACCACTCTGATACCAAAACCAGACAAAAATACTACCAGAAGAAAACTACAGACCAATATCACTGATGAATACAGATGCAAAAATCCTCAACAAAATACTAGCAAACAGAATCTAACAACACATTAAAAAAAATCATACACCATGATTAAGTGGGATTTATCCCAGGGATGCAAGGAATCTTCAATGTATGCAAATCAATCAATGTGAGATGCCATATTAGCAAATTGAAGGATAAAAACTGATCATCTCAATAGATGCAGAAAAAGCTTTTGACAAAATTCAACACCCACTTATGATAAAAAATCTCCAGAAAGTGGGCATAAAGGGAATCTACCTCAACATAAAAAGGCCATATATGACAAACCCACAGCAAACATCATTCCCAATGGTGAAAAACTGAAATTTCCTCTAAGATCAAGAACAAGGCTGTCTACTCTTGCCACTCTTATTCAACATAGTTTTGGAAGTTCTAGCCATGACAATCAGAGAAGAAAAAGAAATAAAAGAATACAAATTGGTAAAGAAGAGGTAAATCTGTCACTGTTTGCAGATGACATGATACTATACATAGAAAATCCTAAAGATGCCACCAGAAAACTACTAGAGCTAATCAATGAATTTGGTAAAGTTGCAGGATACAAAATTAATGCACAGAAATCTCTTGCATTCCTATACACTAACAATGAAAGATCTGAAAGAGAAATTAAGGAAACAATCCCATTCGCCATCGCAACAAAAAGAATAAAATGCCTAGGAATATAAACCTACCTAAGGAGGTAAAAGACCTGTACTCAGAAAATAAGACTCTGATAAAAGAAATCAAAGATGACACAATCAGATGGAGAGATGTATCATGTTCTTGGATTGGAAGAATCAATATTGCGAAAATGACTATACTACCCAAGGCAATTTACAGATTCAACGCAATCCCTATCAAACTACCAATTGCATTTTTCACAGAGCTAGAACAAAAAATCTTAAAATTTGTATGGTGACACAAAAGACCCTGAATAGCCAAAGCAATCTTGAGGGGAAAAAAAAATGGAGCTGGAGGAATCAGAGTCCCTGACTTCTGGCCATATTATAAAGCTACAGTAATCAAGACAATATGGTACTGGCACAAAAACAGAAATATAGATCAATGGAACAGGAGAGAAAGCCCAGAGATAAACCCATGCACCTACTGTCAACTAATCTATGACAAAGAAGGCAAGAATATACAGTGGAGAAAAGACAGCCTCTTCAATAAGTGGTGCTGGGAAAACTGGACAGCTACATGTAGAGGAATGATATTAGAACACTCCCTAACACCATACAAAACAAATAAACTCAAAATGGATTAAAGACCTAAATGTATGACCGGACACTATAAAACTCTTAGAGGAAAACAGGAAGAACACTCTTTGACATAAATCACAGCAAGATCTTTTTTGACCCACCTCCTAGAATAATGGAAATAAAAACAGAAATAAACAAATGGGACCAATGAAACTTAAAAGATTTTGCACAGCAAGGAAACTATGAATGAGACAAAAAAACAACCCTCAGAATGGGAGAAAATATTTTCAAATGAGCCAACGGACAGAGGATTAATCTCCAAAATACAGAAACAGTCATGAAGCTCAATATTAAACAAAAAATATACAACCCCATCCAAAAATGGGCAGAAGACCTAAATAGACTTTTCTCCAAAGAAGACATACAGATGGCCAAGAGGCACATGAAAAGCTGCTCAACATCACTAATTATTAGAGAAATGCAAATCAAAATTACAATGAGGTATTACCTCACACCGGTTAGAATGGGCATCATCAGAAAATCTACAAATAAATGCTGGAGAGGGTGTGGAGAAAAGTGAACTCTTTTCACTGTTGGTGGAATTGATACAGCCACTATGGAGAACAGTATGGAGGTTTCTTAAAAAAACTAAAAATAAAATTACCCTATGACCCAGCAATCCCACTACTGGGCATATATCCAGAGAAAACTATCATTCAAAAAGACACATGCACTCCAATGTTCACTGCAGCACTATTTACAATAGCTAGGTCATGGAAGCAACCTAAATGCCCACTGATAGACGAAGGGATAAAGAAGTTGTGGTACATATATACAATGGAATATTAGTCAGCCATAAAAAGGAATGAAATTGGGTCATTTGTAGAGATGTGGATGGATGTAGAGACTGTCATACAGAGTGAAGTAAGTCATAAAGAGAAAAACAAACATTGCATATTAACACATATATGTGGAATCTAGAAGAACTGCACAAATGAACAGGTTTGCAAGGCAGAAATAGAGACACAGATGTAGAGAACAAATGTATGGACACCAAGGGGGAACGCTGGGTGGGGGGGTGTTGGTGGGATGAATTGGGAGATTGGGATTGACATATATATACTAATATATATAAAATAGATAACTAATAGAAAAAAGACCAAAAACTTTAGAAAACTTTATGTGTATTTTACACATAATTCTATTTCCTTAGAATCAGCAAGTTCCACCAAGAGGTTACATTGATTTTTGTGTGTGTGTGTGTGGTACGCGGGCCTCTCACTGTTGTGGCCTCTCCCGTTGTGGAGCACAGGCTCTGGACGCGCAAGCTCAGCGGCCATGGCTCACCGATCCAGCCGGCATGTGGGATCCTCCTGGACTGAGGCACGAACCCGTGTCCCCTGCGTCGGCAGGCAGACTCTCAACCACTGCACCACCAGGGAAGCCCCTACATTGACTTTGAAGTCTACTTTTTCATTTACATATAAGAATAGATTAAATATGTGTTTCTTACATTGTCTATACACCACTGAAGTAAGCCTAAACTCCTTTTGGGCCACTTCAATGTTTAACTCTCATTTGCAGTTGCACTCAGTTATGCATGTGGAGAAAAGACTCAGCATATTAAATAAAAACACAACATGCACTAATGAAGAAAAAATATTCATGTCCTTTGAATAAAGCAGTGATAGATATCTTTTTATGAGGGTTCTTTATATCATCTGGGAAGTTCTTGGTCATCACCAAATATATTAATTCCCAGCATTGAGAAGTCTGATTAGCCCTTGGCATAAACTAGACCGTAACTTTTGCTTAAAAGGGGGAGGGTGGAAACCATAATATGTGTAAATTTCTTTTCTCAAAATAGGATATTTGTGAAAGTGCGCACATGTTAAAAGTCAATTTATGTAACAGTATTCTGAACATATTCATCACCTATTTCTCTAAATTTGAAACTTATTTCGGACTGTAGGACTGAATCAATAGCTATTTGAAATTACAAACCAAATTTTACCAATTAATGTTCTCTAGTTCTTAGGAGGTCTGTACTGTTCTAAACCCTGTAAGAAAAAAGACTGAAAGAAGGAATGTTTCCACTCTACAAAGCTAAATATTTTGAAACCAAAGTTTTAAATCCCTGCTTTTCTACCTTTAACTACCTTCTGGCAATCTTCTCTGAACAGTTTAAGTACTTTGTGCATCTCCCTCTTGAGCCCTGGCAGTTTTCTCTTGTGTCCATCAATATCAGGCCTAAAGGTGTTCTTTTAGCCAGAGGGGCCAAATGCATCATTCCTACTACGAAGCTTTGGAGACAAGGCAATGGATCCATGTGGCAATAGCATTTGGCCACTCTACTGGAAATTTAGTACACTTACAAGGCAAGGGAGGAAAAGAAGGCAAAAAAAGCAACATGTTGCTTTCTTTAAAAATAAGCTAATTTATGGTAACAGGAAAAAAAATTTAATACTTATCTGGCCTGGAGACTATAATAATATTAAGTCTTTGACTTCCCTCTATCTCATACATGTAGTACACGGACCACTTCTACTTTGGATTTATACAGGAAAGATACAGAGACACTGAGTCAACTTAAGCCCACATTCCCTTTCCCCAACCCTCATTAATTCTCTGCTTGCAACAGATATTCATCTCAATAAGATACAGAAGTGCCCACCAATTCATAGATAAGAGAATTAGACTATAATTAAATCAATTTATAAAATATTTGGAAGTCAGCATTTCTGCTAATTTTCTTGAAGCTTTATAGTAATCCCAAACACAAATTTTGGTTATATTGAAAATGTTGCCAACTTGGAGGAAAAAAAATGCAGTATCAATTTTCTTCTTTAGATTTGATATATCTAAATCTAAATTAAACTTTGATAAGGTGGGGTAACAGAATATTTTAACATTTGAAATCCATCATGATGGTATAAAATTTTACATCATTTTTATATTCCTCAAATACAGAAATTGAACCTAAATACTACAAGGAAAATGCTAACAAAATAAAACAGCTGACATTTCATAAAGCATTAGTTCTCACACATGGTTTCATTAATTTTCCTTACAACTTCCTCAGAAACTATGGCAAAGTTACAAATACCGCTGCCCATGCAGATGCTTAACAATAATCTTTAAACTTGCTGAACACAGTGAAGCCTTTGGCTTTCACGTCAGGCCTTTATTTAAGTAACGTACCACTTTAGGTATGTCCCTCAAGCTATTATACTGACAAATCCATATATTTTAGGGCAACAGCAGTAAGCTATTCAAATTCTACTTATCAGGGTATCTCATATATAAACTTTCTAAATCAAGAGAGGAGAGGAGACACTCTGTGGCTTAAATTGACCCGCAACCTAAACAACACTTATTGGTTAGACTGGTATAACATGTGTTAATCTGTTATTAAGTTAGTTTTATGAAAGGCTTGCAGTCCGCTCTCTGAGACTAGGTAGAGTGACAGGTGTTATGATTGCTGTCTTCTCTAGGGCGTATACCTGTTTGGGAATATAAACTGGGTGGAGATACAGATTTTTTCCTTGTCTAGCGTTCTTAAAACAACACAGAAAAGTGATTAAGCTGTATTGGTGCAGCCCCACCTCCAGTACATATACACATCATACACACACACACACAGGCACACCACCACCATCACTACCATCATTATGTGCAATGATTCAGCTTCAGATGAATGAAGACAGATACCAGAAGAGAGACACAGAAGGAGGATTTCTCATCATTTATAGCTCTTTTTCACCTATAAGAACTAGAGGGAAAATCTTTAAATCTGAACTTTAAAGATTTCATAGTGAGAACACAGGAATGCAGTCTTACTATTTGTCATTTATGGTAAAATGTAAAAAAAAAAATAAGTGACTTGGAAATAATATTTACTGACATCGCTAGGTAATGAGCAAAATATTTCCTTTCCTATTTTAAGCCTTTGGAAAAAAATATTACAAACAGCAGGGACTCATTTATAGACTTGATAGGAAAATTTCTGGCTAAACTTGGTGTCTCTGAAAAGAAGCTAAATTGTTTCAATGCTACATATGGAAATACCTAACTACACTTTCTGTTACATCTTACAATACAGAAATCCTCCGATAAATGTACTATATTTATTTCTTTACAGATGTGAACTGCAGACATTTTATGCAGAAGAAGAGTAAATGGAGATGGAGCTTTGTTGTGACTGCTGCCAGCAGATGAAAAGAGATCATGGTCCTGAAGATTTTTCCTTTTTGTGTCCACTTTCTTGGGCCCAACCCAGTCACCCTGCAATTCTGCACCTCTATGACCATTACACTCGTACGTTTTTGAAGCAGAGAAAAGAGAAGATAGAATATTGTGTCTTTTCCTCTAACTAGAAAAATGTGAGCCTTCTCTTTTCCCAAGAGGGGAAGAGAACTTGTCTAATTCATTTATTAAAAAAATATTTTATTTGACACTCACTGCATTAATTATACTTGTGAAATAGATAATGGCTGTTATTGAACAGAACATTGTAGAATTAAAGTATGTAAAATACTTTGGTGACTCAGTATCATCTATAAAATTTTATTCATAATGTAACACAATTTAATGAATATAGCTATTTATCTTAAATTATAAAGTAAATTACAAAACATGTTATAAAAAGGCTTGTCTAAAAGATCATAAGCTATTATGCATATGTTTAAAAAGTGAATGTAAGCTATAACCAAATACCTTGAAGAGCAAGTAATTTTGTACATTTGACTTACGTTAGAGAAAAAAATCTCACAGCTTTAAAAAAATTATTTGTATTTCAAACTAAATATTAATGTTGCCTTTGAACAAAGGAGTAGGGGCACACTACATACAAGATTAAATAATTTGCCTCCTTTTGTCAAAGCACATAGCTATCAAAGTCAGATCATTCTATTTTACATCCTTCACTATCTTGAAAAGGTCATGCTCATTCTCTCAAAAACATTTTTCATACACCTACCATTGTAAAATTTTCAAAGACTTTATTTTATATAGTCATGCACTATTAGAGCTGAAAGAGAACAATGTGATAAAGTTTTCTAATTTTAGAAATGATCACTTGAGCCAAAAAGATTTTCTTAATGATATACAAATCATTATGAAGAGTAAGACCTTTAGTTCTTTTTTTTTTTTTAACATCTTTATTGGAGTATAATTGCTTTACAATGGTATGTTAGTTTCAGCTTCACAACAAAATGAATCAGTTATATATATACATATATTCCCATATCTCTTCCCGCTTGCGTCTCCCTCCCTCCCACCCTCCCTATCCCACCCCTCCAGGTGGTCACAAAGCACCGAGCTGATCTCCCTGTGCTATGCGGCTGCTTCCCACTAGCTATCTACCTTACGTTTGGTAGTGTATATATGTCCATGCCTCTTTATCGCTTTGTCACCGTTTACCCTTCCCCCTCCCCATAGCCTCAAGTCCATTCTCTAGTAAGTCTGTGTCTTTATTCCTGTTTCACCCCTAGGTTTTTCATAACATTTTCTTTTTAAATTCCATATATATGTGTTAGCATACGGTATTTGTCTCTCTCTTTCTGACTTACTTCACTCTGTATGACAGACGCTAGGTCTATCCACCTCATTACAAATAGCTCAATTTCGTCTCTTTTTATGGCTGAGTAATATTCCATTGTATATATGTGCCACATCTTGTTTATCCATTCATCCAATGATGGACACTTAGGTTGTTTCCATCTCTGGGCTATTGTAAATAGAGCTGCAATGAACATTTTAGTACATGACTCTTTTTGAGTTATGGTTTTCTCAGGGTATATGCCCAGTAGTGGGATTGCTGGGTCATATGGTAGTTCTATTTGTAGCTTTTTAAGGAACCTCCATACTGTTCTCCACAGTGGCTGTATCAATTTACATTCCCACCAACAGTGTAAGAGGGTTCCCTTTTCTCCACACCCTCTCCAGCATTTATTGTTTCTAGATTTTTTGATGATGGCCATTCTGACTGGTGTGAGATGATATCTCATTGTAGTTTTGATTTGCATTTCTCTCATGATTAGTGATGTTGAGCATTCTTTCATGTGTTTGTTGGCACTCTGTATATCTTCTTTGGAGAAATGTCTATTTAGGTCTTCTGCCCATTTTTGGATTGGGTTGTTTGTTTTTTTGTTATTAAGCTGCATGAGCTGCTTATAAATTTTGGAGATCAATCCTTTGTCAGTTGCTTCATTTGCAAATATTTTCTCCCATTCTGAGGGTTGTCTTTTGGTCTTCTTTATGGTTTCCTTTGCTGCGCAAAAGCTTTTAAGTTTCATTAGGTCCCATTTGTTTACTCTTGTTTTTATTTCCATTTCTCTAGGAGGTGGGTCAAAAAGGACCTTGCTGTGATTTATGTCATAGAGTGTTCTGCCTATGTTTTCCTCTAAGAGTTTGATAGTTTCTGGCCTTACATTTAGGTCTTTAATCCATTTTGAGCTTATTTTTGTGTATGGTGTTAGGGAGTGATCTAATCTCATACTTTTACATGTAGCTGTCCAGTTTTCCCAGCACCACTTATTGAATAGGCTGTCCTTTCTCCACTGTACATTTCTGCCTCCTTTGTCAAAGATAAGGTGACCATATGTGCGTGGGTTTATCTCTGGGCTTTCTATCCTGTTCCATTGATCTATCTTTCTGTTTTTGTGCCAGTACCATACCGTCTTGATAACTGTAGCTTTGTAGTATAGTCTGAAGTCTGGGAGCCTGATTCCTCCAGTTCCTTCTTTCGTTCTCAAGATTGCTTTGGCTATTCGGGGTCTTTTGTGTTTCCATACAAATTGCAAAATTTTTTGTTCTAGTTCTGTGAAAAATGCCAGTGGTAGTTTGATAGGGATTGCACTGAATCTATAGATTGCTTTCGGTAGTAGAGTCATTTTCACAATGTTGATTCTTCCAATCCAAGAACATGGTATATCTCTCCATCTATTTGTATCATCTTTAATTTCTTTCATCAGTGTCTTATAATTTTCTGCATACAGATCTTTTGTCTCCTTAGGTAGGTTTATTCCTAGATATTTTATTCTTTTTGTTGCAATGGTAAATGGGAGTGTTTTCTTGATTTCACTTTCAGATTTTTCATCATTAGTGTATAGGAATGCCAGAGATTTCTGTGCATTAATTTTGTATCCTGCCACTTTACCAAATTCATTGATTAGCTCTAGTAGTTTTCTGGTAGCATCTTTAGGGTTCTCTATGTATAGGATCATGTCATCTGCAAACAGTGACAGCTTTACTTCTTCTTTTCCGATTTGGATTCCTTTTATTTCCTTTTCTTCTCTGATTGCTGTGGCTAAAACTTCCAAAACTATGTTGAATAAGAGGGGTTAGAGTGGGCAACCTTGTCTTGTTCCTGATCCTAGTGGAAATGCTTTCAGTTTTTCACCATTGAGGATGATGTTTGCTGTGGGCTTGTCATATATGGCCTTTATTATGTTGAGGAAAGTTCCCTCTATGCCTACTTTCTGCAGGGTTTTTATCATAAATGGGTGTTGAATTTTGTCAAAAGCTTTCTCTGCATCTATTGAGATGATCATATGGTTTTTCTCCTTCAGTTTGTTAATATGGTTTATCACATTGATAGATTTGCGTATATTGAAGAATCCTTGCATTCCTGGAATAAACCCCACTTGATCATGGTGTATGATCCTTGTAATGTGCTGTTGGATTCTGTTTGCTAGTATTTTGTTGAGGATTTTTGCATCTATGTTCATCAGTGATATTGGCCTGTAGTTTTCTTTCTTTGTGACATCCTTGTCTGGTTTTGGTATCAAGGTGATGGTGGCCTCGTAGAATGAGTTTGGGAGTGTTCCTCCCTCTGCTATATTTTGGAAGAGTTTGAGAAGGATAGGTGTTAGCTCTTCTCTAAATGTTTGATAGAATTCGCCTGTGAAGCCATCTGGTCCTGGGCTTTTGCTTGTTGGAAGATTTTTAATCGCAGTTTCAATTTCAGTGCTTGTGATTGGTCTGTTCATATTTTCTATTTCTTCCTGATTCAGTCTTGGCAGGTTGTGCATTTCTAAGAATTTGTCCATTTCTTCCAGATTGTCCATTTTATTGGCATAGAGTTGCTTGTAGTAATCTCTCATGATCTCTTTTATTTCTGCAGTGTCAGTTGTTACCTCTCCTTTTTCATTTCTAATTCTATTGATTTGAGTCTTCTCCCTTTTTTTCTTGATGAGTCTGGCTAGTGGTTTATCTATTTTGTTTATCTTCTCAAAGAACAAGCTTTTAGTTTTTTTGATCTTTGCTATTGTTTCCTTCATTTCTTTTTCATTTATTTCTGATCTGATTTTTATGATTTCTTTCCTTCTGCTAGCTTTGGGGTTTTTTTGTTCTTTCTCTAATTGCTTGAGGTGCAAGGTTAGGTTGTTTATTCGAGATGTTTCCTGCTTCTTAAGGTGGGCTTGTATTGCTATAAACTTCCCCCTTAGAACTGCTTTTGCTGAATCCCACAGGTTTTGGGTCGTTGTGTCTCCATTGTCATTTGTTTCTAGGTATTTTTTGATTTCCTCTTTGATTTCTTCAGTGATCACTTCATTATTAAGTAGTGTATTGTTTAGCCTCCATGTGTTTGTATTTTTTACAGATCTTTTCCTGTAATTGATATCTAGTCTCATGGCGTTGTGGTCAGAAAAGATACTTGATACAATTTCAATTTTCTTAAATTTACCAAGGCTTGATTTGTGACCCAAGATATGATCTATTCTGGAGAATGTTCCATGAGCACTTGAGAAAAATGTGTATTCTGTTGTTTTTGGATGGAATGTCCTATAAATATCAATTAACTCCATCTCGTTTAATGTATCATTTAAAGCTTGTGTTTCCTTATTTATTTTCATTTTGGATGATCTGTCCATGGGTGAAAGTGGGGTGTTAAAGTCCCCTACTATGAATGTGTTACTGTCGATTTCCCCTTTTATGGTTGTCAGTATTTGCCTTATGTATTGAGGTGCACCTATGTTGGGTGCATAAATATTTACAATTGTTATATCTTCCTCTTGGATTGATCCCTTGATCATTATGTAGTGTCCTTCTTTGTCTCTTCTAATAGTCTTTGTTTTAAAGTCTATTTTGTCTGATATGAGAATTGCTACTCCTGCTTTCTTTTGGTTTCCATTTGCATGAAATACCTTTTTCCATCCCCTTACTTTCAGTCTGTATGTGTCTCTAGGTCTGAAGTGGGTCTCTTGTAGACAGCAAATATATGGGTCTTGTTTTTGTATCCATTCAGCCAATCTGTGTCTTTTGGTGGGAGCATTTAGTCCATTTACATTTAAGGTAATTATCGATATGTGTGTTCCTATTCCCATTTTCTTAATTGTTTTGGGTTCGTTATTGTAGGTCCTTTCCTTCTTTTGTGTTTCTTGCCTAGAGAAGTTCCTTTAGCAGTTGTTGTAGAGCTGGTTTGGTGGTGCTGAACTCTCTCAGCTTTTGCTTGTCTGTAAAGGTTTTAATTTCTCCATCAAATCTGAATGAGATCCTTGCTGGGTAGAGTAATCTTGGTTGCAGGTTTTTCTCCTTCAACACTTTCAATATGTCCTGCCACTCCCTTCTGGCTTGCAGAGTTTCTGCTGAAAGATCAGCTGTTAACCTTATGGGGATTCCCTTGTGTGTTATTTGTTGTTTTTCCCTTGCTGCTTTTAATATGTTTTCTTTGTATTTAATTTTTGACAGTTTGATTAATATGTGTCTTGGCGTATTTCTCCTTGGATTTATCCTGTATGGGACTCTCTGTGCTTCCTGGACTTGATTAACTATTTCCTTTCCCATATTAGGGAAGTTTTCAACTATAATCTCTTCAAATATTTTCTCAGTCCTTTTCTTTTTCTCTTCTTCTTCTGGAACCCCTATAATTCGAATGTTGGTGCGTTTAATGTTGTCCCAGAGGTCTCTGAGACTGTCCTCAGTTCTTTGCATTCTTTTTTCTTTATTCTGCTCTGCAGTAGTTATTTCCACTATTTTATCTTCCAGGTCACTTATCCGTTCTTCTGCCTCAGTTATTCTGCTATTGATCCCATCTAGAGTACTTTTAATTTCATTTATTGTGTTGTTCATCGTTGCTTGTTTCATCTTTAGTTCTTCTAGGTCCTTGTTAACTGATTCTTGCAATTTGTCCATTCTATTGTCCATTCTATCTCCAAGATTTCGGATCAACCTTACTATCATTATTCTGAATTCTTTTTCAGGTAGACTGCCTATTTCCTCTTCATTTGTTAGGTCTGGTGGGTTTTTATCTTGCTCCTTCATCTGCTGTGTGTTTTTCTGTCTTTTCATTTTGCTTATCTTACTGTGTTTGGGGTCTCCTTTTTTTTTTTTTTGCAGGCTGAAGGTTCATAGTTCCTGTTGTTTTTTGTGTCTGTCCCCAGTGGCTAAGGTTGGTTCAGTGGGTTGTGTAGGCTTCCTGGTGGAGGGTACTAGTGCCTGTGTTCTGGTGTATGAGGCTGGATCTTGTCTTTCTGGTGGGCAGGTCCACGTCTGGTGGTGTGTTTTGGGGTGTCTGTAGACTTATTATGATTTTGGGCAGCCTCTCTGCTAATGGGTGGGGTTGTGTTCCTGTCTTGCTAGTTGTTTGGCATAGGATGTCCAGCACTGTAGCTTGCTGGTCGTTGAGTGAAGCTGGGTGCTGGCGTTGAGATGGAGATCTCTCGGAGATTTTTGCTGTTTGATATTATGTGCAGTTGGGAGGCCTCTTGTGGACCAGTGTCCTGAAGTTGGCTCTCCCACCTCAGAGGCACAGCACTGAGTCCTGGCTGCAGCACCAAGAGCCTTTCATCCACAGGGCTCCTTAATTTGGGATGATTGGTTGTCTATTCAGGTATTCCACAGATGCAGGGTATATCAAGTTGATTGTGGAGCTTTAATCCGCTGCTTCTGAGGCTGCTGGGAGAGATTTCCCTTTCTCTTCTTTGTTCTCACAGTTCTCAGGGGCTCAGCTTTGGATTTGGCCCCGCCTGTGCGTGTAGGTCGCCGGAGGGCGTCTGTTCTTTGCTCAGAGAGGACGGGGTTAAAGGAGCCGCTGATTCGGAGGCTCTGGCTCACCCAGGCCGGGGGGTAGGGAGGGTCACGGAGTGCGGGGCGGGCCTGCAGCGGCAGAGGCTGGCGTGACGCTGCAGCCTGAGGCGCGCCGTGCGCTCTCCTGGGGAAGCCGTCCCCGGATCCCGGGACCCCGGCAGCGGCGGGCTGCACAGGCTCCCCAGAAGGGCGTGTGGCTAGTGACCTGCGCTCGCACACAGGCCTCCTGGCGGCGGCAGCAGCGGCCTTAGCGTCCCATGTCCGTCTCTGGGCTCCGCACTCTTAGCCGCGGCTCGCGCCCGTCCTTGGAGCTCTCCCAAGCAGCGTTCCCAATCCCCCCTCCTCGTGCACCAGGAAACAAAGAGGGACGTAAAAGTCTCTTGCCTCTTCGGCAGGTCCAGACCCCTCCCCGGACTCTCTCCCGGCCAGCCGCGGCGCACCAACGCCCTGCAGGCTGTGTTCACGCCGCCAACCTCAGTCCTCTCCCGGCGCTCCGACAAAAGCCGGAGCCTCAGCTCCCAGTCCCGCCCGCCCCGGCGGGCGAGCAGACAAGCCTCTCGGCTGGTGAGTGCCGGTCGGCCCAATCCTCTGCACTGGACCTGTCCGCTTTGCCCTCCGCACCCCTGTTGCTGTGCTCTCCTCCGCGGCTCCCAAGCTCCCCCACTCCGCCTCCCGAAGTCTCCACCCGCGAAGGGGCTTCCTAGTGTGTGGACACTTTTCCTCCTTCACAGCTCTCTCCCGCTGGTACAGGACCCGTCCCTATCCTTTTGTCTCTGTTTAGTTTTTTCTTTTGCCCTAACCAGGTACGTGGGGGGTTCCTTGCCTTTTGGGAGGTCTGAGGTCTTCTGCCAGCGTTCAGTAGGTGCTCCGTAGGAGTTGTTCCGACCTTTAGTTCTTTGTGATCAGTTCAACTGTCTTTTTTTATAACACATTACCTCCACCCAGGAATAATTTTCCAAAAGACAAGGGCAATCATTTACATTAGTCTGGTTTGACTAAACTATGCTGTGATAAAAGACAACCCCCAAATCTCAGTGACTGAAAATAGTAGGGGAGTTCCCTGGTGGTCCAGTAGTTAGAACTGAGTGATTTCACTGCCATGGCCCGGGTTCAATCCCTGGTCGGAAAACTAAGACCCTAAGATCCTGCAAGCTGCACGACGTGGCCAAAATATAAAATAAATAAATAGTAAGCTTATCCTCATGTAATGTTGATGATATATTTGGATAACTCTCCCGGGTGACTTCCCTCCAACTGCTATCAAGTTTTCTTTGGTTTTACAGCCTCTACTATCTCAACCTTACTTTTTGTCACTGTGGCCAGAAGAGAAGCAACACAAGAGGGTTCACATCTGTTCTTCCATGCTTTGGAGCAGACGTTATATGCATCACTCTCATTATAGTCCATAAGATAGAATTAATCTTATTACCCCATATAACTACAAAGGTACTGGGAAGATTGCCACTCTTGGGCCAAGGAAAAAAAGCAGATGAGGGTTGAACACTAGCAATATCTTACTAATGTCTTCCTCATCACCCTAACCTTTTTTTTTATAACCCACAGTGTCTATTTGAGATTGGACAGCCTCTGCCACTCGTTAGATGTGTAATCTGTGTGGTTAATGCTTTATTC
Organism: Leucopleurus acutus; assembly: GCF_964270905.1. Taxonomy (NCBI): domain Eukaryota; kingdom Metazoa; phylum Chordata; class Mammalia; order Artiodactyla; family Delphinidae; genus Leucopleurus; species Leucopleurus acutus. Next base: position 108,611,019 of record NC_139145.1, on the reverse strand, counting down.
TGCTTTTTTTCCCTAATACATAATAATTTAATAGAACTAGCAGTCTTAAAATTTTTGCATCTCTAGTACCATATACTGATTTACACATGGTAAACATTCACTAATGCTTTACTGAAAGAATAAATAAACAAACAAATGGTAGCTGGTCACTTCAGCACTACTCTCTTCTGAGTAATTTCATAGAATTATTACTGCTCTGGCACCTTATCTATATTCTAATTTTGCTTCAAATTAAACCTTCTCAGTACAGCCATATCTTAGCCAGTCAATAGGAGTGTCATCTCTATTCAATGAAATTTTAAAGCTCTGTCATAGGTACTCATTTATCATTTTCCATGTATCACATTATAGTGTGTATCACCGGAGAAACAGGAAAAACTATATAGAATAGTACTAAAGATAAAAGGGTTGGAATTAGCAGCTGGGTTAAAATCCCAACTACTGTCAAAGTGTGTGACCTTGGGAAAATGATCTGAACTTTCTGTGCCTTAATTACATCATCTGTAATATGGGGGTGAAAATAATCATAGCTATTTCATAGGCTTCAAAAACATTAAATGTGATATTCTCTGTAAAACAATTAGAAAAATGCTTGAACCAGTTGGGCAATAAATTCTATCATACTTAGGTATTATATATTTGACATATAGATTTCCTCTCCAAAGTTATAGTACACCCTCAAGGTCAGGGACTGTGTTTTTAATCTTTGCTACAAACAAACTCGAGTAACCAGGGCCAGTGACTTTCCCTTAGAAACCTTCAAAAGATATTTAATAAAAAGGACATTTGCAGAATATGAACATTTTCCAAGGAAAAGTAGGCATATTTGGGAGTAAAAGCAAGTGAGCTAATTAGTCATGGGGGTAGCATAAAGATTTTTTTTTAAAGACTGAGCTTCACCAAAGAATGGCAAGTGATTTATTTTAACTTCTTACTACATAGTGTCAGATTTCTATCTAATTATGATTTTTCATCTATTATTTATTTCATAAATTATTTTTATACTCCCCCTTATATTATACGTCTATGCAGAGAATCTATAAGAACAATTCACAGAAATACAGTAGATAAAACTATGAGAGAATTTTTAACACTTTAAAATTTTAGCAATATATATTTCTTAGGTAATTTTAGTTCAAAATTGAGAAAATTAAATTCTTTAAAAGGAAAATAAAATAACCTCTGTTACTCTAACCAGGAAGTAAGATAATTGCATCATTTAATCCTTACCTAGAGACATAAGTATTATTGTTCAACACAAATATTTATGGATGAAGTAAATTAGAATCATTAAGTATTAAGTAGCTTGCCCAAGAAGACCCAGTTAGCAAATGGCTGAGCTAGAATATAATCTCATGTCTACATTTATGTAGGTTTTTTTGTTAAAATGTCAGGGACAAATAATTAGGTTAACCATAATTTTTGCCTCATGATACACTCTGATCATTGTTCCATATAAAGCCCTCTTTTTTATTTTATATAAGTATACACTTGTACATAATCATATTTATAAGTATTATCATATAATAAGGACACAGGAACCCACTAACAAAAAGAGAATCTAAGACCACAAAAACCTTTCTATGTGGTCTGCCCCCATCTCATACCCTTGTCTTTCTTCCCTTGAAGTAACAGACCTAAACCCAGCGTATATTATTACTCTGCCCTCTTTTTAATATTCATGTATCTCCTGAAGCATATATGTATTAAAATTATTATTCCAATTTGCAAAATGTATATCATATTGAATGTAATCTTTCAAATTTACATTTTCACTTAGTATTTTACTGCCCACATTTAGCCATACCATAGCCTGTTACTGTACATTAGATTCATTTTGAGTCCTGATTATATTCAGTAAGTTGAATATACCCTCATGACTTCAAATTTCTAGAAGCATACTTTTTATGAATCTGTAGCATATTACCAGAAGTGAACAATTCAAAATATGCTAACAAGGGTAAACTGTTTAAAAATGTTCAAAAATACAAACAATGTAAAAGAAAAAATGCAGCGTTATCACATTTAACTGTTATTCATTTGGAATTAATTATGTTCTTCCTTAAATAAGCTTATGACCTGATTACTTTTGCAGATGAGTCCATTTACCTGTGTGTAAGTTACAGGGATGGGCCAAGTAGAGAAATGAATCAGCATAATTAAGGGGCTCTATCTGTAACCTATGTTAAATCATTTCTATATTTTTCATCATCAGATTTAAATACTGTGTGTGTAAAGTACTATAGACAAAACTCCAGAATATCAGAAACTGTTTCCTATGAGGAATAAGGTAGCACAAACACAGTTTAACTCAGGGGTAGCCTCTCATTGTTGAAGCAAGTAATAAGGTAGTCTTGGGTTTATTAGTACAATAGATTGCCTGTTGTCTAGGGATTACATAAGAAAATCTGAGAGCCCAAAATTCTGCATGCCATTTTCCTATTCTGTAAAATAAAAAAATAACACCTTCACTGTGAAGAATCAATAAGAAAATAAATGTAAATGTCTTGACTTTGTCTCAGTACACAATCTATAAGAATTGTGAATATTATTACAATTCTAATAGATAGATATTGCTTATTGAAGGACTAGACTTCTCTTAGATTGAAAAGGAGTATGGCCACTTTTGTAACTTACATTTTAAGGAACTTAGTTAGAACACAAAATAACTAATTATGTCAGATTAATTCTCAAGTAGATATGACCTTGCAGCAATCAGGATTCTACAAGGAACAAATTCCAGAGAGTTTTATGTCCTCAGAGGATGACTAAAAACACTCAGGATACTGCTTATAAATGGCCAGGATTCCAAAGAAGCCACTCATTTCTTAGCAAGGCAAGTCTCCTTGGAGACTAACTGTAAGTCACATAGAGCTCTCTTCTCACTTGGAACAGGGAGAAGCAATTAAGGACCAGATGATTTACCCCTTCCTCTACCAGTCCCCTCCCCAGATCCAATCCTTACCACTAGGAAGCAGGCATAGATCATTCACAACATGACTAAAAGTGGAAGAATACCAACAAACTTGAAAAGACCTTTATTTTGCATTCATTATGCATTTAAAGAAGAGAGGGCACAAGTGAAATAAAGGAAGATAAGGCATCCCTAGATCAGCTAATGACACTGTGATTGGTAAGATCATTGAGGTGCGGTGTGATGAGCCTAGTTTTGCCTGCCTAAAACCACCATGAAATGAATTAAAATAGAGGGTCACAGAGGGAAAAATAAAGTATAAGCATAAAACTAGTGGGTTCCATGTTCTTTTAAATTAACAGGGAGATTAAATTAAGCGAATTTAAAATGACATTAAAAGAGTTTCAATATCATAAATTCAAGAAGTTAAGACTTTGACTATGTTTTTACTCTCCATCTTCTGTTAATGTGTGGCAGTACAAACTCTCCTTCACAGATCACCTGTAAATCTCTGCTTAACAGGCAGCAAGGTTACCTAAAAACAACTGAGAGAAAACTGCCTTAAGTGAGAATTCTTTCTTAGAATTTACCTAACTTTTTGTTTTACAGAAAAATTAGGATTGCAAGCTGACCTTTCACTCTTATCTTGACAAATGTGTAAATTAATTTACTTGCAGTTGTATTCTTGTGCATTATTCAGGCCCTAAAATCTCTATGTCTTCATGCTTTCCTGCCTTCTACTCACCTCTGCAGTCCTGAATTTATTCATTTTCTTTTCAGGGCATAAAACTATCTTATAATGAAGGGCAATCCATTTCGAGCATGTTTACATAGGTGTGCCTAGAATATCCAAGGCACTGCAGTAGCAAAGAGAGCCTCACTTGCTTAATAATAAAGCTGCAATGTGCCTGAATGCCCCTTCCTTGGCCATGGGACTCTCCAAGGGAGTGTAACCCCACAGAATGAATCAGGCAGCAGTAGGAGCACTTTAACAATGGTAAATGCAATCTTTCTATCCTTCTACATCTACCCTTCCACAGGCCATATTTTGAGAAGCTTTTACGGCATTATAACATTGTCCAACTTCACCAGAAACCTGAAATTTGACATTGGCTTTTGTCACCAAAATAAATAAATAAACAAACCTGGATCTATAAGCAAGGTTTAAGAAACAAAGCTTGGTGAAATAAAGTCCTAGAATAGAACAAAGTGTTTTTTCATAATTTTTTGGAAGGTTTAACTGATGTAATAACATGTAGACTCCTTAGATGCATGCCTGGTAATTGGTAAGTGCTGAGTTATTTTCTATTAAATATTATTATAAATTTTAAGAAAATACATAGGAAATAAGGGTTGAGGGTTGAAAAAGTCTATGTGATTATGTGCTGTGCTAGTTTTCTCTCACAAAATTGTTTCTGTCTACAAATGACATAAAGTTTGTATCTCCATTAGGAAAATAACCCTTACACAAACTGAAATCAGAACTTCAAAATGTAAAAATGAAATGACCAAAACATCCTTAAGAATGTAATCCTAAACTTCAATTCAACAACATTAAATCACAATTATATTCGGTTGGAAAGAAAAGCATCTAAAGATTCCACTAAAATCAAATTAAGAGCATTTAGGCACTATTATCAGTAGAATAAAATTTGAATCACTTGGGATAAAACCTTTGCAATTGTCTTAACCACAGGCAAAACAGCAACTGAAATCTAAAATCAAAATTTAGATGAGTAGCTCTGTACTTCCCACTTAAATGCAGGCAGAACAAATTACATTCTTATAGTCCATAATATTGACAGGAAATGAATATAAGTATATGTAGATATTTTGTCTGGAAGCTTGGAACCAATTTAAGAGCCTAACTACATCCATTCTTTAACCTATCTGATACAGGAATGATAATGCTAATCAACACTGGAAAATAAAATTCTTTTCAAAAATACCATTCCTTTTGAACACAATCATAATCATACACTTTTTAAAAAGCTGACATTATATCTAAAAATAAGTGTTTTATAAAACTGTTTTGGAAAATTAAATAGACTTTTACATGGCAAAGATAATTTATACAAAATAATTTATACAAAATTCAATCAAACCCTTTCTCCAGTGCTCTATCAGAGCTGATCATATCATGCTTGTTTGAATGCTTCCAGTGGTGAAACAAACTCATTTTTTTAGGTAACATATTGTAATTGTTCAGTCTCTGTTACTGACGAAAAAAGATCTGCTTTCTTGAGACAGAGCATGAAAGTTTTAAGTTCAGACACTTCACGTAGTTATCTTACTTATCTGGTCTATTGCAAGAAAGCAGATGTACTTATCTAGCCTCTGAAAAAATTTGGGTGTCTAACCTTAGCTGAAATATCTTCTTTTCCTTCAGACATTTCCAGAGTTCACAACCTTTAGGTTAATCTAACATTAAATATGCCCTTTAAACTGAAGCCCCTATTCCAAATACATACTAGCCAGTGGAGAGAAAAATGGGATAGTTATTCTCCTTGATTTGAGAATTTTTGCATGTATTAATAAAGTCTGAAATGTTATTAGTCTGGTCTGATTTGACATCATAGTACATTGTTGGCTTGTATTACACTTGTGATCCACCAAAACCTTTAGGCCTTTTTCATAGTAGGTATGTATAAATCAAGACCATGCTTTGACAATGTAACAGGCTTTGCATCTAAATGTGGTACTTAACATTTCTATTCTTTTTAATCAATAATGTTTTTCATGATTTCAAATCATTTAAATCATATAGGAAATCAATTTTCTCAACTTTCAATTATCCTTTCCCTTTTTAGTTCTGTGCCAGTCAAAATTATATTGATAAGGATAAGGATGGTTGTTATGTGTTTATTAATGTCTTTGGTAGGAATAGAATGTGTTACAGACTTTTGCAAAGCTTCCAAATTTTACCTATTTAAAGCAACATTTTTACGAATATTTTGTACTTGTCCCTCAGTGTAAATGTGCAAGTATTTCTCTAGAGCATATAACTAAGTCATACATAATGCAAAACTTTACCTTTTCTGCATTTGGAAAAACCAAGCTGCTTTTCAAATATTATATCATACTCCCAACAGCACTGTATATGTGTTTCATTGGTTTATGTCCTTCCCAACACTTGGTGTTGTCAAATATTTAAATCTTTGCCAATCTGATGGATGTATAATTGTAACTTATTTACTTTATTTTGCATTTCCTTGATTTTTGATAATGCTGAATCCCTTTTCATAGGTATATTGGCCATTTGGAAGTCAAAGAGAATGAAAAGAGGCAGCACACTGGTATCAAAGGAAGTGGCTTCCATTAATTTGAGATTATTTATTGACTATTGATCATAAAGGATTTCCTCTTAAGGGGATAGTATTAGATTTTTGCCCATTTATTAATTTGACTATACATCTTTTTTCTTATTAAATTATGGCCATCTATCTACCTATCATCTCTCTATCTACTGATCCACTGATCTAGAACATCAGTCCTTTGTTGACTATATGTGTTGGCTATATGTTAAATGTTAGTTATATATCAGTACATCTTTTATTTTTGGGTGTGCCTTTTGATAAAGAGAAGTTTACAATTTTACCAAGGACAAATTTAACTATTTATCCTTTATACTTTGTCATCATTTCTGGAAACTACCTTTCTCTATTTTCAGATATCAGTATAATATTTGCCCAACTCCAATATGCTTGCTCCTATAGTCTTCAAGACTTCCAAAATCTCTCTGTGTGTTTCACATATCATACTTCTCAGTTTCATGAATATCTGGATTCAAAATTTTGGAGCTGAATGGTATTTTAGAGACCATTAAATTTAGAGTTTCTCCAAGTATCACTTATGGTTTAAATGCAATGGAAGGATTTAAGGAGATTGTTAAAACATATATTCTCAGATTATCCCACTCACATAACTAAATCTATTAGAATCTCCAGGTTCCCAGATTTGCACTCTTGTGCATACTCTCTCTCTCTCTCTCTCTCACAAACACACACACACAATTTTTTTACATTTTGATTACTGAATTTTGAGAAATACTGGGTAACACAAGCTGCTTACCTTAAAAATACAAAAAAATAGGATGCAAAAAGTGACTTAATCAAGGCCATTCATTTAGTTAATATCAGGAACTAAACAAAACCCTGTGTAAAAAGATATCCTCATAGGTGACTGTTCCTTTGGCTCTCTTTTCTCCTACTTCTCCATTTCTCTTAATCTAATACACCAACCTTTACTTCTAGTTATTAATTTTAGTGGAGCTCTCCAAAAACTTCATTCTTCTCTTTAATCATAATAATAGAAATATAACAGGCCACAATGCTACCCAGCTGGACTGCATTTCTCAGCCTCCCTTGCAGTCAGCTATGACTATATATTTATGAATGAAATGTGAGCAGAAGCGATGTCTACTGATTTCATGCCTTGTACTTAATACTTTTAGAGTTTCTCTCCATGGTATTGAACCCCTTTCTTCCTGTTAGGGTAGGCAGAACAATTTTAGGGTACCGGGGTTGCAAATGACCAAGAAGTAAAGATATACTGCTCATTTCTGGTCCCCTCTGAAGTGTTAAATGAAAGATAACTGAATTTGTATGATTTTTAAGGTTTACATTTGAGTCTCATTGTAATAGCAATATAGCATTAACCACTCAAATGTTTATAATAAGGCAGATGGTTTTTCCTTTCTTGCAAGAGGATCTCTCCATGTACTGAATATACAGGCTTACCTTATTTAACTTTAGGTAACATAGAGGATGAAGGTGCTTTTAAGAAAAAAGAAAAAGTATATTGGATCTAAAATTAACTGACTCAAAAACAAATGCTTGAATAATTCACATATATACCCAATTTTAACTTGAAATGGTTCTATCATTGCCTGATATCTTTCAGAGAATCATTCAAAATGGAAAAGAGAATACACTTATTTGCAACAGTGTCTTTTTCCCCCTTCTGCTTTTAAGTAGTATTTGAACTGATGGGAAATTTAAAACTGTGCCATGGACTCTATCAAATAAGAAGTTGATGACTAGAAAATGTGGTTGTTAAATGCCACATAACTATTTTCTGACAGTCTTCCATCTTCTGAAGCAAGTTTTATAGCCTTGCTTCACTTGTTAAACAATTTAATAGAATGATTATAAATGTATTAATCTTAACATAAAGGATTTTAGGTTACTTTACAAAGACTTGAAGAAAGCCTCAAGAACTTTGGTGGCAAAATCCAGCAAGAAGTTATAAAATACTGGTAAAATATGTTACTCCAAATAGTTTGAAATTTAATGTTTTATTGAAATTTTGCTGATAATCCCTTATGAATTCAAATTAAATAAGGAAGATTTTTTATGTAAGAAAATAACCTACAGCTGTCGTCATATCCTTCCATGAAGCTGTTATTGAAAGGTTACCGATATCTTTCTACTTTACTTCAATGCATGAAGTGGAACTACTGAGCTTTCAGTAACATTAAATCAGAACCCTCATAAAAATGTTACTCTTTAAAACGCTGATATTTCTCAGTTAAGGTAAAAGGATATGTACAAGGTTATGTATGTAAAAAGAGTTAATACAAATTAAAAAGCCTGCTTCAAGTGACTAATTTGTCCTAAAGCTACAGTACATTCTTAGTGTCCAAAGTCCTCAATCTTTTTGAACATCTGAAGTTAAAATTATTGTATATAATCTAAAAATAAGTTGTTTGGAAGTCTCTATCTTCCTGAAAATTACAGGTACATTCAGAAAAACCAAATCAATACCTCTAAATAGTCTCTGTTTAAAACAAAAAATTATTTATATTACTTATTAAAACTGTAATCACACTTTATAATGCTATTTTTATTGATTTTATTTAATGTTTTTACCATTATATTTTAAAATTTATAGTTTTTTTAAAGTTTTCAATTGAAAATCATAATTGTACTTAATTATATATTTTTTTAATTTATTTATTTTATTTATTTTTGGCTGCATTGGGTCTTCATTGCTGTGCATGGGCTTTCTCTAGTTGCAGTGAGTGGGGGCTACTCTTCGTCGTAGAGTGCAGGCTTCACGTTGGGGTGGCTTCTTTTGTTGTGGAGCACGGGCTCTAGGCACACGGGCTTCAGTAGTTATGGCACAAGAGCTCAGTAGTTGTGGCGCACGGGCTTAGTTGCTCTGTAGCATGTGGGATCTTTCGGGACCAGTGCTCGAACACATGTCCCATGCATTGGCAGGTGGATTCTTAACGACTGCGCCACCAGGGAAGCCGTTAATTATATTTTTAATGTATCATTATTAGTATAATGCACCCACAGCTTCAAAAATTATCAACTTATGGACAAACCTATTTCATCTATAAGTACATAGCTTTCCCCTCACCTCTTTGTCCACACATACTGTACTATTTTGAAACAAATTCCATGTGTTATATAATTTCATCCATAAATATTTCAATATAAATCTCTAAATCCTAAGAACTCATTTATTAATGCATACTATAATACACTTACCATACATTAAAACTGAAAATTTCTTAGCTTTTAACTAACTGGTTGATTTATTTGAAAGGGAATCAAAATAATCAAAATAATAATTGAATTTAGGTTTAATTCTTGTTTCTTATTTTATATTTTGGCCTGGCATTCCCAAGATTTGCAATCTCAGAAACTATCTTTAGAATTCCACAAGACAAGGACTAATTTAAAGTAGTTTTTAAAATAAATTTTGTTACTGTAATATAAAATTAATTCAGAAAATTATGCAAATCAGAAGAGTACAGATTGATTACTTTTTGCAAATTGGACTCATCTATGAAACCACCATTCTGATCAAGAAACACATTACCACATCCTAGAAACCCCCTCATAGCTCTCTCAGTGACATCTCTTCTCGTCCCCTAACTTCTAATGCCATGAATATGTAGTCCCTGTATTTGAATTTTAAATTTATCTTCATGGCATTCTACAATATATGCTGTTTTGTGTCTGGTTTATTTCACTCAATACCAGGCTCATGAGTTTTAAGTGTATTGTTGTGCACATGAGTAGTTTGTTCAGTCACTTTTCTAAACACAATTACACTGAAAATTTATATTGTAATTTATCTGTTTATCTATTATTCTAATATTTATAGACCTTTTAGTTATTTCCAGGATTTGGCTAGTATAATACTCCCACTAAGAAAATACATGAATATAAAGTTTGGTCCAAATATTTCCATATTTACATTGACTGTGTTCATATCAGTGAAAGTGACAGTTCATAGATTACTTGCATTTTCAACTTTAGTAGATATCTCCAAACATTTTCCAAAGTGGGTTATACCAATTTTTATTCCTATTGGCACTATATTGAGAATTCCAATTAATTCTCATTGTTGCCAAAAGATGGTATTATGACATTATCAACCTTTTTACTTTTACAAAACCTTGATGTCTGTACTACTATCTCATTTGGATTTTAATTAAATTCTTCTGTGACTATTAAGAATGAGAAATGTTTCATCTGCTTATTGGCTATTTCAGATCAACTAGCATCTTGATATTGCTCAGGTTCCATTTTGGCAAGAATATTTCATGCGTAGAGTCATGTATTTCCACAAGGTGGCACATAACATCTACATATCTCCCTTTTTATGCTATTAATGGACTTTGATAATCATTGCCTAGATTCATTATTCTATTAGACGTTGGCATAAGAGTAATATTCAGAATCATTAATACTTCATTTTTAGTGGAAACATTTCTTTAGAGAAACTTAAACTTCCTGTCATCAATTATTTGGTTTTCATGAGGTACTGTTCATGTAGGAACTGGAGGTTAAAAATGAGTATCTTTGGAAGAATCAACATTATGAAAATGACTACACTTTCCAAAGCAATCTACAGATTCAATGCAATCCCTATCAAACTACCACTGGCATTTTTCACAGAACTAGAAGAAAAAATTTCACCACTTTTATGGAAACACAAAAGACCCCGAATAGCCAAAGCAGTCTTGAGAAAGAAAAATGGACCTGGAGAAATCAGGCTCCCTGACTTCAGACTATACTACAAAGCTACAGTAATCAATACAGTATGGTACTGGCACAAAAACAGAAATATAGATCAATGGAACAGGATAGAAAGCCCAGAGATAAACCCATGCACATATGGTCACCTTATCTTCGATAAAGGAGGCCAAGAATATACAGTGGAGAAAAGACAGCTTCTTCAATAAGTGGTGCTGGGAAAACTGGACAGGTACATGTAAAAGAATGAAATTAGAACACTCCCTAACACCATACACAAAAATAAACTCAAAATGGATTAAAGACCTAAATGTAAGGCCAGACACTATCAAACTCTTAGAGGAAAACATAGGCAGAACACTCTATGACATACATCACAGCAAGATCCTTTTTGACCCACCTCCTAGAGAAATGGAAATAAAAACAAAAATAAACAAATGGGACCTAATGAAACTTAACAGCTTTTGCACAACAAAGGAAACCATAAATAAGACAAGAAGAAAACCCTCAGAATGGGAGAAAATATTTGCAAATGAAGCTACTGACAAAGGATTAATCTCCAAAATCTCCAAAATTTACAAGCAGCTCATGCAGCTCAATATCAAAAAAGCTCAATATCAAAAAAGAAAACAACCCAGGGCAGAAGACCTAAATAGACATTTCTCCAAAGAAGATATACAGATTGCCAATAAACACTTGAAAGAATGCTCAACATCATTAATCATTAGAGAAATGCAAATCAAAACTACAATGAGATATCATCTCACACTGATCAGAATGGCCATCATCAAAAAATCTACAAACAATAAATGCTGGAGAGGGTGTGGAGAAAAGGGAACCCTCTTGCACTGTTGGTAGGAATGTGAATTGATACAGCCACTATGGAGAACCGTATGGAGGTTCCTTAAAATACTAAAAATAGAAGTACCATATGACCCAGCAATCCCACTACTGAGCATATACCCTGAGAAAACCATAATTCAAAAAGAGTCATGTACCAAAATGTTCATTGCAGCTCTACTTACAATAGCCAGGACATGGAAGCAATTGAACTATCATCAACAGATGAATGGATAAAGAAGATGTGGCACATGTATACAATGGAATATTACTCAGCCATAAAAAGAAACAAAATTGAGTTATTTGTAGTGAGGTGGATGGACCTAGAGTCTGTCATACAGCGTGAAGTAAGTCAGAAAGAGAAAAACAAATACCATATGCTAACACATATATATATGGAATATAAAAAAAAAAAGGTCATGAAGAACCTAGGGGCAAGATGGGAATAAAGACACAGACCTACCAGATAATGGACTTGAGGGTATGGGGAAGGGGAAGGGTAAGCTTTGACAAAGTGAGAGAGTGGCATGGACATATATACACTACCAAACGTAAAATAGATAGCCAGTGGGAAGCAGCTGCATAGCACAGGGAGATCAGCTTGGTGCTTTGTGACCATCTAGAGGGGTGAGATAGAGAGGGTGGGAGGGAGGGAGACGCAAGAGGGAAGAGATATGGGAACATATGTATATGCATAACTGATTCACTTTGTTATAAAGCAGAAACTAACACACCATTGTAAAGCAGTTATACTACAATAAAGATGTTAAAAAAATGAGTGTCTTGTTATTTACTAGTTTTCATAATAATAAGATGTTAAATTCTCAAAACTTTTTGACCGGGGGTCTTGAATTCCAGTTTATTTTTCTTTAGCTCCATGCAAGTGAGACTGTTACCTTATTCCATCTTCCACAGTACCTTACAAGGAGGAACAATTAATGAATTTTGACATATTTGATATACTTCAAATCATTGAACTTATTTTTATTGATGCTCAAGCATCCTATATTTGGCTAATAAGAGAACTTTCAAGTTAAAATTTAGGCCATTCTGACATGATCCTAATAGTCTTTGTTATCTGGAACTTTCTACATGACAAGGTATTCCAGGCTCATAAAACTCCTGTTCCAAATGTGGGATTAATCACACTCCCTCAAAGAGCCCTGTTTTCCTTTTAGTTACAGATTATATCTGATACTACAACTGTACACTGTGAAGGATTTAGTCATTGTTTCTAGGCCTCTTCACTGGAAACAACTAGGAATGACTATTCTTTTTTTTTTTTTTTAAAGAGAAAATACATTATGGACTCATACTTACATTTTTAAAACACATTTATATTTCAGCTATTTTACTTACATTATGTGGGGGTTTTTTGTTATGCTGATAATTTTGGATCGCATCAATATTAACATAATTATTTGCATTATCTTAATATAATGTCACTTGTAATACTTTGTGTGTATGTACATGTGTGTAACACTATGTTAAAAGTTAATGTGGCAAACTCCCAGGGAGAGAGATCAAGATGGCAGAGTAAGAAGATGTGGAACTCACCTTCCCACACAGACACATCAAAAATACATCTACATGTGCAATAATTCTCACTGACTAACTAGAGACTGACAGAAGGACTCCTGTACAACCAAGGCTGTAAGAAAGATCCACACAGAATCAGTTAGGAAGGTAAGACAAGTAATGAGGTCGGGACCTGGGCCCCTGGGAGAGGACTCAGCAGAGGAGAATTACACAAGCTGGGATCCTCCTTGGAGAGTGAGTGGTTCAAATCACATATTGAGCGCCCAGCCCTGAGGTCCAAAAACTGTAAAGATGAGTCCCCTTGGCTGGCTGAAAGGCTGGTGGGACTAACAGGAAGGCTGTGGGATCCCAGACTCCACTCATGAGGAGCACGCACAAGCTTGCTTACTCCCAAAACAGGGCAGAGAGTGGATTGAAACTGTGAGGGTCATTAGCCAGTTTCCCACAACTGCCCTGGAGTGTACTCCAGTCTGAACTGAGCTCCTGTTCCAGCCATGCTTGCTTTATGACCCAGCTCCACAATGGGGTGAGGGATGCCATGGCTGAAGTGAGAACTTGGTTGTGAGGCACTAAGGTAGCTCAAACCTAGAGCAGTGTCTGAGCCGGATGGGGTAGTCATTACTGGCGCTTACACAGACAGCACGTCAGAAGCAGTCCAGGTCTCTGACTACAGATGAGACAGACCCAGCCCATGCCTGGACCCACACCAAGCACCCACATCAGCCTCTCTTACTCCAGCACTATTCCCCTCCGGGGTGAGGGTGCCAGTTCTGGGAAGGGGCAAAGCACACACTTAAAGGGAACAGAGAGGGCTCTAACTCAAACTCAGGGCTTCTGCTCCAGAAACATGGAATCTGACCCACCCTCCCTAATAGGGCAGTGAGGGCCACTGAGCAGAAGGGAAGTCCTGGCTCACATATGGCTCTGGCCCTAGTTCCCCTATCTCCAGCCAAACTTCCTACCAGTGATAGCTGCCAACACAATTTGGGGAAAGATGTGATATGTGTTCATGCCAGATACAGCTCTCCCACCACACCATGGGGCACCCTCAGGCTATACAGGGATGCTCCCACACAAGGACACACCTTCAAGACTGCAACAGGTAACTATTTTACTTAATTTCATAGAGACAGAGAAAGTTAACAAAATGAGAAGACAGAGGAAAATGTAATCAATTGAAAGAGCAAGAGAAAACTCCTGAAAAAAAAATACTGTAGCAGAATTAAACAATTTACCAGATAAAGAGTTCAAAGCATTAGTAATAAGAATGCTAACTGGATTAGGGAAAACAATAGATGAACACAGTAAGAATTATACCAAAGAACTAGAAAATATAAAAAAGAACCATAAATGAAGATTATGGCAACTGAAATAAAAAACTCACTAAGAAAAATTAATAGCAGACTAGGTGATATAGAAGAATTCATAAGTAATCTAGAGGGTAGAATAACAATCATAACAGGGAAAAGAAAACAAATTTTAAAAAATGAGAAAAGCTTAAAGGACTTCTGGACCAGTAAGCATACCAAAATTCACATTATAGGGGTCCCAGAAGGAGAAAAGGACATGGAAAATATATATCTTGAAATTTTGGCTGAAAACTTTGCAAACTTGAGTAAGGAAACAGATATCCAAGTACAGGAAGCACAGAAAGTCCCAAACAAGATAAGCCCAAAAGACCCACACCAAGACACAACATAATTAAAATGGCAAAATTTAAAGATGCAAAGAAATATTTTTAAAGGCAGCAAGAGAAAAATAAAGATAAATATACAAGGGAACCCCCAATAAGGATATCAGCTGATTTTTCTGCAGAAAATTTGCCGGCCAGAAGGGAGTGTCATGATATATTAAAAGTGCAGAAAGGAAAAAAACCCTACAACCTAGGACACTACCCAGCCAGGTACAGGATACAAGATTAACATACAGAAATCAACTGTACTTTTTACACTAACAATGAAATATCAGAAAGGGAAAGTTAAAAAAAAATCCTTTTCAAAATCACATAAAAAAAAAGAATATTTAGGAATAAACCTGATGAAGGAGAACTAGAAAACATTGATAACAAGGAAATTGAAGATGATTCAAAGAAATGCAAAGAGAGCATACACTCTTAGATAGGAAAAATTAATACTTTGTTAAAATGGCCATACTACATAAAGCAAGCTACAGATTTAATGTGATCTCTACCAAATTACCCACAACATTTTACACAGAACTAGGAGAAATAATCTTAAAATTTATATGGAACCATAAAAGATCCAGAATTGCCAAAGCAATCCTGAGGTAAAAGAATAAAGCTGGAGGCATAACCTTCCAGACATCAGACAACACTACAAAACTACTGAAATCAAAACAGCTTGGTGGGCTTCCCTGGTGGTGCAGTGGTTGAGAGTCCGCCTGCCGATGCAGGGGACACGGGTTCATGCCCTGGTCCGGGAAGATCCCACATGCCATGGAGCGGCTGGGCCCGTGAGCCATGGTCGCTGAGCCTGTGCGTCCAGAGCCTGTGCTCCGCAACGGGAGAGGCCACAGCAGTGAGAGGCCCATATACCACAAAAAACAAACAAACAAACAAACAAAAAACAGCTTGGTATTGGCAGAAATACAGACATATGGATCGATGGGATAAAAATAAACCCACACACCTATGGTCAACTAATCCTTGACAAAGGAGGCAAGAATATGCAATGGATAAAAGACAGTCTCTTCAGAAAGTGGTGTTGGGAAAGCTGGATAGCCACATGTAAATCAATGAAGTTAGAACACTTCCTCACACCATACAGAAAAATAACTCAAAATGGCTTAAAGACGTAAATATAAGACTTGATACCACAAAACTCCTAGAAGAGAACATAGGCAAAACTTTCTGACATAAATCTTAGCACATTTTTCTTAGGTCAGTCTCCCAAGGCAATAGAAATGATAGCAAAAATAAACCAATGGAACCTATTGAAATTTATAAGCTTTTGCACAGCAAAGGAAGCCATAAACAAAATGAAAATACAAGCTACGGACTGGGAGACAATATTTGCAGATGATGCGAACAACAAGGGCTTAATTTCCAAAATATACAAATAGCTCATACAACTCAGTAACAAAAACAAACGACCAAATCAAAAAATGGGCAGAAGATCTAACTAGAGATTTCTCCAAAGAAGACACTCAGATGGTCAATAGGCACATTTTGCTCAACATCACTAATCATTAGAGAAATGCAAATCAAACCTACAATAAGGTACCACCTCACAACCGCTCAGAATGGCCATCATCAAAATGTCTACAAATAATACATGCTGGAGAGGGTGTGGAGAAAAGGGAACCCTCCTACCCTGCTGGTGGGAATGTAAGTTGGTACAACCACTATGGAAAACAGTATGGAGGTGCCTCAGAAAACTAAAAATAGAATTACCATATGATCCAGCAATCCCACTCCTGGCATAAATCCAGACAAAACTCTAATTCAAAAACATACATGCACCCCAATGTTCATCGCAGCAGTATTTACAATAGCCAAGACATGGAAGCAACCTAAATGTCCATAGATGGATGGATAAAGAAGATGTGGTATATATGGTGTGTGTGTGTGTATATATATATATACATGCATATATGCAGTGGAACATTACTCAGCCATAAAAAAGAATGAAATAATGCCACTTGCAGCAACATGGATGGACCTACAGATTATCATATTATGTGAAGTAAGTCAGAGACAAGTATCAGATGATTCACTTATATGTGGAACATAAAGTATGTTACAAATGAACTTATTTACAAAACAGGAATAGACTCACAGACATAGAAAACAAACTTATGGTTACCAAAGGGGAAAGGAGGTGGGGAGAAGGGATAATTTAGGAGTTTGGGATTAGCAAATACAAACTACTATATATAAAATAAATAAACAACAAGGTTCCACTGTATAGAATAGGGAACTATATTCAATATCTTGTAATAAACTATAATGGAAAAGAATATGCAAATATATATATATATATATAGCTGAATCACTTTGCTGTATACCAGAAACTAACACATTGTAAATTAACTATAGTTAAATTTTTTTAATTAAATTAAAAGACAAAAAAAAAAGAGTTCACATAAACTCTCCAGGAATATTCTTAAAAGGCAAACTTGAACAGCACTATACAAAAGTAGAAATTCAAATGTCTAAGAGGTGCATGACAGGACACTCAACTTTACTAGTTATCAGAGAAATTCCAACCAAAACCAAAATATAATACCACTACAGACCCATGAGAATGGATAAAATGAAAAAGACAACACCAAATTCTGGTGAAGATATGCAGCATCTGGAACTCATACACTGTTCATATGTAAAATGGCACAACCTCTTTGGAAAACTATCTTCCCAGTATATATTAATGCTAAACACACATATGCCTCATGACTTAGCCATTATACTCCTAGTTATATATCCATCAGAAATGTATACGAATATCTACCAAAAGAAGTGCACATGATTTTAATAGATAAAAACTGGAACCACCAAAATGCCCAAAAATGTTGACATATTTATCAATCGTAGAATTGACAATTTGTCACACAGTAATTGTAGTATATTCATATAAAGGAGTACTATTCAGCCACAAGAATGAATCAATTTTTCCTACACATAAGTCCTTGGAGGCTTCTCACAAACAATATATGAAGCAAACAAAGCAATCCACAAGACATGATTCTACATATTTACTATAAAAGAAACATAACTGTGTTTACATTTATTAAATTATTTTCAAAATTATTATTGTTTTTCTTTCTCTGTATATACATATTGTCCCATCAGACAATGTTAAAGTGGTTATAGTAGTTTTATTCTTGATGACAGTTTAAAACTCAAACTTTACAAAAACTACAAAGTTAGCATACTTACCCATGTCACATTGGATTCTATTTATAACACCCTTCCCTACACCTCCCTCACACCCCATATACTCATGCACACACACAGTATTTGGGAAATATGCTACACATCAAACATAATCAATAATTCTAAACAAATATGTTTCAACAAAACAAATTTGTTACTACATTTTTAATTCCTTGTGAATTTATTTCTGATCACTCAGTACATAATTCTTACAGCTTTTATAGTAAAAGAGTATAAATCCTTTATAACTTTCTTCTCTTAGTTATAAAATAGTGAACATTAAAACTTACATAAAACAGGCTATAATAATGTTTTATTATGCTGAATATATTTATGAGGTTAAAGAAATTGCAAAATCAAGGTCAATGCAGTTATCTTTACTTTTAATATCTGAGGACATTAAATTTCTTTGTGAAAATTATTTTAAAGATTTATATTTTCATCATTAAACATTGCTAAATCAAAGGAAAATATTCTCCAAGTACCAAAGATATTCCTTAAATCAATGTAACATGTTGTATACACATTTATGTATGCATGTGTATGAGTGTGTGTGTATGCTTATGTAAGACATATGGGTGATTTTGTGCAATCAGAATTGGGTTAAACAAATTCTTTCCATTCTTCAATTACCAATTATATAAACTTAAAAAGTTTTGCTTGTTTTGAACTTGACACACATGGAATCAAAATACATATGCTGGGCTTCCCTGGTGGCGCAGTGGTTGAGAGTCCGCCTGCCGATGCAGGGGACACGGGTTCGTGCCCCGGTCTGGGAAGATCCCACATGCCGCGGAGCGGCTGGGCCCGTGAGCCATGTCCGCTGAGCCTGTGCGTCCGGAGCCTGTGCTCCACAACGGGAGAGGCCACAACAGTGAGAGGCCCGCGTACCACAAAAAAAAAAAAAAAAAAAAAAAAATACATATGCTTTTTTGCGTTTAGTTGTGTGTTTGCTTAAAACTTTGTGAGAATCATCAATGTTTTTCTTTTGTAACAATACTTATTTTAGCTTTCTTGAAGTATAGTTTTCCTTGTATAAATATGTCACAACTTATTTATTAATTTCCAAATATGATCCTGCTGTTTTGAAGTTCTTTTCTCTTATAAATTTACCATGAACATTTACCCTGAAAGGTACTAACTTAACTATTTTACTGTTACGATCTATTTCAATGATTGATGTTCTGGTCTATTTCTTTTCTTTGTTTGTTTTCAGTGTTTGTTTGTGGGGTGGTTTTTTGTACTTATTTATTTATTTATTCATTTATATATTTTAAGCTCTCACACTAAGTTACTGCAAGCTGGCAAACACTGACAAACTATTTCTTCCACAATAACCATACATTCCAAGACATTACAAGTATATGGCTGCACTAACATTAATACTCACCACCATTGTACCAATTACATAATAAAATAAGGTATCAAGTATTCAAATATGAAGACACAGTTCAAAGGAATATAAAATATTAAAGATCTGTTGAATTTATTAGCAGAAATCCACTTTTTTTACAAGAAAGATTTAGAAGAAAAAAATCACAATTCACACCAAAATATCTGATAAATAACATACACTAAGTATGGCGAAAAATATAAGATTTTGAGAAATTTAACATAATTACTGTTTTATCTATCACACAGCATTTCTATCTTTTAAAGACTACTTACTAGATCAAAAGACATTCTATGCATAAGACAAAGGTAACATTTTACTCAAAGTATTTATTCACCTCCACCCATACTTTTCTTTTTAATGCCCTCTCTGTTAAACTGTGCCCCAAAGTGCAAATATTAAGGCTTTTTTTCTTCTGGAGACATTAAAGGCATGTGCTCTGTACAATGTGGATTTGCCATAAACTTTCAAACAGGTGTTTGTTGTTTTTTTTTTTAACAACACAAAATGAGATCTATAGAAAGACATTAAATAATCAATATGGGACTTGATAAAAATCCAACAAAGCAATGGTTGCACAAACCTGATATATACTGGAACAAATGTGGTAAATGTGAACAAAAAGTGAGCAAATCAATAGACGCTACTTTCAATGTCTGAAATGAGATCTAGAGTGTTGTTCACAGTTGTTAGGATGTTAATTGTACACAATAGTAAAAGTACACAAGTACTGTGCTTCCTATTTTGTCACTTAATCTCTCTAAAGTTCTTATATATTCATAAGAGTCTGGCATGGGAATAGAACTGAGGAAGATTTTCAATTCAATACTCAATTCATTTTAAAAGAAGGTCAACTGATACATATGATAACCACATTTTAAAAGCTAAAGGACAAGAACTTTATGTTAAATGTCCAAATCATAGTTGATAGTAATCCAAACCTACTATTACATCACTGACACATAGTAAGTACTAAATAATTATATGCTGCATGAATAATAACACACATATATCCTTCCTAGAACCTAGTTAGGAATAGAGAAGGAAGCAGGAATTAGGCTTTAGAAATGAAGCAAACCTACTGAGTTGTCACAGGAGAAAAATCAAAACGACCTGAAATTAAATAAATAAATAAATAAAAATACTGGTATAAGCTCAGAGTAAAACTGACCAAGGTAATGATCATATCCTGACAGTACCTACCATTGCTAGACATTGCTCCCAGCTAATCACTTTCATGCTACTCCCTCCGTGTCTCTCATCCATTAGGATCATTTGGATTTATCAACAAAAAGTTTATTTATGACTTCATCAACAGAGGCTTACTATTTTCCTTTATACATTCTGCCATCCTTCTCTGGAATTTCAGTACACATGTAGATGGTTTATCCAGTCAAGCCATGTTTTTTGACCTACTCATCTGCCCCTTCTTTCAGTATCCCACTCACATGGGCACATGCTATAGCTTTTCTTTTACCTTTTAAATCTCAAATCAATTATTTCATTATCTTACAACCATCTTCTGCATTTCCTCCTCCTGTCCTAGACTGTGAACTCCAAAACTTCTTCACCAAAGTTAGATTTCCTATTCATTGCCTCCACCATTTTCCTCTGTACCCATCAACTTTCCTCATGTCTTCATTGTTCCATTGACAACTATAATTTCCTATCATATTCATATACTCAGTTCTGTGGAAATACTCTTAGCTCTACTGGATGTCTGGAAACATTTTAATACTGGTTAAACCTAACTATGTCCCTTTTGGCCTGAGTGCAAGAACTCATGGAAGAAAGTAAAAAACAACAACAATAACAATAACTCAGACTGTTTTACTCTAAGATAATGACTGCAAACATCAGTTCAGCACTCAAAACTGCCTGGATACTACAGGACTTAACTTTTCCTTCCCCTGAGACAATTATTTCTTACCTTCACATCTTGCTTTATACCTCTACCACTTCCATCATCACTTTAATTTGATAGCTTTACCTCATATTTACTGAGAATATTTAAAAAAATGGATAGAAACTTCCTCCTTTTCCTTTTACCAATTTACAAATTGCCTGCATTACTACCCATATTCTTTGTATGTTCCCTAGTCACAATTGAATAAATGTTTCTGAGTCAATCAAAGTTCAAATCTGTAACACTGTTGGAATCTTACACCATCCTGAATTTTTGAGACTAAGCTCTTACAATTATTCACCTTTTCCCCTTTTGCATCATATCTCCCTCTCTCCTAGATTATACTCATCAGTACAAAACCATACTATAGGAACATCCATAATTTACAATAAGAACAAAATCTAAACCCTTCTGAGATCCCCTGCTCCATGAAGCTAATGCTCTGTTTTAATATTTTTAATATCAATGGCAAAACTTCGTACAAGTTCTAAAACTGATATTTGTACTTCCTCAGTAACCATTTACTCTAGAACCCAACATAATCTCAATACCATTCTCAGCTCCATCATCAAAACTGTTAGATCATGGTCTTCAACAATCCTTTTTGCAACTACAGCCCCTAGCCACCTTTTTCCCCTCATTTCACTTGAAGTTTTGGTAGGTGTTCTTCCATTACACCTTGAAATGCATCACTTCTCAAATCTGAGAAACAACCCTCTACTTATCTGGCTCGTAATTTAGAGTCTGCTTCTTCTCAGTCCTCTTTATTTTTTTATTTTTTATTTTTTGCAGTACGTGGGCCTGTCACTGTTGTGGCCTCTCCCGTTGCGGAGCACAGGCTCCGGACACGCAGGCTCAGCGGCCATGGATCACGGGCCCAGCCGCTCCGTGGCATGTGGGATCTTCCCGGACCGGGGCACGAATCCATGTCCCCTGCATCAGCAGGCGGACTCTCAACCACTGTGCCACCAGGGAATCCCCTCAGTCCTCTTTATTGATTAAATCTTCTCCATCTATTCTCTAAATACTGGGTATAGGATCATCTTCTCCTCTCATTCCTTAGCTAAGTCATTTCATATAAATTTAGCTCCATATTTCTGAAATATGAGACTAAGTTAGATTTTTAACATACTCCAAACATAAATTTTAGAGTATGTTACAATCCTTACTTTTTAACATAACTCTAAATTTCTATATTAAATCACTCTTTTAAACATTTACTCAGAGATGTCTAACAGAAATATCAAAATGCTATACACTTTCCTCTACACACTACTTTAGCATTATTCCACAAATGTTGATATGCCAGAGCAATTAAGCAAGAAAAGGAAATTAAATGTATCCAAATTGGAAAGGAAGAAGTAAACCTGTCACTATTTTCAGATGACATGATATTATATATAGAAAACTCTAAATACTCCACACACACAAAAAAAACCTGTTAGAACTAATAAGTGAATTCAGTAAAGTTGAAAAAGGAATATTAAAATCTTGAACTACTTTACTTGTCTATTTCTCCTTGAAGTTCTGTTTTTTAACTTATTTTATTAGATCCATAAACATTTAAGATCATTAGGTCCTCTTGATGAATTGACCCTTTTATCATTATGAAATAAGCTTCATATTTCCTAGCAATATCCTTTTCTCTGATACTGACTTTATTTTAGAAAAGCCATTACAACATTCTTTTTATTTAGCATTGAACTGTATAGTTTTTAACTTTTTTTGTGTTAAACTATTTCACCTTTTATATTTAAAATGGAAATCTTATAAGTAGCATCTACTTGTTTTTTAAATAAAATCTGGCAATCTCTTTCTATTGAAGTGTAGACCTTTTACACTGAAAATGATTACTGATATACTTTGGTTTAAGTCTACCATGTTGCTACTCATTTCCTCTGTCTCCTCTTTCTTTGCCCTTTGTTAATTTTTACCTTTTTTTGAGAAAATTGAAAATTTTTAACACTCTGTCCATACTGCCATTTGGTGTCATTTTTCTTCTGCTCGATAGATTTCTTGTTAACATTTCTTATAGTGTGAGTATGCTAGTGATGAATCCTCAACTTTTATGTGTCTGCAAAGTCTTTATTTAACCTTCATTTTTGAAAGATATTTTTGCTTGGTAGAGATTTTTATGATAACATTCTTTTCTATTTTGATTTTTTTTTTCTTTTTACTTCTTTAAAGAAGTCACTCACCAGAATTTTCTGGTTTGGACAGTTTTTGCCCAAGAAAAGTACTGCCATCCTTATCGTTGCTCTTCTGTACATAATGTCTTTTTTTAAAGCTGATTTTAAGATTTTTCTCACTGTTATTGATTTTAAGTAATCTAATTTGCCCTGATGGTCACTTATTCATGTTTCTTGCAGTTAGGGTCTGTTAAACTGCTTGTATCTGTAGATTTGTGGATTTTATCAAATACGCTAAATGCGAAATCATTATTCCTTCAAATAGTTTTTTAACCCCCTACTTTGAGGACTCCAATAACATTGTTTGAGGTTGTCTCACACCTCACTTATGCTCCGTTCATTTATTTTCCAGCCATTTTTCTCTTGTGTTCTCCCTTTGAGTAATTTCCATTTCTATAACTTCATTCTCACTACTCTTTTTATTGGAAATATCTAATCTGCTGCTTATGTCATCTGTGGTACTTAACAACTCAGACATTGTAATTTTCTTCCTTAAAAGTCAGATTTATACCTTTTTTAATATCTTGCATGTTCACACTTAAAATCTTCATTATTTCCTTTTTGTACATGTGCAGTACAGTTATAATAACTGTTTTAATGTCCTAGTAACTAATTCTATCATCTGTATTATTTGAGTCAGTTTTAATTGATTGATTTTACTCCTCATGATAAGTTGTATTTTCCTGCTTCTATTAAAATTGATAGGTTTGATGTCAAACATTGTGAATTTTACTTTTTTATGTTCTGGATATTTTTTATTACTAGGCATATTCTTGAATTTTCTTCCTAGAAGTATTTAAGTTAATTGTAGTTTGATTATTTTGGTTCTTACTTTTAGGTTTTATTAAATAGGACCAGAGTAACACTTGACCTAGGGTTACTTTTGTCCCACTACTAATACAAAATCCTACTTTGCATGTCCAGTGAACTGTGGAGTCTTCAACTCTTACTAGTAGCATTATGATTTATTTCAGGTCTGATGTAAATTCCTGTCCCTCCTGTCACCTCTAATCCTTTTAGGTGTCTCCTTACCTGGCCTCAAATAGTTTCTATCTCCATGCTGCTCTCTCCTTTCTAAGGCTCTGCCTTGAGAACTCTACCCTTAGTCTCTCCAGACCCTCAGCTCCATCTCCTCAAATCAGGGCTCTCACAGGGTTCCCCATCCTCATACCAGTAGAAAGCTGTGACACTAGAAGACTTACACACTTTGTTCCCTATCTCTCCAAGACTACTCACTTTTATTGTGAAATGTCCACTGTCTTGCACATTTTGTTTAGTCTTTTATTAACTCTGGGTGGAAGGAGACATTCAGACCCTATGCTCCATCTTTGCCAAGAACAGAAGTCCCAGTCTGAGTTTACCTTAATGCTGAATCAGATGAATCTGAGGCACAGGGAGAAAGGTCTGGCTTTGCTAGGGATATAAGGATCTGAGAAGAGCTCATCTAGGCCTGAGGCTTCACTGGCATTAGGACAAGGAAAGCAATTTGACTCAGAAGAGACTGCCTAAACCTTTAAACTGGTAGTGCACAAATTGGCTGGGTACTTATAAATCTTGTCACAGATGGGGAGTAGAACACACACTGAGTGTAATATTGTGTTAGAATATATTTCAGAGGGAGCAAATAGATCAAATAGAAAAATATTTCAAAAATGATACTTTTCCTTTACCAAACAGGAAAATTAGAGTAGTAAATATAGTTACCTTTGAAAAGTGACTAAAAGAAGTTCCATAAGATAACTTCTCTTTGAAAACTGTCTTCAGGGTGCTGATTTTTTTTTTCAGCGTGCTGATTTTATTACTGATGATATAGTATGCTTTAAAGAAAAGAAACAAGAAAAAAAAAAACACATTCTTCTCATCTGGGTTAATCCAGTGTGACCATAAGTCAACTAATATTTGAGAGGTGATAAAGTAAATAGATGGTTTCAACAATGTGACATTTCCTGTCATATCATGTTATATCAACCACTGACTCAAAAGGACACTTTACATTATTGTCGAGGAATTTTTTCTCCAGGTTTTGTGGCACAGTGGGTTAGGCCCAGGACCTCATCACCAAGCTGGGCACCTTTGGGCCTTGTGAGGAAATCTTTTGTTGCTTTAGGAGCAGAAAGCCTCTGAGGTTCTGCAAACTTTCTGCAGTAGCAAAGAATCTATATAGATCTGCTTTATCTTTGCTCTGCTTAACAGAGAACCTGGATATTCTGAGGCTAGTTCTTAAGTATTACAGTTGTGCCTATGGCAGGTACTTTCTTCATTGTTTAATAGGCAGGTGTTTTAATAATAGTTTAGTAAAACAACAAAGCCAAAAATGGGTTTTGATAATTTTGAATTGAACTATAAAATATACAATGTATTTCTATGATTTTCTTTGCTTCCAGCTTGAAGCTTTGTTTTCCAAAATTATTTCCTATATAAAATTTTGCACAAAAAATGATGCTATGCCAAAAAATATTAAATAACTATTATTAAAATATAAAATAGTCTGCTGCCATATGACTAAAAAGTCATAATACTTCTTAAGTAAGGTATGATAAAAATGCCTTTGGCAGAAAAGTGACTTATTTCCCTAACACTGGCATTTTAAAGCCTAATGTGACATTTTAGAAAGAAATAATTATGTTAAATTTTGATATTTTTGTTCATTGTAGTCTTTGATACCTTTTCTCCCAAAGTAGTTAAATACTTGAGTGTAATATTCACAATACCTATGCTTTTCACAGTCAGAGCAGGTATTGTGGTATATCACTAAATCTTGATAGTTGATCAATAGTTTGATTCACTAAAATGTAAATGGCATTTAGTCATTAACACGTATATTTTGTTGTCAAATCATAAATCACTAGTGCCACATATAGTACACTAATAAGCTTAAGAGTTCAAATATAATTTTACAGAAGAATGTGCTCAGAAAAAGTTATAGAAGCCATGTTTCCCTTATTTTTATGCAATTGTCTCCTTTGGTTCTACTTTTATAAATTTTATAACCTATCCTTGTTCACTCTTAAGCAACAAGAAGTTTGATATTTTCAATATTACCTAAGGAATCTTCTAAAAGATATTAATCTTTAGCTCTTCCTCATCTCATTTTTAATAAGACCTCATAAACCACATATTTATAACAATACATCATCACTACTTTTCTATCATTCTAACACAATTCAGTTTGGATGCATGTATACTGTATTGCTTTCTCCCCTATAAACTCACTTAATTCAATTCATTTAATAATTTGTTCATTCATTCATCTACCCGTTAATTTAGCAAACATTTACATTGTATATCTACTCTCCTTTTTCCTAGACCTTATTACTACAACTGAAATTTAACAAAATAATTGAAACTTTATATTTCTTTAAACATTAATCTTTTATGTCCAGAAATATATTACCTTTTTTTGTAGAAATATATCCTAAAATACACTTTAGTTCACAATGAGGACATAGGAAAGATACTTGAGTACAGGTTAAAATATATTTTTTAAGAATCAGTACCCAATCAAAACTTCTGAGATTCTAATCTAAGAGGGAACCAATATTCTTATGTCTTGCACTTCTCTCCATCAAGAATAATTCATACTAAAATAGACCTGAACAGAGACCTTCAGGTAGCAAAATTAATCTTAGCTGAATGGACTATCCAAACAAATCTTTAAAAACAGCTAATATTTATTGACCATTAAAATGCCAGGCATTGTGTACAAGTTTTTTCTTTGTTTGTTTTGTTTATTTTTACCTTTAAAAAAGTTTCTTGACCTAAGCACTACTCTTAACCATAATTTTGCAAAAAAGGAGAACAAGACTCAAAACAGTTAAGAAGCTTTCCTGTGTAGGGCGGACTCTGGGAGGGCTCACGCCAAGGAGTACCTCCCAGAACTTCTGCTGTCAGTGTCCCTGTCCTCACGGAGAGCCACAGCCACAACCCACCTCTGCAGGAAACGCTCCAACACTAGCAGCCATGTGGCTGACAGGGTCTTGGTGCTCTGGCCAAGTGTCAGGCCTGTGCCTCTGAGGTGGGAGAGCCGAGTTCAGGACATTGGTCTACCAGAGACCTCCCGGCTCCATGTAATATCAAACGGTGAAAGCTCCCCCAGAGATCTCCACCTCAAAGCTAAGACCCAGCTCCACTCAATGACCAGCAAGCTACAGTGCAGGAAACCCTATGCCAAACAACTAGCAACAGAGGAACACAACCACACCCATTAGCAGAGAGGCTGCCTAAAATCATAATAAGGTAACAGACACATCAAAATACACCACTGGACGAAGTCCTGCCGAACAGAAAGACAAGATCCAGCCTCATCCACCAGACAGGCACTAGTCCCCTCCACCAGGAAGCCTACAAACCCACTGAACCAACCTTACCCACTGGGGGCAGACACCAAAAACAACAGGAACTATGAACCTGCAGCTTGTGAAAAGGAGACCACAAACACAGTAACTTACGCAAAATGAGAAGACAAGAAACACACAGCAGATAAAGGAGCAAGATAAAAACCCACCAGACCAAACAAATGAGGAGGAAATAGGCAGTCTACCTGAAAAAGAATTCAGATTAATGATAGCAAAAATGATCCAAAATCTTGGAAACAGAATGGAGAAAATACAAGAAATTTTTAACAAGGACTTAGAAGAACTAAAGGGCAAACAAACAGTGATGAACAACACAATAAATGAAATTAAAAATTCTCTAGAAGGAATCAGTAGCAGAATAACTGAGGCAGAAGAATGGACAAGTGACCTGGAAGATAAAATAGTAGATATAACTGCTGCAAAGCAGAATAAAGAAAAAAATATGAAAAGAATTGAGGACAGTCTCAGAGACCTCTGGGAAAACATTAAATGCACCAACATTCAAATTATAGGGGTCACAGAGGAAGAAGAGAAAAAGTAAGGGACTGAGAAAATATCTGAAGAGATTATAGTTGAAAACTTCCTAATATGGGAAAGGAAATAGTTAATCAAGTCCAGGAAGCACAGAGAGTCCCATACTGGATAAATCCAAGGAGAAACATGCCAAGGCACATATTAATCAAACTATCAAAAATTAAATAAAAAGAAAAAATATTAAAAACAGCAAGGGAAAAATAACATACAAGGGAATCCCCATAAGGTTAACAGCTGATCTTTCAGCAGAAATTCTGCAAGCCAGAAGGGAGTGGCAGGACATATTTAAAGTAATGAAAGGGAAAAAAATACAACCAAGATTACTCTACCCAGCAAGGATCTCATTCAGATTCCACAGAGAAATTTAAAATTTTACAGACAAGCAAAAGCTAAGAGAATTCAGCACCACCAAACCAGCCTTACAACAAATGCTAAAGGAACTTCTCTAGGCAGGACACATGAAAGAAGGAAAAGACCTACAATAACAAACCCAAAACAATTAAGAAAATGGTAACAGGTACATACATATCGATAATAACCTTAAATGTAAATGGATTAAATACTATAACCAAAAGACATAGACTATCTGAATGGACAATTAAAACAAGACCCATATATACACTGTCTACAAGAGACCCACTTCAAACCTAGGGACACATATAGAGTGAAAGTGACAGGATGGAAAAAGATATTCCATGCAAATGGAAATCAAAAGAAAGCTGCAGTAGCAGTTCTCATATCAAACAAAATAGACATTAAAATAAACACTATTACAAGAGACAAAGAAAGACACTACATAATGATCAAGGGATCAATCCAAGAAGAAGATATAACAATTGTAAATATTTATGCACCCAACACAGCAGCACCTCAATATATAAGGCAAATGCTAACAGCCATAAAAGGGGAAAGCGACGTAACACAATCATAGTAGGGGACTTTAACACCCCACTTTCAATGGACAGATCATCCAAAATGAAAATAAATAAGGAAACACAAGCTTTAAATGGTACATTAAACAAGATGGACTTAATTGATATCTATAGGACATTCCATCCAAAAACAACAGAATACACTTTCTTCTCAAGTTCTCATGGAACATTCTCCAGGATAGATCATATCTTGGGTCACAAATCAAGCCTTGGTAAATTTAAGAAAACTGAAATTGTATCAAGTATCTTTTCTGACCACAATGCTATGAGACTAGATATCAATTACAGGAAAAAATCTGTAAAAAATACAAACACATGGAGGCTAAACAATATACGACTTAAAAACCGAGAGATCACTGAAGAAATCAAAGAGGAAATTAAAAAATACCTAGAAAAAAATGACAATGAAAACACAACAACCCAAAACCTAGGGGATGCAGCAAAAGCAGTTCTAAAAGGGAAGTTTCTAGCAATACAATCCTACCTCAAGAAACAAGAAACACCTCAAATAAACAACCTTACCTTACACCTAAAGCAATTAGAGAAAGAAGAACAAAAAAACCCAAAGTTAGTAGAAGGAAAGAAATCATAAAGATCAGATCAGAAATAAACGAAAAAGAAATGAAGAAAACAATAGCAAAGAACAATAAAACTAAAAGCTGGTTCTTTGAGAAGATAACCAAAATTGATAAACCATTAGCCAGACTCATCGAGAACAAAAGGGAGAAGACTCAAATCAATAGAATTAGGAATGAAAAAGAAGTAACAACTGACACTGCAGAAATACAAAAGATCACAAGAGATTACTACAAGCAAATATATGCCAATAAAATGGACAACCTGGAAGAAATGGACAAATTCTTAGGAAAGCACAACCTTCGAGACTGAACCAGGAAGAAATAGAAAATATAAACAGATTAATTGCAAGCACTGAAATTGAGACTGTGATTAAAATCTTCCAACAAACAAAAGCCCAGGACCAGATGGCTTCACAGGTGAATTCTATCAAACATTTAAAGAAGAGCTAACACCTATCCTTCTCAAACTCTTCCAAAATATAGCAGAGGGAGGAACACAGCCAAATTCATTCTACAAGGCCACCATCACCCTGATACCAAAACCAGATAAAGATGCCACAAAGAAAGAAAACTACAGGCCAATATCACTGATGAACACAGATGCAAAAATCCTCAACAAAATACTAGCAAACAGAATCCAACAGCACATTAAAAGGATCATACACCATGATCAAGTGGGGTTTATTCCAGGAATACAAGGATTCTTCAATATATGCAAATCAATCAATGTGATGCACCATATTAACATAGTGAAGGGTAAAAACCATATGATCATCTCAATAGATGCAAAAAAGCTTTTGACAAAACTCAACACCCATTTATGATAAAAACCCTCCAGAAAGTAGGCAGAGAGGGAACTTACCTCAACATAATAAGGGCCATATATGACAAACTCACAGCCAACATCGTTCTCAACAGTGAAAAACTGAAACCATTTCCACTAAGATCAGGAATAAGACAAGGCTGCCCACTCTCACCACTATTATTCAACATAGTTTTGGAAGTTTTAGCCACAGCAATCAGAGAATAAAAAGAAATAAAAGGAATCTAAATCGAAAAGAAGTAAAACTGTCACTCTTTGCAGAAGACATGATACCATACATAGAGAATCCTAGACGCTACCAGAAAACTCTTAATCAATGAATTTGGTAAAGTAGCAGCATACAAAATTAATGCATAGAAATCTCTTGCATTCCTGTACACTAATGATGAAAAATCTGAAAGAGAAATTAAGGAAACACTCTCCTTTACCACTGAAACAAAAAAAATAAAATACGTAGGAATAAACCTACCTAAGGAGACAAAAGCCCTGTATGCAGAAAACTATAAGACACTGATGAAAGAAATTAAAGATGATAGAAACAGATGGAGAGATATACCATGTTCTTGGATTGGAAGAATCAACATTGTGAAAATGACTCTACTAACCAAAGCAATCTACTGATTCAATGCAATCCCTATCAAACTACCAATGGCATTTTTCACAGAACTAGAACCAAAAATTTCACAATTTGTATGGAAACTCAAAAGACCCCAAATAGCCAAAGCAATCTTGAGAAAGAAAAATGGAGCTGGAGGAATCAGGCCGCCAGACTTCAGACTACACTACAAAATTATAGTAATCAAGACAGTATGGTACTGGCACAGAAACAGAAATATAGATCAATGGAACAGGATAGAAAGCCCAGAGATAAACCCATGCACATATGATCACCTTATTTTGATATAGGAGGCAAGAATATACAATGGAGAAAAGAGAGCCTCTTCAATAAGTGATGCTGGGAAAACTGGACAGCTATATGTAAGAGAATGACATTAGAACACTCCCTAACACCATACACAAAAATAAACTCCAAATGGATTAAAGACCTAAATGTAAGGCCAGACACTATCAAACTCTTAGAGGAAAACATAGGCAGAACACTTTATGATATAAATCACGACAAGATTCTTTTAGACCCACCTCCTAGAGAAATGGAAATAAAAACAAAAATAAACAAATGGGACCTAATGAAACTTAAAAGCATTTGCACAGCAAAGGAAACCATAATCAAGACGAAAAGACAACCCTCAGAATGGGAGAAAATATTTGCAAATGAAGCAACTGACAAAGGATTAATCTCCAAAATTTACAAGCAGCTCATGCAGCTCAATATCAAAAAAACAAACAACCCAATCCAAAAATGGGCAGAAGACCTAAATAGACATTTCTCCAAAGCAGATATATAGATTGCCAACAAACACAGGAAAGGATGCTCAACATCACTAATCATTAGAGAAATGCAAATCAAAACTACAGTGAGGTACCACCTCACACCAGTCAGAATGGCCATCGTCAAAAAATCTGCAAACAGTAAATGCGGAGAGGGTGTGGAGAAAAGGGAACCCTCTTGCACTGTTGTTGGGAATGTAAATTGATATAGCCACTATGGAGAACAGTATGGAGGTTCCTTAAAAAAATAAAAATAGAACTACCATATGACCCAGTAATCCCACTATTGGGTATATACCCTGAGAAAACCATAATTCAAAAAGAGCCATGTACCACAATGTTCACTGCAGCTCTATTTACAATAGCCAGAACATGCAAGCAACCTAAGTGTCCATTGACAGATGAATGGATCAAGATGTGGCTCATATATACAATGGAATACTACTCAGCCATAAAAAGAAATAAAATTGTGTTATTTGTGAGTGAGGTGGATGGACCTAGAGTCTGTCATACAGAGTATAGTAAGTCAGAAAGAGAAAAACAAATATCGTATGCTAACACATATATATGGGATCTAAAAAAAGGAAAAAAAAATTCTGAAGAACCTAGGGGCAGGGCATGAATAAAGATGCAGAAGTAGAGAATGGACTTGGGGACACAGGGAGGGGGGAATGGTAAGATGGGATGAAGTGAGAGAGTGGCATGGACCTATATACACTACCAAATGTAAAATAGATAGCTAGTGGGAAGCATCCGCATAGCACAGGGAGAGCAGCTTGGTGCTTTGTTACCACCTAGAGGGGTGGGATAGGGAGGGTGGGAGGGAGACACAAGAGGGAGGAGATATGGGGATATATGTATATGCACAGCTGATTCACTTTGTTATAAAGCAGAAACTAACACACCACTGTAAAGCAATTATACTCCAACATAGATGTTTAAAAAAAAACAAAACAAAGGCCTTCAGCTAGCAATATTTATCTTAGTTGAATGGACTATCCAAACAAATATTTGAAAACAGCTAATATTCACTGACCATTAACTATGCCAGGGATTGTGCACAAGTTTTTTGTTTTATTTTTTTTATCTTTAAAATAGTTTCTTGAGCTAAGCACTACTCTTAACCATAATTCTGCAAAAAAGGACACCAAGACTCAAAACAGTTAAGGTTTCCTGTGTACACACATGAAATGCTTAGATTCGAACCCAGGTCATTTCACACTACAGACTGCGATTCTCTTCACTTATGAACTTGCTCCTTATTTCTAATCCTCTTGTTTTGTGCTCATATTAATGTTATAATTTCTCTCACATAGTCAATTACTGTTGCCCAATTCCTTTTGCTTCTCAGGATTATTAAACTAACCAGATCAACTGGAATTCAGGCAGTTCAGGGCTTCTCTTCTAAACTCAGATGGAAATTCAGTGTGTGTAACAGTACAGCAGAATTCTTTGTAAAAGTAGATTCTTCAAGAAATAAATTTAAAAGATTTTCATAGATATTCCATAAAAGAAAGCTTGGCTCCTAACAGACTAGGCCTTAAATTAGATCACAGATCTATTCTGACCAACAGTAAGGTATGGTTCAAACAACTAACAATTTTTAGTTAAGATGCTTGCTTGTCTTCACAAAATACTAGAGTACTAGTACTCCTCCTCTTTAGGAGTATACCAATTTGCCCATATGAATTGTGGCAGAAGTTTAAATGCTGTCCCTTTACATACCCTCATGAGGTCAAGAACCCTCTCTATATATCTAGTCCCAGAACAACCTTAGTTATTAATAATTTCCTGAACTAATTATAAAATCAACACTGCTATTAACCCCAGGTTATATAACTGTTAATGTTCTTTGATGTTTCTCTAGAAAATATTTTCATTTTTATCCTAATTAAATATATTATTATCTCCACTCTAGAGTCTTCTTTATTAAGTTCCTTTGATAGGTTTTCTTCTTTCTGTTTCCTTAAACCTTTTCTCTGCAGAAAACTTTGTGATATAATGGCCATCACATTCTAAATATTTAAGAAAAAGAAACAAATTGCATCGCTCAAGACAAAGAGAATTTAAAAGTTTGGACTGATTATGTCTATTTTTCTTTTTCCAGTGGCAAATATATTAACTATCTCCATTTCTTTTGAGTGCTTAATTTTTATCATAACTATATCTATACAGTTAATAAAAATATAAATAAGAAAAACACCAGTCAGTCATGTCATCTATGTAGAAGCACAATGAATATTTCAGAATATCAGTTTTCAAGTTTTCTTGGCATAATTTATTTTTAATTCAGTTTTAATCTTATAATTCTTTGATTATATCTGTTCATAAATACATTTTAATCATGAAATTTTAAATCAGTTATCTGTCACCTTATTGCATACATGTATGAAATTAAATGTTCTACTGTTTCAAATAACACTAACACAATTTTTCATATTTGAGATTATTTCCTTAGCCTAGAACTTATAAGTGAAATTTTTAGAGTATAATAAATGTATCTGAGCTGTTATTCAGGGCATTTTAAGGTTCTATTAGGACAAAAATATTTGTATTACAAATTGATCTGATATTTAGGCACCATAAACTGGTCCCTTGTTCTAAAGCAATATTATGAAAGATAGTAAGCACATCTTAAGTCTCTGGATGGTGGTGCAGGTAAAAGCTTTACAGGCAAGAGTATATGTCAATTTCAGTAAGGATGCATTGTTGTCCTACAGGGTGGAAAGGATCTGATAAAATCTAATCATCATATGGCTGGCTGGTCTCCTTAAGTGATGGTAGCATATCAAGGGCACAGATTTGATTTCTGTGAGAAGGTTCGGTTTTCAGCAGTGGTTGAAGGAGAATCAGAGTTGGAGAGAACAGTGCTCATATGTTGATCCCCCAGAACATTTCCATGCATGTCACCATGGCTGTTCTGTTCCAGGTTCCTTTAGCCTGGACTAGAGTTGCTAACAAAAAAGGCTGGTTGACATCTACTTTGTTATTGAGTGTTTCCTCTTGTATGGACTTTTTTGGTGGAAATTAACACGAGACACAAAGCTTTGCACACTGTGCAAGCTTCTACCCAGACTAGTTTGTCTCTGATTTTCCAGGACTGCTCTTTCCAGACACCTGATGAACCAACTAAACCCTTTGCCACTGCCCAAGTATTCATGCATTCTCTTTTTCAGGCCACTCTTCCCTCTGAAGTATACTCTTTGGAGGTCTACCCACTCCTTTCCTTTACCTCAGTGCTTCACCTGCAAATGTATAAGTAATACCAACATATTACACTAGCGATCTTTAACCCAACCTTAAGGTTTTTCTTCCTCTGTCAGTTGATCATAGGGAACTCCCCTTCATAACAAAGGTATAAGCTAAGAGAGAGGCAGTGGTACAATAGGAGAAGGTATGATAGAAGTGCCACAATTTAATGTAATTTACCTGTGCCTTATGATACTGCTTTTGCCTGTAGCTCAATATACATTTCCACTTTGGAATGGATAGCATCTGTGCCTGCCTGACCTTATGACTCAACAGATCTGACAATACCAAGCTCATGATGAACTGTTCTGATTCTTTGTTCAGGCACTCAGTAACTGTGAGGGCCCAAGAGCATGTCAGGAGTTTTCAAACAGAAGTTATTTGGCAGCATGATGGTCCTATTCCAGAACTCTAGGAAACTGCGCTGAGAATTTCCTACTGGACTACCAGAGATCCAATAGCACATTCTTATTTGCCACTTATACTTTTAGCCTCATCAGATTTGCTAGATCATATGGCCTGAGTTGTCAAGAAGCTTGTACCACAACCTGGATTTGCTCCAACCTCTCTTATAATCTTAGGTCCAATCAATATTAGCAGCCTGCAGTCCTCTAATAGTGAGTCAGAGCAGTATTCCCAAGTGTGAGGTATGCTGCCTCCTAGCTCTAAGATTTCCACAATGTGCTCTATTTCTTAGTGGTAGGTGGTGGAAGTGTGCAGGACTACCGAGCTCTCTATCTCCTTCAAGTCCTCAGTGTCCCATTTTTTAAATATCAGAATCCCAATATAAGTGACATGCCAAAGCTGTAATTCCAGTATTCTCTATATTTCTGCTCTTATAAGTAGACTCTGGCCCTGATTTTCCATGTTGGTCTCCTTCAGTGCTTCCATGGAGGCCTGCCTTGTGTGTTCCACAGCATGCCTTGAGTTGATAGTTGGCTGATCTGAATTATCATTATCTTTCCCTAAACTTAGTAAGCAGTTAACAAAAGTATGCTACTTAAACAATTCTCATAATTAGTATTTCTTCATTCTGTTCAAGTACTATAACTACATCATAACCTGCTTTTCACCTTCTATCTATACATTATTTCAACCTACCAGGAGAGATTCTTGGTAACTGTTGATGGTACTGTTTACTAGGGGTTGTCCCCATCTCTATTATAACCAGTATTAAGGTCATGATTTTCATGTGATGAATGAATGATACAGCCCCACAATTCACGTGCCTGTCTGCCTACTCCCAGGTACTGACTTTCTCAGTCTGGATTTACCTGAAAGTCAAACGTGAAACTGCAGCTTATTTGAAAGCTTATGGAAGTTATCCCATATGCCCAAGTGAGGTATAAAGATAGTAACCCAGAGAAGATGGGAAAGCCAATAAAAGGGTGCAGTATTAAATTGGTCATTTCTACCTGTAGCAGGGGCTCAATCCCCTGCGACTTTGTTTAGGAGCCTTAAGCAATGGTTCTCAGAACTATGTGCCAGGAAGACAAAAAGAAAAGTTCATCCTTTTGCTCTCATCCTGCTTTTGTCAAGAGTAGTCTTTTCACAGGTAGCATTAATTCTGTAACTGCTCATGCCAGAAGAAGAAATGTTTCCTCAGAAATTTCATGCTAAGATCTCAAAGAGGCTCAAAGGCAGTCAACAAGAATTGTGAATTTCAGATTGCATCCCTGTGAATCTGGTCAAAGTGAACATAAATTTGGCTGGGATATGGGGTAACACCCTAAAGATTTAAAGTGGCATGTGAGACATGTCAGGTATAGGTCATCTTATTCTCTTTATTCTCTCCTCCTTTTTCCCTTATGGAGGACATTATAGAAACACCAGCAGCAACTCTTTCTTTCCTTCTTTCAAATTTTGTTTTCTTTTTTAAAAATTTTATGTGGCTCTTCTTTATTCTCATTTAAGAATAGGAGTATTTGTCATGAACTTTGTTAAATACAACAGGTGCTAGGATTCAAAGATTTAAAGAATTATGTGGGGAAATTGAACATTATATATATATATATATATATATATGTACATATATATTTTTTTTTCCAACTCTCTACATATTTTGCTAGCCTCGTATTGTCCTTCTAATATGTGTAGTATATTCACATTTATTTCAGTCAATTTTGACCTAGCTGGGATTCAAATTGAGCTCTTATTGTCCTTTGCTTTCCTTTCTTGAATTGCTGCAAGGACTCAGTAAGTCTCATTTCTATACTCCTTCTGTCACTCCCATGGTCATATCTATGTAATCATATTATACATTACTCACTGACAAGAAATCCTCATGGTCTTCACCTCCTCCAGATGGTGAAATGGTGTTAATGCATACTTTTATTTTATAAATAAGACAGTAGTTATTCAGAAGAGTTAAACAACATGTATAAAGTCAAACTGTAAATTAGTTATATAGCCAAGACAAAAATGATTGTTTCTATTAGTTCTCAAAGAAAGTATATATTATATCTAATTCTATAAAAATTGTTAAATACTAATCTATAGGCATGGTGAAATAAAAAATAATTGTAAAAAAATTTAAAAAATGAATATAGTACCTCTGTGATTTACTTTCCCTGTTTGTGTGTGAGGAGAAGGAAAATGAGATAGGTTCATTAAATGATATGAGTCCATTTCGGCATTAATATTCTATAATTTTAAATAAACCCTGACCTTGTTATTACAGTATTCTGTTCTCTCTGATATTGACACTGATTAATAAACTGGCCACTCCATGCTGAGCCATGAGGGTGTAGTCAAAGCTCTTTTGAACAGAAATATTAGAAATTCACTCCAATTACCTTAAGAGTGGGTAAGGGGAGAGAATTTACTGTCAGCATATTAGCTTATCCACATGAAACCCAGTGACATGAAGCAGAGTTAAATCTCACTAGTAACAGGAATCAGGAACTCTCAAATCAGGAAATGAGAATGCTCTTTTAATTCTGGGTCACATGGTCTCTTTGTTCTGCATTTCTCCACATATGTGCATCATTCTGCTCCCCTGACACATGGATTACTTTGGATTTTATCATGTTCACAGTCAAATCAGTAATCTCAGCCAAACTTTGTCACACTTAACCAGTTTAAGTGCATAACAAGAGACTAGCTGAAATTGCTCTGTCCAAATTCTAAATCTATGGAAAGAAGTTTAGGATTGGTCCAAAGTCAACTGTGGCAGGGGACAAATTTCATAGTACAGACTAATTGCCAGGGTGAAAACCTGTTCACAGGGCAGAGATTTTTGTTAAAAGTTTGGAACGTACAGACCGAGAAAACACTCTAAAATAAGTTCAGTACGCACAGAAATGATGAGACTATTTCCAAAGGTAGAGTGGATTGATAAAATTTATATATCTTCCAACCAGACAATATAAACTTCATAATGTTACAGAAAACTCAATGTGATATATTATACTCAATTTGTATGGAAATAATAATCAGCTCTTTTCTATGGCATTTTCTCTATTTGAACAATGAATTTTGTGTCCATATTTGTTCTATGAATCTACAGAAGAAATACGTCCTATAAAAATCATTCCAAGTAGTCACAGACTTGTGCACTAGATAGCTTTAAAACCTCAATATCTCTGTCTAATTAAATGTCTCTGATATAGCCAGTGGCAGATGCTCTCATGATGGTGCTAATGACCTGTAAAATCTAAGCAGCTCAGTTCTAAGAGCACAAATTGGGAGCATGGAACCATTAAATAAAGACTCAGCTATTCTTTTTAACATTTAGGGTTACCGTAGCCAAATTGAAATATAATAGTTGTGAAGAATTTCTGTACGGAAAACCTAAGATTAGTGTAAAATGAAATTTAAAGAAGTAGATGCAATATGAATTCACTAACACAAGTGTGGAGAATGGAAATGCTAACAGAAACTTACGTGCATGCCATTAAAACAATGAAAATGGGGAAAAAGTAAGGAACTCTCAAGAGAAGTAAGCCGTTATATCCAATTTACTATTACAACAGTTCATACATATGAGCCATTTGGATAGTTGTATGAGATTCTATTACCATAGAAATACATATCTATTATATATTCTAGACTATATAATATATTCTAGATTAAATTCAAATTAAATTCAAGCAATTATCTCCTTTTCTCTACTAAGCTGCTGACTCTAGGCCAAGTAATTCTTAATCCTCAGTAAACAGAGGAATCAATTGCTACATCAACTTTATAGAAACAGCAAACAGGAAAATTAAAAATTTTTTTAAAAAGACATTATTTGAAGGTGACAGGAAAAATGAAAAATATATTTTTCATGAAGAGACTAGGCTATCTACTGTATACAAAACATTTGGAAACCTCAGTCAGCGAGTTAGGAGTAAAGAATACACCATGATTACAAAAAAAAGTATCTAAGTGTATGATAACCCCGTGAGAAAATGAAAGCTACTTGTGAAAACATAGTACTATAAAAGAAATGTTTTATCTCACATATTTAAAGGACTGACATCTCTCATTGCTGTATTATTCTTCAGTTTTCAAAGCATGGCCACATATGCAATCTGAATTCTCAACTAAAACAGCACAAAGGGGAAGAAAAAGTAGACCAGGAAATTGAGGTCAGAGGTGCTGAGTTGTCACATGGTTAAAGATGGGGGTCAAGATTTATAATCTGATGATCACTCTCCACATAAAACTGAAAACAATTTCCATTTGGATTTGTAATACCTCTAACACCCATTTATCTGAAATCATGACAATTCTTTGAGAACAGAAACAAAAAATCCCTTAAAAATGACAATCATTTGATGATGTTAGGTCATGTCACTGTTATTATCACTGTTATTATCATTCCTACTTTAAGTGACAAGTATTTATTTTCAAGAATTATCTCACTTTCTTCTTAATCTCAACAGTTTAATGTGAAGGAAAAGTTGCAAATATTTTAATTTTATTTCTAGCCTTTTTCAGAATAAGAGATTGATTTTAAGAGGTAAGTAACCTATGAGTATTAATGAATTGATTTTTGATGCTTAATTACTAAAAGAGATTATCTACCAATGATATATATATGTAAACATATACAAAAGAAAATGGCATAGTTAGATCAAGGTCCATGTTCCTCTGTATCTTAATTTTTGTTGCAAGGCAAGGCATTCTGATGGCCTAACCTTCTCCCGGAAGATGGATGTGCCTGGTATAGTTGACACTTCTTTACTGTGCTATGTCTCTTTCAAATGGAATGGAATGGAATGTAAAATGGGACTTTTCCTATTCTCTAAGAATTTCAGTTAAAGGCTCAAAGTCAGAGATGATTAATGATATTTGTCTTCATATTCTAAAAAGAAATATAATCATGTACTCAAAGGACTTACTGAGAGGTAGCAAAATGCTCCAGTAATCATCAACCTCAATAGTCTTCATGGGAGAAGACTAGCAATTCAGTAGAGGAAGAGCTTCTTTAAAGGGAATTTCAAAACCCATAACTATTCTCGTGTTTGTTTTTTTTTTTCCCCTCTCTTTCTTCATCATGGAGGATAGAAGACTGCATCTCCTATAATTCAAATCAACTGAAGGGGTACTCAAAGAAGAAGTTATATAAATTCTAATGGTTTATGAGAAATAAACATCCTACTGTTTACTTGAATGTTTAATGAATGGCAGAGATGCATAAGCCATGTAACTACTGGAATAGAGAGTGAGAGAGATTCTTGGGAGAATTAACAAGAACCCTATGATGTTTGGTGGTGCGTCAGAGACTGGTAACTGACTGAAGTCTGAAGGCAGAGGCTGACTTGAATATCCCTAAGCAGCAAGGAAATCTGAAAAAGAATCAGCTGCTTTCCAAGGTAGTGGACAAGGTTGCATGAGTTTCCATGCTCCAATTCTATGCCATAAAAGGTAACTGAGTTTGAGTAGTCACGAAAAGATACTGCTCCGGGCTTCCCTGGTGGCGCAGTGGTTGAGAGTCCGCCTGCCGATGCAGGGGACACGGGTTCGTGCCCCGGTCCGGGAAGATCCCACATGCCGCAGAGCGGCTGGGCCCATGAGCCATGGTCGCTGAGCCTGCACATCCAGAGCCTGTGCTCTGCAACGGGAGAGGCCACAACAGTGAGAGGCCCGTGTACCGGAAAAAAAAAAAAAAAAAAAAGGATACTGCTCAAAAGAACTATCTTCTGGATAAGGAGATATCAGCAGGGAGAGGGAGATCACTACTGTGTCAAAGCTGAAGGTATGTGACAAAAGTGAGCTGAAGAATACATTGCCTGTGTTAGAAAATGGTTAGAAGGCCCACAGGGATCCTTAACTGTCTCTGAGAGAACCACCTATATGTTCCTCAAAAGAGCCAGCATTTGAAAAATATATTTGACTCAGCCTTGAGAGAAATACAAATAAAAAAAGCTAAATTAATAGACCCTTGTCCTGGTTCTGAAATCTCTCCACTCTGCTCAACCCTGGAGGAGCTGAAATCAACAGATAATGGTTAGGTCATGGAGGTAGTTAAGAGGTGAATGAAAGAATAGATCATACAATCACTTCCTATGGCTCTCAAAGAGCCACATATTAGGCATGAGGAACTAACTGGGGAGTGTGGGGAGGGTGGAAAAAGAGGGTTGGCTAACATTTTGAATTTAATAAGAAATTAAAATTTAACATTGGATTGGATGGTACACTTTAATATGTATTAAGACTGTATTTTAAGACTGCTGCCATCATAAGCTCATTCAATGGTTTTTGTACTCTCAAGGCCCAATCATTAGAGGTCTAATAATCATTGGCTCATCTGCATTTGCTTGTTTAGGAAGAGGAAATTTAGTAACACTACTCTGGCCATTAATGCTGTTCTTCAAATATTATGGCTTTATAACTTCCCCACAATGTGCTTTGGCCAAAAAATATATCAGTGGTATATATCACACTGGGCAAAAGGTTTAATAGACTGATTATGATTCATCACATTTGTTCACCACTTCTTCGGTCATCAGGATGAATGTGTTACGATGATGGCCAGGAATGTCTGGGTCTCCATCTCACTTGCTATGAATAGATTTCATAGTAAAGCCCATGCCATTAGCACCCCTAAAAACAACCCTGGTTCATTTTCTCCTCTCCAGTGTCAATGTTAACTCTAATTTTCTTGAGCTAAACTCCTTTTATTATTTTCAAAAGGAGTTTAATATACTCTTCCTCTTTCTTATTTTTGTTTGTTTGTTTGTTTTCGGCCATGCTGTGAAGCTTGTGGGATCTCAGTTCCCCAATCAGGGATTGAACCTGGACCACGGCAGTGAAAAACTGGAATCCTAATCACTAGGCCACCAGGGAACTCCCCCCTATCATTTTTATGTGACAATTTTCTATACTCAATGAATCCCTCATCAAGGAAGGCTCTGAAGCCATACACTTTAATTAAATTTAACAGATGAAATTTCATGTATGGGTACTTTTCTTCTAAGGAATTTTTACACTCAAAATTGTTTTCATTACTTATTTAAATGAGATGAAGTTTCATAAAAATAAAGACATAGAACATTCAATGAAGAAAGTAAAAAGAAAATGACACATTTTTTTATAGTGGATTTGGATTTAATTTCTGTAAAGGCTGTTAAAAAAAGGCTGAAGTTTGAAAAGCTCTTTTTAGAGATATTTAAGTTATTTTAAATATATATGGATGTTATATATGTATGCATATACATTAGCATATACTTACATCACATGTGTATGGTGTTGGAGAAAGATAATTAAAAACA
This sequence comes from Leucopleurus acutus, assembly GCF_964270905.1. Lineage (NCBI taxonomy): Eukaryota > Metazoa > Chordata > Mammalia > Artiodactyla > Delphinidae > Leucopleurus > Leucopleurus acutus. The sequence continues at coordinate 108,567,787 of NC_139145.1, read as the reverse complement.
AAATATTCTACCAACCCAGAAAACCTTTCCACAAAGGTATAAGAGAAAAGAAAACAACACTATTATTGAATTAGATTTAAAACAGAATGTGATACGCACCACAGGCAATCTGCTAAGAGACTGCAAAGACAGAAAGAAGTCTGACCCTTTTATATAGCCAATCAGGTACAACTCATTATATACATGTTCTCAAGATAAACAATAACTAGTCCTCAACTAAGAGAATTTGACAATACCATTTGTCACACATAGTTCATCCTAGATTCACTCCGATGCTAACTGGCTTTATCCAAAAATAACTTAAACTTCTCACATCTTTATGACAGGACATAGTTTTGGAGCCAGGTGGCCTGCTGAAGTTAGGCTTCTATCCTCCCATAGAAACATGGTAAGAGGGGCACTATCTTCCTTAATCATGACATTTCAATGAGCTGGTTCCCAAGCCCTTAAGAAAGGCATTCCTGAGTTTCAAAAGACAGAAGTCTTATTTAGCTTTTAAAAATATTTATATATATTACAAAGAGAGAAAGAAGTTACAAGTTTTCTAAAGTAAATGCTCTAAAACAAGGGAGAAAGAAAAGGGAGCTGGGAGAATTCTCTTCCTTTATTTTTAGCAAGGAGAATTAAGCTTCTTATTTTTACTTTTTAATCTGTATTTACCCTTACAGTGCATATGCAGAAACTTTCCTAGCTATTAATTAATTTAAGAAGTAACAGTAGTTCACAATCTTTTTAACTTTAAGGGAAAAAAAGGCATATTTTATTCTTTCGATATTTTAAGCTCCAAGGCAAAATTAACTTCAAAAAATTTACTTTGGTGATCACTGAAATAGACTTTGCTTTTCCAGTTTGTTATCATGGTCTACTGTCAACAATGCTTTTAATATATATTTTAAAAACTACCTAAGCTGTACAGCAGAGTTTTCTATGGCACAGAATGTCCCGTTTTTAATTTTAAATGTAAAAAATGAGAAAAAGTTATATTGAAGTATTTAATGTATAAAATATATGCACAAATAAATATGTGGACCTATCAATGAATTTTTACAAAATTAACAGTGACAAAACCAGGACTCAGTAGGATGGACCATTACCAGAATCTCCCCTTGCACCTGTTTTCACTCATTACACTTTCCCAAAAGAAACTACTCTCCCAAATTTGATAACCATAGGTATGTTGTGCCAATTTTTGAAATTTATATAAATGGAATATAAAGAATTCATTCTCTTATGTCTGGCTTCTCTCACTTATCATGTTTGTGAGATCTGTCTGTCATAACGTGTGGAATGGAATGTTCATTCTCAGTGTCGTATGATAATCCCCTGAATGAATCTATCACAGTTTACCCATTCTAGCACTGATGGATATCTGGGTTATATCTAGTTTGCGTCTACAAAGAATAATGCTATCAGTATGCTTATACATGTCTTCTGGTGAACATATGTACATGTTCTATTAGGTACATGCCTATAAGTTGAATTGCTAGGGCGTAAGATATGAGTTCATTCAGCTTCGGTTAATGTTGGCAAATTATTTTCCAATGTAACTGTACCAATTTAACCTCATTAAAACAGTGTATGAGAGACTCAGGTCCTCAATATCCCAAGTAATACTTTTTAATTTTAGCTACTGTCCTAGTCTGCTTGGCTGCTAGAACAAAGTACCACAGACTGGGTAGCTTATAAACCACAGAAATTTATTACTCACAGTTCTAAAGACTGGGAAGGCCAAGATCAAAGCACCAGTATGATCAAGTGACAAACCCTTTCCTGGTTCACAGCCAGCACCCTTCTCATTGTGTCCTAATCTTTTAGAAGGGGCCTAGGGAGCTCTTAGGATCTCTTTTAAAAGAGTACTAATCCCATTCATGAGGGTTCTGCCCCCATGACCTAAAGGCCCTACCTACTAATACCACCACCTTTGAAGGTTATGATTTCAACCTATGAATTTAGGGGGAAACACAAACACTGAGACCATAGCAGTCACTTTTCGTGTGAATAATGGTATCTCATCCATTATTTATTTGTATATCCCTGATGCAGATATTAATACAGAGATACAGACATAGATATCCGTGTGTGTGTGTGTGTGTGTGTGTGTGTGTGTGTGTGTGTGTGTGTGAAGCACTTATTCAAACAAATTTTTTTTGTCTGTTGCTTTGCCTGGACTTTCATTCGTTTATTATAAATTTGAATGTAAGTTATTTTGGATACATATATTGCAATTATCTTCTCTCACTCAGAGATGTGTTTCACTCATAGCAGTGTCATTTGACAAACCAGAAGTTTTTAATATTAATGTATAGTATAATTTATCAACTTTCTAAAGTTTCTGTGTCTTTTAAAGAAATTTTTTATTATCCCCACTCAGGAAGACATTCTCCTACATTTTCTTCTGGAAGCTTTACAGTTTCATATTTCACATTTTGATGTGGAATTCATCTGTAATATTTTATTTATTCTTTCAAATGTCCAGATGGATACCCTATTTACTCTATTTATTGGAAAGATTATTTTCCCCAAGTGTACAGTAATGATACTTTTGTCATAAATCAAGAGATTATATGTGTATGGGCCTTTCTTCTGTAACTAGTCTGTTTCCTTGGTTTATTTATCGATTACTGCATTTTTACATACTGTTAGTTGCTGTAGCTTTACAAAGTATTCACCAATAGTTATCCAGGTTTATTCTTCTTCTGAGTCTCACTCTTTATGTTGAGGAATCTGATGTCCATATTATTGTTACTCCTTTGAAAGTTGTCTTTTTTGTCTGGCTGCTTGTGATTTTTTTTTTCCTTTGGTTTTCAGCACTTCTTCCATAATATGTCTAGATGTGTTCATCCTTGCATTTACCCTGCTTGGGTTCCATTATGCTTCAGGAATATATAAATTGATGAACTTCTGTCAGTAAAAGGAAATCCTCAGCCATTTACTCTTTGGATAGTATTCCTGCCCTGATTTCCTTCTCTCTTCTTCCCTCCTACATTTGCCATGGTTTCATCTATGTGCTTCAGCTTGAATATTTTCTAATGACCTTTTACTTCATGAAACTTCTTTTCTATCTAATTTAGCTATTATCATATACTGATTTTTTAATTTCAGTTATTGCATTTGTCTGAAATAGAATATCCAGTTGATTTTTTCATAATTTACTGTCCTCTGGCAAAATTATTCTTATTATTTTCTTAGACATGTTAATCACTGTTAACTTAAAGTCCATATTTGAGAATGGTAATAACTCGGTCATCCCTAGGGGTGTTTCTATTACCTGATTTTTTTCATGGCTATATATATTTTTTTATTTTTACTGGGGTAGAGTTGATTTACAATGTTGTGTTAGTTTCAGGTGTACATCAAAGTGAATCAGTTATACATATACACATATCCACTCTTTTTTAGATTCTTTTCCTGTATAGGCCATTACAGAGTACTGAGTAGAGTTCCCTGTGCTATACAGTAGGTCCTCATTCATTACCTATTTTATATATAGTAGTGTGTATATGTCAGTTCCAATTCTTCAATTTATCTCTCCCCCTCCCACTTATCCCCCAGTAACAATGTTTCTTTTCTACATCTGTAACTCTATTTATGTTTTGTAGATATGTTCATTTGTACCATTTTTTTAGATTCCACATATAAGCTATATCATATGATATTTGTCTTTCTCTGTCTGACTTACTTCACTCAATATGACAATCTCTAGGTCCATCCATGTTGCTGCAAATGACATTATTTCATTCTTTTTTATAGCTGAATAATATTCCATTGTATATATGTACCACATCTTCTTTATCCATTCCTCTGTTGATGGACATTTAGGTTGCTTCCATGTCCTGGCTATTCTACATAGTGTGGCAAGATGAGATATTTCCTCTGTGGAGAAAGATATCATCTAGAACCTCTATACTTTTCATTCACAGTATCTTTCACTCAGTAAAAAATCAAACAGAATATTAAGAAAATATAACCCCAATGTTCATGACTATATTTTCTTAATAATCTGGTTAATGTTTTACTGAGTGAAAGACACTATTGGGACTTCCCTGATGGTTCAGTGTCTAAGACTCTGGACTCCCAATGCAGGGCGTCTGGGTTTGATCCCTGGTCAGGGAACTAGATCCCACATGCTGCAACTAATTGTCTGTGTGCCTCAACTAAAGATCCCACATGCCACAGCTAAACAAAGATTCTACATGCCGCATCTAAGGATACCGTATGCCACAACAAAGATCTCACGTGCTGCAACTAAGACCCAGTGTAGCCAATAAATAAATAAATAAATAAATAAATAAATAAAAATATTTAAAAAAGAAAGAAAGACACTGTAAATGAAAAATATAGAGGCTCTAGATGATATCTTTCTCCACAGAGGAAGTAACTCATCTTGAGCTAATCATACTGACCTCACTGGTGACTGGGTTGCAGAAAAACAAAACAAAACAAAAAACTTGCCTAACTGTAGCTTATCACCCTTTCCAGACAATAATTCTCTAGGAACCCTAAATGACAGTAGAAGGTGTTTACTACTGTCTTATAGCGCTGGTTAAGTCCTGAAATTCTAATTTTGTCTCTTTAGTACTGTCAGACCCTGAAAAACTCCAAAGATGGATCCAGAGTACTTGCATCATTTTTCTTGAAGTACATATAATATCAAAAGTGGTCACAGTTTTGACTTCATAGAGGACTTTTACTGTATTACACTAAAATCTCAAAACAGAAAACTCTTACCTTGTCCTACTTCATCAAATAATCCAATATTTCAAAATAAGAGGTAATGTTTCATCCTGGTTAAAAGTACACTCTGTAAGTCAGACAGACAGGGTGTGAATCCCAGCTTTACTACTTAACAGAGGAACGGCATTTTGTAAGTAACAATGTATCTCTATGATACTCAGTTTTCTAATCTATAAATTAGGAATAAAAATAGTAATCACATGTAAGTTATTTATAAAGTTTCATTATTTTTTCATTTGATAATATTTTTTGAGTATATGTACTATATTGCAGAAATACTTTTTAATGTCCTGGTAATATATCAATGAACAAAATAATCAATAAACCCTGCCCTCGATGGAGCTTGGATTCTAACATGGACAACAGCCAATACATACCAATAGACAAAAAATATGGTATATCAGATAGCTATAGATGGTATGGAGAAAAATAACGTGATCATTGTTCTGTCAGTCATCCTGCTCCCACCCAATTGTATCACTGCCTAATTGGCTCATGAACAAAGTGGCCAAGGCAGCAGTGATAGAGGTTATATACTGGAGCAGGCTATAGGATTTACACTCACCAGAACAGCACTGGTTATAGCCACTGCTGAGTGTCAATATGACCACAGCAGAAACCAACACTTAGCCTCTGTTCTGGCACCATTCCCTGGGATTAGCAGTAAGCTCAACTGGTGGAAGAGGTAATATCTTGTTCTCACTGTATTAGACATTTACTCTGGATATGGATTTTTCTTCCCTGTCTGCAATGCTTCTGCCAAAGTAACTATCCATGAATTTATAGAATGTCATACTCACCATGTTGGTATTACACACAACATTATTTCTGATCAACCAAATAATTTCCTAGCTGATAAAGTTTGGCAAAGAGCCCAGGCCCATGAAATTCACTGGATGTACATGTACCTCGTTATCTTGAAACAGCTGGCTTGACAAAACAGTGCAATGGCCTTTTGAATTCTTACTTGTGGTTATATCTTGTAGATGTGGGAAAATTTTCTCCAGGATGTGATATGTACTCTAAATCAGCCAAGACTCATGGATCTGTACCTCAAAGGATGAGAGTACCTCCTTTCACTATTACCACAAATGATCTATTAAGAAGAAAAAAATCTGTCCATATGACTTTAGCTTCTAATGGTCTAGAAGTCTTAAATACAAAAGGAGGAATGCTTATATCAATGACAAAAATAACGATTCTATTGAACTAGAATTTGAGATGATAACCTAACCACTTTTATTTCCTCATGTCAATGAATCAACAGGCAAAGGAGGTTACACTTCTGACTGGGTAACTGACTCTGACAACCAAGGGAAGAGTGGGTTGCCACTACATAATGTGGACACAGAATGGTATGTCTAAAACACAGAAGATCCCCTGGGAGGTGTCCTAATACTTCCAAGATCTGTGATTAAAGTCAATGAAAAAGTTGTACTGTGTTCGAAGGAAGCATAACTTTATCATTGTTTTGATTGAAAATGAGTATGTTTAAAGTATGGCTACTAAGTGACACAAACTGGAATGCATTGGCTTTGTAATGCGTAACTTTAGCTAATCTAGACTACTTTTCCTGGAATATCCTTACCTCTGTTTGGTGTTTATGATGTTTATGATGAAAGTAGGCCATAAGAAATATTTTTGCAAAGATTTGGAGGACAGGAATGAATCAGCAACTTTATGCTCTTTATGTGCAGAAAGGCTATAATAATGAGGTCACTGGGCACTTTTGTGGCTCACACATGTTGTTGCTTTCTGCTGGCTGAACTTGCACTGATTGGACAGCAGCAGGTCTGCAACTGATATACACTCCCCTGAACTGTCCTTCAGCTTCTGTGGTTCCTGGGCCAGGTGTGTGTTTCACTCCAAGAAGAGGGGCAGCAGCTTCTCATGCAGTATGCTGATCTCATCGTGATCAGAAACAATGAGAACTGAAATGGGTTCCAGTTCATCTTGTGGGTTCCAGTTTTGCACAAGTCCCAGTTTATCTTTGCCCTCATTTTCATCCATCTTTCCTTCCTATTCCATCTTTCTTTTCAAACTGCCTGTACTGCAGCTATGGAGCTCCAGAATAAAATATGAAAACCAAAGTCTGACAGAGACAAATAGGAGATCTGTTTGTCTCATGAATAACTGATAAAAGTGGAAAGGGATGTTATCATTGAAAAGAACACAGTTGGGTAAACACTGAAGAGGAGAAGGAGTGAGGTGGTTTTTGATTCTCCCATTAGGAGTTCACCAGGATGAAGTGAAGTTCAGAAATACATATTAAAGTCAAAACCAGTAAAATTATTCACAGTGGAATTATTCAAACAGGAATTCAATATTCATGGCTTCATTTTGTGAATTTGCCTACTTTCTAAAATGATCTGTAACTCCAAAATCAGTACTCCCAGTGCTTTCATAGTCATTCACAGACGTGCTGAGTGGCAAAAATTTTGAGTCACTTTACACACACCATCCCAGGTTAGGTTGAACAAGGCAGTGCTCTGACTGATGTTTCAGCCCTCATACTTTAAACAAGGGACAATTTTGTGAACTATGTATTGCCACTTTTTTTTTTTACATTGTTGTGTTTTTTTTGGTGATTTCACTGTTTTAAATGACCCTTTAGCATAGTGCTACAATGCTAGCTTGTTCTCTTAATCATAAGAAGACTGTGATGTGCCTTATGGAGAAAATGCATGTTTAGATAAGCTTTACTCAGGCATGCCTTATAGTGCTATTGGCCATGAGTTCAATGTTAATGAATCAACAAGATGTACACCCAGGAAAAGGAAGCGGAACTTCACTGGTCTTTACGTGTGGCCATTAGAGAAAGTGCTAGCATAATTCTATGGTGCCTGATGAAGCCATGGAAAAGATGGAAAAGCAGCTAAACTTGTGAATTCTTGAGATGATGACCAATTTTAAAAAGTATAGTGGACAGCACTGTTATGAGGCTGAAGGTCTAAGAAATTTATAGTCACATTGCCCAGAGTCAGGAAAATGTTAAACTCTCCTTACCTAGTGATGGTGGGCTTCACATTTCAAATGGTGATAGAGCATGAAAATCTTAAATTTGCAGGTGAAGCAGATTCTGCAAATCAAGAGGCTGTGGAAGAATTATTAAAATACTTGCTAAATGTTATACAGGAAAAGTTTTACAGGGAAGAGAAATTTTTACAATACTGAGATGACTACCTGTTTCATAAGGAAACTGACAAATGGAGCTATGTAATGCAAATGGCCTCCAAAGTTCCTGGCTTTAAATAATTTAAAGACCATGTGATTATTATTGTAAGAAATATATATTAAATAAGATATCTTTAAACAGAAACACATATAAAACAAAGCTATGTATCAGCTGGCAGGTGAAAATGTGACCAGAGTCTCTCAGGAACCTAACCTTGTATCTTCCCTAGGAGCAATGAGTCCTTATTCACTAACTCAGTATTTGTGGCATCTTTAGACTATAACCACCCTGAATAATGAAACTTACACACATACACATATATATATATCATATATGTAACTCTTAGATGGGTTGATAATTATGATTTAAAATAAATATAAATAATAGCTATTTTTAAGTTAGTAGACATTTTAAATGAGGCCCTCCCAAAATGTGACACTTTTAATATAAAGTGGTAGACTAGTTTTCTAAGAATCTCAGAGTTTATATATGGATTCTTATTTTATTCAAATGTATTTAAACAAATACATTTATAAACTACTTGGTTTATATACCTGTTTCCTCAAAAATGTACCTGAAAAACTCACAATCATCATAATTTAGAATTTATGACATCATCAGTGTTTTTTACTAGATCTCTGGATTAACAGACATAACTGAATTTTCATGTAGCTCTTAGGAAGAGAGCAGCATGGCATATAGAAATGAGTAAGAACTTACTGTAGAGACTGCACTCAAATTATAATGTAAGACTTATGTGTTTCCTCAGACTGTCTATGTTCATCATCAACAACATGCTAAAGCAATGATGAGTTAATGACTTATTTAGTGGGAGAAAAAATTCTACTGTGTGTAAAGTATTTCACTTTATAGTGTTTCTTATTATTCTATACAACTATCACAGAAGTTCTAGAGAACATAACTTGTGCCCTGGAACTTTAAGAAAGTTCTATTTAGAAAAGATCCTTTCAAGTTAGAAGCTAATAATAGAAAGTTTTGCTATTTTTGTTACTGGATTCATTACTGTAACCAGTAAAAGTGTCTTTCAAGGCACCCTGAGTTTATAGAATCCATCAGTAAATGTCTTGTTTACTGAAGAGTCAGGTAATAATGTTAGTAAGAAACTGGATCATATTGAAATCATGAACAAATCAATCTCAAAGAGTCAACCCATAAAATCATATTTTGCATCTGAGCTCAATAAATCTTACAGAAGCGCAGAACAAACTCAACACTATTAACAAGTGTTTAGTACAGATTCATCCCAGAATTCAGGCCACTGGGACAAAAATTAGTATGGGGAAGCAATTACTACTGAATAGAGCTCCGATAGGCTTTATGAATTAATATAGTATTCAGGGACTAGCTTAGAACTAGAAAAAGCTTGCAAATTATTGATGATGATAATGACAATGGCAACCATACCAAGTGATCTGTTTCATTTCCTAATCAAGCATTAGGGTTTTGTTTGTTTGTTTGTTTTTGTGGTACATGGGCCTCTCGCTGCTGTGGCCTCTCCCGTTGTGGAGCACAGGCTCCGGATGCACAGGTTCAGCGGCTATGGCTCACGGGCCCAGCCGCTCCGCGGCATGTGGGATCTTCCCAGACCGGGGCACGAACTGGCGTCCCCTGCATCGGCAGGCGGACTCCCAACCACTGCGCCACCAGGGAAGCCCAAGCATTAGGTATTTAGTTATTGACATAGAATATTTACTGACAAGTTACCTAATACGTTGATTATTCTTCTCCTTATTCTCCCAGTGTTAGTAAACATTATTTATGTATTATCCTGAATAGTTCTCACTGGGCAATAATGGATACCATGCATTCATAAGTTTATGAATATCTATGATGGAGGAATTTAAACTCAGTGAAAAGAAGGTCCTTATTTGATGATAGAGAAAATAAAAGATAATAAAACAAAAAGTTGTCATCCAGAAATAGATTAAATTCTACAAATGGCAGACGAAGTAAATAGGAGAAATGAGACACACATAGACAATCTGGTATATATGTGGGTGTGAAAGTGTACATTTCTGTTCATTTTTATATTTTGTGATGTCTAGCTTTTACTACACAGTACTGTTGGTAAAGTAAGGGGATAGGTTGCTGCTTTCAGTACAAGTAAGTAATTGTGTACATACTCCTAATTTGTGCAACAACCAGGGATTTGTTTGGCTTGATATTTTGAATTATAGATTTAAGGAAAAAAATAGTGGCTATAATCTGTATATCAAAGATAACCAACAATCTGACTGAAAAATATTTGCATCCAGTTCCTAATTTTCTGGGTGGGAAGCTTTCCATTACTGAAGTACATGGCCTGTAAAAATCAATCACAATACATAAACAGTATTTAAATACAGTGCATACTATCTGAAAGTAAACACTGCATTAGTCAATGTTATTTTTATTTCCTGAAGTGCAGTAATAGCTCTCCCTCTTTAGGACTTTAAAATTTGCATCAGATTGGTTTTACAGTTAGTACTATGTGAAAATTGTTATATTCAAAACATTTAAACTGAGATGTTGGTTATTTGATATTAATCTTCTGGAAACTTCTTATTTCTAGAATCTAGAATTCAGCCAATAAGCCATTCAGTCATTTAAAATATTTACTGAGAAACTGTTATATGCAGGCTATGAACTGGTCATACAACTATGTTCTCTGTACTGGTAATAAAACAACAAATATTATAAAATTATTTTCTTCGAGGAACATACAGTTTAGTGGAAGTGACAAACAAGTAAACAGTCAAATAAATATCAAAGTATGGGAGGGGTTATGACAGAGTATGTGCAATATGTTATGATCAAGGACTAACCCAACTTTGGAAACTTAGGGAAGTATTCCAAAAATAAACACCTGAAAGTACCTTTTATACAGCAAAATACTTTATTAATTCACAATAAAAATAATTACCAGACGACTGGATGCCTATACAATCTTCCTATGCCATTCCTTCAGATAAACCTGGGGCAAGTCAAAGCATGCTGAATGAGCGTGGAATCAGAACAACAGAGTTACATAAGTCAAAAGGATAAAACATAGACTATGATAGTTGGCTACATCCACTTTTCATTAGCAACATTCTTATAAATAATACCAGTGGACTAAATACCCATTGCCTATATAACCTCACATCTATCTAGATATTAAGGATGATAAAAGTGTTAAACCTGGTTGACTAAATCTGCAATTTCTTGGGATAATGCTTGTATGGAAACTGTTAATATTTGCCTTTGGCCTTTGAGGGTTTCCATTTTCTATAGTTCCAAGGCAGATCACTCCTGACTCTGATAATGTCAAAGCATTTTGAAAGCAGCCAAGATTTTATTTTACAAACTTTACCAAGTGTATATTTTACAATAGGATGAACATCAAATTAGGAGCACCATACCAGAGTCATGCAATTTAAACTCTGTTACAGACTTTAGGCAAATCTCTCAATTCCTCTGTCATTAATTTTCCTTACTGAAAAGTAAAAGCACTAAACCTGACAATTTTATTTTTCCAAACTTGGATTTAATCATTCAATCCTGTCATTATTGTGAATTGTCTGTAAAAATCAAAAATGCTTCTGTTAGCTCCAAATATGCTGTGAAATCTTCACTATGAGACTGGATTGAGTTTTACATTGTTAACTCAAATATATAATGATTATGACATATTAATATAAATGAAGACTTCTGGTTTCTGGTCCAGCATGTAAGAAGCTTGGAAGTCATTATTCCATCCTACCAAAAAAAACTGAAAAAAACTGAAAAATCAACAAACCCTCTTATATCTGTTAGAGGGGTGAAGTCACAGGGCAAACCTCTATCCCCAAAATTAAAGAGACAGGCAGGTGCACACAGAGATCACAACTTGCTGGGGAAATAGCCTCCACAGGAACCAGTGCCAGGGTAAAACAGAACCCTGAATTATAATTGATGAACTGTTGGAGACTCAGTGTGGACAACTCCAAGAAGAGTTAAAAACTCTAGGGGGACTCAGTCATCATCGAGGGGCCCCCGTAATTGGTGAGTTTTACTTCCTGAATCTTTACTAGGTTCTCACAATGAACATCACAGAAAAATCCCCACCTGCTTCCAGTAGGGAGAGAAGAAAAGAAACCACTTAGAAATACACCCAAGAATTCTGTTCTTAACAAGGTCTGCTCTCAAGAGAAACTAGTTAAACAGAGCCTAACCTGCCTGGTTTTTATCAGAACCTAACTGACCTGGTGGAAGGGAAATGTTCAACTCCACTTCTAACTTTCCACATGGGAGAAGAGAATGAACGTTAGCCTGCTCCAACCATACTGTACAACCTAAAGTGGGTGTAGAGGAGGGCTGATAATTACGTGTAGGTCACAGTTCAGAGTTACAGACTTATTAAAAGATTTAAGACCTATTCGTTACTTTAAAACTCTTCCCCTCTACACACACTATCACTAAATTAATAAAGGCCTGTTTAGAGCAGTTTCTTTTACTCAATACGTCATGTCCTGCTATCAAAAAAAATTACAAGATATACTAAAAGGCAAAAATTACAGTTGAAGAGATAGAGCAAGCGACAGAATCAGACTCAGACATGGCAAGAATGTTGGAAGTATCAGGCTGAGAATTTAAACAGTTATGATTAGTTTGATAAGGGCTCAAATGAATAAAGTAGACAGCATGCAAGAATAAATGAGCAATGTAAGTAGTGAGATGGAAATTCTAAGAAGGAATCAAAAAGAAATGCTAGAGATAAAAAACACCGTAACAGAAATGAAGAATGCCTTTGACAAGCTTATTAGTAGCCTGGATATGACCAGGGGAAGAATCTGAGTTTGAAGATATCTGCATATAAACCTCCAAAACTAAAAAGCAAATAGTAAAAAGGCTGAAATAAACAGAAGAAAATATCCAAGAACTGTGAAACAAATACAATCAATGTAACATGTACATAATGAAAATAGCAGAGAGAAAGTAAGGAAGGAAGGAAAGAAGGAAGGGAGGGAGAGGTGGAAGGAGGAAAAGAGGGAGGGAGGAAAAGAGGGAGGGAGGGAAAGGCAAGAGGAGGAGGGGAGGAAGGAAGGAAGGAAATATCCCACAAATAATGACAGACCCAAAACCACACATCCAGGAAGCTCAGAGAACACCAGGCAGGATAAACACCAAAATACAGAATTTAGGTATACCATTTTCAAACTATGAAGATTCAAACATAAAGAAAAATTTTTTGAAAGATGCTAGAGGAAAAAATATCTTACCTATACAGCAAAGATAAGAATTACATCCAACTTCTACTTTGAAACCATGCAAGTGAAATACTAGAAGTGTTGAGAGGAAAAACAACAACAAAAAAAAACACCAACCTAGAATTCTGCACATAAAAGATTATCTTTCAAAAGTGAAGGAGATATAAAGATTTTCTCAAACAAAAGTTAAGGGAATTTGTTGCCCGTAGACCTGCCTTGAAGTGAAACTGATATGGTATAAGAAAGGAGAGAAAAGGGAATCATATAAAATGTTCAGTTAAAACTACAAAAGGCAGAAAAAGAGTGAAAGACAAAAACAGAAACAATAAGAGCAACAAATAGAAAATATGTTAACGTTTTTGGCAGATATTAACAAATATGGTAGATGTTATTCTAACTGCATCTACAGAGATTATCAGAGGAGATCAAAAAACAAGACCCAGCTATATGTAGTCTATCAGAAACCCACTTTAAATATAAAGATACACATATATATGGATTCAATAAAATGGATAGGGAAAGATATACCATGATTACACTAAGCAAAAGAAAGCAGGAGCAGCTGTATTAATTTTAGACAGAGCAGACTCCAGAGTAAGAAAAGTTATTAGAGATAGAGTATTATTACATAATGATAAAAGAGCTGATTTTTCAAGAAGACATAATGAACCTTAGTGTGTATGTGCCTAACAACAGAGTGTCAAAACACATGAGACAAAAACTGATAGAAATGCAAGGATAAATATCAAAAGATGAATTCACTATTACAGTTGGCCACTACAATTCCCCTCTCTCAGAAACAGACAGATCCAGCAGGCAGAAAATAATTAAAGACACGATTACCTCAGCAACACCAACTGTTAAAATGGATATATATAACTGATTCATTTTGTTGTGAAGCTGAAACTAACATACCATTGTAAAGCAATTATACTCCAATAAAGATGTTTAAAAAAAATAAAAATGGACAACTATAGACTACTTTATCCAACAAATGCAGAATACACATTCTTCTCAAGCTCACATGGAACATTCACCAAGATATACCACATTCTGGGTCATAAAACATACCTTAATAAATTTACAAGAATATATATAAAACAACTTTTGTTCTCAGACCACAACAGAATTAAACTAGGAATTAACAATAGAAAGATACCTGAAAAATTCTAAGTACTTTGAGATTAAACAACACACTTCTAAATAATGCATGTATCAAAAAAGAAATCCTAAGAGAAATTTTAAAATATTTTGGACTAAATAAAATGAAGACAAAACATCAAAATTGTGTATCTACTGTAGAAAATCTTAAAGAATCAACAAAAAATACTCCTGAAACTAATATAAGGGACTATAGCAAGGTTTCAGGATACAAGGTTAATATAAAAAAGCCAAATGTTTCCCTCTATACCAACAACAAACAAGTGGAATTTGGAATTAAAAGCGTTATACTGTTTACATTAGCACTCCAAAAATGAAACATTTAAGTATAAATCTAACAAATACATATCAGATCTACATGAGGAAAACTACAAAATTCTGGTGAAAGATATCAAAGAACTAAAGAAATAGAGAAACGTTCCCTGTTCATGGATAGGAAGACTCAATACTGTCAAGATGTCAGTCCTTCCCAATTTGATCTATAGATTCAATGCAATCTCAATCAAAATCCCAGCCATGTACCAAAATGTTCATTGCAGCTCTATTTACAATAGCCAGGACATGGAAGCAACCGAAGTGTCCATCAACAGATGAATGGATAAAGAAGATGTGGCACATATATACAATGGAATATTACCCAGCCATAAAAAGAAACAAAATTGAGTTATTTGTAATGAGGTGGATGGACCTAGAGTCTGTCATACAGAGTGAAGTAAGTCAGAAAGAGAAAAACAAACACCGTGTGCTAAAACATATATATGTAATCTACGAAAAAAAAGGTCATGAAGAACCTAGGGACAAGACAGGAATAAAGACACAGACCAACTAGAGAATGGACTTGATGATATGAGGAGGGGGAAGGGTAAGCTGTGACAAAGTGAGAGAGTGGCATGGACATATATACACTACCAAATGTAAAATAGATAGCTAGTGGGAAGCAGCCGCATAGCACAGGGAGATCACCTCGGTGCTTTGTGACCACCTAGAGGGGTAGGATAGGGAGGGTGGGAGGGAGGGAGATGCAAGAGGGAAGAGATATGGTAACATATGTATATGTATAACTGATTCACTTTGTTATAAAGCCGAAACTAACACACCATTGTAAAGCAATTATACTCCAATAAAGATGTTAAAAAAAAAAATCCCAGCCTGTTATTTTGTGGATATCAACAAATTAATTCTAAAGTTTATATGGAGAAGCAAAAGACCTAGAATAGCCAAGTTAATATTGAAGGAGAAGAACAAAGTCAGAGTACTAACACTACTCAACTTCAAGACTTACTATAATGCTACAGTACTGCTTTCCTTCAGTAGGTGAATGGATAAATAAACTGTGGTACATCCAGAAAATGGAATGTTACCCAGTGCTAAAAACAAATGAGCTAACAAGCCATGCAAAATTAAGGAGGAAAGTTAAGTGTATATTACTAAGTGAAAGAAATAGATCTAAAAAGACTACTATATGATTTCAACTATATAAACTTATGAAAAATGTAAAACTATGCAGATATAAAAAGATCAGTGGTTGCCAGAGGTTTGGAGGGAGGGAAGGATGAATTGATGGAGCAATGAGGATATTTATGGCCATAAAACTAGGCTGTATGATACTATAATAATGAGTACATGTCATTACACATTTGTCTAAACCCATACAATGCACAACACTAAAGTGAATCCTGATGTAAACTATGGGCTTTGTGTAACAATGACATGTCAATTTAGATTCACCAGCTGTAACATAATGTACCACTCTGGTGGGGGCATTTGGTAAGAAGGATGCTGTGCATGAGTAGGGGCAGTGTGTATATGGGAAATCTCTGCACCTTTCTCTCAGTTTTGTTGCTCTAAAAAACTGAAGTCTATTAAAAAAATGAATAATACTTGCTGTATTAAATACATGATTTCATAAGAAACATTTAAAATGATAACTAATGAATAAAGATTTTAATTATTAATAAGAATGACAGTAGAGTCATTTCTATTTTGAATATAATTTATTTTTCAACATACACACGGCCTTTTGAGGCTACAATTTTTATGATATTCAGGAATCTGAGAACCATAAATAATTACATGTGGCAGTGCATCCTTGTATTAGAATTTTTTACTTCTAAATGTTAAGGCTGATCGTGACACTGGGATTCACCACACAGGATTTATACATAAAAGATATCAAACGTTTGTTTTCCTTTCCTGAGCAAAAAGAACTTTAAAAGTTCTTAATTTGCTTTGTAAAAGCTACTGTTGATTGTTCCTTCATGCCAGGCTGCAGTGATAGTGATAAATGATGTTGATGCCTTAGGGTGATACCTAACTAAATTAGCTGGTAAAGCTAAACTGTATCCTTTTTCAATTTTTAATACTATGCAGTAGTGATGGCTGTTCAGCCACAATTCAATTGGCTTTGCTTACTTTGTGATTTAATTGTTTATAAGGAGGTAATGAAAATTTAGAAATGTATAACAACAAGGGAGAAATGTGCTTTTACTACAGATACTAAGAATATGACATGCTAACAGGAGTCCAAGGAGCCTTAGGAATGTTAAAGAAATTCCACTTAAAAGCTTCTTCTCCTTTTTTAAAATTTATAATTGCTAAGAGAAACAACTTTTTGTCAGGAGAATACAAAAACTCATACTTGTGATGAAGTATTGTGAAACTATAAAGCTTGGAGGTGGGAAGTATGTAAAAACATACTGAAACATACTGATAATGATCTCATTAACTTATCTTTCAGACTCTCTCCTCCTTCTATGTACCCTTTCTTTTCAGGCTGCTGCTAGGTGAATAATTAATGTTACTTTATTATTAACATTATGATGGTGCAGCATGTGCTTTTGTAAAAAGAAAAAAATTAAAAGGTAGTAAAACAAGGGAAATAAATTATCCCCTTGAGATTTGTATTTATTTACCATATTACATATAAGAATAGAAGAGGACAGAAATAAACTGGAGGGGATAAAAGAATAACTTGAAAAATAAATCTCACCATACAACTGTAAGACAGAGAAAAATGACATGCTAGTATGTTCTTTAAACTGTTCTTTAAACTGTTAAACTGCACAGAATCCATGCCAATAAGTAAAGCATCATTATCTGTGCATTTATGAGCACACTTACAAAAGGCACAAAAAGTTAGTCAGAAGAGGCAGAACTCTAAAGAACTGGCACCCACAGATCATTAAACAATATTTCAGGTCAAAGTGCTCTCCTTTAAAATATTCTTTAAAAACTCGAGGGACTATTACAATATCTCTTTTCATCTTAAACCTGAATTTGTGCTTACTGCTTCTGTTACATACAAGAGGAATTTTTTTTTTTTTTTTTGCTTTTTATTTTGATATCCTGGAGGGCAGTTCTGCATACAGAAATGAGCATTGGGGAATTTAGTTTAATTAATTTCCATTTATTGAAGTCACAAATTTTAAAGTCTAGATGCCCAAAATTTATTCAAGGTTATTAGGACTATAAAATTTAGCAATCACTTTTTAGGTAACTTTTGAAAAATGTTTGGGGGTCATTAAAAAATTCATGTGTTTTTAACTATTTGCAACAATCTTTATATATTTAAATTATTTAAATTCCTTTTTTATATTTCAAGTAATATTCTTCTCAATTACTTAATGTGATAAATATTATAAACTAAGCTGGCAGATATGATAAAACATACAGCCTCTCAAATGTGTCCGGAGTATAAATTACTAAATTTCTACATAAAAATGTAAATTAGTCCAAGATGTTATCTGTTAGTTTTCTTTCTTATTTCTCTGAGTATCCTATATTGTTGACCTAAAATAAATAGACTGCCAGATATTTCTCCAACAAAGGTTGGTTTATTCAGGATCAACAGAGAACTGCAATTTGAGGTCTACAACCATGGTGAGCCATGTGCAAGTCCCCACAAGGCAAGGAAAGAAGAGCACTTTTAGGGACTGGATAAGGATGCTGGGGATGCTATTGTAAACAAACAGTCAGTAGCTTTTCACTGACTGAGTCTTTCCCAGGAAAGAAGAAGAGTCTTTCTTCTTTCTGTTGGGCTCTAGTATCATGGCAGGGCATAAGAGTTCCCCCTTCTGGTCTCCCAAATCTATTTAATTGAGGTTTCTGTTTATTAATTTTTTTTTATTTCCCCGTTGCACAAGATCTTTCTCCAAAAGCTTTATCAACTGGAATACTAAAGAATGCACTGCATAAATCAATCACAGTCAAAAATTTATTTTTGGTGGGAATGGATGTTAGTAACATATGAGAGTTAGGAACAACAGGGTGTTGAGGAATAACAGTGTTGTTTATTGCTCGGAGGTCCTGGACAACTTCAACCCTCAGCCCTTAGGTTTTCTCACCAGTAAATGGGAGTTTTACAGGGGCTAGTATAGGGATAATGAGGCCTGGAGCCATGTAATCTTCTATTATGGGCTTTATGTCCTGAAGGACTTCTTTAGTTATAGGTAATTGATTAATTCTAGGAAGAGATTTTTTTCTGGGGGGGGGGTCCTTTTTGAATTTTGATGGTAGATGCACTATGCATTTTGCCAACATCAGTTGGAGATTTTGCCCATTAGGAAAGTGGTAGCTGATTCAATAAAGACAAATGGTCAGTGTTTTCAGAATCTGCTCTAGTAACATCAGAGATAGAACAAATAAAAGATTTCAAGGGGTACCTTAATTCACCTGGTGAGTTATTTTGATAATTACAGTCAATATCTAGAATTATTTTCCCTATTGGAAGACATTTTAGCATGATGCTACTCTAAGAAGTCTCAGCCTGATAAATGGATAGGGGTAGAGGTATCAAAGAGAAAAGGGTGGATATCTCTCAGAGGGCCAAAACAAAAATGAACAGGTTCAGAGGCAGAAACCTCTTGAGGTTCATGAGAAATCTCCACTATTTGAACTGCTTTAGTAAAAAGGCAGGAGCCATTTTATAGTAGTGGGGTTAAGCACTGACAGTGTGGCTCTAGTGTCAATAAGGACTTGAAGAGATTCATAGTAATAGAAGAAATTTTCACCTATTGAGGTATGGGGGAAGTCATTCTCACTTATACATGGTTTGGAGTGAATTTTATGCAAACTAGAACAGCCTGTTTTGTTGTCTAATCAAATGTGCATTGTACATCTGCTTCAACCATTAAAGAAAATAATGCATTTAAAAGTCAAAGTGGAGTAACTGTGGTTCAGGTTTTCAAAAATGGAGCCTGGCAGCGATTGCAGATGTGGTTTCAGACATATTTGTGCATCACGAAGAACTTGAATTTTCTGAACTATATCAAACTCAAGGACACCATGAGCCATTCTCTAAACAGTATCTGCTGCCAGCTGCTAGGGGCAACCTTATGGTCTCAAGGTCTCTTCTTATAACTATACAATCATTTCAGACCCCAAACAATCCTTGCTTAACAAGCACCCATACTTCTTCCCTGCTCAAATTATAATTCTTGACAAACGACTTAAATAATTTTACAGTTTTTGCTTATATAAGCCTCACCCATTTTGCAGTCCAACGGAATACAATTCAAGTGCTTTTTGAATCTGTGAGTCTCCCAGGCTATATACTCCTCAGTGTGGCTCTAATAAAACTCTCTTTCATTCCTACTATAGATTGTTTATTGATTATTTCTACTAACATCTCAAGAAATGCTTATCCAAGCTGATTAGGAAAGGTTTGGAAGAGCCCCTGTAATTCCTGGGAGCCTTGTCATTAAAAATTGGGAGGACATTGGAAAGGTTGCATGTAAAGCTAAAGGTGAATAAAGTGCTTAAACTTTTAACAATCTCTCTTCCAGTGTGCTGGTTCTTTGCAATGATAGCAGAAAGTAGGAAGGTTTGGATTTTGTTTAGGAGCCTATTTGCTGGAGTTAAAGATTAAGAATCTTGGCAGTCTTCCTTGGAGGTGACTCATCTGGAGTAGGAGAGAGGTGGTTTGCCAAATGAACTAAATCTGGAGTGGAAATAGTTTCCCCTTCCATCCCGAACCTTTTTACTAGAAGGGAAAGGTCTCAGTTCAGCCCATTAATAAACAGAGGGTTTAAAGCTACCTGGGTGGAATCAAAATACGGAAGACCAGAATTTTTTTAAAAAATAATCTGAAGTCTATTGTAATAATCATGAACAGGTTTGTCAGATTTCTGGGTGCAAGCCTGAATTTTGTTCCAATCAAAAGCCTTTTGAAAAGCCCTAGGCATTGCTTGATAAAGTTGCCTAGTAACTGCCCAAGCCTGATCACATAATAAATTAGTGGGCTGGTCTCCCATTTGTAATTCTAGAGACCTTTCAGGCCTTTCTCAATTAGTGGTTTTCATCCAATGTAGGGCCTGATCTTCACCGACAAGCATGTGAACTAGCTGATATAAGTCAGAGAAACCAGACTGAAAATTTGAATGACTACATTAAATTCCTCAGCAAATCTGTGAGTATCTTCAGTTACTTTGGGAAATTTTTGTCTATGGTTTGCAATTCAGCTTTAGTCCAAGGAAAATAAGAAATTAAAAGTGTAGCCTCTGGATCCTCAGAAGGCTTAATTTTAAAGGGGCCAGTTCTGACAAGTTCAAAGGAAAAGAGAATGGGGAGAGCTTCAGAGAAAAGGGGAAGTGTGGTGGGAGAATTAGTACAGGGGATTTGAGAGTATGGTGGAGGCGTAAACAGTATAGAAAGGAAGGAAAAGAATGGTGCTGGAGGTGGAGCCTGACATACATAAGTCAAGGAAGAGCCTGGGGAGCCATTTTATCTTTTTTTTTTTTTTTTTTTTGGCCGCACTGCGCAGCTTGTAGGATCTTATTTCCCCAACCGGGGATCGAACCCATGCCCCCTGCAGCGGAAGTGCAGAGTCCTAACCACTGGACCACTAGGGAATTCCCATTTTATCTTTCTTAATCATTTATTTACCTCAGTTAACCTTAAATCTTATTTTACAGAGAGGCAATTTTAGATTCCTGATAACATTAGGAAACCTCAAAATATCAATCAAAATATACCACTCAGTTCTAGAATTTTTTTTAGCTATTGTAGTCCAATTCAGTTTTAAGAAAATTAAGTTTGGGGATTTCAAAAGTTCCCCATAATGGCCACTGATATTTTAAATTGCTTTTGGTCAGGTGGTACATTTATTTAGAAATGTTCATGAGGAAGGACTGTAGTTTTTAAACAAAATTGGCCAGAGTCCCGGCAGGGGTGGGGGGGTGTCAAAATACTTAGATAACTGGGATCCTATTTCCTGCAGGGTTTTCCTCTAGAGAAAATAACAATTTTCAAACAGCTTACAGCACAAGTGACAAATGGTTCAATTCAAACAGCTTGCAAGCCAATCCCAGTCAATTCAAAGGAAACAGCTTGGTCCCAAAGGAGTAAGGCGAAAGGATTTTTCAGCCAGTTTTCAGAGAATAGCTCTTCCAAAAGTACAGGCCAAAAGCTGAAAAATTCTGCACTGTTTCAGAGAAACAACCCATGTTTCCAAAGTAACAGACTTCAGGAGAAGCAGTACCTGTTCCAGGGAAAAGATTAAAGGCTAGCCAGTTTCAGTGAAAGTCTGATCTCAAAATCAGACTGAAGTGAGTACTTGCATACAGATGGAGGCCTTTACCAGAAAGACAAAACCTTTAAATGAGAGATAAAACCTTTAAATGGAGAGTTTCAAAGCCAGATTGGGTGGGAACTCAGATGCAGAAGAAAAACATACCTTTAAACTCCAGGATTGGTGAGAAAAACAGTGAGCAACAATGGGGTCTATTGTGGGTACCACTCCTGTTTGCTCACCAGCCCCAGAGCTATCGTAAGTCTTCTCTGGTCCTCGTATGAGCCACAAAATGTTGACCTGAAACACCAGACTGCCAGATATTTCTCCAGCAAAGATGGGTTTATTTGGAATCAGTGGATAATTGCAATTGCAACCATGCAATTGCAACCATGACAAGCCCCCAGAAGGCAAGAGAAGAAACACTTTTATGGAGAGGAAAAGGAAGTTGGGAGGGTTAGAGCAAACAAAGAGCCCATGCCTTTTCACTGGCTGTGTTCTTGCCAGGAAAGAAGAGGAGTCTTTCTTCTTCCTGTTGGCCTCTGCTATCATTACAGGGCATAAGAGCTCCTCCTTCTGGTTTCCCAACTCTATTTAATTGAGGTTTCTGTTTATTAATTTTTTTTACAATATGGATTTACCACAAATTTTTTTCTTTTTTTTATCTTGATGGACATACTTCTAGTTTTTTCCATTACTAATAAAACTGCTATGAATATTTTCATACACTAATTTCTCTTGGGTGTTAAGTGAAAGAATCACAACCAAGTACAGACTGTTAAAATTTTTTAAATTAAAGTTAAAATTATTGCAAATGTTTCTTAACACAATAATATTAACAGGTATTGTGGCTTTCTTAGAAATTTCTATACCTAGTTACATATCTTCCTGGGTTGAAAAGATTGTAGCACACTAAGAAAATAATTACATTATTCCAAACATTTTTGGCCTGATGGATATTGAGTGAGGTTGCCTAAAAATCTATGCTGCTGCCTGCATTCCTTAGGCTATTCTGGTTGGATAACTGAACGCTATATTTTTTTCATTCCTTATCACTGACTTCATAACCTAAAGGAGATAATTCTATAGTCCAAAATCTATATTCAAGTTATACCTTACCTAATTCTTCATTTGCCAAATGAAATCTGCAATAACCTAGTTTTCTATATTACCTAATTACATTTCTAATTCATCTGGTCCTTAGATATGTTAATAACCTTCCTTGTTTAATTCTAGAGGCCTCTGAATTTCATGTGAATCCCATTTCTTAGGACCATACAATTTTTAAAAAGAATACTATCATATCTGATAACTCTTTATTTCTCCCATTACTTCCATTGTTTTTTCTGACACAACTCCCTAGGTCTATTTACTCATACTTACAAATCATGTCTTTCTAAAACTAAAATAATGACTATCTAATGCTGGAAAATAAAATATTTTAGTTCAACTTAAAAAGCATTTAATTAAAAAAAGCATTTAATTTGGAAATGATAACAAATCATGGATTTTTTGGAACCATCTATATAAACAGAAATATATCATTTACTGCAAATAGTTCAATTGTTGAGTTTTCATTTCTTCAATTAAAATATATTTTATAATCTACTTCTAATAAAATGTATGGCCTGAATGCTCAAAGAATATATTTAGGCTCCTCTATAAAACACTTATATTAACGTATTTAAATAATACATTTTTTGTAAACAATAACACTAACCAATTACCATGCTGAAAATTAAAATATAAAGTGCTAGTGTCTGT
This sequence comes from Leucopleurus acutus, assembly GCF_964270905.1. Classification (NCBI taxonomy): domain Eukaryota; kingdom Metazoa; phylum Chordata; class Mammalia; order Artiodactyla; family Delphinidae; genus Leucopleurus; species Leucopleurus acutus. The sequence goes on along the minus strand of NC_139145.1, from coordinate 108,544,218 downwards.
ATTTTAAATTTAATTACTTTGAATTTCTTCATGAAAATATCTTTGAGTTACTGGCCTATTTCGAAATATCTATAGTACAGGGTGTTATAAAGATTAAATGAGAGCCTGTCTATGAACAGTGTAGTACAGTGTTAGTACCTATTAGGGGTTTGTAAAATTAGCTGCTTTTATTTAAAATGCTATTTCTAAGGCCTTGAAAGACTGATTTTTTTCTTTTAACATTCCAAAACTATAGGCCAAACTTCCTGAAGTAATTCTTTTTTAAGGAGCACATTCCTTCCAAGGAAGCAGGTTTCAAAAGACTTTATTTTCCTTCTGTAGGACTGACTTTACTTCCTTTTGGATTTGTTGTTATTATTTACATTAGGATAGGCAGAGTAAAATTAAAAATAATCACACACAGAAAAGGAAAGAACGTAATATTCCATTAAACACATTTAACTTCTGATCACTGACATGAGATGGAACATCCCTGAGGATTCTGGAAACGGTAATAGCTTCATGATATAGTCACCTATTATAAAAGTCACATAATAAATATAACAAAAGGTTTTAAAACTAATAAATGTCTATGCCACAGGGCCTATATGAGGCAAACTACAAATGATGAACTATGAAGACATTTTTTACTCCTTGATAATTTCAAAAGAAATATAGTAATTTTACTTTGTCATTAAAATGAACACATTTAACATACTTTTTATTTTAAAAGTTAAAACTAAAAACGGAAACAATAATTTCATCAAAAGTGATTTTCCAGAAAGCAATAGCAATAAAATACAGTAAATATAGTGAACCCTGCAAATTTTCATACTAAAAGTGTATTGAATATAAATAGAATAACTTATAAAGTAAAATGCAAAGCACAGCAATAATCACTTGTTATTATAATCATTAGCATGCCCAAGTTTGGCTCTCAGAACCCATCTCTTATAAACCTCCACTAAGACCTCTTTCCTGGACTAGAGACTTGTATATTCCAATGCACTTTCTATCTTTCTACCTAGGAGGGGTCTAATATTCAGTGGTTGCTGCTATTTCCCTGGCATGTGTACTTAATTTTGAAAACATTTCTTCTGATGTAGTGCTGAAATTTAAATCAACATAAACCACCCATATGAGACTGTGTATAAATATGTTCTGAATTTTGTAATAATGTATGTCATGGGACATCATATTAAGAAATCTGTAGTGATTCTGCCTTGGGTATTAAAATAAATGTTACCCTATGAAAATACCCTAACCCATCAGCTTTGGTCCATGACATTAAGAAGGTGTATCAGTAAGTCAAAATTGTCCTTTTTTTTCTTTTTCTTTTTGCTAATCCTGTCAAGACAGAAATACATTTATCAAATAACCAAATTTTCTTAAATGATGTTTATTACTAAGGTAAATATTTCTAAAACAAGTAGTCCCTCAGGTCACCAAGTTTCATGGAAATATTTAGTATACCTTAATTTGTCTTAAGCTTAGCTCTTAGTATTTACAGGATTCTCTAATTACAGCACATCAAAATCCAATGAACAAATCTCTGCTGGTTATGGCTATATAATATTCTATATATACAGCAATTTCTTCTAGAAACTTAAGGTCATTAAGGTTTAACAAATATACTGAAATAAAATGAGCTGGAAAGATGGGAAAATTCCCTCACCTATATGGGAAGATTGAAAAATCTGTTTATAATGGCCAATTTTGGTTAAGAATAACACATTAAATTTAATGAGGGGATCCTCAAGGTCGCAGAGGAGTAGGAGGATGTGGCGTTCATCTGTCCCCACAAATGCATCAGGAATATATCTACAAATGGAACAATTCTCACAGAGCACCTGCTGAACACTACCAGAAGACCTCGGACATCTAAAAGGACAAGAAAGATCCCCACGTAACTGGATAGGACAAAAGAAATAAGGGAAAAGGAAGAGAAGAGGAAGCGGGAAAGGACCTCCTCCCTTGGTGGGAAGCTGAAGGTGAGGAGAGGTTCCCACATCTGGGGAAGCCCCCTCAATGGCAGGAAGAGCAGCTGGGACAGAAGGGGAGCCTTGTGGGCTCAGAGGAGAGCACAGCAACTGGTATGTGGCAGGCAGGACAGAGTGAGACCTACAAAGATGGTCCGTGCCACAGCATTGCATACCCCAGCCTGAGATGGGTGACCACCGGTGCACACAGGGGCTGGGTGTTAGAACGTGGGGTTTTGGAGAGCAGACCCAGAGAGGGGACTGCTGTTGGCTGTGAGGAGACAGCCTGAAGGGATGGGAGTGAGGAGCTCCACAACCAGGAATGGTCCTGGAGGAAGCCTGAACCACCACAGAAGTGAAGCGCCACTGCTGAGTGAAGCTCAAAGGGAAGGCCGCCATTGTAGCCTCTCTCCTCACATGCCAACCCCTGCCTCCAAGGGCACTGGAGGAGGGCTCCTGCCAGAGCCAGCTCACACCCCCACCATTGCCCCTACCACACCCCCGTGACCCGCTGCTGCCTTGGCTCCGTCCTGCTTGATGGGTTCATGCATTCCAATTGCTACCCCGCACCCTCCCACCTGGGCGGCCCACTTGCCCCAATCACTGCCTCAGCTCCTTCCCACCTGATGGGCTTGTGCATCTGGATAGTCACCCTGGGACCCTACCGCCTGGGCAGCCTGCTTGCTCTAATTGCAGCCTTAGCCCCCTCCCACCTGATGGGCTCGTGTGCTCTGGCAACCTCTGGAACAGACTCCGGTGGGAGGTACACATACAAAGGTGGGGCTAAAACCAAAGCAGAGCCCCAGGGGCCATGTGACTAAGGAAGAAGAGCTGAAATCTCTCCTCATGGTCGTGTGAACCACAGAGTTACACATCCACTGACAGCTTCAGAACATCTGAACAGACTACAAGTGCACCTGCAGCTGAGATGGGTCTGACTTTAGCAGCTGTGAGCTTTGTGGCCATGTACACATGGGGGTTGGGACAGGGAGAGTCTGAGCTGCCTCCATAGCTCCCAGAGCAGGTCCAGGGATACAACTACTGCAGACCTGGGACCTGACTTCAGTGGATCTGTGCTGGTGGCCTGGTGAAAATAACACCTGAGAGTCACCAGGGCCAACTGCCAGCATACCCACAGTTAAGATAGGACCAAGAGCAGTGGCAACAACAGTGTACTATGTGAGCCTGCACGATGGTGAAAGGGAACAAAAAGAGAACATTCACAAGTAACAGCTCCAGAGGAGGAATACTCAGTGGCTTCTCCACCAGTGGAAGTGCTCCATTCCCACCTAACCCGCACCACAGACCAGAAACACAGCTAAAAAAAGATCTGGGGACCTCTACTCCAACAAGTAGGGAGCAGACCCTGTCTCTGACAGGGTCAGAGACAACCAGAGAGCAGACCCTGTCTCTGACAGGGCAGTGACAACCAGAGAGCAAAGGGAAGGCCCTGCTCAATATCCAGGGCAGGCTTTGGTCACCACACCACCAGTCAAACCACCTATCAAGGGGATAATGGAACAAGCCTCTGGACCAAACTCACCCACCAGGCGGTAGACACCAGAAGCAAGAGGAACTATGATCCCTCAGCCTACAGAAAGGAGACCACAAAAACAGTAAGTTAGACAAAATGAGAAAACAGAGAAATAAGTTGCAGACGAAGGAGCAAGATAAAATCCTATAAGAACAATTAAAAGAAGAGGAGATAGGCAATCTACCTGAAAAAGAATTCACAGTAATGACAGTAAACACGATCCAAGATCTTGGAAAAAGAATGGAGGTGTGGTTCCAGAATATATAAGAAATGTTTAATAAGGACCTAGGAGAAATGAAGAACAAACAATGATGAACAGTAAAATAACTGAAATGAAAAATACACTAGAAGGAATCAACAGCAGAATACCTGAGGCAGAAGAACAGATAAATGAGCTGGAAAACAGAATGGTGGAAATCACTGCCATGGAACAGAGTAAAGAAAAAAGAATGAAAAGAAATAAGGACAGTCTCAGAGACCTCTGGGACAACATTAAACACACCAACATTCACATTATAGGAGTCCTAGAAGGAGAAGAGAGAGAGAAAGGGCCTGAAAAAATATTTGAAGGAATAGTTGAAAGCTTCCCTAACATGTAAAAGGAAATAGTCACCCAAGTCCAGAAAGTTCAGAGTCCCATATAGGAAAAACCCAAGGAGAAATATGCTGAGACACATATTAATCAAACTAACAAAAATTAAATCCAAAGAAAAAATATTACAAGCAGGAAAGGAAAAGCAACAAATAACATATAAGGGAATCCCCGTAAGGTTATCAGCTGATTTTTCAGCAGACACTCTGCAGGCCAGAAGGGAGTGGCAGGATATGTTTAAAAGGATGAAAAGGAAATACCTACAACCAAAAATACTCTACCTAGCAAGGCTCTCATTCACATTCAATGGAGAAATGAAAAGCTTTACAGACAAGCAAAAGCTCAGAGAATTCAGCACCACCAAACCAGCTTTACAGCAAATGCTAAAGGAACTTTTCTAGGTAGGGGGGCAGGGCGGGGGGAAAGAGAGGCCACAATTAGAGACAAGAAAATCACAAATGGGAAAGCTTAGTGTTAAAGGCAAACCATACAGTAAAAGCAAGAAATCATTCATACACAAACATGATATTGAAACCAGCAACCATAAGAAGAGGAGAGTACAAATGCAGGAAATGGGAATTGTATTTGATATTAAGAGACAGAAACTTAAAACAATCTTGTGTATATATAGACTGCTTTATCAAAAACTCATGGGAAATGCAAACCAAAAAATAGTAGATACACACACAGAAAAGTAAAAGCAACCCACACATCACTAAAGATGGTCATCAAAATACAAGAGAACAAAAAAGGAAGGGAAGAAAAATGACCTACAAAATAAGCCCAAAACAATTAAGAAAATGGCAATAGAAACACATATTGATAATTACCTTAAATGTAAATGGATTAAATGCTCCAACCAAAAGACACAGATTGTCTGAATGTATACAAAGACAAGACCCATATATATGCTGTGTACAAGATATCCAATTCAAACCTAAGGACACATACAGACTGAAAATGAGGGGATGGAAAAAGATATTCCATGCAAATGGAAATCAAAAGAAACCTGCAGTAGCAATACTCATATCAGACAAAATAGACTTTAAAATAAAGACTGTTATAAGAGACAAGAACACTACATAATGATCAAGGGATCAATCCAAGAAGAAGATATAACAATTGTAAATATATATGCACCAACATAGGAGCACCTCAATACATAAGGCAAATGCTAACAGTCATAAAAAGGGAAATCAACAGTAACACAATAGTGGGGGAATTTAACATGCCACTTAAATCAATGGAAAGATTATTCAGACAGAAAATTAATAAGGAAACACAAGCCTTAAGTGACACATTAGACCAGATGCACTTAATTGATATTTATAGGACATTCCATCTGAAAGCAGTGGAATATGCTTTCTTCTCAAGTGTACACAGAACATTCTCCACTATAGATCACATACTGGGACATAAATAAAACCTCAGTAAATTTAAGAAAACTGAAATCATATCAAGCACTGTTTCCAACCACAAAGCTATGAGATTAAAAATCAATTACAAGAAAAAACTAAAAAACACAAACACATGGAGGCTAAACAATACATTACTAAATAACCAATGGATCACTAAAGAAATCAAAGAGGAAATCAAAAAATTCCTAGAGACAAATGACAATGAAAACATGACGATCCAAAACCTATGGGATGCAGCAAAGGCAGTTCTAAGAGGGAGGTTTTATAGCAATAAAATCCTACCTCAAGAAACAAGAAAAATCTCAAATAAAAAACATAACCTTACACCTAAAGCAATTAGAGAAAGAAGAACAAACAAAACCCAAAGTTAGTAAAAGAAAAGAAATCATAATGATCAGGGCAGAAATAAATAAAATAGAGACGAACAAAACAATAGCAAAGATTAATGAAACTAACAGCTGGTTCTTTGAGAAGTTAAATGAAATTGATAAACCTTTAGCCAGACTCATGAAGAAAAAAGGGAAAGGCTTCAAATCAAGAAAATTAGAAATGAAAAAGGAGAAGTTAGAATGGACACCACAGATATACAAAGGATCATAAGAGACTACTACAAGCAAATATACACTAATAAAATGGACAACCTAGAAGAAGTGGACAAATTCTTAGAGAGGTACAAACTTGCAAGACTTAACCAGGAAGAAACAGAAAATATGAACAGACAAATAACAAGTACCAAAATTGAAACTGCGATTAAAAATCTTCCCATAAACAAAAGTCCAGGACCACATGGCTTCAAAGGCAAATTCTATCAAACATTTAGAGAAGAAATTCTTCCTTCTGAAACTCTTCCAAAAAGCTGCAGAGGGGGCTTCCCTGGTGGCGCAGTGGTTGAGAGTCCGCCTGCCAATGCAGGGTACATGGGTTCGTGCCCCGGTCTGGGAAGATTCCACATGCCGCGGAGCGGCTGAGCCCGTGAGCCATGGACACTGAGCCTACGCGTCCGGAGCCTGTGCTCCACAACGGGAGAGGCCACAGCAGTGAGAGGCCTGCATACCGCAAAAAAAAAAAAAAAAAAAAAAAAAACTGCAGAGGAAGGAACACTTCCAAGCTCATTCTATGAGGCCACCATCATCCTGATACCAAAACCAGACAAAGGTAACACAAAAAAAGAAAATTACAGGCCACTGTCACTGATGAACATAGACCCCAAAATCCTCAACAAAACACTATCAAACCAAATCCAACAACACATTAAAAGGGTTATACACCACAATCAAGTGGGATTTATCCCAGGGATGCAAGGATTCTTCAATATAGGCAAATCAATCAACGTGATACATGATATTAACAAATTGAAGAATAAAAATCATATGATCATCTCTATAGATGCAGGAAATGCTTTTAACAAAATTTAGCACCCATTTATGATAAAAGCTCTCCAGAAAGTGGGCACAGAGGGAATCTACCTCAAAATAATGAGGGCCATATATGACAAACCCACAGCAAACATCATTCTCAATGATAAAAACCTGAAAGAATTTCCTCTAAGGAACAAAACAAGGATGTCCACTCTCACCACTATTATTCAACATAGTTTCAGAAGTCCTAGCCACAGCAATCAGAGAAGAAAAATAAATAAAAGACATCCAAATTGGAAAAGAAGAAGTAAAGCTGTCAGTTTGCAGATGACATACTATACATAGAAAATCCTAAAGATGCAGTGAGAAAACTACTAGAGCTCACCAATGAATTTGGTAAAGTTGCAGGATACAAAATTAATGCACAGAAATCTCTTGCATTCCTATACACTAACAACAAAAGATCAGAAAGAGAAATTAAGGCAACAATCCCATTTACCACTGCATCAAAAAGAAAAAAATACCTAGTAATAAACCTACCTAAGGAGGCAAAAGACCTGTATGCAGAAAACTATAAAACACTAATGAAAGAAATCAAAGATGACACAAACAGATGGAGAGATATACCATGTTTTTGGACTGGAAAAATAATACTGTTAAAATGACTACACTTCCCAAAGCAATCTACAGATTCAATGCAATCTCTATCAAATTGCCAATGGCATTTTTCACATAATTAGAACAAAAAATTTTACAATTTGTATGGAAACACAAAAGACCAGGAATAGCCAAAACAATCTTGAGAAAGAAAAATGGAGCTGCAGGAATCAGGCTTCCTGACTTCAGACTACAATACAAAGCTACAGTAATCAAGACAGTATGGTACTGGTGCAAAAACAGAAATATGGATCAATGGAACAGGATAGAAAGTCCAGAGATAAACCCAAACACCTATGGTTAATTAATCTATGACAAAAGAGGCAAGAATATACAATGGAGAAAAGACAGTCTCTTCAATAAGTGGTGCTGGGAAAAGTGGACAGCTACATGTAAAAGAATGAAATTAGAACATTCTCTAACACCACACACAAAAATAAACTCAAAATGAATTAAAAACCTATCAATAAATGTAAGTCTGGGTACTACAAAACTCTTAGAGAAAAACATAGGCAGAACACTCTGACATAAATTGCAGCAAGCTCTTTTTTAATACACCTCCTAGAGTAATGAAAATAAAAATAAACAAATGGGGCCTAATTAAACTTAAAAACTTTTGCATAGCAAAGGAAACCATAAACAAAATGAAAAGATAACCCTCAGAACAGAAGAAAATATTTGCACATGAAGCAACCAACAGGGGATTAATCTCCAAAATTAACAAACAGTTCATACAACTCAGTATCAAAAAAATAAATAACGCAGTTGAAAAATGGGTGGGGCTTCCCTGGTGGCGCAGTGGTTGAGAATCTGCCTGCTAATGTAAGGGACAAGGGTTTGAGCCCTGGTCTGGGAAGATCCCACATGCCGCAGAGCAACTAGGCCCGTGAGCCACAACTACTGAGCCTGTGTGTCTGGAGCCTGTGCTCCGCAACAAGAGAGGCCGCGATAGTGAGAGGCCTGCGCACCGCAATGAAGAGTGGCTCCCGCCTGCCACAACTAGAGAAAGCCCTCACACAGAAATGAAGACCCAACACAGCCAAAAATAAATAAATAAATAAAAGCCAAGCATTTGAAGCCCTTTTAAAAAAAAAAAAAATGGGTGGACGATCTAAATAAACATTTCTCCAAAGAAGACATATGGATGGCCAAAAAGCACATGGAAAGATGCTCAACATCACTAATTATTTAAAAAATGCAAATCAAAACTAAAATGAGATATCACCTTACACTGGTCAGAATGGCCATCATCAGAAAAATCTACAAACAATAAATCCTGGAGAGGGTGTGGGAAAAAGGGAATCCTCCTACACTGTTGGTGGGAATGTAAATTGGTACAGCCACTATGGAGAACAGTATGGAAGTTCCTTAGAAAACTAAAAATAGAGCTACCATATGATCCAGCATTCCCACTCCTGGGCATATATCTGGAGAAACCATAATTCAAAAATATACATGCACCACAATATTCATTGTAGCACTATTTACAATAGCCAGGACAGGAAAGCAACCTAAATGTCCATCAACAGAGGAATGGATAAAGATGTGGTACATATATAACATGGAATATTATTCAGCCATAAAAAAAAAGAAACAATGCATTTGCAGCAACATGGATGGACATACAGATTCTCATACTGAGTGAAGTAAGTCAGACAGAGAAAGACAAATATCATATGATATTGCTGACATGTGGAATCTAAAAAAAAGGGTACAAATGAACTCATCTACAAAATAGAAATAGAGTTACAGATGTAGAAAACAAACTTATGGTTGCCAGAGGGTAAAGGGAGGCAGGGGGATAAATTGCGAGATTGGAATTGACTTATACACACTACTATGTATAAAATAGATAACTAATAAGGATCTACTGTGTTGAACAGGGAACTGTACTCAATACTCTGTAATGACTTATATGGAGAAAGAATCTAAAAAGAAAAAGAATTGATATATGTATAACTGATTCACTTTGCTCTACAGCAGAAACTAACACAACATTGTAAATCAATTCATTCCAATAAAAAAATTTTTTAAAAATGAAATTTTCTTTTTCTAGAAGCTTTCCTGTTCTTTCACTTTTTCTTTTTTTTGATAAGCATATTTATTATACATTTTTCCAGATTTATTGAGATATAATTGACCTGTAACACTGCTTAAGTTTGTGTACAAAGTGTTGATTTGATACCTTATGTATTGCAAAATGACTACTACAATGCTGTTAGCTTACACCTCCATCTCATCATATAATTACCATTGTGTGTGTGTGTGTGTGTGTGTGTGTGTGTGTGTGTATGTGGCAGGAACATATAAGTCTCTTAGCAACTTTCAGGTTCATAATACAGTCTTATTACATATAATCACCATGGCATATATTAAATCACCAGAACTTATTCATCTTATAACTAGATGTCTATATTCTTTAGCCAACATCTCCCCCATTACTCTAAGCCCCTAAAAACCAACATTCTAGTTTCCATTTCTACAATTTCTGCTTTTTCAGATACCACATATAAGTGGATCCAATGTCATAGTTCCAATGTCAAGGAACTATTTCCCTATGTTTTCTTCTAGGAGTTTTATGTTTTCTTCTAGGAGCTTTATGTTTTCAGGCCTTATGTTTAAGTCTTTAATCCATTTTGAGTTAATTTATGTGAGTTGTATAAGAGTCCAATTTCATTCTTCTCCATGTAGTTATCCAGTTTTCCAAACACAACTTTTTGAAGAGACTATCCTTTTCCATTGAGTATTCTTAGCTCCCTAGTGAAGTAATTGTTGATCATAAATGGGAGCATTTATTTCTGGGCTCTCAATTCTGTTCCACTGATCTATTTTTAATAATAGTCCCTACTGTTTTGATTACTATAGCTTTGTAGCATAGTTTGAAATCATAAATGTGATGCTTCTAGCTTTGTTTTCTTTCTCAAGATTGCTTTGGATATTCAAAGACTTTCATGGTTCCAAACAAATTTTAGGGTTATTTTTTTTTCTATTTCTGTGAAAAAGCTGTTAGAATTTTCACAGGGATTACACTGAATCCATTGATAGCTTTGGGTAGTGTGAACAGTTTAATAATATTCTACCAATCCATAAACATGGAATATCTTTCAATTTATTTGTGCCTTCCTCAATTTCTTTCATTAAATCTTGGTTTTCAGTGTACAGTTCTTTCACCTACTTGGTTAAAAATGTATTCCTAAGAATTTTACTGTTTTTGATTCTATTGCAAATGGGATTATTTTATTTATTTATTTTTCAGTTAGCTCATTGTTAGTGTATCAGAACACAAGTGACTGTTGGCTGATTTTATATCTGACGACTTTACTGAATTTGTTGATTACTTTTAACAGTTTTTTTTTTTAATGGGGCCTTTAGGATTTTAAATATATAAGATCATGCCATCCACAAACAAAGACAATTTTGTTTTAATTTCTGATTTGGGTGCCTCTTATTTCTTTTTCTTACCTGATTACTCTGGCTAGGACTTCCAGTACCACAGTGAATAAGGAAAAGCTTTCTTTCACCACTGAGTATGATATTAGCTGTGGGTTTGTCATACATGGCCTTATTATGTTGAGACATGTTCCTTCTATACCAAATTTTTGATCATTTTTATCATGAAACAATATTATATTTTGTCAAATGCTTTCTCTGCATATACTGAGATAATCATGATTTTTTATCTTATATCCTAGGAAAGTAGTGTGTAACATTTATTGATTTTGTATGTTGAACAACCCTTGAATGCCAGGGTTAAACCCTGCTTTATTATGGTATATGATCCTTTCAATGTGCTTTTGAATTTGGTTTGTTAATACTGTGTTGAGAAGTTTTATTGATACATCTATATTCATCTGAATATTGGTCTATAGTTTTCATTTTTCTCTGTGTAATTATCTAGCTTTGGTGGCAACATAATTATGGTCTCATAAAATGAATTTGGAAGTGCTCTTCAATTTTTTGGAAGAGTTTGAGGAAGACTGGCATTAATTTTTCTTTAACTGTTTGATAGAATTCACCAGAGAACCATCTGGCCCTGGGATTTTCTTTGTTGATATAATTTTGATTACTGATTCAATCTCCCTACTAGTTACTGGTCTATTCAGATTTTCTATTCCTTTACAATTCAATCTTGGTAGGTTCTATGTTTCTAGGAACTTATGCATTATTTTAGGTTATCCAAACTGTTGGCATATAACTGTTTGTAGTAGTCTCTTATGATCCTTTGTATTTCTGTGGTATCATTTGTAATGTCTACTCTTTCATTTTTATTTGAGTCTTCTGTTTTTCTTAGTTAAAGGTTTGTCAATTTTGTAGTTATCTTTTCAAAACTGTTGATCTCTTCTGATATCTATTTCATTTATTTCTGCTCTGATCTTTGCTATTTCCCTTTTCTGCTAATTTTGGGCTTAATTTGTTTCTCTTTTTCTAGTTCCTTGAGGTGTAAAGTTAGGCTGTTTTAGTCTGAGATCTTTTTTCCTTTGTTATATAGGAATTTATCACTATAAAACTTCTTGTTCTAAGAATGCTGCTTTTGCAGCATCCCATAGGTGTTGGTATGTTATGTTTCCATTTTCATTTGTTTCAAGATATTTTTTGTTTTCTTTAACCCATTTTTTCTTCAGGTGTGTGTTGTTTAATTTTCATATATTTTAAATATTCCAGCCTTCCACCTGTTTTGCTTTCTAGTTTCATAACACTGTTATTGGTAAAGATACTTGGTATGATTTCAATCTTCTTAAATTTGCTTAGAGTTGTTTTGTGACCTACTGTCCTAAGATCTATTCTACAGAATATTCCGAGTGCACTTGAGAAGAATGTGTATTATGCTGCTGTCAGATGGAATTTTCTGTATGTATCTGTTAGGTCCATTTAGTCTAGCTCATTTCCAACATTTCCTTATTGATTCTCTGTCTGGATAATCTATCCATTGTTGAAAGTGGGATACTGAAGTTCCCTACTATTATTCTAGTGTTGTCTATTTCTCCCTTCTTCACTGTATTCTTCAGCTCCACAATTTCTGTTTAGTTCTTTTTATTATGACTTCTCTTTCTTAAACTTCTCATTCCATTCATGTACTGTTTTCCTGACTTTGCTGAACTGTCTTTCTATGTTTTGTTGTATTTCACTGATTTTCCTTAAAACAGCTGTTTTGAATTCTTTATTGGGTAAACTGAAGATCTCCATGTCTTTGGTTCAGTTACTGGAAGATTATTATAACCCTTTGGTGGTATCATGTTGAATTTTCACATGAACAAGATTTTTGTAATGCTGTCTTCGCATCTGAAGTAGCAGATACCTTCCATCAGCCCTAGTAGATATTCTGAGGCTATCTCAGACCTTCTGTAGCTACACCTGCTCCACAATTCTCGCTCCTTCTTGTTGAAGAATTCTCAAATTTTTATGACTTCTCTGGATACTGCTATATATCATGCTGAGTGCTGACAGTATCTCTTTTGTTCCCAAAGATGATACTAATGCTCAAGTCTTTGGTCTTTCCCTGGTCTATAGATTTGGGCCAGTTTTCTGCTCATGCTCACTAGCCATGGGTCAAAATCTGTTCTCACTGGTGCATGCACAGGGAGCCAGTCAGAGGGTGGGGGTGTATGTGGGCGAGGCACATGGAGCACTAGGCCAGTTGCAGTGATCTGCAGGTAAAGCATTCCTAATGGTTTGTGCGCAGACTTCTTGATGGAGTTCACAACATAGTGTCCATGTGTTTAATACCCTCTGAGAGTCCTATCTGCCACTCCCCTAGCCTCTTCCTGACCCCACTCATGATGCTCATGATTCAATACTCTTAATGGATCAACAGAGAAATGAGCCCCTTTGGCAGTGTCCCACACAACTGGAGAAGCTGGGTGCTCACTCACATGCTCTTCCTTTTCCCTTTGAGAGAAATCACATGCTAAGGAGGATATCTCATGGCCCTAAGTTGTGCTGTCTTGTGGGAGGGATAATGTTGGTAAAATCCACCTGTTTCTCTCACCCACTCTAATGCATCTAACTCATACTTTATTTTGGTCAGGGTACTGGCACTTCTTTGGAAACCTACACATCCTCAAAGGCTCCCTCATCCATGGGTAATTATCTAAGACAGTGTTTTCCAGTGGCTCCTGGACTGCAGCTGAAAAGGCCTATAACTGTTTCAGAGGCCACTACAATTTCCACAGCCAGCACCAAGGTCGGTCTACCTATTACCTGAATCACGGGAAGACAAGACTTCTCCTGGTCCCTTGGTGTATTGAACTGATCACATGGTTTCCTCAAAGGCACTTTGTTCATGGAAGGATACTGAATTTTTGTTGTTATCGGGGGAACAAAATGAAGATAATCTTATGCCACCATGATGCTGACATTATCATCCCTGTTTTTCCTTTACTCTTGAAAAATCATGATCATTAAAACCTGACATTCCATTATAAAACACAAAATTTATATTCCTTAAACATTTTCCCTAAACATTGGAACAATAAACTCAATTATCTGGGTCTTTCTCCTAAATGATGGGGAAGCTTATTACAATCTGTTCGTTCATAATTTAGAAATTAATTTTGGTTCCACATGGCTAAGAACAATTGCATCTTACAGTGAACACAATGATTATGTTTGTTAGAAATGTAGAATCAGGGCTTCCCTGATGGCGCAGTGGTTGAGAGTCTGCCTGCCGATGCAGGGAACACGGGTTCATGCCCCGGTCCGGGAAGATCCCTCATGCCGCGGAGCAGCTAGGCCCGTGAGCCATGGCCGCTGAGCCTGCAAGTCTGGAGCCTGTGCTCCGCAACGCGAGAGGCCACAACAGTGAGAAGCCCACGTACCACAAAAAAATAAATAAATAAATATAAATAAATGTAGAATCATAGTTATCTCTGCTTCTATCAGGTCAGGGGAAATGGTCTTGTCAAGGCTGTGGTTTCCTACCTCTTGTTTTTATTTCCTTGGCAATTTGTAAACTGGTCTATTGTTAACCAGTCCATCTGGTTCAAGTCCTTTTCCCCTGCTTTACATGTCCTTTCGACAGATCATCGAATAGACTGTTTCTAGTTTATGTGAATACTCAAACGGAATTACATAAACAGCAGTATCCACAAGGGATCATTTTATTCCTACTGCTACTCAGGACTATATATACATAAATTATCATAGCAAAACTGTTCTAAATATTTTTTAAAATTGAGAAACTACAATATGCACCTTTTAAATATTTGAGCTTAAGCTGTATTCTTTATGTGCTCTACAGAAATTACTTTAATCTTTTTATTTTATAACCTCAACTTCGAATTGGTCCATGTACCCAGCACTTGTGTCTTTTGTCTTGAATACTACTGCTACATAGCTTTACCTCTGATTTGTCCTTCTATAAGTATTCTTCTAATGTTCCCTGTACAATACTGTCTTCTGGTTAAAAATAAAACATCGATTCCCTGCTAATGCTGGTACTCAGTAAGCCACTCAGATAAGACAACTGACTATCCCATATCACCTGGTAACCCGTTTTATAGGAATAAGTGGTTTTATGGAAAATGACTTGACTATAAAAAGAAAAATACAAAAAGCTGAGATATTAAACTGGGTTATTATTGAATATCTTAAAAAATCAAGTAAAATAAAATAGGAAAAAGTAATCTAAAATTATTTTTTTACTTAATTATGTATATAATTGATTCATCTCCAGCTTCCTATTCATGTTTATTTATTTAATTTCAAGGTTTAATCCCAATAAATCATATCCTTAACATTGCAGAATTATTCTTTTC
Source organism: Leucopleurus acutus (assembly GCF_964270905.1). Classification (NCBI taxonomy): domain Eukaryota; kingdom Metazoa; phylum Chordata; class Mammalia; order Artiodactyla; family Delphinidae; genus Leucopleurus; species Leucopleurus acutus. The sequence continues at coordinate 108,528,947 of NC_139145.1, read as the reverse complement.
TTATAAGAAAGGGAGATTTCCATTGGAGTTTTTAAAAACATATGCTCTGACCCTTACCAGTTTCAAACATATTTTTAACATTTAATATAACATGTTTTATAGAGTCTTTAAAAAAAACTGTAAACTTTGAAGCTTCTGCTTATACTATTTTGTTAAAAGGAGTTAATTATTAAGTAAAACCATGAGGTCTTACTATGTGACAGTGACTGTGATAACAAATTGACAATATATAATCTTTTTATTCCAGCTTTACTGAGTTACAAATGACAAGTAAAATTTTAAGATACTTAGTGTTCAACATGATGACTTATGTATGCACTGTGAAAGGATTCCCACCACCAAGTTAATAAACACATCCATCACTTCATGTATTTGCCTCCTTTTTTTTTATGTGAGAACACTAAATTCTATTCACATAGCAAGTTTCAATTATACAATACAGTATTATTAACTACAGTCATAAGGTTATACATTAGATCGTCAGACCTTATTCATCTTACAACTGAAAGTTTGTACCCTGTTAACAGCCTCTACCTATTTCTCACATCTTCCAGACCTGTCAACCACCATTCCACTCTTCATAGGAGTCTTTTTTTGGTTCCATGTATAAGTAATACCATGAAAGTATTTGTCTTTACCTGTTTATCATATTTCACTTAGCATAATGCCTTCCAGGTTCATCTATGCCATCACAAATGGCAGGATTTCCTTCTTTTTAAGGCTTAATAATATATGGAATATGTGTGTATATATATATATTCACATATATATAAGATATATATGTGATATATCATGTATTCTTATCCACTGATCCATTGATGGACACTTAGGCTATTTCTTGAGATTGGCTATTGTGAATAATGATGTAATGCTGCAATAAACATGGGAGTACATATATATCTTTGATGTCCTATTTTTATTTCCTGTGGATATATTCCCAGAACTGGGATTACTGGATCATATGGCAGTTCTATTTTTAATTTCTTTAGGAAACGCCAATGCTGCTTTCCAAAGTGGCTATACCAGTTTACATTCCCATCAACAGTGATCAAGAGGTTCCTTTTCTCTACATTCTTGCCAGCACTTGCTTTCTCTTGTCTTTTTAATAATAGACAACCTAACAAGTGGGAAGTGCTATCTCACTGTGGTTTTAATATGCTTTTTCATGACGATTAGAGACATCTAGCAACTTTTAATGTACATGTTGTCCATTTGTATGTGTTACTTGGAAAAATGTTTATTCAGGTTCTTTGCCTATTTTTAACTGGGTTATTTCCTATGAAGTTACTTGTATATTTTGGATAATAACGTCTTATCAGACATGTGGTTTGCAAATGGTTTCCCTCATTCCATAGGTTGCCTTTTCTTTGTGTTGATGGTTACCTTTGATGTACAGAAACGTTTCAATTTGATATAGTTCCACTTGCTTATGTTGTTGCCTTTGTTTTCATTGTCAAATCCAAAAATAACTGCTAAGGCCATTGTCAAGAGGCTTACCCCTATATTCTTCTAAAAAATTATGGTTGTGGGTCATAGGTTCAAGTCTTCAAACCATTTTGAGTTGACTTTTGTGTATGGTGTAAGATTGGAATCCAGTCTGATTGTTTTATACATAGCTGTTTTCCAAACACGATTTGTAAAAGAGTCTGTCTTTTCCATATTGTATTCTTTTGACTCCTTTGTTGAAGATTAATTGAACATATAGGCATGGATTTATTTTCGGGCCCTCTTCTGTTCCATCGATCTATATATGTGTTTTTAGGCCAAGTGTTTTTGATTACCGTACCTTTACAATACAGCTTGAAATCAAGTGTGTGATGTTCACAGCTTTGTTGTTCTTTCTCAAAATTACTTTGGCTATTTGAGGTCTTTTGTGGACCTACATGAATTTTAAGACTTTTTTTCAAATTTCTGTTTAAAATGCCACTAGAATTTTGATATGCACTGCATTGAATCCGTAGAGCACTTTGGAGATTACTGACATTTTATCAATATTAATATTTCCAATTCATGAACACAATGTCTTTCCATTTATTTTTGTCTTTTTCAATTTCTTTCATCAATATTTTATACTTTTCTGTCTATAGTTCTGTCACCTCAGTGATTAAATATACTCCTATGTATATTATTCTTTTTTGATGCTAAGTGGAACTTTTTCTTATTTTCTCTTTATGATAGTTCATTGTTAGTGTATAGAAATACAAGTGATTTTGGTTTATTGATTTTTAAATCCTGCAACTTAACTGAATTCTTTATTAGTTCTAACACTTTTTTCATGGAGTTTTTAGGGACTTCTCTATATAATTGACATCTACAAAAAGACATGTTTATTTCTTTTTGGTTTTGATGTCTTTTATACCTTTTCTTCTTGACTACTTGCTGTGTTTAAAACTTTTAGTACTATGTTGAATAAAAATGTCAAGAATGGGCATCCTTGTCTTGTTCCTGATCTTAGAAGAAAAGTTTTCAGTTTTTTACCACTGACTATGATTTTAGCTGTGGATTTGTCATATTATGCCTTTATTATGTTGATGTACTTTCTTTCTATACACAGTTTTCTGAGAAAAATTTTTGACAGATAGATGAGCCAATAAATTTATTTATTTTTGTGGTTGAAAAGCTTTATCATGAAAAGATGTTGAAATTTGTCAAATGCCTTTTCTCCATCTACTGAGATCATTATAGGATTTTTATTCTTCACTTTGTTAATGTGGTTTATCATACTTACTGATTTGTTGATGTTGAACCATCTTTACATTCCTTGAATAAGTCCCACTTCATCACATCATATGATCCCTTCATTGTGCTGTCGAATATGGTTTGTTAATATTTTGTTGGGTATTTCTTCATTAGGGATATTGGCCTGAAATTTTCTTTTCATGTATTGTCCTTCTCTGACTTTGGAATTACAGTAATACTGGCCTTGTAAAATGAGTTTGGAAGCATTTCCTCCTCTTCAATTTTTTGAAGAGTTTGAGAAGAACTGGCAAATTCCTCTTTAAATGTTTGGTAGAATTCATCAGTGAAGCTATCTGCTCTTGGACTTTTCTTTATTTGGAAGTTTTTGAGTTCTGATTCAATTAGCTTATTCATAATTCATATGTTGAGATTTTCTACTTCTTCATGATTCAGTCTTGTTAGGAATAGTTTTAGGAATTTATACCTTTATTCTGAGTTATCAAATTTGTTGGTGTATAACTGTTTATAGTACTTTGATATGGTTGTAAGTATTTCTGTGTTATTAGTTATAATGTCTCCTCTTCCATTTCTGATTTTATTTGGATCACTCTCTTGTTTTATTAGTTTATCTAGCATAAGACTTGTCAATTTTGTTTATATTTTCAAAAAACTGTTAGTTTCACTGATCTTTTCTATTGTCCTTTTAGTTTTAAATTCATTTATTTCTACTCTGATCTTTGTTTATCGCTACAGGGAGGGTGCTCCTCTGCTCCTGTTTAAAACTGCTGCTGTTTGCTATACCCCCAGTGATCTCATGAATGAAAGCTCTGTTGGCTATCAGAGCTTTGTAATATGGGGACCCATACCCTAGGTGGCAGCTGTAAAAGTTAGGGCACTAGATATGAACCAGCTCCTTCCATAGATACTGGTGAGTTAGTTTTGTTTGGAGCAAGATGCAGTGAGAACAAGAAGGAAGTGCTCATCCAGCTTCTCTGGGAAGGATCACAACCAACCCCTAGATGTGGACAATAAATAATCATGAAAGTATGAAATGTGGCTGTACTTTTCATTGTAATATAGGTATAAACTGAATTAATGAATAAATAAGAAAATGACAACTTTATTAAGAAATTGAGGCTAAGAAAGCAAGAGTAAAAAAAAAAAGAAAGCAAGAGTATACTTTTTTAGGTCACAAGACTAGTAAGTAGAAGTCAAAACTGTATATATATATATATACACACACACACACACACACACACATATGTGTATATGTATATTTATATTTGTGTGTGTGTTATTGTTCCAGCTTTGGGGAAGTTGGGAATACACCATTATTAAAATCTTATGTAATAGTATACAGAACTGATTAAATTGTAAGCTATTTGAAGGAAGTAAAAATAGCCTATAACTTTTTTATAGTTTTCTCCCCTTGTGGATTTCTGTAAAAATGAGATTTTAACTTTAATATGTAGAAATATCTTATGATATTTTCCATTTTTTCATCTTATTTCTACTATAATCATTGTTTTGTTTGATGTTTCAAATACTGGTTGGATCACTTCTGTTTCACAAAAAAATAGAAAGAAAGAAAGAAAGATTTCTGCAACACTGTGGTAGTCTTTCACAATGACACCTGTATTTTTAAGAAACTACTGCACTTCCACTGGGTCTCCAGGAAGCAAATTAGTAAACTTTATGCCCAGTTTTGTAATTACTTATAAATAAGTTTTAATTCCTGATTTGTTAAGTAAGTTTTTGTTGGATTTATGCAATATTAATTGAGGATGGTTTCAAATACTTTACCTTCTATACCAAATAGACTGTAAGCACAATAGACAATTCCTCTAAGAATATTTTATAAGAGTAAAGTATAATCCTCATTCCTCTTTTAGGCATGATTTTATAATTTATGTATTTCTTTTTCCACGCTTTCAAGAATATATTTTTTAAAGGGGATAAAACACTTCTAGAAGAAAATGTAGGCAGTAAGCTCTTTGGCATCAGTCTTAGAAATCTTTTATATAAATCTCCACAGGCAAGGGAAAGAAAAGCAAAAATTACAAAATAGGCCTACATCAAAATAAAAAAGCTTTCACACAGTGAGGGAAACTATCAATAAAACGCAATGACACCTTTTGAATGGGAGAAGATATTTGTAAATGTTATAATCAATAAGGGGTTAATATCCAAAATATGCAAAGAACTCATACAACTCAACATCAAAAAAAAAACAAATCACCTGATTAAAAAATGGGTGGAAGAACTTAACAGACTTTTTTTTAAAGAAGACATATAGATGGCCAACAGGCATATGAAAAGGTGCTCAACATCACGAATCATCAGAGAAATACAAATCTAAACTACAATGAAATATCACCTCACACCTGTTATAATGGCTATTATTAAAAAGACAACAAATAGCAAGTGTTGGTGAGCAAGAGGATAAAATAGAACCCTCATGCACTGCTGGTGGGAATGTAAATTGGTGCAGCCAAGTAAATGTAAATACATTATGTAGCATAATGTAAAATATTATGTAGATTCCTCAAAAATTAAAAACAGAACTACCATATAATCCAGCAATTTCAATCCTGGGTATTCATCTGAAGAAAATGAAAACCCTAATTAGAAGAGATAATGTATCCCTATGTTCATTGCAGCATTATCTACAACAGCCAAGATAAGGAAGCAATCTAGTAGATGAATGGATAAAGATGAAAGGTGTATATGTGTGTGTGTGTGTGTGTGTGTGTGTGTGTGTGTGTGTACACACACATATATACCAGAATATTACTCAGCCATAAAAAAGAATTAAATCTTTTCATTTGCTTCAACATGGAAAGACCTAGAGGGTATTATACTAAGTGAAATAATTCAGACAGAGAAAGACAAATATCATATGATATCGCTTACATGTGTAATCCAAAAAACTAAACAAATGAACTATATAATAAAACAGAAACAAAGTTATGGATATAGAGACCAAACAGGTGGTTTCCAGAGGGGAGGGGGTGGAGGGAGGAATGAAATAGTTCAGAGACATTAAGAGGTACAAACTTCTAGTCGCAAAAAAAAATGAGTCACAGATATGAAAAGTACAGTGTGGGGAATATAGTCAATAACTACATAATATCTTTGTATGGTGACACATCATAACTAGACTTATCGTGGTGATCATTTTGAAATGTATAGAAATACTGAATCACTATGTTGCTGAACAGGAGCTAACAAAGTATTGCAGGTCAATTCTACTTCAAAAACTAACAAACAGGACTTCCCTGGTGGCACAGTGATTAAGAATCTACCTGCCAAGGCAGGGGTCAAGGGTTCAATCCCTGGTCCAGGAGGATCCCACATGCCGCGGAGCAACTAAGCCCATGTGCCACAGCTACTGAGCCTGCGCTCTAGAGCCCACAAGCCACAACTACTGAGCCCACGTGCTGTAACTACTGAAACCCGCATGCCCAGAGCCCGTGCTCCACAACAAGAGAAGCCACCACAATGAGAGGCCCACTCACTGCAACAGAGTAGCCCCCACTCGCCGCAACTAGAGAAAGCCTACATGCAGCAACAAAGGCCCAAAGCAGCCGAAATTTTTAAATAAATAAATAAATCATTATTTTTTTAAAAAACACTCATTAAAAAAGAAATAAGATTTTTGGTTGCCAGAGGCAGGGGGTGGGGGAAGGAATTCAACAAAGGCAGTCAAAAGGTACAAACTTCAAGTTATAAGATAAATAAGTACTAGGGATGTAATGTACCACATGATAAACATAATAAACACGGCTATATATTATACGTGGAAGTTGTTAACACAGTAAATCCTAAGAACTCTCATCACAAGGAAAGAAATTTTCTTTCTTTTTCTTTAATTTGTATCTATATGAGATGATGGATAATCACTAAACTTACTGTGATAATCAATTCATGATGTATGTAGGTCAAATCATTATGCTGTATACCAATTATAGCTCAATAAAACTGGAAGAAAAAGTTTTTAAGTAAAAGAGGGATAAACCATCCCTATCATGGGTACTCTTTAATTTTCAAACATTGTTTATGAAAATTTTCAATATATGGACAAATTGACTTTTTCAATGGGTACTCAAATAAACACAGTTTAGATTCTATCATTAAAAGTTTTCCTTTATCCACATTATCACGTCTATCACTAACCTACTTCTAGATCCTTCCAATTATCCATGTTAATTCTGATGTTTTTTAAATTACTGTAGCATTCATATTATTTAGAGGTGACTATTTCTTTAGATATTTTTATCTTTTGTGGTAAAATTTATATGAATGAAATTGAGTGAAATGTGACTAGGAATAAAGAAAATGTAAATAATTAATATTAATAAATTTGGTCATATGCCATTATGGTGATATGCTATTCTTGATATAAATACTGTATTTCTTTTTTCCATCTTATATGTCCATTTTATATTCTGAAGTCTTTATCACTCATTTAAGAAACACTTTTGGAAAAAAAAAGATATACTTTTGTCTATTTATTCCTACAAAAATTTTTTAAAAATCACTTAACATATGCCTGTGTTTCTATAAAAATGGCCTATTGGTGATCAGTATCTCTAAAAATTGAGATGATGATTAACTGAAATATATGAATTAAAGAATTATTCCCCTCAACAGATAATAATGGCTTTATGTCTCCAGCATTACACAAAATCACTGAGGCTTAGACTAGATGGTCAAAAGCTCTATTGACTAATCAGGTATAGACAAGCAGGTATGGATAAGAATGGAAAATATATATATAAACTTTAAAAAATGATTTGATTTGCACTAAGAGCCATGCTTTACTCATCAATTAATTAATCTGGATCACAGACTACCCTGAAAAGTCTCCAGGTCCTCCAAATATCCATATACATATGATTTCTGGTATAGGTTCAACAGCTGTATATAGTCACCCAAGATTGCCCTTTTCTAGGTTAAATATCCATGCTAAGATTCTCCCAATTTTCTTTCCTTATTCTATGTGCTACACCCTGATGCTGCATACCCAGTGCTAACAGTTCTTTCCTTGGGCCATGCAGTAGTGATAAAATAAAAAGATATCAGGATGAACATTTAGAAGAACATTGTACTGAAACCTGAAAAAAGCAGTCAAATTCTGACCCTGCTATTTTCTAACACGTGATCTAGGTTGAGATACATAACATTTCAGTTATTTTTTCCTAAATGGAAGTGAAAGAACTTTCCTCATATAATATTTTAAAGATTACATGAAACTATGCATGTGAAAGTCCCTAGGTCAAAAATAATGAAGAACATACTAATTCTTTTCTCACTGATGTTTCTATTACTTTAGACTTTTATTCTCTAGCTCGAATTTTGAAAGCCTTTCTATCACTGTCCCAGATAACCATTTATGTGAGCATTTTGCAACTTACCGAAACAAATTCTGCCACTGACACATATCATTTTCTGAGAAGTAGAGAAACAACCTTCCAGAACACAAGGGTGACATTAGTTAATTTATTTGTTCTTTGGCCTTTACAAATTCACTTTACTACAGAAATTCATGTAACTCTAATAACTTCAAAGAGTTAATGCTTCCCCCCAAAACGGCAAGACAGAGTCACTTAAAATTGAAAAGCATGGACATTTTACTTATCTTTCCATTGTTCTAAGTAAAAACGTACTGAATATATGTCACCATAAATAAAAGGAGAAACTTATTGAAATATATATAATCACTAGATTTCACTTTAATTTATGTGTTTATATATGCCCAAAAGGTCCGTCCTCTTCTATTATTTATATGTGTGTGTGTGTGTGTGTGTGTGTGTATATATATATATATATATACACACATATATATATATGCAAATGTAGAGATGTTGGTATAAAATATACTCTGCAAGAAGAAAATGACATTTTAGGAAGTATGTCATCTTATGATTTACACATAACCTATAAATATTCCTGTGCATACAAATTGAACAATAAAAATTATACTCATAAATCATCTCTTATATCCAGTAAAATTATTTAATATGTTGATATTTGGGGCAAAATGTTTATGATCCAAGTTTTCTAGTTTTAGAAAATGCTAATTCTAAAAAAAGTTTTTTATATTGAAGAAAAAAAGGGCAAATATTAGGCTTATATACCTTGTGGGTTTCAGTAAGATACTGTGACTGATACTTAGGCAAAATACTCATTTAGATCGAAATAATATGGTAAAATACTTCTTAAGGCAAAAATCATTTAACTTGATAGAAACAAGCAACCATAGTTCACTGTAGTGATTTATTACCCTTAAACATATTTGCTATAGTATTGGCATGACTCCAGTGTTATAATCTTGTGCATAGAATCCTTACCTCAGTTCCAAACAGATAGATATTATTTGTAATATTCCCTTAAATTGCACTGAATATCTTAATATAACATTAAAACAAACAGTAAACTTGTTTTAGTAGATATGGTAGATCTAAGGAAATGGGAGGGAAACACACTTTTGAAAGAAAGTTTACACTACAAGAGTAAAACTTTTTAAAAATACATGTAATATGTGGGAATAAGCAACTATGGAAAGAACACACCATAAAGAAACTGGTGACTCAGCATTTGTAAATTCTCCAGTTTGTATGAAGGTTACTAGAGTACAGGGAGGGAAATATGACAGTATTATAAATTTACAGCTAGAGAAGAATCAGGTGTATCATGCCATTATATCATAGATAATGCTAGGTTACGTTGTGATAAACTAATCCTCAAATCTCAGAAGCTTCAAAAGTATAATTTTTTGTTTTAAAGTGTCTAAACCTATTTTTATGTCAAGTACAATAACTTTATGTGGAACCCAGTGAATAGGATAGATGAAAGTGGCACAGCTCTGGCAGAACTCAACTTTCTCTTGCCAAATCTGGTGCCTCCTATTCCATTGCTTGAAGATAATTTTTTTGAAAAATGATCTACCTTAATTCTAAGAAAGGACTCTAGTGAATTCTCTCTTAAAAAAGTACAGAAGTATGTTTTTCTGCTAAAAAACAACTTAAAAATTCTGCCAATAGATAAAAATAGAATAGTGCATACATATTAACTACAGGCATTTATTTAATAATTCACTTAACTTTCAAATAATCAAATTATAGTATGGCTTTAGGAGACCTTGTGGGTAAAAAAATCTATTCTTCCTTTATTATTTCCTTAAATATTGCTACAGAAAATTTTAAATATGTTCATTTTACTATTTGTATTTTGATTATTTTAAGATAAAAATGATTATAAAATAACCTTAAATATTTAAAAAAAACTTTGAAGATGTGATATGTCAATAAAATAAATATATAATCTCCTAATAGGCTTGAAAACAGTTTATGAAGCAATTTTTGGAAAAAAGTGAGTAAAATGGGTAAGTTTAGTATGAAAAAATATAAAACCCGCCTTTTACAAGATTAACTCTCCTTGGGTCTACTTTGATATCTCTGACTTAAGACACTATCTTCTGAACATGCTGGATAGTGGACATGTGTTAAAAGAAATAAGCTGTGTGTCTAGCCACTATACTATCATGGAATAATTTAAAAGCAGAGTAATTTTAAAATCTTTAGTTAAGATTTTAAAGTCTATCATTTTAATAATATTTTTACCCATTCATGAACACCTTTCCCTCTATCTTTTCATTGCATCCTAATCCTAACTATACCCAAAATGTATATGCTTTTGATGATTAAGCACCCTAGCAGTCAAGGGCTGCTAGGGAAATACTCAAATATTAGAGTAGGTTGGTAATACTATAAGCTCATGAACACAATTTAAAATTAGCACACAGCAGGGCCCAGTAACATTGCTACATTTTATGCTCAGTTTAATCCCCATTCTCCACAGCAGTGATTCGCAAAGTGTGGTCCATGTACCATCAACAACTGTATCAACTTTGAACTTATTAAAAATGCACATTTTTGGCCTCACCCAGAGCTACACTAAATCACAAATTCTGGGCCTGGAGCCCAGCAATCTGCTTTAATCCCTCCATGTTTGCTTTCATTTTTATGCCCTTCTAACTCACTCAGGAAATTTACACCTTTGAATACACCCCCTTGCTACTGTGTATTTGTAATTGGCTTTTGCTTATTTTTTTCTTCTATTAAAAAAGTGCTAAGTACTCTCCTATTACTATTATAATTTAGTTTTCTAAATTATCATGTCAATAGTTGCTTTTTCCCTCCCAAAATCATTTTATCTTTCTATTTATTTATTTATTTTTGGTGATTTTGAGACAGTTGAAAGCAAACATCAAGAAACAATTGGAGGGCTTCCCTGGTGGCGCAGTGGTTGAGAGTCCGCCTGCCGATGCAGGGGACATGGGTTCATGCCCCGGTCCAGGAAGATCCTACATGCCGCGGAGCGGCTGGGCCCGTGAGCCGTGGCCGCTGAGCCTGCGCGTCTGGAGCCTGTGCTCCGCAACGGGAGATGCCACAACAGTGAGTGGCCCGCGTACCGCAAAAAAAAAAAAAAAAAGAAACAATTGGACATATTTAGGTCATTATCAACAGAGCAGTCCCAAGTTTAACTATAATTCTATGAGTCATCTGCAAGTTTGTGGTTATTGAGGCTATGTATGTGTGAAATTGTATAAAGAAATAAAGAATGAGACAGAAGACTATTAACTTGAACTATAAATTTGACTCATTTGCATGTTTGTGATAATTGCAACTATGTGTACATGAGATTGTACAGAAATTAAACAATGAGATGAAAAGAATCCTAAGGATCCCAAAGTTAAAAAAAAAACAAAAAAAACCACTCCTTAATTGAGTAGGTGGGTATTGAAAAATGAATCTATAATTTTCTTTGGTGGTCTCTTTGTCCTGAACTCAGAGGCTCAATTTTGCAGCTGAACTAGGCAGTTCAAAATCAAATGCCCAAAACAAAGTTATAATCTTATAATCGTTCCTTCCAAATTTAGCTCTTTTCTGTTTCATTTCTCTATCTTAGAGCATGGCACTATTCATTCCTTTTCACAAGCCAGACACCTAGTTGTCATCACTTTACCTGGATGTCCAACGCTCCCAAGAGACAATTCATTACTAACAGTTGAGCTGTATGATTGGAGTATCTCAAAAACCTATCTCCTTTCTCCATATCTACTGCCATCAGTCTGATGCAAGCTAATGCCATCACTTATGTGGACAACAGCAAAGGCATTCTGTCTGGTTCCCTTTTAAATAAAGACTCTCCAATTATTTCTCTGGAATGCAGTGGGTCATGTCTTCCAAATGCATGTCTTACCATACTTGACTGAAACCATTTTACTGGCTTTCTGGTGCTCTTCAAATAAAAGCCATAATCAATTAATATGATAAAGCCCTATTTCATTATGGTCTGGCTCCTACTTCCCTTTATAGTCCCCTCTTATTCTCTGCTTCTTCCATTCTTTGAATTTCAAAACTGCTTTCCCTACTTCAGCTCATGAACTCATCATTCTACCCCATTCACACAATCTTTTTTCACAGTCATCTCTGGAACATAACAATACATCCTCTTCTTTAGCTAATTCCTGTATTTCCTTTAGGTCTCTGCTCAATCCCAAAATGTTAATGAGTCAAGTGCTAAGAAATATTTACAAATTTTTTTTTTCCTTACTGAGACCATTTGAATAATTTTTATATATTTTTAGCTAGTTTTTTATATTTTTTTGGATTTTAGATTAGACCTGCATCCAACTGTTTTTATTTAGGAATGACATAGAAAATTATGAAGAGAGATTATATTTTTACTCCATGTGCTTTATACATTATATAAAAGAAATTAATACATATGGGATTTTATTAATATGGCTTTTATACATTTATTCACACTAGGGTTAGAATAACATTGCTTGTATTTTATTTTCATATATTTCTAGGCATAACTTTTATAAAGTAACTGCTGTAAAATTTTGTTTCCAACATATTATTTGTCATAGACGAACACTTTTAACATCCTATAGCATTAGCAAATATATATTTGGCAAAGGAATCACAAAATACAAGGTGCTAAATATTTGGTGTTTTGACTTTTAACCACAAAATATCTGTATTCTAAGCTTAATAAAACAATAGCTTTGAAGAGGTTTGTCCTTAAAAATAGATAGGTAGCATTATCACACAATGGAATAATTTCCAAACAAAATCAAAACGCATCATTTAAAGTAAAATCATTTACTGAGTAACTCTTAAGAATATGGGAACAAGGAATATGTAACATTCAAGCAGAAAAAATGGATGTCAGAGTTCTTGCAACAAAAAAGGTGTATTCATCTACCTTGGAGACTACTGTTTTCACACAGAGTATGAATTAATATTGTTAATGTTGCTATATGGTCCTTTTATCTGCAAAGATCTTAATGTCCAGAAAAGATGTTATTTCTAGAATCCAACACATTGAGGTCACTCTTATGTGTCCACTGGCATGAGAAAAGATTTTTTTTAAAAAAAGAAAAGTTGTAAAGATCTTCCCAAATACCAGAAGGACAAAAGACAAAGCTGTAAAAATCTGCTAGGCAACAGTGGATCTCATTTATCTCCATTCCATATACTTTCTCCAGATGATCTCCCATATCTTTAAACACAACTGCTTTAGTTACAGATCTTGATTTCATGTTTCCTGTGCTTCTGATGCATATTTCCATTTATCCTTGAGGGTGGCCTCTAGGATATCTCAATACACTCAAAATAGTACATCAAAAATGTTCCCTTCCTATTGAATATCTTACCTTGTTCACTGTTATTGCTATTATTTCAGGTTGCCCTAGTGTAATCTGGACATCATTCTTAAAGTTTTTCTCTCCCTCTTTCAACATTTCATTGTTCATAAATCCTATAAATATTTATCCCAGACATGTGTAGAAAACCTCCACTCACCTCCAATACCATTACCGCCTTTATAACTAAGCCCTACTTAATGTTCCTCCTGATATATTCCAATTTTTCAAATAAAATTTTTTTTCTTCTAACCAGTGAGGTCTTAGATCATCCATTATCCTTTTTGTCATTAGTTTCTCAAAAGAAAAATTCATCACATTCTACAAGGAACTTCTGCTAGCTTCTCGTTTGCTAAATTCAAACTTACAGCATAATGTCAAAGAAAAGAAAAGCACAGAGGTATTTAATCTTTCCTAATCCACATAAGTTTGACTGAGAACACCACCCTGGAAACTTGCACCCATACATTTTATGCTCATTTGATGCTATAAATCTGAGAGAGTCTCATTGATTTAATAAACACTCTATTACCTTCATTAAACATGTGGGTAATTTTCTTTGTTCTAAATAATGAACAAGTTGGTTACCTATCCAATTCTCTCCCAATCTTCCTTTCTTAAAAGCAAACCAAAACCAAAACCAAACCACACAATTTCACTTAACTATTCATTCGTGACCCACCAGAGAAAGTGACTGCCATCAAAATTTTAGGTTATCTTCTCCGATTAATCTCAATCAGTCTGGTGGTCCCATTCTTTTCTCAGTAATGGATTTACTAGTGGCATGTGATCAAATTATAGCCAATGAATTGGGAGACCTGCTAAGAAATCCTTAAGATGGATTCTCTACTGCTAAGAAAGATACTAAAGCAGAAAAGACCTCTTTATCTATGGATGTGACTGTGTTTTCATTTCAACTACTTTATATATTATGTATTTATTTATTTATTTCATATACATATTTATTTATATATATATTCCCACAGTGGGATTAGAACGATACTCTTTAGTTTCATTTTTGTATACTACTAGGTATATGGTTTATCTTTTAAATACATTTTATTCATTGTTCCCACATGTCAGCTATCTTGGAGGAATACCACAAATATTCTGTATTTTCCTCTCTATATACTCTGTTGTTGTGTCTGGAAGTGATGCTGCAAACCTCCTGATGATGACACTGACGCTTGAAGACATGCTTTTATTTCTGAAACTGAATTTCTTTTATGTAGTACAAGAAATGTACAGTTTTAAAAGCAAGTTAGAATTGGGAATTTCTGTTATTTACAGCTGAACATTCTGTTATCTTCTCTTAATAAACAAAACCTTATTTAATCATATGTCCTGGTTTCCCTTCTCCCAAATGATACTATTATTGAATTTTGCCCAGGGTTTCTCACTGGTCTGTAAGTCTTCTTTGAAACTTTACACATTGACCTTTTGCCCAGAATATGGTTTTCTCTTCATACACTTCATGATTCTCACTCACTTTTCAAGACATATTTCAGATATTTCTTTATATACTCCTATGACACTTTACCCATTTCTCAGGCAGTTAGTTTTCACTGTGATTCAGCTGCAAATATTCTATACTTCTTTATTCACAATGTGTTCTATTTTCACTTCTTTGTATTTCTAGGACATTAATTTTAATCTGTCTCTATAATGACAGCATCTAGCACTCTAAAGATATATCAGATATTAAATCAATATTTGTAAAATTATTAATTACAAGGAAAGCAGCTATTTAAAATTATGAAACATCTACTAACAGGAGTGCTATGTGTAACAATTACTCTAAAAATATTTCTGCTCTATCTCAAACTGAATACTCTAAAAGAATGGCTGTAGCTTTAAAAATATCATCTCCACAAAACTGGGGAAAACTCCTAATAAGAAAATGCTTTCACAATTGATGACTTTTTGAAAGAGGACAAGAACTATTAGTTGAGAATAGGGCTATAAAAGGACGAGTTAATGTTTCAATGAAAATTCCTAAGAGGCTGATACAGTCCATTAAAATGAGGGGTATTTGGTCACTTTACTGAATTACTTTAGAGAAAACCTCAGGTCTTGAGGAGTTCTTTCTGAAAACTAGAAAATCTCAAGCCATACAATGCTGTTTAAGAATGACTTCAAACATTTTCTTATAAAGTTATATGTACTTTTTATTACATATAAGAGATTGTTGATATTCACATACTCATTCCTGTTACCTAAAAATCCCAAATAGAAAGAAAAGCCTCCTATGATGGGAAACCTTCCATAAAAAGGTAGCATGATGACAGGCTATAACATGTTTGGTTTTGAGTTTTCTTTTTTATACTTTACTGTGAAGTCCAATAGTAACTATTATCTTTAATATTTTATACTTAAAATTCAGCTATCTTAATTCCAATAACTAAAAGCTTACACAATTTTAAATACCAAAAGACTGGTAGTGTATCCATTTCACTGCCAAAGAAATATACACAATAAGTGTAGGAAATGTACCGAATATGTCTAAAGAAAGTCACTACACAGAGTGCTACTACAGCAGGCAAATATTTATGAAATATAGTCTCCATCATTACAAACATTTGACTGGGAAGATAAAATAAACACAAAATTAATTTAATTCTAAACACTATGATAAATGTGAAACAATATATATGGAGTCAGAGTTAGAGTCTTAAAGTTGTAAATACCTTAGGGATTGTTTTTTCCTTCAGTCAATATGGTTTTCTACAAAAATCTGACTACAGTAAATGACACAATATTCTTATTATTTCAGACAGAAGTTGAGCTAATTAACTGTATTCTCCAGTAACTATCATGCAAGTGACAATACATATCTGTTATCAAGTTAATTATATACTTTTTTCAATTTAGTTTCTAAGTGTATGGATATTATTTAAGATAATTTTTATGGATTTTTTGTTTTATTTTATTCTTCTATCACCTTTATTTCCCTCCTTTCTCCCGTAGATAACAAATTGCTCTGTAATTTGTTAATACAGGGCAAGGTTATAACAGAGATAAAAGTATACACACACACACACTAATGTATGTAATGATATGTAATGTGCATATATATACTATATAATGATTATATTACGTATACATAATGTGTGCAGATAATGCATATGTATAATATATATGCAACAACTGTACTTTTTTGGTTAGAACTGTTCTTCCCAAATACAGTGTACAGTCCTTAAGGGAAGAATCTGTGGATTTTATTGTTT
Source organism: Leucopleurus acutus (assembly GCF_964270905.1). Taxonomy (NCBI): domain Eukaryota; kingdom Metazoa; phylum Chordata; class Mammalia; order Artiodactyla; family Delphinidae; genus Leucopleurus; species Leucopleurus acutus. The sequence continues at coordinate 108,512,321 of NC_139145.1, read as the reverse complement.
ATATATATTGGATATCACACATCTTCATGTTGAGTGCATCACAGATACTCAGTAAATATCCATTTAATTTGAACAAAGGACTATTCTACTACAGTTTCTTGTTATGATACTGAGCAATCTGTTATGATACTGAGCAATAAAATCAACTAGTTTCATGTACAGCCCATGATAATCGCAAGTGTGCTTTAGTTTTACCTTTTCATAGTTTTAAAGGGATTTTAAGATGTCCATTTATCATAAGAATTTATAGTCTTACTTCCAGCAAGGAATCATGTCAAATGACTAGATCCAGTCAAAGTTCGAAGTACAAAATACAAAATATAAACATATTTAAAGAACCTGATCAGGGTGAAATTTTTTTTTTTAAACAACATAATTTTGATAGCAAGAATAACCTAGGGAAAATGTAGAATACTTGAAAGATCTTGATTTAAGTTATATCTACAGGCAATGTTACCAGAATAAATATAAGTAGATAAATTTATTAGCCTACTAATAAATATTTATCTAGTAGGCTGCCATCTATTTCATTCCTACTGACGTAATGATTATACACTGGAAAATATCCTTCCAGCCGAGGCATTCTTATTACCAGTAAGTGCCTGTGGTAGATATGACCACCTTGATGTTGGCAATTAAGTGTTGCCACTTGGCCTCTGGTATTCTGGGGACTCATGATGACAACTAAAATCAGGAAACTCATATCTAGCCAGAATCCCAAATAGCCAGCACCCCAAATGGCCATATCTGGCCTACAAAGAAGAGCAACTAGAGGGCTTTTCAAGGATGTAGGTGTTCCATTCATGAATGTTTAATGCGTTAGTGAAGGGACTGTGCTCTGTTTCTTCTTATAGAACATAGTGGGTATACAGGTCATGTATCATCACTCCCACATTCTTATATGCCTAAGCCTTTGGATTCCCTGCTTCATATTGTAATACCAAGTATGCTATAGTATCTCAATCTCATTAAATGCAGACCACACTGAGTCCAAGTTTCAGTCAACCAAATAATAAGCCACTTGAGTCACCTCCAGTACACAAGTTAATGCATTAAATTCAGAATCCCTAGTAACTTCACTTACATAAATAGTATTTGTTTCCTTCTTCATTCATCTAATATATTTCACAGGTTTCTGTAGATATAATAGCAAACTCTTGAAATTCTCTTGGGGTTTAAGGTATTTCCTTCTGTGTTATAGTATGCATCTTTCCCCCTGAAACACTGTGAAACTGGACACTAGTTACGGGTCTAATAGTAAAAGGAAGTGATTGTGATATGCCTTGAGTAGAACTGGCATCCATCTTCCCTCATGGACATAGGATTTATAAGCAAAGGAAGTCCAGTCTCCCCAGACACAGGAGGGCAATCTACTTCCACTGAGAAGTGAGGCTTAGACTGACACAGGAGATGAAGATTGTTCATTTCACCTAGGTCTACCAGATGTTCCCATTTCAAGTTTTAGTCTTTCCCAATCTATGCCCTAACTTTAACATAGAAAATTGGTGAGACTGAATTCAATTAACATTGTTAACTCAGCATGTCTACATTTTTCGTCTTTCATTTCTCTCTTTATGTTTTTCTTTGATTTTTCAACAATATCAGATCTGCAGCCTCTCTAGGAATTGCTCTATGTTTCATACTGTGATTTGATGTCACAGTTAAGGACCTGAGCTTTTCATTTGCTTTCTAGAAGTCCTGCAGTGGACACAGAAGAATCTGACATTATAGTTCTCATAGGTTCTTATAGTCATCACTAATGCCATAACAGTCAAGTTAACAGTCACTGGACTCCCAACTCACCTGCTTTAGTTGGTACTTCACCACAATAAAACACTGATGATAGCTTGATTACTTATGATGCCACTGAATATCCTGAATTATTAGCATTCCTTTTCCAATTAGCAAGGAACTTAGCAATGTTTTAAAGCCCAAGGATACAACATTCCAATCCCCAAATCCCATCTCTGTGGGTCTATCTCCTGAGACCACTATTATCTGTATCATCCAGGCTCTCATTGAGAGACAGAAACCACACAGTACATTTGAATAGGGAGAGTTTATAATAAAGATTTATTAACTAGTAACAGAGATTAACTAGTAAGGTGTAAATAGAACTCTAAAGAACAAAGAAATTTCAGATATAGGGATCAGCCACTAACAATCAATATGGCTGAAGCAGAATACCAAAGGAAGGAAAGTTTTTTAAAGAAGTTCCTCTGCACATGGCTTAGATTCAGATCTCATTGGAGGTGGTGTGGCTGTAGCCACTGGCTGGTAGAAAAGTTCACTGTGGTACTACATGCAGAAGCAGGCAAGCAGGAAACAATTCCTGCTGAAATGTCAATGAAATTCCCCAGGAAGTTGCCCATAGGGTTGCTGCTGAGCTAATGAGAAGAATTTACTGGGAAGCTACTTGTGGTATTACAGTGAAAGTCACTGTAGGTGAGCACCACTGGATTTCAGTATGCTGCCCAGCCATCATGTCATCTAGCAAAAGAGAAATGTTTATAGATTCTAGCTCCCATATCGCAAGCAGGGCAATTAAGAGTGGATTTGGAGCTAACAGGCAATAAATTGATAACTGGCACAGAATCAGACTCTAAGTTGGTCCATATGTTGAAACTGACTAAAGGAAACTTCATAATATCTATGAAAAACACCTTAAAGAAAACAGTGAAAAAGTTAGATACTACGTATGTAATGATGAAGAATTACAGAATATAGAAAGCATTTTTGAAGACCTGTGGAAATTCTAAAAAAACATTTTTAAATGTAATATCCCTGATAAAGAATCTATTCAATGTACTTAATAGAGGCCTGGAGAAAGCAGAATAAAGTTTCAAAGAACTTGAAGACACATCAATAAAAATTATCTATATTGAAATGAAAGAGTGGAGAAAGAATGCAAACAACATCTGATATCTGTGGGAGCATATCAAATCGTCAAACATATGGATTATTTGATTTTTCAAAAGAAAGGGAATTTTGCAGAAGATATATTTGAAAATTTAATGGATAAGAATTTTTTCAGCACTTTTGAAATGCCAATTTCCTATAAATCATTTGATAAACTTACTGTTACCCAATACAACCACAGCGGAGTGTTTATAGAAATTTTCACAGGATGAATTTAAAAATTATGAAAACAGAAGAATTTATAATAGCCAAAACAATCTTTAAAAAAATTGGGAAAATTGTATGCTTAATTTCAAGACTTATAAACCTACAATAACCAAGAAAATTAGATAATTGAAATAGAACAGAGAATCCAGAAACACATATAGAATCAATTGTTTTATGATGAAGGAACTGCATCAATTCAACATGGATATAAAAATCTTTTTAACAATGGTGCTAAAAAAAACTAGAAAACAGTATTGATTAAAATAAGCCTCAATATCTATCTCAGTATATGCACAGAAATTAATTTGAAATGAGTTGTACACATAAGTGAAAAAGCTACAACTACAAAGTTTCTAGAAGAAAATATAGGAAGAAACTTTCTCGATTTTGAGTGAGGTAATAATTAAAACACAAAACAAAAACTGCTAACATAAGGAAACAATGTATGCGACTTGATAATAAAAAAGATTCTCTGCTCATCAAAAAAGAAATGAAATCGTATGTCCGTATAATGACTTATACAAGAATGTATTTAACTCTTATTCATAGTAGATGCAAATTTGAAACAATGCAAATATTCATAAGCAGAAGGACACTGTCCTATGTTCAAACATATTGTTATATGTTCAAATATCAACAGGAATGGGCTACTGATACACAGAGAAATATAAATTAACTCCCAAAATATTATGTTGATCAAAAGAAGCCAGACGCAAAGATTCTGCATGGTTTTATTCATATGAAGTTCAAGAACAAGTAAGTTAAGTAACAGAGTGTGGTTGTCTCTGGGGACAGGGAGAAGAAATTGATTAAAAAGTGACATGAGGGGGCTTTCCTGGTGGCGCAGTGGTTGAGAGTCCGCCTGACGATGCAGGGGACACGGGTTAGTGCTCCGGTCCGGGAAGATCCCACATGCCGCAGAGCGGCTGGGCCTGTGAGCCATGGCCACTGAGCCTGCGCGTCCAGAGCCTGTGCTCCGCAACAGGAGAGGCCACAACAGTGAGAGGCCCACATACCGCAAAAAACAAAACAAAAAACAGAACAAAACAAAAAAGTGACATGAGGGAACTTTATGGGGTAATAGAAGTGGTTTATATTATGTTTTGCATGGTGGTTACACAGATTTATATAGTTTTCAAAACTCACTGACTCATTAAATCAACTACTTAAGATCTCTGCATTTTACTTTATATAAATTTCACCACAATGAAAAAGGAAAATAAAACACCTGCATAAAACAATAGAAACATACTACTGAACCTCCAAACTTTGTCAAAGAAAATATTTCTCTCTTCATTTCCTTGACTATAACCTGTGAACAAGCAGTTCTCCAGTTTAGGGGAATAGGACAGTCAGATTCAATTCTCTCTTTCCTTTCACCTTTTGTCTTTTCCACATTTACTGATTAAGGTTCTAACATTTTCAAAATAGTGAAAGGAAGGAGCGGTAGGAGAATAAGGAATTTTTACTTGACTACTCAACTTCTCACTCTCTCAATATGCAAAATGCTTCACCTGAGGTATTTTTTCTTTTCTTTTCTCTCTCACTTTTAAAAATCGTAGATATCGGGCTTCTCTGGCAGTGCAGTGGTTGAGAGTCCGCCTGCCGATGCAGGGGACACAGGTTCGTGCCCCGGTCCGGGAAGATCCCACATGCCACGGAGCGGCTGGGCCCATGAGCCACGGCCAATGAGCCTGCGCCTCTGGAGCCTGTGCTCCGCAACGGGACAGGCCACAACAGTGAGAGGCCCGCATACAGCAAAAAAAAAAAAAAAAAAAAAAATCGTAGATATCTTGTTTACTCTCTCCAGCTACCTTGGCTTAGACAATATACTCTTAAGCCTCCATCTTGACATCCTACTTTATGTGGCCATCCTCTTTACCCACATACACAGTACTCTGGGCAGGATATAAACGGTTTCAGTCTTTGTCTCTCAAATGCTTCACATTTAGTCCATGAGAAACACTCATGCAAACTTTGTTTTCAAAGTATTTGAAAAGCTATTCTCAATCCAGCCACCTCTGTCCTGTCTTCACTTGCAGCGTTAGCTTTCCATGGCATAAGTCAAGAAAAAGACTTCTGTGTCCTTCAATCTCTCCTTCCTTCTCCAAAAGAATCTCTATAAATCCTTACACCTCCTTCTCTAACTCCATTCCATCAACTTGTTTATATTCTGGGTGAAACCAGCAATCAAATGCATTTGTTGTTAAATTTATCTATTTATCTGTGTCTATCTATATCTATCTCAAAACTATAACCATGTCTACAGGTATAAATTTTTAAAAGGTCTAATATATTGAAATAGGTTATTCCAGGTGAGACAGGTCATGCCTCATGCCACATACATAACAAAATTGAAATAATTATAAACATATGTCATGATAACCTACTATGTCACTTACCACTTTCTCATATTTATGTGTTCTTAAATGTATTTAAAATTATTTTCAATGTCTACAAAACAATATTCCCATTAGATTAACGTATTACTTTTTCTTTTTTTTTTTTTTGCTTTTGTATGTGTGGTAGTAATACTTATTATAATTATTTTAAGCATCCATGCTGATAAATATTTAGGTTATTTACTGTGATTTTGTGGTAGACTACTATCTTCTTTAAAATTCCACTGGCCTGAGTAGAGACCCAACCATGGAACTAAAACTACCAACAAGTGGTGACAGAGAATCCAATAGTTATGTTGGTGAGAGATTTACAATGCTTTCACCATTGCTTCCCTCCCTACTTTTCTTAGTATTTTTCTCTCTCAATTAAAAAAAAAAATCTAATACCATTTTGATAACAGTCATTTACATATATATTTTAAATCTAAATTTTATTTGACTTTTTTCATTAGAAATCTTTCACCAGGAGATATGGTATCTAAGTAGCAACCGGATAGACATCACTCGATAACACAAGTTTACATTTCAGGGGCACTACTTAGTGTTAGTTATTATGGACTGAATGTTTTCGTTCCCCCAAAATTCATTTGTTGAATTCCCAACCCCCAATCTGACTATATTTGGAGATAGAACCTTTATGGAAGTAATTAAAGTTAAATGAGATGATAAGGGTGGGGGTGTCCTGATCTGATAGGATTACTATCAGAGATACCAGAGAGCTCCCTGGCTCTCTCTATATATACATACAGAGAGGGAAGGCCTTGTGAGGTCTTAGTCATATGGTGTATATCCACAAGCCAGGAAGACATCCCTTAACCAGAAACTGAATCAGTGGGGACCTTGATCTGAGACTTCTAGCCTCTAGAAGCAGGAGAAAATAAATTTCTGTTTTTCACAGCAGAGGTACATTTTAGCTACATTATGCATTAAGTATTTCAAATATATGCATTAAATATTTTTAAATATAATTTGCTTCCTGACTACCAATTTTAACATTTCCCCCCTTATGGAAAATGTGTTCTGAGTTCAAACAATGGATTTGAAATATACTTTTGAAATGCATTCCAATCATATGTTGGAGACTATCCACTACATTATTGTTTCTCTAAAGCTATAACTGACACAGCAGAGTTCTCAATTTATATGAATGAAAGAAATAATAGCAGATGGCAAATGGAAACTGTGGACATGATAAGCTGATAATAAACCTATGAAGAAAACATTAAAGTATTTAGGCCTGTATCTTTTTGTACTAAAACTTATACTATTCACTTAGATGACTGACTTCAATATAAATAAAAATATGTTACTGTAAAGATTTTATATGTATATTCATCATTTTTCAAATAAATTATAAGTTTACAGAAGTGGTAAAATATTTGAAATTAGGACTGTCTGGAAAACTCTATGTATCACTCTTTTCTCCTGTCCTTGTAAAAGAGTACTCTACTCACCATTAGACAACTTCTTATACAAGAAATATGACTTTTAGTAAATATACACCTATTAAACCATGGATCCACTGTTTCAGTTCCCTGCTGTCTCCATATTTCCTTCTAGAGTGCAAGCTCCATGGGACAGGGATTTGGGGCTGTTTTGTATACTGTGATATTCTTAGCTTCTAATAAGTCCTGGGTCATTAAGTATTTGTTGAATACGTAAAAATTTACAAACAAAACAAAACTAACCAAAGGCACAAAAATGTTTCTTTCCTCAAGTATTTTAATATCTTCTGGAGCAAATAAAGTTTCAAATCCTTTTATTGCCTGTAGAAGACTCATTGTTAAGGAGTTAGGTTTTTCTCTTATAGTATACTTATTCCCTTGTCCTCTATTTCCTGTGGGCAAACATTCTTGTCAGTTAAACAAGAGAAGATTTATTACTTTTAATTAAAAGAACACATGTTACAAGATAACCAATAGGTAAAGCAAAGATAAGATACCAGTGGGCTTGATAGATTACCAGGGTCTCACTGAGCAGCCCCTCTTCTTATCTCACTTGCACATTTATCAAGGGTTTAGCATCTAGCCTTGAAGTATGGCCATGAGGGAATCTCACAGGCTGGTTAGATGACATAACAGATCTTGACCCTGAAAACACCAATAGTTTTCCTGGCTTGTGTAAATTTTGTAGTTCTTGAAGAATTTGAAATATGCCATTCAAAATTACTCCTGACTACTTTTAATTTTTTCAGTCAAAACAAAGGATATAATGACTTTGACAAAAACAGAGTATCAAACTTGTTTTCAGCTAGAATTGTAGGCAACAGGCCAAGTGTGGGTTTGGCTAATTCTATTTTAACATTGTTTGGGTTATAAGAATAGAGATAACAGGGAATTTAATGAGCCACCCAGAGAAAAGCAAGCAATCCTGAAAACTTTACATTCTTATTCATTACTTTTTACTCAGCAGTCTCTCCTCAATTTCTTTTGGCTATAAAGAGCCATTTCCTTGACATAATGGCCTACTTGCTAGTAGGAGGTCCTGGTTGGACAGGGTGTATCAGATATATAAAATGTCAAATGGCAAGCATTTTGTGAGTAGAAGGGTATGTTTCTGCAGTTTTTGAAACAGACCATTTAAAAAATAGTAAACAAATAATATATTATGAAGCAATAATCTTCAAATTAGGGTACATGCAACTTGGGGTTACATAAATATTTCCTGAGGGAACAAAACAATCATTGTCAGACCCTTGATTCTCATATGTATACTTTCATAAGCTTAACCTTCCTGAGAACAAGCCAGTGTTTCTTCTTTCCCTTCTCCCCTTGAGGAGTCTCCCTCACCCATTTTTCTAAATAAATATTAACCCCCATTGTTAATATTACAATTTCAAATTGCCCTATTGTATACAGTTTATTGAGAGCAGAAATAAAGGGATGATTCAAAATTTCAGTGTCCAGAAAGTGAATGACAGTAATGACTGGTAACAAATATTTTTATACATCATGTGACTTCCAGATGATTTGCTTTCAACAAATTGAAAGAGTACCTCATAGACTTTTCAACTGATAGATTATTCAAAATATGTGATAATATGTCACAATGTGATTTTTTGACATATAACTCAGGTGTCCAAGAATTGAGTGACGTTGCTTTTTAATAACATTCTTCCCACCCTCAACTATATTTTTGTTAAACTGGCTTATAATTATACATATATATAAACATATATACACAATGCAAAAATAGGAATTATACTGATGCTGAATTGTCTCAATTGAGCAAAAAGTGATATTAACACAGAGATAATTCTTAAAAGGAAAATAACCCCAAGCATCTGAGACATTGTGAAACCTTTTTTATAAGTAATAATTATAGAAATGTATAACTTTATTATACACTTATAATAATAACTAGGATACAATAGGAAAAAATTAAACTTCATATGAGCACAGAATATTCAAATTTTGTATATAGTTTTTTCATAATAAACTCTAAATGATGATTATTAAAAGGCTTGAAAATATATATTATAATAAAATTCTATGGTAAAACTAGAATAGAAATACAAATTCAAGGAGAAAAAATATTACATATTTGATTGTTAAGGGATAATTTTTTAGTGTATTTCTTTTTCCAGTTCTTAAATTTTATTAGTGCATTGTATACTGTATTTGTAGACAACCATGAAAATGATCAAATATCACAAGTGTTTTCTGTCTTTTTTGTACATTAGGTAGATTTTTAACATGAGAAAATATTTAGTTAAATTTTTGTGCATTTTTAGTAGTCATTCTACATTAGGTATTGTGAAAGTCATCTATATCTAACAAGAGCTACTGGCGAACATACTATGTTTTAATTTAAATTATTCTTGAAAAGCATATTGCCCCCCATACCTGCCATGCTTATTCTTTGTGCTTGTTGTTCCTCTACCTGAATGCCCTTTCTCTTCCCACGTCCTTCTTTCTCTTTAATTGTTCAAAGAATATCTGTTCTTAAAGAACTATCCAAATCTCTCTTTTTGCAGGAAGCTTTTCTAGACTATTTGAAGATTCACTATTATATTTGTTCCCTGTTCTTCTTTGCTTCATAATTTACATTGTAAATTCTACCATTTTATTCTATGCTTTCAGACAGGCATTATACATATACAGAGTAGCCAGCAAGACAATGCCCCAGTGATTTTAGGATTTCAAAACTTCTCCTTCCTTGCAAGTGGTTGCCTATGGTGTCTGAAGTTCCACCAGGAGCAATTATTCCATTGGTGTAAACAGTGTTTTCTCTGGTTGGTTCAGCTGAACCTCATATATACTGCTAGAAAGTGTAGCATATTAAACATTCCACTGTATTAATTCATCTCCTCTCTCACGATGGAAAAGACTGAGAGTTTTGACCAGAATTTTTATTTGGTAGTCTGAAGATTATTATGCATAGTGAAGAGAGAGAAAATAATTTGAGGAAATTGGGAAATAGTACCAAGAGGAAATTTAAAGATATTAATGATGAGCTTTATCAATTTCAAAATTTCCTAACGCCAAACCTATCTAAATTTTATGTATAGTTCTACAATGTGTATTTTTTTTTCTCTGTATAAACTTGAACACTCCTTATGGAAAGAAATATATACAAAGATTATACCTAGTATGGTATCTCATATAGTTTGTTTTTTATTTTAACATCTTTATTGGAGTATAATTGCTTAACAATGCTGTGTTAGTTTCTGCTGTATAACAAAGTGAATCAGCTATATGTATACATATATCCCCATATCCCCTCTCGTGTCTCCCTCCCACCCTCCCTATCCCACCCCTCTAGGTGGTCAGAAAGCACCAAGCTGATCTCCCTGTGTTACGCGGCTGCTTCCCACTAGCTAGCTATTTTACATTTGGTAGTGTATATATGTCCATGCCACTCTCTCACTTCGTCCCAGCTTACCCTTCCCCTCCCCGTGTCCTCAAGTCCATTCTCTACGTCTGCATCTTTATTACTGTCCTGCCCCTAGGTTCTTCAGAACCATTTTTTGTTTAGATTCCATATACATGTGTTAATATATGGTTTTTGTTTTTCTTTCTGACTTACTTCACTCTGTATGACAGACTCTAGGTCCATCCACCTCACTACAAATAACTCAATTTCGTTTCTTTTTATTGCTGAGTAATATTCCATTGTATACATGTGCCACATCTTCTTTATCCATTCATCTGTCAATGGACACTTAACTTGCTTCCATGTCCTGGCTATTGTAAATAGAGCTGCAATGAACATTGGGGTACATGACTCTTTTTGAATTATGGTTTTCTCAGGGTATATGCCCAGTAGTGGGATTGCTGGGTCGTATGGTAGTTCTATTTGTAGTTTTTTAAGGAAACTCCACTCTGTTCTCTATAGTGGCTGTATCAATTTACATTCCCACCAACAATGAAAGAGGGTTCCCTTTTCTCCACACCCTGTCCAGCATTTACTGTTTCTAGATTTTTTGACGATGGCCATTCTGACCTGTGTGAGGTGATACCTCATTGTAGTTTTTTGGGGTTTTTTTTGTTTTTTTTTTTTAATTTTATTTATTTAAGGCTGTGTTGGGTCTTCGTTTCTGTGCGAGGGCCCCCTCCAGCTGCGGCAAGCGGGGGCCACTCTTCATCACGGTGCGCAGGCCTTACACTATCGCGGCCTCTCCCGTTGCGGAGCACAGGCTCCAGACGCGCAGGCTCAGTAATTGTGGCTCACGGGCCCAGCCGCTCCGCGGCATGTGGGATCCTCCCAGACCAGGGCCCGAACCCGTGTCCCCCGCACCGGCAGGCAGACTTTCAACCACTGCGCCACCAGGGAAGCCCCCTCATTGTAGTTTTGATTTGCATTTCTCTAATGATTAATGATGTTGAGCATCCTTTCATGTGTTTGTTAGCAATCTCTATATCTTCTTTGGAGAAATGTCTATTTAGGTCTTCCATCCATTTTTGGATTGGGTTGTTTGTTTTTTGATACTGAGCTGCATGAGCTGCTTGTATATTTTGGAGATTAGTCCTTTGTCAGTTGCTTCGTTTGCAAATATTTTCTCCCATTCTGAGGGCTGTCTTTCTGTCTTGTTTATGGTTTCCTTTGCTGTGCAAAAGTTTTTCAGTTTCATTAGGTCCCATTTGTTTATTTTTGTTTTTATTTCCATTTCTCTAGGAAGTGGGTCAAAACGGATCTTGCTGTGATTTATGTCACAGAGTGCTCTGTTTTCCTCTCAGAGTTTTATAGTGTTTGCCCTTACATTTAGGTCTTTAATCCATTTTGAGTTTTTTTGTGTGTATGGTGTTAGGAAGTGTTCTAATTTCATTCTTTTACATGTAGCTGTCCAGTTTTCCCAGCACCACTTATTGAAGAGGCTGTCTTTCCTCCACTGTATATTCTTTCCTCCTTTATCAAAGATAAGGTGACCATTTGTGTGTAGGTTTATCTCTGGGCTTTCTATCCTGTTCCATTGACCTATATTTCTGTTTTTGTGCCAGTACCATACTGTCTTGATTACTGTAGCTTTGTAGTATAGTCTGAAGTTAGGGAGCCTGATTCCTCCAGCTCCATTTTTCTTTCTCAAAATTGCCTGGCTAATCAGGGTCTTTGGTGTTTCCATACAAATTGTGAATTTTTTGTTGTGCTTCTGTGAAAAATGCCATTGGTAGTTTGACAGCAATTGCATTGAATCTGTAGATTGCTTTGGGTAGTAGAGTCATTTTCACAATGTTGATTCTTCCAATCCAAGAACATGGTATATCTCTCCATCTTTTTGTGTCATTTTTAATTTCTTTCATCAGTGCCTTATAGTTTTCTGCATACAGGTCTTTCGTCTCCTTGGGTAGGTTTATTCCTAGGTATTTTATTCTTTTTGTTGCAATGGTAAATGGGAGTGTTTCCTTAATTTCTCTTTCAGAGTTTTCATCATTAGTTATAGGAATGCCAGAGATTTCTGTGCATTTTTTATCTTGCTACTTTACCAAATTCATTGATTAGCTCTAGTAGTTTTCTGATAGCATCTTTAGGATTCTCTATGTATAGTATCATGTCATCTGCAAACAGTGACAGTTTTACCTCTTTTTAGTTTATTTTTAAATAGATGATACTGCATATCAAAACATAATTTAAAATATCAATATGTGTAATGTGCTGGGATTTATAACCTTTGCAACTATGTAAATTTATGATGTAATTTTCTATGCTCACAGCGATATGATAAAGGAACTTTTTTTCAAGATTCTTTAGGGTTTGCCAGAAAAACAGATGGTAGGTCCTCATATAAAGTATTCTCTGACAGACACCACAAATTATTTGTCACTTCGCATTCTTCACTTCGTTCATGATATAATTCCTGATTTTACCGAGAATCAATCACCCAGCTGGAGATTCTACTTGCCCCTTCTCATGCTTCTAGCTGTGACCATGAAACCAACAGAATATGTGACAAAGTGATGTGTGCAACTTGTGCATGGTCACCCTAAAGGAAATTGCTTTCTTGTCACTCATCTTCACCCTTTCACACTCTTCCGGCTATGGCAAAGGCTGAACAGTCATCTTGGATTCCAAAATGGAAACCACATATGAGGGAGGATGGGGACATCAGCCAACAAATGCCAGAAAGTTCAACTCTGATTTGAAACATGAGTGAAATAAATAGCTATTATTTACGTCACCATTTGGAGCATTTCTTATTTACAACATAAAATTCTGTATTCTAAATAATGTACATGGCTAAGTAGAAAAATAAATAGAAAAACAAATGGCTATATTATTTCAGAAGATGTAAAAAATGTCAATATAGTGCAGTGAGTGAATACTGAATTGTAAGGGAACATGAACTTCTATCCCAGTCCTAGCTTTGACATGATATGGCTGTTTTCTTTAGACAAGTAATATTACTTCCCTAACTACTTCCTAAATAAAGGGAATGGATTATATATCTTAAAGGCCTTATTACTTAATTACCATGTTTTTCTTTTTTTTTCCAGAGAAGACCAGGGGAAGTTTGAAGAGAAGTTGTTACTTAAATTGCACCTTGAAAGATAATTTAATGGATGTCTCTGTGAGATATGAATCATAGAATAAAAGTGAAAATCTCCTGGTGTCCTCTAATAACCTACACAGGGTAAAATAAATTGAGTTCATAGGACAATAATATTCTTAGAACAGAAGTATGTTTATTGAATACAGCAGCTCAGATGTAAATGCAATGGTTGCTTAACACATTACTAACAATATCTAACCCATTCTTATATTTATGATCTTATAATTCCAATTCTTAGCAGTCTCCAATATATGAGACAAATAGTACAAGGCACTGGAATTGATCATGGCAGTGACCAAGGTGGCTAAGCACATTGCATTCTGTTAGAAATAATTAAGATCTTGGCAGTTGAATATGAGGAAATCAGGAACAAGATTGCTAGAAGATGGGAGGAATGATTTGCAAGCTCATTTAAACACAGATAAAATGTTAGTAGGGTTTATAATGAAAGTACATAAGACCTTTTAATTTTTAAATGATTTAAATTATGTAAAACTATAAATTATTAAACAAATTGATATCTGAAATCATTCATAATTTGTGTCAACAACCCAATTAAAAAAAAAAAGGCAAGTTTCACAAAAATGTTATAACAACCTAAAATGTACATGATTTTTTGTTAGGCATTTTAATGTGTTTTTATTTAAACATCAAAACAACATTTGTCAGAATATTTTTCCATGTTATTAGAGATGATTAAGCTGAAAATCAGAGAGTTAAATAAGTCCTTTACAATTTCAAAGCTAGTAAGTTCTAGTGACAAGTTTTGTACCCAGGCCTGCTGGATTCTAAAGTTCATGCTTTTCAAACTACAGCAAATTCTTTTGCCCAGAATTACAACCATATACCATCAAGATACAGACTTTTCCATCTTCTTCAAAAGATTCCTCATAGTCCTTTGTAGTTCATAATTCCCTCCTCACTCCAGCAGCAAGAAATATTGATCTGTTTCTATCACTATATATTAGTTTTTTTTATATAAATGGAATCTTACAATATGTACTTCTGTGTTTTTGTCTTCTTTCCGTCGGCATAATGATTTTGAGATTCATCCATGCTGTTGTATCATAGCTGTTTCCTTTTTATTGCTGAGGAGTATTCAGTTGTATGAATTTATCATTTTTTATTTGTCCACTGAATTGTTGATAGACATTCGGACTGTTTTCCATTTTGTCTTTATGAATAAAGCTTCTGTAAACATTTTTTTGTACAACTATTTGTGTAGATGTATGTTTTTATTTCTCTTGGGGAAATATCTAGAAAGGGAAATGGCTGGGTCCTATGGTAGGTACAAATTTATCTTTTTAAGAAACTGACAAAGGGTTTTCCAAAGTAGTTGTACCATTTTACATTTTCACCAGCAGTGTATTAGAGTCCAGCTCCACTACACCTCATCAACACTTGCCATGGTCACTCTCATTAATGTAAGCCATTCTAATAGATGTGAGTAGTATGTAATTATAGTTTTAATTTTTAACTCCATGAAAGTTAAATGAGGTTGAGCATATTTTTTGTGTAAGTACTGGCCATATTATATGTCTTTTGATCAAATATTTTACTTTTTTAATTGGCTTTTGATTTATTAAGTATTTATCTTATATCATTTGTCAGGTATATATATTGTAAATATGTTCTACCAATCTGAGACTTACCTTGTTGATTTCTTAATGGTGATTACCAAAGAGAAAACATTTCTAATTTGGATAAATTTGAATTTTGTTATTCTTTTTGTTCTTTTATGTTTCATGCTTTTGTTGTGTTCTATGAAATCTTTGCCTATCCAAATATGTAAAGATTTTCCTTTATGCCTTCCTCTAAGAGTTTTCACCTTTTTTTAATTTTATATTTAATTCTCTGATACATTTCAAATTAACTTTTTTGTATATGGTTGCATTAATTTTCTATTGCTGTCATAATAAAATATCACATATGTTGTGGCTTGAACAATACAAATTCATTATCTTAAAGTTCTGGATGTCAGAAATCTGACATGGATCTCACTGGGTAGAAACCAAGGTTTTGGAGGACTGCATTCCTTTATGGATGCTCTAGGGGAGAATCTATTTCCTTACTCAACTCAGTGGTTGGCAAAATTCAGTTTCTTGCAGTTACAGGATGGAAGTCCCTGTTTCCTTGCTGGCTGTCAGCCGAGGACCACCCACGACTTCTAGAGGATGTCCACATTCCTTGGCTTGTGGCCCTTTATTCCCAACTTTCAATGCCAGCAATGGCTAGTAGAGTCCCTTTCATGTGACACCTTTTTCTGACTCAGGCAGGAAAAATTCTTCACTTTTGAAGATTCATGTGATTAGCCTGAGCCACTTGGATAATTCAGAATTATTTTCTCATTTCAAAATTCTTAACCTAGATCACACCTATAAAGTCTCTTTTGCCATAGGTAACATACTGACAGGTACAGGGGATTAGTATTTGGACATCTTTGGGAGACCATAATTCTGCCTACAACAATGAGCAATAATATATTTTTTTCTATAATGAGTGTCATTATTTTAACATTATATGTTTAAAATTATTTTCTTTCCCCATGGAATTGCCTTAGCAACCTAGTCAAGAATCACTTGACCACGTTTACATATATTTCTGAAATATTCATTTTGTTTTGTTTATTTACATGCTTATTCTTTCATCAACACTACACTGTATTGATTACTATATATTTACAGTAGGTCTTAAAATTAGGTAAAATAAATCTTTCAATTTTTTTTTTTGAAAATTGATTTGGCTATTCTAATTTACACACACATTTTTCACATTATTTCTTAGGTTTCTGGCAACTCATCTCAGTACTGTTCTGTAATTTTTAGTATAAAGGTCCTAAAAACTTTATCAAATTTATTCCTAATTATTTTATGTTTTTCGGTAATATTGCAAATATTTTAAAATTATGTTTTCTCACTAAAAATAGAATTACCATATGATCCAGCAATCCCACTCCTGGGCATATTTCCAGACAAAGCTATAATTCAAAAAGATACATGCACCCCTATGTTCATAGCAGCACTAGTCACAATAGCCAAGACATGGAAACAACTTAAATGTTCATCGACAGATGAATGGATAAAGAAGATGTGGCACATGTATACAATGGAATACTACTCAGCCATAAAAAAGAACAAAATAATGTCATTTGCAGCAACATGGATGCAACTAGAGATTATCATGCTAAGTAAAGTAAGTCAGAAAGAGAAAGACAAATACTATATGATATCACTAATATGTGGACTCTAAAATATGACACAAATGAACCTATCTATGAAACAGAAACAGAATCACAGACATAGACAACAGACTGGTGGTTGCCAAGGGGGAGGGGGGAAGGGAGAGGGATGGACTGGGAATTTGGGGTTGGTAGATGCAAACTATTACATTTAGAATGGATAAACAACAAGGTCCTACTGTATAGCACAGGGAACTATGTTTAATATCGTATGATAAACCGTAATGAAAAAGAACATTAAAAAAAGAAAGTATATATATGTATAACTGAATCACTTTGCTGTACAGCAGAAATTAACACAATATTGTTAATCACCTATACGTCAATAAAAAAATGTTTCTAATGGTTTGCTGATAGTATATAAAAATACAACTGATATATTTTATATTAAACTTGTATCTTTTGACTTGCTAAATTCACATATTAGTTCTAGTTCTAGTTTTGTACATTCCTAAGGATATTCTATGCAAACAATCATGCCAATAATTATAAAGACAGTGTTCATTATTCTTTTTTGATTTTAATCCTTATCTTTCTTTCTTTATTACAATGATTAGGATCTCTACTACAATGTTGAATAGAAGTAATGAGAGTAGATATCCTTGTCTTATTTCTAATCAAAGGGGGAAGTGTTCAATATTTCACCATTAAATAAGATGCTAACTGTTAAACTGTTAGTTTTTACAGATGCTCTTTTTCAGGTTAAAGTTGTTTCTTTAAAATCCTAATTTGCTGAGAGTTTTTCTCACAAATGTGTGTTGAATTTTTAAGTTGTTGTTGTTGTTTTTCACCTAATGTGGCAATCACATGGTTTTAGTGTTAGTCCAGGTCTTCCAAGAAGCAAATGATAAGATAGGATCAAGTATGCAAAGACTTTATTAGGAGACCCAACAGTGAGAGAAAACTTAGAGGGGGCTTTGATCTAGGGAGCCATCAGGCAACACATGTCTGACACTGTGTGCAGAAGAGATGGATAGAAGATTGAATAGAAGTATCTTAGAATGTAGTGGAGTTTACAGAAAGTTGAGTTAGGCCATCAGGGAATTCTCAGAACAAAATTTCCCATTAGAAGAGTCCCATATCTCCTATAAACAAGCCTGCTTAGTATCCCCCTACCATGACTAGTCACTGTCTGGGAGGAAATGAGCAATGGATTTCAGGGTGCATAAGCTGGCACCCATGGTCAACTCTGCTCCCTGTAGATGGAAGAATTCAAGGCACATCTTATAACTGACACATTTCAGTCTTGGCTCTGCACAGATCTACTTTTTCTTTTAAATAAACTTAATTTTTAGAATAGTTTTATATTTACAGAAAAATTAAGAAGATAGGGTACCACAGAAAGAGTTCCCATATACCCCACACCTAGTTTCCTCTACTGTTAACATCTTACATTAGTATGGTACATTGGTTACAATTAATAGACCAATATTGATACATTAGTAATACAGAAAGTCCATATTTTATTTAGATTTCCTTAGGTTTCACCTAATGTCCTTTTCTGTTCCAGGATCCCATATAGGATAGCATATTATATTTACTCATTTTGTCTTATTCACCTCTTCTCATATCTGTTTTTCAAAATTAAATCAGAGAAGCTCCTCCATGGTTCCTATGGTAAATTACTCTCTGCTGCCTCCATTCTTGGCTTTCTGGAGCCATGCACAACTAAAAGTTTAATATTTAAGGCATTCTTCCTGATGCTGGCCTTTATAAGATCAGAAAATAATGGGAAATAATAATATTCTAACACTCAAAAATCCATAGCACCAGTATAGGTGCTGCATACATACTTCACCAAGTTTGTATAAGGATCCAGTGAAGTAATATGTATGAAGCCTTCCAAAGCCCCTGTCTCTTGTGTTTTCATTGGTGATAGAAGCGGGGATGCTCCCTCGCTGTCCTGGTCCTCCAATTTTCTTTTACAACTATGAGTGGCTTTGTACTCAAGTTTAGCCAATATGATATAAGAAAAAGATATTAGGTAAGGTTATCAGGAAAGTTTACATAATACACAACTAACCTAGCATCTCATTTCACCCTTTATCCTTTGACCTACTCCATGATTCCTATGTAGATTATCAAAAAATGATTTTGATTAACAGAAGTGCAGCAGTTATCATCCTGTGATGGAAGCCAAAAGTTAAATTGGAATAAGAAGACAGAAGGAACAATGTCCCCTTTGAAACTTTTTTGCAGTTTACACAAGTCCCAAACAGCCTATCTCCAGAATTTTTGTGTTAAACAATTTTCTTATTTATGTCACTACTAGTCAATTATTTGCTTGTTGCCATTAAATACAATCCTAGTTGATACTGTAGGTCAAATATTTAACACACGGCCTGGTACAGGTACTCTGATTACTTATTTATTTATTTATTTATTTTACGGTACGCGGGCCTCTCACTGCTGTGGCCTCTCCCATTGCAGAGCACAAGCTCCAGAGGCGCAGACTCAGCGGCCATGGCTCACGGGCCCAGCCGCTCCGCGGCATGTGGGGTCTTCACGGACCAGGGCACGAACCCGCATCCCCTGCATCGGCAGGCGGACTCTCAACTACTGTGCCACCAGGGAAGCCCTGATTATGTTTGAATAGATATTATTATGAACATATATACCAGTTCAGAAAATTAAAACTACCAAACAAAATATAAGTACCTAGAATATGTTAAAATTTAGTTTTCCTTAATGACACATATTTATGTTAAATATTTTTGTACAAAATGAATGAAGTGGGTCCTTAGCTCTTTCCCAACACACATCACCAAAAGAGAAAAGCTGCTATACAGGAGAATAGGAGCTCACAGGCCAGAATACAAAATAACTGAAGAATAGAAAAATTTCAAAAGAAAAACAGAAACTGAACAATATATATTATCTGAAGAATTACTGAAGCAGTGAACAACTAATTAAAATAAGCATGATAAGCATATTTAACCAAGAAAAGGAAAATATTACCATGTTGGATGCTAATGAGATAAATAACACAACAGAACAGATAAACTATGGAATGTAAATAGCTGACAATGAATTTGTGAGCTGAATGATCATATGGGGTAAATTTCACAGAAGATGTTGGGAGAAAGTAAGGAGATATAGAAAACAAAAGAAAAATTAAGAAATAAAGAGAAAAGAAGTATGAATATCCAAATAATATGGATATAATAAAGAGAAAAATAAAAAAAGAAGGAAAGAGTAAAAGTTTCCCAGATTCAGATATATTTACAAGACCTCAGACTAAATGGTTCATTGAGTCTCTGTGATGTGAGAGAAGGAAATTGATTCTGGAACTCAAAATGCACTAAGCAAGCAGATGTCAAATGTTCTTAGGCAAAACTCTACAAGAGAGAAAGCTATCTCCTCAACATGCCTCACACTCCCTTTGGGAATTTCCTTCTCCTGCTGCATCTATACATATCATTCTCTTTCTAAAGCCAGCCCTAACTTGACACAGTATTTTTTAAAATAATGTTCTCAAAGTGTAATCCTAAAAAATCTTGATCTGTTAAAAAATGAAGATCCTGATCTCCATAAAAGACCTTATAATAAATCTTAATCCCATTCTGTATGAGCTGACTTCATTTTTAAAAAACATCTCAGTTGATATTATATAGACTACATTGAGATTCTGCTCTAAGCATTCAGGGCTTTTGACTGTGAAATTTCCTCAATTCCAAGAAGATCCCAAGGCACAAAGGAAAAAAATGCACCAAACTTTAAAAGTTAATTAGAAGAACTTAAAGAGTCACCATATTACTATTAAAGAACAAAAGCTAATACTGTCTACTGAAGAATAAAACTAACAATCATGAAAGTTTAAACATATTTAACATATTGTCAGAGTACCTGAATTTACATTTGTTCAACTGAAGATAAACTTAATTGAGCAGTTAATGGTAAGTTTACTCTATCCCCAACAGCAAAGGAATCTTGCCCTCAGCAAGAATAAAGCGGTCCTGTACAGAATCCATGTATAAAATGAATCTCTATCTCAAAATAAAATCTATCCTCCTAGAAGATGACTGAGTAAATAAGTACTCAGAGAAGCTGGAACTACATTCCTGGACTTTCTATGGAAGAGAGCTGAAAGTGGGATATTCTTGGGTACATTTAATCTTAATTGTTAGAGAGAAAGAAGCTGCCTCAGATTTACAAAGATCAGAAATTTCAACTTTTAATGAATTTTTTGTTAACTTTGAATTTTGTTTATAATAAATCCATTATAAATTGTGACTTTGTCAATTGACACTTGTTCTGACTACCTCATTTCAATTTGACAAGCTGTCTTCTCCACCACCTTTTACTCATAAAATCTGTCCTGAATCTTACTAAACTTCTGGGTGAAAATAAGCAAATTATAAAACAAAATAATACAACAGACACTATGAGTTAGTCAAAGAAAACTCAAATATGTGGTGTATGCCCACCTGTGTGTGTGGAATACTATTATAATGTATCGACTTGGCTAGGATGAACTACATTTCCCAGAATTCACTTTCTTTTATTGTTTCTGATAAGGGGAGGCCACAAGGAGGATTCTTGGGAGATTTGCAAGCCTCAGCCATTTCTTAATTGTTACTGTTCAGCTGATTCACCTCATTGGTGTGAAGCAGCAGCTGAGCCTGCAATTGCTCTCTCTCCTCAGGATCACGCATCAGCTGCTCGCACTGCTGGACCAGGTGTTTGTGTTTATCTCTGTGACAAAGGGCCCCAGCATATGCAGGATACACATGTCACTAAGATTAGGAGCAATAAGACCAGACTCAGGCCCCCAGTGGGGCTGCACCCAACTCAAGCTTATAGGTTCCAGCCTGCCCTTGATCTTTCCCACCTTGCATCTATCTTCCTTTCCTGAGTGCCTGTCCTGTGGATTCTGAGCTCTGGCGTCAGATCTGGAAACAGTCTTATGGGAACTGCTTAATTAATTCCTACACTTATATAAGACCAATTCCCTGTAACAAATGCATTTAATATATATGTATGCTTTTATCTCCTACTAGTTCTGCTTCTGATTGAGGCTTAAGTGATAAAATGTATGTGTTGTATGTTCTCATAATGGTCTTATGAAATAACTTTCTGTTATTATCCCCATTTGGGAGATGAGGAAATGGAATTGGTGGTTAAAAACTAGCCAAGGTCACATGGCAAGCAAGTAATATAATCAGGATCAGAACCAGTCAGATAAGCCTTATTAAAAAAAAAAAAAAAGAAGAAAGAATTGATATAACTGATGTTTGGCACAGTAACCCATATAAGTATATAAAGCTGCTAATACATAGTAGGTACTCTCAAGATGTCATTTTTCTTGTCTGGGTGCTTTAACACGCCAAACATCCCAGCTGACAATGAAAGAATCCTTATGAACTATACAAAGCATGCATCTGCTGAACTTGCACAGAATGAACTGGAAACACAGTCAATGTTTTGTTTTCCTTATCACTGTACTGTTCTCTCAAGGTGCACCAGAAATGAATGATTACTCACCTACTTACATATGGCTTTATTTATGAAATCTCACACAATCAATAATTGATTGCTCTCTGGAGGAAGCAACTCACAGGCACTGAAAATGGCATGTTCCTTCCTTCCAGAAAAGAAGACGACATGTGCTTGAATTTTTTTGGAGATAACGGGGTGGGACTGGCAGTGGGGGAGGGGAGTTGACACTGACTATGGAGACCACCTGATTTTAAGCGGCAGGACAGCAGTAACTTTCTGGGCATTTTTGTTTTTCTCCCCAAAGACAAAATTTTCATTTCTGGCTAACATATGAAATAATTTTCAATGGAACAAAATGACATTCATTAACTAGCAGTGACAGTACTATTTTTTGTTTGTTTTGCTTTTCTTTTTCATTTTTTTGCAAATTAGAATTTAACTTCAGCCAGAGTTGCCTGGAAACACTGGATATGAAGAATATGGAATTTTTAATATGGTCATTTGACTCCAGTTGTTTTCATGTTACACCATGTTGATTTTTTTCCTTTGGCTGATTTTGAGCATTTTTCACTCATTTCTTTTTTGTTTCTTATTTCATTGTTAGAGAAGCTCCTAAAATAAGGGAGAAATGGATATTTTCCCCTGATGAGGGCAAGTGAGTAATGTCATATCTAGCATGAGTACAAAAGGAAAGCTGAGAGATTACACAGAATGCAAGGAATATAATCTAAATTTCTAATAACAATAGGCAATACCAAAAGGTTTCAGACACTGGGACAGTTAAGTTAAATAGGGTTCCATGATCTCTGTCCAGAGAACCTCTGCCAGGGGCAAGATACTGCTGGTCATGCTATATTTTCCCAGAAATTTCTCCCCATGTGCTAATGACAGAGAGTCCCAGGGAAGAGGGTTTAGACAAAGAAGGAAAAGGATGGCAGTGGGGGATAGTGAAAAGGGCAGATTTTTGGAGCCTTAGCCTCTATGCAGGCCCTTTATTTTTGTGTCAGACTGCTAGCCATAGTGAGACCTAAACCCAACACTGAAGTTAACTATAGAGCAAGACCAGGACAACGGACCCTTATAAGATACTCTATCCCCAGGGCCTGGCACATGGAAGGAATAATTATTTATTTAATGAATAAATTCATTAATTGATCAAAGGAACGAAAAGAGAGTTTGTCTTATTTTGTTGCTTGTTTGTTTTATAAAGGGTTGATCTACATTTAACTTTGCATGTGACTTCACTTTTTTCAAGTTAAATGCCTGGTTTCACATTTTCATGATAATCCTAAAAAGAGACATCTTAAAATTTGTTTACATCTGGTGATAACCACTGTGGTTAACACTCAGCAGTGGCAAAAGTCCAAACAGCTACAACAAAATGATGTGTAAAGGTGGAACAAAATGTGGTCTATTTTAGTACTGGTGATGGTATACTCTAACCTTATAAAGGGGAAAAAAAGAGAACATCACTGCATTAACAAATATGCTGGATTTCACATTAAACTATTTAATAGTGCAACAATAACGTGGGTGGAAAGAAGACAATAGTGATTTCTTTCCAATGATTTTGGGAGGTGAAGCTGGTCTTAAATATACACTATTTTCCATTTTGTGCCTTGTGAGCTTTGGATATTTTGATTGTAATTTTTCCAAGTTAACTTTTGTTCCCAGATTTGTGTCGGCAAGTCTGTGACAATGATACAGTAATGATGATATATCTCAGAATAGCACTGCCTAAACGCCACCTGTAAAAACAGCAGGAAAGCAATATAGCGAGGAACAGAACAGCAGGTAAGATGATGTTTGTGTAAGTGCCAGCTACATATTTGTTAAAGCTAATGAAGTGTAAAAGGAAATGCAACTTATCCTCATCTTGTCCAGAATTTGGAGGCATTTTGAGGAGTAAATCCCAAAACAGAAGGATGGAAAATTGCCTAGATTGAGAAAAATCAATGGCCAACAGGAAAGAATGACATTTATTTCTTGAGTCTACAATAACCAGATGTTAAGTTAGTAAAAGAGAATGTGTTGGTTTATAGGTCCTCAGAAATGTCAATTGCCATATGTGATAAGGGGGCAGTTTATTCTTTTAATTTTTATTTTAGTGCCCACCAATTCTGAAGAGAGATCTAGATGAATGTGTAAAGTTTCTCTTTGAAGCTGAGTGGTGAGGAATGCATCTTGATGAGTCCCATTTTCAGGCATTAAAGTACCAAAGTAAAATGAGGTCTCTATATCATTTCTTACCATCAGCTAAATCAGGATGTCAAGTCATAAATATATTTATCCTCTGTTGGTAACATTAGAAATTATCTCTTCTCCTGCACCAATAAGATGAATCTCTGCTTATTCCTCATTACATCAAACTCTATTAATATGTATTAAAGTAACAGAGATTTAATATTGAAACAGAACAGTGTGCACCCTGTATGCAAGTCTATAATTCCCTAAACGACACCTAGTCATTATTGGGGATTTAATAAAAGTTATCTTAAAGGCAAAATGGTTTGAAAATTCAAATCTCTGTCAAAAGACATTCTTAAAAATTCTTCTTTTCTAGCTCATGATTCTTAAATTTCAACATGCACTTAAATTATGTATACAAAATCATTTATACTTTGTACTATTTGAAAATGCTTGACTTTGGCCAGTATGCAGACTTTTTAGCCTAACTCTATCTAAAACACAGTCTAGACTTTGTGAACCTGGAAACAAAAATGTAAGAATTTTATAAAATCTCTAAAGCTTTATAATGATTCCTCACTTTTTCAATCCTAGAAATTACAGAATTGGATTATGGAATTGTAAGAGATGGCTAGGAAACTCCAAAATCCACATGGCGGGCATCTAGAAGTGCAGCTTGAATTCTGTGGCATGAGCTGAAGGAGCACACAGGCAGAATTTCTCTCTTTTAGGGAAGCCTCAGTTCTGCTTTTAAGGTTTTTCAACTGATAGAATCAACTCTCCTCCCCAGATTATCTAATATAATCTTGTTTATTAAGTCAAATAATTATAGATATTAATCACATCTACAAAATACCTTCACAAAAACATCTAGATAAGTGTTTTACTGAGGACTATAGCCTAGCCAAGGTGACACATAAACATCCCAACTGTTATTTCCTTCAATGATAGAACAGATTAAATTTTTTCTAAGGAGCAAACTAAATGATATGGATAACTTTTACAGATAGGGTGAAAAACACAGTTTTGTTTTTCCCCAGATTTTTTGTAATAATCATTTATTCTTTGGAGGATCATGTAAGTGTACATACATTTTTATTTTAAGTTTTAATTTGTATATGGAAAACTTCAAACATATATGATAATGCAGAGAATAATACAATGAAGGCCAATGTACCCCTCATCCAGCATCAACAATCATCAACATTTTGCCAACCTAAAATACGCATATATATATATATATATATATACACACACATATATACATATGTATCTTTAATCACTAGGATGCACTTCTGCCTGGATTTGAATCTCAGTCTCTGAAAGGCATGAGGGAACATAGCTAAAGGAGTAGCAAAATTATGTTTTTCATTTCAACCTAGAGGATAAACCTAGTGAGTAAAAACTTGGCCACAATACCCTGCACTACTGTTTTCTTTCTCCTTTAATTTTTTCCCCTAGTGAATACAGTTGAATTTTATGAAACCATCATTTATTGAATGTATGTAACTTTGCTACTGATAATAATATATTAAGGAAATGCTAGAGAAGGATAATAGTGAGTAAGAAAAATCATGGATAGATAGTAAGATAAAGATATAGCCTAATATTTTTAAAAAATAATATAATTTAAAAGGATATGGGAATAATCATTTTAAGAGTATAACAAAAACGAGGCTAGCATTCGACTTGGGATTGGAAAGTAAGGTGGGAGAAAAGACAAGGAATTTACTTATTTATCCTTTAACGTTTCCAGGCTACAGCACAGTTGATGAAATGGTGGAATGCCACATTGCTTCTAGTCAGTGCAACATTGCTTTAATGTAAAACTTATGCTCAATTTCCATTTTCCCGCTGAAGGTTTAAATGAGCCGATGGATTCTGAAAAATGCACTGGCAGCAAAAGTCTAACAGTTTTATGGTGTTAACAGCAGTCTAGAGCTCTCTACTTTGTACCAGAAATAGGTATGTTAGAGTTCTTGGGGAGGGGAGGGAAGGCTCCTTAAAATTATTTAGTAACATAAGTGAATGCCACATGCTTATTACCCTTGTCTCAGGGAAATATGCATAATAATGTAATCATTATTGATTCTTTCTCTGTAGGACTCCTGCTTTGGCTCATTGCTCATTTTGAATGACTCAGTAAGTCACAAGGGTTGTCAGTGTTTCCTCACTTAGCTTTACATCATTTGTTTACAACATGTGCTCAACAACAGCCTGCTTTATGGATGAGCTCCTATAGACTGTGACGATTTAATGCATAATGCAGGTGTATATTAAATCTGTTACACATACATCATGAACACAATAGAATTGTTTGGAGACAACTGTGGATAAGTGTGCATTATTTTATTCTGTACCCCAAAGGCTTAGCATGATGCCTGGAACCTGGTATGCACTCTATGAATGCTTGTTGAATAGCTGGGTATGTAAATAAATGAATGAAATTAAAATTTTTTAAAAATCAGCTGATTTTCATATGAAACTCTGCACAGTGGCATACAATGTTGTTTTCTGCCTGAAATTCTAACTAATTCTTTCTTTGCCTATCTAAACCCTCCTCTTCAAGGACTACCTTCATCCTCATATTCTCCGTAAGCTTACTTGATCACTTCATCAAATGTTGTTTTATTCCTTGACTAATCAGTTGGCACTTTACAATTACTTAGTTGGAGAAAGAAAATAAACAAATGATGCATTAAATAATCACGTATAAATGGAAAAATAAGATCAATATAATAACAGATATGTACTGTGTGTTCTTAAAAAAACAATATTAATATTTGAATTCAGGTTCTGTGCATTAAAAGTAAATAAATCACTACTCACCAGAAGTCCTGCCCACAGCAGATTCTCATCATGACGCAGATCTGTTTGAGATATATTTTAGTGTTAAAAGACCCCATTTAATTTTTTTTTCTATTTTAGAAGGACTCTTATTTCAATTAAGTATTTTTCTATATAATAAACATACACTTGAAAGGGGATAAATACTTAGCAGAAGGAAATTGTCGCTTTATCACTCAATATCATCTAGCACAGTCTGAGGTACTAATATCTTTTTTCATTAAAAAGCTAACATTGGAATAATACCAGGTTTTGCAAGAACAAAACGAAAGTTATAAGAAAGTCATATCAATGTAAATATTTAAATTTCTTCTTTTAAATAAATTAGAGCAATTATTAGTTCTCTCACTATTCCTCCAACATTTTGTACATTTATGGACTAATTCTTTGATAAGCCTAAAACACGTCGTCTGATTAAATCCAAGAAATTCTTGGTGGAAGTGTAAACAATGCAACATTTATCCATTCAATGCACAAATATTTATTGACACACTAGTTTTGTTTCTTTTTTTGGCGGGGCTGGGGAGAGGCGGAGAGTAGTTTTTCTTTCTCGTCCGCCCCTGCACCGCCTTTGGGCCAGAGCCCTTTTCCCAACCTTACCTGGCCTTTCCTGGGGCAAAAACAGCTGCTCTGCAACTCTAAGTGGGTCAGGGGGTAGTGAGGCCTCTACAAACATTAGGGTTTGCTTGACAGGTGGCACGAGCTAGACCCCCTTAGGGACGAGCCTGAGACCTGCACCGCCGGCGTCCAGGTCACACTGTGCTCCTCATCCCAGTATTTCCGCGTCAGCCCCGTGCAACTCCCGAAATCGCGCGAGATCAGGTTTCCTCACGGCAAGCTTGGACTTCAGCGGTAGCGGCTCAGGCAGGATTTCGCTGTTTTCGGATCTGACCCTGATCCTTAGCTCATCCTAGTCTATCGGCTTACTCCCCTCCATCAGGACCTACTCTTACTCTCCCCCCCCCCCGCCCCCGCCACCTCCAACACACACCTGAAGCCGCATAAGCCTAACTTGTGGACTCCAGCTGTGCCCTGTTTGCCTTCCTTGGAAATCCCACACTCCACCTGGGCCACACCCAGGCCAAGCAGAAGGCTTCCTCATGGTGTTTAAAAAAAAGAGAGAGGGAGAGAGCAGGAAGATGGCGGAAGAGTAAGACGCGGAGATCACCTTCCTCCCCACAGATACACCAGAAATACATATACACGTGGAACAACTCCTACAGAACACCTACTGAACGCTGGCAGAAGACCTCAGACCTCCCAAAAGGCAAGAAACCTCCCACGTACCTGGGTAGGGCAAAAGAAAAAAAAAAGGAATAAACAGAGACAAAAGGATAGGGACGGCACCTGCACCAGTGGGAGGGAGCTGTGAAGGAGGAAAAGTTTCCACACACTAGGAAGCCCCTTCGCGGGTGGAGACTGCGGGAGGCGGAGGGGGGAGCTTCGAAGCCGCGGAGGAGTGCACAGCAACGGGTGCGGAGGGCAAAGCGGGGAGATTCCCGCACAGAGGATCGGTGCCGACCGGCACTCACCAGCCCAAGAGGCTTGTCTGCTCCCCCGCCGGGGCGGGCGGGGCTGCGAGCCGAGGCTCTGAGGCTCGGGTTTCGGTTTTGGACGGAGCGCAGGGAGAGGACTGGGGTTGGCGGCTTGAACATAGCCTGAAGGGGTTAGTGCACCACGGCTAGCTGGGAGGGAGTCCGGGGAAAAGTCTGCACCTGCCGAAGAGGCAAGAGACTTTTTCTTCCCTCTTTGTTTCCTGGTGCATGAGGAGAGGGGTTTAAGAACGCTGCTTAAAGGAACTCCAGAGACGGGCGCGAGCCGCGGCTAAAAGCGCAAACCCCAGAGACGGGCGCGAGCCGCGGCTGAAAGCGCGGAATCCAGAGACGGGCGCAAGCCGCGGCTGAAAGCGCGGACTCCAGAGACGGGCGCAAGCCGCGGCTGGAGGCGCGGACCCCAGAGGCGGGCGGGAGACGTTGGGGCTGCTGCTGCCGCCACCGAGGGGCCTGTGTGCGAGCGCAGGTCGCTCTCCACGCCCCTCTTCCGCGGAGCCTGTGCAGCCTGCCACTGCCGGGTTCCCGGGATCCGGGGACGACTTCCCCGGGAGAGCGCACGGCGGGCCTCGGGCTGGTGCAGGGTCACGCCGGACTTTGCCGCCGCAGTCCCGCCCCGCATTCCGTGCCCCTCCCTCCCCGCCGGCCTCAGTACGCCAGAACCCCCGAATCAGCGGCTCCTTTAACCCCGTCCTCTCTTAGCAAAAAACAGACGCCCTCCAGCGACTTACACGCAGAGGCAGGGCCAAATCCAAAGCTGAGCTCCTGTGAGCTGTGAGAACAAAGAAGAGAAAGGGAAATCTCTCCAGCAGCCTCAGAAGCAGCGGATTAAAGCTCCACAATCAACTTGATGTACCCTGCATCTGTGGAATACGTGAATAGACAGCCAATCATCCCAAATTAAGGAGGTGGACTTTGGGAGCAAGCTATATGATTTTTTTCCCTATTCCTCTTTGTGTGAAGGTGTATGTGTATGCTTCTGTGTGAGATCTTGTCTGTACAGTCTTGCTTCCACTATTTGTCTTAGGGTTCTATCCGTCCATGGTTTTTTCTTAAAATTTTTTTCTTAATAATCAATTTTAATTTTAAGAACGTTATTATACTTTACCTTCGTCCTTTCTTTCTTTCTTTCTTTCCTTCCTTCCTTCCTTCCCTCCTTTAGACAACGAATCATCCCAAATTGAGGAGGTGGTCTCTGACAGCAAGATTTATGATTTTTCCCCCTTTACCTCTTTTAGTGAGGGTGTATGTGTACGCTTCTGTGTAAGATTTTGTCTGTATAGCTTTGCTTCCAACATTTGTCCTAAAGTTCTATACGTCCCTTTTTTTTTTCCTAAATAAGAATTTTTTAATTCAATAACTTTATTATACTTTATTTTATTTTTACTGTATCTTCTTTCTTTCTGTTTTTCCTTCTTTCCCTCCTTCCTTCCTCCCTCCCTTCCTCCCTCCTTTCGTTCCTTCTTGCCTTCTTTGCTTTTCTTTCTTTCTTCCTTCCTTCCTTCCCTCCTTCTTTCCCTCCTTTCCTTCTTTCTTTCCTCATACTTCTACTAATTCCCTCTACTTTTTCTCCCTTTTATTCTGAACCGTGTGGATGAAAGGCTTTTGGTGCTCCAGCCAGGAGTCAGGGCTCTGCCTCTGAGGTGGGAGACCCAACTTCAGGACACTGGTCCACAAGAGACCTCCCAGCTACACATAATATCAAACGGCGAAAATCTCCCAGAGACCTCCATCTTAACACCAGCACCCAGCATCACTCAACGACCAGCAAGCCACAGTGCTGGACAACCTGTGCCAAACAACTAGCAAAACAGGAACACAACCCCACCCATTAGCAGAGAGGCTGCCTAAAATCATAATAAGGCCACAGACACCCCAAAACACCACCAGACGTGAACCTGCCCACTAGAGAGATAAGATCCAGCCTCATCCGCCACAACACAGGCACTAGTCCCCTCCACCAGGAAGCCTACACAACCCACTGAACCAACCTTAGCCATTGGAGACAGACATCAAAAACAGGAGGAACTACGAACCTGCAGCCTGCAAAAAGGAGACCCCAAACACAGTAAGATAAGCAAAATGAGAAAACAGAAAAACACACAGCAGATAAAGGAACAAGATAAAAATGCACCAGACCTAACAAATGAAGAGGAAATAGGCAGTCTACCTGAAAAAGAATTCAGAATTATGATAGTAAGGTTGATCCGAAATCTTGGAGATAGAATGGACAATAGAATGGACAAAATGCAAGAATCAGTTAACAAGGACCTAGAAGAACTAAAGATGAAACAAGCAACGATGAACAACACAATAAATGAAATTAAAAATACTCTAGATGGGATCAATAGCAGAATAACTGAGGCAGAAGAATGGATAAGTGACCTGGAAGATAAAATAGTGGAAATAACTACTGCAGAGAAGAATAAAGAAAAAAGAATGAAAAGAACTGAGGACAGTCTCAGAGACCTCTGGGACAACATTAAATGCACCAACATTCGAATTATAGGGGTTCCAGAAGAAGAAGAGAAAAAGAAAGGGACTGAGAAAATATTTGAAGAGATTATAGTTGAAAACTTCCCTAATATGGGAAAGGAAATAGTTAATCAAGTCCAGGAAGCACAGAGAGTCCCATACAGGATAAATACAAGGAGAAATATGCCAAGACACATATTAATCAAACTGTCAAAAATTAAATACAAAGAAAGCATATTAAAAGCAGCAAGGGAAAAACAACAAATAACACATAAGGGAATCCCCATAAGGTTAACAGCTGATCTCTCAGCAGAAACCCTACAAGCCAGAAGGGAGTGGCAGGACATACTGAAAGTGATGAAGGAGAAAAACCTGCAGCCAAGACTACTCTACCCAGCAAGGATCTCATTCAGATTTGATGGAGAAATTAAAACCTTTACAGACAAGCAAAAGCTGAGAGAGTTCAGCACCACCAAACCAGCTTTACAACAAATGCTAAAGGATCTTTTCTAGGCAAGAAACACAAGAGAAGGAAAAGACCTATAATAACGAACCCAAAACAATTTAGAAAATGGGAATAGGAACATACATATCGATAATTACCTTAAATGTAAATGGACTAAATGCTCCCACCAAAAGACACAGATTAGCTGAATGGATACAAAAACAAGACCCTTATATATGCTGTCTACAAGAGACCCACTTCAGACCTAGAGACACATACAGACTGAAAGTAAGGGGATGGAAAAAGATATTCCATGCAAATGGAAGCCAAAAGAAAGCTGGAGTAGCAATTCTCATATCAGACAAAATAGACTTTAAAATAAGGACTATTAAAAGAGACAAAGAAGGACACTACATAATGATCAAGTGATCGATCCAAGAAGAAGATATAACAATTGTAAATATTTATGCACCCAACATAGGAGCACCTCAATACATAAGGCAAATACTAACAGCCATAAAAGGGGAAATCGACAGTAACACATTCATAGTAGGGGACTTAAACACCCCACTTTCACCCATGGACAGATCATCCAAAATGAAAATAAATAAGGAAACACAAGCTTTAAATGATACATTAAACAAGATGGACTTAATTGATATTTATAGGACACTCCATCCAAAAACAACAGAATACACATTTTTCTCAAGTGCTCATGGAACATTCTCCAGGATAGATCATATCTTGGGTCACAAATCAGCCTTGGTAAATTTAAGAAAATTGAAATTGTATCAAGTATCTTTTCTGACCACAACGCCATGAGACTAGATATCAATTACAGGAAAAGATCTGTAAAAAATACAAACACATGGAGGCTAAACAATACACTACTTAATAATGAAGTGATCACTGAAGAAATCAAAGAGGAAATCAAAAAATACCTAGAAACAAATGACAATGGAGACACAACGACCCAAAACCTGTGGGATGCAGCAAAAGCAGTTCTAAGGGGGAAGTTTATAGCAATACAAGCCCACCTTAAGAAGCAGGAAACATCTCGAATAAACAACCTAACCTTGCACCTCAAGCAATTAGAGAAAGAAGAACAAAAAAACCCCAAAGCTAGCAGAAGGAAAGAAATCATAAAAATCAGATCAGAAATAAATGAAAAAGAAATGAAGGAAACAATAGCAAAGATCAATAAAACTAAAAGCTGGTTCTTTGAGAAGATAAACAAAATAGATAAACCACTAGCCAGACTCATCAAGAAAAAGAGGGAGAAGACTCAAATCAATAGAATTAGAAATGAAAAAGTAGAGATAACAACTGACACTGCAGAAATAAAAGAGATCATGAGAGATTACTACAAGCAACTCTATGCCAATAAAATGGACAATCTGGAAGAAATGGACAAATTCTTAGAAATGCACAACCTGCCAAGACTGAATCAGGAAGAAATAGAAAATATGAACAGACCAATCACAAGCACTGAAATTGAAACTGTGATTAAAAATCTTCCAACAAGCAAAAGCCCAGGACCAGATGGCTTCACAGGCAAATTCTATCAAACATTTAGAGAAGAGCTAACACCTATCCTTCTCAAACTCTTCCAAAATATAGCAGAGGGAGGAACACTCCCAAACTCCTTCTACGAGGCCACCATCACCTTGATGCCAAAACCAGGCAAGGATGTCACAAAGAAAGAAAACTACAGACCAATATCACTGATGAACATAGATGCAAAAATCCTCAACAAAATACTAGCAAACAGAATCCAACAGCACATTAAAAGGATCATACACCATGATCAAGTGGGGTTTATTCCAGGAATGCAAGGATTCTTCAATATACGCAAATCTATCAATGTGATAAACCATATTAACAAATTGAAGGAGAAAAACCATATGATCATCTCAATAGATGCAGAGAAAGCTTTTGACAAAATTCAACACCCATTTATGATAAAAACCCTGCAGAAAGTAGGCATAGAGGGAACTTTCCTCAACATAGTAAAGGCCATATATGACAAGCCCACAGCAAACATCATCCTCAATGGTGAAAAACTGAAAGCATTCCCACTAAGATCAGGAACAAGACAAGGGTGCCCACTCTCACCACTCTTATTCAACATAGTTTTGGAAGTTTTAGCCACAGCAATCAGAGAAGAGAAGGAAATAAAAGGAATCCAAATCGGAAAAGAAGAAGTAAAGCTGTAACTGTTTGCAGATGACATGATCCTATACATAGAGAGTCCTAAAGATGCTATCAGAAAACTACTAGAGCTAATCAATGAATTTGGTAAAGTGGCAGGATACAAAATTAATGCACAGAAATCTCTGGCATTCCTATATACTAATGATGAAAAATCTGAAAGTGAAATCAAGAAAACACTCCCATTTACCATTGCAACAAAAAGAATAAAATATCTAGGAATAAACCTACCTAAGGAGACAAAAGACCTGTATGCAGAAAATTATAAGACACTGATGAAAGAAATTAAAGATGATACAAATAGATGGAGACATATACCATGTTCTTGGATTGGAAGAATCAACATTGTGAAAATGACTCTACTACCCAAAGCAATCTATAGATTCAATGCAATCCCTATCAAACTACCACTGGCATTTTTCACAGAACTAGAACAAAAAATTTCGCAATTTGTATGGAAACACAAAAGACCCCGAATAGCCAAAGCAATCTTGAGAACAAAAAAAGGAACTGGAGGAATCAGGCTCCCTGACTTCAGACTATACTACAAAGCTACAGTTATCAAGACGGTATGGTACTGGCACAAAAACAGAAAGATAGATCAATGGAACAGGATAGAAAGCCCAGAGATAAACCCATGCACATGTGGACACCTTATCTTTGATAAAGGTGGCAGGAATGTACAGTGGAGAAAGGACAGCCTCTTCAATAAGTGGTGCTGGGAAAACTGGACAGGTACATGTAAAAGTATGAGATTAGATCACTCCCTAACACCATACACAAAAATAAGCTCAAAATGGATTAAAGACCTAAATATAAGGCCAGAAACTATCAAACTCTTAGAGGAAAACATAGGCAGAACACTCTATGACAAAATCACAGCAAGATTCTTTCTGACCCACCTCCTAGAGTAATGGAAATAAAAACAAAAATAAACAAATGGGACCTAATGAAACTTAAAAGCTTTTGCACAGCAAAGGAAACCACAAACAAGACAGAAAGACAGCCCTCAGAATGGGAGAAAATATTTGCAAATGAAGCAACCGACAAAGGATTAATCTCCAAAATTTACAAGCAGCTCATGCAGCTCAATAACAAAAAAACAAACAACCCAATCCAAAAATGGGCAGAAGACCTAAATAGACATTTCTCCAAAGAAGATATACAGACTGCCAACAAACACATGAAAGAATGCTCAACATCATTAATCATTAGAGAAATGCAAATCAAAACTACAATGAGATATCATCTCACACCAGTCAGAATGGCCATCATCAAAAAATCTAGAAACAATAAATGCTGGAGAGGGTGTGGAGAAAAGGGAACCCTCTTGCACTGCTGGTGGGAATGTGAATTGGTTCAGCCACTATGGAGAACAGTATGGAGGTTCCTTAAAAAACTACAAATAGAACTACCATATGACCCAGCAATCCCACTACTGGGCATATACCCTGAGAAAACCGAAATTCAAAAAGAGTCATGTACCAAAATGTTCATTGCAGCTCTATTTACAATAGCCCGGAGATGGAAACAACCTAAGTGCCCAACATCGGATGAATGGATAAAGAAGATGTGGCACATATATACAATGGAATATTACTCAGCCATAAAAAGAAACGAAATTGAGCTATTTGTAATGAGGTGGATAGACCTAGAGTCTGTCATACAGAGTGAAGTAAGTCAGAAAGAAAAAGACAAATACCGTATGCTAACACATATATATGGAATTTAACAAAAAAAAATGTCATGTAGAACCTAGGGGTAAGGCAGGAATAAAGACGCAGACCTCCTAGAGAACGGACTTGAGGTTATGGGGAAGGGGAAGGGTGAACAGTGACGGGGCGAGAGAGAGTCATGGACATATACACACTAACAAACGTAGTAAGATAGATAGCTAGTGGGAAGCAGCCGCATGGCACAGGGATATTGGCTCGGTGCTTTGTGACAGCCTGGAGGGGTGGGATAGGGAGGGTGGGAGGGAGGGAGATGCAAGAGGGAAGAGATATGGGAACATATGTATATGTATAACTGATTCACTTTGTTATAAAGCAGAAACTAACACACCATTGTAAAGCAATTATACCCCAATAAAGATGTTAAAAAAAAAAAAGAGAGAGAGAGTGAGAGAGAAAGAGAGAAAGAAAAAGGACAGGGTTAAGCCCCAGACAGGGTCCCAGACAGGACAAGAAATCAGACGCTGTCATGTGGTGATAGTGGGCCTTCATGCTGGGGCAAGGCTGTCAGCTCTAGGCCTGGGTCTAAGGCATCATCCTTCACCATTTGAAGGCCAAGGGTGCTCGGTGGATGTTGGCACAGATGCAGAAGTTTCTGATGTTGGTTAGTAGACTTATGTCACTGAGTAATTAATGAAGGTGCATTTGAAGCCCACGGGCTCCAGCAAGTGGCAGATCTTTTCTTCCAGGCAGCAGGTACCCTTAATGTTTCCACTGGTAAATAAGGTAAACCATTTGGAATTATAGGTTTTATAGTAAAATCTCAGATAGAGTGATTTCCATGATTGCACTAAACAAAGTTTCAAGTTTAAAAATATTCATTTAATGAGGTGACTTAAAAGAGGAATCACTAGTGAGGCTTTCATGAGATCACAGCTGAGGTGCTGGAGATTTCCGAAGAGATGCTTTAAATTATCATATGAGTTTGAATTGGATTGTTCACTGAGCAATCACAAATGTATCTGCTTTATGAAAGCAATGAGATCATAAAAATACAAGCCTTCTAAACTTGTTCCACCTCTGACTCCTCCCTTTAAGATTCACCGTCATCACCACAGTTTCCATTTTTTATTTGACTCATGATTCTGACTCACCTTCCTTTTGGCCACTTGTTCTAGCTTTCAGGCAATTGTTTAATTCATATTCTCAACTACATGGATCTGGTCATAGGGATGTGGGAGTGAGATGAAAATGTAGCTTTTCCTGCAATATAGACCTTGTAGTCTTTAGGAGGAAGAAAAGCAAGATGAGAGAATGCGAGTCTCCAGGACTAACACACTCTTCTCTTGTTAATTCTGACATTGTCCATCCTTCATAACACCCATTGTTATGACTACAGAACCTCTGACATTTTGCTTTGCTTTCCCAAACTTGGTATTGACCAGGGCTAAGGAGATGGAATGCTAAGATATCCTTCCTAAGGAAGGAAATGTAAGAAGAGGCAGAGGAAAAAAAAAAAAATCCCAACCTGCTAAAGATAGAGGAAACCTTTCAAAGTTATTTTCAGAAGAGACCTCTGGGATAGTTGGTAGCTAATTACAGTAAATTTATTATACTCTTTAAAAAAGTAGATGGACTGAGGAAGTTGCAAGTAGGCCACTATAATCTGTTTCCATCCTTCAGTTATAGAAGTATTTTTTGAAGGAAGTGCCTAAGCTCTACAGAGGAGCAATGCAGTTGAGCCATTGTAAAAATGTCTATGCTTTTATACAGGTGATCTGGTTGGGAATCATTGGCTGAATCTACAGGGTAGCTCTCTCAGGCCCACTTGCAGGGCTCAGGGAGTCAAAGATTCAGAGATTAGATCATGCTATGCAAATAGTCTCCAACTAAATGTTTCCACTGGGCTTGGTGTCAGATTGGGCTTTATGACTTCCTAAAGGATCATGGCCCTATCACAATGAACAATTTAAATAAGGAAGCTTGGTTTTTCTTATATACAGAGAAACAATTGACAATTTGTTTTTATTATGATAACTGTGCTCAGCTTCTAGGTGAGTTTTATAAGGACATCTGAAGCACAGCAAGATAGCCTACAAGTGGATAATATTGAGAAAAAGTAAATATGCTTTTCGCCTTTTTTGCTGAATGCTTATATAAGTCAGGTGGAATAAAGTAAGGTTGGGGTGGAGTGTGGAGATTAGTGAAGTCCCTAATACCAGTAGTAAGCTTTTTAGACCATATAGAAGATTTTGCATTCTCCTTTAATGACTAAATGACCCAGACTTTGGGGGTAAAGCAGAAGTTTGAGAGAGAAAAAGTCTAGATGTTGATTAATAAGAAGGCTGTCTGAAATGGATAACAGATTTCATTTGAAAGTGAGTTTCATCTTTATCTGTTAGAATTAATTGCAGAATGTCTTGCAAGAAATGTAAAGAGGTATTAGTTACAGGGAATTTACATCCTATCTCTTAATCAAGGGAATTTAAACAAAAGGAGTAGATAAAATAGGTTGACTTTTTTCTGCTAGATAGAATTGAGTGAAAGGAAAAGAAACAGGTGAAAGCACAAGCAACAGAAATACATCGTGTGGTATCTAATTAATGTAAGTAATTGAAAATTGGACAAGTGCTAGAATATATTAAATCCAGCACCTTTTTTGTATATTGGTAAAACACTATAATAAAAATAGCTCTTGGGAGAATTAATAATTAAAAATTTAATGGCATATAGTATTTAAAATACCTCCATTTGGAAAGTCATTTTTATAGTAATCAGCAAGGATCAAAAGATGTTTATTTCTAATTATTAACACTGTGTTAGTTCTGAGAATAATGATAAAGTTAATTCACATATTAACAGAGACAGAGATGACTTTTGTAGATAAGAATTTAGGTTAACACCAAAATTCAAAAGATATAAAATTTTAGTATTCAACTTCATGGAATAAGAAGAATCATCATTTTGAGTTTCTTTCAATAATTTGATTATTGCTCTTAATGGTATGCAAGGTAAAGACACATTATTGTTGTTGTTTTATTAGAAATCATGGTGGATAATACTTAAAAAAATTAAGATTGCCTCTGGACTGCAAGTCCTGGGATCAGTCCAATTTTTCAGTTTTCACTTAAACTGAAAAACACCCAAACAGCATTTCACAGTGCTGACTGTGAGACGTGTGTTCTCTTTCTTTTATCACTTTGAAACAGAAATTATAGAATAGTTGTATTTGGAATAGAAATTATAAAAAACAAAAATTATATGTTTATATAAATTACAGTTTATGTCAGCATCCTTTGAGCAGTCACAAAAGTGGTCTTTTACAATGATTTTTATTTTTTATTTTTCATAGTGCAATACAGAGTTTTATTTGCTAAATATTTTTCCAAGTTTGCTTCTAGGGACCCACATATATATATAATAAATAATTCTAATTTAAATGTCACATAAAATGATTGGGTTTTACTATTAATATTTTTACAATAACGAAACTTTTGTTTAGAAGTAAGCTAGGAACAGATGTTTGTCCTTCTTTCTTTATTGTAGTTGTGTTGCAGGAGTTTTTTGTAAAGGTGAGATTTGCAGTACCTACAAGCATGAAAATGATTTTACTCTCTGTGTCTTCTCAGAGAAAATAAGAGGCTCTTTTAATTGTGCCAATAGCAAGAAAACAAGGATAAAAAAGGAAAATAATTAGAAAGACTGAATCAACAAGAAAATAAAAACAAAACAAAAACTAAAGAAAATCAACATGGTTATAATTAAAGTTAGTTTCTTGGAAAAAATCCTTGTTTAATGAAATCTTCACAGGATGTTTAGGATGAATGAGAACTATTTGGTAAGTCTAACTCAACCCATTTGTTTTTCAATATACAAGCCCAAATTTTAATAACTTTCCTAATTTTAAGAAAATTTTTATAACATACTTTGACTTCAAGTGAAATATTTGAAATATATGATTGTTACTTTCCTTGTACCTAGGAATTACTAAAATTATTGCCTTAGCTAATTTATTTAACCCAAGTCAATAAAACTTTCTGATTTTCAAAATAGGGATCATGTTATTTATCTCATGGTGTTATGATTAAAATTCAATAAGAAACCAGGAACGGCATCACCAAAATGAAAGAGTAGACAATTCCATACATCCATCTCCCTATAGAAACATTGAAAAACAAGGGGGTGGAGTCAAGATGGCAGAGTAGGAGGATGTGGAGTTCACATCTCCTCACAAGTAGGGTATCAACTAGGCACTAGTGGGGGACTTCCTTCCCTAACATGGGAAAGGAAATAGCCACCCAAGTCTAGGAAGTATAGCGAGTCCCATACAGGATAAACCCAAGTAGAAACATGCTGAGACACATATTAATCAAACTAACAAAAATTAATACAAAGAAAAAATATTACAAGCAGCAAGGGAAAAGCACCAAGTAACATACAAGGGAATCCCCATGAGGTCATCAGCTGATTTTTCAGCAGGAACTCTGCAGACCAGAAGGAAATGGCAGGATATATTTAAAGTGATGAAAGGGAAAACCCAGGAGTACTCTACAACCAAGAAAACTCTGCATGGCAAGGCTCTCATTCAGATTCAATGGAGAAATGAAGAGCTTTACAGAAAAGCAAAAGCTCAGATAATTAAGCACCACCAAACCAGCTTTACAACAAATGCTAAAGGAACTTCTCTAGGCAAAAAACACAAGAGAAGAAAAAGACCCACAAAAAACCCACAAAACAATTAAGAAAACAGTAATAGAACATACATATCAATAATTATCTTGAATATAAATGGATTAAATGCTCCAACCAAAAGACACAGATTGGATGAATGGATACAAAAATAGGATCCATGTATATGCTGTCTACAAGAGACCCATTTCAAAGCTAGGGACACATACAGACTAAAAGTGAGAGGATGGAAAAAGATATTCCATGCAAATGGAAATCAAAAGAAAGCTGGAGTAGCAATACTCATATCAGATAAAACAGAGTTTAAAATAAAGACTGTTACAAGGTATAAGGAGGGACACTACATAATGATCAAGGGATCAATCCAAGAAGAAGATATAACAATTATAAATATTTATGTGCACAACATCAGGGCACCTCAATACATAAGGCAAATGCTAACAGCCATAAAAGGGAAAATCAACAGTAACACAATAATACTGGGGGATTTGTACACCCCACTTACACCAATGGGCAAATCATCCAGACAGAAAATTAATAAGGAAACACAAGTTTTAAATGACACAATAGACAAGATAGAATTAATTGATGTTTATAGGACATTCCACCTGAAAGCAACAAAATACATTTTCTTCTCAAGTGCACACGGAACATTCTTCAGGATAGATCACATCTTGGGTCACAAATCAAGCCTCGGTAAATTTAAGAAAATTGAAATCATATCAAGCATCTTTTCTGACCACAATGCTATGAGATTAGTAATCAATTACAGGGAAAAAACTGTAAACAAACACATGGAGACTAAACAATACGCTACTAAATAACCAAGAGATTGGTGAAGAAATCAAAGACTGAATAAAAAAATACATAGAAACAAATGACAATGAAAACATGATGACCCAAAACCTATGGGATGCATCAAAAGCAGTTCTAAGAGGGAAGTTTATAGCAATTCAATCTCACCTCAGGAAAAAAGAAAGGTCTCAAATAAACATTCTAACCTTGGAACTTCCCTGGTGGTCCAGAGGTTAAGAATCTGTCTTGCAATGCAGGCATGCCATTTCAATCCCTGGTTGGGGAACAAAGATTCCACATGCTGTGGGGCAACTAAGATAGCATGCCTCAACTACTGAACCCACGCACCAAAACTAGAGAGCCCGTGTGCTGTAACTAATAAGGCTGAATGATCTGGAGCCTGCATGCCACAACTAGAGAGAAGCCTATGCAGTGCAATGAAGAGCCTGCATGCTAAAATGAAAGATCCTGCATGCTGCAATGGAGACCCGACACAGCCAATAAATAAATAAATAAAATCTTACTTTACACCTAAAGCAACTAGAGCAAGGACAAAAAAAACCAACAAAATAAGTAGAATGAAAGAAATCATAAAGATCAGAGCAGAAATAAATGAAATAGAAATAAAGAAAACAATAGCAAAGATCAATAAAACTAAAAGT
The DNA here is from genome assembly GCF_964270905.1 of Leucopleurus acutus. Lineage (NCBI taxonomy): Eukaryota > Metazoa > Chordata > Mammalia > Artiodactyla > Delphinidae > Leucopleurus > Leucopleurus acutus. The sequence continues at coordinate 108,470,595 of NC_139145.1, read as the reverse complement.
TGGTGCTTGGAGGAGATAAACAAAATTGATATACCTTTAGCTGGACTCATCAAGAAAAAAAGAGAGGATTCAAATCACTAAAATTAGAAGTGAAAATGGAGAAATTATAACAGACACCACAGATATACAAAGGATCATAAGAGACTACTACAAGCAACTATATGTCAATAAAATGGATAACCTGGAAGAAATGGACAAATTCTTAGAAAGGTACAACCTTCCAAGACTGAACTAGGAAGAAAATATAAAGAGACCAATCACAAGTACTGAAATTGAAACTGTGATTAAAGATCTTCCAACAAACAAAAGTCCAGGAACAGATGGCTTCACAGGTGAATTCTATCAAACATTTAGAGAAGAGCTAACACCTATCCTTCTCAAAGTCTTCCCAAAAATTGCATAGGGAGGAACACTCCCAAACTTGTTCTATGAGGCCACCATCACCCTGATACCAAAACCAGAGGTATCACAAAAGAAGAAAATTTATAGACCAATATCACTGATGAAAATAGACAAAAAATCCTCAACAAAATACTAGCACAAAAAGTCCAACAACACATTGAAAGGATCATGAACCATGATCAAGTGGGATTTATCCCAGGGATGCAAGGATTATTCAATATACACAAATAAATCAGTGTGATATACCATATTAATGAATTAAAGAATAAAAACCATATGGTCATCTCAATAGATATAGAAAAAGCTTTTGACAAAATTCAACACCCATTTATGATAAAAACTCTCCAGAAAGTGGGCATAGAGGGAACCTACCTCAACATAATAAAGGCCATATATGACAAACCCATAGCAAACATCATTCTCAATGGTGAAAAACTGAAAGCATTTCCCCTAAGATCAGGAAGAAGACAAGAGTGTCCACTCTTGCCACTATTATTCAACATAGTCTGGGAAGTCCAACCACAGCAATCAGAGAAGAAAAAGAAATAAAAGGAATCCAAATTGGAATCCAGCAAGTATTCCTTGGAAAAGGAATCATTTTCAGATGACATGATACTACATATAGAAAACCCTAAAAATGCCACAAGAAAACTACTAGAACTCATCAATGAAACTGGTAAAGTTGCAGGATACAAAATTAAGGCACAGAAAATCTCTTTCATTCCTATACACTAACGAAAGTTTAATTAAGAGAAATTAAGGAAACAATCCCATTTACCACTGCAACAATTAGAATAAAACCTACCTAAGTAGGCAAAAGACCTGTATTCAGAAAACTATAAAACACTTAAAGATTTAAGATTTCTTAAATCTAAGAAATCAAAGATGACACAAACAGATGGAGAGATATACCATGTTCTTGGATTGGAAGAATCAATAATGTGAAAATGACGATACTACCCAAAGCAATCTACAGATTCAATGTAATCCCTATCAAACTACCAATGGCATTTTTCACAGAAGTACAACAAAAAAGCTTTACAATTTGTATGGAAACACAAAAGACCCTGAATAGCAAAAGCCACCTAGAGGAAAAAAAAAAAATGGAGTTGGAGGAATCAGGCTCCTTAACATCAGACTATACTACAGACTACAGTAATCAACACAGTATGGTACTGGAACAGAAACAGAAATATAGATCAATGGTACAGGATAGAAAGCCCAGAGATACACCCACATACCTATGGTCACCAAATCTACGACAAAGGAAGCAAGAATATACAAGAGAGAAAAGAAAGTCTCTTCAACAAGTGCTGTTGGGAAAACTGGACAGCTACATGTAAAAGAATGAAATTAGAACACTCCCTAACACCATACACAAAAATAAACTCAAAATGTATTAAGGATCTTAATGTAAGACTGGACACTATAAAAGTTTAGAGGAAAACATAGGAAAAACACTCTTTGACATAAATCACAGCAAGATCTTTTTTGACCCACTTCCTAGAGTAGTGAAAATGAAAACAAAAATTAAAAAATGGGACCTAATGAAACTTAAAAGCTTTTGCCCAGCAAAGGAAACCATAAACAAGACGAAAAGACAACCCTCAGAATGGGAGAAAATATTTGCACATAAAGCAACTGACAAGGGATTAATCTCCAAAATATACAAAGAGCTCATACAACTCAACATCAAAACAACAACAACAAAAAATCAAATAACAGGTAGAAGACCTAAATAGATATTTCTCCAAAGAAGACATACAGATGGCTGAGGCACATGAAAAATGCTCAACATCACTAATTATTAGAGAAATGCAAATCAAAACTACAACGAGTTATCACCTCACACCAGTCAGAATGGCCATCATTAAAAAATCTACAAACAGGGCTTCCCTGGTGGCGCGGTGGTTGGGAGTCCGCCTGCTGATGCGGGGGACACGGGTTCGTGCCTCAGTCGGGGAGGATCCTGCATGCCGTGGAGCGGCTGGGCCCGTGAGCAATGGCCACTGGGCCTGCACATCCGAAGCCTGTGCTCCACAGCAGGAGAGGCCACAGCAGTGAGAGGCCCACGTACCACAAAAAAAAAAAAAAAATCTGCAAACAATATATGCTGGAGAGGGTGTGGAGAAAAGGGAACCCTCTTGTACTGTTGGTGGGAATGTAAATTGGTATAGCCACTAAGGAGAACCGTATGGAGGTTCCTTAAAAAAACTAAAAATAGAACTACCATATGACCCAGCAATCCCACTACAGGGCGGATACCCTGAGAAAACCATAATTCAAAAAGAGTCATGTACCCCAATATTCATTGCAGCACTATTTACAATAGCCAGGTCATGTAGGCAACCTAAATGTCCATCATCAGATGAATGGATAAAGAAGATGTGGTACATATATACAATGGAATATTACTCTGCCATAAAAAGGAATGAAACTGGGTCATTTGTAGAGATATGGATGGAAGTAGAGTCCGTCATACAGAGTGAAGTAAACCAGAAGGAGAAAAACAAATATCGTATATTAATGCATATATGTTGAATCCAGAAAAATGGTACAGATGAACCTATATGCGGGGCAGGAATAGAGATGCAGATGTAGAGAACAGATGTGTGGACACGGAGGGGGAAGGGGGGTGGGACGAATTGGGATATTAAGATTGACATATTTATACTACCATGTGTAAAATAGATAGCTAGTGGGAACTTCCTGTATAGCACAGGAATCTCAGCTCGGTGCTCTGTGATGACCTAGATGGGTGGGATATTGGGGGCTGGGAGGGAGGTCCAAGAGGGAGGGGATATATGTATACAAATAGCTGATTCACTTCATTGTACAGCAGAAACTAACACAACATTGTAAAGCAATTATATTCCAATTAAATAAAAAGAATAAATAGAAAACAGCACTAGAATAAAAGGTAGGCTGGAAAGGCAAGTTTAATGAGCAACGAGGCCTTGAATGCAAAGAATGAGGAGATTGGGTTGATGAGAGGATGAGGCTGCAGACCCAACCAGCACTCAGATGCAGCTGTGAGCAACAATGTGGGAATTTTCCCCAAGAGCAGTTTGGTGAAGCCCTGGTTGGTATCTGGTAAAATCTGGGTGGTTTATCTTTACTAGAAAAAAAGAGCAGTTGAGAGTGTGGTGGTTTTAAAATATGTCGAGAATCTTTTGTACTCCTCCCTTCTAAAAATGAAATCCCTCCTCCCCTCCACTCATGTGGGGACAGACTTAGTGCCCTGCTTCTAACAACAAAAGTGTGACGGAAGTGACAGTGTGACTTCTGTCATAAAGGACCCTGAAGTTTCCTCCTTGCTCTCCCTTGGATCACTCACTCTGGCGACAGCTATGCTGTAAGGACACTAAAGTGGTCCTATGGGGAGGACCACAAGCAAGGAATGAGGCATGTGAGTGCACCATCTTGGAAGTGGCTCCTCCACCCACAGTCAGCCCTTCAGGTGATGCAGCCCTGGCATGAATGACAATCTTGGCTGCAGCCTCATAAGAGACCTGGAACCAAAACCATCCAGCTAAGCCACTCCTGAGTTCCTGACCCACAGAAAGTTATGAGATTATAAACCTGTATAAGCTGAAAAAAAGAAAGAAAGAAAGAAAGACAAGCAGAAACTGTCAGAACCAACTTTTTCAGTACTCTAAAAAATAGTCAAAGATACAGCAACCAAGCAAATGCTAAACAAGAAAAAAGCAATATAAAAATGTTAAAACAAACAAACAAACAAACTTTGAGGCACTTTTACTTGTCTTTGCCCCACCACTCCCCAGACTCAAAGGTAGTCTTGAAGATAGTGGCTTGTCCCTTCAAAGGAAGCAGAGCAGACCTTATTCACAAAGCATTATGTTACTTTGTTCTAAGTTGTCTGATGGCTCTCTGAAGACTTAATGCCAGGTGCTCATTTCTGTTTTACCTAACTCAGAACTTGTTAAAGACAGAAGAGGGATGGGCATTGTTACAAACATTGTAACACTGTAAAGTGAATGAAAACCTCTAGCTAACAGGGACAAAAGATTACAGTTGGAACATAAAATATACTCCCTAAATATGGTAGGAAAATCCAGGAAAAGAATTCATTTGGGAAATTAGGACATTCAAGATTTCCCATGTCCTGGGTGCCCATGACCTGCACCCAGGACAGGGTGCTTTAGCTCAGAGAAGACTTGAGAACATTCTAAACTTACACCTCTGCCTTATCTCTAGACTCAGGGCTAGCAAGAAGTGTATAGTAACTCAAAGGAAAAATTCATAGAAGGACTCAACAGCAGAACTGAGCAGGTGAAAGAATTAGTGAACTCAAAGACAGCACAATTGAAATTAACTAAAGTTTTATAATGAATATCCTCACCTGTCACATTTCCTTAATAAATATATTTAAATAAAATTTTTAACGTTTTAAAAGAATAAATTAAAGATGACATGAATATTTCAATGTAATTGAGACTAATTAATTGTCCAAACACTTTTAATTTGCCTACTTTGATTGCTTCTATGAAGTTCTGGAGATTCCTCAAACCACTCTCACTTCTCACACCAAATGCAAATCTGGGAGTCCTCAAGACCACAGTCATATTCAATCATTTGCTACAAGTACTTGTAGAACTCAGAAAAGCCATTATACTCATGGTTATGGTTGATTACAACAAAATAAGTTAATATCAGAGAGGAAATATGTACATAGGGCACAGTCCTGGGGATACCAAGGCTTGGAGCTTCCAGTTGCCCTCTCCCAGTGGAACTGTGCAGGCAGCACCTGTTTTCACCAGCAGTGATGTGTAACAATATGCATAGAGTACTGCCAATCAAGGATGCTCACCTAAGCCTTGGTGTCCACAGTTTTATTGGAACTGGGTCACATAGAAATGTTTCACCCCCTATGTGGCTAAAGTTAGACTCTCCATTCCCTCCAGATGTTGAGCTGATTCTTTGTGGCCAAAGACCCCCAACCATAAATCATACCATTAGCATAGACTACCTGGAATGGCCAAAGCCTCCAGGTAAACGAGGACTCACTTTCAGGCAGAGCGTTCCAAGGGCTTAGAGGTTACCTCCCAAGGGCTGAAGGGCTGTAAAGGTCTCCCTCCCCCACCCCTCTCAGTGGGGTATTTCATTTGCATTTTGCATTTTTTAATTATTTTTGTGATCTCTCCCACTACACTGAAGCATTTGAGACTAGGACTAGGTCTCTTTCCCTCACTCGAGTATATCAGTTAGAGCAACTGTCATTCTGTGCTACCCGCAATCACTGATTTGCTTACCTCTCTCAACCACTAGACTATAATCTTCTTAAGAGAGAAACTGTGCTTCCTTTATTTTTGCATCCTAGTACCTAGTCTAGTAGTTAACACACAGGAAATATAAAAGATACACACATAATTTGGTAGGAAGGAAATAAAAGCAATAGGGTCAGGACTTGTGTTACTGGGAGGGGACACAGAGGAAAAGGGAGACTATATGAGGGGACACCCTCCCTGGGGAGTGAGCAACGAGAGCCACAGATTGGGAACCACAGTTCTGGGGTCCTATGTTGGGGAGATGAGCCTCCTTGGATGTTTGGAGAAACTCTGGGACTAACAGGAGGGTGGTAGGAAGCCTGGCTTGCCCCTGAGCAAGGTGAAGAGAGGTCTGATCTATGGGCTGCCGGATCTCCTGAGACCTTGTGCCAAGCCCAGCTGGAGCCAAGCAAACACTCCTGCCCCATTCACTCCACATCACAGTGTAGCACTGGATCTGGGGTGGCCACAGCCTGGGAGAAGATTAGACTGTGGGATACAGAGGCAACCCCAACCAAGGGCAGAGCCTGGATGGGGCGGCAGCAGCCATGGCCTTTACTAAAGCAGCTCACATCTCTGATGGTGGCTGCTCCACCACAGCTCACCCCTCAGTACACACCAAGAGTCTGCATGGGCCCCACCTGCCCCACAATGTGGCTCCACAACAGGGTGGGGGTAGTGGGGGCTGGGGGCAGTGATCAGCTGTGAGGTACAAAAGGAACTTGGCACCCGGGGCTGCATCTAAAAGAACCAAGGAAAACAAATGTGGGTGCCTGCACAGGCAGCACCTCTGAGAGAGCTTGGATATTTGTCTACAGTGGACATGAGCCAAGAGCTCTCATGGGTCTCACTTGCTTCAGCATTCCCCTTCTCTGGGGCAAGGGTCCTGGTGCAGGGAGAGGGGAAAACACACACTTAAAGGGAACAGAGCCAGCTCAGGTCCAACCCTCAAGGCTTCTGCTCTAGCAACTTGGGATCAGACCCACAAGTCTACAAATAAAAAATGTTGGAGAGGATATGGAGAAAAGGGAACACTTGTACCCTGTTGGTGGGAATGTAAACTGGTGCAGCTACTATGGTAAACTGTATGGAGATCCCTCAAAAAACTAAAAATAGAACTACCATATGATCCAGCAATTCTACTCCTGGGAATATATCAAAAAAAAAAAAAAGAAAAGAAAAGAAAACACTAATTTGAAAAGATTCGTGCACCCCAATGTTCATAGCAGCATTATTTACAATAGCCAAGATATGGAAGCAATCCAAGAGCCCATCAACAGACAAATGGTTAAAGAAGATATGGTATGTGTAGGCAACGGAATAATATTCAGCCATAAAAAAGAATGGAATTCTGCCACTTGCAGCAATGTAGATGGACCTAGAGAATATTATGCTTGGTGAAATGTCAGATAGAGAAAGACAAATACTGTATGATATCATTTTTATGTGGAATCTAAAAAATAAATGAATGTATAAAGTAAAACAGAAACATACAGATATAGATAACTAGTGGTTACCAGTGAGGAGACAGGCATTGGGGGGAGGTGCAAGATAGGGATATAGGATTAAGAGATACAAATTACTAGGTATAAAATAGATAAGCAACAAGAATATATTTTATAGCACAGGGAATTATAGCCACTATATATATATATATATATATTTTTTTTTTTTTTGGTACGCGGACCTCTCACTGTTGTGGCCTCTCCCGTTGTGGAGCACAGGCTCCGGACCGCAGGCTCAGCGGCATGGCTCACGGGTCCAGCCGCTCCGCGGCATGTGGGATCTTCCCAGACTGGGGCATGAACCCGTGTCCCCTGAATCGGCAGGCGGATTCTCAACCACTGCGCCACCAGGGAAGCCCTATAGCCACTATTTTATAACAACTTTTAATGGAGTATAATCTGTAAAAATAATCGCTATGCTGTATAAGTGAATTTAATATTGTAAATCAACTATACTTCGCTGTTTTAAAACGTCTATTAGAACAGAATGGAGATGCTGTGCATTATAGAATAGGAGAAAGAGAGAGAAAGAGACTGCCGTTGGGTGTTGTTCATCAGTAGTAATAATAGAAGTCATTTTCTCTAAGAGCAACTTTCCTGCTTAAAAAAACCCCAAATCATCAAGTTTTTAAACAGCCATTCCCCAGATAAATAAGAAAATATAAAACATACAACAAATAGTTTCTTCTAATTTGTCCTTCTTTGGGAAAATAATAAATAAAATAAACAAACTTATTTTCTATCAAGCTACAGAAATTTAGCCAAATTACAAAGACTAGAACTTTTTTCTCCTAAACAGTCTTTTTAAAAGAAAACCACTTTATTTTTCATTTATTAATTTATGAGTGAAGGGGAAGATTGAGCCAGCACTCATCAAATAAAATAAATTCATTAATGAGTCAAATTCACTTGAAAAAAATTGAAAAGTGATACTCAACTTACATGTCATTTCGTTGTAAAAAAAGGAAGAGATAATATACTTTAAAAAAATATTTAGACACTTAAGTGCTTGTGATGATTTATACCTTTGATTTCAGCAGGGGTTAGGATCTCAACAGCAATACTGCAATTATTTTTAAAGTTCTGAACATGGCCTTTAGCACATGATTAAAATAAAGACACTTCACAAGTGGGATCTTAGGGATCTCTAGCAGCCAAAGGGAAAAAAAATAGGGGTTAATTTTGTTTTCTTTGAAATAAAAGTAATTGTATTAATAAAATCTGTGTAATAGCTATCAGCTCAGAAGTTTTACGATTGGGTGAAAAAGGGAGAAAAATACGGAACATACAAAGATTAGAAATAGCAATAATATAGATATGGAAAACTAACATTCACTTAAAACTTTTGATTTTGCAAGGCACTTTAACATATACCACCCACTTTGTTCTCCACAGCAAACTTCTTATTAAGTTCTACCAAAATTCGTTAGGTAAGAAAATGTTTTCAATATCCACATTTTACTGCTGTTTATACTGAGGCTCAGAGATTAAATGACCAGTCCAAGGTCATTACCAAGTAAGTATCATACCAGGACTTAAACACACATTCCTCTCAAAACACATCTTTTTCTATTAAACAAAACTGCCTTTATCATACTTTAGTATCACCAAACTAAATACCATTCATGAAGAGAAACAATTGAGACTGGTCTGTGTTAGATATTACTAGTCTTCAGGTCTCTAACTCCTTGGGCCAGGCAAATTTTTATTTCAACATTATCCAATTTATTCCAACATATTATTTATCATGACAAAGAAACCAATAGAAAAATGAATGCCAACTGAAATTTTAAATTATAAATGGTATGTTCTATGCATTAAAACTTTTGACATATGGTTATAGAAAAATTTTAAATAAATTGTATAGAACCTAAAATACTGAAACAGAAGTTTCCCTTTATCTTTTAAATCTAAAAAGGTTTCTTGAATTACTTTTATTTTCTCCTTATTGTGAGAAACAGAATATATTCTTAAATAATGTTAAGGAACATCTCTATCTTTTCATGATAGCTAAAGTAATGTAAATTTTGTATTCCTACATGACAAAACAAATTTAATCATTCCTAATTTTCAAGAAGCTGCCATGTGCCAGAGGAGTTCCTTATCATAGTTACTCATAACTCTTGAAGAGACATTCAGGATGTTACTTATTAGCCATTTCAATTTTCTTGGATTCTAACATTTCATTTAAATTTAATATGAATGACAGTTTCTCAGCTTGGTCAGCAAAAGAAATATAATCAGTTAGCAATGTAGGGATGGATGATGACACTAGGTTAGTCATTCATTTTTACTGATGGCATAAGTCTATCAGACAATAACCAATCTTGTTAATAGAAACCAATCTAAAGATTGGTTTTGGATATAGAAAAAGTATAGAGTTAACACAGTTGGAGTTTGATAGCATTTAATAATCTGTTCGATTAATCATCACTTGGAACAGGGCTAGGAAACTAAGACTAGTCTAAGCATTAAAGAAATATAATCATCTGATGAAAAGGTGTCTTAATTATAGAAAAATTAGAAGAAGGCTTAAAAGTATACAATCTCATTATTATTATTATTATTTTGGTTATTTCTCCCACAGCCATTACTTCTAAGTATCCACTTAATTCATGTGTAAGGTGATAAAAAATAATTGACATATATGTTGTTATGGCTGACAGTCAAATGATTTAAGTGATTCAAGGTAAAATTTCCAATTTTCCTATTTATGGTACTGGGACCAGGATATTTATGGTTTGTTATCCCAGGATAACATCATCACAAACTGTCACATGCTGGTATGGAACTGAGAAGCTGAATAATCATATTCAATCATTATAGAGTGATGTTTATATAGGTCATCCATTGAATCCTTATTAATTTTTCAATTTTTCAATTCAAGTTGTTAAAGTTATGCATTGGATTTTCTTCATTGTGCTCGTTATAACAACAACTATTACCACAATGAAAGTAAAAAACCAAGACTCCAAAGAGACACAAATTTTGTCTCTCCATGTAGGGATGAAAGGGATCATAGTGCAACATTTTTAAGCTAAGATTTTATTATTGGTGAAGTGTTTGATATTTTTAGTTTCTTGAGTAAACTAGAAAAACACACCATACTCTTGCATTTTAAAAATTTGAAGACACCTGCATTTAACATTTACTGAATTACTAATTCACAAAGAAATATCTTGTGTCATAAAACAATGCAGGTATTGTACTTGTTCCCTGATATTAAATCTAGCAGAAAATATAATACAAGCAGTTACAAAGTGTTCAAGAAATTCAAACCCTAAGGGATCAGTTCTAATGGGCAGATGTTATAGATTGTATGTCAGATGGCTGCAATTATTTTTTTCTCTATATCCATGTCCCTTTACAAAGTGATTTTGCAGCTTTTCCCATTAACAGGTAGAGTTTATTTTTCTACCCCTCAAATATGCACTGGCTTAGTGATTTCTTTGGCCAGTAGAACGTGGCAGAAGTGATGTGCCAGTTTGAGCCTGACCACACAACCATGAGGACAAGACTAGTTTCGGCTTCTGAAAAGTAGGATTACATAGGAGAAAATCAAAGCAGCTAATACCAACCTGATTTCCAGAGCAGAGCCATTTAGCTGATTCTCAGCGGATTATGAGGGAGCCCAAGCATGACCAAAAGAACGACACAGCTGGAATATAGATTCAAGAATAATAATAAACGGTCATTGTTTTAAGCCACTAAATTTTGGAGTGGATTGTTAGGAAACAACAGGAAACTAATACAGCAGATAAGTAGGTGGCAGAATGTAAGTTGTTATAAGTTGTAAGTCTGATGTGCAGAGATGAAGAAGATGTGGTAGGCGGAGGATTTAATTTTTCATTAATACTATGGAGTAGACACTCTGAAAAAATAATAGTCTTCATTTTTAATTTCCTGTTGATATTTTTAACAGATTCCTTTTTAAAAAGAGTTTTAGATTTACATTGAAAAGGATAGTACAGGAAGTTCCCATATATTCTGCATCTAACTCCCCCCTTTTAAAAAATCTTTTATTATTATGGAATATTTGTTATAATTAATGAAACAATACTGGTCCATTATTATTAACTAAAGCCCATACTTTATTCAGCTTCCCTTAGTTTAGCCTAATGTCCTTTTGCTTTTTCTCTATCATATCTAGGATACCACATTACATTTAGTCATCTGATCATAGGTTCCTCCCGGTTGTGACAGTATCACAGATTCTCTTGTTTCTGATGACTTTGACAGTGTTGAGGAGTCCTGGTCATGTATTTTGTACATCTATTGTGCCTATCTATTAGAACTTTTCTGGTGTTTTTTCACAGATTACTAAATTTATGGCTTTAAGGGAGGGATACCACAGAGATAAATTGTTACTTCCATCATATCATATCCAGTATACAGGTATGATACCAGGGTATCAACATGATTTTTCACTGTTGGTATTGACCTTGATCACCTGGATGAGGTAGTGTTTGTCAGGTTTTTCTACTATAAAGTATAATAATTCTCCCCCTTTCCATTCTGTACTCAATAGAAGGCAGCCACTAAGCACAGCCCACACTAAGGAGGAGAGAATTGTGTTCCCCCTTCCTTAGGGCACTGTATCTACATAAATTATTTGGAATTATTCTGCATGGGAAGCTTGCCACTTCTCCAATTAATTTATTTATTCAGTAATTTATTTATAGCACTGTAGACTCATGGATATTTATTCTATATTTAGGGTTATAATCCAATGCTATGTTATCTTGTGGCTCACATTTTTCCTGCCTTACCCATTAGAAGATATCTCATTTGGTCCTGTTTCCCTTTGCCATATCCTCTTCAATGTAGGGTTCTTCTGCAGGGTTGGGGGGGTGTGGAGTTGGAATTTCCTTACTTTCTGGAACAAGATGATCTGGACTCATCTTGTGTATTTTCTGCCTCAGTTTTAGAATCAGCCATTTTCCCATAGAGAATGGTATAAAAACAAAGATCTGGGGATAAGATAGGTTTGTTGCTACTTGAGTGTCTTTGCCTCTAGACCCTATCAGTCCTCAGAGCAAGGAAATATATGTGTACCTTTAAGTGAGTGGAATTCAAACATATCTATAAAGAGTTCTACATGTAACCATCTGTATCTACATTAAGCCAAACATGAGTTCATACCAATGTCTCCAAGCCTACTGTAGTACCACACATATCATTCTAGATCCCTCTTCTTTTTCCTTTTTAAAATGAGTATAATTGTTTTACAATGTTATATTAGTTTCTGCTGTACAATGAAGTGAATCAGCCATATGTATACATAAATCCCCTCCCTCATGGACCTCCCTCCCACCCACCCCACCATCGCACCCATCTAGGTAATCACAGAGCACTGAGCTGCGCTCCCTGTGCTATACTATTATAGCTCCCACTAGCTATCTATTTTACATGTGGTAATGTATATATGTCAATCCTAATCTCCAGATTAGTCTGACCCTACTCTTCCCCCCCCATGTCCACATGTCCATTCTCTATGTCTGTGTCTCTATTCCTGCCCTACAAATAGGTTCATCTGTACCATTTTTCTGGATTCCACTTATATGCATTAATATATGATATTTTTCTCTTTCTGACTTATTTCATTCTGTATGCCAGACTCTAGGTCCATTCACATCTATACAAATGACCCAATTTCATTTCTTTTTATGGCTGAGTAATATTCCATTGTATATATGTACTATATCTTCTTTATCCATTCATCTGATGGTGGACATTCCATGACATGGCTATTGTAAATACTGTTACAATGAACATTGGGGTACATGTGTCTTTTTGAATTATGGTTTTCTCAGGGTATATGCCCAGTAGTGGGATTGCTGGGTCATATGGTAGTTCTATTTTTAGTTTTTTAAGGAACTCCATAATGTTCTCCATAGTGGCTGTACCACTTTACATTCCCACCAACAGTGTAAGAGGGTTCCCTTTTCTCCACACCATCTCCAGCATTTATTATTGGTAGATATTTTAATGATGGCCATTCTGACCAACGTGAGGTGATACCTCATTGTAGTTCTGATTGGCATTTCTCTAATAATTAGTGATGTTGAGCATTTTTTCATGTGCCTCTTGTCCATCTTTATCTTCTTTGGAGAAATGTTTATTTAGGTCTTCCGCCCATTTTTTGATTGGGCTGTTGTTTTGATATTGACTTGCATGAGCTGTTTGTATATTTTGGAGATTAATTCCTTGTCAGTTGTTTCATTTGCAAATATTTTCTCCCATTCTGAGGGCTGTCTTTTCATCCTGTTTATGGTTTCTTTTGCTGTGCAGAAGGTTTTAAGTTTAATTAGGCCCCATTTGTTTATTTTTGTTTTTATTTTCATTACTCTAGGAGGTGGGTCAAAAAAGATCTTGCTGCGATTCACGTCAAAGAGTGTTCTGCCTATGTTTTTCTCTAAGAGTTTTATAGTGTCTGGCCTTACCTTTAGGTCTTTAATCCATTTTGAATTTATGTGTGTGTATGGTGTTAGGGAGTGTTCTAATTTCATTCTTTTACATGTAGCTGTCCAGTTTTCCCAGCACCACTTACTGAAAAGACTGTCTTTTCTCCATTGTATATTCCTTCTTCCTTTGTCATAGATTAGGTTAGCATAAGTGTGTGGGTTTATCTCTGGGCTTTCTATCCTGTACCATTGATCTATATTTTTGTTTTTGTGCCAGTACCATACTGTTTTGATTACTGTAGCTTTGTAGTATAGTCTGAAGTCAGGGAGCCTGATTCCTCCAGCTCTGTTTTTCTTTCTCAAGATTGCTTTGGCTACTTGGGGTCTTTTGTGTTTCCATACAAACTGTAAAATTTGTTGTTCTAATTTTGTGAAAAATGCCCTGATAGTTTGATAGGGATTGCATTGAATCTGTAGATTGCTTTGGGTAGTATAGTCATTTTCACAATATTGCTTCTTCCAATCCAAGAACATGGTGTATCTCTCCATCTGTTTGTGTCATCTTTGATTTATTTCATTCATTAGTGTTTTATAGTTTTCCGAGTACAGTTCTTTTGCCTCCTTAGGTAAGTTTATTCCTAGGTATTTTATTCTTTTTGTTGAAATAGTAAATGGGATTGTTTCCTTAATTTCTCTTAACTGATCTTTTGTTGCTAGTGTATAGGAATGCAAGAGATTTCTGTGCATTAATTTTGTATCCTGCAACTTTACCAAATTCATTGATTAGCTCTAGTAGTTTTCTGGTGGCATCGTTAGGATTTTCTAAGTATAGTATCATGTCATCTGCAAAGAGTGACAGTTTTACTTCCTTTTTTCCAATTTGTGTTCCTTTTATTTCTTTCTCTTCTCTGATTGCTGTGGCTAGGACTTCCAAAACTATGTTGAATAATAGTGGTAAGAATGGATACCCTTGTCTTCTTCCTGATCTTAGAGGAAATGCTTTCAGTTTTTCACCATTGAGAATGATGTTTACTATAGGTTTGTCATATATGGCCTTTATTATGTTGAAGTAGGTTCCCTCTATGCCCACTTTCTGGAGAGTTTTTATCATAAATGGGTGTTGAATTTTGTCAAAAGCTTTTTCTGCATCTACTGAGATGACCCTATAGTTTTTATTCTTTAATTAGTTAATATGGTATATCACACTGATTAATTGTGTATATTGAATAATCCTTGCATCCCTGGGATAAATCCCACTTGGTCATGGTTCATGATCCTTTTAATGTGTTGTTGGACTTTTTGTGCTAGTATTTTGTTGAGGATTTTTCGTCTATGTTCATCAGTAATATTGGTCTGTAAATTTTCTTTTTTTTGTGATATCTTTGTCTGGTTTTGGTATCAGGGTGATGGTGGCCTCATAGAACGAGTTTGGGAGTGCTCCTCCCTATGCAGTTTTTGGGAAGAGTTTGAGAATGATAGGTGTTAGCTCTTTTCTAAATGTTTGATAGAATTCACCTGTGAAGCCATCTGTTCCTGGATTTTTGTTTGTTGGAAGATTTTTAATCACAGTTTCAATTTCAGTACTTGTGATTGGTCTCTTTATGTTTTCTATTTCTTCCTGGTTCAGTCTTGGAAGGTTGTACCTTTCTAAGAATTTGTCCATTTCTTCCAGGTTGTCCATTTTATTGACATATAGTTGCTTGTAGTAGTCTCTTATGATCCATTGTATATCTGTGGTGTCTGTTGTAAATTCTCCATTTTCATTTCTAACTTTATTGATTTGAATCCTCTGGTTTTTTTTTCTTAATGAGTCTGGCTAAGGCTTTCTTATTTACATGTTAACTCTAACTCCAAAAGAAACTTGTTTCCAACAATCATCCATTTATTTAATTGTTCAATTCCAGTAATACATATATAGCAGTAACAGAATTGCTTAGCCACTAAATATTATGCTTTTATCAGAAGCCTAATATCTCAGGTTTTTTTCAAAAAGAAATGATTTTTCTACTCTATGGTCCAGGTATATATAGCCAATTTATATATCATATTCTCTCAGACTGCTCCTAGTCCTCTGTAACAGGAGTTAATATGAATTGTTAAGCAACCTTGGTCCATTTGAACCTCCTGGAAAAACTAAGCCTTGTTTTGTACAATTCAGAGGCTTTTAAACAACACTATCACAACCTGCTATCATTAAGAGCAATTCTTTTAATTATCTCCATGGTTTTAAATAACATCTAGAAACCAACAACCCAAATTTAGAAAGCTATGTGTGTGGTGTCCCACAAAATCTTAAGTAATATATCCAATACTTCAGCTTCAGTAAAGTTAACTAAGACCTACCTCTATGCAAACACTTGACCTTCATCTCCACTGCCAACACCTCTGTGCAAGTAATCATGTCACCTTACATGAGCAAACTGCTACAATGACCTCTGAAATGATCCTTCCATTCTCCTTCTTAACTGTTGCAAACTATATTCCATACACCAGAAAGGGGAGATATTTAAAAGCATAATTGAGATCACATGTTTCTACTATGTTAAAACCCCTTCGGTTGCTTCTCATGTTTAGAATAAAATCCAGATTTTAACCGTCACTTAAAATGGTCCTACATCGTCTCTCCCCAGCTTTTCCCTGTGTGGCAGTAACATTTCAAGAAATAGAACTTCACTGTTTTTTGAAAATGCTCTTGTTGTTGTTTGTTTTTCCCTGCCTTAAGATCTTTTCATTTGTTTTTCTTCTGCCCATGATACCTTTTCCCAAATCTGTACTTGACTCACTCCTCGCCATTCTTTAGCTCAAGCTTTAACTCTCTGGATGAACTTGTGTGAGTGCTGACACCATCTCTCCCATTCCCTCTCTTTCAAATTATCCCTGTTATTTCCAATATACATTCAAATTTCAGCTTAAAGCAATCTTGTTTACTAAATAGTATATTCTAACTTGTTTGCTGTCTCTTCCTATTAGGATATAACCCCCATGTGAGGGTCTAATCATCATTGTGTATGTAATATCTATATCAGGGACTATTGAAGATATGTTACTGAGTAAGTGAATTAATGAATAAAATAAATATAATAACATTGTTCTAAAACTATGGATTTGGAGCTAATAACAAAAATGAGCATATTTTATGCCAGTTTTCAACCTTTTTTAGATTTTCCTGTGGACTTAAGTTTTGTGACAGCTGAAATTAATCAAGGATTACTTATGTTGGGCAGAGAGGGTTGGAAATTGATCTATCTATCACATAACATTCTTCATCTTGTCAAAGTGGTAGTATAGTGCACTAGAAATTGACAGGTGAAGTCATTCTCATCTGGGAAATAATTCAGCAACTTTGCTAAAATCATAAAGGTCTTTACTTTAATGGAGGAAAATGAAAGTATTACTTTAAAAAAATTAACAACCCAGGATACAGGAGGTTATTTATTTAATGACACTAAAACTTAATAAATCTGACACAAAGGAAAGCTACTTATTTTTGAATACATAAAATGAAGCTTAATTTGAAAAATTTGGCTTCACTTCATGAGAGTACACAGGCCAACTCTACAAAATAAGTTACCTTTGTTAGTTTCATGTGTTTTTGTTCTTGTTACAATTAAATCCTAGGAAAATATCCCTTAGAATTGTTATTTTTGAATTGAGGTCTTTCCTTGTTCATTTGTTTGTGAGGTTTCCTATGTTGTTGTTGTTCTTGTTTTTTAATGTCAATAGGTAAAGATATTTAAATTCAGGTATACAAATCAGTGAGTTTTAAGAAATTCTTACAGTAATATAATCACCACTGCAATCAAGATGCAGAATATTTCCAAAGCCTCAAAAAGTTCCTTCATGTTCTTTGTAGGTAATATTCTCTCCCCAAACCCAGTCCCTGGAAATCAGTGATTTGATATCTTTTCCCATGGTTTTGCCTTCTATAGAAAGTTATTTAAATGGAATTATAGTTTCAGCCTTTTCTACCTGGTTTTGCTCAAATTGTCTGCTGTTTTGGGGATTCATCCATGTGTTTGCATTTAGTGTGTTCTTTCTATTGCTGAGTAGTATCCCATTGGATGGATGCATTGCACTTTGTGTACTGAGTCACCAGTTGATAGATATTTGAATTGCCTCCAATTCTGGTAATTTTGAATTAATCTGCTATATACATCAATGCAGAGGTGCTTTTGTGGACATATGTTTTATTTGTTTAGAAGCCCAATTGCTACTATAGTAATGTTTAGCTTTATAAAGTACTGGGTCCTAGGTGTTCTTATACTGGAATAGTTAGAACTTCTCTCACATTCCTCCTTCAATACCATCTACTAGCAACATATTTACCATTCCTCTTTTCTCTTAGGCTCAGGGTAAATGTTGGTTACCAGTGACACAGGTCTAAAAATCTATTTAAGTATAAGTGATTTCTTTAGTTCATTAAATATACCTCTAAAATTTATGTTCACTTGCATAATATAGTCAGGAACTGATTTATTCTTAATAAAGATACTTGGATATAGAAAACAAAAATTTAATTCACCTTGTGATTTAATTTATTCTTTCATATACACAGATAGTTTTACATATATCTTTGTTTAATTCTTGTTTGAGATTTCAAGTCTATAACTTTTGTTCCTAAGAAGAGATGGTAGAGTCTCCTGGGATAATAGTTCAATAGGAACAGATTTTACTTCTTTCATCAGTAAATATACCAGTGAAATCACACTAAATAGGAAATTATCTACAACACAGGAGTTTTCTTGTCATTCCATCTCTTGCACAAAGAAATAACTCTGGAGAATATAATTATAATATAATAATATTGTGTGATTAATGTTGATAGAGTAGGAAACTCTATTTTACCATAAAATCAAAGAGAAAAAGCTAAATATTAAGGCAAAGACATGGAACTAAGAGAGGGTCTCTAGTACAATTATTCTTTAATATTTTCACTTTGACATTATAGAATTATCTTCCCAAAATACTAGATGCCACTAATAATTACATTTAAGCCATTCAGTTAAAACTGTGGAATAAAATGTCAATTCTTTATAATGCTATGAGCTCTTTCACTCTACTTTTCATTCTAATGATCCATCACTACTTGCATATATCTTACAGTCCACGCAAAGTTTGACTTACTATTTCTGAACAAGCCATATTATTTCTGTTTCATCAGTATGGAATGACCTTAGCTTTATTTCCATTTTATATCCATGCAAATCCATGCAAAAGAAAAACTTAAATGTCAGTTCCTTTTCATTCTTTCTCTTACCTATCCCTTACTTTTTCCTTTGCAATCCATAACCTGTGGTTTGTAATTTCAGAGTATATTTAACTGACCTCTAGTAAAATTAGCTATTTACACATTGTCCTTCATCTCCACAACTGTAGTATAATATAATTGAGGGCCATTCCTGGATGAATGCTACGCAAAGGGCTCTACTAAAGAATGAATACAAAAGTAACTATCTTTTAATTTAATAAGTGCAGGCAATGAGGGAGTTGTCCAGGTAAACAGGGGTAATTTAATGCTACTTTGACACAATTCTAACTTTAGGATGCACAGTGCATTGTTAAATACAATTCACACTAGAATATAATATACTTAATAATAGGGAAATGCATAGTATTGAGCAGTTTAAAACTTCTCAGAATAGGTAGCTGAGCAGGGTCATGCAAAGGAGTAAAAATATGATAGGTGAATGAGGAAGAGAATGCTAATTTTAGTCTGATCATACAAGCCTGACTTGTTTTTCATTAGTGTAATAATAAGCTGAATAAGGAAGGGGCAGGGCAAGAGCAAGCCAGTTACTTCCTGAAATGCAGACATGATTCAATGGCATAAGTCCTTCCTCAACAAACTTGTTCTAGATCACCTCAAGGCTCCTTGTGGCTAGAAAATAAATTAATTAAGTTTTATTACAAAAGAGGGACATGCAAATTAAGTCAACTAAGGTATACTTTTTTATACTCACTATACTGGCAGAAATTAAAAAGTCTAATAATTCTAATTATAGGCAAAACATTGGAAAATTGATAATTCTTATTTATCGAAAATGAGAGTGTAAATTGGTACAAAGTCCTTAAAAATAATTTGGAATTACCTTGTCAAGGTGAACATTTACAAACTTTTTACACAGTTATTTTATTTTTAAGTATATGGCTTAGAAAAAAATATTCTATATGTACAAAGAGACAGGTACAAAATATATTTGCTTGTACTTTTCATAATAGCAAAAAAAAATTGAAAAAGAAAAACTAAAAACAAGGCAAATATCATTGACTTGAAATGGTTAAGCGAATTATAGTGTTTGCACACAATGGAATAGTTAAGGCAGTGAAAATGAATGCATAGTCTACTACAAAAACAACATGGCTAAGTTATAGAAACAAAGTTGAGTGAAGGAAATAATTACAGAATGTTACATAGAATATGAAAACATGATGCCATTTCTTAAAGTGTAAAGCCAAGAAACACCAAATGATATATTTATGGATACCAGGTATATTGACATATATATTTTTTAAATGCAATTGAGTAATGGAAGCAAAATTCCAGGTATTGGCTTATCTCTGTAGGAAGGCAAGGAAGATATTGGAAATGAGGTCTCAGCTCAAGAACACTGAAAATGATCTTTTTAAAAAAATAATTTTCTGCTTCGTATTTCATATTGGCTTCATAATTTATTTTAATGCTGCAAATGTTTTGAAAGTGAATATCTAAAGTAAAGGATAGCTTCTTTATAGATATTTGGCATTTGTGTGAATCAGGCAACAAAAATGAAAGACCAAAGGTGTTGTTCAAAAGAAAATTGAAATAAAAAGTAAATAGAAATTAATATTTATTTTTACATATGTACTTGGAATGAAACCATGCCTTGAGTTTTTCGTATTCTTACTGCAATTAAGTGACTAACTTTTAAGAAAATGCAAATTAACAAATTTAAATACTACAATAATAACACATTTCACAGGAAAGGTATTGTTTATAAGTAGTAAAAATAGAGTATGAAAAAATTGACCAAAAACACACGCTAAGTAATGTCTACTTGTTCAGCTGCAGTGGTTGTTCTGATAGTTTCTTCAGTTTGTGTTTGGCCTATCAATCATATTAGGAATGAAAATTCAATCAATAATGTAAACATACAGCAATTTTACAGTAGATTTAGAGATATAACTGGATTGTGCTACTAAGTAGAAATGGATATTTTAAACATTTTTTTGAGAAACAGAAAGCATATTGATCTAAAAACATATAGTTCCCATGTCTTGATTAATAAGTAAATGTCATATTTTTACTAAATATACTTATAGTATTCAAGACCTCAGATGTTTCTCAAATATGTGATAATTCTGAAGCTTTAAAAGACTTATCAGAAAATGTTTAATACTTAAAACTCCTAATCATGAGGGCAACTATTTGAAAAGAAATATACCACAGAAGGAAAGTTTTTGTTATACCACGGTAGATAAAAAGAAATTTCATCTTCAAAATTCAAAGCTTGTAAATATGCTTCAAGATAGCTAAAATTTAAAGAAATGTCAGTCTGCTGAAAGAGGAAAGATCCTGTAAAACCATCATAGGGAAAAGGGAGGGAGGGGGAGAGAGAGAGAGAGAGGGAGAGAGAGAGAGAGAAAGGGAGAAAGGGAGGAGAGAGAGAGCAAGAGAAGGAAAAGTCATGAATGTTTTGCTTTGACATCAGGTTACTCAGGATGTAATCTGCATTAAAACATAAAAAGGTCATTACGTAAGTATTTACAACTCTTAGCATTTGAATGAAATTTAAAGTTTCCACATCAACTGATCAAAGATGTAAGAACCAACTCACAGAGAAACAAATAAAATGACTGTTTATATGCACCAAGCCTTAATTTTTCCATTGAAGGAATAGAAATAGTCACTCATTAGCTAGCATACTTCTGTATATGCTCAGTGGCTCTAGAAATTTTACTCTAATTTTTTTACCCCCATATAATGAGACAATATACACACACAATCACCATTGGTTGAGACAGTTGCACCATGACACAGCTTTTATTTGGGCAGTCATGTAATGGTCCTTTGAAACCAGCAAGTACTTGGGAGAGACCATACATACTGTTGTTGCAATGGAAAAAGCACAATACTCTGCTGAATTTGAAAACAAAATTATTATATTATAGAAATGTAGAAATGAAGCCTAGATATGAAATAACTCAAAGTCGCACAGCTAAGCAATGAACAGAGTGGAGATTTGAACAAGTTCCGTATAACTTAAAAAAAAAAGTGTTCTCACCACTCTTACCTATTTTCTTAGAACAGTGAACCTCTATGGGATCCCCTCAAGCCAACAGTCTCAGGGTCACCTGGCAATTTGCTGAAAATGTAAATTCTCAGGCCCCACTTAATTCATCCCTGAATTAGAAACTATGAAAGAGAGGCCCTGGAACCTATGATTTTAACAAGCCCTGCAGGTAATTCTGAAATACATTAAAGTAGGAGAACCCTGGCTTAGCCTTTGGCACCTGACAAAAATAAATTCTGGGCTCCCACATTAATTCATGTAGTCCCTGTGTCAAGCAGAGTAACGGGCACCCGATACCAATCCAAGGGGAGGACTCCAAACACTTCTGCCACTGCTTTTGGTATCTGAGTTGCCAAGGAAAACAATACAGTCAAGCACTGGATTGAACAAGGCTTTACTCACATAAAGAAGAGACCTAGCAAGATCTACTTCAATAGTTAGGGTCGGTCCCCAAGGTCAGCAGGTCCCTTGGCAGTGGGAGGCCAGTGCAAGGCAACAAGGCCCACACTCACCCTTCTCAGGGCTACAGTGGAAGGAAAGTTCTTCTGCTCCTTACAGGAGACAGATTTAACAGTGGGGTTGGCCAGGTGCCATGTGACACACACGCTTTAAGCAAAGACAAAAGAACACTGAAATATAGAAAGATACTCCCATAGGAGATGATAAACCCAGCACAGGCTGGTTGGGGCTCTGTATCTCTTGGTAAGAAAGTATTCCAAGCCCAAGGCTCATTTCTATGTAGCTGAATGTGAGTCTCAAAACTGCACTCATGAGACTGCCTTTCCCAAACACGAATTGTCTCTAAGAGGTATTGTCTCTAAGAGAAAAGGTATTCTCTTAGGGGGAACAGAACCAATCAACATATCCTTTTAAATTATAGCCATAGTGTAGAAGACATGAGAAAAGGAGAGACTCTCATTATAGTACCTAAGCCTAATTTTGTATTCTTTACCTCCCCTTGTAAATATATTGTGCTCAACACTCAGATTTCTTTTTGCTATCTTTCTATACATTCCTGTAAGTATGCCCCTTCCATTTGAGTATCTTATATAAAAAATGTACTTTGTTAAAATGGAAAACACATTTATTTTGTTTTATTTGATACTTGCAACACAAAAACCAAGGCTATACAACACACCAAAGAGTTTTATGAATGAAATAAAAATAGACCAGACAATATCTAGTTGGTGAGAAGGTAGAGCAACAGGAATCTCATAAACTTTATATGTTAGAAAACTATTTGATAATATTTGGTAAACATCACTATACATATAACATATGTATATATATATATATAGTTTATATATATATATATACCTATTATATATATATATAATAGGTAGATACACAATCGTAGGAATATATTCAAAAGAAATCTATAC
Organism: Leucopleurus acutus; assembly: GCF_964270905.1. Taxonomy (NCBI): domain Eukaryota; kingdom Metazoa; phylum Chordata; class Mammalia; order Artiodactyla; family Delphinidae; genus Leucopleurus; species Leucopleurus acutus. Next base: position 108,447,344 of record NC_139145.1, on the reverse strand, counting down.
ATATATTCACCAAAAGACAAATAAAATAATGTTCATAGAAGTGATTTTTAATTCCAAGCCCTGAAACTATAAAAACCCAAATGCCCATCAAAGGAATAATGGATAAATAAATTGTGGTGTATTTATACAATGTGTTACTACACAGCAAAGACAATGATTGAACTATACCTACATCAAAAACATGGGTAAATCTTACATACCTAATGTTTAGGCAAAGAAGCCCAAAACACAAGAGTTCGTTCTGCATAATTTATTCATATAATGTTTTAAAACAGGCAAAACTACTCCTAGATGTTAGAAGTCAGAATAGTGGTTACCCTTATTGAGGAATGTAGTGGCTAGGAGAGAGTGTGCTGGTTATATTCTGCTTGTTTTGATCTGTGTGCTGGTTACATGACTGTATTTACTTTGTGGATATCATTGAGCTGAACACTTATGATTCAGCCTTGTTTATTGTACTTCAATTAAATATATATAAAGCAAAAATAAAATGGGCTTGCTATGGCCCATGTATTATGAACCATATGAAAAAGTATATTGATAAATAACTTTTGTTATTTATCAGTTTATTTTTGTTTATGTATTTACTAGCCAGATTGTGTCATGTGATACCTGCCTTTGGGATGCAAATTCATCATTTAACTGAGAAATAAATATTTGAACTGAAGCTAAGCAAATGTGAATATACCAATACACTTAAGTTCAAAAGATAGTATGTACTTGGAAACTGTGAACCTCTCCAGACATAATATGTACTTTTACTCAGAACAGTTCAGAAATCTTAATAGGGTGCCCATATCATTTAAACACCCAGGTATGGAAGCGATAGAGGTAGAATAACATTACTTGAACTTTAATTATTTTTAAAATTTTATTAGTAAATGTAGATATCCCTACATTTCTTGGATTTTGCTATTTTACACTATTTTCTTTTGAATAGCGATAGTCAGGGTCTTTAAAATGAGAGCAAGTTGGACTAAGTTTGACCTAAGTTCAACAAGATTTCAAGATCAGGTGTTTGCAAGGTCACTGCTAAAAGTGAAGTCATCTTTGATTGAATTATTTTTAATGGGCTTTGCATCTGTAGATTGCTACTTTATAACCAAAGCTAAATGTTTCCAAAATGATTCTCCTTAGCTCTAATAAAATATTACGTATTCTCTAAGCTAGGAATTTTAAATGAATTTCTGCTAGGTGTATGGAATGAAGGCTTTGAAGAGATTATCTGGTATCTCAGGAAGTTTTTCTGGTCTAGTAAATGGTTCAGAGATTGATTGTTTATTGCTGTCTGCTAGTAGAGAGTTTATGGACTGTTTACTTATTTCAAGATGGTATATACTTTGCCAGCAAGAAAGTTTCCTGCAGAATGTCTCCTCAAGGAAAAATGCATCAGCATCTTAACTGTGAAGGCCAAACGAGATTCAGCTTTTTATACAAACTAGATTTTGAGACTATTGCAGAAGCTATCTAGTTTATTTATTTATTTAATTTAAAAAAATAGCTGGTACATATTACATGCTGCTCAGGAATATACAGACAGGAGATATTCCCTGATATTATTCATACTTATATGAGATCCAGTTTTCCACGTTAATTTTTGTTACTTTTAAGTTAAACATTCTACAGTTCCTAAAGGTTGATTGGAATAAGAATTCTTCCAAATATATTTTCCATAATTAAATAAAAATTTTCATGCAAACATTTAATAAAGTATATATTGAATGATTTATTGTGTGCTTGTCATTGTTATGGATGCTGGAAATATACACATATATGACAGGCACAAATCTTAAACCCTAGAGAAATGTCTTGATAAGAGGGAATGAACCACTGAATTAAAAACAGCATGTAATGATTTTTACAAGTTTCAAATTATTTTTGTATTTGCCACAAATATCCCCAACTGGATTTCAATTTCTACTGTGTCTCCCCCCAACCTAACTCTCAACTCCCTCTATTCCCTGTTTCATGGGGCTCTTCAAAGCATATTTGCATATTAAAACCTAGTGCTTTGGTAAACTAACAGGTCAAAATTTCTCGAACTCACAAGGCTAGACACTCCCTTTTTATCAAGAAACTAATGTTACGGGATATAATTGGTATTGCATTAATCTCAATGTTACCTACAAGAAAACTGATAAAATAGTGGAAGGATTCATTAATCTTCACACTGTTTTCCTTATTAATTCTCTCTCTAATCTAACCCTAACCCTAACTACATTTAACTACTGGAGACTGAAATTGTCAAGTACTGGCTATAGGAAATTTATATGAATTCCAGTGCATCTAATTATAATTGAAGATTCTTTCTCTAAAGATTAAAAATGAAAATAATTTGTAGATTGTTTTTACATTTTAATATACAGCACAAATATTGACATGATACATACTCAACACATTTAATTTTCCACATCCACAGGAAGAGTCATTTATGTATTCGGCCAAAAAAGATAAACCATGTACGGTCACCAAATATGTGTTGGTATCATAAAATGTAAAGGAATAGTATACAAATTAAATTGTTTTCATAATATTTCATGTCACAAGAAAGAAGAGAACTCTTCAACATGATGGTGTGCCAAATAGAAGGATACATGGATGTAAAGCTATGAAATTAATTTATTTCAACTCAATAAAGTGTCTTTCTTTCTAACATAAAACATTCCTACTAGTCATTTTGTGGATTTTCAACTGGTATGTAAAATTTCAAAAATTCAAGTGTTTTAGAAAGTTAAGAGATTTTACATGCATTTAAAAATATCTGCTGTCTTTGATACCTGAAAATAGTTACAAAAGTTGTCAAGATCTGTTTCTTATCACTTAGTTAAATCATAAATAGCTTTCAGTCAGTCATCATGCAGTCTGATTATTCTCAGTACTAATCAGTATGAATATATTCACAGGCCCTGAATTTACTTTATTGGTAGGAGTGTAGCTACAGGGATTGTCAGGAGGACAGCAGAGAGTTATATTACTTGACTACTCTGATGTAGCAATCATTGTTCACGTCTAATGAAATTACTTATATAGACCCTATTACATTATTGTCACTTAAATGTATGTGGATATTTTCCACTCCGATTAAAACCATTAAAGATTAAGAAGCATTTGCTTGACACAAATGAACACTTCAGCCCCAGTGGGCCACTTATTGCTACTATTTTAAGTAGAGAATTCACTTGAAAAATACCTAAAATTCTAAAATTGTTTCCACCAAGGGCTACTTGAGGATTTTAGGCCACGAAGTTCTTCAGGTATTCATTGAGTTATGAGAAATAATGTAGGGTGAGCTACCCATATCATGAGAGGTGCTTTTAAGGTTCACTTAAAAACTACTTTTTTTCCAAGTACAAAATTATCTTGTGAGAAAAATGAATAAGCTAAGGATTATTATTATAGTAAATAATCTGAGGCAACATGACCCTCCTATTAGACTTTGGGACAGTAGAGTCAGAATGTTTCTAAATGAGAAGAAAAAACAGTTACTTTTCCTCTGTGCTTGAATTCTCAAATTCAATTTTTCTAATATGAAACACAATAATACTGTTAGGCAGACTTAGTCCCTTCACTGTTTTGGGTTTGAGAGAACTAAAGAGAATGAAAGTGTAGATATATGTTTATAATTATATTAAAAATTACATTTTTATCTGCATAGCCATCTACTGTTTACTTATAAAATAAACGTGTAAGTAGGAGTACACATTTTGGTCACAGGAGAATTGAGATTTGAGAAATAGTTTCTTTTTTCTATTTTTGCTTATATAATCATTATTCCAACAACTGTTTGTTCAATGAATTTAGTTACCTTTCTGAACCATGTGTAGAGGTAAAGAAAATAGGAATAGGAAAGTTTGTCTAGGATTCCTTGACAGATAATCCACTGTCTCTCCTTATACTTATCTGACATTCATCTGGCATAAACAAAGACATGGTTCTTGTAATAGTTTATTAACTTGTTTATATTTAAAACTGCAATTATATCAATATGGGATACTAGAAACATAGATTATAAGAGAGTAAATGGTTTTATAAAATAATAAATGTTTATAAAACACTTTATTCTATTAATATGGAATCAGTAAACTTGGCAAGGGACAGATAGAGCAAAATTAAAATCAAATGAGAGAGATTTCTTTGAGATGAAGGCGTTGAGGGAGGTATTGTGGAGGGAGATTTGTATGGGGTGTAGAAAAATAAGTAGGGTTTGGACATGTTTCTTTGGGGAAACAGAGCGAAGATGCAGCAGAAAAAACTAAGAGGCATTTATGGGGGAAAAATGTGTTATATAGTGGCTGAAGCGTACGGGAAATAAGGTTGAAAAACTTATGGCGAAGTAAAATTACATAGATTCCAGTGTTAGAAAATCAGATTTGGAAGCATTTAGTCTACAGAGGTGATCCAAATGTTGTAAATTGAAGGTAATTACTATTGAAAAAAGCCTAGAGGAAAAGAAGAGGCTCTAAGTAGGTTTGGAGTATGACAAAAAGAAGAGAAAGAGTTAAAGAAGCAGTTAGAAGGAAGAGTAAAAGATTTTGAAGAATACCTTAGAAAGAATTGTGTTATAGAAACCAAGGAAGCAGAGAAATTCTTGCTAGGCCTATCAATAATATCAAAATATACAGAGATGCATACTGCAAATAAACAATAAAATCCAATCTTTGGTTTAGTGATCACTGTACCTTAGTAGAGATTCAGTGAGAAAGTAGATATGAAGAAACTAAGAAAAGCAATAGAATAGGACAGGAGAATTAGGATATTAAAATGGAAACCCATTCAGCCTAATCCCATTGAATCTAAAAGATGGCAGTTGGACTATGATAATACGTAAGATATGAGATAAGCAAGATTTCAATGACAAAACTTTATAGGCAATATGAAGGGGCATGAGGCTGGGGCAAGAGAACAGATGTCCAGAATTTGAAATCCTATCAGTTGTACAATTTTTAGAGAAGAGGAAATTTACATACATTTATTTCCATGAACAGCAAAGGAGAAATTGAGCACCAGAATTGAGAACACTGAGAAAATGTGAGACTAACATTCTGAAATAATCAACTCTAAGCACATTAAAATTCCTCAAAATGGTAACAGAAACAATGTTAATAGGGTTTTGCTCACTGGTGCTAGAATCACTGAGAGAAGATTAGAGAAATAGTTCTGGAATTGAGAGGTAACATTAATGATAGAGACTATATATATATATATATATATATATATATATATATTTTTTTTTTTTTTTTACAGAAAGTTTGGGCAAAGAGGAGGATTTGGATTCACTGGAGTATGTTACAATATTCTTTAGTATACTCTCCCTCAAGCTGTTTAAAAGACATTCAACATTCTGAAACATTTTGGCTAAAAGTGACAACCTTATAAGGAAACTGTTAACTAATAATAAAAATAATAACAGCAACAATTAAAATGATGATGATAATAATGGTGATAATGATGGTGCTGTTGATGAATATATAAACCCTTGACCCTTATAAACAGCTTCAACAGTGGGCATTTAAAATCTCAATCTTGGTCAAATTGCATCAGATACCTCACTGGAGTAGTCACCTGCAAACTTAAGGGCTGATATTACAAATAGAAATGAACTAAGGCGTTTTTCTTTAATGCAACTAGCAACATTTACATACTTGAAAAAAATAACAGTTTTAACATCTAAAAAAAAACACAAATTACCTATGTTGCATTCTAAAGTTTCTTTGAAATTTACCTTAGTAAGGACTTGCTATTCTGACCTCAGGTAAGCAAAATTTTTTTGCCAACATTTCCCTTCCTATAGAATCTGGATTTCATTATTTGCTTCATTTTCATCCTTACCACAGGTGCAAAGAACAGTTTCTCAGATAAGGGAAAATAAACAAAATTATACATATCTTATAGTATGAAATATTAAGAACAGAAAAAGAAGGAAAATGAAACATATCCTGCCCAGTTTTCCAAGTAAAAAAAGAGAAAAAGAAAAATAATATATTTAAATTTGGAATCAGTCCCTAATGAATTCTGAAATCTATTATGGAAAACTGTGTGTGCAAGCACATGTATAGATAGATATACGAAATCTTTCATTTGACTCACTTCCCTCTTACACCCCTTGCACTGATGCATCCCCTGTGGGCAAACCCAAAATAGCCTGCTGAAGAAGAATACTTGGAGCATGCACAGCTGTACTTGATGAGCCAGCATAGACCTGTCAGCATTCAGCAGGCTTGGCAGCTGACTACAGGTACAAAATTGAGCCCAGCCAGGATCAGCTGAGCCAAGCCGGGATCAGCAGAACCACCTATCTTAGAGCAACTCAAATTGTCATCTCACAGAATGTGAGCTAAATAAATGACTATTATATTAAGCTACTGAGTTTGGGATGGCTTATTGCATAGTAAAACTAACTAAATACAAATGCACTAAAAAAAATCAAAGTAATAAAAATCCCCCACAAAACTAATTTTTAAAATATTTAAAAATCTCTTCTAGTAATATTGGCATTGTTTGGGGAAAGGCTTGCTCCTGATCAGAAAAAAAAATTTATTCCAAATTTTAAATTTTAGCATAATTCCTCCATTCCAATTTATCAAATTAGCTGACAAAATGAATGTGAATGCAGAACCTAAGGGACTGGGAGAAAGAACTAGAAATATGAAAAATGGTGGGATTAGGACATATGGTAACCACATATCTTGGTTTGTCTAGAGCAGTCATAGTTTGTGTCAGGATTCTCAATGACCTATCTTAGCGCTTCTCCCACCCACTTCTTTCTCAAATGTGTCTGCAACTGGACAAGAGATTATGTGGTCACTCTAGTACCTGGGAATAGGTAGTATGAGTAAAATGAAACCAAAGTAAAAACCTCTTCTATTTATAGCTTTCCTTAGGCAAGTGATATTTAAGTAACACTCCTCAACCAACAAAGTACCAAAGTAGCTTCGTGTACCTTTCTTGCTTTATATTTCAAATAAAAATTCTACAAGCATAATTCCATTGTGACAATTTACTTTAAAAGATCTGAAGATATGTGATGAAGTTTTATCTATTTCCTGTTAGATGGTGCAGACTAACAATGTTAGTGGTTGAATATTTAAATGTAAGCAGAGATAAGAGTTTTTCAGAAATCATTATCTATATAGAATTAGAAATTAGAAATGCATTAGTAATCACTAGTTTTGCTAAAATTGTATGTGAAGTGCTGAAATTTTTAACTGAAAAGTATTTTTGTCTGGAGAATGATTTTCAGAAGAATTCCTCCAAATTTCAAGATGATGAGAGGAGGTGGTAAGCTAATTACCTTGATTTACAAAATTCTACTGAGAAAGCTATTTATGGAAATGACACACCTCTTGTTTTTCAACCTCTAAGTTGGTTTCTGTTAGAGGAAAGAAAAATAAAACATGAAAAGCCTATAAACCGGCAATTTATTTGTAGAAACAAACAAAAAATATTTTACCATAAAAAGTATGAGTCTATCATCTTTGTAGCTATAGTGATACATGATAATTAGATTAGGCAAGGCTATTTAAAATAATTTGATATATGGGAATGCATACATGCATTATGTCTTGCATCAGTTAATAGTTATTACTAAATAAAAGTATTTCTTAATTCAACAAGTATGATACCTTATAACTAGAAAACCGATTTGCAGTTATTCCTTTCATTGGATAAACTTTACTTAAATTTCTGAGGTAACAAAGAAATATTAAACTTTGCTATTGACTGTAATTGAACTGTGAATCTGGTTTATAGTCACTATTATTCAAACACATTATCATCAATGTCATCCATTCACATTTCCAAGTTGTAAAACTCGTAAAGTTTGTATACATTTCAAACTTCCCCTTTACTATCCTAATAGCCCATTTCCCAAGTCCCCAAGGTTTTTTTTGTTCTGTCATACTACTTTCTAAACATCCATTAATCCATGCCTTCTGCAACTTTCTTATTTTATTTTCACCTAGACTACTTTAACAGCTTCCTATGTTATTTTAATTCTTTCCTGTATTTCTCCATTCCAGTCCATCTCCTATCCTGTTAGGGGAGTGAACTTTCTAAAATGTACATTTGACTTTTTCAATCCTAAACTTTATATTACTGTTTTTTCAAACTATATTTACTAAGCCATCTGCATCAAAATCACTTGGAGAGGTTTTTTAAATATCAGTACTCATTACTTAGTTAGGGCTTATTCCATACCTTATGGTTCCAAAATCTCTGGGGAAGTGACCCCCAAATCTGTATTTTAATAAGCTCCCAAGGTGATATTTACATAGAATATGAGAACTACTATTTTAAATGAGTCAAAGGTTTATTATTTCCTTCTTGGTAAAAACTGAATGTGGTAGATTAACTAATATTCCCTTCCTCACGTCTATGTCCTAATCCCAGTAACCTGTGCACATTACTTTATATGGCAAAAGGACTTTGCAGATGTGATTAAATTAAAAACTTGAGGTGCGGAGATTATCCTGAATGACACAACAGTTCATATAGGAGGGAGGTACTGGGAGTTAGATTCAGAAGAGAAGGCAATGTGATGACAGAAGTGGAGGTTGGAGTGATGCAATTACTGGCTTTGAAGATGAAAGGGGCCCAGGAGTCAAAGAATTTAGAGAATTTGGAAAAGACAAGGAAGACAGAAAAGACAAGGAAATAGATTCTCTCTTCAGAAACTCCAGAAGGATCCAGCCCTGCCAATACCTTGACTTTACCCAAGTGAAACTTATTCTGGACTTAGGACCTCCAGAAATGTAAGAGAACAAATTTGTGTTGTTAAAGACACTGAGTTCATACTAATTTGTTATAACAGCAATAGGAACTGAATATACTGAATTTCTCTTCATGGCTCTTATGATGAGATTCCTGCTTTCCTAGCAAGACGTTTTCCCTGCCCTCCTCTACATACATTTTGGTTCCTTTTTCAAAACACCTTGCTCTGTTTTGCTTTCTTACTTCATTCATGCTATTCCTTTCCCCTAAATATCCTACATTTTTCCCACTAGGATTAAGAAAGATCCCCTTGTTTTCCAAGACTCAACTTCGATTTGAGCTAACCTAGAAAGTTTTCCTTAGGCCCCTATTGTGAAATGATTGACTGGAACATTTTAGTTTTCACAATTTTCAGATTCTTTTTGGTGAACATTAATATCTGGTGTGCTACTGAGAAAGTAAATCTTAATTCCACCTCTACCAAAAGTAAAAATTTTATTAGGACAAAAGTACAGAAACTGTCATAAAATTTATTCTTGTAAGTTTGGTAAAATACTTTCTATGCATAAATACTTCACTTGAAGTAGATGTAACAATATTACTGCAACAGTTTCAGGTAATCATCATCAGCTAATTAGTCATCTCAGATAGCTGAATCCTTAATTATGTTGGGGGGCATAAAACTAAATGGAATCATAAGCCTGGAGTACCACTAATATTATTGAGCCATAAGATTTGCCAAATTTTTATACCAAAATTTACTTTTATTATAAATCAATTGCTGAAGTAGGGATTAAATTAGTTTACACGCAGACTTTTAAAATATGATTATGTTAATATAATGATTCCCTTCATAGGTGTTTTACAATTTTTGTTGATATTGTACATAGCTGGATATAAAGGAATGCTAGCTATTCTACCGAATCATATTTATTACACAGAACTTGATTATAAAAAATTAGTTAGAATGACATTTTATAATATTGATTGCAGCATTATTTCAAGATTAGTGATAAGAACAACTTAAAATTCTTATAAAAGTAACTGAGGGTATATGCATAAATAAAACACCAGGGTTCCTGAGTTAACCTAGATAAGAAGAAAGGTGTATCAAGCAGAAAAGACAGGTTATGTTGCTTTTGTTTGTTACGTGATGGGGAGTTGATATCTGTTTGTACGTGTGCACACTTGTACGTATGCAAACTCTCTGTGCATTGATAGTAACTAAACCCTAGAATATCTTATGGTAACAGTAGCCTCATGGTCAAGGTAAACATTTTTTCTACAAGTGAAAACATTAGCCATTGAACAATTACTATGTATCAAGGATTATGCCAAGTACTTCATAAGCATTGTCTACATTAATTTCTCATAATAATTTTGTGAGGTAGATTACCCAAGGTAATATAGAGCAGTAATGTAACATCATGTGATCCAATTTTTAGGGTCTATAAAATTTAGCATTATATGGCTATTTCCTGCTAGTACCCCAAGTCAACGTTTGTCACATCCTTACCATTCAGCTGGAGTGAAGGGAAGCCCTCTGGCAAGCTCTTCAGATACTGGCTCACTTCTCATATTCTTATGAAAATACAGCTAGGGTTGTTGAAACTGTGGACCTTTCAGACATTCCAAGGATGTAAAAATGGTTTTCCATTTATTTCTCTATTGAAATTGTTGGTTTCTAATGACTGATTTTCCAAATGATACAAAATAATGAACATGTGTTTGAGTTGGCCATGATATGAAGAATCAAATTTATGCAGTGACTGAATTCAAATCATTTTCACTGGTAAACACATTAAGCCAAAGGAATTTTTAATTGTTAGAACCTTATTTTGAATCCTCCATCAAGAGTACCACATTTGGACCATTAACTAAACTATATATGAACTTATATGGTATTCAACATGAATAATTTTCATTGACTCTATAAAATAAATTTCATGTTGATAATTATATAAATTACTAATTTACAAATTTATATGATCTGAAGCACTGCTTCTGAGTATGTGGCAATAATGTTTATGATATTCATAATCATCAGATATCTAGCTTTCAGAGCATTTGCACATGCCTTTTCTCTCTTGTCTCCCTAAGAGGGCTTCTTTGTTCCTCCAGCTGGCAATTAAAGTTTCATAGGATCAGATAGAAATTGCTTACATTTTAACCTGTATATTCAGGAATGACAATTAGTTTTGCAAACTGGACACATTAACGGAGTCTTTACATGGTTGGGGAAATGATCATAAATATAAAATCAAAGAAGTCTGGCTTCATGGAAATAAGGATGAAGTCCTAAAATAAGCTTGGTACAATGTACTATCTTTAAATATCCACCTTTGCCTTCTAGCAGAATATTTTTGTATGGAGAATAAATATTTTCATCATTGCTACATCTTCTGAAAAATACCAGGAATCCCAAAATCTCATTGGAAGGCCACAGTGCATAAGTAATTGTGTTAGCTAATTAGATATTTGGAATTATTAGTATATATAGAGATGGAAATATGGAACCAAACTTATTTGTACCTAATTAAAAAATGTTTTAAAATGTTTCTTTTGCAAAAATATTATTCATAATAATTTAGGAGTTTAAAATTTTGAGTGTTTAAAGAGGATACTCTTTTGAACTCTTCTATATTTTGCCTTTTTATAAAGAGCTAGTAAAGAAAACTGTTCCCATAAACTTGCAAAATCTTCCATATTCCAAGCAATCTGTCCAGCTAGAATGGCATCCATCTGCATAGGCTGGTGAACTCATTTTAGTTTGGGATTTTATTCATGCAAAACACATGTACTATAATATGTGCTTAATAATCTCTATGGATTTGCAAGATAAATCTGCTTCTCTAAAAATCTTCATGCTGTCAGTCATCATAAAACTGTCAGTTTTTCTTTTTGCTATTATACTGGGATGTTCTAAAGATAGATATATTTTTTAGAACCATTGTGTTCACAGAGATGTACATTGGCCCAAGAGGGAAAAATGTGTTGGCAAAATGAAATCATATCTCATAAAAGCCATTTTTACATATTGTGAACCAATGTTTTTTTAAGATTGGGCACCTGAGGGCTTCCCTGGTGGTGAAGTGGTTGAGAGTCTGCCTGCCGATGCAGGGGACACGGGTTTGTGCCCTGGTCCATGAGGATCCCACATGCCACGGAGCGGCTGGGCCCGTGAGCCATGGCTGCTGGGCCTGCACATCCGGAGCCTGTGCTCCACAATGGGAGAGGCCACCATAGTGAGAGGCCTGCATACTGCAAAAAAAAAAAAAAAATTGGGCACCTGCGAAATATAAATGAAACTGTTAGATTTCTAGAATGCTATTGTTTGTGTAATGTGACTCTTATGGGGCATGTCCAATTGCTGATTTTTTTTGCTTTTTTGTTTTTTTTATATTTTAAAATACTTTACCTGAGTTAAAGAGACAGTGGATTTTATTTTTACCTTAGTACATTATAATTTTTATTATTCATTTTACTGCTTAAGGTATAGAGGGATCTTTTTTTTTAGTTTTTGTTCTGTTTTTTGTTTCTATAGAGCAGGTTCTTATTAGTTATCCATTTTATACATATTAGTGTATATCTGTCAATCCCAATCTCCCATTTCATCACACCACCATCACTCCCCTGCCATTTTCCCCCCTCAGTTGCCAAATTTTACTTGCCTTGGGCCTACACGGCTCATTAGCCACAGAGTGTATTTCAGCTCAGATTACCACACAGAATAAACTTTTGTCGTTTTTTTTTCCTTTAGTTCAGTTGACACAGCAGTGGTTTAGGCTAAATGTTCATAATTTTATGATAAATCTGTGCATATAAACATTTAAGGGACCATAACAAACCTAATATCTTATGCTGTTGGTAGAGATTGTCTCCTGCTTTGTATAATTTTACCATGCTCTCAAATTTTCACTTGTTTTACAACCAAATCTTTTCACTTGCCTCACAAACCAAAACAGTTGAGTTTAAATGATTTTCTTAAGGAAGTAAAAAAACTGCAAATGGGTTTTAAATTATTGAAAATTAGAATCTACCTATTCTAACTAGAAAGAATCTAGACCAACTCCTTTATTTATTTATTTTTTTTTATTTATCTTTTTTTGCGATATGCGGGCCTCTCACTGTTGTGGCCTCTCACTGTTGTGGCCTCTCCCATTGCAGAGCACAGGCTACGGACGCGCAGGCTCAGCGGCCATGGCTCATGGGCCCAGCGGCTCCGCCGCATGTGGGATGTTCCCGGACTGGGGCATGAACCCGTGTCCCCTGCATTGGCAGGCAGACTCTCAACCACTGCGCCACCAGAGAAGCCCCAACTCCTTTATTTTTTAGATGAAGATGCTTGAAACAAAATCTTTAAACTTACCTGAAGTAACTCAGGTCTATAAAGTGAGAGCTGGGAAAAGATTCAGATATTCTTATCCTGATTTCATTATTCTTTCTTCTAAATCATACTTCTACTATCTATTTGATAATAGATTCTTTTAAATGTTTTATGTTTTTTAGCTTTATTGAGATATAATTTACATACAACATTGTGTAAATGTAAGGTGTACATGTTGATTTGAAGCACTTATTTTTTTTATCCGTTCATTCATTGACAGACACTCTGGTTGTTTCCATATCTTGGCTATTGTGAATAATTTGCAATGACCATTGCAAATATCTCTTCAAGATTCCTTTTATTTTTTTCATTTCCTTTTGAAGTGGTGTTGCTAGATCATATGGTAGCTGTATTTTTAATGTTTTGAAAACATTCCATACTGTTTTCCATAGTGACTGTACCAATTTCCAGTCCTACCAACAGTGCACAAGAGTTCCTTTTTCTCTACATCTTCACCAACACTTGTTATCTCCTATCTTTTTGATGATTCTAACAGGTGTGATGTGATACTGTGATTTTGATTTACATTTCTCTGATGGTTAGTAATGCTGAACACATTTTCATGTATCTGTTGGCCATTTGTAAGTCTTCTTTGGAAAATGTCTGTTCAGTTCCTCTGCCCATTTTTTATTAGGATTGTATGGGGTTTTGTTGCTGTTGTTGTTTTTATTTATTTATTAAATTATTTTGCATTCAGTTGTGTGAGTTTTTTATGTATTTTGGATATAACCCTTTATCAGATACATGTTTTGAAAATATTATCTCCCATCCTGTAGACTGCCTTTTCATTTTGTTGATGGTTTCCTATACTGTGCAGAAACTTTTTAGTTTGGTATAGTACCACTTGTTTATTTTTGCTTTTGTTACCTTTGTTTTTTGTGTCATATACAAAAACTCATCGTCAGGACCTATGTCAAGGAGCTTACCACCTATGTTTTTTTCTAGGAGTATTATGGTTTCATCTCTTACATTCAAGTCTTTAATCCATTTTGATTTTTTTGTATGGTGTAAGATAAGGACCTAGTTTCATTCTTTTGCACGTGGTTATGCAGTTTTACCAACATCATTTATTCAAGAAATTATCCTTTCCTCATTGTATTTTCTTGGCTCCTTTGTCATAAATTAACTGACCATATATGTATGGCCTTATTTCTAGGCTCTCTGTTCTGTTCCATTGTTCTATGTATCTGTTTTTATGCCAAAAGCATATTTCTTTGATCACTATAGCTTTGTAATATAGTTTGAAATCAGGAAATACCTCCACTATTTAAAAAGGAAAAAAAAGTTAACACAGGTTGATAGGAAAAACATCATCTTATTTTGGTAGGTAAATGGAGAGTAGTGATAGTATTTCAGTTTTTAAAATGTGGAAATTAAATCAAAATTTGAATTTGTTTAGAATTGGATGTATCTTCAGGGAAAAAGTGATAAAAATTGGAAATCAGAAAATTATATTTCTAATTCTTATGATAATAACAATTTAATAGGATAAGAATAAAATGTTAATTGCAGTTGATGACTATCTACCATGTCACAAAATTCAGCTCCCTCTTTATATTAAAGAACTCAATTTGTGGGAGTTTCCAAGCTTACAGAGCTAGTTTAATTAATGAATCTGTTCTTGTTTCACAATCTTAGTCATGTTTATCAACTACTCCAATTTTGCTATACATACAAGAAAATCTTCATTTTCAAGAAGGCAAGAAACTTACTCTTTGTTTTGTGCCAGTTTCAGCCTATCAATAACCAGGTTGTAGCTGGACCAGCCCTTGTGGTTCTTATTATGATTGTCAGATGCCATCAGCAATAACCATCAGGAAACTTTGAAAGAGAGAAGGTTTATTACTTACAAGTCCTGGAAATTACATGCACACCTGGGGACACACAGCAAGGTTTCAGTTAGTGAGAGAAGAGAGTACATGGGCCTGGGGTTCTGCTTTTACTGGGATCCATGGTGAGGGCACCTAGAGTTTCATCACTCATTTTTTATTGTTGAGTTTAAAACATAAAAGTGGTAATTTAAAGCATAGGAAGAGTAAAAACAAGTGGCTCAAATGGTCAATTAATGAAATCAACCAAGATCCTTAAAACAATGGAGCATCGGTGGGGTGGGGGGAGCTGGCCTATCTAGTCATGTGCCTGGAGATGTGTTTATTCAAGATGGCCGTTTTTGAAGTGGATGCCTCAGCAATCAAGGCAATCAAAGCTTAAGTCAGACACTTGTATTACAAAAAAAGAAAAAAAAATGGACTGGTCTTATACTACAGTTAGAATAGAGGCAGAAAAGTATCTATTATCCTTGGAAGTCATAGTGAGACTGAGAACTGGACCAGAGAAAATTAACAGATGTAAAATTTGATATACATGGCAGCCCCCTAACTGCCTTACTTTCCTCCTAAGTTTTTAATGTCACTTAGGGTCCATTTACCATCTCTCTCTTGACTTAATCTGTCACCATCTGACTAAAACTAGCACTACTTACTGAGCACCAATAGTATATACTCACTGTACTATGAGAGAGAAAAACTAACACAGTTCTTTTCCAATTTTAATGGTCACGCAAATTACATGGAGGATCTTGTTAAAATGCGGATTCCAACTCAATCAATCTTGAGGGCCCTGAGATAGCATTTCTAACAAGCTTGCAGATGATTCCAACACTGCTCCACATATATTGATCATCAGCTATTTCAACTATGCATGTTTAAATGACTTACTCAAATTTCTTAGCTATATAATTAACAGAGGAACGTGATTCAAATGCAAGTATGTTTTACTTGAAAAAAAATTACACAGTGCTTAACAATAAAAATAATAGCTAATATTTATTGAGATTTACTTTCTGCCAGGTATGATGCTAAATTATTTAGATGCCTTCTTTTGCATAATACTCATGGAAATCCTTAGAAATAGTCACTATTCTTAAGTCAGCATAATAGATGAGGATCTGAGACAAAGAAAGGGTGAGCAATTTGACCAATATCATAGAGATGTCAATAATCAAAACAATACTGCACCCCGGCATCTAACTATAGAGCCTATGCTATCAAACACCATGTTACACTGTTTCATAATTAGAAATTAAAATTCAAATATTTTCCACTACTCTATTTCTTACTGTGCTCAGGCTAAACACAAGGATAGACTCATTGGATGGAGTCTTTGTACCTTATATGGAATTAATTAAATTCTAAACTTTCATTTGTCTTGATTTTAAAGTTAAAACTACATGTGTCTTTATTTTGCAAAGTTCCAAATGGCAGGAATGACTCAAAATCATCAATTCCTCTGGTGAGAATAGGAAGAATAGTCAAACCTCCACCCATTAAACGTATTTACAATCCAAGTATCAAACCTCTTGTGTTATAGGGCTTCGCCTACCAGAGTGATATTTCTCAAACCCAGTTGTTCAATCTAAGTTTCTATTGACAGCTACAGACCACAGCAAGTACTTAGTGCTGTCTGAGGAAAAGGTAGATAGGAAAGTACAAGAGCAAAATGTGAAAGGCCTTTTTGAGAAATGATAGTAATGTTCAACTCATGCATTCTGAGACAATTAACCCTGATCTAAGTACTGTGCCAGTCTGCTCCTGTAGTAGCCACTTTTTAGATGACCTTATTAATTTCTCATTCTCTCTGGGTACAACTGTGAGTAGGTTCACATCGTGTGATGTCCTTCTCTTGTAAAGTGATTGGTCAAAGAATGCACATCTTAAGTAAGTTGAGACAGAGAATCATTAACTTCAGGTTGCTAAAGCTGTAAACTGAAATTTGATCAAATTACACCAAGAAAACATGGGACATGAGGCAGATATTTTTCAGATAGAGAAGAATGAATCAAATTGGGCCACAGAGAACTATCCAATGCCAAATAACAACCATTTTTTGATGCCCAATTGAATCTATACTCATGGATTTTGTAAGATTGCTCTGAGCCTTAAAATGAATTTCTCTTTCCTGCTTAGGTTAGCTTAGTGTTACTTTTGCTATTTACAACCAAAGACACCTCTTGAAAACAGCTAATTTCTTAGCTTCATAACCTTGAGTACAGTCCTTAGTTCTCTAATCTTCTCTGAACCTCAGCTCAGTCACAATTTTACCTTCTTGTACGAGTGCTACAATTAAACCAAATAATTCATGTACATTTGTAAGTTTAATACCTGACCAAAAGTAAGGCTCAGATAATGCTGTTGTTGTTTATCAAAACAAACAAACAAATAAAAAAATACCTTCCTTATTTTTATCATGGTCCTTTGTTTGCATTTAAGAAGTAGGGCAGGGTCTTTTGCTATTGTTTTAGGGACTTTTCACATCTAGGTACCACAAGCTGCCAAAGTGGAAAGTTTTATTAAATATCATTGCTATATTTTATCATTTACTACTCAAAATATAAAACACTTACTATAAATGTCTATTACTTACAATTATTTGTGTAAATATTTCTGATCTGCAAAGGAAAGCTGATGTGTAAATTGGAACACACCATATTTCTGTTACACTTTCTAAAATTATGACAGATATATTTTGCAGCATGATACATATTTTAACATTCTGTCTTTGTGTATAGTTGCTACTTTAAGGAAAAAAGACTCAAATAATATATTATTTACTAAAATTAGTAGTAAATACTAAGAGGTAAATACTAGGATTGTAATTCAACCCTCCTAGTGCTACTAAATGTATTGTAACAATTGGCCCATATTTGAAAATAATAACTTTGTTAATTCTACAGAGAATTCCTTTACAATAAATATCATTCATTATAAAGATATTCCTTTGGGTGAGTAGTTTTTTTTTTTTTGCCTGAAGTGTTATATTTCTAATGCTTTCTCTCATGAACAAATCTCTAAAGATTTCAAGGTGGTATTATGTAATAATAAAATAAATGGGTTACAATTATGATAGACTCTTACATGTCTGAGACATTTTTAGTGCCTGGAGCACACAAAATTCAAAATTGTACAAGATCATCTCTAGTTGCAATAGTAGTAAACATTCTCTGTGTTTTTTTTCTAAACCCATGAGTCACTTCAATAGGGTTTGGTTAGAAAGAAGGAACAGTTGACATTTTTATAAATGTTCTACCACTCAGTCAGAGGTCAGTTATGTTCCACAGAATGAATTTGACGGGACCCGCTGCAAGATAAACATTTAAAAAATTCTCTGCTGTAGCTTCAGTTATCTTCTCACCTTTAGGACAGAATTTTGTATTATAGTCCTTTTCCCACATTCAAAAAGCATATGACTGGTGGTATATTTTGTTAAATGCATAAGATATTGCCTTTTTGTGTGTGAGGGAGTAGGGGTGAGGGTACTTCCATCACTGTCAAAATCAAAGGGTAAATTTCAACAACATTAAAAATCACAGGGGTAGAGCATTAGAAAAATGTCTTGACTCTTCCACCTTGGGCTGCTCTTTGTCCTTCCCCTCTTCCTTTTGTCAGATGAAAAGTTTGAGGGGTGCTCTGAGAATAGGAGAAGGAAATTAACTCTGCTTTGAGCATAAGGCATAATTTAAGCTAATGCTCATCTCACTTCCAAGAAATTCTCAAATGGTAAGAAATAGATCAGTCTCTACTGAAGGTATAAAATATAAGTCACAGATTTAGTCTTGAATTCTAGAGAGAGAGAAGTACATTTTCTTTTTGTGTTAAAATGTGTGGATTATAAATTGTTTTATAATTTAACCAAACCTGTGTTTCAAATATATAAAGACTATTTTTTCAAATATGTTATTTAAAGTATATTTTATAACTTATAATATCTAGAATCCCAGATAAATATATATTATAAATATATTTATTTAACCTCATCTTCATATATAGGTATGAAATATATGTAACAAAGATTTTATTGCTACATTTGAAGTGTCTCTGAAATTATTTTGGTAAGAAATTCAGCAAACATTTCTTAATCCTCTCTTTTGGAGCATGCTATGGGTTGAACTGCATCTTACCTAAATTCATATGTTGAAGCTCTAACCCCCAATGTGACTGCATTTGGATATAGGGCTTTTAGGAATTAATTAAGGTTAAATTAGTAACAATTCATAATAAAAATAATGAATAATAAATAATAAAGGTTAAAAAAGGGTGGGGCCCTACTCCTATGTGATTAGTGTCCTCATAAGAAAAAGCACCAGAGAGTGCTCCTGCACATGTGCTAACTTGCTCTCTCTTTCTCTCTCTCTCTCTCTCTCTCTCACCTCTATATCTCTTTCTCCCTTTCCGCATACACAAAGAGGAGGTCATGTAAGCACACAGCAAGATGACAGTTGCCTGCAAGCCAGGAAGATATCCCTCACCAGGAACTGAATCAGCTAGCACCTTGATCTTGGACTTTTAGCCTCCAGAACTGTGGGAAAATAAATTTCTGTTGTTTATAACACCTAGTCTATGGTGTTTTGTTATGGCATCCCAAGTTGACTAATAGAGAACATATGTGAAAATAATAATCCAGAAGGTGGTATAGATATTCTTACTATTATCCTTATGTAAAGATGTAAAAACCTAGAAAAAGAAATGAGGTATAGGAATACTTATATTTTGAGAATAATTTGTTAATACCACTTCATATACTTTGCTGCACACCTCTAATCAAGAATTGTAAAGCCAAATCTACATTTTATGCTTATTTCCTTTTCATTTTAAAATCTTGTCTTTCAATTACCTGATTCAGCAGTTTACATATCTTTTTTTTTTATTACCTACTCCTTCTAGTTTAAAAAAAAATGTCAAGAATAAATAAAGGAAAAGATATACATGTTCTACTATACTAACATAATGTATATTGGAAACAAATATATTCATTTTAAAAAGGTGAGTTAAAACTTGAATAGACATTCTAATTATTTTTCTCATTACCCTAACAGCTATCTTGTGCATCTCCTAGAGCACAAACATTTTATTTGAGACCAATGCACTAACACATGAATCATTAAAGCTTCAAGTTGTTTCACATTATATGTCTTCTTCAAATAATTAAATGATTTTAGAAATGTGTAGGGCATTCTAGAGTATCAAGAATTGATACTCAATAGTACTGATTTCTCTTTTCTTCTAAGTATTATCTCCCCACCCCAGACTGTTCTCAGAATTTCTGAAAATTTGTCTATATTTTTACTTTTAGAATTGAATACTGTCAGCCCAAGAAAACTTTGTATATAATGACAGGTACAGTTTGAAAATTTAAACTTGTTTGGAAGTATATTCATGAGTCCTTTTTCCTTTATGCAGTTAATGTAGCCTGTGCAAACTTATCACAGAGACACAAATCTTCATTGCATCTACAATAACTAAGATGATGGAGCAATGAGAACTGTGTGTGTGTGGCATCTAAACACTTTCACGATAGGAAGCATTCATCAAATTAATAATAAATTTCATATTTTTAAGTTTTAGAAATAAGAGAATAATAAATATTTACAGTGAAAGAGGACTGGATTTATTATTTTGCTCCTGATCACAGTTTGCCCTCTGAATCATATTATGTGATTTTATAGTATTTTAGATTAAAAAAAATTTTTTAAGCAATCAATTCATTATGCATGTTTCTTTGATATTGAACATGATACCATGTGCTGTATATTTGAATTCCAGTCCTCAAACTTTTGTGCTGAATCAGATCATAAATCAGAATACCCCCACTATTTTTGTGAGTTTTATGGCAATGAATGATGTTATGAAGAATATATGAGGGAAAAATCTCCACTAACTACATAATTATTGCATTTTCCAAAGGAATAAATCCTTGCTACCTAAGACCAGAAGTATAAAGTTCTCAATATTATAGAATTCATAACTGACAGGCACAGTCCAAAGGTCTTAATAATGGGGGAATGTTTTCCAGGTTTTAAAATGTAAAAATGGACCAGGGAAGGAAGATTAATAGAGCTCAAGCCAAATACACCCCTGACTCTATGTGTACCACCCCAGGATGGATTTGGGTCTTTCTTATTGATTGAACAATGGAATTTGGGCTTCTTACATAATAAGAAGTTTACATATTTAGAAGTTTACATATTTATTTACCTAACTTGAAATCAACAAGTTAGTTGTGATTAAGCCCTGTAAAACAATATTAAAATATTTGATGTTTACACACACACACACACACACAAACACATATATTGGTTTGGCCAAAAAGTTCGTTCGGATTATTCACAGGCTGTTATGCAAAACCCAAAAGAACTTTTGGCCAATCCAATATAAACATATTTACTGTTTCATTCATTTATACTCAGGAAGAGGGTAGTTCTTTTCCACTTTTATCCAGGTAATTTGGGTAAATACATAGGATCATGGAATCCATGTTCAAATTTTATTGAAATCTTTTTGAGTGTGCAATATTTAAGAGACAGGCCTTGCTATACAAATTCAGAGAGTATATAACCACCCAACCTGAAAAACACAATTTATTCAGCTGAATTAACACATGCTGAGGGTGATATAATTTTTTATGTATAATTGTTGAATAGGTCAGTTTTAACTTTATTTAGACACATGCTGAACACTTAACAAGAGTTTTATTCATGCATCTCAACTTCCAAACTTCATAAATATTGATTTAAAGCAGAGCATTGGCTTCATTTTTTAAAATATGCAGTAAAAATCTTAGATGTGTTTAAGTTGAAAATGTTTTGGAAATATGTTTTAAAATATTTTAAAACATTTTTAAATAGGAAATATATGCACATGCAATGAAATGTATCACCTTTCCACCATACCTCTCAGCTTTTCAGAATCCCTCTTTTTACTGAAAGTAGATTTTTGTTTGCTTACAGACTTCCATAGAAAACCCATGAATATTCTACCATATACACAAATATAATACACTTTAACTCAAATGATAACATAGTTTGTATACAAATAACAGTATAATTAATGTTCTGAAACTTGCGTTTTTATTTATAGTTTTAATGATATATTTAAATTATTCTTATAAAATGCATAGAGTTGGCACAGTTTTTAATGGCTACTGATATTATGTTGCATAAATAACCTATTTTTACTAAAGTCACTTGTTATTTTACTTTTAGATTATTTCCAGAGTTTTGCAAGTACTGACAGTGTTGAAGTACACATGTTCATTTCATGAATGTATAAATATTTCCAAATGTATATCAAAGATAATGTCATATTTTTAACTTTGTCAGACATTGCCAATTTGTATCCCATAGTCTGACTCAATTAACAACCTTACTGCTTGATTATATGTATGGGTGCCAATTTTCCCACACTCTCCCCTGTAACATTATCAAGTTGTTTGAGTTCTATTAATTCAAAGCTGAATTGCTTCAAATCATGTAACAGAGTTCTCTCACTATAGCTCTCATTTACAGACATGCCAATAAATTTAAAGTCTGTCCTTCTTCGACTATAAGTAGAACATCTCTTTGATTTTAGTGTCTAATTTTCATGTGGTATTTCATGGTTTAGGCCTCACATACATATCTTTCAAAACAGTTTAGTTTTTTGGTCAGTGTTTATAGAAGTATAATATATCTTATATCTACATCCTCAAAACTAAATAGTACATTAAAAGTTTATATGAGTGAACAGTCTCTATTTACAATCACACATCAGCATCAAATGTATTGATATTGGAAACATGAAAATTGTTAACTAAGATCATGAGCAGTCTTGGGTATTGATAATGCTAAATAAAGGCCTTAATGATTTTAGAGTGAGTTTGAAGAATTCTCTCCCACTGTCAGATTGTTCTGACATATACTGTCTTTCATATCTGGTTTCTGTATTTGTGCATTTTTACAACAACTTCTATCTCATCAAGATTTTCTAAGGTTTAGCAAATGAAGGAAAGTAAGCAAAGTTAATACAGTAAAAGATATTATGCATGCAAAGCACTTGTTTGTTCATTAATAATAATAATTTCAACTGTTTAGTGAATTGGAAACAAAGTTTAAAGTGGTTTACAAACTAATGTGATGGTGGTTTTTTGCTTATTTGTAGGCATTTTATTATGTTTTAGTTATTTTGGGATTTGGAGTTTACATTACCCATTATAACTCATTCTAATTGGGAAGAACATGTGATTCTTCTAAAACATATATTGTCTTTAAGTTATGAACATTCACAGATATATGTACTGAGCATATGAGTGGTTATTGCCTTGACAGCTCAGAAGCAGTGGACAGCAGTTCCACTCCATTGAAACAACTGTTCTCAGATACTCAGAACAAGTCATTTTGGTCTTTGGAAATATGGTCTGAATACTGGACATTTAGTATTATCAAATTCTTCCAAAGTTTTTCTAAATCTCTCTCAAATAAACTAGCTATTTGTGTCTACAGTGTTTGCATTAATATCATATCTAACATCAATCTCTGTGTTTCACAGCAGAACTATATGATTGGTGGAAAGTTTTCAATAGACATAGTAAAAGTATATACTTCCTTTAATTAAACAGGATTCAGACTTATGAAGAGAGTTACACGAGGCAGGAGAATAGAGAAGCTCAAATTCCCAAAAGGTTGAAGAGTTGATAATAATGGTAACTCATGGGGAGGAACAACTGCCCTTCACCATTTTCAAAGGAGTTTCAGTGCTTCCCTGTTCTTTATCACCACCCCCATTTACAACTGCGTGTGTGCATGCATGCCCACAGGTGTGTCGACTCTGTTTTACATATCTACCTGGCAAATAACTGGTGTAAAACTCAGCACATTGCTGAGTATTCACTTTGAGACTGACTAAATTCAATTCAGGAAAAAATCTAATTCAAAGCCACCACTCACAGATCAATGCATTAGCACAAGTACCTTTTGGTATGCTGAATAAAGAATATCAAAAACAAATGTTTTTTTTAATGTGATGAGATAATGTATTTTAATTATTAATAAATATATTTGTTCCCAGTATTTTTTAAAGCCCATGACCCATCGTTGTTTTCAAGAGGCATATAGTGTACTTTATGCTCATTGCCTTGAGTAAGAAATGACACACCAAAACAAGATAGGCAAGAATTTGTTCCCCTTCCTTGATTTTTGAGTTCCAAAGTTTATACCCTTTAAATTAAAAAAATTGAACTAATTTATGTTCATATACAGAAAC
Source organism: Leucopleurus acutus (assembly GCF_964270905.1). Lineage (NCBI taxonomy): Eukaryota > Metazoa > Chordata > Mammalia > Artiodactyla > Delphinidae > Leucopleurus > Leucopleurus acutus. Next base: position 108,423,176 of record NC_139145.1, on the reverse strand, counting down.
AAATATTTAATTTGATGCTGAGACACACGGTCAGAGCTGTTTCCCCTGGAATTTGAAAGTATATTCTAGATTAAGGAAGTAAGCACATCAAAAGAGAAGCAAGGAATATATTTAATGGATCCCTGAGAAAAAGATAGCAGGTAGAAAGCTATGTCCTATTGCTTCTCTCCAAGTCTTGGCTTGGTATGAGGAACTAAAACCTCAGGTTTTCCAAGATCTGAGAGCAGATAGGCAAATGTGTCAGCTCCCAGAGCTTGGAGAAGAAGGAAGGTCCTGTGAAGAGCATAACATTAATTATCACCCAGTGGAGAGGTCCAGAAAAGAACATTGAGTTTAGTTATACCAAATTAAATCAAAGAAACATGTCTTACATATCTGAATTTATGGATTTCAATTGACAACTGTTACATAGAAAGGATTTTGAAAAACATGAAAAATTAGCTAGATTAACAACCAATTATATATTTTACAAAGAGAAACTAGAGATGCCAACTAAAAACATTCTTCATTTGAATGTAGTGTGAATAAAATTGCTCTTGAAGAATTAGTAATCCATTAACTATGCCAAAAGGAAGACCAGTAATAAATATCTTTGTTTGACTCATACATTGACTTATTTACGGTGCATCTATGGAGGATGTACTGTAGGAAATTAACTATGACATGTGCTGGGGACATTATAAATTGAAAAGTTTCTCTCCTTAGGCAATGTGTCTGTGTAAGCATCAAATACCTGCTTATCAACATGATTTAATGAACACTAATAGGGTGAAATGAGATGAAAGAATCACCATGTCTACTTTACAACAGACTTCTTAGAATATTTAATACAATGTACTCTTTATAATTTTAAAGGGATGCCTCATATTCCTCAAAAGCAAATCAGTGACCAAAATGTACTGGAGGGAATTATAACAACCTAAATAATCAAATGAAATTTTGTTATATTTCTCTGTCATGATATTGACATAAAGTAAGATGTACATATATGACTGATTAACATCTTTTAGAATATTATTGTTTTTAAAATCTGCCATTGTCCACATAGAAATATATATTTGAAAAAAAGTTTACAGAGTTCAGAAGTTAAGGATTAAAATTGTAGGGGCATTTAGAATTATAATAAATATCTATATTAAAAATATAGCCTAAAACAGTTAGTGACATTTGTGACATTCATGCATACATTTAGTTTTATTTTGTCCTTAATTCTTTATAGAAGCCTCTCAAGAGAGAATACAAAGTGTTCTTTGAAATCTAAGTGGTGACCTACATGGGGATAATTATGAAAGTATGACTATTCTGTGGGACAATATAAATGCTATACAGTTGAAGAACAGACATATAAACCTATGATTTAAAAGATGGCAGTATTTCATGGTGTTTTGTTTCTGCTTGCATTTTTGTAATATTTTTCAAATTATAGAGCTTAAGGAACAACTACAGTGTAGGTCAAGATTATATTACCAAAAATGGAATCACTTCTAACTGAAACATGGTATATAACGAGAATGAAACTGTCTTGGTGTCACAGTTCATGAACTGTATACTTTCCTTATGTCTATAAGTGGAAAGGACATTAAATTATTTATTTCTGAGCTTTTGCCTAAAGGAGAAACACAGATGTTTTTAACATCTCATTTTAGCAAAACATCAACGATTGACATTTTTGTCCTAAAGTAGAGATTTGTTTCCCCCCAGATACAGACAACTTAGCACATGATTTTGCATTTTAAATATAAATACTATTTGAAATAGCTGATTTTGTAAATCAGTAAATAAATTCTTAGGATGTTAAATACACATTTACTTTAAATATGTTTTATGTCTGTTATTAATTAACTCTCATTTTGTGAAGGAAGAACACCTCATGATGCAAGGCTGGCTTAGATGGTATTGTTCTTCTTTTGTAGACTTTATATCTTTTTAGAGAAATATATTTAGAATTGTGAGACATAAAAGATTACCTTTTTATATTGTTGCAAAAGATTTTACATGGAAAACCTGACATCAATCGTTGATAAGAACAAAGGACCAACATAATACATGTACATGTCTTTGAAGGATAATGAAAGTTATCACAACAGGCAATTTTTGTTCAAGTCAACAATATGAATTTTATAGTTAATCTTATATGTAGGAAAAAACCTTAAGTAGTATAAAAAGGTCAAATCCTATAACAAAGAGTTAAGCATAAATTTTCTTAGAAAATAACAAATTCTTAAAGCATATTTCAAAAATCATCAAACCAACAAATTACAAAATGAATTTCTAATATCCATTGACCTAAACTAATACATTTTTCTCATAAAATGCAAATTCCTTGATATTTATATAATATTACATAAATTAAAATTATAGCAAACTCAGAGCTTATAAACTTAAATTTGGGCGAAATGCCTTAATATTAAGTGCAAAATATGTTTCTTTTTATACAAAATTTAACATAGAGAAGCCAAACATTTTGCATCACATTAATTTTATGGTTTTATGATATAAATAGGGGAATATTTTGTTCATATCCACTCACTGAAAAATTGCTGCTAAATGTTATATTGTAAGTAACCATACACATTAGAATTCAGGTTTATATCAATTTTGAATATAAGAAATTAGGGTATTTAAATGATTCACTAGGACAATGTTAGAATTAACAATTAACTATTTTGGTTCAGAGTATAGAAGATCATATCAGTAGTTGGACAATTTTGAGAGTATTCCAGGTTAGCAAAGTGAGGGACTTAAGAATACACATCTACAGTGGCCAACTTTGATAGACATGTTCAAATACAAGCTTCCCTTAATTTGGTCTAATATTTCTAATTCTAGGAATGAAATGAGGGCCAAGCTATTTTTTATCCCCAAGTATAGGAGATAGCAAGTCATTCATGTGCTAACTTTTCAGATATTTCTTATAAAATCCCAACACAATTATATACTTTTATGTGTTTTTCCAAATAAACTTGATAATTTTTAAATCAACTTATTGTTCTGAATCTTATTATCTCAAGATAGTGTCGTGGAAAAGTAATTAGATAGTTACCTTTCCTAGAGGAGACACAAACCCTTTACATCTGAGCTGTATTTCTTCAACAAGTAAAATTCAAAACACATCCCAATTCTGACAACAAAGGCCCCACTTTTCTGTATGTGACTCTTCTTTTCATGGCTTGTGAGTGAAATAAATGATCATGAAGAAAAAAATTTCTTGCCTCACTTTCAAATTCAGGGTTTACTTTACACTTTACTGTACATTAACTAAAGCAATTGACAGTGTGGCCCAGATATAAGCTATGGTCCCATGAGGTTCAAATTTCACTCCGAGTTGCATTTAAGAAGGCAACGTTTAACATCAAACACTAATTGAAACGGAATCCAAATTTTATTTACTTTTCTCAAAGCACATTAATGAAGGCTCATTTTACCTCTCAAAGTAACATCTTCAGAATTTCCTTTCTCTATTTCTTAAATATGAATCTTTTCTAAGTTTGACCCACTTACATATCAAATCTTTACTCTTTCTCTATACCTTGCTTAATGTAACTTTAAATTTTTAAAATCTATTTTATGTTTGACTTAGACCCCATATTCATGTCTAAATTGCATTTTTCTTGGTTTTCTTGTCTTCCTTTTACTGTAGTTGAACAAAGACTTTCCTTTTGTGGTCAGTAGATGACAGTTTTGTGAAAACACTCATCTATTAGGTAATTTTAAAAATTTCCCAATAAATAGGTACAGATTTAATTTTTTTGCATATTTGGAGAGTGATATCTAATTCTACTGATTATTTTAATGATCTGTGGATGCTCCCAAAATTTGAGATGTGATCCAGGTATCCTACAATTACCCTGTAATATTTGCTTTCTCCTTTTAGCACATTCCTTTCCACACCAACACTAAAACTACCTCTGTAGAATTTTTAATTTGCTCTGGGCCATGTATGACAACTAGATATCAAACATATTAAGTATAGATCTCAGGAGTATTTGCATTTTGATAAAAAATTATGCCTTAATGAAAGCAAATCAATATTGAATATTAATATTCTAGACATGAGGGTAAGTTGTTATGGTAGAACTTTTTGAGCAAGAGGCTTTGATACAGGTTGATTTTGTATAAGTAAACATTGCCTAATTGTGCATAACTATATAACTGTGAAAAATGGAGGAGCTTTAATAGAAATGCTACAACCAAAATCAGAGCCATTTGTAGTTTTACTATGCATTTATAGCTCTACTATGATTTAACAGACCACTTAAATAATGATTTAATCTCTAATGTAGGCCTGATCATTTGTATACAATTCTTTCTTCCCAAATCTCTGGTATTTAGTATATTTGTCTCTAATTGTCACAATTAATTTTACTACTTGCATATCTTTCTTTACAAATGTACTGGAAAATAAAATAGGGTAGTGAGGTATGAAAACCTTAATTCCTTCTGCTTTAAGAAATTTTACAACTTTTGACTGATAAGAACATTTAGGGGTTGACAAAAAAATTAAAACTGTTATAAAATCTTTAAGAGATTTCCATTTAAGACGATACAGTCTTTTAGGTTTTCTGACACATTCTTAAAGTATGCTACTTTGGCATAAGGGTTATTTTGAGTTAAAGGCACTTGAAAAGCACCACATGTAAAAGGAACATTCTAATCCCCTCTTTCTTCTTGAAAACAAGAGCTAAAACTCCCATATAATTTTCCATTATAAGTTTTCATATGTAATCTTATAAAAATTTTATTATTTTCTCAAAACTGTAAACATTCAAAATTTACCCCTTAAATATTAAGAATCTGAATACCCAATAATCATTAGGAAAGTAAATATGTAACAAAATATTTTCTTCTGCTGCCTTAATATAATGCCAAATCCAAATGAATTTATACATAAATTGTACCAAACTCTCAAGGAACATATAATATCATATTTTTTGAAGAGAAAATTAACATTACCTAATTTATTTTGTGAAAATGTCATAATCACAATAACGAAGGCAAGTAAGAACACTATAATAAAGAATAAAGGACTGAAAACTTTAATAAGTCAAATGTTAAGACCTCAGTAAAAGTTTAGCATATATTTAATCAAGTGGTTTTATTTTTAAAAAATGGATTATGATTAAATAGGTTTATTTAATGAATGCAAAGATAGTTCAATTCCTAAAATTATATTTATGTATATTATCACACTGGCTAAGATGAAAATAGTGATTATCATAAAGAAACACAGAAAAGCATATGAAATATGACACTCATTCATGCTTAGAAACAACAACAGTGGTTAAATACTCTAAGCAATCCTTTTAAAGTGATAGGCTAACGATATTGAAAAATGAACAAAAGAGACACATAAGGTCTCTTTCGTTCATTTGGCAATATCATATGGAGAGATTTAAACAAGGCAATAAGGTTATAAAATAAATCAGAGATACAAAATTGGAAAAGAACAGGAAATATTATTTGACTCTCTAAAATTAAAACAAAAACTATTTAGAACTAATGAAAAAAAGTTTGGCCAGTATGGATGTACTATAACTAGCCATGTTACTTTACATTAATATACAAGTATTAAAAATTATGAAATATTCAATTTATAGTTGCCATAATAACAACTATAAACAACTAAAACTGAGTATTAAACAACAGAACAAAAATATGGAAGCACTTGTGGAAAAAAATTAAAACAAAATTTTGTTCCACAAGGGGCCATAATTAAACCACTAATGGAAAGGAGATATTTGTGATGCAATAATTTAAGAAAAAATATGTAAGTATACATCTTAAGAATGCCAAAATTTTAAATGAAAAGGCAACAGAAAATGGGTTAAAAATATTCACAGAAAATAGAATGAAAAAGAAAGCTGAAGAATCAATAAAGTAGTAAAAGGATGCTCACTCTCACATGCATATAGGAAAATACAAATTAAAAGCACAATGTACAATAGCATACCATGCTCATCAGTTAAGGAAGAATAAAACATAAAGGTTGACATTACCATGTATTTCAAAAGATATCAGTGAGTTATCTTTTACTGCCAGTTGGAGAGGGTTATAAATTGTCACAAGCACTTTGAAGAGCAATTTGGAAATATGTAATAGCCTAAAAATCACCAAACCTCCTTCAGTGTATATGATCTAGAGGTAGAGGTCATTCCAGAGTCATTGTTAGAAAATAATTGATTTGATATTTAAGAATAATTTCTCACAGGCATCTATAATTTCAGAAAATCTCCAGTTTTAACTGATACCAGGAAAGTCCAGCTGAAATCATTGGGGTATGTTATGGGAAGCAAAAGCATGCATCATAGGCACAAGTACCTGCTTTCTGATAGATAGAGGACGTTGGGTGGTACAAATATTTTGGATATGTACCTTGATCAAAAAAGGAAACACTACATTTTTTAAAGAACTGAAACAATAAAATGCAAAGAAAATATATTTTCTTTATGAAAAAGAGGTTGCTCTTAGTGGATTGAGTGCAGATGAGATAGTACCATGTAGACAGTATAAACGTAATAAGCACCATTTTATAGATATATAAATGTACATCGTCTTATAAAGCACACATTTCATACTGAATCAGTAATTAAATAAATAGTATCTCATGTCTTGAAAAATTCCTAATACATGCAATTTATAATAAGCATTAGTTTGGTCCCCAAAACATCTCAATTAATGACTATTCCCCTTTTAATACCATGTCAGTATGTCCATTTGTTATCTTCACTTTGTGGCCACTCTGGTATAAATCTGCTCACGTTTAGTCATGTAATACACAGTTATCACTATTTAGTCAAATTATCTGTGTACTCTTCAATAATATTGTAGGTAGTTTTAAAGTAACTTTTCATGTTGCTTTTTGTCAAACCCTCAGGGAAAGACTGCCCAAACAAGGCAACAAAGTTCATGGCTTGGCAGATGTTTTCCAATTACAGACAAACAATTCAGTCAACTCAAGTTTCCTGCAGGAAGGGATGATATTGATTCATAAAAGTTTTAGTGCCTCACATTGGTATGATTTCGAGATGTTTTAATTACATATTTCTTTGAATCTCTTGACAATGAATGCATTGCACTGAACAGAAAAGTTACAGCCAGTTGGTTTTCTGTCAGGTTGAATAAGTTACGTTCCTTGTATTTCCAGCTATTTACTTTTATAGCTGTCAGGTCTCAATACCTCCAAGATTAGGAAGGATAGTCAATAGGATACCACTCAGTAAACCCCAGGTATTGATGAAAATTACATCATTCTATTCATTTATTTTTCAACGACTAATAAATTAATTTTAAAAGAAATATCTTCCTAATACACTGATTGTTTGGCAATAATTAATATCACATAGTGGTGAAAGACTTGCTTAATTGCAAAATCATCACACTACATTTCCTAAAGATGATCAATTTATTTTTCTTTTACCAGAAGCAAGTATATATAGTAGAGATGATGATCACGTAATTAGCCTTTCTAATAGTGTTTTTAGTGAAAGATGCAATTTTTTAAAAATTTCTCTGAAAATTCTACTATAATTATATTGCAGAATATGTGCTATTCAGTGTATTTTTATTGCCTTAGAGAATGGATGTAAGACAAATACTGCTAATTCTCTAGCCAACATTCAAGCACTCTTGATAATGTAGCCAAGTAATGATGTTTCACCTTCCTTAGAAGTCAAGTGTTTTGCCTTGTAACATAGTCTGAGTCAATGAGATATACGCAGAAATGTTCTTTTAAAAGGCACAATAGGATAATATAACACTAGACATGCTACAAGGCAGATAGCTTTTGCAAATACTTTTTCTAATTATAGTAGTCTAGAAAAAATAGAATATTTTATGATCATACCATCAAGCTATAATCACTAAGAATTATACAAAATATACACATACAAAAAGCGTATATCTAACACTATAAGTTAGGGAAGTTCTGGCATAATTATGAACTCCCTGTGCTTTTCTTCTTTCCTCCAAATGTAAAACTTCAACACTTATTTGACCTAGCATTGCATGGAATAAGTTATTTTCTGCATGCCTTCACACTTGTACAAAATTTTTGCCTAGCTATAGTTTTCTCATGGGCAGGAACTCCAACACTAATATATTTTTCAGGGGAAATTTCAAGGCAAAAAAATCAATAAGAATTTATAGCAAATGATCATGGATAGCTACACCTATACATTTAACACATTTTTTAAAAATCTGAGATAAATATACACAAATAAAATAAAAGTAAAATACATTATACATGGCTGATAAGAAATCATATTTATAACATATTGATATTAATGTTAAATAATGAAGCAAATATAATTATCATATAGTTCCATAATAGTATATATATATTTATATGCATTATCTTAATACTGTAAGTGGGTTATAAACAGGGTATTGAACTCTTGGAGGGGAGTAAGTAGTTTCCATCACTTTACCTAAATAGATAATAGATACCATAGATAATAGGTTACTATGGATAACTGTTATAATAGATTACCGTAATAATAGGTTACTATAATAAAGCTAACATGTTAACCAAAAATACTATATCCTTAGCTACAGAAAGACCTAGTTAATTGGGTCTATTTCTTTATAACTTACATTAAAAAGCAGAATTTCACATTTTAAGTTTTTATTAAAATTTTTTGTAAAAATAAATATCAGATTTGCATTTTATTGGAATATTTATGCACATTAATTTCAAGGGAACTAATATGATGATTTATTGCCAGAAAACATCATTTTTTCTTTAATAGGGTATTGTAAATGATTTGGCCATTGTTTAAAGAATTATTAAAATAAAATGTTCATAGTTAGTTAAATAGAAAATAGGCCTATAGCACTGAAAGTAGCTAAAGAAATGTCTTACAAATATGAAAAAATATGCTGTGCACATTAGTGGAATGTTTTATTTAAAGAGAATATTTTGCTTTTCTCCATCTGACACATTTCTTTTCACTAGAGTTATGTTAATTTTAGACATAATGTACTTTAGAAAGTAAAGGTATGAAAAAATTTCACTTATTACATCAGTTTTACTAAATTAATATTGTTTAAATATACTGTTAAGCATACAAAATATGGAGCTCAGTTCATGGACAATTGATAACAAAGAATAAAATTCAATCTGCATGTTTAGAGTTATACTTCCTTGTAACTAACTACTGGGAAGACACCACAGATTACTTTAACATTAATAAAATAGGCTTAAAAGGAATGGACAGCATTTCTGTTAACCCATCCATTCTGGGCAATTTGTCATATTGGACAGAATGTAGAACACAATGAAACATCACATTGGATGCGTGATGAGCTCTCTAAATTTTGCAATTATTATTTTCTAGTACAAAGTTTATTCTAACGAGTAAATTTTCTCAATTCCAGTATATTAACAAAAAAATTCTAGGTTTCAGGACATTTGGCTAGATGACCCCTAAAAATACCATGCTTATTTAAAAATATTAATTAGTAATTTAGGTTCGCGTAGAATGGACAAAAAACAAGGCTAATATCAGTTGGATTTATTAGTTTCTCTAAACTACTCCTTTTGCCTAATAGGCTGAATCAGATATGCCAACTCATTTCAATTTACTATGAAGCCTGAATAAAAATGGCCATAAAAGATTAAGAAGAGGATCATTTTACATTAGGCAGTTATACTTGAAAATATCTTTAGAAGAGAGAGGAGGGAAGGTCAGTCACATTAAATATGTTACTATGAACCTCATATTCTCTGGTACCTTTATTTCTTTATTATTTTTTCAGGTATTTTATTATAAGTAGTTTTTTAGGTAACAGATGTTTTCCAATAACTTTGCTTTTGATTTCACCTTGTTTTATACCTACTCCTTTTCAACCTTGGAAAATATTTGTCAGATTTTAAAAGCACTGACTTGAATTCTAGAGGAAAATATTTTTGCCAACATTTCTACAGAAAATTTTTTGAGCTGAAATCAAATATATCTACCAGACATTGTGTTTGCTCTATTCACAGCTGAATTCCAGATGATGTAGGCAATTAAATAGTAGTGGAACAAAAAAAATTGAATTTTGAGTGAGAGTTAGAGAATATTTTCATTGTATCTCTATCTTGAAGTTGTAAAGGCAAAGTGTCACTGCCAATTAATCTTTAGCTTTGCTGAAATATCATTTTTGTAAAGATTTATTTTAATAGGAATATACTCTTATGTGTTACAATTTCATACACTGGTGTTCAAGTCAAAAATTTAGTGTGTCCTTTTGCTTTTCTCTATAGATAATAAAGTGAATCTTACAGGATTATGACTGCATTGTTTCAAGTTTAGGGATTTCATTTACCTGAATCTGTGGCTTTTCTAGCTAAGCCGTACATAGAGATAATGATACTATGTATGTTATATAATGAACCATCTAAACTCCCATTGCAAGAAAAAATAGAGCCGTGGCACATACATGGATAAAGGTAACCGTGGATAAATTCTTGACTGAAAAGGAAAGAGCCAATAAGAGTATTGTAGCTATTAAAGAGTTAAATGAACAATCCAGTGAGTTTAATTCAGATGTTGAGTGGAGAACAAATGAATAGAACTCAGAGTGTTCCAGGGTCCTTACTGATATCTTACATTCATATCTTACAAGAGTTTGGAGGCTGGGAAAATATGTGGTAAGGCCTAACTAGATATATCATTTCTTTACAGATAAATTGCAACTTTTTTCATATAAATATATAATGTTGTTATAGTCTTTGATTTACATCAGCTGCATCCATTACAGTATGATGGAATAACATCACACACATTAATTTGCTGGTTTGCAACGATATGGCTGAGAGAGAAGAGATTAAGGTAGAGGTAGATGTAGGAGTAAAGGGACAGATTGAAGAGAACAGAAAGGAGAGGCAGAGAGGTTTTTTTTTTTTGAAGTAAGAGATAGAATAATATTTGGTTCAAACAAATCCTTGAACTCTATTATTTCAGGGCAAGGAGGAAGTATTTATATGCATAAATAAAATACAAGTTCTTTTCAGAATCTGAGGTCCTGGGTTTTGTAAATTAAAGGACAATTTACGGGATTCTCAAGAGTAACTCTGACTACATTGTGATTTTTCTTCTGGCAGTATGACTTCAGAATCTAACCCATGAATAAGAGGAGAACCCATTGTATACAAATTATAAAAGAGAGATAGTCAAAAGCAATTTGTATTTTTTAAAAGTCAATTGAGAAAATGTCATATGCCTAATCTCCTACCACATTTCACATGGTAGATTAATGTCCATCTAAATTAAAGTAAAAATTCAGAAATTTCTAGAGATTTTTCTTGGTTACATTTGAATTTATGGTCCATTCCTTCATCAGTGTCCATTTTTCTTAATCAACAAGCATTTTTCACAAAGATCAGACTGTTCCTTCTTAAGTTCAAAAGGCTCTAAGGTTCAGAAAAGCTTTACCAAGAGTAGCATGAGATTCAAGTCTAAATGTGATTAGAAATGATCCTTAAATGTCGACTTGACTGAATATTATCAGCTTATACCACTGAAAAATGTGTTCTCTCCTGTCATCCTTCTTGGATTTGACAAGGTCAATAATATCAAAGCTGCAGAGTCAAGATAGCTTTTTTTCTTTCTTTCCTAAACTACATACCAGACCAGTAGGGGGAAAAAGGTAATATTAGATTGATTTGGCAAAAGTAAATAAATCCCATTTTAGAATTAAATTTAAGAATTTTTCAAAAACTCAAAACTTTATTTTGACCAGAATACATAATATTGAAAGAAAAGAAAATAACATCACATGAGAAACAATATTACTCTGCATAGGCATATATATTTTAAGGCATCTTGACCAGGCCATATTAGCTTTGTCTTGTTTGTAGTAATTTTATATAGTTCAAATATTTAATTCTTTAGTTACTGGATTTTCTAATGCCTTACTTCTCTATCATATGTGTCAGTTCTGGCTTACATTTTGCATTGTTCTCCCATTCTTATATAAAACACAGTATCAGAAAAGGGTCACAGCAACATGTTAGAAAATAGACTGCTTGTATAAAATATGGAAAAATTTATTTTAAAAAATGACTTAAATCACTTCTCTGCTGTTTATTTATTAAAGTTTTGATACATGGCTATGACCACAAAATACCAATGGCTTTATGAAAATCGTGATTTTTAAAAAAATTTTATTGAAGTATAGTTGATTTACAATGTTGTGTTAGTTTCAGGTGTACAGCAAAGTGCATCAGTTATGCATATACATATATCTACTTTTATTTAAGATTCTTTTCCCATATAGGCCATTAAAGATTATTGAGTAGACTTCCCTGTGCTATACAGCAGGTTCTTATTAGTTATCCATTTATATATAGTAGTGTGTATATGTCAATGAACGTTTCAGTCTCAAATGTATCCACCGTAACTCAAAAATAAGGTTACATACTTCCAGTCCAGAAGTAAGGCAGTCATGAACACTTATCTTTTCATTTCTTCATTACACTGGACACTGAGCAAAAATAATGATGTAGATCAGGAATCAGCAGAGAGAGCTGAAGAGTGTGTTTGGGCAGCAGGCTGGTGACTGAGTGCCAATTTCCATAAGTAAAATAAACTGCATGCTAAGTTTCAAAAATTTGGTGGGGAGGAAAAGGAAAGGGAAAACATGAAACTTAGAATCTCTTTTAGGGTACAGACTGGCAAATGAAAAGGAATGTTAGCCTCATAGTGACAATAGCAGCCAGCATGATGTGTACATAGATACTTAACCAAAGTCATTAGTGAATTATTTGCAGTGGTTCAGTGATTCCCAATGTTCTTGTCTACTAAATGGTAAGTGCATTAAGAAGTATAAGAATGGCTGTCGAAATTAGTTTCACCTTCAGATAAATAATTAAAGAAGAGATATATAAAGTTCTGAGCAAATGAAAGGTTGGAATTCTAAAACCTAGGGAAGCCATCTCTGCATGAACCTCATTTTCTTTCAGTATTGTACCCATTCTCTTAACGCTGGAACTTTGAACATATTTCTGCATAGAATAATCTTTCTCCCCTTTTACCTCTTTAATTCATCTTTAGATATTACTTTTATTATCACTTTGTCAAGCCATACTTCACAGTTCCTTAGACTAGGTGAGGTCCCATTTCTTTTCTTTTCTTTTTTTTTTAAATAAATTTATTTATTTATTTATTTTTGGCTGCGTTAGGTCTTTGCTGCTGTGCACAGGCTTTCTCTAGTTGCAGCGAGTGGGGGCTACTCTTCTTTGTGGTGTGTGGGCTTCTCATTTTGGTGGCTTCTCTTGTTTGTGCATGGCTCTAGGTACGTGGGCTTCAGTAGTTGTGGCACGTGGGCTCAGTAGTTGTGGCCTGCAGGCTCTAGAGTGCAGACTCAGTAGTTGTGGTGCACGGGCTTAGTTGCTCCTCAGCATGTGGGATCTTCCCAGACCAGGGACCGGACCCATGTCTCCTGCATTGGCAGGCGGATTCTTAACCACTGCACCACCAGAAAGTCCCCCATTTCTATATCATGTGTCTGCTATAACTTCTATTCCTATCTTAAAATGACTACAATAACTTTCTTATCTCTTTTTAGTAGACATTCCAAGGTCTATTTATTAACATCTTTAAAAGCCCTAGGAGAATTTTTGAATACTGAGAACATATCTTGATATAAATTTTTATAGGCTTGAGATATGTCTTTAAACAAGAGGAGCACTTCACAAGGTTTTGTTTGTTTCCTAGCTACAATTTTGCCAAGAATTTTCCAGGATCTTCAAAAAGATTATCTTCTCCAGTCACCTTGACAACTCATATAACAAAAGGAACCAAATTTTTCACATCTTTTGTTATTTCAAAATACCATGTAAACTACATTTTATATAATAGGAAGTCTGATTATTCTGAAACACATGCAAGATCATAAAAATTTATAGAGCCATGTATTAAAAATTATGAAAATATATTATGCAAATGTATGTACATGCTATAATCCATTCCAGGTAACAGGTGAGAGCACACTCACATTATTCTCACCCTAAGGGTACACTGCAATTATGTATTGAAATTAAGCCTCTGAGATTGCTTATACTTTTAGCAGTAACATTAAAAAATGTCCTTAGATAGACCTGAGCAAAGAGAAGCCCTTGTCATTAGCTACATGTTTTAGATGATTCTGCCTACCACAAACATTGAAACATTTTTTTTTTCTTTTTGTCCTTGTAAAACATGTTTTCTGGGCTTCCCTGGTGGCGCAGTGGTTGGGAGTCTGCCTGCCGATGCAGGGGATGCGGGTTCGTGCCCCGGTCCAGGAAGATCCCATATGCTGCGGAGCGGCTGGGCCTGTGAGCCATGGCCACTGAGCCTGCGCGTCCGGAGCCTGTGCTCCGCAATGGGAGAGGCCACAACAGTGAGAGGCCCGTGTACCGCAAAAAAACAAAAAACAAAAAAAAAAAAAACATGTTTTCTGAATTTTTAGCAATTTGTTGAGTACACAATAAATACAGGAAAGGATGTGTGAGATAAACCAGGTTCTCCTGTTGAAAAAATGTGGGTCTGAGAGTGCACCAGTGTGTGCATGAGTTGTGTGTATTTGTGTAGTGTGTGTTGATGGCAGGTAAGTAGAAAAGTATAACCTTGGCCTTGGGAAATTCGACTGTTTTTGTTTTAAGCTGGCCACCCAAATCAATAAAAAAAATGTGTAACCAAATAGATAACTATGTTTCCCTCCTTCCCTCTGCTTAGATGGTCTTAATTTGAAAGACCTTACTAATTGCCTGGAAAGCAGAACAGGTAAGGTTATTTGTGGGGACAGGAATGCAGTCCATTCAGCTCTCTGAGGAGTGTGACCCACTCAGTCCCTATCATAGTTCGGGAGTCATCCACACAGTTCCAGCTCTGCCCCTTCAGTCTCAGCTGAACCCATGTCACTTCTCTGACTTCCAGCCCTAGGACTGCCGTAGGGTGAAAGGTGCCCTGAAAGTCTCTGGCTTGTACAGGTAAGATGTATGGGGAGACCTGGTGTCAGGGTCCAAGTCTGGGGAAAGAGGTTGGACAATAGCTGTATCTTAGTTTAAAACTTTAAAATGTTTAGACCTATAGTATATGGTACTCCATCTGTATTGCATGAGCATACATATAGTAGTTGTATGTAGAAAAAAAAAAACGTAAACAGGGAAATTTCCATATGTAAGTGCAGTCAGATATTACAAGAAAAAAAACTGATGTTTCCAAAGAGTTTTCATTAATATTGGAAAACTCTTACAATGATTGTGTAAGGGTATAATAGATAGATAGATAGCTGGCTGGCTGAGTTATAGATAATTCACTATTTGCCTTTATATTTGTCTTTAATTTTATTTAACGTAGGCATTGGAAAATACATTTTAATTTTAAAAATTCTTCCAAATATTTTTAAATGTCTGCTTGTCAAATTACAAAACCTGGAATAAAATACTTGGTGACATGTAATTAGAAACTCAAAAACATATTTCTTCTTTCAAAATTGAGGGCAAGGGCTTCCCTGGTGGCGCAGTGGTTGAGAGTCCGCCTGCTGATGCAGGGGACACGGGTTCGTGCCCCGGTCCGGGAAGATCCCACATGCCTTGGAGCGGCTGGGCCCGTGAGCCATGGCCGCTGAGTCTGCGCGTCCGGAGCCTGTGCTCTGCAACGGGAGAGGCCACAACAGTGAGTGGCCCGCGTACCGCAAAAAAAAAAAAAAAAAAACTGAGGACAAACAAAGATTGTAATCACCAATTATAGTGTGAACTCCAAATTAATTTGCCTCTCCTCTCTATTCACTTAGCCAAATCAGGATGGCGTTAGAGGTTAAAAAATGTCATTTGACATTAGGCATTTTTTGCAATACTCAGAAAATTCAGGATCTTGCCTACATTATTTTTTTTTAGCATTTTTTAACATTGAATTTGTTACAATATTGCTTCTGTTTTATGTTTTGGTTCCTTGGCTGTGAGGCGTATAGGATCTTAGCTTCATGACCAGGTATCGAACCTGCACCCCCTGCATTGGAAGGTGAAGTCTTAACCACTGGACCGCCAGGGAAATCCCTTGCCTACATTATATTTCTATTTTTTGACAAGTATTAGGAATTTCTGAATCTTCAAAACAGTTCAATGAATTCAAATGGCAAGTATACTTGTAAACATTACCCACATTGTAGGCATGTAGAACTATGAATTAAAAAACACCTTGGATTTCTTATTCAATATTAAATCATTAAAGGCCACAACATTTTGACTCTGTCTTTAGAAGGATGACATTTCTTAATGTTTTCTATAATGTAACTAAAATTGAAGAACATAAAGTAAAATGTGAACCAATCCTCAATGTAAAAATGTCATTAAACCTTGCAGTAAATTATTATTCTATAGAGTTTTAAATTTTAAATTAATAAGTTATCTTGGTGCTCTCAGATACAGAACTGGGTTTCTGTTCAGATAGGAAAATAATAGGTTTAGAATTTTGAAAACAAATGGTCTGAGTGCTTTGCATTCAACTGTTCACTTGGGCATTTTCAGTTACAGAATTCTTTTCTAACTCATCATATTCATGACTATCAGGCACTTCTGAAAGAATGATTGGGCTGGATATAAGTATTAGTTCTATTAATTCACTGTTTAACCACTTCATTTCTCCAGGTAAAGATTCAAAACAAATATGTGATCAAGATAGCTTGGCATAGGGTAGCACTGACTTTGATATTTTCCTAAAGGGTCATTTACTATCTGTCTGTCCAAATCTCTGTTTCATAGCAGTTATGTCTGAGGGACATCCAGGTTTTCACAAAAGAGAGACACAAATAAGATCTCTATTACACATGAGAAATATTTAATTTTAAGGCCTCTTGTTACTTCAATGTTGTGTTAGGCCTTAGAGAGCCTTACTTTGAACACATGCTGTTCAAGATTCTTCAGTGACCCAGATTGCTAGTACTTCTTGACCAACCATCTCTCATTACTCAGTTCTCTAAATTTCAGTCTTCTGCACCATTCTAAAATTCAATCTATTTTCCTTTACCCAGTGAGACCGTCACTCTCTGTTTTGGCTCCGTTTACCTACAATATTTTGGAAATATTCTCAAGCTAGAAGCTGCAGTGATTATGGTGCTTGCCTCATGGGCTTCCTTGTTCTCAATAATCACATCTCTGGGGCTTCCCTGGTGGTACAGTGGCTGAGAATCTGTCTGTCAATGCAGGGAACATAGGTTCGAGCCCTGGTCCAGGAGGATCCCACATGCCGCGGAGCAACTAAGCCCATGCGGCACAACTACTGAGCCTGTGCTCTAGGGCCCGCAAGCCACAACTACTGAGCCCGTGCGCCACAACTACTGAGCCCCTGTGCCACAGCTACTGAAGCCCGCACGCCTAGAGCCTGTGCTCGGCAACAGGAGAAGCCACCGCAATGAGAAGTCCGCGCACCACATCAGAAGAGTGGCCCCCACTCACCGCAACTAGAGAGAGCTCGCGCGCAGCCACAAAGACCCAATGCAGCCAAAAATAAATAAATTTATTAAAAAAAAAAAGAATCACATCTCTGTGCTGAAACACTTCTTTTATATATTTCCCTCAATTTTCCATTTCTTTATTGCAGGGGAATAAGTCAAATTCCAAATAGTCCAGAATAACTAGGACCAAAATTGCAACATTTTCTTTTAAAGAATTTTAAATATGTAAGAAGAAATTATTTATTTTGTGGAAATGTATCAGCCATTTCAATTTAACATCATCAAACCACTCTAAAATATACATATTTTAAAAAATAACAGCAGGTCTATTCTTCAACTCTGTAAAAAAATGTAACCCACATATCTCTCTGTACTTGTTTTTCAGAATCAAAGAAATAATATCATCATCTATATTAATGGGTACAAAATAATGATTAATGAGTGAAAGACTCCACCCTCATTTCCTTCTTTGTCTTACCTCTAGATATTCAAATATACTTAATATATTCTTTGCATGTGTATATACCCTTGAAATATATGAAGTTATCCATCCCCAGACACTTAAGTATGTCTAATATATTCCCTTGCATATGTATATATCTTTGAAAGGTATAAAAAATTCCTTATAAATATTAAAGAACTGATATTAATCCTTCTAATATTCACCTTTATAATCCCAAACTGATAATTACTCATGTGCATTGACATCATTTTTTGTATAGAGTTTCCATATGACAAATTACTTTAACAATTGAAAAATACATAAGTGGAATAAAGTTTATATTAGCAGTCATAATTTTGTTTACATTTGCAATATTAATGCCAAAACATGTGAAATGCTGTATGCACGCTAAGCCAAGCTATCTGCTTTTGTCACACATACACCTGATGATACAGTCAGGATAAAAACTTTATTTCAACTATGTAGAGACATATGTGGATTTAAAAGACTTTTTTTCATTGAGAGTTTTAAAAAGGAATTGATATTTTCAAAAGACATCTTACATTTTACTTGGAAATTTGGATTGTGAGGTTAGAGACATAAATATGTTCATGTTTTATAACCAAACATTTTGTGAGTTTTTGTATTAGCTTCATTAAAAATTCATAAGCATGTCTCCCAAGAAGATTTCATAATAATAGGTATTCTTTTTCTTCCAGTGAGAAAAATGATATTTTTCCTTCCATGTATACCAATAAGTTATGAACCCTGTCATCATTTGAAAACATATCATATTTTCTTAGTTGTTTGACAGTATTTTTCTTAAGTACATTACACAATATCAGATAATAGTGATAGAGTAACATTAAAACAGTCTCAAACTGCAAACATCAAATATTTCTGCTGGAATATGGTACGATATTTCTACTCCAATGCATGACTATCATTGATAATAATAGAATTATGTGTTTCTAATGGTATGTAATATCATTGTAACTCTATTGAGAAATACTGGTGTTATCATAAGCTGCACATCATATAAAAGCCAAAGGGCAGAGAAGGAAATCAGATCAGTACCAGGAATAATAAAATAATTTGTGTAATATATTTTAAAAATACATACAAAAATACAGTCTTATTCCTTCCCATTTCTTCTTTCTATCCTGGTCTTAGTGATCTTACTCACTTCCTTTATAGTATATAAGAGAGGAGTATACTAGTTACAGTGCTTTCATTTAACCCTGAAATGTTAATGCTTGTTTAACAGGCATCACAGATGATATCAATATATGGAAAATAGCAATGGCAGGTTTGGAAATCATAAAGTGAAGAATGGATAGGTTTTAATTCCGCAAATGGGGAAATAGGTAATAGTGCAAAAGGACAAGGGGTAAGTAACTATTACCAAAGTGAATTATGGCAGAGTAACCTTGTAACTTGAAATTAAATTTAACATAAATAATCCATAATAAAAAATGCTCACAGGGCAAACAATACATGTTGAGTTTAGAAATACCAGTATCTAAAAATCATCTTATGGATTTGAAGTCAGAATCTTAGATTTTATTTCTATCATCACAGTTTTCCATTAAAAGGCAAAGTTTCATTTTCATTTTCATATTCCTTTCCATTTCACTGGCATATTATTTCCCCTGTCTCTGTATTCCAAATACACATACATTCCTATTTCTTTCCCAACCAGTTTAATCTCAAAATTGCCCCTAAATGGACCCATAAGTTTACTTCAGACTCATTCTTACTATTCAGTATAGGCATATTCTGTTAGTAAGGTGGGAGGTATCTAAATAGAAATATAAGATTATATAAATTATGAAAACACCCTTCTGCTATTTTCAAATCTTCCAAAGAAATGCTATTTCCCCATCCATACTTCCTTCTACCTTCCATTTGCACAGCTATTGGTCATTTCTCCCAAGTTGTATTCAATGTTTCTAATGTATTTTATGTCAAAGAGCTTCCCTGAAACTCCAATCGCTTGCTGAACTTTACCTCTTTTTCTCTACCACATCCCCGAAGATTCTTGTGATACTAAAATCTGCATTTTAACACCAAGTCTCTAGTATCACGTGGTTACAAGTTGTCAGCCGATATAAGTTACAAATTTTCTCAAGAGAATGGCATGAATGATGAGGAGGAAGGGCGATAGCACACCACATATTACCAAAGAATACTTAACGCAGGATGGTGGGTGTGAGCTCTCACTGGCTGAGCGGGTCATAGCGTGGTGCTTGAGGGCTTACTGCTTGAGAATATCCAATTAATGTGTTGTACAGATTTTCACTGCTGAGACTTTAAATCTGCTATCAGAAAATGGGAAAACTATAGACTACCAGGATACTATAATGGCACATATTTTTAGGACAATATTTTATAGAAAACAGTCCTATGACCAACTGGCACTGGGTATTATATACTGGATGATTTAGGTATAATTATACCTGACTAAGAATGAATAGATATCTTCATACTTTTCATTATAAGCAAACAAACTCTCTAAAAGTGTGCATTAATATATGTATAGAGATAATATACTAGTTGGTAAGAATATGGACTCAGGGTCAGATTATTTGTCTGTGAAAACTGACTCTTTCACCCTTTTTCTGTGAAACTTTGGACAAGTTACTTAACCTATCTACTTATCATTTTCTTTCCTGTACTCTGGAATTCTTGCCGCTACCCACTTCACAGAATTATTTAAAGATTGAATAACCTCTAAATGCTTGAAAAAGCAATTTGCACATACTAGTACTATAAGTACTTGTAATTACTGGAAAGTAAGTTTTGCTACATTATTTATTTTAAATAATGTAGTATAAAGCGAGGAGGCATTGCTATCATCTGTGACATGTCTAAATCTGGCACATAGCCATGACTTGACGCCACTAAAATTCCTGTTCTTAATGGCATATTCACAATTTCATTTGCAAACATAATGTATGGAGTTTTCACTTCAGTGCTTTTCACAGAAAATTTTTACGTGGAATAGAATAGAAGAGCTCAGAGAAACAAATTCCTCAATCTGATTGCCCATCTACTTAACAAGTCTAGCTCATTTATTTTAAACTCACATGGTTGAAAACCATAGCTACAAAAATGACAAAGAAGGATACTATGCACTGCCACTTATTTGAAGCTGCTGCACTAAATGGGCTACAATTCTGATTCATGAGAGAAGTTTTAAGAGAAGAGTTTCTGTAGATAAAAAAAAAAATGTCAAAAGCTCTTTCCACATGTGATTCAGAGGATAAACAGTCCATGGTGTACTACTTTTAATAATTGTAACACAGGTGTTTATTAGCAAACTAGGCTTTAACGCCCATTAGAGGTGATAGATTAATGGCTCTGGAACATCATCTGTATATTCATGAAAGAGGTAATGAAAGAGGCTTTTATCTATTCGGTATAATACATCTCATGTACAGGAATCCCTGAGCTCTTTATGTACTATGTTACATCTTATTTTCTTGATTTATTTATTTTTAGAATAACTACTGTGTTTTACTTTTCCTGGTTATAATTCTCAACAGCTGATAACAAAAGCATTTCGAGTTATTAGCACTTATCATTCTCCCTTTTGCCAAAATACATCCAACAATTACCTGTGAAATATTTATTAAATGAGGCCTATCTATTAAATGTTAATATTTCTTCCTAATTTTGATAATGTATTTTTATCTCATAAAAGTTGCCATTGGTTGTGATTCATGCCATTATTTTATTGTGTATACATTAAGAATAAAAGGAACAAATACCCTCACCAAACCAAAACAAGCTGTAGAATATAGGACACATCCAAATTTCTAAATTTCTGATATAATAAAATGTGAAAATATTTGATTTGCAAAATTGATAAACTATATTATTTGGTCCTTCTGGATCACAGTTAAAATGATTATCTTAAAATTATGTTTTTTTGGCTTTATTTGTTTGGTTTTTTCCCAGTTTCATGAGATGTAATTGACATATAATATCGTGTAAGTTTATGCTATACATGCTGCTTTGAAAAATATATTGCAAATGATTACCACCATAGTCTTAATACCTCCCTCTCATTACATAATTACCATTTTTTGTGATAAGAACATTTAAGATCTACTGTCTTAGAGACTTCCAAGTATATAATACAGTATTATTAACTATAATCACCATGCTGTTCATTAGATCCCCCAGCACTTATTCATCTTATAACTGGGAGTTTATACTCTTTGACCACATCTCCCCATTTCCCCCAAACTTCGGCCCCTGGTAACCACTACTCTATTCTCTGTTCTATGAGTTTGGCTTTTTTAGATGCCACATATAGAGGATATCATACAGTATTTGTCTTTCTCTGTGTGACTTATTTCACTCAGCATAATGCTTACAAGTTTCATCCATGTTGTCACAAACAACAGGATTTTTTCTCATGGCTGAAAAATATTCCCTCGTGTATACATACTACATCTTTTGTATCCATTCATCTGTTGACAGACACATAGATTGTTTCCTTATGTTGGCTGTTGTGAATAATACTGCAGTGAACATGGAGTACAGATGACTCTACAAGATGCTGTTTTTCACTTCCTCTGGATATACAGTACTCGGAAGTGGGATTGCTGGATCATATGATATGTTAATTTTTTGATAGTGTCTAATGAAATTAAATCTGGCTTGTTCTTAGAGATACTAAAATTAGGTTGAAGTTACCTTATTCTGCATAAGATAAACAAGTGAATATTTGTGTGGTGTGGGGAGCAGGTATGGGAGATCAGGAAAAGAGGCACATTATCAAACATTTTTTAGTCCAGACAACTGAATAACAGTAAGCATTTGGAGAATGCTTGGATTTATAAATTCTAGACTAAAAGTTATGTCTCAAATGAAAAAAAAAACACAACAATTCAGCAAATATGTAGTCAGCATGATCTCTTTTGGCCTCAAAGTAAATTATTTTAGGAAGATATACCATGTGATGACAACAAAGCCTTCCTTCTGAGTCTTTTCAATTTTCCATTATCTCAGAAAGGGACAAAATTTAAAATAATTTATCCTAAATCCCACACTCCTTTTGATGCAGTTAATTGGGTGTGTATATATATATATACATATATATAATTGCAAAAATGTTTATGCATGTATATATCTATCTTTGCAAACAAGTATATGGGAAGAGAGAGAGGAAACTTTCAAATACAATCTTGGTCCATGCTTTTAATGTAATGTGAGTGTGAGGGGCCCAGGAGTTAGGTAACAAACATTTGTGGAGGTGAGAGTGGAGCAAGATATTTTATGCCAGTTATAGTTAGTTGATGGAAAAATAAGAGAAGAAAATGTTTAGTATTTTTCTTCCATCTTTAGTACATTAAAGGAAAAATCCTATTACCCTGAAGAACAAAACAAAGCCAGAAATCTTTCCCTTGCCACCCAATCAAGTAGAATTCATAATGGTGATTACACAGGACCTATCAGCTTCCAATATCATGTTCTAGGGGAAACCACCCACCTAGAAACCCCATCTCATAGTGTAAAGAGCTATGAGATATTTGGCACAAGACTGTTAGACGGTGATTACTGGCATGATGTGATTGGCTCTGTCTAAAAGAGATATAAACTAGTCATGCTGGTTCTTGTTGGATTTTATGCTAAGGAATACAGAGGGCAAGAATATTAGTTGCGAGAAGAATAGTGAATCAGCTATATCTTGATAAAATATTTTTTAAACTATCTGAAAAAGATAAAAACATCTTGAGTCAGTAACATTACCTCTAGTCCTAAAAGCTTAGCTTTTTGGAGCCTGTATACATCCATAAATTACACCAGTTTATGAAAAGTTAATCAGAATGAGTTTCTTGAACCTCCAAGCCCAATACAGTACAGTACAACATCATTTTTTTATAGCAACACACAATATATTTTCAGAACTTTGCTAGATGGTATAGATAAATATAAATAATGAAATATAAGGTATGATTTGTATCTTCCTAGAATTTTACGTTTCCGTTGGCAAAGAAAACTAAAAAACATGAGGTATCAAATTTTTTTTTAATTTAAAAGTTCAGAATAATGTGATATACTTTTTATTGGATAGAAGGACTGGGCTCAATAGAGATTACAGCATTTTTAAAAGTTTTTGTAGAAGGAAAATATTACAGAGAGAAACTAGACGTAGATGATCTTTGAATAGTGACTGAAACAACAGGAAGAAAAGCACAGGAAGAAAAACATTCTAGGTAATGGCTGTCATGATTATTGAATGTGGCAGTTTGTGGGACAATATGAAGACTCTTCTGACTAAACATATTAGAGATTAGGGAAAAATGCAGACAGTGAGATCAGGGGGTAGTTTATCTGAATGCGAAGCAATGTGATTTTAAGTTAGTAAATTAGGAACTAAAAGTTTATTTGTTCATTTGTGTATGTATGACTTTAAAAGAAATATTCCCATGATGAAAGACATGTTTAGGAAAGTTTACTGCTGATAACGGGGTTTCTATCTTAATATCAAGCCTGGGTTACAAGCATGAAGATTTTACTGCTGACAATGGCATTTTAATTTTATTATCAAGATCAGTCCTTATTATGTTTCCAATTAGATAACCAAGTTGTTGCCTCAGTAATTGATTCCATGCCCTATTGTTTTAAGACACTTGAGTACATATTCATTCTGCCAGCCCTCCTTTTTTCCCGGTTTTAAGTTTTTCCCCTAATCTTCATATGGTAAGAAGTCTTCTACATGGTCTTAGATTTTGATAATATTACAGGTTGGACTTTGAAACCCCTAAGATTTGATTGTTGAGATTAGTCAATATCTCCAGTTGGTTCCCTTTGACCAAACTCTTGCCTATAAGATTTCTTATAGAGTTATCTCATAGACATTCTAAACTTTCTTTGGAAAACTAGAACTGAACCTTTCCAGCTTCAGCACCTCCCTAACACTGCCCTTTCCCACTGAAATAATTTGAAAGTACCAACTTTGCCATCAGATATGCTCACTTCGCAATACAAACATGTAAATAATTTTTGGAGAAAAGTTTTAAACTCTTCTTTAAAGGACAGAAAAAAAAAGAGCTATTTGGATGAAGAAAATAATTGTAGCTACAAAGCAAAGCACTTGGCAAATTCAACTGTAATAACAGAATTAGTTAAACACAGGGCCTAGACCCAATTTGTTGTCCAGATGTGTCAATAACTGGACAAATATGCCTGTAATGATAATTTTATTTTGCTAATCAGTGCCTCCCTTGTGATAATATTGCAGGCATAAAGTGAATATACTGTATAAATCTATATTAAAGGATGTAAAGAAAGCTGCACTCAGAATGCTGCAACTGGGGAAAGATGGGAGCGCCAATAAGACACTGCTGCTGGGTATATACAGCTCTGTATAGCTTGTCTCAGCCAGACAAGACCAAATAGGCAATACATTCCAATCTTTTGATTTGTAAAATGGCTATACCTCAGAACTGCTTTGCTTACTTAAGGAAATGCGGCTATTTTGATAGAAAGGCAAAATATATAATTATTCTAGGACATCAGGCATAGTAGTCCAGGACAGTCCTCGTAGAATTGGGGTATCTTGTCACACTAGTTATATTGCATCAGAATGGCTAATTTTAAGAAAATTCAGATGATGGTCACTACTGGAATGGCATTATATTCACTAGGGGAAATGAGGGATCATCAACTTATTGCCAGGTGGCATAGAAGTCTGGTCCCCACTTGGTCTCATTGATTCCTAAAGTAGTCACCTTGCTACTTCTGGGCAGGAGTGGGACTTATGACTCATCACTATGCTCTTGCTGATTCCACTGTTACTGAAAGGGTAGAAGTGCCTTGTTATTGTTTTCCATGTGACCTCCACTGAAACAACAGTAGAGTTTCTACTGAAACTTACAGTGGCAAGGCCTTGGTATTGCTGGGGGGATGGTGAAAGTCCACCTCTAGACTAGGCCTTCTCTGATACCTCCCAGCAGGGAGGCACAAGATGCCTCTTTACTTCCAGGTGCCAATGAAGTCCAGGCTCTTCATGTGGTCTCTACTGACACATAGGGGAAGGAAGGATCATTAATGCTTGGCAAGGACAAAAGTCCTGGCTCCCTTCTTGGCCTTCTCTCACATCACCCAGTGTAAGGGTTGAAGCCTATCATTAAAACATGATGGAGTGCAAGTCTGGGCTCCCTACTCAGCTTTGGTGTAAGCTGGGTAGGGACACAGTTTTTTCCAGTGTCTTTTGTTGGAGTAGAGTGATTATTATCTATTATCTAGATTTTTCTGTCTCTTTAGGTTCTCCCTTTCGCAGTTCTAGAGAAAACTGGCTTCTGTTCTGTGTGTATCTATTGGCATTTCCAGATTACTCAGTTATACAGCAATTAGTCTGGGATATACAAAGCAGGAAAAAAACAAAACAAAACAAAACAGAGGGAATTCCCCAGCGGTCCAGTGATTAGGACTCTGTGCTCTCACTGCCGAGGGCCTTGGTTCAATCCCTGGTCATGGAACTAAAATCCTACAAGCCGCGGGGCATGGCCACAAAGACAAAAACAAAACAAAAAAACCAGAGAACTTGAACCACTGAGTTATTCCTTGGGTCCCAAGATCCCTAGCCAATTCACCTTTTTCCGTCTACCTTTCAGAGTCTTCTTATGTTTAATTGCTGTTATTTATATATTTTTAAATTGAATGTCCAGAGTTTTTATTTGTACTCTGGAAAAAAAAAAAACATAAAAGTACATCTATTCCATCTTCCTGGAAGCAAAAGTCTCAATTACTTTATTTTGAAAAAACAAAAAAATTGGTTTAATCTTTGAGGAAATCACACTTGTTTGACATGATCTCAAGTTCACTTGACAGTGTCTTTGAAATAAAAATGTGCCAAATAAATGTATTAATTCATTAATTATTAATTTGATAAAGTTTGGTTAGTTTATTAATCCTTAGTTATTCTTCCGGTAAAATACTGACTGTCTTTGTAAACAGGCCCTTACAAATCACTTTAAAATCAATTTGGTAAGTAGTTGACACTGTTGATAGAGAGCATACATATAAAACTACAGTTTAACAAATCAAAACAAACAACACAGTAGAAAAACAGGTGTCTTAAATTTGTGGGAATAGCTATTTAAGTAGTAGGATACAACTTTTAATAATAATTTCATAGATGATTCACCTTATAAATTAATATGACATTCCCTGGAAAACTGCTAAATTACTGTAGAAGTTCAAATCTGACAAAGAGAGTGATGTCAAAGCTCTATTGAGGAGATTGAATGAAGTTATTTCATAAAAAATACATGGAGAAAAAGAGGTTTAAATTAAATATAATTTAGTATTATATGTGATTTTTAGTATATGACTATTACTTTATCCATATATCTAAAATTTTATATTTGCAGGTTGGCCAACAAGTTTCTGGAGTGATCTTTCATTGGGAAAATAGTGCTCATTTTATATTCATTGTCAATTTATAGTTAGATATGTACAGTAATATGAAATGCTGAATTTTGTTTCAAATATTTTCCTAAACCAACAGTATATTAATTTGGTCCATGGTCTCTGGAATTTATTAATTAAAAAATTTTTTTTTTATTGGGGTATAGTTGCTTTACAATGTTGTGTTAGTGTCTGCCGTACTGAGAAGTGAATCAGCTATATGTGTACATATATCTCCTATATTTTGGATTTCCTT
Organism: Leucopleurus acutus; assembly: GCF_964270905.1. Taxonomy (NCBI): domain Eukaryota; kingdom Metazoa; phylum Chordata; class Mammalia; order Artiodactyla; family Delphinidae; genus Leucopleurus; species Leucopleurus acutus. The sequence continues at coordinate 108,395,631 of NC_139145.1, read as the reverse complement.
CCCATTTAGGTCATCACAGAGCATTAAGTAGAGTTCCCTGTGCTATACAGCAGGTTCTCATTAGTTATCTATTTTATACATATTACTGTATATATGTCAATCCCAGTCTCCCAATTCCTCCTACTCCCCTTTCCCTCCTTGGTGTCCATAAGTTTCTTCTCTATATCTGTGTCTCTATTTCTGCCTTTGCAAACATGTTCATCTGTACATTTTTCTAGATTCCTTATATACATTAATATACGATATTTGTTTTTCTATTTCTAACTTACTTCACTCTGTATGACAGTCTCCAAGTCCATCCACGTCTCCACAAATGACCCGAGTTCATTCTTTTATATGGCTGAGTAATATTCCATTGTATATATGTACCACATCTTCTTTATCCATTCATCTGTCAAAGGACATTCAGGTTGCTTTCGTGACCTGGCTATTGTAGATAGTACTGCAGTGAACACTGGGGTGCACGTGTCTTGGAATTGATTAATCTTAAAAGTTGTTAGTTTTAAAAAGTAGCAATACAATAAGACAATGGAATCTTTTAATTATCTTGTTTAAATTTTCTTTTCTGAAAGAAAATCTACTTGTTTGAAAACTATTTCTATTTCAATGTGCAGATGGAAATTTTCACATACTCTTTCAATAATACAGTTTTCTTCAACGACTTCCATTCAATTCCAGAGATTTGTTAATAGACTTTTTCTCTGATAACTTTTTTCCCCATGTGCCTACATATATTTATTTATAAAAATGTGCAGGAAGTATTCTATAGATTTTTTATATGCACGTGTGGATATTTATTTCTCATGGCCTTCACAAATATTAACTTCACACTGTTCAGAATGTTGGTATTTTATTTTAGACCTACAGAAATCTATTCTAAACAATGGGATTGATTGATAGTTGAAAGTAAGAACTATTATTTTGTTATGGGCAAGACTTTGCATGAATTATCTCATTCACTTCTCACAGTAACTCTAAGAAATGAAAACTATGTTTATGTCCCTTTTCTAGATGAGACAACTGAGGCACACACACACAAAAAAGATGAGGTAACATGTCCAATGACACACAGCTGTATGTTTCTAGGCTAAAGGCAAACAAACTTCTTTTATTCAATTCTGAAAGAAGTTTAGGACAGTATGTAATAGAAAGACACGATTAAAGGGTTGTCTTTTGAACCACTAATCATTGATGAGTATAACTAATTTTTACATCAATATCTCAATATTCAGTAATGTGTATTCAAGTTGGGGTATATAAAGACAGACAGGAAATGTATGCAAGGGATATAATGATCCTTACTGATGTTATATGAACTGACTTTAAGGCTCATATTTACATTTCTTGGAGGCAGTGATTTTAATGAACAGGTCTATACATGATAGGACTGATCATAATAAATAAAATATATTAGAAATAAATTGCTCAATCTTCAAAAGAATAATCAATTCCTACCAATTGAGTTAGGTATTATTATTATTCCCATTTTAGGTATGAAGAAGTTAAGGTACAGGGGTGTTCAGTAAGCTGGTCAGGGTTACACAAACAGAAGGAGTTTAATTTTGAACTATGACTCTTTGGCTCCAGGTTCTGTGCTTGTAGCCACTGTACTCTTCTCTACATGGATTTGCTTTAAAAAGAAAAAAAAAGGTCAGGTTTTCCCTGATTCTCCCTGTTCTTTAGTTATGAGGATGATAAATAGGACACTTAAAAATGCTGTTTTTCCCCATTGGGTCTTGAAAGTCTGAGTGACTTTATAACAACAATAGTGTCAGTTTTAGGAACTGAAATCATTAAAGGGGTGTTAGGAAAATATCAAAATTGAACCTCACTTCCCTAAGAATTAGGGATCAGAACCACACACTCTAACTCTCTGGGAATCTTTTGATAGGGCTTTACTCAAACTTAGGGTAAATATTTATAGCAGTTCTGAGTCCTCTGGGATTGTCTTTTTTTGCCCAATTTGATGGAAGGTTAAATGAATTTTTAGCACTCAGATAAAAAAAGCCATGGACAAAATTTGTCAGAATATATTTCTCTATGCATATCATAAATCCATTTCACATCACCTCTCAGTGCTTGTAGCAAGCAGAGTGCCGTTTTGCATTTGGCTTTGATTTGAATGTGGACTTTGATCTTCTGCATAAAAATTAGTGACTGATGGGTACTTTATATTAATTAACATATTTGCCTCTAATAAATTTGTTTCCAACAATTCTCTGGTGCTAGATATTAAAAGAAATTAGAATTATCAAACTATTAAACTGATGGTTGCTTTCTGATAACCCCTATTTTCTGATTGGAGGCTGAGATGTGATTAATGAAGATAGTGGTTTAATGCTTCTTCTTTTCTTTAATAGCTGGAACTAATGGCAATTTCATGTCCCTGCTGCTTTGACCAGTAGACTGTATCAGAAATAGAAAAACTTCCAAAAGTCAGATTTATAAGACATATTTTTGAGGGGATCTGAAGCTACTTTTCAAAAGCATAATTTATGAACATTCTTCCCTTTATTTGGTCTAACTTTTTGGTAGAAGAGAAAAATCATTTCATGTAAACATATAGTTTTGTTTCTCTAGTGTTCTTTTGTTTCACTAATTGTGTAGACTGTTTTGAATCTACTGAAAAGAGTGCTATAGGTTATATATTTTATATTGTTCTTCACACAATGAGAATTTTATCCTATTAAATGCTGTTATAATTATTTAAAATAGTTCCCTGTTAGCACTATCTTTGTTCCCCATTATTTCTTAATCCAATTACCAAGTTTTAACTAATTGTATTATCACAGTTTTTCTGACTGTAGCTTGTTGCCATCATAGCATATCACACTTTTGAAGAATATTTAGTGTCATGCCATGATCTAAGGCACTTTTTACAATCTGGCATTAATTAATAATCATGTCCATTTTTGTTGGAATGACAACAAGGGCTTCAGAACCTGTCTCTAATGGAAGCCTCAGACAGACAATTTAAATGGACAAGACATGGCATGAGGGCTGTAGGTGACTTGTTTTGAAGTTTTCTATGTATGGCCACACGTTGTAATTTACTAGAGTTTATCTGAATGGCTTGGGTGTGTTAAAGATAATTTATATGAATACTTCCTCATTGTCCCTTGTCCCTTCCAGTGCATACTAATTATTTTGTCCCCTGCTTTCACAATATCCAATGCATATTCTGTGCCTGAGTCCTCACAGTGGCTTTAGGAGAAGCTGTTATTTGAATTTCGGGGACATTTTGCTGATAGTAGAAATTAGTCTAAATTGAGATAAAACACTAATGGTTAAAATGTTTATCATTAATTTTCCTTTTATAAAACAATTGTATTTTAACAGAAACCTCTAGTACATTTTCAGAAAGTATAAATTCTAGTCACTGTATTAAGGCCATATTAGTAATAATAAACAGCAACTTCTACTTAGCTATCACTCTGTGCTAAAAATTTATTTGTATTATACAATTATCCCTCACCATACCCCTATCATGGAATATTACTTCTAAAAAAAAGAAAGTCCCCAATACAAATTTACAATATATTAGAGATAGCATTCAATAAAGATCTAATCATGCTCTTACATAAAACATAGGAAAAAGATTTTGCTATTAAGGTCAAAAGATGTATTTCATCTCTATTTCAATGTTCTAATCATTAAAGTGCCTTTTATTTTTCAGAAATCATGGTATCTCTTTATCATTTCAGCTTGAGATTGCATCCTAAAAAGGTTTTGTTTAAACTTCAAGTTTGTATAACATGGTCTATAAACTTAATAACATTAGGCCTTATTATACTGACAATGCAATTACCAGCCTATTATGCATTTCCTTGTGGCATGTGTATTTTTTGTTAAATAATCAGGCTATTTGAGAGGTTTGCAACGTTGACTAATTTTTAAACTATGGCATACCTGGTGCGAACAGCACGTGTGTTTTTGGAAAGACTCAGGATACCATATCAGAAGCAACTGAGGTAGGCCCAGGGCTCACAGGAGCAAGACAGCCCTAAGGTGCAATAAGTTCAGCTGAGAAGATATGCATAATAGATGCCATGTTGTATTGGATAGGAGTTCCACCTGGCCCAGTAGCCAATCATAGTCATATCTCCCTACAGTGGGCAGAATAATGCCTCCTTAAAGATGTCCTAATCCTTAGAAATTGTGAATATGTTACATTACATGGCAAAAGGACATTAAGTTTGCAGGTGCAATCAAGCTTGCTAATTATCAACATTTGCGATGGGGAGATTATCCTGGGTTATTCAGCTGTATCTAAACTAGTCACTGGTGTCCTTAGAATATGAAGGAGTCAGGGGGATCATCAAAGAGATGAGATATAAAAAATGCAAGAAGGGAACCATGAGCCAAAGAATACAGGTGATCGCTAGAAGCTAGAAAAGACAAGGAAACAAAGTCTTTAGAAAATAATGAAGCCCAGCTGATACTTTACTCAGCCCAGTGAGACCCATATCAGACTTCTTACTTAGATAATAAACTTGGGTTCCAGCCAATAAGTTTGTGGTAATTAGTTACAGAAGCAATATAAAACTAATACACTCCTGCGGTAATTTTATAGTGTTTTCCAGTATGAGTGGCCCCAGTATTATTGGTTGTGATGTCCTCGTTTCAATAACAAAAGTTTTTATGGACCCTCACTTAATATATTAATTGTATATTTAACATGTGTTGTTGAAACACTATATAATGATCAAAAAATATCTAAATCTGTATGTATTTTATTATTCACCCCATCATATATAAAGCTTTAAAATGGAGGGGCAGTTATTTGGTTGATACCAATGCTTGATGTGCAGATTGACTTGCAGTTTGACTCCTGTTAATAACTTAATGAGACATCAGTGATGAAAGCCCATAAAATGTGAAAAGATGGCTCAATGATGTGGAATTTAGGATTTCAAAAGACTGGAGATACCAGGAAAATATCACTTTCACTATTCTATGAATGTATCATTCAAAATAGGCTCCTAAAAGGCTGCAGCAGTGAATTCAAGGTAGAGAGATTGATCATGAGACCATTATAACTGTTAAAGAATTAGTGGTAGATTGGATAAGGAAAGTCTATTCCTGCACTTATTGATTCAAGTTGATGACAGATTGAAATCATAACAGAGCAATCATAGTTGAGACACACAAAATGGAGTTGGGTGGCCATTGAGAATCTGGTTTCAGACACATCCTTGCATCACTGAGAACTTGAACTTTCTGAACTGTACCAAACCCAAGGACAGCACCAGACATTTTAAGAACAACATCTGCCAACTGCAAACCTGTGGTCTCAAGGTTCCCCTTTGCAACTATGTAACCATTTTGGATCCCAGCTAATCGTTGCTTAACAAGCACTCTTACTTCTTGCCAGCTCCCATCATAATTCTTGACAAACAATTTATGTAACTAACTGTGGCCTTGCAGTTTTGCCTTTATAAACTTCCTCCATTTTTTAGTCCAATGGAACACAATTCAAGTGCTCCTTGAATCCGTTTCTCCTGCACTGCAGTCCAAAAAAACCCTTCAAATATTTATCTCTTTATTTCAATCAGGTCTTTGTTTCTGAAAATTTTGGTTAACAAACTATTTATTGAGCTATATTGTTTGCCAGTCACTTGACATAGCCCTGAATGTTTTTATGTTAATTATAGCCTACAACATTTACATAGTTTTCATTCATTGCCCACATTTTTCCACATTACTCCATTTCTTTTTGATCTGCAACTCCAACTTAATCTCCACAAAAAAGAAACTACTGTGAATAGAGTTCCATATTAGGCATTCTAGGGTATTGAATTTTGGATTCCACTGGGAGTAGGTACAGATAACGAAAGTTATTGAGAGTGTTCTTGGGATCAGCACTAGGGAAGAGCAGGGAAGGAAGAAGTATTGGTCAAAGAGAAGCTGAATTGTGATACACTCCAAAAGAAGGCTCTCACTCATTCAATGGGGAACTCTGGAGCTGGAATGACCTTCAGAGTCATTTCACATTGGGGTAAGGAACTCTGGCTTTTAAACTCCACACTGATCAATTTTTAGACGTAGGCTGCCCATGGAAGGACACATGACCTTGGGCAAGCCCTACTTTTTTAGCCAATCTGTTTTTTAGCTAACTGTTTCCCACAGTGGATGTACCATCGTACATTCCCACGAGTAATTTACAAGGGTTTCAAATTTTGCACATCCTTTCTGATGCTTTTTGTTTTGTTTTGTTTTTTGTTTTAAATCATTGTCGTTCTAGTTGTTGTGAAGTAGTACCTTAATTCATTATTCCTTAATGAATAATGATGTTGAGCATCTTTTCATTTGCTTATTGGCCATTTGAATATCTTATTTGGATAAATGTCTATTCAAGTCATTTGTCCATTTCTAAACTAGTTTGTCTTTTTGTTGTTGAGTTATAGGAGTCCTTTACATATTCTGGAATATTAAACTCTTATCAGATACATGATTTGCAAGTATTTTCTCCCATTCTGTGGGTTGTCTTTCACTTTCTTGATAATGTCCTTTGATACTATATTAGGGTTTTCCAGAGAACAGAATCAATATCATATATATGATATATATGATATCCTATTAACTTACACACAAAAAGGCTGTTGGAATTTTGGTAGCAATTGTGTTGAATGTGTAGATCTTAACAATATTAAGTTTTCCTATCCATGAACATAAAATGTCTTTCCATTTATTTAGGTCTTTAATTTCTTTCAGCAATGTTTTGAAGACTTCAGTGTATAAGTCTTTCATCTTCTTGGCTTAACTTATTCCTAGGTATTTTATTATTTTATATTTTCTTATAAATGCTATTGCTTTCTTAATTTCCTTTTTGGATTGTTTATTGCTGGTATATAGAAACAGCTGATTTTTTAATAATTTTTAAGTGTTAAAAATATTCAAGGTAAATGCAAAAATTCTCCTTTAGAAAACTATATATTCCTTATTTTTGAAAAAAATTCTGAAGAAATTATGTATTTATCTGCCAGCTATGAATCAGAGACTCTTCCTACATTGGATAGGGAGATATGGAAAGAGATTAAAACTGAGATTTACATTCAGACTGTGAAAATGAAGGAGAGATAGAAATAGGTTTAAAGCAATTACTGGCACTTTGTGTTGTGGATTAGTTGAAATGGGATGAAGACAGTTTATTATCTAAATACTTGGGATTGTGCAAATATTGAAGTCTCTATGTCCATCTTGCTAAATATTTGATGTAGGGACTAGGTAGAAACTGAATACCATCTTGAAATAACATAGCATCTTCATATGGTCATAAATGTGAAACATTTTAGTGGATAGATATTAAAAGTATTAAAACTAAAGTTTCTGAATAATTGAATGTCAAAAACAAGTATTATTTGTGTATGTGGGAGGGAATGATGTATGACATGGTTAGCTTTTCCCTCTCCTCTTCAATATTTACTCAGTTTTAAAGTCTCTGTAATAAGCTTCTCTTCTTTGAAAGATTAAACCCTGTCCTGCTCATTTTTTCCCACACCTAACACAATTTCCTGTGTTTAATAAGCATTTAATATTTATTGGTTGAATTAATATGCCATATATCCTATGTTTCCCTTCCAGATCTACTCTCTGCTCTTCACCACCATCCTCTCTATCTCAGAAGACCTTATCTGATTTATATCACTTAATAAATTTATGTCCTTTGTCCTCTGGATTCCCATAGAGTTTTATCAACAGGGAGTCCTGGCAGGATGTTAGAGGGTGAAGTCAGCATATTTATTCTACTGCCTGCCTCTTTCCTGGATTATCAGTCTAGCATTGTTCCTCACTAGAAAGTGATAGTCATGTCAAGGTAAAACAAAACAAAACTAAACAAAAACAGAAGTCTCTTCTTCAGCATTCAATAACTATCCTCAGGGCTTGGTACTATCTCTTTTGGTTTTGTTAAATCCTGCCACACATTTTTACATAGGTCCTGTAACATTGTTCTAACTTGTATGTGCACACCACTTATACTGGGACTCTGATGGATAATCAAATGGCCATTTATAAGGCTGAATTATTTATAAAAGTTAATCCTACAAATAAGCAGCATATTAGCTAAATACAGTTTATCTTGTTAACATAACTTCTCCAGTTGATTTTCTTTTCCTTCCTGTTAATCTATGTGATACATAGAACAAGAAGATAGCAGAGAGCTTATGGTGTTTCTTTTCCCTTTAGACCTGTAAGGAAGGTATCAAAACATAAAATAAAATAAATACATTTTTTCACTCTTTCCTCCTCACAATCAGTAAACCCTCTGAAGCAGACAAGGTTAAAGAGTAGAAACTTCTTCACAAGTCATTGCATTTAAAGTGTAACTCCCACCAGGAAACTGCCTTTTTAAAGTATACTCTTAAATACTCTTCAAATTGTCTTGGACTGCAATCTGTAATACTGTTTTTATAGTTTAATAGTCCTTGGTCTAGTCTGTTAAAATGTGGCTGTATATCTGTGGTACAATAAGTATAAACTGTGGAGCTGCTCCCAATATGCAGCATACTCAAGCAATACATGGATTATATAAGAGCAACATTTTTTTTTTTTTGAAGATTGAAAACTTTAGTGAGATAATGATTATTCTTTTGGCTTCCTTCCCACTCTTTTACTTTCCTTTTTAGACAGTGACATTAAGAAACTATTACCATACACAGCTGCTATTATTCACTTGTTTTCTTCCCATTCTCCACAGCAATTAAACAGTAACTGCATCTAGCAGAGATAAACTCTGATCCTTCCAAAGTTAGTGGTAAGGGGCAGTGGGAGCAATGTTCATTAGTAGCTTTGGTCCAAGAATGATAGTCAATGCTTGACATTTCACCTTAACAAGCTTCTTTCAACCATTCCTATCTCAGTCTTAACTCCTCTAGTGAAGAATTATACTTGGGATTACCTGATAATCCAGTTTTCCAGGCATAGATCTTGTTTACGGCTGTTGACATGATGTAATCATAGATATGAACACTTTTACTTTCAGAAGTGTTCTGATTTATACAATAAATTATATGATCAACCTAATTATACAATCATAGTTCTTGCATTTCATGTCCTACCAAAGGTAGGATTGCCAGATCTAGCAAATTTTATATCTTATGCAATGTTTGGCAGATATTTATACTTAAAAAATTCATTGTTTATCTAAAATTCAAAGTTACCTGGGTATAATGTATTTCTGTATTTTATATGGTAATTTTACCAAAGGGAAACTGAAACACTGAAGTAAGGTAGCAGCAGTTTACAGCCTGTCTACTAGGGTTCAGTGAATAAGACCCCAAAGTCAAATTTTTTTTAAAAAAGAAGGAAATTCAAAATTTCCCTAAAATATTTGTTTTTAAATTATGAAAATAGCGGGCTTCCCTGGTGGCTCAGTGATTGAGAGTCCCCCTGCCGATGCAGGGGACACGGGTTCATGCCCCGGTCTGGGAAGATCCCACATGCCGCGGAGCGTCTGGGCCCGTGAGCCATGGCCGCTGAGCCTGTGCGTGCGGAGCCTGTGCTCCGCAACGGGAGAGGCCACAATAGTGAGAGGCCCGCGTACCGCAAAAAAAAAAAAAAAAAAAAAAAGAAAGAAAGAAAATAGCATATGTACATGATAAAATATAAATATTTTAACAAAGAATAAATGTGATGCTAATTTTATTTTCTCCCAACATATTCAATTTTCCCCAGAGGCAGACATAATTAGCAACCTCTTGTGTGGCTTTTGAATGTCTTTTATAAACGCTTTAATTTTGCATATACATATAAATATATATATTTTAAATATTGTAAACGGTAGAGAGAAAGGGAAGTAGAAGGATAAGAAGAAAGAGAGATAGGTATCATATCTGTGGATGTCTGTCATCTGTCATCTCTCAATTTAACTGTTTATCTATCTAAACTTTATTCTATACAAATGTTATCATCCCACAAACAGTCTCCTTATCTACATTTTGGAAACTAACACTGCGTATACAGATCTACCTTCTTCTTTTTCAAAGACCTGGCAAACTTTATTTATTCAGTTCCTTCTTCAAGGCAATTTAAACTGTTCCTAGTATTTTATTATCATAAATTTCCCTTCAGTAAACATTTATATAAATCACTGTATTCATCCAAGAGTTTATCACTAGGATGATTTCCTATTAGTAGGATTACTAAATCAAAGGCTGTGTGCACTTTTAACTTAAAAAGTGTTGAATGTCTAAAGAGATCATATTAATTTACAGTTCCACCAAAAGTGTATGAGTGCCTGTTTTTCCTCACTTGCCTCCCACACTATATATTGTATAAATTTTTGATCTTTGTCAAGCTTTGAGGTCAACGTATTTTAACTGGCTTTCATATTTGTATACCAGTGGGCTTATATATGTTTGAAATATTTTTAGAAAGGAAATTTACCTTTCTCTGAGAATTGCCTTTTTATGTCCTTTTTTTTTGCTTTTCTATCATGGTTTATTATTTACAATATCCTTTTTATATATTAATAAAATAGTTATTACATTACAACTGTGGCATCCGCTATGACTATGACCATAGTAGATTTTTAAAGATAAAAAGTTTAGTTGATTTATGGTCCAATTCTTTCCTTTTTAATTTTTATGTTACTTAATAAATCTTAACACATAATAAAATTATTTAAATTTTTTTCTTATTCATTCTGCTAAACTTATACATTCATTAATATTTTGATTCACTTATATTTCTATTTTTTATCTATGATATATTCAGTCACCAGGAAAAAGTTAAGAATGAAAACTTTTCTATATATATCATGTTTTTTGCCAAGTGTCCAAACTCTTGAATAATCAAGCTTTTCTCTATTGACTTTAAAATCATACATTGTCACATCATGAGATTCATGGTTCAAAGTCCATTTTTGAAATTTTTTCTATTATTTTGATCTATTTTTTCATGCTCAGAACTAAGATAATTTTCTTTAATGATGGTGTTTTATAATATATTTTAGTATTTATTAAACTTGTTTTGAGGGAATTTCTTTGCTTTCCTGTGCATATTATACTGTAGTCTGCATAAAATGTTTCCAAAAAAAAAATGAAAAGAAAAGAAACAGCTTATTGGAATATTGGGATTTTACTGGAAATTCCTTAACTTTTCGGTCAATTTAGAATAAAATGATATCTACATATTTGCTCCTTACTTTGGAACCAGTTAGCTTGTGCTTATAACAAAGCACCCCAAAGTTAGTGGTTTAGTATACTAATCAAATGTGTGAGTTGGCAACATGACCTGAGTTCAGCCAGGTGGTGCTTTTGCTCTCAGCTGGGCTTACCAGGTGTCTATATAGTGAGCTGCTAAGTCATCCAAAGGCCTGCTGGCCTAGGACTGTGTGATGGTTAATTTTATGTGTCAACATGGCTAGACTATGTTGCCCAGTAGTTTGATCAAACAGTAGTCTAGATGTTGCTGTAAAGGTAATTTTAAATGTGATGAATATTTATAATCAGTTTACTTTAAGTAAACCAGATTACCCTCCACAATATAAATGGTCCTCTTCCCATCAATTGAAGGCTTTAAAGGCAAAGACTGAAGTTTCCTAAAGAAAAAGGACTTACACTTCCAGACAGCAACATAGAAAATTTTCCTGAGTTTCCAGCCCTTGTACTTAAAACTTCAGTATCAGTCCTTACCTGAATTTCCAGCCCACCAGTTTACCTTACAGATTTCAGACTTGTTTTAACAGACTTATTTAACTCTTTATATTTTTAATTTCATGAAATTTTAATTTTTATATATTATAGATTTTCTTGAATTTCTTGATTTCGAGAGTTAAGATTATCCACTCTATAGAGTTTTGAAAAATCTCTTGAATTTTTCTCTTTGCTTTACTATCTTTCTGGTGTTTAATTTAATTCATATTTATCACTATCTTTATATTTACTAATACCTTCTTCAGCGTAGGTTTATTTTGTTGTCATTTTCTCAAATTATTTTTCCCAAAGTTTAAAATAGCTTATTTTTATGTTTTTATTATTTTATATTCTATTAATATATTCAAGACTAGAATTTGAGTTCTACTTTACTTGTATTGCATAAGATCATACTAATAATTATTTTATTATTATTACTATTTTGCAATTTTTTAAGTGCTTGATGTGGTTTGATTTCCTCCTTGACCAAAAATTTTTTTAAGAAGGTGTGCTCCTCAAACTGCCCCCTCCTCCAATTTCTTCCCCCACTCCCCATCCCAGGGTAAAGAATCAGAGGAATTGTTTTCATCTACTTGTACAGAAATAAATATGGATACTTATTTCTACTTTGGCAATATTCACTGAAGTTTTCTTTGTTGACTATTGTATAATCTAGTTTTGTAAGTGCACTTAAAAATACATAAGTACTCAAGCACTTAACAGATTTTTTTTCTATTTTAAACAGCTATTTAACATATCAGATTGTCAATAATAATTGTTTTTGATGTACTCTATATTTGAGTTTCTTATTTGCTTAACCTGAAATGAACCGTAAATACTAATTAATATCACCTACTCTTATTACTGATCTTGGCTCATTTTCTTTTTTATAGAAGTTGATTCTTTGTTATTTGATGTGTTGCAATTTATGGCAGAATTTTAAGTTATTCAACATTTGTTTTCTTTGAATGACTTTGCATGATATTAGTAGTCAAACCTGCTTTGGGCATGTATACGCATGGTATGTCTTCTCCATACTTTTTCATTAGAATACAATGTATATTTTAAATGAATAGTTTCTATTAAAAATTGATATGATTTTTTTGTCAAGAATGAGAAATTTTACTTTTACTAGGTGAGTGTGCCCCTTTTTACACTTATGAATATCCATTTGATTTTATAATTTATATATTAACGTTTGATCATTCTTAACTTTAGGTGGATTTTCTTTTCATTACATGTGGTGATTAATTGGATTACAATTTGGCTAGGCCATAGTACCCAGATATTTGGTCAAACATTCTTCTAACTGTATCTATGAAGGTATTTTTAGATGAGATTAACATTTAAATCAGTAGATTTTGTGTAAAGTGGATTACCCTCTATAATGTAGGTGCTTCTCATCAATCAGTTGAAGGTCTTTACAGAAAAAGACTGACTTCCTCAGAATTTTGCCAGCATATGGCCTTTCGACTTGAATTGTAACATTGGCATTTCCATGAGTCTGTAGCCTGCCAGTCTACCTTGCAAATTTTTGATTTGCCAGTCTCTGTGAGTCAATTCCTTAAAATATCTATCTATCTATCAATCATCATCTACCTATTTACACACACACACACACACACACCCTTTTGGTTCTATTTTTCTGGAGAACTTTGACTAATATACTACATTTATTTTATATATATATATTTTTTCCTTCTAAAAATATAGATGATTAATGATTTATTTTATTCATTTTAGTGGCTTTCTTTTAAACTTTGTGAACAGCAATTATTGCATGACTCCTACGATTCCTGCCAAAAATAATGAAGAAATCAATAAGGTGACACTATTCTGCATTCTTGCTGTGTATTCCCCTTCCAATTTTTGTTGGTTATATGATATTTATTTTATATTTCTATATGTATTATTATTTTACCAAGTATTTGCATATATACTTCAAAGAGTCATTTACCTTTTATGTTTACATGAAGTCATACTTATCCAACATTCCTCATCTGGCGATATATTATTAGAGCCCCAGGGCTATTTGTAGCTACAGTTTACCTCCCAAACATACCCTTTAAGTAAACGTTTCTTTTGTACATGGCATGTTTGCATATTTCCCTGTTGGGGCCTCCCTCCTGTGCCACTCCACAGTGGCAACACTGCAGATCCAATGTTGCTGCTCCAAGTAAGGGCTCTTGTTTTTACCACTTCCACATTTGTGTACCTAGTCTTCTGTTTAAAATGCTTAAGGTCTGGAAAATATACATTTTCTATCAGCATCATTTCTTGTACTAGTTCAGTTGTCTATGAATTTTGAAGGCATCCTTCATCTACTGAAGTTGGAAATTTCTACATTCTCACTTTCATTGAAGATGGAGTTTTCTATTTGTCAGCTAATTTCATAGGAGAAAGAGGTAGGGAAATAACTAGTTTAACATCTTTAGATGAGGGGAAAGGAATCCTAAAACATCCTTTGGTTCTTAATACTTGAAATGCTTAACAGAAAGGGAAAACATAATGAAATTTAAATTCTAACAATTTTTCTATGATCATTGTTTAAGACTGGGTGAATATATCATCCAGAGATGAGAATATCAACATGAATGATGATTGTTTAGATAGTGATACTGACAATTGTGCTAAAATAGTCTCCCACATCAATACCTTAAAAAAAAGAAACAAAATCAAAGTTTAAAAATTGGAGAGATTTTGAAGAAAAATATGATTTAAGATTTGGAATTGGTGTTATCAATTTTATTATGTTAAAAAGATACTTAAGCACCTTTACCTGGTATGTTTTCAAAAGATAAATTAGCATTTATGAAGTTTTGAAATTTAAGAAATTGCCAAACAATTAAAATAGAGCCCATTTCCTTTACTTTTCTATATTGGCTATGAGACAAACCTATAGTTTCTATAATTTTTCCCATTGCTAAAATATAGATATTATATACCCCTTTCTTTGTATAGATATGCATAGCATTCTTCAGTTTCAAAATCTATTACAAAAGTGTTAGTAGGTGTTTTTTTTCTGCTCTTTAAGATATTTAATTTTGTCTTACTGTAGAACATCAGCCATTTTCTTTTGAAAACTTGGCTTGGGAAGAAATAAGTAGTCTTTACTGTGAAAGTAATGATAAAAATTACATGTAGATAATAAGAAAATATGACACATGGGTAATATATATATAATTAGGAAATTTGGCTTGAAAACAGGGGAACTAAAATCCATACATAATTTATGTAATTGGTGAGATCCTGACACTTATTTGCCCTTAAATAAGCAGCGACTTCCTCTAATTTAAAAATAACCACCACACTCAGAATTTTCCTAGGCAAAGAACTTTTTACTTTTTTTTTTAAATACATACTCTGCATTGAAAATATTTACTTAATTAATTATCTGAGTTCTAATTTCAGGGTTTCCAGAGAGAGTTTTTTTCTTTTCAATATCTAGGATTATGCCTTATTCATCTGTAATTTGATATTTTAACAAAATGAATTAATAGATATTATAGAAGTTGCTCTGTCAGTATTTAATACAGAGTAAAATTGACCATAAAGTGATACATGTTTTTAAAATTTCATATGGTCACATATTTCTTTATTGATTTTCTGTTCTTATCAGAAAGTGGAGGTTGGAGTAAGTACAGATGTAATTGCAACCTTAGAATATTGATTTTTTAAAAATTAATGTATTTTTAGTTCCTCACAGTTTTACTAAATGGAAAATTTATTCTATTTATACTATCACCTATTGGTATTCCAAAAACTTTACTCAATTTTTTATAATGTAACTCAAATCCCAAGTGGTTGACAATGAGCACTAAGGGAAGTGCATTGGTGTTGTATTAATACCAGCCAGGAAAAATGTACAGGAATTTTGCTCATATGAAAGAGCACATGTAGAAATTAGCCAATCCTATTATTACTCTGCAGGATAAACTTCAACAGGCATTTAAATATGGTTGGGATCTTAGAAAAAAATTTTATGCCCCCATTTATGGGGTAGTAACGTGTAAGGCAGAGATCATGTTCTGAAGATCACATCAAGAGTCATAAAATATAGGATATTGGTGTGGTCCTTTGGCAGTTGCCCTTGGCATTATCTATATTTATTTTTTTCCTATGAATGGTCAATTTGCATTATAGAAAACTCAAGAAAATGAATGTAACCAGAGTGTTTAATAAGCAGAAAATGAAGCAAATTATTATTTTGCCATCACTGCTTTTATAGTATTTCTGTTGGATCTCTCCCCCTTATCCTTGATTGTAATCCTAGGGATAACCCTTAGTTTCCCTTGTCACTTTCAACTCTTAATGAACAATTTCATTTTCAGGCAATAAAAGAATCTAGTCCTGTCAATGTTAAAATATTGATTTTTTATCCAATTAAAACTCCTGTGTTCCTGAGCACAGACCTGATCTTTTGGAAATCTTTAGGGAGGAAAGAGATTAGAACATGTCTGACTTCTACCCTCTTCTTTGCTATTGCCTGACATGTTTGCTCTGTTGTTTTCTGTTCTTCTAGGGTCAAGGTCCAGGGGATTTAAAATCATTCTTATTTTCTTGAGAAGTGCTAAGATTTATTGGGATGGCTGGATTTCTTATCTCTCACTTAAATTCTAGCATCTACAAAGTTTTGCTTATGTTGTTTTATCAACTTGACTTCTGTTTTCCCAGCAGGACTTTATTTTCTAAACTACAAACATCATATTTCTTGCAAATTCAAAGTATCATTCATTAAACTCTTACATAAAACTGATTTTAGGGAAAAGCTGTCATGGCAATGAACAAGGACTAATGAGTTTGTTATCTGGACTTGCTTAACCTTATTTCAAGGAAAGTAATCCAAAGCCAGTTCTCAGAATATATGGATTGTACTTCCGCATGAAAAGCAGGAAAATCCCAAATAGAATGGACCCCAATTCCAATTTCAGTCAAATTTCTTTTCTACTAGTGCTAGGCAGGCAGAGAAGAGAAAGGAGGTCTCCTCTAAGATGATGGGAACACTAATTCCTACAGGTACAGAGACAGCACAGTGTTGTGGTTAATAGGACATACTCAAGAGCTAGAGGTCTCCACCTCTAACCAGCTGTGTGCCTCAGAAAGTTACTTCAACTCCCTCTGTTCATTTTCAACAATTGAAAGCGGCGATAATGGTAATATCTATTTCAGTGTTGCTAGGAGATTTAAATGACTTATTTGTAAAGTTCTTCAAGCAATGTCTGGCTCAGAGTAAGCAGACTCCCTAAGCATACATGAATAGGCAGATTTGGATGATGTGAAGTCATATAGCTTGAATACAATGGAAAGTTACCATCTTGAGCAATAGGATATCGGGAATACATGAATATAACATTTTGGGGTCACAGAAGTCTTTCTTCACCTCAGGGCTACATTCTCTATGTAGTTTCCCATTCAGCAGTAAATGTAGGAAAAGAGAAACAAACAGGAACATGTTTCCTGGTACTTATGAATACTTCTCTGTGTGTTCTGTATTAGTAATTTTGAAAACGTCTTTTCCTATTTCTCTCATTGACAAACTGTAGAAGGATTATAGTCTAGTGTGGGAAGGCTCAATAAATGACACACTATAACAAAGTAAGAAAGTAGCTCTAGGAAAAACATATAAATGGAAACCAATTAAGATTGAATATTGGACATTTAATACAAGTTATTTTGCCAATTTGTGGCAGAAAGTCTCTCCATGTTCTCTAACAGTGTCTTCATATCTTCTCAGAAACAGTGCCTCTCAAAAAACAAATGTCTTTTAATTGATCATATATCATAATTTTGCATAATTAAAGAATTTAATAGGCTTACCTGTTCAAAATAACCTATTATGACCCATCATCCCAAACTTCATAAATAAAGCAATACCTTTGTATACAGTAATTTATCTTTCTGTTATACCTATTTACTAGAATTATTAACTATGTCTAATAAACAGCTATATTGTTTAAATCTCTACCAGAAATTCTAAGAACTTTTAGTGTTCTGTTATTATTATAGATCCAACATTTCTCTTACTGAACTCATCTTTTACTTTTTGCCTTAGAAGTCTCCTTCTTGTATGTGTCACTTCTTTGAGGTAGTCAGAATTCTAGCAGTGACATACGTAGGACCTAACTTCATGCTTGGGTCCTCCTTTTAATCTCACACAAATCTGTCATGGTGTCACACCAATACTTCAGTGGTTATATGTCTTCCAATAATTAATTCTTGTTCCCAGTGGCATTGTGACAGTCTTGGCTTCATCACAAAAGCACAAGGAATGACTGAAATAGCCACACAGATTTTCTGTCTACATCTTCTTAACATCTCTTAGACATATCCTCTGTCATTTTCTCATACTGATATAAAGTGTGTCACAAACCTCAACAGTTTTTAGTGGCTGCTGAAAAGTGGTCATCTTTCCTTGTGTTAGTCTCTTAGATGGCAATTTCACAACAGTCAGTCTGGTCATTACATCTCAGGCCCTCATTGGGCATATATTGAACTTTGAGCCTTAACCCACTTCCTTCTCCCTTCCAGGATTTTCCTTGTTTCTCTGCCTAGAAATTCCTCCCCTCTCCTATTGGTCATTCAATGACCATTTGAGACACTGTAAATCCTTCCTTCTCTCAACTCAATGATATTAGTTTCATTACCAAATATGACAGTCATATATTGTCCTATGAAATATAAAATTCTTTTTGCACTACTGTTGTATTCCTTCCGAGTTCACAGTGGCTAGTTCAGTGTACTTTATTTTCTAGTTGAAGTGGACAGTTATTTTTCTTCAGATTTTAGAAATTAAAAATGGCAAAATTACAAGTTTGATATATTTTTGTCAGAGTTCTATTTGCATGATTTTACATTAATGGAATGTGTAATATACCTCCTACTGGCATAATGCTGCAGGAATAAAAAATAGTTCAAGGGCTTCCCTGGTGGTGCAGTGGTTGAGAGTCCACCTGCCGATGCAGGGGACACGGGTTCATGCCCCGGTCTGGGAAGATCCCACATGCCGCGTAGTGGCTGGGCCCATGAGCCATGGCCGCTGAGCCTGCGTGTCCGGAGCCTGTGCTCCGCAACGGGAGAGGCCACAACAGTGAGAGGCCCGCGTACCACAAAACAAAACAAAAAAGTGCAAAAGTAAATCAAAAGTTAAGAAAATCAATACTATCCAAAGCCAAATTATGAAATTTCATACAATATAAAATTGATTGCCAACTATGTAACACTGGATGATATAGAATAATACATGTTTCTTGCTTTCAAGTTTCATCAAATACCCAGAATAAAACATCAAGAAACTGCACAATTGCTTCACATATCTTTAGGAAAGGCAGATTTGACCTTATCATACTTTTTTTTGAAAGCTACCTTGAAAAAGTAAAATAATAAGGTATAGAAAGAAGATGGTAAAAGAAGATATATACATATTTCACAGTAATGAGAACCATGATTTCTTATTATATTTATGTATTTTTGCATAAACTCTTTGATTTTTTTTCACCATCAATGTAAATTTTCATTCTTTGTTTTTATGGTTCACAAAATCCAGTTTTCATTTACAAAAAGTGATTGGTTTATTTAATACACTGTATGGAGAAAAAATATTCAAATTCATTTTCTTCCTTGATATTTGTCATTATTTTAAATGATGTGACAAATTTTTCCATCTTTTAATTTAATTATTTAACTGTGGTTCACCGATTTAAACCATGAAAACAATGACAAGTGGTAAAATAAAGGAATTAAATTGAGTCATTTACAAATAAATCATTCTAAGTGGTTCCATGTATCTCCTATATAAACTATGTAGCAAAAAGCAATAGCATAAAAGTCTCCACAGTAGGGGGAAGAAAAAGAAAATTAATAAATTGGATAAAAACAGCAGGATTTTAAATGGGGAAAGAACAGATAAAATAAGGTTCTTTTTGTTTTACTGTCTATAGATTTTCAGAGAAAAGTTTCACATGAAACAGAGAGAACCAAAACTGTCACTTGGTAGAAAACTATTTTCCTAAGTGACTGTTGGATTTGAAAACTGCTTTTTCAGTTTATACATTAGCTTAAATTGTAGGCTTACTATCATCACAACTGAAGCCTGTCAGATCAAAATATCTGAAAGGATTTTAGCTTCAGTTCACAGATTTTTAATCTATGTGAAATCTAATACAAGGGCAAATATAAAGTATGTTAAAAAATTGATTTCAAAAATATTAGATAGTCTTTGGATTTTTTTTATAGACTTGAGGATGAGGTGTACCTTCTCTATTTTATTTAGAAAAATAATTACTATTAATATTTTGTGAAGTTTATGGAAAGGCTCAAAGTTGATTAGACTATGTGAGAGCTCTCTTGGACAAATTACCTAAAATTACTTTGAGTTGTTGCTTTCATTTATCAGGGATAAGGGAAAGTAGTTTACAGCAGTAAGCAAAATTAACATTCTGGTGGACCATATATATAGTAATTTAGACTTTATTGCTATCTGTTTTTAACTCTATTACACAAGGAGAATGATAGCTACTAATCAGTAAAAATGCACATGTATTGTCCTATACCACTTTCTTTTAAAAACACAATTAAATTTGGGACCATAAAAGAGAATAAATCTAAGGGGCCTACACAGGGACCTCAGTTATTATATTGGTAAACAGTAACATCAAAATGTATTTAAATATGTAACTTGGTCACAGTCATATTAATTATAAAAATACTGTCCTTGTTATAGTTTTAATGTTCTAAAGAGCAATATAATATTTCATCATAGATTATAGCCAGAATAAATTGAATTCAGGTTTAGAATATGTTTGAAAACTCAATTACATTTCTACTATCCTATAATCAAGCATTAATAGTAATAGCTGCCTTAGAATGTTTGGTTTGTCTTGTGTAATTTACCTGAAAAGAACTCAAAATTATAAAATATTATTGAGAATTTAAAATATCGTACTAGGTTCTGTAGGCATTAAGGTTAATACATTGAACGTGACCTTAGCCTTCACTGAGTCTACAGTCTTGTATAAAGTTGTAAAAGTATTAGGTACTATAAAAATTGTCTAACAGAGGCTTTTAATGTAGATTAGAGCATGAGAAAAAGGGAGAAAATTGAATAGGCAAAAATGAGAAAATAAGGAGTCCTCTGTGAAAAATTGACTTTAATGTTCAGACTTAAATTAGGGACATAAGTTAGCTAAATGAAGGCATAGGGTGAAGAATATTTCAGATAAAATATTGATAAATAGTGAGGGATAGTAAACAAAAACAACAAAGAAAAAATTGATTAAATTCCTTCAATTTCTAGTAGAGAATGCCATAAGGCATTTTAAAGGCATAAGGCATTTTAAAGTTATGATATCAGAAAAGAAATGTGGGTTAGACATGGTGGTAGAGAGTTTTCGGCATATAGATCGTGATTGAAGCCATCAAAATGGTAGAGATTTTTGAGGGAGAATATGCCAAAAGATAGGAGCTCTGGGATATCTGATCTTAAAGCATTCTGTAGAGAAGGTAGGACATTTGTAAGAAGCAGATAGGAATGTCTACAGAATTTAGGAGAAATCCAGGAAAATTTGAGCCCATTGAGACCAAATAAAGAGGTGTCATCCACAGTATTAACTATTTATGAGTTTGATATAATGATAAAACAATACTGTCATTATTCACCAACTCATAGAGGATCATATGTGTTTTACAAATGTACATAAAATACTAGATGGGAATGCATAAACGTAATACAAAAATTTTTAATCCATGAATATTGAGTATATTTTCTTCTTTTTAGCTTTCCATATTTAAATTTTCTCTATCATGTGATAAATCCAAAATTACTGTTTTCAAAACTGTTTAGACATGATCCTGAGTTGCTTTTCCCTGTAAGGCAGAGATATTTTAAAGTAGTCTACTTTAGTGTGTCTACTAAAATAAACCCAGTGAAAATTATTAGTGAGTTCTGGCAGTTTTCAAGGAATTGCTCATTTTAAACAAATTCTAGGCAAAGAAGTGAACACACACACACACAAATGAAACTGGCATAGTTGAACATTTTTAAGTGTTTTTAAAGTGAGAACCAAAAAACCAAACAAACAAAAAAGAAAATTGGAATACTGGAAGAATATTTTCTTCCAAAATATTGGAAGAAAAAAGAAAATATTAAGAAAGAGATAAAGTAAGTAATATTCAAGACAGTGATGAGAAGGGAAAAAAATGGGTTTTAAGACTGCATTCATGAGATATGAATGTGCCTAGCAAACCCTGCTGGGTTTTGCTGTCCTCTACCTTAGGGAGAAATTAAAGTTTATTTTGTCTTGAGGAAGAATATGAAGTAGTCCCTTGGTACGCCTGGATATTTTACCTTTAGATAGGCAATGCTTACTACAATAAGAGATGTTACCCAGTTTTTCTTTTATAAATATCCATATTTCAGTGGCAACTTTAGGAACACATTGGTAAAAACATTAATAGTCCAGTACCAATAGAATCTTAGATATATAACTTCATAAATCTAACTACATTATTCAAAGTACGAGTAAATAAGCATAGAAAATAAATTACCAATCCTTAATATTATTAACTTACAGAAGGACACTAAGCATATACGGATTGTAAAAGGAAACACATTCTTGTCTTAGTAGACTAGAAGTTAGGAAGTTAGAATTAGGAATGTTTTCATAAACTTTTGTTAACATACGTAGTGTTTTCAATTGTCACCCGATGCCAGAAGATTGGATTTGTGTCAAAATATAGTACTTTTTCATCTTAATTTTGTCATTGGAACTCTGGAATACAATTTAGTATAAAACAGTAAAGTTTAAATCATAATAAAAATGTTCTGTTACTAAAACACCAATGAAATCTTGAAAGTAGGTCTTGGTTGTAATGCGATCTGACACTCTGACTGCAACCCTAATGGACAGTCTTTTTTAATGAATGATTCAACACAAGTGCAAAATCAATCAAGAAATTTTAAAACATATCTAAAGTGAAATGAATCCATTAGGTTTATACTGAAGTTTCTTTTATATTAGAGAAGTTTCTTCTTGGGAGTATAAGAGATATTGGACAGAATTTGGGCATTGTTTTCATATAATCCTCAGCTGATAAAATGTGCTATGATGAGATGCCAGAAAATGGAAAAACATTTCCAAATCCTCTGGATATTTATAGTATTTTGTCAAAATACTGAAAAAATGTTCACCAGACACCCAACTTGTTGGCGTTCTAAAGCAAGAATCATTATGTTTGCTTCTTTACAGGTTGACCAGTAAAGAATGAGTATGTCTCCTTGTAATTTACTAATTTCCTATATGAGTTTTAAGTAATATAATGGGTATAGAATTTTCTGGATATGTCTCATTTCTACCAACCAAGATAATGAAATTTTATTTTCTGCATTGAAAAATCCATGATTTTGATATCAGAAGGCCCTTAATAAAATTGATATAGTTTGCTGATATGGAAAAATTCTGGTAGTTTAATTGTACTTAGTTTGAAATCTATACTATTTTACTGAATTAACAGACATACTCAATATGAAAAACAAACAAACAGAGAGCACCAGAATCACAACTAACTACTGAATAATCATTGACAGGAAGACACTGGAAGTCACCAAAAAAGATACTCCACATCCAAAGACAAAGGGGAAGCCACAATGAGACAGTAGGAGGGGTGCAATTACAATAAAATCAAATCCCATAACCACTGGGTGGGTGACTCACAAACTGGAGAACAATTATACCACAGAAGTACACCCACTGGAGTGAAGGTCCTGGCTTCCCAACCTGGCGGTCTGGCAATGAGAGGTGGGATTCCCAGAGAATCAGACTTTGAAGACTAGTGGGATTTGATTGCAGGGCTTTGACAGGACAGGGGGAAACAGAGACTCCACTCTTGGAGGGCACACACAAAGTAGTGTGCTCATCAGGACCCGGGGGAAGGAGCAGTGACCCCATAAGAGACTGAAAAAGATCTACCTTCTAGTGTTGGAGGGACTCTGGCAGAGGTGGGGGTGGCTGTGGCTCACCATGGGGATAAGGATCCTGGCAGCAGAATATTTAGGAAGTGCTCCTTGGCATGAGCCCTCCCAGAGTCCCACGGTTAGCCTCACCAAAGAGCCCTTAGCCTCCAGTGCTGGGTCTCCTCAAGCCAAACAACCAACAGGGAGGGAACTCAGCCTCCCCCCACACCACCCATCAACAGACAAACGGATTAAAGTTTTACTGAGCTCCGCCCACCAGAGTAATATCCAGCTCTACCCACCACCAGTCCCTCCCATTAGGAAGCTTGCACAAGCCTCTTATATAGCCTCATCCAGCAGAGGGCAGACAGCAGAAGCAAGAAGAACTGCAGTCCTGTAGCCTGTGGAACGAAAACTTCATTCACAGAAAGGTAGACAAAATGAAAAGGCAGAGGACTATGTACCAGATGAAGGAACATGATAACACCCCAGAAAAACAACTAAATGAAGTGGAGATAGGCAACCCTCCAGAAAAAGAATTCAGAATAATGATAGTGAAGATGATCCAGAACCTTGGAAAAAGAATGGAGGCAAAGATCGAGAAGATGCAAGAAATGTTTAACAAAGACGTAGAAGAATTAAACAACAACCACTTAGAAGAATTAAAGAACAAACAAACAGAGATGAACAATACAATAACTGAAATGAAAAATACACTAGAAGGAATCAATAGCAGAAAAACTGAGGCAGAAGAACGGATAAGTGACTTGGAAGACAGAATGGTGGAATTCACTGTCGCAGAACAGAATAAAGAAAAAAGAATGAAAAGAAATGAAGACAGCCTAAGACACCTCTGGGACAACATTAAATGCACCAACATTTGCATTATAGGAGTCCCAGAAGGAGGAGAGAGAGAAAGGACCTGAGAATATGTTTGAAGAGATTATAGTCAAAAATTTCCCTAACATGGGAAAGGAAATAGCCACCTAAGTCCAGGAAGCACAGAGAGACCCAGGCAGGATAAACCCAAGGAGAAACATGCTGAGACACACAGTAATCAAATTGACAAAAATTAAAGACAGAAAAATTATTAAAAGCAACAAGGGAAAAATGACAAATAACATACAAGGGAACTCCCATAAGGTTAACAACTGATTTCTCAGCAGAAACTCTACAGTCCAGAAGGGAGTGGGAGGATATATTTAAAGTGATGAAAGGGAAGAACGTACAACCAATACTACTCTACCCGGCAAGGATGTCATTCAGATTCAATGGAGAAATCAAAAGTTTTATAAGTAAAAGCTAAGAGGATTCAGCACCACCAAACGAGCTCTAAAAAAAATGTAAAAGGAACTTCTCTAAGTGAGAAACACAAGAGAAGAAAAGGGCCTACAAAAACAAAACAAAAACAATTAAGAAAATGGTAACAGGAACAGACATATCGATAATTTCTATAAATGTGAATGGATTAAACACCCCAACCAAAAGATACAGGCTTAGACTGTGCTAATAGCACAGTAGTTAAGAATCCACCTGCCAATGCAGAGGACACGGGTTCAAGTCCTGGTCTGGGAAGATCCCACGTGCCACGGAGCAACTAAGCCCATGTCCCACAACTATTGAGCCTGCATTCTAGAGCCCGTGAGCCACAACTACTGAAAGACAAACACCCTAGAGCCCATGCACCACAACAAGAGAAGCCACCACAATGGGAAGCCCGTGTACTGCAACGAAGAGTAGTCCCCCCTCGCTGCAACTAGAGAAGGCCCAGGCACAGCAATGAAGACCCAAAGCAGCCAAAATAAAATAAATAAGTAAGTAATTACGTAAGTAAATAAATAAATAAATAAAAGAAAACCCAACACACTATTAAAAAAAAAAAAAAGACACCAGCTCGCTGAATGGATAAAAAACAAGATCCATATATATGCTGTCTACAAGAGACCCACCTCAGACCTAGGGACACATACAGACTAAAAGTGAGGGGATGGAAAAAGATATACCATGCAAATAGAAATCAAAAGAAAGCTGGAGTAGCAATATTCATATCAGATAAAATAGACTTTAAAATAAAGAATGTTACAAGAAACAAGGAAGGACACTACATAATGATCAAGGGAGCAATCCAAAAGAAGATATAACAATTATAAGTATATATACACCCAACACAGGAGTACCTCAATACATAAGGCAAAGGCTAACAGCTATAAAAGAGGAAATTGACAGTAACACAATAATAGTGGGGGACTTTAACACCTGACTGACACCAATGGACAGATCATCCAGACAGAAAATTAGTAAGGAAACACAAGCTTTAAATGCCACAATAGATTAGATAGATTTAATTGATATTTATAGGACATTCCATCAGAAAACAGTAGATTACACTTTCCTCTCAAGTGCACACAGAACATTCTCCAGGATAGATCACATCTTGGGTCACAAATCAAGCCTTGGTAAATTTAAGAAAATTGAAATCATATCAAGCATCTTTTCCAACCACAATGCTATAGTATTAGAAATCAATTAAAGAGAAAAAAGGTAAAAAACACAAACACATGGAGGGTAAACAATACGTTACTAAATAATCAAGAGAACACTGAAGAAATCAAAGAGGAAATCAAAAAATACCTAGAGAAAAATGACAATGAAAACACAATGATCTAAAACCTATGGGATGCAGCAAAAGCAGTTCTAAGAGGGAAGTTTATAGCAATACAATCCTACCTCAAAAACAAGAAAAATCTCAAATGAATAACCTAACCTTACACCTAAAGGAACTAGAGAAAGAAGAACAAACAAAACCCAGTTAGTAGAAGGAAAGAAATCATAAGGATCAGAGCAGAAATAAATGAAGTAGAAATAAAGAAAACAATAGCAAAGATCAATAAAACTACAAGCTATTTCTTTGAGAAGATAAACAAAATAGATAAGCCTTTAGTCAGACTCATCAAGAAAAAGAGGGAGAGGACTCAAATCAATAAAATCAAAAATGAAAAAGGAGAAGTTATAACAGACACTATAGAAATACAAAGCATCATAAGAGACTGCTACAAGCAACTCTATGCCAATAAAATGGACAACCTGGAAGAAATGGACAAATTCTTAGAAAGGTATAACCTTCCAAGACTGAACTTGGAAGAAATAGAAAATATGAGCAGACAAATCACAAGTGATGAAACTGAAACTGTGATTAAAATCTTCCAACAAACAAAAGTCCAGGACCAGAGGGCTTCACAGGTGAATTCTATCAAACATTTAGAGAAGAGCTAACACCCATCCTTCTCAAACTCTTCCAAAAATAGGCAGAGGAAAGAACACTCCCAAACTCATTCTACGAGACCACCATTACCCTGATACCAAAACCAGACAAAGATACTACAAAAAGAAAACTACAGACCAATGTCACTAGTGAATATAGATGCACAATTCCTCAACAAAATACTAGCAAACAGAATCCAACAACACATTAAAATGATCATACACCATGATCAAGTGGGATTTATTCCAGGCATACAAGGATTCTTCAGTGTACACAAATCAATCAGTGTGATACGCCATATTAACAAATTGAAAAATAAAAACCATATGGTCATCTAAATGGATCCAGAAACAACTTCTGACAAAATGCAACACCCATTTATGATTAAAACTCGCCAGAAAATGGGCATAGAGGGAAGCTACCTCAACATAACCAAGGCCATATATGACAAACCCACAGCAAACATCATTCCCAATGGTGAAAAACTGAAAGCGTTTTCTCTAAGATGAGGAGGAAGGGAAGTTTGTCCACTCTCGCCACTATTATTCAACATAATTTTGGAAGTCCTAGCCATGGCAATCAGAGAAGAAGAAAGAAATAAAAAGGAATCCAAATTGGAAAAGAAGTAGAACTGTCACTGTTTGCAGATGATATGCTATAGATAGAGAATCCTAAAGATGCCACCAGAAAACTACTAGAGCTAATCAATGAATTTGGTAAAGCTGCAGGATGCAAAATTAATGCACAGAAATCTTTTGCACTTCTATACACTAACAAGAAAAGATTGGAAATATAAATTAAGGAAACAATCCCATTTACCATTGCAAGAAAAAGAGTAAAATATCTAGGAATAAACTTACCTAAGGAGGTAAAAGACCTGTACTCAGAAAACTATAAGACACTGATGAAAGAAATCAAAGATGACACAAAGAGATGGAAAGATATACAATGTTCTTGAATTGGAAGAATAAATATTGTGAAAATGACTATACTACCCAAAGCAATCTACAGATTCAGTGTAATCCCTATCAAAATACCAATGGCATTTTTTACAGAACTAGAACAAAAAATCTTAAAATTTGTATGGAGACACAAAAGACCCCGAATATCAAAAGCAATCTTGAAGGAAAAAAACAAAGCTGGAGGAATCAGACTTTCTGACTTCAGACTATACTACAGAGCTACAGTAATCAAGACAATATGGTACAGGCACAAAAACAGAAATGCAGATCAATGGAACAGCCCAGAGAATAACCCATGCACCTATGGTCACCTAATCTATGACAAAGGAGGCAAGGATATACAATGGAGAAAAGACAGTCTCTTCAATAAGTGGTGCTGGGAAAACTGGACAGTTACATGCAAAAGAAATAAAATTAGAACATTCCCTAACACCATATACAAAAATAAACTCAAAATGGATTAAAGACCTAAATGTAAGATGAGACCCTACAAAACTCTTAGAGGAAAACATAGGAAGAACAATCTTTGACATAAATCACAGCAAGATCTTTTTGACCCACCTCCTAGAGAAGTGGAAATAAAAACAAAAATAAACAAATGGGCCATAATGAAACTTCAAAGCTTTTGCACGGCAAAGGAAACTGTAAACAAATGAAAAGACAACCCTCAGAATGGGAGAAAATATTTGCAAACGAATCAATGGACAAAGGATTAATCTCCAAAATATATAAACAGCTCATGCAGCTCAATATTGAAAAAATGAGCAACCCAATCCAAAAATGGGCAGAAGACCTAAATAAACATTTCTCCGACGAAGACATACAGATGGACAAGAGGCACATGAAACACTGCTCAACATCACTAATTATTAGAGAAATGCAAGTGAAAACTGCAGTGAGGTATCACCTCACACCAGTCAGAACGATCATCATCAGAAAATCTACAAACAAATGCTGGAGAGGGTATGGAGAAAAGGGAACCCTCTTACACTGTTTGTGGGAATGTAAATTGATACACTTACTACTATGGAGAACAGTATGGAGGTTCCTTAGAAAACTAAAAATAGAATTACCATATGACCCAGCAATCCCACTACTGGGCATATACCGAGAGAAAACCATAATTCCAAAAGACACATGCACCCCAACGTTCATTGCAGCACTATTTACAATAGTCAGGTCACGGAAGCAACCTAAATGTCCTTCAACAGATGAATGGATAAACAAGATGTGGTCTGTATATACAATGGAATATTACTCAGCCATAAAAAGGAAAAAAATTGGGTCATTTGTAGAGACGTGGATGGATCTAGAGACTGTCATACAGAGTGAAGTCAGAAAGAGTAAAACAAATATCATATATTAATGCACATATGTGGGAAATGGTACAGATGAACCAGTGTGCAAGGCAGAAACAGAGACACAGATGTAGAGAACAAATGTACGGACACCGAGGGGGGAAAACAGGGAGCAGGGGTTGTGGCGGTGGGATGAATTGGGAGATTGGGATTGACATATATAAAATAGATAACTAACAAGAACCAGCTGTATTAAAAAAAATAAAATTCAAAAATAAAAACAACCCAATCAAAAAATGGGTAGAAGACCTAAGTAGACATTTCTCCAAAGAAGACATACAGATGGCCAACAAACACATGAAAAGATGCTCAACATCACTAATTATTAGAGAAATGCATATCAAAACTACAATAAGATATCACCTCTACCCGTTGGAATGGCCATCATCAAAAAGTCTACAAACAATAAATGCTGGAGGGAGAGTGGAGAAAAGAGAACCCTCCTACACTGTTGGTAAGAATGTAAATTGGTACAGCCACTATGGACAACAGTATTGAGGTTCCTTAAAAAACTAAAAATAGAGCTACCATATGATCCAGCAATCCCAATCCTGGGCCTATATCTGGAGAAAACCATGGTTCAAAAGGATACATACATCCCAATGTTCATTGCAGCATGGAAGCAACCTAAATGTCCATCAACAGGTGAATGGATAAAGAAGATGTGATACATATATACAATGGAATATTACTCAGCCACTAAAAAGAATTAAATAATGCCATTTGCAGCAACATGGAGATTATCATACTAAGTGAAGTAATTCAGACAGAGAAAGACAAATATAATATTGCTTATATGCAGAATCTAAAAAAAATGATACAAATGAACTTATTTGCAAAGCATAAACAGACTCACAGACTTAGATAACAAACTTATGATTTCCAAAGGGGAAAGGTGGGGGGCCTGTAAATTGGGTGTTTGGGATTAGCATATACACACTACTATATTTAAAATAGATAACCAACAAGGACCTACTGTATAGCACAGGGAACTCTGCTAAATATTCTGTAATAACCTAAATGGGAAAAGAATTTGAAAAAGAATAGATATATGTATATGTATAACTGAATCATCTTGCTGTACACCTGAAACTAACACAACATTGTTAATCAACTATACACAAATATAAAATAAAAATAAAATAAAATAAAAGACATGCATTGTGAACTAGATTGTTTCTTATATGATAAAAGCAGCAGATGTGTTTGGAAACAAAAGAATCTATTATCAAAACTGCATTGACAGAACTGCTAGCACTGCCACAGTGGCCTAAGAGTCCAAATTGTTAGTGATTCTCATTAACTGTGGGCTGGCAGAACATCAAGAGTAACCTGTGTAGGCAACAGCAAAACACATCTGAATAAAATATTGGCAAATAGAACTTTTAATAAAAAGTCAGTTAAGGCATTGTAAAGCTGCCTCTTGGGAACTGCTAAACCAATTAGGAATATAAAACACTACTATTATCAGCATAATAATATATTACGTGTTCTTTAATGTAAGGCCCAGGCTTGATTGGAGGCCAGGAAATATACTTAATGTTACATTCTCCATTCATTTCTGTTTGAATGATCAGTCAAATAATCTATGAATTTCTACATATGAATTTGATTTTCAATTGATCAGAAATAATTGTGTAAATATTGAGAGTCCATGGAATTTTAAAGCCTAGTTACGAGGGAAGGCGGAAGATGGCGGAAGAGTAAGACGCGGAGATCACCTTCCTCCCCACAGATACACCAGAAATACATACACACGTGGAACAACTCCTACAGAACACCTACTGAAGGCTGGCAGAAGACCTCAGACCTCCCAAAAGGCAAGAAATTTCCCACGTACATGGGTAGGGCAAAAGAAAAAACAGAGACAAAAGAATAGGGACGGCACCTGCACCAGTGGGAGGGAGCTGTGAAGGAGGAAAAGTTTCCACACACTAGGAAGCCCCTTCGCGGGCGGAGACTGCGGGAGGCGGAGGGGGGAGCTTCGAAGCTGCGGAGGAGAGCGCAGCAACGGGTGCGGAGGGCAAAGCGGGGAGATTCCCGCACAGAGGATCGGTGCCGACCGGCACTCACCAGCCCGAGAGGCTTGTCTGCTCACCCGCCGGGGTGGGCGGGGCTGCGAGCTGAGGCCGGAGCGCAGGGAGAGGACTGGGGTTGGCGGCTTGAACATAGCCTGAAGGGGTTAGTGCACCACAGCTAGCCGGGAGGGAGTCCGGGGAAAAGCCTGCACCTGCCGAAGAGGCAAGAGACTTTTCCTTCCCTCTTTGTTTCCTGGGGCGTGAGGAGAGGGGTTTAAGAACGCTGCTTAAAGGAACTCCAGAGACGGGCGCGAGCCGCGGCTAAAAGCGCAAACCCCAGAGACGGGCGCGAGCCGCGGCTGAAAGCGCGGAATCCAGAGACGGGCGCAAGCCGCGGCTAAAAGCGCGGACCCCAGAGGCGGGCGGGAGACGTTAAGGCTGCTGCTGCCGCCACCGAGGGGCCTGTGTGCGAGCACAGGTCACTCTCCACACCCCTCTTCCGCGGAGCCTGTGCAGCCCGCCACTGCCAGGTTCCCGGGATCCAGGGACAACTTCCCCGGGACAGCGCACAGCGCGCCTCAGGCTGGTGCAAAGTCACGCCGGCCTTTGCCACCGCAGGCCCGCCCCGCACTCTGTGCCCCTCCGTCCCCGCCGGCCTGAGTGCGCCAGAGCCCCCAATCAGCGGCTCTTTTAACCCCATCCTGTCTGAGCAAAAAACAGACGCCCTCCAGCGATCTACACGCAGTGGCAGGGCCAAATCCAAAGCTTAGCCCTGGGAGCTGTGAGAACAAAGAAGAGAAAGGGAAATCTCTCCCAGCAGCCTCAGAAGCAACGGATTAATCTCCACAATCAACTTGATATACCCTGCATCTGTGGAATACCTGAATAGACAACCAATCATCCCAAATTAAGGAAGTGGACTTTAGGAGCAAGATCTATGATTTTTTCCCCTTTCCTCTTTTTGTGAATGTGTATGTGTATGCTTCTGTGTGAGATCTTGTCTGTATAGTCTTGCTTCCACGATTTGTCCTAGGGTTCTATCCGTCCATGTTTTTTTTTAAATTTTTTTTTCTTAATAATTAATTTTAATAACAATATTATACTTTACCTTCGTTCTTTCTTTCTTTCCGTCCTTCCTTCCCTCCTTTAGACAACGAATCATCCCAAATTGAGGAGGTGGTCTCTGACAGCAAGATTTAGGATTTTTCCCCATTTACCTCTTTTAGTGAGGGTGTATGTGTATGCTTCTGTGTAAGATTTTGTCTGTATAGCTTTGCTTCCAACATTTGTCCTAAGGTTCTTTCCGTCCCTTTTTTTTTTTCTAAATAAGAATTTTTTAATTCAATAACTTTATTATACTTTATTTTATTTTTTACTGTATCTTCTTTCTTTCTGTCTTTTTTCCTTCTTTCCCTCCTTCCTTCCTTCCTCCCACCCTCCCTCCCTCCTTTCTTTCCTTCTTGCCTTCTTTCCTTCTATGCTTCTTTCTTTCTTTCTTCCTTCCTTCCTACCCTCCTTTCCTTCCTTCTTTCCTCATACTTCTACTAATTCCCTCTACTTTTTCTCCCTTTTATCCTGAGCCGTGTGGATGAAAAGCTTTTGGTGCTCCAGCCAGGAGGCAGGGCTCTGCCTCTGAGGTAGGAGAGCCAACTTCAGGACACTGATCAACAAGAGACCTCCCAGCTCCACATAATATCAAATGGCGAAAATCTCCCAGAGACCTCCATCTTAACACCAGCACCCAGCTTCACTCAACGACCAGCAAGCCACAGTGCTGGAAAACCTATGCCAAACAACTAGCAAAACAGGAACACAACCTCACCCATTAGCAGAGAGGCTGCCTAAAATCATAATAAGGCCACAGACACCCCCAAACACACCACCAGACATGATCCTGCCCACTAGAGAGACAAGATCCAGCCTCATCCACCACAACACAGGCACTAGTCCCCTCCACTAGGAAGCCTACACAACCCACTGAACCAACCTTAGCCACTGGAGACAGACATCAAAAACAGGAGGAACTACGAACCTGCAGCCTGCAAAAAGGAGACCCCAAACACAGTAAGATAAGCAAAATGAGAAGACAGAAAAACACACAGCAGATAAAGGAGCAAGATAAAGACCCACCAGACCTAACAAATGAAGAGGAAATAGGCAGTCTACCTGAAAGAGAATTCAGAATTATGATAGTAAGGTTGATCCGAAATCTTGGAGATAGAATGGACAATAGATTGGACAAAATGCAAGAATCAGTTAACAAGGACCTAGAAGAACTAAAGATGAAACAAGCAATGATGAACAACACAATAAATGAAATTAAAAGTACTCTAGATGGGATCAATAGCAGAATAACTGAGGCAGAAGAACGGATAAGTGACCTGGAAGATAAAATAGTGGAAATAACTACTGCAGAGCAGAATAAAGAAAAAAGAATGAAAAGAACTGAGGACAGTCTCAGAGACCTCTGGGACAACATTAAACGCACCAACATTCGAATTATAGGGGTTCCAGAAGAAGAGAAAAAGAAAGGGACTGAGAAAATATTTGAAGAGATTATAGTTGAAAACTTCCCTAACATGGGAAAGGAAATAGTTAATCAAGTCCAGGAAGCACAAAGAGTCCCATACAAGATAAATACAAGGAGAAATACGCCAAGACACATATTAATCAAACTGTCAAAAATTAAATACAAAGAAAGCATATTAAAAGCAGCAAGGGAAAAACAACAAATAACACATAAGGGAATCCCCATAAGGTTAACAGCTGATCTCTCAGCAGAAACCCTACAAGCCAGAAGGGAGTGGCAGGACATACTGAAAGTGATGAAGGAGAAAAACATGCAGCCAAGACTACTCTACCCAGCAAGGATCTCATTCAGATTTGATGGAGAAATTAAAACCTTTACAGACAAGCAAAAGCTGAGAGAGTTCAGCACCACCAAACCAGCTTTACAACAAATGCTAAAGGATCTTTTCTAGGCAAGAAACACAAGAGAAGGAAAAGACCTATAATAACGAACCCAAAACAATTTAGAAAATGGGAATAGGAACATACATATCGATAATTACCTTAAATGTAAATGGACTAAATGCTCCCACCAAAAGACACAGATTAGCTGAATGGATACAAAAACAAGACCCTTATATATGCTGTCTACAAGAGACCCACTTCAGACCTAGAGACACATACAGACTGAAAGTAAGGGGATGGAAAAAGATATTCCATGCAAATGGAAGCCAAAAGAAAGCTGGAGTAGCAATTCTCATATCAGACAAAATAGACTTTAAAATAAGGACTATTAAAAGAGACAAAGAAGGACACTACATAATGATCAAGGGATCGATCCAAGAAGAAGATATAACAATTGTAAATATTTATGCACCCAACATAGGAGCACCTCAATACATAAGGCAAATACTAACAGCCATAAAAGGGGAAATCGACAGTAACACATTCATAGTAGGGGACTTAAACACCCCACTTTCACCCATAGACAGATCATCCAAAATGAAAATAAATAAGGAAACACAAGCTTTAAATGATACATTAAACAAGATGGACTTAATTGATATTTATAGGACACTCCATCCAAAAACAACAGAATACACATTTTTCTCAAGTGCTCATGGAACATTCTCCAGGATAGATCATATCTTAGGTCACAAATCAAGCCTTGGTAAATTTAAGAAAATTGAAATTGTATCAAGTATCTTTTCTGACCACAACGCCATGAGACTAGATATCAATTACAGGAAAAGATCTGTAAAAAATACAAACACATGGAGGCTAAACAATACACTACTTAATAATGAAGTGATCACTGAAGAAATCAAAGAGGAAATCAAAAAATACCTAGAAACAAATGACAATGGAGACACAACGACCCAAAACCTGTGGGATGCAGCAAAAGCAGTTCTAAGGGGGAAGTTTATAGCAATACAAGCCCACCTTAAGAAGCAGGAAACATCTCGAATAAACAACCTAACCTTGCACCTCAAGCAATTAGAGAAAGAAGAACAAAAAAACCCCAAAGCTAGCAGAAGGAAAGAAATCATAAAAATCAGATCAGAAATAAATGAAAAAGAAATGAAGGAAACAATAGCAAAGATCAATAAAACTAAAAGCTGGTTCTTTGAGAAGATAAACAAAATAGATAAACCACTAGCCAGACTCATCAAGAAAAAGAGGGAGAAGACTCAAATCAATAGAATTAGAAATGAAAAAGGAGAGGTAACAACTGACACTGCAGAGATAAAAGAGATGAGAGATTACTACAAGCAACTCTATGCCAATAAAATGGACAATCTGGAAGAAATGGACAAATTCTTAGAAATGCACAACCTGCCAAGACTGAATCAGGAAGAAATAAAAAATATGAACAGACCAATCACAAGCACTGAAATTAAAACTGTGATTAAAAACCTTCCAACAAAGAAAAGCCCAGGACCAGATGGCTTTACAGGCGAATTCTATCAAACATTTAGAGAAGAGCTAACACCTATCCTTCTCAAACTCTTCCAAAATATAGCAGAGGGAGGACCACTCCCAAACTCCTTCTACGAGGCCACCATCACCTTGATACCAAAACCAGACAAGGATGTCACAAAGAAAGAAAACTACAGGCCAATATCACTGATGAACATAGATGCAAAAATCCTCAACAAAATACTAGCAAACAGAATCCAACAGCACATTAAAAGGATCATACACCATGATCAAGTGGGGTTTATTCCAGGAATGCAAGGATTCTTCAATATACGCAAATCTATCAATGTGATAAACCATATTAACAAACTGAAGGAGAAAAACCATATGATCATCTCAATAGATGCAGAGAAAGCTTTTGACAAAATTCAACACCCATTTATGATAAAAACCCTGCAGAAAGTAGGCATAGAGGGAACTTTCTTCAACATAATAAAGGCCATATATGACAAGCCCACAGCAAACATCATCCTCAATGGTGAAAAACTGAAAGCATTTCCACTAAGATCAGGAACAAGACAAGGTTGCCCACTCTCACCACTCTTATTCAACATTGTTTTGGAAGTTTTAGCCACAGCAATCAGAGAAGAGAAGGAAATAAAAGGAATCCAAATCGGAAAAGAAGAAGTAAAGCTGTCACTGTTTGCAGATGACATGATCCTATACATAGAGAACCCTAAAGATGCTACCAGAAAACTACTAGAGCTAATCAATGAATTTGGTAAAGTGGCAGGATACAAAATTAATGCACAGAAATCTCTGGCATTCCTATATACTAATGATGAAAAATCTGAAAGTGAAATCAAGAAAACACTCCCATTTACCATTGCAACAAAAAGAATAAAATATCTAGGAATAAGCCTACCTAAGGAGACAAAAGACGTGTATGCAGAAAATTATAAGACACTGATGAAAGAAATTAAAGATGATACAAATAGATGGAGAGATATACCATGTTCTTGGATTGGAAGAATCAACATTGTGAAAATGACTCTACTACCCAAAGCAATCTATAGATTCAATGCAATCCCTATCAAACTACCACTGGCATTTTTCACAGAACTAGAACAAAAAATTTCACAATTTGTATGGAAACACAAAAGACCCCGAATAGCCAAAGCAATCTTGAGAACGAAAGAAGGAACTGGAGGAATCAGGCTCCTGACTTCAGACTATACTACAAAGCTACAGTTATCAAGACGGTATGGTACTGGCACAAAAACAGAAAGATAGATCAATGGAACAGGATAGAAAGCCCAGAGATAAACCCATGCACATATGGACACCTTATCTTTGATAAAGGTGGCAGTAATGTACAATGGAGAAAGGACAGCCTCTTCAATAAGTGGTGCTGGGAAAACTGGACAGGTACATGTAAAAGTATGAGATTAGATCACTCCCTAACACCATACACAAAAATAAGCTCAAAATGGATTAAAGACCTAAATGTAAGGCCAGAAACTATCAAACTCTTAGAGGAAAACATAGGCAGAACACTCTATGACATAAATCACAGCAAGATCCTTTCTGACCCACCTCCTAGAGTAATGGAAATAAAAACAAAAATAAACAAATGGGACCTAATGAAACTTCAAAGCTTTTGTACAGCAAAGGAAACCATAAATAGGACCAAAAGACAACCCTCAGAATGGGAGAAAATATTTGCAAATGAAGCAACCGACAAAGGATTAATCTCCAAAATTTACAAGCAGCTCATGCAGCTCAATAACAAGAAAACAAACAACCCAATCCAAAAATGGGCAGAAGACCTAAATAGACATTTCTCCAAAGAAGATATACAGACTGCCAACAAACACATGAAAGAATGCTCAACATCATTAATCATTAGAGAAATGCAAATCAAAACTACAATGAGATATCATCTCACACCAGTCAGAATGGCCATCATCAAAAAATCTAGAAACAATAAATGCTGGAGAGGGTGTGGAGAAAAGGGAACACTCTTGCACTGCTGGTGGGAATGTGAATTGGTTCAGCCACTATGGAGAACAGTATGGAGGTTCCTTAAAAAACTACAAATAGAACTACCATATGACCTAGCAATCCCACTGCTGGGCATATACCCTGAGAAAACCGAAATTCAAAAAGAGTCATGTACCAAAATGTTCATTGCAGCTCTATTTACAATAGCCTGGAGATGGAAACAACCTAAGTGCCCGTCATCGGATGAATGGATAAAGAAGATGTGGCACATATATACAATGGAATATTACTCAGCCATAAAGAGAAACGAAATTGAGCTATTTCTAATGAGGTGGATAGACCTAGAGTCTGTCATACAGAGTGAAGTAAGTCAGAAAGAAAAAGACAAATACCGTATGCTAACACATATATATGGAATTTAAGAAAAAAAATGTCATGAAGAACCTAGGGGTAAAGCAGGAATAAAGACGCAGACCTCCTAGAGAACGGACTTGAGGTTATGGGGAGGGGGAAGGGTGAGCTGTGACAGGGCGAGAGTCATGGGCATATACACACTAACAAACGTAGTAAGGTAGATAGCTAGTGGGAAGCAGCCGCATGGCACAGGGATATTGGCTCGGTGCTTTGTGATGGCCTGGAGGGGTGGGATGGGGAGGGTAGGAGGGAGGGAGACGCAACAGGGAAGACATATGGGAACATATGTTTATGTATGACTGATTCACTTTGTTATAAAGCAGAAACTAACACACCATTGTAAAGCAATTATACCCCAATAAAGATGTTAAAAAAAAAAAAAAGCCTAGTTACCATTGAGATGCTAACCTTATTTTACAGATGAATAAACAGATTAAACATAAACCTAGAACATGATTTTCTGATTCTCAAACTAACGTTTTTGAATGTAGGGTACTGCTTCCCAAATCAGAGATATTCAGACAAAATGAAAAAAATAAAAAAGGAGTCTGGATGAGCAAAATTTTCTCAGTATATTATTCTAATTTTACTTTTTTCTCTTTCTTTTTTCTATTCTCATTTTGTCATTATTTAGTCACATTGATGTTTAGTTAATCATAGTTTACTTGAACTCTTTTTCTTTATTTGGATTTCATTAATATCTACCAGTGTCCTTTACAACTTGCAACTTTATATGATATAGTTTTAAATTTTTTTAAACTTGTGGCCTAGAACTTTGAATTGAATCTGATCCAGCCACTGACTTGTTCAAATGCAAATATGTGAAAATATCTTAACCATTCCATATTTTAACATTGTCATGTAAAGTGGGATAGTTGGATTACATAATCTCTACAATTCTACCAGTTTTAAAATTTCTGTTTTTATGTTTTAAGTCAAAGTTGTATAGGAGCAGTAATAAA
Organism: Leucopleurus acutus; assembly: GCF_964270905.1. Taxonomy (NCBI): domain Eukaryota; kingdom Metazoa; phylum Chordata; class Mammalia; order Artiodactyla; family Delphinidae; genus Leucopleurus; species Leucopleurus acutus. The sequence continues at coordinate 108,356,640 of NC_139145.1, read as the reverse complement.
AAAAGGTTTGTACTATAAGAAGAGAGACATTTGTATTCATATAATAGAGAAACAGAGGTTATTTCTTCCCATATATGTATGTCACAAGTAAAAAAATTCATTACCATATATAATTGTAGAACTCATGAGAATAAATTCTTACTGATGTCTCCAACTATAATCCATTACCACATTGATCACTCTAGTTTGAAACATCAGTATGCACTCATGTTTAACTTAATTTATACACAGATAACTTCATACCCAAAGATTTTATGTGTGTACATAGTTTCTAATATTCTCAGATAAAAGGAGCCAGGGCTGAGACTAAGACTGAAGCAGGAAATATACAAGATGATCTTGGAATATATTCTCAAGCCAGAAAGTAAGAAAGTGCTAACACACACACACACACACACACACACACACACACAGTGATGGAATATGTCAAAGCGACACAGGAACCAGCAGAAGGAGTTGCGAAAGGCCAAAGACAACAATTTGAACAATAAAATAAAGTAGTATTATTTTATAATCCACAGTGTATAATAAAATATTGAGAGACAACACAAATATAAGTGACTGAATAAATAAATGGAGAAGAGACTAATCTCATATGAAGAATAATTCCAAATAATTTATGTAGATACCCCACCCTCAAGCAGCTAGAGCATAACTCCCCATTCCTCCAGTGTAGGCTGCACATAATGACTTCCTTCCAAAGAGTACAGTATGGAAAATGGGTGAACAAAGCATAACTTTGCAGTGGAGAAAACCGTCAAACTCTACCTCAACCACATAGTCAAGGTCAACACCAATAGTTATAAGTTGATAGTGTGTACCTTTTATACGATGAGATGAAAATGGCACATTGCTCTGGTCTTTCTCCAAAAACCCCATATCCCCAGTCCAAAAACATCTGACATATTTCAACAGGGGGACATTCTACAAAGTAGAATACTGACCAATACTTTTTAAAACTGTCAAGGTTATCAAAGAAAAGGAAAATTTGAGAAAATTTCACAGCCAAAAGTAGCCTAAAGAGACGTGATGGTTAAATGTAATGTGATATCTTATAGGAGATCCCAGACCAGAGGAGGAGATTAGGTAAAACTTAGGAAATATGAATAAAGTATGGACTTTAGTCAATAATAATGTATCAATACTGATTCATTAATTGTGACAATTGTACATACCAATGTAAGATGTTAATAATAAGAGAATTAGGAGTGGTATATAAGGGGAACAATTTATCCTATCTTTATACTTTTTCTGTAAATCTAAACTGTTCTAAAATGTAAAATGTATCTTATCTTTATCTACACACACACACACACACACACACACTCCAAGTGTGGCATAATGTCACAGATAAGCCCCTTATCATGGAGACCAGACACACTGCCTGCTTATCCCTAACTAATGGGTTTCAGTTTCCTGCCAGCTGATGAATTATTGAAATAAGAAAATTTTATCCTCTTGTGAAATACAAAGATCACCTCACTCTCTTATGACTACAAAGCCTGCTGCCCACAACCTTCCTTGTTCACTCTCTTCCTGAGTGAAACCTCTATGTGGCCCTGAATGGCATAAATGTCCTCCACCCCAGGATGTGGGTATACCTGACTAATAAACTTCTGTAGAGCTCATCTCTCCAGTCTGGTGTTGTGTGTTTGGCCATCTCCATGACCCTGGGTTAAAGAAAGAGATAATCAAAACACCAAGAGAAAGTGCCCAAAACTTTAGAACCGGAACTCTCCCATTTATACCTATCTTGTAACTGTTTCCAATTTCCTGACTTTTCAAGCTGTGCTTCTCTATTTTTTGCCACATTTTCTGCCCCTCTCCCTACTTGGTTTCTAATCTTTATTTCTTGAATATTATCATTCTTTCCACTTATAAAATCTGGAATCCTAAAGAATTTATGGAAGCTGGGTAATGACCCAACCACTACTTGTAATCACTCTGAGACATTCCTTATTACATCTTCACTTCAAGGAAGTCCTTTCAATTAGACTTTTGAAAGCTTATGGCTTAGACACATTTGGTAAAAACATTGCCAGTCTATTACTACTATTATTCTTTTTCTGAGTTAAATAGTGAAATCAAAACTTTTAAAAGAAATTATATCAGTTGCTATTTTATGTTAATTGTCATATTTAGATTTAGTCTAAATAAGAATTAACTTTGTAAAACTTTATTTTCTAATCTATTCATGCAAATTAATTAAAGATTTCTGACAATTTATTGTCATTCATGATTTAAATTTGTTTATATATGAACAAAAGGACTCAAATACTTCATAAAATTTCATCTCAACAATATGTATGTTCTTTAACAAAAGCAAAGTTTGGTAGACTTTGGAGTAAAACCTACAGTTGCAGGTGCCTATATTGAATACTAATGATGTATAGCTGTTGCTTTTTCTGTATAATCAATCTCCTTAGGCATATGATATGTGTTAGTTGTCCATATGTTTATTGATATTGAATAAAATAATCTGTGTGCATTTCTGCCTTAACTGTTTCTATGAAGTAAGTGAATGAAATGGTTCAGACACAAATATGACAAAACAGGAAAATAATCCATAGATTAATAGTTTTAGCAGGTAGGAAAAAAACTGCCACCACTAGTAAGGAGCACGATGTACAATGTCGTGGTTTTCTTTGCAAGCTTGTATGCTTTGTTTGTGAAACCAGCTAAGATTGGTGTTTTTTGTAAAAGTTGCTGTTTGATAATTTCATCTGCTTAAACTTCCTCCATGGGGTAAGTTTTGGTGAATTTTATCTTTCTAGAAAGTCCATATCATCCAAAATTTAAAATATATCTTCATAAATAATATATTAAACAGGAAGAAACGGTGAGTGTTGATGAAGATATATTTAAGGGGAAAAAAAAAAGAATTTCTGAGAGGACTTACCTGACAGTCTTCAGTTAAAAGACATGTTGTCTGTGAGATTGGATGGGATAGGGAGTTGAGGAAAATAAAGCTTTGAAATGGCTATTGATTTAAATAAGAGGAATGAAATAGGTTTGCTAAATAGTAGTGGCTCCTCTGAGATTGGATCAGAATATTCTCTTTGAAATGTCTTTCACTTGTATCTAAAACTATCCAAATTCTACATTTGTTTTTAACCATTTCAGTCACTCCTCCACCATAACATAACCAGGCCATATTTCTTATTTTCCTGAATTTCCAGTTTCTGTCCAATTAGTTCAATTAACTCTATAATGGAAGAATTTTTAAGGACCCATATTTTCTACAATTTATCAGAGTCTGAGATTAACATATACACACTACTATATATAAAGTAGATAACCAAAAAGGACCTACTGTATAGAACAGTATTATTCTGTAATAACCTACATGGGAAAAGAATCTGAAAAAAGAATGGATATATGTATATGTATAACTTAATCACTTTGTTGTACGACTGAAACTAACACAGCATTGTAAATCTACTACACTCCAATATAAAATAAAAATTAAATTTAAAAAAGCTGCAGTTGATTAAATATTATATTATAAACTTCTTTTACATTTTTGACCCCACCAAGGACAGCATTTCATTGATTTCTACATCCATTTCACTGTCCCTAATACCACTTCCCTCCTCACTCAGCTTTAACTCTGTGTACTTTCATTGCAATCATGCCTTTGCAATCATCCTCAATAATTTTGTCTACCTTTCTCTCTATCATACTCAACTGGAAAAATTCCAACTCAAGCTAAATTCAATTCTCCATATGTAAGTATGGTCAAAACATATATACATGTGTGTATCACACATATTCACACACACACCAGTACAGCTATCTGTCATTTTAAATCAGGATCACTAATACCAAGTAAAATTTTAGTCATGATAGGAATTCTTCTGCATTGTCTAAAAGCCCAGTGCTTCCAATCTTTATTAGTCAAAATAATTTAGGTTATTCTCTGTTAATAAGCACCTCCTAACCTTCAATGTAAGCATACAAACAATAGCTTACTTCTCACTCACTCAAAATATTTAGCAAGACTGGGAAGCTTTCCTAGGCAGCTGTTGGCTAGGTGATGGCTCAGCAGCATTCATCCCTCACAACATCTTAGGATTCCACAATTGCAGGGTTAGGGGAAAAGTTCTTTGGGAGATCTATCTCACACAATCAATTGTTTGCCTGAGAAACAATTTACTGTCTGAGATAGATTTTCCAGAGAAGAGAAACACATTTAAATGGCAAAAATGAGTCAAATGATGACACGTAACCTCAAGATAAAAGTGAAATTGCTGCAGTATACAGGCACCGTATTTCTCAAATAAAAATGTTCTCACCAGAAAAAAGGTAAATATGTGAGCTGATGGATGTGTTAATTAACTTGATGGGGGGAATCCTTTCACAATGCAGACATATATCACATCATCATTTATATACTTTAATTATCTTACAATTTTATCTGTCAATTATACCTCAACAAAGCTGTAAAAAGAATGCAGGATTGCCAGTTAAATTTTATTTTCAGATTAAAAAAGAATAATTTTAATATATGTCCCATGAGATATTTTGGAAAATGCTTATATTAAAATATTATTATTGTTTATCTGAATTTTAATTGGGTGTCTTGAATATTATCTGGTAACCCTATACCCAAGTACCCAAAAGGAAAACTGCAAAATATTAGTAAGCAGTGCTATGTATGCCATCCCAAACTTTTCATAACAGAAACCATATTAAAAAAATCACAGGATCTGCTACTGGAGCCCCGTTTGAGCCTGTTCAAGACAACAGGTGACCGGCCCTGGGGTTTCAGGTGTCCCAAGTCCTGGCCTAGTCAACTTGAGAGATGAAGTGAATAATAACATCATTAGGAAAGTTCTACCCTAAACTATTCCTTCTACCAAATCTCCTGAAAGTGTTCAATTTCGTAGTTACATAACAGTTGGTTATCCATTCATTGGTTGATGGACACTTTTCTGATACTTAAAATTTTGTTATTAAACAATGCCAAATATTGAACTTCAAAGTGGCTAACTTTAATAAAGTAAGTAGTCAGATATCTTCTAATTAACCAAATAGACACAGTAGAGCTGTGTAAAATCTCTGACCCTAGGGTCTGGGTGTCTATAATTTCTTTTTAAAGTTTATGTCAGAGTGATAACCACTGAACTAAACAGATCTTCAAATATGTTGCTTTACATACTCTTCAGTTCACCAACCTAGATTCAAATGATGCAGAAAATCACTTTTTAGAAACAGAGGTCAAAAGAAATTCACCTTTTGAATCATCCATTTTTCTCTCTGCATACCAGCATTAATGCTTTAAGGAAGTACTACTCTCAGTTTCAAGTGTCTGGTTGTTTACCAGGGCTAGATAAACAGTTTAGGAGTCCATTGACAGTTTAGGAGTCTAGCCTAGGAGCAGTAGTGAGCTCCAGGGATTATTTTGTCCTTGGTTGTTGTTCCAAACAACATAGCTCAGAATTGTGTATGTAATGCGAACACTTTAAATTCTTGATGAAAGAATGACTGAAAGTGAAATATATCTAAATATAGTATATTCGTCAATACCTTCCTTAGAAAATTGATCCTCAAGGTCTTTTACCGTTCTAGTAATTGAAATAATAGCTTCCAAATAATTCTTTGCATTCAAATATGATACTTTAAGTGGAAAAAAAACTCTAATATATGATTCAAACTCACTCATATTTTATGTGTCTAATACAAAATCTGGGTGCCCTATCTTCCTTTTCAAACCTCATCAATCCATTTTTTTGATCATGTTACTGAAAGAAGACAGCAAAAAAAAATATTAAAATATTTTTAAACATTTTGCTTCTGTGATGACAGACTATACAAATATGCAGCAAAGTAAATACCTTTAAGTCAAATCAGGCCCACATTTTATTGTCACACACACACAAAAAAACTTGCCATCTGCATGACCATTACAAAATATTTAAAATATCCCACTTCTGGCATATGCCGAATTCGTATACAATTCTGTTTCACATAAATTTGTTACCTGGAAACAAACATGTCTAAAAGAATATGAATTGGTATCTCATGGCGCTCAGTATATTTGAGTATAAATCTGAGAAGGGATTATCACAGAGCAGTTAGTTATGGTGAAAAAAAAAGATGAAAAAGTTAACATTCACAGTACTATTATTTAACTCTCTCTACATAAATCTTTTCAATGCAAACATTTTGAGTGATTCATAAATTAGTATTCTATCCTTACTAATGATTACTTTTAGATAAACACCCACCCACACACACAAACTCCTTCTTGGATACCTTTTTTGATTTCTACATATAGCTATAAGGAGAAGTATCTATCATCGAGGCTGTGTAAAAATCATTCATTTTCTCAAAGATACATCAGGATGGTCATGTGAAAAACTGACAGTATAGATAATAGAAATACCTACGAAATAGACATTTATCTCAGGATACTTTTCATTTTTATGTTATTAGGAAACAAAATCTATCACATGTCATTTTATTGCCTATAGTAATCTAAATATCCAATTTTAGTCTCTTACAGGTTGTAAAATGAAGAATTGGAACTGAATTAAAATCAATATCTGTTTGACTCCAAAGTCTTCCTCTTTCCCATCCACCAAAACCCCTAACAGGAAAATGCATTATAGTTACATTATTAGAACTTGGTTTTTAAAACTGTTGAAAAGCATGCCCATATGCAATTGTACATGTACATGTATGCACATGAATATTTGTTTTCAAGATTCATGGATTTAAATTAAGGTAGTCAGGATTCGGTTTGTCCCTTAGTGTTATTTTAAATGCAGATGCAGATCTCATTCTCTAGAACTGAATGAATTCATAGTGTTTTGGAATAAACATTTACTGTTAAAGACTTTTAAAATATTTTCTCCCAAGACCTCTAAAAGATATTAAATTTCACTTGAAACTAAGAGAGATTCAATAGTTGAATGGAACCAGCCAATGATAATATTATCATGGATACACTAAGTACTATATGGTTCTAAGACTAGTAAACACTTTAAATGCTTACTTTTACTGGATATTGGTGCCTGGAGAATCATTGACATTTTAGCACTTTGAAAATTATTAGGGTATTATTTGGATATACCTTGATTAGCAGAGGCCAAGGTTTTGTTGTTTTTTTTTTTTTAAACCAAAACTCTTCTAAATAATCTGGATTTAGAAACCCGAGTTCACATTTCAATTATTGCTAGATACACTTATTTATTCTTTCAAGGATGGTGAGAACTGTCCTAAGTGTAGGTGGGTGGGGTATTATCTGTCCTTTGTCTGCTGGTTTGACCTTTCCCCAATACAAACACACAGGCATACACACTCACACACTGTTCCTTACTTTGTGGGTACATATAGTACTACTCATCTAGAGAGCCAATAATACTAATTATTCCTTTGAGTGGAGTCTTTGGCAGAATATGGCACAATGCAATTTGACTGATATGTTTCCTTTTTTAATTATATATTTTATAAAATTTTTCATTTCAAATAAACTAGCTCTATGAAAGGATTACCAAAGAGAGTATTTTGCAATAATAAATCTATTTGAAAAACTTAGGTGATGCCACACATATAATCAATTGTGATACAAAGATTATAAGAGCAAAATCATAGTCACTTGAATGCATTTTTGAATGCATGAATGCATTTTTGAATGAATTTCAAAACAATATGGCATGAAAAATTTCAGCATGTAGAATAAGCTTAATTCCTATTCTTGTATCTGGTTTTATCAAATTGAAAACATTGTGTGTGTTTGTTAATGTATATGTCCTATAGGTTGAATTCAAATGTACACTATAAAAATATTCATCATGTCTAATCAAAAATTGCTAACATTTACTGAGCATTTACTTTGTGCTAGGCAAGAAACAAGTAGGACAAAGAAAAATATTATATTTTCTCAAAACTGATGCTTACAGAAGAGCAACATGGTGGTCTCAATGCTAGTAAACGTTAAAGTGGGGATTCCAATCAAAAGCTCTTTTACTTCAAAGTCTAATGTATCAACATTATATTATATAATTTTTCAAAAAAAACTGCTGGAACTAATAATCTGAATATTAAATATTATTTACAAAAAACAAAAGACTCAGATAAAAATTATAGACACTATATGTATATCTGCCACTATAAATAATAATAGCCGAGACATAGTATTAAAGCAAAAAAATCTCATTTCCTTTAACCCAGAAATATGCTTACTTCTTCTGACTTTTATAATTTTAAATGTGAATCATTAAATCATCTAATCTGTACTTTGGACAAATATATAAATGATTCATTAAATAAAAATTATCTATAAGTAATAATCATTATTTATAACTTCTGCATGCTAATTAGCATTTCCAAATTTTGTATTTATGATGAATCTTAAAAATATTCAGGGAGTTTATCAAATGAGTTTATCAGATCCTCTCATATATTTTAATATTTTGAAAGGAACTCTCATTAGATCCTCTTTTTTCCCCAAATAAAAATATGTATTTTTTTTCTTTTACTTATGGGGCCTGGAACAATTATGGAAAATACTTCACATTGTGAGGTTGAATTGATTTAATTCGATCACACACCACTATAAGGGAGTATTTTTTATCCCTGGGCACCCAGTTGTCACTACCTTCCATTTATTCCCATTGCCTAAATGCCCAGACCATTCATGTTCCCAAATGCATGCTCTGTAGTCCTCTTATTGCTGCCTCACTCCATATAGTCCCAATATTCCATTAAACTCACTTTCACTCTCAATGATTTATAGGAATCAACAATAGAAATCACTTAGCAATCTATTACTTAAATTCACTTGCCAATGTCAAAGAAGTGAGTAGTGATAGAATCTAAGCACCTAACTTCTAACCTGTATTTACATAAACTTAGTAATCAATTTACAAGTATAAATATATGAATAAGTACATCTGCTCTTCTGTAGCTATCTCATGAATCTAACATTTCAACAATATAAGAGATTATAGGGGGAGGTAGTTTAGTCAAAAAATGCTTGCTCCTGTTTATTGAAGACTATTGATAGTGATGAAGAGAAAGAAAGGTGTTAGGTATTTCCAATTCTCCCCATGTTCCAAGATAAAGCATAAACTATTTTTTTCACTTCTAATATACTGGTATTAATTAGTTCAGGCAAAATACCATGGACTCAGTGGCTTAAACAAACATGTATTTCTCACAGTTCTGGAAGGTAGAAGTCTGAGAACAGTATCGCTTCTTATGAAGGCACTAACATCATGAAGACCCCACTCTCATGACCTTATCTAAATTACCTCCCAAAGGTCCCATCTCCAGATACCACCATAATGTGGGTTAGAACTTAAACATATGGACTGGGGGAGGGGGACACAATTCAACCATAGGATCCCTCTATTAAATGCAACTTTATTCAATGTCTCTCTACTTTGCTTGCACTCACATCTAATCTAATGGAACAAACAAATCATCACTGAGCTTCATGCTCATCCATAAGCTTAAATCCATCAGGCCTAAGGAACTTAGTACAATTCCATCAATCAGTGGAGAATAAAGCCTCATTTCAGAGGGAGAAGCTGGCCTGGGTTTCACCTGTGTAGCAATGTCTACCTCTACTCTTCCCTTTTAACACCCAACAATTAAATGTTCCTAAATCACCTGGACTCTGCCTTGGCCTCTGCACTCAATTCAACCAATTCAACTTTTACCAGTCATGGATGACTAACAAATTAACTGTTTCAATAAGTTGTTTTAAAACTGTTTTAAATTCCATTCTTTAAACAAGAGATACCCAGCGCTAGTTATATACCAAAACTTCCAATAGCGCTTTTGAAAAGTGAGAGTGTTCACAACCTAGCCCAGAGATTTCGATTCAAGAGGATTGAGGTAGGGTTCAAGTATCTAGGTAAATTTAAAAGGATCACAGATGATTGTAATGACAACCAAGCCTGAAAACTTTCTAATCTTTGAACTGAAAACCCAAACCACATTTGGATCTTTTGGTCTCACTAGACAATCTTGGTCTGGAGAAACACACACCACATATGTATATAGTTGTTATTTTGTTTTGTTAATTGTAAACTGAGAGATTGATAGTTCAGTCTTAAAAGAATAAAGTTGCAAACCCTGCTCTAATTCCATGCCTGGCTCCACGATTTTTATTGTTTGGGAGATCTTGATTGTAGACCTCTTTATTAATCATTTAGCTTTCTTATGCAGATGTGGAATTTTTTATGACTTGGTTACCTTAAATTTCCCCTTCCTTTCCATGCTTCACTAAGTCACCCATCACTATATAAGAACTTTAAGAATCATGTTATTTAGTTTCTCAAATAACCAATTCCTGCCATTCTTCTTTAGTGATGTTTATCTTGAAGCATGATTTAATTTGATTCTTCATCCTGCCCTTCCTCAACAGAGTATCAAGAACATTAAGTCTGTCAGCTTTTCTCAATTCTCTATGCTCTACACCCAAACATCTTCCAAGGAACCTTTAAGCTACTTTTCAATTTAAAATAGAAATTAGAACTAAAAAAAAATTTATTGTAGTATATTTGCTTTATAATGTTGTGTTAGATTCTGCTGTAAAGCAAAGTGAATCAGCTATACCGTATACATATATCCCCTATTTTTTGGATTTCCTTCCCATTTAGGTCATCACAGAGCATTGAGTAGAGTTCCCTGAGCTATACAGTAGGTTCTATTAGTTATCAACTTTATACATACTGGTGTATATATGTCAATCCCAATCTCCTGATTCATCCCACCTTCCCTCCCCCCCACGCCGTTATCCATACGTCCATTCTCTACATCTGTTTCTATTTCTGATTTGCAAATAAGTTCATCTATATCATTTTTATAGATTCCACATATAAGCAATATTATACAATATTCATTTTTCTCTTTTTGACTTCACTCTGTATGACAGTCTCAAGGTCCATCCACATAACTGCAAATGACCCAATTTTGTTCCTTTTTATGGCTGAGTAATATTCCATTGTATATATGTGTCACATCTTTATCCATTCTTCCGTCAATGGACATTTAGGTTGCTTCCATGTCCTGGTTATTGTAAATAGTGCTGCAATGGACATTGGGGTACATGTGTCTTTTGGAATTATGGTTTCCTGTGGGTATATGCCCAGGAGTGGGATTGCTAGGTCATATGGTAGTTCTATTTTTAGTTTTTTAAGGAACCTCCATACTGTTCTCCATAGTGGCTGTATCAATTTACATTCCCACCAACAGTGTAAGAGGGTTCCTTTTCTCCACACCCTCTCCAACATTTATTGTTTGCAGACTTTTTGATGATGGTCATTCTGACTGGCGTGACGTGATACCTCATTGTAGTTTTGATTTGCATTTCTCTAATAATTAGTGATGTTGAGCATCCTTTCATGTGTTTGTTGGCCATCTGTATATCTTCTTGGGGAAAATGTCTATTTAGGTCTTCTGCCCATTTTTTGATTGGGTTGTTTGTTTTTTTGATATTGAGCTACATGAGCTGTTTGTATATTTTGGAGATTAATCCCTTGTCAATTGCTTCATTTGCCAATATTTTCTCCTATTCTGAGGGTTGTCTTTTCATCTCGTTTATGCTTAGGGTTAGGGTTAAATGTTTGATTCACCAGAGTCAAATAAACAAATATTTTAGCTATTTCTGTGAAGTTTTCAAAATAGGTAGCTAATTCGGATGTAGTAAAAAATAGTACACATATAAATGCATGTGCTAGATTACATTTGTTTTTAGGGTTTATTTAATTCCAGTAGGGTCTAAATATACAGACCTGCTCCGTATATTTAGTTGTTAAAGACAACTAAGCTCTACCAGAGCCATCTGTATATAAGATGGCTCTGGTAGAGCTTAGTTGTCTTTAACTTCATTTGAAACAATTTTGTTAGATTGTATGTGATAGCTGTCACGTTAGTGTGCATTTAAAAAAAGACTTAACAAAACTGGTGAATTTTTGTGTTGCCATTTTAATATTGAAGATGGAAGAAAAAACCCAACATTTTTGGCATATTATGTTTTATTATTTCAAGAAAGGTAAAAACGCAACCGAAACACAAAAAGAGATTTGTGCAGTGTATGGAGAAGGTGCTGTAACTGAGCGAACGTGTCAAAAGTGCTTTGTGAAATTTTGTGCTGGAGATTTCTCGCTGGACGATGCTCCATGGTCAGGTAGACCAGTTCGGGTTGAGAGCAATCAAATCAAGACATTAATTGAGAACAATCAATGTTATACCATGCAGGAGATAGCCGACATACTCAAAATACTCAAGCTTTGAAAATCAATTGCACCAGATTGGTTATGTTCATTACTTTGATGTTTGGGTTCCACATAAATTAAACAAAAAAAAACCTTGACCATATTTCCACATGCGATTCTCTACTGAAACGTAATGAAAATGTTCCTTTCTTAAATTGTGACAGGCGATGAAAAGTGGCTACTGTATAATAATGTGGAATGGAAGAGATTGTGGGCCAAGTGAAATGAACAACCACCAACCATACCAAAGGTCGGTCTTCATCCAAAGAAGGTGATGTTGTGTACATGGTGGGATTGGAAGGGATTATGAGCTCCTTCTGGAAAACCTAACGATTAATTCCAACAACTTCTGCTCCCAATTAGACCAAATGAAAGCAGCACTTGATGAAAAGCGTCCAGGATTAGCCAACATAAAACCCATAATCTTCCATCAGAATAATGCAAGACCGCATGTTTCTTTGATAACCAGGCAAAAACCGTTACCAGCTTGTCTGGGAAGTTCTGATTCACCAGACGTATTCAGCAGACATTGCGTCTTTGGATTTCCTTTTATTTAGATCTTCACAAAATGCTCTTAACAGAAAAAATTTCAATTTCCTGGAAGCCTGTAAAAGGCACCTGGAACAGTTCTTCGCTCAAAAAGATAAAAAGTTTTGGGAAGATAGAATTATGAAGTTGCCTGAAAAATGGCAGAAGGTAGTGGAACAAAAGGGTGAATACGCTGTTCAATAAAGTTCTTGGTGAAAATGAAAAATGTGTCTTTTATTTTTACTTAAAAACCTAAGGTACTTTTTGACCAACCCAGTATTTATATTTATATGGAGATTTTATTATGAGGATTTGGCTCACACGATTATGGACACTGAAAAGTCCTACAATATGTAAGCCAGAGACTCAGGAAAGCCAGTGGTGTAATTTAGTCCAAGTCTGAAGGCCTCAGAACAGGGGAGCTAATGGTTTAAAATCCAGCTGGAGAAGATGAAATGAGGTTTCAACTCAAGCAGGCAGGCAGGAAGCAGAAAAGAGTAATTCTTCCTTCCTCTGTTCTATTTAGGCCCTCAATTGATTGGATGATATTCACCCACACTGGGGAGGGCAATATACTCCACTGATCAACCAACACACCTGCTAATCTTGCTCAGAACCATCTTCACAGACACACTTCAAAATAATTTTTAATCTGGGCACCCTGTAGCTAGTTCACACACAGAATTAATCATCATGAATATCATCATCCAACTGGGAAGTTATGAAAGATTAGGCTCTCTGTTATACTGCTGGTGGGTATGCTACATTAAACGATGCCTATGAGGGAAATTCAAAATATCTAGAAAAATTGCATACTGATGAATTTATCCTTTGACAATCCTACTACCAAGAATCTGAAAATATACTGGCAAAATTTGAAATAATTTAGGACCAAGATTATCCATTATAGTATTTATAGAAATAGCAAAAGATTAAAATGAACACAGTGTTCATTAGTATAAGCCTGATTGAATAAATTATAATAGCACAACCACTGAATGCTACTGTAAATATCATAAAGTGATAGAAAATGATAAATTCTTTATATTCTCTCGTGAAATAATTTTCAGGATTTACTTTTAAATTAATAAAAGTATGGTACAGAAGAAGATAGTTGCAGTATTATACCATTTGCATATCCCTTTACTTTTTATACAAAATATTTATATACCCACATACATATAAATGCATATATATGTACATTTGCTTATATTTGTCACAGGAAATAGTGACAGTGAGGAAAGAAAAGCTGGGAACAATAGAGAATAAATGGATATGACAGAGAGTAAAGAAAGAGTTGTCTAAATATGTCATTATGTAGTTAAATTTGAAAACATAATTTCAGAAGATATATTCAAAAAGTAAAATTAAATAAAAAAGCAATGGCTGAAAATTACAAAACAAACCAAAACAAAAAACCTAAGTTTGTATCAAGTTGGTGACATATCCCATTTGAGAATAATTATTTCAAGTGGTTTTGGAGTATTTACAGTATTTTGTATGCACATTTGTTGTTAGAGTATATTCTACAGAAAGAAAAAAACAGATGAAAAACATCTTAAACTTCATGCAGCAGTCTAAGTATTACCTAGTGTTGGGATTATTATGTTAAATGTCCATGCATATGTGGATAACTGAATATATGGAAAATTTCAACTGCAAAATTAGTTAAAATATCCAATACTTAAATAATCTTAGTGTATACGTACATTAATGCTGGCTTTTATTTTGAGTATTACCTCTCTATATTTTCATATTAACTAGAATATAAACTGTAAAATATGTTTCTATTGGTTTATACTCAGGTATGAAGAATAACTGTTATTTTAAGATATGAAGAGACGAATTAATCTAAAGTTATATTTAGACACATGAAATACTTAGCAAATTAAGCTGCGTAATGCATTGCTTTACAAATAAAAAGCACGGAACTTTATATTGGCATGTATATATGTAATATGCTTATGTATCTTTATTATTACATTGTAATAACTTAGAAACAAAGTGTATCTTTATTATTACGTTGTAATAACTTAGAAACAAAGCGTATTTTCAAAATGGAAACAATTTTGAATTTCATCATCTAATTAGAGTGTGTGTGTGTGTGTGTGTGTGTGTGTGTATAAACTGGTATATAATTACACTGCGTGAGGTGACATAATGTGTGTATGTCCTTACAGAGAGAGGGTCATTTTATTTTAATCTCTCAATGATAATTTGGATTTTTCCAAAGCTGAATTCTTTGACAGTTTTCTCTTGCTAAATGTGTTTTCTTTTTTTTTTTTTCTTTGCTCTAATGTTCTGGCTCTCCTCTTATGCGATTCTCTTTGCATTGACAGATATATCCCCTAGGAATCTTGGGAGGAGGGTAAATGTGTTTAGTGATATATGACATTGTAAAATTCAACAACTTGTACTATTGCTCATATGACTGACATAGTCTGAACAATGGCCTGAAGAAATTGGATCACTGAAGACATGCCTTTTCTGACAATTATTTTCTCTTTCAAAATGTGATTTTTTTCTTTACAATTAAAAAAAATCGATTCTGTATAATGATTAGACTTTCATCATTGTAATGCTTGGTCACTTGTGTAATTGCTATTTGAGTCTAATAAATTTTTAGTTGTACAAGTACTTCAAAGATTTTTAATAAAACCTCACTATTGATAAAATACAAACATTTGAACATCTCTTCAATTTCTTTCACTTTATAAAGATAAAGCATGCATATTTTTTTAAAAGTCATTGAAGGCATATTTTAAAAAATTATAACTCAGAAAAAGTTTCCCTGACCTACTCTCCAATTCTGTTCCATAGAGGCAATTTCTTATACTGTTTTAAGACATTTCTTCTCATATCTACACTAAATAGCATGCACAGACTCATTACTGGATAGCTCAATTTTAGAATTTACCAATTTATTTTCTATTAATTGGATGGAGATTTAGTCATCTTAAGCTCCTGCTAATAAACTTCCATTAAAACATCTTAAGTATTAAAAAATTATATATATAAATTGTGTACATATATATTAACAGGCTTATCCATCCATTTTGGAAATGCTTTAAAAATTATTTTATATAAGTTATGGTAAATATAAGATACAATTAGAAAAATACTATTTCATAAGGTTTTCAAAGACATTTGAGACATGGCTTTCTACTAATCATTTAGCTTAACTAAAAAATTCCTCTTTAAAGCAACTGGCCAGATGAAGTTCCTTTGAAAACTTTTTTTCTAGAAGAATGCTTCAGGCAAAATGATTTTACTGACATAAAGCTCTGACAGTGCACCAACTCATACATAGACTTACAGTCTTTGCACAGAGTCATTGTACTCTGCAAAGAGAGATTTCTAATCCTTTAATCTTTCCTTGTGTGTTCTTAAATTGCAAGTTAAATCTATCTTTGCAAATTCTAGAAAATTTATTTTGGCTTTGCATAATTCATTACTGACAAAAATATCATTTAGCATACTTAGTATGCCTCCAACGAGGAGAAAGTTTTGAAGTTTTCATTGCACTTAATCTGAATACAATTTAGGCCAAAATTATTTTTCACTAAAGCAGTATTTAAGCATTTGATTCACACTTGATTAATATCTTTCATTACAGGCACCAACTTTGGGAGGTGAGTTAAAAATGAGTGAAACTGACTACTTAAATATGACACTGAAAATGCAGGTGGATAATAAAATGAAAACATCAAAATTTGTGGGATGTTGCAAAAGCAATGTTTAGTGGGAAATTAGTAGATTTGAGTGTTTGCATTAGAAATGAAACAAAAGTTAAAATCATTTCTCTAAGCATACACATTAAGAAGTTACTCAGATTTCCCTAAGAAGTCTTCTTGGAATGCCCAAAGATATCTTTCATTCTATTTCATTAAGTAGGAAATGGTGACATAGCCACACCTAGATCCAAGGAAGTTTAGAAAATAAAACATCTAGCCTGACACAGGTCTACCATAAATACAATTGAGATTTCTTGTGAAAGGAGAAGCGGGAAATGCCACACAGCTAAATACAGAGATTATACCTAAGGCTTTCCTTTTTAGTACCCCAAGAAATGACCCTTTCCACATACATCCTAGGCAGAAATAAAATTAAAAATTGAAACTGACAGCATTCTTTGAGGGATGATTTAGACCAAACTACAGCCTGAAAAATATGTGAAGGAAAGAAGAAAAGGATAATAATATCTATTTTGTCTTGTTTAAAACTAATTCATTTAATCCACAAGTATATGGAATGCCCACCTCATGACAAATCCTAGTTTACATATCGAGAATACAGAGATAAATAAGACAGACAAGGTCCCTACTTATAAGGAACTTATATTATGCTGAGGAGGCATACACTAAAAATAAAGAATAATAATCTACTATAAGTACCAGGAAGAAAATAAAACAGGGTGGGATAGGGTAGCAAGTAGGGATACTTTTTGGTGGATGTTAAAGACAATCTTTCTGAGGAGGTGGCATTTGAGCTGAGAATGGAATTAGTTAATGACAATGGTTGTGTGTCTCCAAATTATTCTTTACTAATAGCTACTGGAGTCATTTATTTTACATACTGTGTACTAGCTCTCCAGATATAGATACAACTTATAGTTGCCTTACACTTTAATCAGCAGTATCATCAATGACACTTAAATTATTTAAATTACTTAACATCCCTGAATACTTCCTATCTTAAAAAGGGATAATTCGCCCAACCCTGTAAAACAGACAGGTTTGGTCAACTAATATTTGAGAATGGAACCAAGAATACTCAATAGAGAAAACACAGTTTCTTTAGTAAATGGTGCTGGAAAGATTGGATATTCACATGTAAAAGAATGAAACTAGACACCTACCTTACACCATTCAAAAAAACTAACTCAAAATGGATTAAAAGTTAAATATAAGACCTGAAACCATAACACTCCTAGAAGAAAACATAAAAAAAAATCTTTGACACGAGTCTTAGCAATGATATTTTTGTATGTGACACCTAAAGCACAAGCAACTAATTTTTTTTAAAAAAAGTGGAATCACATCACTAAAAATCTTCTTCACAGTAAAATTAAAAAAATAAAAAGGCAGTCTACAGAATGGGAGAATATATTTGCAAATCATATACCAGGTAAAGAGTTAATATCCAAAATATATGAAGACCTCATACAACTCAATGGCTAAAAACCCCAAAGTCATAAGGTGGGCATTACATATACTTGTGGATTAAATGAATTAGTTTTAAATGAGACAAAATAGATATTATTATCTATTGGCTATCATCAAAAAGACAAGAGATAACAAATGCTGGAGAATATGTGTAGAAAAGTGAACTCTTGTGCACTGTTGGTGGGAATGTAAATTTGTACAGCCACTATAAAAACAGTTTGGAAGTTCCTCTAAAAGTTAAAAATAAAACTACCCTATTATTCAGCAATTCTACTTCTGGGTATATAGTTGAAGGAAACAAAATCAGTATATCGAAGATATATCTGCAGCCTCTTGTTGATTGCAGCATTATTTACAATAGCCAAGACATGTAAAGCACCTAAGTGTCCATCAACAAATGAATGAATAAAGAAGTGATATGTGTGTGTGTGTGTGTGTGTGTGTGTATACACACAAAATGGAATATTATTTTGCCATAAAAAGAAGGAAATCCTGCCATTTGTGACAACATGGATGGACCTTGAGGGCATTATGTTAAGTGAAATATGTCAAACAGAGAAAAACAAATACTGTATGATCTCATATGTGAAGCCTAAAAAAAAAACAAAAAAAAAAAACCTCATTAAAGAAAGAGATCAGATTTGTGGTTACCAGAGACAGGGAATGGAGGGTGCATGGAAGAATTAGGTGAAGGTGTTCAAAAGGTATAAATTATAAGATAAATAAGTATTGGGAATGTAATGTACAACATGATGACCATAGTTAACACTGTTGTATGGTATATTTGAAAGTTGTTAAGAGAGTAAATCCTAAATGTTCTTATCACAAGAAAAAAAACAGGTTTGAAGTTAATATTTTTTATTATTATTGTGGTAAAAAAATAACATTAAATTTACCATGTTAATCATGTTTAAGTATATAGTTCAGTAGTGTGAAGTATATTCACATTGTTTTGCAAAACATCTCTAGAATTTTTCATCTTGAAAAACTGAAACTTTATACCCATTAAACACTAATTTTCGTTTTGTCCTCCTCCAAGTCTTTGGAAACCACATTTTTACTTTCCATTTATATGATTTTAACTACTTTAGATGTTTAAACAAGTGGAATCATATAGTATTTGTCCTTTTGTGATTGGCTTATTTCATTGAGCAAAATGTCCTCTAGGTTCTTTCATGTTGTAGCATGTGATAGCATTTCCTTTTTTATTGTCTTCATAATATTCCATTATTTGTATACATTATATTTTCTTTATCCATTTATCAGTCAATGGACATTTAAGTTGTTTCCACATCTTGTCTATTTTTAGTAATGCTGCAGTGAATGTGGAAGTGCAGATATCTCTTTGAAATCTTGATTGTAATTATTTCCCACTTATACCAAAAAGTGGGACTGCTGGACCATGGTAGTTCTATTTTTAACTTTTAGAGGAACTTCCATAACTGTTTTCTATAATTGCTGCAACATTTTACTTTCCAACTGACAGTGTAAAAATGTTTCAATTTCTCTACATATGCCCCAACACTTATTATTCTCTGTTCTTTAATAATACCCACCCTAATGGATATAATGTGATCTCTCGTTGTGTTTTTGATATGCATTTCTTTTACAACTAATGATATTGAGCATATTTTCCTACGTTTACTGGCCACTAGTATGTACTCTTTGGAGAATTGTCTATTTAAGTTCTTTGTCCATTTTAAAAATTGGTTATTTGTTCTTTTGTTGTCGAGTTGTATGAATTCCTTATATTTTCTGGATATTAATCCCTTATCAAATATATAATTTGCAAATTTTCTTTCCCATTCTGTAGGCTCTATCTTCACTCTGTTGATTGTTGTTTTTTCTTTTCTGATACAGAGAAGTTTTTAAGTTTGATATATTCCCATTTGTCTATTTTTTTTTCTTTTGTGGCCTGTGCTTTTGGTGTCATATCCAATAAATAATTACCAAATCTAATATCCTAAAGTTTTTCCCCTTGTTTTCCTATGGAGGTTTTATAATTTTATGCCTTACTTTCAGGTCTTTATACTGGTTTGAATTATTTTTTTGTGGTGTAAGGTAAGGGTTCAATTTCATTTTTTGCCTGTGAATATCTAGCTTTCCCAACAACACTTACCGAAGAGACTCTATTTTCCCCATTGTGTAGTCTTGACACTTATTTTCAAGATCATTTCAGCTATTCAGTGTCCATTGAGAGTATTTAAGGTGAATTTTTCTATTTAAAAAAAAATGTCATTGTAATTTTGGTAGAGATTGCATTGAACCTGTAGATAACTTTGGGTGGTATGGCCATTTTTACAATATTAAGAATACCAATCCATGGTATTGGGATGTCTTTATATTTCTTTTTGTCTTCATTAATTTCTCTTAGAAATGTTTTGTAGTTTTCCGTGTATAAGTGTTTTGCTCCTTGGTTACATTTATTTCTAAGTATTTAATTCTTTTTGAATCTATTGTAAATAGGATTATTTTCTTAATTTCTTTTTCAAAATACTCATTGTTAGGATACAGAAATGCAACTGATTTTTGTGTGTTGATTTTGTATCCTGCAACTATGCTGAAAGTGTGTATTATTTTTCACAATTTTTGTAGAATCTTTACGGTTTTCTACATATAAGTTCATGTCTGTATAATCTCATACTCTTCCTTTCCAATTTGGATGTCTTTTTTTATTCTTTTTCTTTCTTTTTTTAAAAAATTGTTTAATTGCTCTGGCTAGGACTTCTAATACTATGTTGAATACAGCTGGCAAGAGTGGACCTCCTTGCCTCATTCCTGATGTTAAAGAAAAAGCTTTCAGTCTTTTATCATTCCGTATGATGTTAGCTGTGGGCTTATCACACATGCTTTTATAATGTTGTGGTAGTTTCCTTTTATTCTTAGTTTGTTGAGAGTTTTTATCATGAAAAAATGTTAAATTTTGTCAAATGATGTGGTTTTT
The DNA here is from genome assembly GCF_964270905.1 of Leucopleurus acutus. Classification (NCBI taxonomy): domain Eukaryota; kingdom Metazoa; phylum Chordata; class Mammalia; order Artiodactyla; family Delphinidae; genus Leucopleurus; species Leucopleurus acutus. The sequence goes on along the minus strand of NC_139145.1, from coordinate 108,335,770 downwards.
GTCCTTCATCTGTTAATGTGGTGTATTACGTTAGTTTATTTTCATATGTTGAACTATCCCTGCATTCCAGGTTGAAGTAAATGTTTTGATAACATGTTTTCTAGAAAGAACCTTTTTCCATTATAATGTGATTTTCTCAATTGCAGCTATATTTAAGTCTTAGTTTAAACCCTGCTTCTGATGAAACAGCTGATGTTTCACCTTGGCTAGATTCTGATGACTAAGAAATCAGTGTGTGTGTGTGTGTGTGTGTGTGTGTGTGTGTGTGTGTGTGTGTGTGTGTGTATGTGTTTATAGGGGTGAATACTTTGTACAATGAATGAGAATAAGTACAAGATAGTAGTTTGAGAATGTGAGCTCTCAAGTCATACTCTATGAGTTTAAATCTCAGCTCCTCAGTAATTTGAGGTTGGACAGATTATTTAGCATGTTTGTGCCTCAGTTTCTTCATCTGTAAAATGGAAGCATTAACAGTAAACTATCTCATATAGCCACAATAAGAATATAATATACATAATTTTGGAATTAGAATTTGCACCCAAGTTCATTGCTGATATTGGTGTTGATTTTTAAATAAACTTTAAAATTTCAGATTTATAGCACAATTGTGACAATAGTGCAGAGAATCCTAATATTCTTCACATTTAGTTTCTCCTATTATTAGCATCTTACATTAGTATGGTAATTTGTCACAATTGAATGAACTAATGAACTAGTATTAATACGTTTCAAATTTATTCAGATTTTTTAGTTTTACTCTATGTATTCACTTCTTTCTAAGATCCCATACAGATTACCACATTATATTTAGTTATCATGTCTCCTTAGGCTCTTCTTGGACGTGACAGTTTCCTAGACTTTCACTGTTTCTTATGACCTTCAGAGTTTTCATAAGTACTAGTCAGGTATTTTTCTAGAATATCCCTTAGTTGGGAATTTTCTTGTAGTTTTTCTCATGATTAGACTGGGATTCTGAAGTTTTAGGAGGAAGACCACAGAGTTACAGTGCCATTTTCATCACATCATACCAAGGGTACACTCTATCAAGATGATTTATTACTGTTGAAATTAACCTTGATTACCTGTCTGGATAGTATTTGTCAGATTTCTCCACAGTAGAGTTACTGTCTTCCTTCATTTTCTATACTATATTCTTTGAAGAAAGTCACTCTGTGCCACAGCCCACAATTAATAAGTAGAGTTGTGTCTTTCTCTTGGGGGGTAAACTATCTTATGGGGTAAAGCATCAATTATTTGGGCTATTCTACATGGGAGATTTGACTTTTCTCCCCATTTACTTAAACATTTATTTATATCAGTGTGAATTCAGGGATATTTATTTTATACTTTGGACTATAACCCTACTACTTCATTGCTCAAATTGTTCCAGCTTTAGCTATTAGGAGCTTTTTGATTGGGTTCTGTGTCCCTTTCAGAGACTCTCATCACTGTGATCTGTTTTGTTTTCTTTGTTTTATAACACTTCCTTGCTTTCTGGCATTACAAGATACTTCAGGATCCTCTTGTATATTTTCTACCTGAGTTCTGGAATCAGCCACTTCTTCAAGGAGCTCTGGTTCCTTTTATTGGGAAATGGTATTAGTAACCAAGATCCAGACACAAGGACTGCTTGTTGGTACTGGTATGGCTTTCTAGGCCCAGGATACATTTATATTTGTCACAACTCATATTTATATACTTCAAAAGCCTTCCTTATTCAAATAAGAATCAAAAAAAGAAAACCAGTTTACATAGATACTATAGAGAATTAATGACAATACAGAATTTGGAACTGTATGTACGAAAATAAATATTTTATGGATATCTATCAATTTTAGAATTGTAGATATTTTTTCACATGCTTTCTATTTCAATGGAAAAGCACTAATTCTGAAAGGCAGTCTGGCAGTGGTTATATGTGAACTCTGAAGCCAGAATTCAAATATTATCAATTTTTAATATTGACAATAGCCATATTCATATTAGTATTTAGAAAAACGTCTATTTTATTACTCTACAAACAATTTGGTATTTAAAATTGATACATCTTTCTTGATCTTTTGTTCTTTATCTATATTATACAAATTGAAAACACACTCAATCTTAAAAGAACATGATATCATTATATAAATAACAATTAAATCGTTCTAAACATTTAAGTTGTCCCAACAAAATGACTTCTTAAAATGTTTGTTACTCCTTTCAGATAATAATATGATAATTTACTTTATATAGAGACAAATGTTATTTAAAAGTCCCTTCTAGAGATAGTACAGTATTTTGCTTCCCTAGAAATATATTGGTTACCTTTCTTAAATATAATTTAACCACATATTAAAGTATTGACCCATTGCACAAATAAATGGTATTTACATATTTTATAGGTCCCTTTTTAAAGATACTTTATCTTTCTTACTTTCTGTACTAACATCTATCTAAAAGGTAAATTACCTTCTTTTAATACTATTAATAATTAAGTGAAAGAAAATTTCAAAACAACACCTACTATTGTTTTATTCTATACTTTGCTTCTGCATACTTAATTTCTGACTAAATATGAATCTTAGCCTCATAAAAAAATTAAAATTTGGAAAGGTCAGTAAATTGTACAGCGAATTTTTGTTTTTTGTCTTATATTATTTTGTATCTTTTCAGTACTGTTATAAACCTACCAGTGAACTGAGTCAAATAGCTTGTCAACTCAAGCAAATGCTTAAGTTTACCAACGTTTGCCTCAATTACTGAATCACTAGATTGTTTTGATGTTTTGTAGACACATCTCCAAATTATAGGAAAACACCTTTACAGATGCAATCTCTTTGACAACTGAGCAACTTATAAACTTGATATTTCCCCCTGTTATTAGGAAAACAGCTGCAAAAATAGCCTAATTATGCTTATAAATGTGCTGTAGGGTTAACTTCTGAATGAATATGTCATAAAACATTTTGCTTATAGAAAGTGCCAGTGTAATTCTAAATATCAGGCTGGCTCTTATCACTACATCTGAAATGAAGCTAGAAAGATCTGGACAGGGTAAAAGCAGAAACCTCATTCCAATACCCTCATATATTCTTCTTTCAAAATGAACAAATATCCAATCCAGTGATTCCAATACCTCAAATACAAATTGGGGATATCAACTGAGGCAATGACCACTTGAAAACAAAAGAAAACCAAAATCAGTAATTATAGAGAAGTAAAAAAACTTTGTCATATATTTTTTTTAAATGCCACACACAAATTCAGGTAAACACAAATACACATAAAATAATGAATATCCTAGAGAAGAGCTGGCACACTTTTTCTGTTAAGATCCAGATTATAAATATTTTATGCTTTGTAAGCCATATAGTCTGTGGTATTTACTCAATGCTGCCATTATTATGCAGAATCAGATACAAACAACATTTAAATGATTGGGCATGGCTGTATTCCAATAAATTATTATTCATGGACGCTGACATGAAAATTTGTATAATTTCTATGTCTCACAAAATATTGCATTAAAATTGTTTTTAAAATCATTTACAAATGAAAAGCTATTCATAGCTCATGGATTATACAAAAATAGGTGATGGTCTGGGTCTGGCTTTGGTCTTCATGCCATCATTTGCCAACCTCTGGTTTACAGTGACTGCTGCAGGGCAGTTTATTTCATGTAGAATGAAGAAAAATAGCATTTATACATCTCTGGTTATGCTGCCACCAACTATAATTGTATGTGTTGCTCCTTTTCTTATATTTTTTACTCCCAATAGTAATGACCAAGAATTTTACCAATGTCATTTTTCCATTTTGTTCTCTTGGGAAAGTCATTTATTCCCTCTGGAACTTAGTCTTTTTCTAAGTGGCAAAATAATGACTAATTCAGATTTATTATGAGGTTGATAGGAACATCTAAACACTGACTAGTACATAATAGAAGCTCAGTACATTTTAAAAATGATTATGAATCTTGTTTTTTTTATGTTAAAGCCTACTTTGTCTAAAACAATGATTATGAATCTTGAGGGTCACATATTTATTGACTTTATTACCTGACTATTGCAGAACTAGCCACTGGCCATACCAAAAACATTAGATGTTTTTCTTTGTTTTTACTGAGGAGCAATGAGGTAGAGAGATTTATAAAACATGATAATTTTTATAATGTGGACTAAGTATGCACTGACTTTAAATGAATAGATGAATAATTGATATAATTCCTTAAATGTACCATCTTTCTCAGTTGCAATAATTACTAAAGAGATTAGAGCCAGTTCATGATGTTTATCACTATACCTAGAGATACACATGTATTGACAGAATTTACTTTTAACAGGTTGGTAAAAATATAAATTATTATTTTCTACTCTTTCAAGTTACCCAATTTAATAGGGTACTAAAAATACCTATGTAGAATTTTGCTACTGATAAAGTGATTCTCATGTACTTTTAAAATTTGTTTTATCTTAATATTTAAAAATATTTGTTGCTCAGAGAGGGTTTTATTAATTTAATTTTACTAAGAAGAAATATGAAACTCGGTAATTTATTCCATTATACAATCTAGTCAAAAGAAGCATTTAAATTAGAAAATACTTCTACTGACTATCTGCTTGGTATACCTTCAACAATATCATATTGCTTCTAATATTTTCTTTACCTTGATAAGGTAAAGAAAGATCTAATTTTTCTTTACCTTTCTTATTGCTATGAGTAAAATAAAATCATACAATATGACATCATAAGGACCAAAAAAGATTCAAAATGGTGCTGTAGTTAAAGAGGAACCATACCTATCAAGTGTGGATCATGAAATATAGCTGCTTTCTTCTAAATATGATCCAAGGCAAGATCCAACATCTGTAGATTTTAAACGCAAACATAAAATCTTTTGGGCTTTCATATCAAATTCTAGTTGGTGGTTTAGGGAAAAATTAATCACTTTACGGAAGAAAAAAATATGGTCATGCAATATAGACCAAAAAGCAAGTTCCGCTTCCAATGAATGCAAATTAGGTAATTTGGATCAACTCTTCTGCCTGAGACAAAAATATATAAAATTATTTGCCTGTAAACATTAAAGACTTAAGAAAATTGTGAAATAATTACCAAAAGAGAGAGGTTCTGGGGGAAGGAGTCCAGCATTTGGTACCCCTTTATCCCCAAAGGAAAGGCCACTGCTGAAGAGGAAAGACAGGAGGCAGACCTTTTTGTACTTTGGTAGAAGTACTAGAAGCCTCAAAGGGCTAGAGGGTATGAACGTTTTTTTGCTTGTTTTTGAATTAGTTTTTGTCTTTGGTGAATGCTCTCTCAATTTGGGGAGGGTCCTCAAAAAGTTGTAGCATATGAGCTTATAATTTGTATGTTCAAGATGATAAAATGCAAGGCTGTGAATTTCAAGAGAGAACTAGTAACTATGAAAAGTAACCTAATAAAAATTTCAACATTAAATAATAAAATAACTGAAATTAAGAATTGTTTGGATACTTTTAACAACATATTAGGCAGCAGTAAACAGAGAAATTAATAAATTGAATAGGTCAGAAGAAGCTAAATAGAGAATTAGTAAATTGAATAGGACAAAAGAAAACATACAGAGTAAAATCGAGACAGATAAAGGATATTTTTTTTCGAAATATATGAAACACAGAGAAAAAGTAAGGAACTTCAAAGATATGAGGAGGTTTAAAAAAGTATAATTGAAAATTAGAGATTCCAAGGAATAAGATAAAAGGAATGAGTCAGTAGCAATATTTGAAAAGATAAAGGAAGAGAATTTGCCAAAGTTGATGAAAAACAAATTCACAAATTCAATAAATCTTACCCACTCTCAGATGGTAAAAATTTTAGAAAAATCATACATTGTCACTTCATGATGAAACTTCTCAAAATAAAATATTAAAAACATTAAAAGTATTGAGAGAAAATTAGAGAAATTATCAAAAACACAGAAATAGACTGGTGGCAGAAACAATGGAAGCCATTAAAAATAGAATGATATCTTCAATGTATTGAATTAAAATAGGTTCCAGCTTAGAATTTTATCCTGTTAAATATCTTTTAAAATAAATACAAAATAAAAACAGTTTCAATAAAATAGAAACTGAGGTAATTCATACACTTACTAAACTGAATGAAGTCCTAAAAAGTACTGTTCAGTAAGAAGGTATAAATGTAAACATATATGTGACTGAAATAAAAGAGGAAGAACATATATTAAGTTTTTCAAAGTCCTTTACATTATTCTAACAAGAGTAAATGTATTACTAATAATGAAAACAGATGATTTAGGAATAAGTGCCGTAATTTGCTATATAAGCATTAAAAAATAGTAAAGTATTTTATAATTACCAATTTAATTTAGGTATAAGGTAAAATAATGAAATACCAAAATAATATAAAATGCACAAAAAGAGAAGAAAAGAAACATACTGCAGGTAGAATAAATGAAAACTTTTAGAAAAGTAATAGATATAAATCTAAATATATCAATGATAATATTAAATGTAAATTAGATAAATTCTCTGGTTAAAAGGCCTAGATCTTTAAATCTGATGAAAAGAAGAAACTGCAACTATTACTGTTTATAAGAACACTCCTAAAACTTAAGTCCATAAAAGAGATTGTATTGTTTCCTAGGACTGCCATAATAAAGCATCACAAATTTGTTGGCTTAAAACAACAGAAATGTATTCTCTCACAGCTCAAGCTACAAGTCTGAAATCAAGGTATTAACAGGGCCATACTTTCTCTGAAGGCTCTATGACAGAATCCTTCTTTGCCTTTTCCTAGCTTCTAGTGGTTGCTGGCAATCCTTGTATTCCTTGGCTTGTAGACAGTTCACTCCAATATCTGCCTCTGAATTATATATGGCATTCACCCTGTGAATCTGTCTGCATCTGAATTTCCCACTTTTTATAAGGACACCAGTTACACAGCATTCAGGACCTACACTAATCCTACATGGCCTCATCCTAACTTGATTACATCTGCAAAGACTATTTCCAAATAAAGTCACTGCTTTAGTTCATTGGGCTGCTATAACAAAATGCCACAGTCTGGGTAACTTATAAACAACAGAAATGTATTTCTCACAGTTCTGCAGGCTGGGAAGTCCAGTATCAAGGTGCCACCATTGCTGTGTCCTGGTGAAGGCACTCTTCCTGGTTCATAACTGATGCCTTCTCACTGTGTCCTCACATGGTGAAAGTGGCAAACGATCTTTGTGGGTTCTCTTTTATTTTTATTTTTTTGTTGTTGTTTTTAAAAACTTTTTAAATTGAAGTTTAGTTGATTTACAATGTTGTGTTAGTTTCAGGTGTACTGCAAAGTTATTCAGTTATACATACATACATATCTTTTTTTCAGATTTTTCCTTTATAGGTTATTATAAAATATTGAATATAGTTCCCTGTGCTATACAGTAGGTCCTTGTTGTTTATCTATTTTATATATAGTAGTATGTATATGTTAATCCCAAACTCCTAATTTATCCCTCCCCCTGTGTTTCCCCTTTGGTAACTATAAGTTTGTTTTCTATGTCTGTGGGCTTATTTCTGTAAGTTCATTTATATCTTTTTTTTTTTTTCAGGATCCACATGTAAGTGCTATCATATGATATTTGTCTTTCTCTGTATGGCTTACTTCACTTAATATGGTAATCTCTAGGTCTATTCATATTGTTTCAAATAGCATTATTTTATTCTTTTTTATGGATGAGCAATATTCCATTGTAAAAATATACCACATCTTTATCTATTCAATCTGTCTATGGACATTTAGTTTGCTTCCATGTCTTGGCAATAAGAACAGTAATCCCCGGGCTTCCCTGGTGGCGCAGTGTTTGAGAGTCCGCCTGCCGATGCAGGGGATATGGCTTTGTGCCCCGGTCTGGGAAGTTCCCACATGCCATGGAGCAGCTAGGCCCGTGAGCCATGGCCACTGAGCCTGCGTGACCAGAGCCTGTGCTCTGCAACGGGAGAGGCCACAACAGTGAGAGGCCCGCGTACCGCAAAAAAAAAAAGAACACTAATCCCCTTTATGAGGGCTCCACCCTCATGAGAACTAAGTACCTCACAAAGGCCCCACCTCTTAATACCATCATCTTTGAGGGTTAGGATTTCAACATATGAATTTTGGGGCAACATAAACATTTAGACCATAGTAGTCACATTTAATGATTCTGGGTAGATATGAACTTGGGGGTAAACTAGTCAACCCAATATAGTCCTCCCTTCAGCTCTCAAATACTCATCTCCTTCCTGCCTGCAAATTACTTTCACCCTATATCAACATCTGCAAAAGTTATAAACTATTCTAGCATTAACTCTAAATCCAAAATTTCATCTGAATATCATCAACTCAAAATAAATAAAATTGGTAGAATATCACCAAAAAGTAAACACACAAAGAAGCATATCAGAATTCAGACAAAAGTAGAGAAAATTAACACAGCAAGTGTCCTTTTGAAACATAAATGAAATTGATCAACTTCTAGAAATACTGATCAAGATAAAAGGGAGGTACAAATTTTCAATGTTAGGCATGAAAGTGAGGATATCATTAGAGAGCTATCACAAATATTAAAAGGCTAATTCAATAATATTACAAGAAAATTTATGACACCATGACAACTTAGATGAAATAGACAAATTCCTTGAATTGCACTAATAAACAAACTGATACAGTATGAAACATAAATCTAAATAGCCCTTTATCTTTGAAAATAATTGAATTATCAATAATTTTCTGCTAAGAGAACACCAATTTTAATGGTTTCACAGATAAGTTCTGTCAAACACTTGAGGAAAAAATAATACCTATATTGCACAAACTCTTTCAAAGAAGTGGGGAGGATGGAACTTCCCAACACATTTTATGGGGCCAAAACAACTCTGATACCAATACCACAACTGGCAGACATTATAAGACATTACAAACCAATTTTCTTTCATGATCAATAATCCTTAAAATATATTAGCAAATAAATCTGGCAGTATAAAAAAAAGTATAAAATATCCTTACAAGTGGCATTTATCTCAGGAATGCAAGGCTGGATTAACATTGGAAAAGTGATCAGTGTAATGCTCTGTATTAACAGAATGAAAAAGAAAAACCACATGATTTTCACAATAGATCCAGAAATAAAATCAATTTTAAAAAGTCATCACCCATTTATGATTAGAATTCAGAACACTCAGCAAACTATATTAAACAAGAGTATTTCCCCTTGATAAACAGAACCTATGAAAAATCTACAGTTATCCTCTTTCTGTAGATTGGCTCTTAACTATATATATATTGTGTATATATGCTTTTGGCCCACAAGAACTAAATAATTCATTCTTTTGTCCAAATTTTGAGTACCCAGGAAAATATGATTGAACTAGCATTGATCAGGTAGCCATCCCTGTGGTGACCGGCTTCACCGTAGAGTTATGTATTCTGCTACGCACTCAAAAATTGCTGAGGAGTAGATTATCCGACAAGGGAACAAAACCCATCTCCTATACTACTGAAACCTGAAGTAAGATTAATGATTAAGTGTCAAAAAACTCTTTCTTCTCTCCCAGAGGTGGATCATGAAGGTTTGCAATGATCAGAAAAAGTTTTATATGGGAGAAGAAATGTCTCTTGAATAATAAAAGTTTAATCAAATATCAAAGTTCCACCTCTAGTCTTTCTTCTACTTAGATTGACATAGAATTTAGACTTTTTTCAAAGCAGACTTAATTGCAAGCATTAGAGTGATAACCCATTTTCCTACCTTTGATGAAAACAGCCACTTTAGGATTAATAATTTGTTTCATGATACTGAAAAATGTCTATATGAAATTTTTGTTTGAAAATTCCTGTATTAAAAGATTCTCATGGAGTCTCTGGACATTAATTTTTTAGACATATTGGGAGGCCTTTGATATAGCAATACTGACCTCTGCTTGGAATAGGACTTGTATGTATTAAGACCACTACCTCAATTATTTGGTTTTTGTTACAAAGGAAGCCATAAAATTTTCAGTTTATTCACAAAGCACAGTCTGATAGAGGCATGGTGTGCCTCTGTCAGCAACCCTGCAACTTTGAAAACCATCCATTATCTTTGCAGTGCTTCTCCTCCACTCTTGACCATGAGAGCAAAGCTAGCTTCTCCTGGACCCCTTTTGCACGTATTCTTCATTAAATGCTTTAAGTTTTCTTTACTTTTTTTGTAAGATCCAACAGTGTTAGTGGTGATGTAGAGGGTGGATTTAATAACAAGGCTCAATTACTGTATCTGACTTATAGAAATAAGTATGAGTATGAGTATTTGACCAGATTGCATAGAGGAGTATAGATAATTGATCCATAATATATTTGGAGTCAAAACATATTAATTGCTTAAACCCTGATCAACAGTGTCACTAGTAATTTTGTTTTACAAGAAAAAGAAACCAATATATCCTAAAAAGAAAAACGTTTCAATATATAATCAAACATCCATGTCACCTTTCTCATTCAAATCCAGGTTACAATTCTAATCAGACTAAGAAATTCTGTACAAAGAATTAATCTAAATTACTTCACTAACAGAAAACACACAATTTAAGTTACTATTTGTGGTAGGTCCATGAAGATTAAACAAATAAGCATTTAAATAAATAAAAATAAATAAGCTCATATACCATCTACCAGAGAAGATAAGACATGTGAAGAATTTGCAGTAAAATAGTTAATTAGTGCTGTTAAATGAGTGACAACATAAGCAGAGGAAACATAAGAAACAGAGGCATACAAATGCAATTCTTATTCAAGAAAACCACAAACTTTTGCTGCAGTTAGAACATAAGGAAGACATTGCAATTAAAATCTGGAAGGTCAGTTTGCAATCAGATAGTAGAAGATCTTGAATGCAGTGTAAAGGATTTTGGATTAGAAAAGGTCTTAAGGGTTGGCAAGGGAAAGTGATATGACCAAATACTAGTTTTAGAAAGAAACTGGCTGGCTTGTGGAACATGGTTTAGAGTGAGGAGAAACAAGCAAAAGGGGGAGTTTTTTGAGCTCAGGTGAGAGACAGAACTGATATAGGGCAGTAGAAATACTTATTTTACAATAAAATCATTGGATTCTTTATGCAGTAATAGGAAAAGTGAAAGGAGAAAAAAGGGACAGTTGATAAAGAAGAGTGTAATGGAGTGATGGAGTTTACATACACCGGCTATAGAATCTAAGGAAATCCAGAGGTTGGGGTAAAAATTGGAAAAGGACAGAAAAGTAGATAAAGGATGAATAGGAAGTCACAATTCATATTGATACTTTCCCATCGTCAAGTAATTATTTTGGACCATATACATTTTTTTTCTGAAACAACTTACTCCCAATTGTTCGCCCTATGAGATGATTGTACAGTATCACAACTCAGCAGCACTGCTTCCAGAAGCCTTAAAGTCTAACAACTAAATTGTTTTCCTAAATTCAGGCCATTTTTGTGACCATACCCATCAGGCACTATTGTAAAATTGGTTTTGTTATTAGCCTTGGGCTTCTAGTAAGCACTCTTGCTTTTTTAAAAGGTGACTATCACAGACCCTGTACCCTAAGTAACTGAGATATCAGTATAGCCTTAATTTTATTCATAGAGATTTACATTCAATTTCCATTAACCTTAATAGGAAGCCATTACCTAACTGGCATGGATGATTGGTAATTCAGAATAATTCAAGATAGAGTTACTTCATTTGAAGTAACTCAAACAAATGTCAACAACTTCCATTTAAAACTAAGTGTGCATCATATTATCTGCTCCTAGGTAATTTTCTACATAGGCAAAACAATTCATTTTATAGGATATTTTAATATTAAAAATTTTTGAACCATTTAAGGATGTTAAGATATCTTTAAAAAATAAAGCTATTTTAATACTCAGTTCTTAAAATTATTTTAAGAAATATCTACTTAATAACCTTGGAAATAATCTAAGGGAAATTTTCTTCTTCATATATGAATATCAATTCAAACAACAAAAACAAACTTTATTGCACATATCAAATAGAAAATTAAACACAAAGTCTTGCTGTTAATATTAATTTTTAAAATATGCTTATGAAGTTATATATTTGGGTTGACTAAATTATATGAACTCAAATATATGAGATGGGAAGCAGAAAAAAATGGATTTGAACTTACTTTGTAGGAGAAATATTAAATTATCATGTATATGTATGAATTAATAACAGTGTCAGTTCATGTTCATCTAAGGTTAGGGTAGTTGTAGAAAAATAAGAAAAGAACCACTAATATCACCATTAAATTCTACCTTGATAATTAAATGTTGTGTGTTTAGCCAACATTTATAGTTATATGTTTTCCATGTATTTCTGGCAGAATGAATTATTATAGAATAATTAACAGAAGTATATTCCACCTTCCACTTGCCACATAGTACATGCAGCAAAATTAGAATAATAAAAGCAAAAAGCCTCTATTCCTAGAAAATGTTTCTCTTTCTCTCTCTCTGTCTCTCTCCCTCTCTCTATATATATAATACCAAATATATATATAACACCAAAATATAACTAGTAGACTATAAGTACTGGGCAAATTTCCAAAATTTAAAGCCATTTTAATGTTATAATAGTAATACATTAAATTCCTAAGACTATTGTTTTAACTATTTTCTAAGGACAACTTTATGAAAAATCAATGAATGGGCCTAATATTTAGCAGTGTTTGTATTACAAGTAATCTTGGCTCTGATAATCTTTTCACTGTTCAGATCAGACTTGTGATATGGGCAAAAGGTAGAAAAACAGATAGAAGTGATATATAAGGGATCACAGTCTTCTGGGCCAATGTTTTTCAAAGATCATTGGGCATTCTGCCCTTTAGGGTTTTTGTTTTAATGCATATCTAATTCATTAGATCTGGGGTGAAGGGTCTAAGACTACCTTTAATTAGCCTCCCAGATAATGCCAATTTTGCTGGTGTAAGGTCCATATGTTGAGTAACAAGCCCATTTCTCCTAATTTTCCAAATGAGTAAGTACATAAACTGAGGGAATCCCTTAATTCCCAAAGATTATTAAATCTGTAATGGGCAGAACCCTAACTATATTGTCATTGTTATTCTATTAGTGACTTGTCAAAAGTTCTTTATTTTTCTCAATATTAGTTATATCATTCTCTTTGTCACAGAATTTATATTTGACTTTAATTGATTTAATTCAGAACAAACTAAATCACTGTTTGTGATTTTCTCCAGCAAGTATATTGTTAGTAGAGGGAGAAAAGTAAGTTAGGCAGGGCATTGACAACGCTTAGGAGAAGTGAGAAATTAGACCTAAACTAGTGTTTGGAGGAATAATGGCCTATAATAACATTATGATGCCTTATGTGCATCTGTGCCATGGCTGGTTTAATACAGAAGTACTGCATTGTGTCTCAATTTTGGCATGATGATTCAATTCAATTGGCACAAAAATTTCATTTGAATCTAATCTTTAAACCTTTGTACATATTTCCCCTTGTGAGTTTAGTCAACCATGCCAAATCATTGCAACAGAGTTCCCTACCCATATAGAGATTTTCTTTAGCATGTATAATGAAGTTCATTGTGAATTGGAGTAAGATTACTGCTAGGTCTGCTAGCTTGCTTTAAGTTAGAATGAAAAGGCATAGACAGTTGATTTGTATTGATGTAATCTCTAATTTGATTATGTTCCAATCTTTCCAAAAGCTTTTAAAATGTGTTGTGGAATGAAGCTGGATGATTACACATTGCCTTCCACTAATACCAGGTATAAATTCAGTACATTTTAAAAGCCTGCATGAGAGCATCTGTTTACAAAGTGATATTGATATTACCCAGAGTAATGCAGTCCAAGGAGGAAAAAAAATAAGATAAATGGAAATACAACTATCTTTTGAATAGACTCTTTCTTGGGGAAAATTTCCACTCATGTTTTTATAGTTCTTAATGGAAAATAGTAACCTAGCAGGCAGTCAAAAACAATTGATGGTTTGTAGTAGTTTGAACTCTTCATCGAGAAATGGGCTCATTCATATACTGACAAGTCTCCAAGTAATGTTAACTGGGTCATGGCATCTCCTAAATCATTCATTTTCACCCTTGGCATGAGAGACAGAAGCACATAGCTGAGAATAAGTAATAATAAAAAAGTGCTCTTAATGTCCCTTCCTTTCCCCAACTTTGACTGTTTGGGGCCCTGTACTTGGTCCAGTTCTCCCAATAACACTCAAGCTCTGGACTTTTGTACTCTCTTTCCCCTTCCAAATTAAGAAAGGACATTTGTCTTCCATCTTTCCAACTTGATCTCCTGTTGACAGTGTAATCTGTTTCAATGCATTAGTGGTTCACATTTATACTCGTTTTTATCAATAACTCAAATGAAATTATGGAATACATAGTTTTGATTATAACACAAAGTACTGAATTTAGAGGCTATGATGTATTACTCTTTCATTAAATAAATTTATATTTAATGCATTAGTGTTTCAATGCATTAGTGGTTCACATTTATACTCGATTTTATCAATGCATTAGTGGTTCACATTTATACTCATTTTTATCAATAACTCAAATGAAATTATGGAATACACAGTTTTGATTATAACACAAAGTACTGAATTTAGAGACTATGATGTATTACTCTTTCATTAAATAAATTTATATTGTGTACTTAAGATTTTTAACACATTATGCTTAGCAGGACTAAAATTACAGTAGTATGTATAATATTTAATACCCATTACAATCTAGAAAGTAACAATAAGCACAGAAATTTCAGGCATCTTAAAAATCTAGTGGGCAATCCTATATATGTTATTTTGGGATGTTTGAGCACCTATAAATTGTAACACATAATTAACTGTAAGTTGTGTCTATATGTAAGACTGTTCTATGGAAAAGTAAGACTGTTATATGAGTCACATTTTTTTTTATTCTGGGCCTTTTAATTATACAATTAAAATGGAAATACATTACTATGTGACTAGTACAGAATGAAATGAAATATTAGCAATTTGTGCAATTAAAAATATTAGCAATTTATGCAATTAAAAATGTATGTACAATTGTATTCCAAGAATTCATTTTATATTACTAGGATCAAAGATGACTCCAAATGTAACCTTGTAACTCAAAATCAATCTAAAATCCAAAGTTAGTAAAATTTACTCAGAGCTGATAATACAAATATATACTTGAGGGCATACACACACAAAGTCACACACGTATGCACACATATGCTGGTAGCTGCTTGTTTGTTTTTTTAACCCCAACATAACAATGGGAAAAAATGATAAAAATATGCGGGAGCTATTATAGAAGAACATTTAGATAACTTCACAGCAGATAAGAAACTAACAGCCTGGCCCTTAAAGCCACTGGCAACATTTCTACACATCTAGTAATTACACACTTGAACCTCTTTCTAGAGTCAACATGAAGTTAAAGCTCACCTCAGGGCTTACTAAAATTTAAGCATAGTCAAATCTTAACTTTTTTCTGCATGGCTAGATGGAATATTGATTTACTGAACTCTATAATCTGACATATAAGCTGTAACGTTCTTTACATTGGTTTGTCTCACGAGAGACAGAGTTTATTTGTGCCTATTCTGGTTCCACTTTTGCAACAAACAGAACCATAAAACAGTATTATTTCATTAATATTTGTTTGCTTTCTAGTTATTCTCAAAAAGATTACGTATACATTTTTATCATATAGTTGTATTTTCCAAACCCTTTCAATTCAGCAGTTAATTCAAAAAGTCTCTCTAAAGATAGATTGCCGCTGTTTTGATTAATATGTCTTGGCATAACAGCTTTCCATTTAGTTGCAAAATTGTATTCTAATTAAATTCTTTCTAAGAAGCTATGCAAATTATTGGCAGACTTAATGGTCCCAGAGTGTATCTTTTCTCCCATTGCAAGGTTTCAGGAGTTTTATGCACAATTAATTTACTAGCTACAATATATTTGTGTGTGATTCATAATACTATATTGTTTGGAGATATCTCTTTCTTTGAAAAAAAAATCCAGAGGATACAGACATTTTTCAATTTTCATTTTTTTTTGCTGACTGCAGGTTAACTTCATTTGGAGGATGAATTGAACTTTTGGAAAAACCATACTTCTACAGAATGTTTTCATTGATGACTTTCTATCAAAGCCCAAGTTTCAAATAGGCACAGACATTCTTTTCATTCTCTTCATTGTTGCATTCTTGTGAGTGTTAGCAACCAGCACAAATTCCTGTTTTCTTTATTCCACTTTATACCGTATATAACTCCTTTCTCTGTAAATCCAATTATGCTATTCCTCTTTTTGGTCCCCACCAATTGCCCATTATCTTATTCTAGTTCAATTTTGGCTGGCCAGAAATTAAGTAATTTATGGCAGGCTAGCCAGAAATGAACTAAATGCAATTTAATTAATTTTTTGAACTCTTAAAACCTAAAAATAATTGGGACAAAGGCTCTTAACAAACATTTGTTGAATGAACTTCTCTGTCTTTGCCATGACAAGACAGCATTTCCCATCATTTTTCCTAATAGATGGGCTCACAGAAATTTATTGGCAATTATGATAATAAGGCTGAATTATCATAGTCAAATTCCTTAATCTCTCTGTGGCTCAATCTCTTTGCAGTAATATTGGGATAAAAGTAATATTTATTTCATAGAATTAGTTTGAGGATTAAATTATATATATATATATATGTGTGTGTGTATATATATATATATATATATATATATACAATGCTTGGGTCAGTGTCTGGGAGATACCGTACATCATCATCATCATCGGCTTGTCCTAACATGTGTCACCCTAAGTTCTTTGAAAGAGAAATAATGCTAAGATAGATAGTAGCAGACATGTGGCATGGATAAAGCCAAATTCAGAAGCTGAGAATAGAGAAGGCAAAGATCAGAAATAATATTAACATTTGACAGGTTGAATAGAAACTGAAATAAGAACATGGGGTTATAGGCAAAACCTGAATTTGAGTGATGTGGGGTTGATAACAAAATGGCAAAGGAGAATGGGAAATTACAGGGCTGATGAGTATTGCTCTTTTGAATAACAACATAGAATGCAGCAGGATGGGAACAAGAGAACCATTATAAATAACCCCCCACAAAAAAAAGAACCCAAATATTAACTTAAGCAGTACCAAAACCCCTTTTACCCAGAACACCCATCTCTTTTAGACAGACTGATCAAATTCTTAGTATAATTCAATTGAAGGGAAGCAGTATAGCATATCATAATTTCCCTTTTGTAGTAACACATTTTGCTCTGTTTCTTACATATTTATATTTGATTCCACTTTTTAGACATTTACATTTTTAAATGAATTTTTCTTATTGTTGAAGTTAGGCTTGGCATATCTTATTTACCATATACTCTGAAATTCCCATCTCAGAGTTTTTCAACCAATTGCATTATTAAAAGAGAATAACAACAACTATGCATTTTAAGTACTTATATGTACTAGTAACTGTTTTAAACCTGTTCTAATCCATTTAATTCTCATTGCAGACCAATGGAATACTAATGAGAGATGAGGACAAAGGTAACTTGGTCTTAGAGCCCATATTCTTGATCAGTGTGCTACTGTAGTAAACAAATGAAATGGAAGCACTGTGATGAACATAGAGGCACCATTAGAATATTATTGTGGAATAACTTCTTAACTGACTCAAGCAATTTATAGATAGTTTATTTTATTCCTGGATATCCCTCTTATATGTTTTCACACCATTAAGTACATGTTATATAGGCCATCAAATTGCCTATGACCAAAAGAGGCCAACCTGGGTATTTTGCAGTGAGAATTGACCCCCAGACATCCCATTCAACTACTCCTATCCCAGGTAGCACACTTATACATTCAAACATATTTCCCTTGAGAAGGACATGGTTGAAAATGGATTTAATGGCTCGAGGTGGACCAGAGCTTAGATGTATAACGTGAGCCGAGCTTATTTTTACTCGGAGAACAAGAAGAGTCATGATGTATTTCAGTGTATTATTCCAAGGAGGATAACATACCTTGTACAGTAGTACCAGTCTGCAGCCAGGAGGACACACGGCTGTGATAATGTCCCCTTTCTTCCAGTTCTTCACTGTCACTTTCTTGTTCAATGCTGATGCATCACAAGGGAGAACGTTTCCCCAAGTGGTCACTTTCCTCCTGAGATTGAGAGAAATAATGAAATAATAAATATTAAATCAATTTCTTTATCTTACTTAGGGAGAAAGCTCAA
Organism: Leucopleurus acutus; assembly: GCF_964270905.1. Taxonomy (NCBI): domain Eukaryota; kingdom Metazoa; phylum Chordata; class Mammalia; order Artiodactyla; family Delphinidae; genus Leucopleurus; species Leucopleurus acutus. Next base: position 108,317,514 of record NC_139145.1, on the reverse strand, counting down.
TAAATCAGAATAATCCTTTGCTTTTCTGAGGTATGTTATATCAATGCATATTAATATTTAAGCATAAACACATAGAGTATGATTTTTTCTGATCAAAGAGGAGATAATCATATATTCTATAACAAAATGGCCAAATTCAATCTGACATACTTAAGCCTTTCCATATGAATACCAAGGTTAAATAATGGCAAACAGGATTTTAAGATATTTTCCATTAAAAATGTTTAAATACTTAACATCTCACTTACAGTATTGCCTTTATAGTTGCACCAGTATCCATTCAATATTTTGATAGTTTAAGATTGTTTATTCCTCTCTTAAGTCTCTTGTTCATCTTTATTTTCTAAAATACACTGAAATCAAAGGAGTATTTTTCCACAGAGGATATATGTAAGGAGATTAATCACTGCATAGCAGGAAAACCAGTGGTATAAAAATTATGCCCCCTTAATGTTTAATATTGGTATCCAGTAAATAGAGTTTTCTGGATAAAGTCCAATAACATACAAAAAATTAGAAAAACATATGAAAATCACAAAAATATAGATGATATATAAATAACAAAAAGAGATTGTAAATGAGAAATAGATTTCTATATCCCCATGTGCTGAAAAAGCCAAATTCTGTGTGACTGTTTTAAATATATATTTTTACTCATCTGTGATATTTTTAGTTTATAAATCTGTCATTTTCCCCCCAAGAATTGCAAAGAGAGTTCCATAGCTTATGGGGAATAACTTAGAGCTAAATGACATAATTATAGGCACCCCACAAATGTACCTCTGTTGAGCTCCAGGAAGCAGTTTGCATAGTGAAATTGATCTTTGATGAACTGGCAGCCATAATAGAATTATTAAAGTGATAGTTTTTGTTTGCTTGTTTTTGTTTTTATCATTTGCTGAGCAGCTGTGTTCCTATTCAACTCAAACTAGTATAAAACGATTTCAGAAAGCTGGGCAAATGAAAGTATTCCAGGTGATGAAATCATGAATCAAATATTTTCACATTCGTTTTTCACAAAACAAAAACACCTTGCTTTTAGATTCTACCAATCATATTCTACCTACATAGAAAGCACAGAAAGGAAATCTTCATGTTTTGAATATTGCCTTCCAGTTAGGAAGGCCATTGATATTTCAAATTCCTATTACAAGTTTAATTGACAAATCAAGGGACATATAATTTGATACTAAAATCATAAGGAAAAAAGCATCATCTGTTATGACCTTTTATAGCAGTTTTAACTAAAGTTAACTTGGATGCATATAAAAATTTTATCTATCAAAAGACAAAATGTATCAATGTTACTCTCAGGTAATAGAGAAAATTAGGCATCCTAAGGATAAAAAAAGAGGACATAAAATGCAAAGATCTCATATCAAGCAAGTTCTACTAATCAGATAAGAGTTGATATGGAACAATCAGTGATGAAGAGAGCCTTCAAAATTTCAGGGCAATTCAGGAAGATAGAGTTAACAACAGAATCATTTAGAGGCTAGCATAATTTCATGGAAGTAGAAATTGTGTGACCATTTCATTTGATGGCACCAATATATTACAGTATAGTTTCCACAAAAAATTCACCCAAAGGTGTTTTGTTATAATGCGTTCACTGGTCCTGTTTAATATAAATATTTAACTAAGTGTATTTCATTATGATTATCCAAATTGTAGATTATCTAGGCACTGTGCTTTCAGGCTAATTATCCTATAGCCATTTAACTGATCATTGGGAATTCCACAAAAATTCAAGACTAGTTATACTGATGTTCTTAACGAGTAAAAAGCTCTACCCTCAAAACATAATTTTCTTCATAAATTAAGGAAAAAAATTTTTTGACAAGTTAAATTATATTTTAAAAATTTTAATATATTTTTGCATTGGTAAAGTAAAATTTAGCTTTGTAAGGAAATATGTCATAAAAGATGTACACATGTTAGGCTAAGAATTTCAAATTAAACAAAGATATTGAGGTAATTTCTTTCATTTAAACATCTTAAAATCAGTGAAATACAAAGACAGTGATTTGGTTCAGACTAGTAAACTACTTTGTTGGCACAGTTATAATTCAGAATTGCTTAGGATAACAAAATAAGAAGAGAGCAGAAAGTGAGAAAGTGGTTATTTTTTAAAAAATAGATTTCCAGTTTCCAGTCTAACATATAAACAACTTAGAAGGCATCACTCCTGTTCTCACAAGAAAAAGCTGAACACACTGAAGATCAACTCTTCTTAGATCCATCAGAGAACTGAGGTAACAGGGCAAACCACCTCCCTGAAAACTGGAGAGAAAGGAGGATACCAAGAATCATAGCTTACCAGAAGCGAACAATTCAGAAGCAGAAACCCATCACTGGAGCCAATATTAATAGGAATGTTTAACTATAATCAGTGAATTTCTGGAGAGTCAGTGTGGACAAGCTTAAGCGTTAAAAACTCTAGAGAACCAGTGTTCAGGGGAGCGGGGGCACACTTTTGCATGTTTTACATTTAGGAGACCACTCATGTTTTCCAGATGAAGATCTAAGAAAAATTCCCTAACCAACCTAAGAAAAATACACAACTCTAGCCCCCTCTAGCCTTCCTGTCTCATGAAAGTGTGCAGGGTGGGTTGGGCAGAGAGCTGAGAGGCAATTATGAAGGTCATAGACTAGGGGCACGAGATCACTAAAAGACTGAGATACAAGCATAAGATTATAGAATATTTTTCTCCCTGCATCTTACCACCACATCAATCAGGCTTCTGCATAATAACAGTGGACTACATCTAAAAGAACTGCAAGTCTCAGACCCTATTTTAAAAAGTCTCTAGGGAAGCACAAGATACCAGGTGAGACTAAAACAAGGATGCTAGTGGAAATTTTAGCTCTTAACACCTACCATTGCAGAAAACAGTGAATACAGCCTCTCTCCTAGCCAGAAAAACATAAAATCTCACACTAAAGTCCTGTTTACCACAGTTCCTTTCACAAGCTAATCATATGAAGTTTTCAACAAAAAAGTTACAAGTCAATCTAAAAGGAAAATAAAAACAGTTTGAAGAGATAAAGCAAGTATCAGAACCATACTCAAATATGGCAGAAATTTTGGAATTATCAGACTGGGGGATTTAAAATTACTATGATTAATACAGTAAGGGCTTTAACAGGAAAAGTGAACAACTTGCTAAATCAGATGGCTAATGTAATCAGAGATGAAAACTCAAAGAATGAATAAAAAAGATATAAAAATCAAAATGGGGAAGGGTGGTCAAGATAGCAGAGTAGAAAGACCTTGAGCTCACCTCCTCTCACAGACATACCAAAATTACAGCTATTTGTAGAGCAACTATTGATGAGAAAGAACAGAAGACTAGAAGAAAAGGTCTATGACTAAAGATAAAAAGAAGGAATTACAAGATGTGTAGGAGGGGCAGAGATGTGCTATAGTCAAGACCTATACCTCTGGATGGGTGACCCACAAATGGAAGTTTAATTACAATTGCTCCCCAAGGAGCAAGGGGTCCAAGGCCCACACTGGGCTCTCCAGACTGGAGGTCCTACACTGGAAAGACAGGCCACCAGAAAGTTTGGCTTTAAAGTCCAGATAGGCTTATTTTGGGAAAAGCCATAGGGCTCTAGGGAATAGAGACTCCATCTTAAAATCTCACATTCTCTAGGACGCAGGGCAGAAGCAGTAATTTGAAAGGAGCCTGGGTCAGACTCACCTGCTGATCTCGGATAGCCTCACAGAGAGGGGAGAGGCAACTGGAGCTAAACAGAGGGATATAGACTGGGGCAGCCATTTCTGGGAGCTCATTCTACCCCATGGACACTGGTCAGAAAGCACCATTTTGGAATCCTCCCTCTAGCTTATTAGCTCAGGGATCCAGCCCCATTCACCAGCCTCTTGGCACTAGTACTGGGATGCCTCAGGCCAAGCAGTTAGCCTAAGGCGGGCACAGACCAACCTACCAGCAGGCTAGCTGCCTTAAGATGTCCTGAGACCACAGCTGCCCTGAAACTCAGCACTGTGCATGAGATGGCCCAAAATATTGCCCTGGATACCAGTGTATCAGCAGTTGCCCCAGAACCACCTAGGCCCCTCAGCCAGATGTCAGGACCTGGCCATGCCTACTAGCAAGCTAACACTAACATCAGGATGCACCAGGGCCCTGCAACCAGAGAATCTGGGACTCAGGTCTGCTCACCAGTGGACAGGCACTAGCCCCAGGACTGGCCTCACTCACCAGTGGGCAGGCATCAGCCTCAGGATCCCTTAGTCCCTTGCTCCATCCACCAGTGGATGGACATCAGACCCAGGACCACTGCAGCCCTGCAACCTGCCTTGTCAGGACCCAACACACCCACCAGAAAGCTGGTACCAGCTCCAGGACACTGTGGTTCCCAGCCAGCACAAGCTCTGGAATGCCGGGGGTCCCTCAATCAGCTGCCCCAGGATCCAGCCTCACCCATCAGTGGGACAACACCAGGTTTGGGTAATCTCAACTCACACAGCCAACTGTATCAGGAACTGGTCTTGCCCACAATTCCTGGTCACCTCCACACAAGGCAGGGCCTTGAAAACAACTGGACCAGGGGCCAGGCACACAGACCACCCACAGTAATCTGCCTACCTAAGTGCCCATGCAGCTCAAATAGGGGACCATGCTTAGAGCATATAGCTCTGGTGACCAGAGGGAAGTGCACTGCTGGTTTGCATAGAGCTTCCACAAAAGGACAATTCTCCAACGCTGAGAAATGTAACCAACGAAATAAAAACAGAGATTTTGGCAAAATGAGGCAACAAAGGAATATATTCCAAAGGAAAAAGATAAAACCCCAAAAGAATTAAGTGAAGTAAAGATAAGCAGTTTACCCAATAAGGAGTTCAAGGTAATGATTATAAAGATGTTCAAGGAACTCAGGAGAAGATTGGATGAACAGAGAAATTTTTAAAAAGTAGAAGTTATAATGGACACCAAAGATAAACATAAAGGAACATAAGAGATTACTAGAAACAATTATACACCAATAAAATGGACAACCTAGAAGAAATGAACAAATTTCTAGAAAAATTCCTAGAATCTCCTAAGACTGTACCAGAAAGAAATAGAAAATATGAACAGAACAATTACCAGTATGAAACAGAATCAGTAATTAAGAAAACAAAACAACCAACAACTCCACAAAAACAAAAGTCTAGGACCAGATGCCTTCACAGATGAATTCTACCAAACATTTAGAGAAGAGTTAACATCTACCTTTCTCAAACTATTCCAAAAAGTTGGAGAGGAAGGAATGCTTTAAACTCACTCAGCAAGGCCAGCATCACACCAAAACCAGACAAAATATCACACACACACACACACACACACACACACACACACACACACAAACACACACAGAGAAAATTACAGGCCAATATCACTAATGAACATAGGTGCAAAAATTCTCTGAAAATATTAACAAATGGAATTCAACAATATGTTAAAAGGATCATACACCATGATCAAGTGGGTTTAACCCCAGAGATGCAAGGATGGTTCAACATCAGCAAATCAATCGTCATGACATTGTACATTAACAAATTGAAGAATTAAAATAATATGATCATTTTGATAGATGCAGAAAAAGCATTTGACAAAATTCAACATACATTTATGATAAAAATTCTCAACAAATTGGGTAGAGAAGAAACATACCTGAACATAATAAAGGCCATACATGACAAAACTACAGCCAACATCATACTCAACAGGGAAAAGATTAATGTATTTCCTTTAAGATCAGGAACAAGAGAAGGATGTCAACTTTCACTACTTTTATTTAACATAGCATAGGAAGTCCTGGCCACAGCAATCAGATAAGAAAATGAATAAAAGGAATCCAAACTGGAAGAGAAGAAGTAAAACTGTCAGTGTTTTCAGATGACATGATACTATATATAGAAAATCCTAAAGACATCACCAAAAGCTAGTTGAATTCATTAATTAATTCAGTAAATTTGCAGGATACAAAATTAATATACAAAAATCTGTTGCATTTCTATACACTAACAGCAAAGTATCAAAAACAGAAATTAGGAAACAATCCCATTTACCATTGCATTGAAAATAATTAAATACCTAGGAATAAGCCTACAAAGGAAGCAAAACACCTATACTTCAAAAGCTATAAGTTGCTCATTAAAGAAATTTGAAGACACAAACAAACGAAAAGAAATACTGTGTTCCGGAATTGGAAGAATCAATATCGTTAAAATGACCATATTCCCCAAGGCAATCTACAAATTCAATGTAATCCCTGTCAAATTACCAATGGCATTTTTCTCAGAACTAGAACAAATAATTCTAAAATGTATATGAAAATAAAAAAGACCCTGAATAGCCAAAACAATCTTGAGAAAAAACAAAGCTGGAGGAATCACACTCCAAGATTTCAAACTATACAAAACTATAGTATTCAAAATAGGACACTATGGGCTAAAAAACAGACACATAGATCAATAAAACAAAATATAATGCTAAGAAATGAACCCACACATATGGGTAATTAATATACAACAAAAGAGGCAAAAATATATCATGGGGAAAAGGTTTGTCTTTAACAAATGGTGTTTGGAAAACTGGACAGCTACATGGAAAAGAATCAAATTGGACTACTTTCTCACACCATATACAAAAATAAACTCAAAATGAATTAAAGATGTAGATGTAAGACTGTAAAGAATAAAGGTGATTTCCTAGAAGAAAACATAAGAAGTATACTTTTTGACATTGGTCCTAGCAATATTTTGGGGGGATCTGTCTCCTTAGACAAGGGATAAAAGGAAAAATAATTAAATGGGACCAAATCAAACTAAATAACTTTTTCACAGTGACAGAAACTATTGACAGAACAAAAAGGCAGCCTACTGAATGGGAAAAGATATCTGCAAACAATCTAGCCCCTACATCTTCAAGCCCACCTCTTACCAAGGTGATAGCTGACAGCATACCATGGGGAAAGATGTGACTTGTGTTCACATCAAATCTAGCTCTCCCAGCAAAGTCTATGGGCACATGCACACCGTATGGGGATGTTCGCACCCAGACAACTCCTCAAGAGGTAATATTTTCACCTAATTTTCTAGAGACAGAGAAAGTTAAGCAAAGTGAGAAAACAGTGGAATTTGTTTCCATTTAAAGAGCAAGAAGCCCCCACCAAAAAATACAATTAATGAAACAGAAATATACATTTTACCAGATAAAGAGTTCAAAGTATTAGTAATAAGACTACTAACTGAATTCAGGACAAGAAGAGGAACACAGTGAGAATTTTAACAAGGAACTAGAAAATATAAAAAAGAAACAGTCAGAACAGAAGAATATAATAACTGAAATTTAAGCCACAATAGAAGAATTTAACAGCTGAATAGCTGATACAGAAGAATGCATAAATGATAGAATAATAGTAATCACCTAATCAGAACAGGTAAAACAAAAAAGAATCAAAAACTGAGAACTATTTAAAAGATTTCTGGGATAACAACAAGCATACCAACATTTGCATTATAGGGGTCCCAGAAGGAGAAGAGTGAGAGAAGGGGGTCAACAATATATTTGATGAAATTATGGCTGATAAATTCCCAAACCTGAGGAAGGGAACAGATATCAAAGTTCAGGAAGCACAGAGCGTCCCAAACAAGATGAATCCAAACAGACCCACAACAAGACATATCATAATTAAAATGTCAAAAGTTAAAGATAAAGAGAAGTCTAAAGGCAGCAAAAGGAAAAAAGTCATATACAAGGGAACTTCAATAAAGTTATCAAATGATTTTTCTGCAGAAACTTTGCAGGCCAGAAGGGAATGGCATGATAAGGGAAAAATCTGCAACATATAATATTCTACCCTGAGCAAGATTATCATTTAGAATTGAAGGAAAGATAAAGAACTTCTCAGACAAGCAAAAACTAAAAGAATTGATCAATATGAAACCTACCTTAAAATATGTTAAGGGTCTTCTCTAAGTGGAAAAGAAAAGGCTATAACAAGTAGTAGTTATACATAGGAAAGGAAAAATCCCATTAGTAAAGGCAAACATATAGTAAAAGCTGAGGATCAACCACTTAAATAAGCTAGTACAAAAATTATAAGAAAAAATGTAAAATCTATTATAACTACAAAAATCAGTAAAGGATAAACATGAAGAAGTAAAATATGATATCAAAATACAAAATGTGGGGGAAGAGAGTAAAAAATATAGACCTTTTAGAGTGTGTTTGAACTTAAATGACTACCAATTTAAAACAAGTAGATATAGCTATAGGTCAACATGTATGAACACCATGATAACCACAAATCAAGTACCTACAATGGATACCAAAAGCAAGAGAGAAAGGAATACAGACATAACACTAAAGAAAATCATCATACCATAAGGGAGGGAACTAAAAGAAGAAAAGAACAAAGAAGAACTACAAGAATAACAAGAAAACAAATAAGAAAACAGCAATAAGTACATGCCTATCAAGAACCACTTTAAAAATCAATGGACTAAATGCTCAAATCAAAGGACATTAATAAGACCCATCTATATGATGCTTACAAGAGACTCACTTCAGAGGTAAAGACACACACAGACTAAAAGTTAGAAGATAGAAAAAGATATTTCATGTAAACAGAAATGACAAGAATGTGGGGGAGCAAGACTCATATCAGACAAAATAGACTTTAAAACAATATCTATAACAAAAGACAAAGAAGGGCATTATATAATGCTTAAAGGATCAATACAAGAAAAGGCTGTAACACTCATTAATATATATGCAAATAATACAGAAGAAGCTAAATATATAAAGCAAACAATAACAGACATGAAACGATTCATTGACAATAATACAATAGTAGGGGACTTTAACACCCCACTTAAATCAATGGACAGATAATCCAGACAGGAAATTAATAAAGAAATGCATCTTAAATGACACAACAGACCACTTGGACTTAATAGACATTTACAGGGCATTCCATCCAAGAAGAGTAGAATACACATTCTATTCAAGTGCATATAGAATGTTTTCCAGGATAAATCACACGCTATACCATAAAATAAGTCTTAACAAATTTAAGAGGATAGAAAGTATATCAAGCATTTCTTCCAACCACAATAGTATGAAACTAGAAATCACTTATAGGAAAAAAAATGGGAAAAGCACAAACACATGGAGACCAAACAACACACTACTAAAAAAACAACAAAGAAAAAATCAAAGTGGAAATCAGAAAATCCCTCAAGAAAAATGAAAATGGAAACACAGCTTTCCAAAATCTGCATCTAAGGGATGCAGGAAAAGAAGTTCTAAGATGGAAGTTCATAGTGATACAGGCCTTCCCCAAGGAACAAGAAAAATCTTGAATAAAAAACCTAATCTATTGTCTAAAAAGAATTAGAAACAGAAGAACAAATGAAGCCCAAAGCTCTCAGAAAGAAGGAAATACTAAAAATCCGAGAATAAGTAAGAGACCATAAAGAAAGAAAAAAAAAAAAAAGAAAGATAGAAAGAGAAAAAGAAAAGATCAGTGAAACCAAAGATCAATGAAACATAAAATTTTGATTAACCTTTAACCAGGCTTATGAAGAAGGAAATAGAGGACCCAAATAAACTAATAAAAATTAAAGAGGAAAATAACAACTAATATCACAGAGATACAAAAATCATAAGAGAAACCTATGAAGAGTTGTGTGCCAACAAATTGGACAACCTAGAAGAAATGAACAAATTTCTAGAAACATACAATCTTGCAAGACTAAATCAGGAAGAAATATACAATCTGAACAGATGGATCACAAGTACTGAAACTCAATTTGTAATAGGAGTAATAATAATAAAATCCTCCCAGCAAACAAAAGTGTAGGAAAAGGCTTCACAGCAGAATTCTACTGAACTCTTAGAGAAGAGCCAATATATATTCTCTTCAAACTATTCCAGAAAATTGAAGAGGATGGAACACTCCCAAATTCATTCTATGAGGTAAAATTTACCCTGATACAAAACCAAAAATAGACACTACAAAAAAAAAAAAAAAAAAAGGAAAGAAAGAAAAGAAAAAAGAAAATTACAGGCCATTATCTCTGATAAACACAAATACAAAAATCCTCAACAAAATATTAAGACACTAAATTCAACATTATATAAAAAGTATCATAAATCATGATCAAGTATGATTTATTCCAGAGTTGCAATAATGGCTCAATATCCACTTATCAATCAATGTGATACACCACATTAATAAAAGGAAGGATTAAAAATCACATGATAATATTAAAGCATTTGACAAAATTCAATATCCATCCATGATAAAACTTCTCATCAAAGTTGGTATAGAGGGAACATATTCCAATATAATAAAGGCCATTTATGACAAACCCACAGATAACATCAAATTCAATGGTGAAAAGCTGAAAGCTTTTTCTCTAAATTCAGGAACAAGACAAGGAGGCCCACTCTAGCCATGTCTATTTAACACAGTATTGGAGGTCGTAGCCACAACAATCAGATAAGCAACAGAAATAAAAGGCATACAATTTGGAAGGAAAGAAGTAAAACTGCCACTCTTTGCAGACAACATGATATAGAAAACATTAATATTTCCACACACACAAAAAAAACTATTAGAACTAATAAATGAATTCAGTAACATTGCAGGACACAAGATTAATACACAGAAATCTGTTGCTTTTCTAAATACTAATAATTAACTATCAGAGTATAAAAGCAAAAAAGAAATCCAATTTCAAATTACATCAAAATAATAAATACCTAGGAATAAACTAAACTAAGAAGGTGAAAGACCTATACCCTGAAAACTATAAAACATTATGAAGGAATTTGAAAATGGTACAAAGAAATGGAAAGATATCTTGTGTTCTTGGATTGGAAGAATTAATATTGTTAAAATGTCCATATTACACAAAATGATCTGCAGATTTAATGCAATTGCTATCAAAATATCCAAGACATTTTTCACGTAACTAGAACAAATAATCCTAAAATTTGTTTGGAACCACAAAAGACTGCAAATTGCCAAAGCAATCTTGAGCAAAAAATAACAAAGCTAGAAGTATCATGCTCCCTGACTTCAGACACTACTATTAAGTTACAGTAATCAAAACAGCATGGTAGTGGCACAAAAACAGGCACATAGATCAATGGAACAAAAGAGAGAGCCCAGAAATAAACACATATACTTATTGTCGATTAATCTTTGACAAAGGAGGCATAATATTAAATGGCAAAAAGTCAGTCTCTTCAATACGTGGTGCTGGGTGAACCTGAGCAGCTACATGTAAAAGAATGCAATTAGAACATTTTCTCACATAATATTAAAACAAACAAATAAAAAACCTTAAAATGGAATAAAAACTTAAATGTAAGACCTGAAACCATAAAACTCCTAGAAGAGAAAACTCTTTGATATAAATTGTAGCAATTCTTTTTTGATCTGTCTCCTAAGGCAAAAGAAACAAAAGCAAAACTAAAACATAACAAACAAATGAAAACAAACACCAGCCCCCCCGCAAAAAAACCTGGGACCTCCTTAAAAGCTTTTGCACAGCAAAGGAAACCATCAACAAAATGAAAAGAAAACCTGCAGAATTGGAAAAAAGTATTTGCAAATGATATGACTGATAAGAGGTTAATATCTAAAA